>NC_137324.1:131768779-134168779 GCF_965287045.1 Carcharhinus amblyrhynchos | reverse complement strand
TAGATCTCACGGGATGCAGGGTGAGATAGCCAATTGGATACAAAATTGGCTTGATGACAGAAGACAGAGGGTGGTTGCAAAGATTTGTTTTTCTAACTGGAGACCTATGACCAGCCTCAGGGATCAATGTTGGGTCCATTGTTATTTGTCATTTATGTTTATGATTTGGAAGAGAATTTAGGAAGCATGGTTAGTAAGTTTACAAATGACACCAAGATTGGTGGCACATTGGGCAGTGAAGAAGGTTATCTAGGATCTTGATCAATTGGGCCAGTGGGCTGATGAATGGCACATGGAGTTTAACTTAAATAAATGCAAGATGATGCATTTTGGTAGGTTGGACCAGGGTAGCACTTATTCAGTTAATGCTAGGGCGTTGGGTACAAAACAAAGTGATCTAGGGGTACAGGTTTATAGCTCCTTGAAAGTAAAATCATAGGTGGACAGAGTGGTGAATAAGGCATTCAACATATTTGGTTTCATTGATCAGAACATTAAATGCAGGAGTTAGGACGTCTTGTTGAAGTTGGACAAGACATTAGAAAGGCCACAATTGGAATACTGTGTAAAGTTCTGGTCACCCGATTACTTGAAAAGATGTTATTAAGCTAGAAAGATTTACTAGAATGTTACCAGGACATGATGTTTGAATTATAAGAGATGACTGGATAGACTGGGACTTTTTTCCCTGGAGCATAGGAGCCTTAGGGATGATCTTATAGAGGTACAAAAAATAATAAGGGGCACAGATCAGCTTGATAGTCAACATCTTTTCCCAAAGGTAAGGAAGTCTAAAATTAGAGGGCACAGGTTTAAGATGAGAGGGGAGAAATACAAAACAATCCAGGGGGGCATTTTTTCACACAGAAGGTGTGTGAAAAAGTGATGTCTGGAACAAGCTGCGAGAGGTAGTAGTAAGGTGGGTAAAATTTTGTTTTTTTAAAAAGCATTTAGACAGTTACATGGGTAAGACTGGTATAGAGGGATATGGGCCAAATGTGGGCAACTGGGACTAACTTAGTGGTTAAAAAAAGGGCAGCATGGACAAGTTGGGCCGAAGGGCTTGTTTCCATGTTGTAAACTTCTGTGACTGTATGACTCATTGCTTCCTATCCATTAACCAATCCTCTATTCATGCTAATATATTAACCCCAACTCCAACACCCTCTTACCAATCAACCTTTTGTGCGGCACGTTGGAAATTCTTGTGAACACTATCGCATCACATCTTACTACATTTTACTTGTATCTATCCTCCAAATTACATCCTCAAAAAACTCTAATAAATCTATCAAACAAGACTTTCTTTTTTTAAAATCATTTTGAATTGTTCTAATCATACTATAATTTTTTGCATGATTACACTTCCTTAATAATAGATTCCAGCATTTTTCCAATAACTAACTGGTCTGTAATCCCCTTTGTTCTCTATCCTTCCTTTCTTGAAAAGCAATTTGTAAACCTTGAATCTAATAGGACCATTCCTGAATCTAAGGAATGTGAATACGGATTGTTGTTGTGGTTGCTGAAGCTGTATCTGATTCTCTCACTGTATTACTCTGAAATTCAAATCCTCTCTGCTTAGACCTCACTCTGAGCAGGTATTACAGAAAAACAGATTCTTGTAATTGGTTGTATCCATGCTGGGAAGGCTCAGAGAATACCGTACAAAATCCAGGTTAGGCTAAGACCAGTACTGAGCTGATTTTATCCTCTGCTCACTCTCTGCACAGGAGTCCTATCAGTAACTCCACCAATCATCTGGCCCATTCTCCAAACCGTGGCTGCCATCCCATCATCTCAAAAATTATAACAGTAACATGAATACTGTTTCAGCAAAATGTAATTGTACAGTTCTGGATTTACAACCTGGTAATACATTTTGAAAGAATTATCCTCAGTAAAGTATGCACAGTTTTGAAATGTGTTACATTATAAAGTAGAAGATCAAGTGACACAAAGACTCTTCATAATAAATGGAAAGTTACAGAAGGGGTTGAACTCTGAATCCTATCTTTTACATTCCAATAATATATACACATCATTGTATCAGCTTTCCATATGAATTTTGTTGTTAGTTCATTGCAGAAAATATGTTTCTGTACTGTAGGGACTCTATGTACTCTAAGTCCTGCTGCAGCATGGAACAGTAACATGTGACTTCACCACATAATTTTTTTTTAATGAAAGAAATTATTCCCTAGTTCTCCTTCTCTTGCAACCCCAATTTTAATTTGTTCCATCTCTTGAACTGTTCCAGTCAAGTGGATGGACAACTGGCTTACTTCAGTCCTCAGTCAGTGTCATTCAGTAAACTTGTATTATACACCTCCCCTTGTCTATCAGTCATGGTTTAAATTAAAATAAGGCTCAAGATGAACCTTTTCTATTTCAAGAAGGATATCCTAGATTAGGAATTGATGAGCATTGTGGCCATTTCTCGAGTTAAAAATTTAGTAGTTGGACAGCTCACATCTGATCTGCATGTGCATTCGGGCAATGTCATGTTTGTTGACTTCTCGTTATTAGGTGTCCTGAGTGGCTGTCTTAAATGGATACTCTGTCTCTAATGGTGAGGCCAGTAAAAATTCTGGGTCAGCAGCTTTGAATATTACTGGGGGCAAGATGTAAGTCTGCCAACAGGTAGACTGGCCTGGAAAATGGATAGAGGGAGTAGAGACCAGATGGAACTGCAGCACTTGAATTCCTGCTTTCAATTCCTATGTTTATAGTAACAAAGGGTAGCACCAGTTAGATACTGGTCAAATACATCAATGGGTGATTCTTGTCTTCTACCACCACATGTTTCAGTGTGAATAAGTTGGTGGTGAGCCAAAAATATTAATAGGAAGCGTTTCACTAGCATCCTGCTCCAGACACATTAAATAAGTTTAATGTGTAGACCCTGACTCTGGCATGTGAAAACAGGTCAAGCTTTATTGTTCTATGACTTTTTAAATAATTACCTGTGAGGTTCTGGCTCTTTGGTAACGTGCCATACCTCCCCCTCAGTCCCCGCCACCGCCAACCCACCCCCTACCCCCACATACACCCGTGGAGCAGGGCAGGAAACGGCCAGATGCAGAATATGTTAAGGAGTGGTTGGAAGAACCTTCGGTAAATTCCTGAAACTCCTTTAAATTTGTCCAGTGTCACAGTTATTCCTTCTCCTTCTGATCTATCTCCAGCAAGGTGCTGCTTCAGACCTATAATCAAGTGGCTTCCCTTCCAAAGTAACAAGCTGCTTCTCAACATGGGAGCAGCTTGCTAACTGCAATTAAATAAGGAATAAAATTAAAAATGGTTTGGGCTCCTCACCATCAATTCTAGATGATTATCCTGATTGTTCACTTTCACTACCCATCCTGTGTACACTAGTCCAAAATCAAGACCAATAAATTTCTGTTCTTGCCAATTCCCTCAAAGGTACATGTTGAGGGAATCAGGAAACACATTATCACAGGTGTTGTCATGCACCTCCAAGTCATCAGCTGAAGTCTGGAGAGGCTTGAGGGAAAAGAGATAAAAAAAAACGAGAATATCTAGTGTTTTTCACGTACTCAGGATGTCGCAAAGTTCTTCATAGCCAAAGAATAACTTTTATACTGCAGTTACTATTATAATAAGAAGAAATTTGTAGGCAATTTATGAACATATACTTAAAGAGTCCTCTGAGTGAAAGAATTTCACTTAGAGTCATACAGTCATAGAGGTTTACAGCATGGAAACCGGCCCTTTGGCCTGACTTGTCCATGCCACCCTTATTTTTAAACCCCAAAGCTAATCCCAATTGCCTGCACTTGACCTATATCCCGCTATGTCCATCATATGCATGTAACTATCTAAATGCTTTTAAAAGACAAAATTGTACCTGCCTCTACTCCTACCTCTGGCAGCTTGTTCCAGCCACAGACCACCCTCTGTGCAAAGAACTTGCCCTTCTGGGAGCTTTTGTATCTCTTCCCTCTCACCTTAAACCTATGCCCTCTAGTTTTAGACTCCCGTACCTTTGGGAAAAGATATTGACTATCTAGCTGATCTATACCCCTCATTATTTTAAAGACCACTATAAGATCACTGCTCAACCTCCTACGCTCCAGATAAAAAAGTCCCAGTCTATGCAGCCTCTCCTTATAACTCAATCCATCAAGTCCTGGTAGCATCCTAATAAATCTTTTCTGCACTTTTTCTAGTTCAATGTTATCCTTTCTATAATAAGGTGACCAGAATTGCACAAGTATTCCAAGTGCGGCCTTACCAATATCTTGTGCAACTTCAACTAAAATTTGTGTTCAACTAAATTTTGAACTCCTGCATTCAATGTTCCGACTGATGAAACCATGCATGCTGAATGCCTTCTTCACCACTTTCTGTGACTCCACTTTCAAGGAGCTATGAACATGTACCTCTAGGTCTCTTTGTTCTGTAACTCTCCCCAACACCCAACCATTAACTCAGTAAGTCCTGCTCTAGTTCAAGTTACCGAAATGCATCACCTCGTATTTATCTAAATTAAACTCCATCTGCCATTCGTCAGCCCACTGGCCCAATTGATCAAAATCCGGTTTCAATTGGAGATAACTTTCTTCACTGTCGACTATGCCACCAATCTTAGTGTCATCTGCAAACTTACTAACCATGCCTCCTATATTCTCATCCAAATCATTAATATAAATGACAAATAACAGTGGGGCCAGCACTGATCCTTGAGACACACCATTGGTCACAGGCCTCCAGTTTGAAAAACAACCCTCAACAACTACCCTCTGGTTTCTGTCAAGAAGCCAATTTTGTATCCATTTAGATACCTCACCCTGGATTCCAACAACATAGCACGCAGTACCTTGTCAAAGGCCTTGCTAAAGTCCATTCAGACAACATCAACTGCACTGCCCTCATCTAACTTCTTGATTACCTCTTCAAAAAACTCAATCAAATTTGTGAGATATGATTTTCCACTCACAAAGCTATGCTGACTGTCCCTAATCAGTCCTTGCATCTCTAAATGCCTGTAGATCCTGTCTCTCAAAATACCTTCCAACAATTTACCCACGACAGATGTGAGGCTCACTGGTCTGTAGTTCCCAGGCTTTTCCCTGCAGCCCTTTTTAAACAAAGGCACAATATTTGCCACTTTCCAATCTTCAGGCACCTCACCTGTGACTATCAATGATTTAAATATCTCTGCTAGGGGACCCGCAGTTTCCTCCTTAGCCTCCCACAATGTCCTGGGATATACTTCATCAGGTCCTGGGATTTATCTACCTTGATGCTCTTTAAGAATTCCAGCACCTCCTTCTCTGTAATATATACACTCCTCAAGACATCACTATTTATTTCCCCAAGTTGCCTAACATCCATGCTTTTCTCAACAGTAAATACTGATGAGAAATATTGATTTACGATCTCATCCATCTCTTGTGGATCCACACATAGATGACCTTGTTGATCCTGAAGAGACCCTACTCTCTCCCTTGTTACTCTTTTGGCCTTTATGTGTTTGCTGTAGCGCAATGTGAGAGGCAGCCTCAAGGTTCCCACTCATTCTCCTTGTCCACTGTATTTTGCAGTGGCATTGTCTTGCCACAGGATATGGTCAGGGACTCTACTAAATGCTGGTGTTCTGGGGTGGGGGAGGAGTGTACCCTGTGCTGACTGAGGCCTAACTAAATGAAACAGCTGCTACTCTAGGCCGGGGTGCAGAGATTCAAACATGGATTGCATGAAATGTGCTGTCACTGGGCACACATCTGGGGCTGATTTGCCACGTCCTTGCCCTGTGACGAAGACCAGCAACACATGTCTGTAATGATGCTGCAGTTACACACATAGTAATGGCTCAAGGGTGTGCATTGCCCTCGTCTGCACACTGACTTGTATAACCTGTGCCAGAATTTGTCATGATGAGAATCTCACACAATCCTAATCGGACCATGCATGGCATTTAAGATTGTGCGGTGTTGCCAGCTCTCACAAGTGGGGATGTTGGCCCAACTAAAGGATTAGAGTGGTGCTGGGTCTAAGCAGCCCATGAGAATAATCTGTCATTCTATGCTCTTTCCAAACCCCACTGTGCAGATGGATCTCAGTTTGCTCGACCTGAAGCTGGCCATGTTGGTGGCAGCAGGGATGGAGGAGGAGGTGAAGAGGTGACAGCTCAGGGGATGGTGGGCATGGAGAGACCACCACAGGAGCAGCCACCACCAGACACTCAAGAAGGAAAGCAGGGGGCTGCCACCCAAGAGGGTGGACAGAAGGTGGAGGTGTTGAGGGCAAGGAGGTACAGGCCCCCGAATTATTTTCGAGGCCCTTTAGGAAGAGATGTGCCATCACCAGCTGGGCCTGTCCAAGACCACAGTGCAACACACTTGTGAGGTGCTCACACACCTGGCACCTGAGGGGAGGGACGGCCACCCGCTCCCTGTGGACATGAAGGTGACGGCAGCCCTCAATTTCTATGCCTCTGGATCATTCCACGCACCCAGTGGCAACCTAGCTGCAATCTCCCAGGCCTTAATGCACAGATGTGTGCGACAGGTCGCAGATGCCCTGTAATGCCCAGGCAGGGCAGTTAATTAATTTCAATGTGGGCCATGGACAACATGAAGACCAGGTTCCTAGTTTCGCATCCATTGCCAGGATTCCGAATGTGCAGGGCGCAGTGAATGGCACACACATCGCTTTGCAGGCTCCCCATGCAGAGCCACAACAATATTTGAACAGAAAGGAGTTTCACTCCCTGAACAACCAAATTGTCTGCGACCATCAAATGAAGATCATGCAGGTCGATGCACGCCACCCAGACAGTGTCCATGACAGCTTTGTGATCAGGCAGTCGGACATCCCTGGACTCTTTGAAGGCCAGCCCAGGCTCCCGGGATGGCTACTGGGTGACATTTAAGGTCATGGCTGGTGACACCTTTGCCTGGGACCGAGGCAGCGCTACAACAAGACCCAGTCCGTTGTTGAATGGTGCACCGGCCTGCTGAAAATGTGGTTCCACTACTTGGACCGCTCAGGGGGAGCCCTCCAGAATGACCCTGTGCTTGCTTCACACATCGTTATCGTTTGCTGCGCTCTTCACAACATCGCCCAGCAGCTGGAGACCAGCTGGAGCAGGAGGAGGAGGAGGAGCGGCAAGGAGGCGAGGTAAACGTCCCGCCATTTGAAGAGCCTGAGGAAAGATGGCAGGTGACAACGGCGGGTGTCCAGCAGGGAAGGGCAGCAAGGGACATCTTGATTGCAGCCTGCTTCACCGCGCTGGTTCTGTGCAGTGAGGGAGGTGGGCAACCACCACACATCCACCACACCACAGGAGCAAGTGCAGCCACCATTTCCCCTCCAAACTGACCTGGGCCCTCAAGCCACCACAAGCTTCCCCTGCTCCTGTCATCCCACCACCATATTCCCCAGAAACATTCAACCCTATTGATGTGCCAGGGCCAGCAATGGTTGCGATTCTTGTTTGAATGCTGGAGGATGGTGATAACTCGCTGTTGTGTACACTGGGATCCTGCCCCTGGTGCAATTCAAGTCTGACTCCTACCTGTACTCCAAATGCACGCTGCCACCCTGGCCCACGTAGCTGTAAGGGTTGGGGACACTTTCTTTTTGGCCAAGAGAGGAGGGGGGCGGGGGCAGGGCTACTTGCACCAAGGGTCTGGCGGATGTTGGGAAGATAGGGCAGACACTCTGAAACATGTGGCTGAGTCTGCAAGGCTCACAGACTTGTTTGGGAGTTGGGAACACTGTGTGTGTGTGTGTGTGTGTGTGTGTGTGTGTGTGTGTGTGGTGTGCAGCAATTAACAGCGTGATGTGCAATTAACAGATTATTGAGTTCTTAACATATATGATTACCAAACTCTGACTAATGCTGATCTTCACCCGTGCCGTCTAGTGAACTACAACTTTCTAACTTTGTACTATTTTCTGCTTCCTCTCGGTGTTACTCCAGGATGCAGATCGGAGGTGGAGATATCCGGCTGTAATGCCCTGTTGTCTTTGATGCCCTTGGTGGACGTCCCCTGGGTGGCTGGGATCTGGAGGGCCCCGGCTGATTTGCGGATGACACTGTTTTGGTGCCACTCTGTTCATCTCACTGGCCCTGAGATGCCCCTGTGTGAGGAAGGGGGGACATCCGGGATCTCCTGGGTGGAAGACCCCAGTATGGGCTCAAGCCCATCCTCCTGGGTGGAAGACCCCAGTATGGGCTCAAGCCCATCCTCCGCCCCTGGCATGCCCAGGGGCCCCGGGGACACTCCAGGGTACATGAGGGTAGCTAGATTGAGCTCCAGAAGCTCTGGCATCACTTGGTTTTGCCAGGCCTGGAAGCCTAGATGCGTCTGCTCATGATGTGTGATCCCTCAGCCCTGGCTGCCTGAGACTAGTAAAAAGTCTGACAACACCAGGTTTTAGTCCAACCGATTATTTGATAATAGACTCACAAGCTTTCGAGGTTTCCCTCTGTCTGAGGCCAGAACTCTCCATTCACCTGACGAAGAGGGAAACCTCAAAAGCTTGTGAGTCTATTATCAAATAAATCGGTTGGACTAAAACCTGGTGTTGTCAGACTTTTTACTGTGTTTACGCCAGTCCAACGCCGGCATACCCACATCATGCCTGAGACTAGGCCAAACTATGGTGCCCTTCCGTTATAGCATTCTGGGAGCGAGCCAGGCTCTGGAGCCCTTCAGCATTAGCCCTCTGAGACTTGGCTAAGTTGTCGAGGCTCACAGCCACGCTCTGCTGTGACTCCAGAATGTCAGTGAGAATCCCAGCCATGGCCAGCAGTGTCTCCTGTATGCCCCCAACATCCATGGCCATCGAACGCTGTGCCTCCTGGATGCTGGAAACAAACTCACCATGGCCCATTGTGTCTCCAGGATGACGGGACCTTGTCACCCATGAGGACAGACCCCTGAGCCAGACTTTCCACTGCAATCGCCACCCTTACAGTGTTGACCTGGATCTCACGCTGTGTCAGCACGACCTCCTGAAACAGCACTCTGTTTGACTCCCCTAAACAGCCTTACAGTCAAGCATGATTGCTGACAACTCTTTCACAACTCCCTGGGTTTCCTGATGTGTCTCCACCAGCCTTGGGAGGAACAAATCCAGAGGCCCAGCAGCTGGCTTGGGGACAGCTGAATCCTGGCCTCTGGCAGACCTCCCTGTGCCCGAGCCCTCGGATGTGCCCTGCTTCCACCCGATGTGCATCAGCCTCTGTGACGTGCTCACCAGTTTGTGGCCCAGAAATCTCAACATTAAAGGTACCCACTGTGGTGCTTGTCTCTGTGTTGGTGGGTTGTGTGGTACATGACAGTGCCGCTTCAGTGCTGCTGCCCTCGGAGGATTCCTCAGTGCCTCCCTCCGAGGGGTCTTCCAGGGGGTCGTGGGCAATTTGCTCCAGAACAGCAGGGGCAGTGGCAACACCCAAAGGGCCGGCTTCCTCTGGGTCCAGATTGTAAAAAAGAACATGCATTAGGAGGAGGGAGGCAAAACATTCCATGCCACATTGCACTTAGAGGAGGACCGAGGTTGAGGTTCTGCTCATTTGCATGCTGTATGCTGACCTGGCTGTTGGTGACCATTCAGGATGGCCCATCACCCCCTGCCAGCTCCATGGCACACTCCTCCATGCTACTGAGCTGCCACATGCCAGGCACACCACCACCAGTCTGTGTCGTTTCCCGTGAGTTGTGGATGTTTTTTCCTGTGGGAACATAAGGTGGATAATAAGCATTAACATATTGCAGAGCATGGTGTGCAATGTGTGCCTGTGTCTCAGGCGCTGTGCTGACGGTTTCAGGGAAAGCGGTTACCACTGAAGGGTGCTTGTTGAGAGGTGAGGGGAAGGGGTTAGATTCTGTTCCTGGGGGAAGGGTCACTTGTTGCATTCCTTTCAGGTGTCTAAGTAGGGTTGGAGATCCATTCCAAGCATGGGTTCCAAGTGGGATGCTCACTTGCCCTTGCTGCTCGAAGAAGGTCATACATTTTTTTTGTGACACTGCCTGTCAGAGCACGGTGTCAGGCTCCTGGCGTTCACCACTTCTGCCACCCCCTCCCACAATGCTGTGGCATTGCACTCCTGGCCAGGGAAGAAACGATGTGCCTCTCCTCCACAACATCTAGCTGGTGCTCCTGGTCAGCCTCTGAAAATTTGAGTGCAGATTTGCGTGCAGACATCTTTGTGGCATGATTGGCTGTGTGTCCATTCCTGCGGTTGATGTATAGCTCTGGCTTATTAGGGGAATGCAGATGCAGTGAGTGTGGCCAGCCAGGGGCCTGTTGGCAACAAATGGGAATCATCATCATCATTATTATCAAGAATCATAGAATCCTACAGTACAGAAGGAGGTCATTCGGCACCGACCACAATCCCACCCAGGCCCTATCCCCATAACCCCATTCATCACCCTGCCAATCTGCCTGACACTAATTTAGCATGGCCAATCCACCTACTCTGCACATCTTTGCACTGTGGGAGGAAACCGGAGCACCTGGAGGAAACTAGACACGGAGAGAACACGCAAACTCCACACAGACAGTGACTCAAGGCCGGAATTGAACTTGGGTCCCTGGTGCTGTGAAGCAGCCACGCTAACCGCTGTGCCACCGTGCTGCTCAATACTTGTGAGAGATTTTGAAGGCTGCATTCAGTTGAGTGTCATGCATCCCTCAGCTTGCTGATTGGCTGCCATGTCCAGGGCGGTGCAATACTCAGGGCTCCCATGCAAGAAAGGGAGCGATCACAAGCTGGGGCTGTGCATGTAGAACAACGCTAGTTCTCTGCAGGGCAGCAGTGAGGACAATATGTTCAAGGGGTGGATTATCCGGATCCATGGGGGCATGAGGTGTGCGGGCAGCCATGGCTGTGTGTGGGGGGAGATGAGGAGGGTTGGGTGGGGAACAGTGATATTTGTATGGGGGAAGAGGGCCAGTGATGTTGGTTGGGGGCTGTGGGGGCCAGCGATGAGGCCAGCAATGTTTGTGGAGGGTTGTGGGGACCAGTGATGAGGCCAGCAATGTCTGTGAGAGATGGATGGCAGTGACCTGGATGCTGGGAGGCTCTTTCAGCGATCTCCCAGCAAAGTGCGCATGCGCGGGTTCCTGCTCATCATGTTGATTTCTGGCTCTGTGGTGCGAATAAGCCCCCCTCCCACAGTTTTTAATGATATTCACAATTGTGACCTCTGCACCGCACAGAGTGGGAGATTCAGTTCTCAAGCTGCACCTAAAAAAAAGTCGTGATCTAAAACAGTTTTCCCACTAATTCAGTATTTTTGGGAGAATCACCCCCACAATTCCTTTGTGTTATTGTTGAGCACAGCCAGAGTACTGCATACAGTTCAGGTCGCCACATTACTGGAAGGATGTGATTATAACAGAGTCCAGAAAACAATTGTGAGGGGGTTTCTTAGAATGGAGAATTTTAGCTATGAGAAAAGATTTTACAGGCTGGGTCTGTTTTTTTGGAGCAGAGCGGGTAGAGGGATATTTAATTGAGGTGCGTAAAATTATGAGGGGTCTAGTTAGAATGGGGAGGGAGCACTTATTTCCAATATAGCAGAGAGGACAATAACCAGCTATTGAACTGACAGCCAGATTGAATTGAGGTGGGTTTCCTTCCAAGGGATGGGCGGAAGCACCATCTTCAGCTAATTAACCCTCCTGACTTCTTCAGATCAGCCAGTATTGGGCTGCATTCCTCTCTGACACTTCGGGTGAAAGAGCAGGAAATCCCACCATCCATAAAATTGTGTTCTATGTGCTACCTGTTAGCATGGCTGCCCCATAGACAGCTGAAAGGTGGAAAGTAACTCAACTCAATATATGTTCTGCAGCTGAAATGCAGAGGGAATATCTTCTGGACTTTGTTAAGAAGCTCTCCCATTGCTACTATCGCTTGCCACGGTCACATGAAGGTAAATGCATGACAGTTTTAAGGAGAAAAGACACCATTCCACAAATATGATATAGAACAAATAGATGGCCCAATTCACCATAAAACTCAGAAACAATATGCAAATGATCAAAAGTGTAATGAACTCAACCTGACAATATATGACCTCAATACAAAGTGCAATATTTCAATTCTTCAATTCAATTCTTCAAAGTGTAACTTTCAATTCCACACATAAATCAGTGAGACCTGTAGTTTGCAACTATTGTAATTATTTATGTGCTGAAAAGACCATCATTTGCTATCTTTTTATTATTTTATAATTTGTTTTAATTTCTATTTTAATGATTGTCCATACTATGTCATGAATTATGATTACTTGTTTAATTTGCATTGTCATCACAATTCACCACCTGATTTTTTTTTAATAAACCAATTATCTTTCTAACGATCTGTCTGCTTACTCACTAAACCTGGGTAGCAGAAGCATACAGCCATTGGCTGCAGGGCAAGTGCATGGAGACCAATACGCAACAGGTAAACCCCTCAGAAAGCAACTTTCTTCCAGCTCTGAAAGCTGCCGCAATGAAATACAAAGCAGGCAAACTCTACCACTGGACCGATAAAATACCTTTGTACAGAAAAGTCAAAACCAAATAAAAAGAGGATAAATTTCACTTGCATCTGTCATGGTTCAAAAGTTAGATGTGTATTCAAATCATTCAACTTAGTCGAATATAATTATTCTCCGTATTGGCTTAGTTCATTAATAATCTAAATCATGTCCCTGATAGAATAATTACACTGTACAAGAATCTTGTAAGAACAACCACCTGTACAATGGCAATCTTTTTATATAATCATGTAACAAGACATCAAAGTGATGGAAACGCAATTAATTTTGCCTTTACAACGTTATGGATTATGCACCGTGATGAGCATTTTCAAGGGCCAATGTTGTGCGCTCCATGAATGCTGCAACTCAATATTGCCTTAGGCTATGGTCCCAGATAATAGCCTAAGACAAGCATTGGTCCCTTAAATTTGTAAATCAAAGCCTAACATTTGTTTTGGACTCTCTTGCAAAAAGTGGGCTGGAAGGAACAAAGTTATTGTCCATGTGCATGATTCTTCAGCAATGGTTCAGGATTCTTTGCTTTGACTTAAACAACAACAATCAATGAGAGGTAATTTCATCCAGTAAAACTTCACAAAAATATTGTTGTGGTGAAATTATTCTCTTCACTATTGGTGTTTTACCCTACTCAAGCTCCCTTTCCCAGCCAACGTCTCCACCGCACCCTCAACATGTGAAAGTGGACCAGCCTGTTAAGATCCAGGTCTCACATGGGAATCCAAGATGAGCTCCCGACCACATATTAAAATGACATGTTTCCCTCTTCATAAATAAGATCATAAGGCATAAGAACAGAAGGAGGCCATTCAACCCATTGAGTCTGCTCTGCCATTCAATGAAATCATGACTGATCTGATCTGATAATCCTCAATTCCACTTTCCTGCCTTGTTTCTATAATCCTTTCTAATGATGCATGCTCACAGACTTTGTCAGAAACACAAAAGGTAATTATTAACAGGAAAAATCTTTGCAGAAGCCAGTAGCCCTCCCCTGCCCCCCCCAACCCCCACCTCCCCCTACCCCCAACCCTCCACCCCTTTACCCCCCACCCCCATCCCCCACCTCCACTACCCTGCACCCCTCCACCCCACCGCCTCCCCCAGCCCCCCACCCTCCACCCCCTTATCCCCCACACCCCCACCCCCTGACCCCCCCAACCCGTCACAGACCCCACACCCCATCCGTCCCCCTGCCCTGCCCCCTGCCCCCCGCCCTGACCCCTCATCCTGCGCCTGCCCCCTTGCCCTGCCCCCCGCCCTGTTCTCCCATCCCAGCTGCCCTGGAGCAGCCCACTGGCAGCCTTAGTTCTTCTGTATCTTCAGACTCTCTTCTACCTAAGAGAAAACTCTACCCCCTGGGCTAATTACCCACACTCCAATTGGTCCCTCAAGACAGGTGACCTTCTTTTGCTGTTTTGCCATTAAAGGGACAATCACCACATCCTTTATTTCCTTCCTGATAAGAAAAGTCTATCTCAGCCTTGCACGTATTTAATGATCCAGCCCCAGTGGTAAACAATTCCACAGATTCTTCTGAGAGAAGAAATTCCTTCTCATCTCTGTCTTAAATCTGTCTTACTCTGAGATTATGTACTAGATTCTCTTACAAAGGGAAACAACATCTCAGCATCTAACATGTTAAGATTCCTGAGAATCCAATATGTCTCAATAAGGTCTCATTCTTCTAAACTCCAATAAATAAAAGCCCAATCTATTCAACATCGCCCCATAAGAAAATTGCTCCATACCGAGGTTCAACATATTGAATCTTTTCTAGACTGCTTCCATTTCCAGTATATCTTTCTTTAAACAAGAAACTGTTCACAGTAACATCTTTTGACGCTACATTGCCTGATCTCAGCTGCTGCAGAAACCCTTATTCCTGTGTTCACTCTAGACTTGACTGTTACAATGCACTCCTCGCTCAGCCTCCGACTTTTCATCCTCCCTGAACTTCAGCTTACGGAAAATTCTGCCATTTGTATCTTAATCCATGTCTGGTTTACTCATCACCCCTGGACTCGTTGACCTATATTGGCTTCCAGTTAAGCAATGCTTCGATTTTAAAATATTAATTCTTGTTTTGAAATCTCTCCCTGCCTTCACACCACACTGATTCTATAACCTACTTCAACCCTACAACTTTCTGCGGTAACTGCACTCCTAATTCTGGTCTGGAGAGCATTCACCATTTGAATTGGTTCACTGCTAGCCACCATGCTGCAGAGGCTGCAATTCCATCCTTCAACATCTGTCTGTGTAGATGTGTCAGTCAGTGTATCTAAATGATAGAAATGAGACTCAAGGCCCAATTGTGAGCTAGCCTCGGGCCTTCCAGTTCAGGTGCTTGTTGATGGTCAACTTGTTATGCTTCTGTAAATGCACCATGAGTAATTTTTACTTCAGTTTAATCCCTGTTGATGTGAGCATCACTGGCAAGACCATATGTTGCCTATCAATATACTAGAGGAGCTTGATGTGAAATGTGAGTGGGGTTATGAGTTTCTCGGGTTATACTCTTTGCAACTTTTTTGATGGCCTTGGTTTACAGGCCATCATACCCACTGTGTCTGCAATTAAATACAATGGATTTGAAATGCAAATCTAATGAGACAGAACATGGAAGTTCATTAAAGAAAATCAGAGCAGACATCACAAACTGTTGCTTGGTTACGATGTTATAATGAGGCAGAGGCCCTTGGGCATGTTCAGCTGCATGTTCCATCAATATCGAATTATTTAAGCTCTTCCCAGTTTCGATTGACATCAGAACACAAGAAAGACACTGATCATGCTGAACAAATGCAGATGGGCATTTAAACCCTCTAGCATTAAAGCATTTGTCACTGCCTTCCTTGATGGTTCTGTTGTACAGGAGAATTTGCACTCTATCCTGCTGAAAGTCTGGGTCAGTACACAGCCAAGGCTATGCTAATACAAAACTGTCATTTTCTTAGGCTTTTCGGTTCTTCTATTGTCCTGCTGGAGATTAGTTGCATTAATAGTTCAAGTGGCTACTGAATGGCAGAACAAAATCAACTTAACTGGCTTTGCCTGAGGAATTGTTAGTGTCCTAGTGTTCAGAGTGTGATCACAGAATCCCTACAGTTAGGAAGGAGGCCATTCAGCCCACCTTAGGAAAGCTTTTGTCTATCACATGTCTGGAATTCAGTGAGAAACACACAGGTGCCAGTTTTTTGAATCCACTTGGCTGTTCATCTACCTGAATCAATGGGCTCAAGTCTAAAAGTGGAATTTTGGTAAAATTCTACTCATTGATGAGAGATTTCCGAGGGATAGGAAGTGTCGTTGGCTTTGGATACAAACAACGCTTAAACTGCAGTCGACTTGGGTACAGACAGCACTTAAACCCAGAGTACTCAATCTCCAAGCTTTAATTACAAGTGAGAACATGAGGCAAGCAAAGTATTGCTGGATGTTCTGTTGATTTACATAGAAAATTGACACTTTCTATTTCCACATAAAGGGCAGATTTAAAAGTCAGGGAGTGGGTGCAAGTCCCTTCCAACTTTCTGTAAAATCCTGTGTGATCGTGCGATTAAATCAATTAGAGAGACACATCTCCCAAATTTAACACAGGCAGTGTCATGGTAAAGGTGGATGGATGGGCAGGCAGAAGTCATGGTAGGGTGCTGGTAATAGTGCCAGGTGGGATAAAGCCCACATCAGAAAATGACAGTGAGGAGAGGGGAGGCAGCAGTGAGTCTGCAGGAGAAATTGGTAAAGACATTTCTTGCTGAATTTGTTGGTCGAGAAACACTGAATCTTTTAGGGTCCATTAGTCACAGGGGCCTCAGTCAGGGTTTGTTTTCTTGCTTTAGGCTGTGACCGGTCAACTCTGAGAGTGCCAATATGAGAATTGTCCATTCGGGAGGAGGCTCCTGAACTGAGGAGGAGGGAAGGAGAGTTGCTGGCCAAGGAATTGCAGCAACCAGCCTTCCATCAACATGAGTGTCAGGGAAACCAAGGAGGGGCTGCAGGACAGCCAGTGGGCATAGGTGAAGATGCCAATATAGGTGCCAGGAGGTAGCATAGTATACAGGCAGTGCTCAAACTGCTTATAAAAGAGTGAATGCTGGTGTCTCAGAAGACAGTCTTTCAGGGAAGCAGACACTTCCATCTGTGGCATATCTACTGTGAAGAACAGTTCGAACTGTACTGCTGGCCTCCCACTGCCTGTAGCACGAAGAGTAATAGTTGCCCAGGATCTTTTTGAGGGTCAATGGAGAATCTTTGTGAAATCTCTCAACCTTCAACCCACCACTGCATCATGTTTAGTTTATCATATTCACCACTGAAGACAGCCAGCCTGAGTGAGTGCAAAACCTTGGGACAATCACAGGCTTTCATACAGTCATAGAATTCAGGAGACAATTCGGCCCATCAAGTACCTACAGAGCATCTTACCCAAGAGCTAAATTAATTCCCCAACCCATACATTTTGGAATACTAAAGGGTAACTTACCATGGCCAATCCACATAACCTGCACATCTTTGAACAGTGGGAAGAAACTGGAACATCTGAAGGAAACCAATGCAGACATGGGAAGAATGTGCAAACTGCACACAGTGACCCAAGCCAGGAATTGAAGCCTGACCCCTGGCACTGTGAGGCAGCAGTGCTGATCACTGTGCACCCAAAATGGAAGAATGAGTCACAACAAAAAAGGAAACACATTTGAGCAGAGAAAAGGGGGAGGGACAACAACAACAACAACCGAACCACCTCTCAACAATAATAAAATAACCCCCTTAACAACAACAACCATCGCCACCAAACCCCCTTAACAACAACAACAACCAAACTCCCTTGACAACAACAACTGAGGTATTTTAACAACAACCGAACCCCGCCTCAACTATAACAAAATAACTCCCCTTAACAACAACCAACACCACCAAACCCCCTTAATAACAACAACCAAACCCCCTTAATGATAATAACAACTGAAGTATTTTAACAACAACCGAACCCCCTTAACAACAACAACCAAACCTCCTTAACAACAACAACAACTGAACCCCCTTAACAACATCAACAACCGAACCCCTTAACAACAGCAACTACCAAACCTCCATAACAACAACAACAACTGAACCCCCTTAACATCAACAACAGCTAGATAGAGATCTATAAGACAATGAGGGGCATAGATAAGGTAGATAGTCAATACCTTTTCCCAAAGGTAGGGGAGTCTAAAACTAGAGGGCATAGGTTTAAGCTGAGAGGGGAGAGATACAAAAGTGTCCGAGGGGTAATTTTTTCACACAGAGGGTGGTAAGTGTATGGAACAATCTGCCAGAGACAGTAGTAGAGACTGGTCCAATTTTGTCTTTTAAAAAGCATTTAGATAGTTACATGAATAAGATGGGTATAGAGAGATATGGGGCAAATGTGGGTAATTAAGATTAATTTAGGGGTTTTAAAAAAAGGGCAGCATGGACAACTTGGGCCGAAGGGCCTATTTCCATGCTGTAAACCTCTGTGACTCTATAACTGAAACTCACTTTTCACAAACTCAACAACAACAACAGAAACCTCCCTCACAACAACAATGAAACCCCTGTCTCAACAACAGCAACTGAATCATCACTCTCAGCAACAACAGAAAATACCCTCTTAACTACATTACATACTGCTGTGAGCCTTTAAGCACCAATTCTACTGACCCAGCCACACACTGGACCTCTCATTTTGTTTGCTTCCTATTGGCTGGATTTCACTTGGCCAGGCAGCTTGTGATTGGTGCAGGTTCAATGAGTGGAGATGACCCTCACATCCAGCCCCACTGCCCAGCCACCAGCTTTCAACCCTGTCCCAGCGGGGCAATGTTCCAAAATTATACTTCTGTTGTGAAACTGGCACACCATCACTACACACTAAAAATTGTCACGCAGCCTCCAAAATATTCCACCTCTTCACTGAATGCTCGAGATGCAGCCTGAAAATATCCCTGAACACCAATCTCCTTCCAAACTGTGCCTCTTTGCCACTTTCCCACCAGCCACCATTGTGTTTTAGCAATGCTGAATTTTATAAATATTTTAATGTAAGTTTGGATTCCTACCTGCCAAAGACAGTGATGAGGCAGTGTGTGAAAGCACTAATGGCAACAACAAAATTATACTTTAATCCCATCAGCCAGTAGAGGCTTCCAAAGGAGACATATAGGATGGAATTTTACAAGATTTTTTCTAAATATCCAGTAAGTCTAAAAATTAGAGAATTCTAACTTCATTTCTCAGGTGAGTTTTCACACCCAATCTTACACACCCTGAAATTTTGGACAAGTCTGTTTCCGACCACAAGAGACAGTGGGCAGGGTTTAATTCACCAGACAGTCTGCAGCTCAGATTGGAGCCACAAACTGCACATGCACAGAAAAGCTCTCCTGGCAGATCATTCATGGGTCAGATACAGCAATCTCCTCCCCTCTACAGACTCCAGAGCCCCCTTCCCCCAACATTACTGACCCCCTTACCACCCTCCCCAGACCCACCTACATATGGCCCCATATCAACCCCTGGCTCTGATGGCTGCTGACATGACTCTGTCTCACCCTCCTCTCGATCATCACAGAGGCACAAATTCTTCCCCCTGCCCTGTCAGCAACGTGCAAGTGCTGACTTGCCTCCCCCTCCATGGTAACAAGGCAAACTGCATTGAACTAGCTGGAATGCTCTAATGGGTGTGTGACTCGCCCAAACTGCTTGCAGTTAATCTGCCCTAACGAGGGACAACTCCATAAAAACCCCAAGGATTGGCAGGCTGTGCAGGAAGAAATGGCCCCCAGAAAGTCAGCAACCAGATTCCCTGGCCAGGTGGCTGGATGCAGTGAAGGCAAGATGGACACCCTCATCTCCTCCAGCAGGATGTCATCCCAGGGGAAGTGATGAAAACAGAGCCCGAGAGGCTGTGGCCATGTGTCTCAGCACCAGGGCGCTGCCTCAGAGAAGTGAAAAGCAATGCTGAGGGAAAAAAAAATCAATTACATTATCCAGGTAGTAGGAGTAAGTGTATGACCTCATCTGGCATCTTTCCCCTAAATGACCTCCAGATCCCCCAACCCTAGCATGCTTCTAGCCCCTAACCCCCCAAGCACTTCTTCTCCCACCACTCACCCAGCTCCCCCACCCCCCACCCCTAAGAGTATCACAGTGCTTGCACTGTGAGGGCCACCCCTGATATCCTCTAGGACTTGTGCCATTAGACTTTCCATGCCTCCTTCTGTCCCAACAGGAGAAGAATGCCCATAACTGCTGGAAGAGGGTGAAGACTGGGGGTGATGAGCCTGGCCTCCAAGTCCTCACCCTCTTTGAGGAGCGCACACTGGAACTTGTGAGAGAGGAGGGGATGCAGGCCATTAGTGTCAGCATGGTCAGGCTGGATCATGGAAGTGAGCACATGCCAATCTTCCACTTATTGGAGAAATGTCAAGTAAATCACATGCAGCCCAGATTCCTCTCCCTCCCTTGCACTTAACCTTGCATCCAGTGTTGCCCTGGCCAACTGACATCGCGACACCCACTGCTGCTGCCATCATCCTACCCCTGACAGCTCGGGAGACTTCTCAGAGGAAAGCGGTGAAGGGACCTCTGAGGCCGGCACCAGTTTTGTGTCAGCTTTCACCTCGTAACTCGCCACCCCAGAGACTCTCACATCAGTGGATCAAGTTATTGATGAGGCATCTCAGTCACTCTCTGGTACAGATTAAAAATATGGCAAGGGGTCAATATCTAGCAGGGGTAGTTAATAATATTTAAATATATTTATCTGTTTTAAAATCAGGTTCACACCTGTTGTGGGATTGAACCTGATCACCTTACTGGTGAGGGAAAATCAGATACCAGGGCAGACACTATGGGCCAAATGGCTTCTTTCTGCACTGCAGGGATTCTATGATCGCTTTTCTAGAGAAAAGAACCAATGTCCATTAAAATTTCCATAATAGATGTAACCTCCTTGTTCTGGTATTATCCTTGCAAAAAAGTTTATGTCTTCTCCATATTACAAAATTGTCAATTTTAGATTCTCCTACCAGCAGGGTTTTAGGCAGGTGGGGGTGAAAGTGAAGGGACAGGATTCCCTCTGGATTCAGTGATGTTACACTGGAGTGGGGAAGGACTTGGACGGGGCTTATCCTTGCCCTAATTGAATCCAGTGCCTGGACTTAGGCTCAGACATCCTCCCGAAATTCCTCTTCTGTCCACCGCAGTGTTGTTGCTGCAGGAACGGAGAGCTGTCAGGCACCAGCTCTAAGAGAGAGGTGGCTATCCCACCTGCTGTTACTTAATACTCATTCGAGTATGAAATTGCTGCAGGGAACTTGGAATTGGTAGGGACGTATGCTGACAATTTGTCTTTGTATTTTTGGTTTCTGAGTATTATTCTGTCTTTGAGTAAAGATCTGTTATATATCCTACAGCAAGCTAACCTGTCTAAAATTCCCTAATCTTATTCTATCTCCCTTTTTGACTATTGGAGGAGCATTAGCTATCCATCAGTCCTCTGACAATA
The DNA here is from genome assembly GCF_965287045.1 of Carcharhinus amblyrhynchos. NCBI lineage: Eukaryota > Metazoa > Chordata > Chondrichthyes > Carcharhiniformes > Carcharhinidae > Carcharhinus > Carcharhinus amblyrhynchos. The sequence goes on along the minus strand of NC_137324.1, from coordinate 134,147,701 downwards.
TTTCCTTTTCTCATGCTTTGTTATATATCTGTAATAATGTCTCTGCTATGTCTTTCCTAGCTGTGTATAATATGCACAGAGGCTTCAAGTATGAGTAGTTTAATATTTCACAAATGGTCCAACTTGCTGGACAGAATGTTGAATTCAGCAATTTGGTGAGTGAGGGAGTTCTAAGTATTTTAGGCGTTGATCTCTTTTAAAATCTAATCAAGTGTTGTATTTTGCATTTAATTTAACTTTAACATTAACTTGTAACTTCATCCAGTTTTAGTTTGTGGGAAACAGACTGTTAGACAGGGTACTGAACTCAAGAATTTGGCAAGGGAGAGAATTAAAATGCAGCGAGGAATGAGGTGCTATTTTCATCATTTACAAAACAAGAAATGGTCTGAGAGAAGGAGTAGGATACAGCAAGACCTGAAATCTGGAGAGCAATCTTATGAAAGTCCAGAACGATCGTGAAAACAGGAGAGTTTCAGATCTATTTTCTTCGGTGAGTCCAAATGTTGAATCCTATGTACCTTGTGCATGAAAAAATCCTGAAATCCATTTCATCCCAGTAGGGGGAGTGGATGGGGCTTAATTTGCCACAAAGCTGGCTGTTAGCAACAGAGGGTGCTTTTGTGCGTGTGCAGGTCTCTGTTCCAAGAGCAGCAGAAACCTTTCACACAGCCTCTACTGCTAAAGCTGGGCTCTGTGGCCTAAACCTGGCACCCCCATGCTATGATGTGGAGATGCTGGCGTTTGACTGGGGTAAACACAAGTCTCACAACACCAGGTAAGGTACAACAGGTTTATTTGGTAGCATAAGCCACTAGCTTTTGGAACAGTGCCCCTTCATCAGGTGAGTGGGAGTTCTATTCACAAACAGGGCATATAAAGGCACAAACTCAATTTACAAAATAATGGTTGAAATGCAAGTCTTTACAGGTAATCAAGTCTTAAAGGTAGAGACAGTGTGAGTGGAGAGAGGGTTAAACACAGGTTAAAGAGATGTGTATTGTCTCCAGCTAGGACAATTAGTGAGATTTTGCAAGCCTAGGCAACTTGTGGGGTTACAGATAGTGTGACATGAACCCAAGATCTCGGTTGAGGCTGTTCTCATATGTGTGGAACTTGGCTATCAGACTCTGCTCAGTGACCCTGTGCTGTTGTGTGTCATGAGGGCCACTTTGGAGAACGCTTACCCAAAGATCAGAGGCTGAATGCTCAGAACTGCTGAAGTGTTACCCTGTGACAAGCTTGGCTGTAAGGACATTTAATCAGGTGGGAGAGTGGTGAGAAGGGTCCCTGCCACCTTCCCACTTCTACCTCACTTCCAGTGCTGGAAGGCTCTCAAACGGCCTTCTTGATCCACCACTAATTAAGGCCCTTAAGTGGGAAATTAATGTCCACTTAGGAGCCTCATCCTCCCAGCACTGGTATTCACCCAGCAGTGAGTCAGTGACTTCCCAGGTGGGAGGGCCGATAGGTAAACCCTTTTAGGCTTGTAGGATTCTGAATTGGGGGGAGGGAGGGTCACCTTATTCAAAGGCACTTGATACCTGATTGAGGGGCCTGGCTTCAGGAAGGGGGTCCTGCAGAAAACCACCCCCTGAATGCAGACACCCCTTCCTCTCCCACCCACATGACCACCCCCTATCCCCACCCCCACCCACCCTGCCATCAAACATGAGTTCCTGGTTCCTCAGCAAATCTGGGCCTTACGGAGGTGCAGTACCAGTCGCAGCCACTGCCATCCGGGTGATGCTGCTGAGCGATGAAGAGCCATTGGCTTCTGATTGGTCTCTCCAGCTGGCAGCTGAAGTTCCCTGTCACCGACATTAAATTCTGCCCACAAATATCAAAACAAGTAAATTATGCTAAACCTTTATTAAACACTGGTTTGGCACTCAATTTTTGACTGAATCTGAGCACCATAATTCAGAAACGATGTCAAGGCCTGTGAGGGGGTGAAGAGGTAATGTACCAGAATGGTACCAGGAACGAGGGACTTCAGTCATGTGGAGACGACAGAAACTGTGTTTATTCTCCTTGGAGCACAAAATTGCAGGGGAAGATTTAATACTGTGGAGGTATTCGAAATTCTGAAGTTTTTTGATAGAATAAACAGGGACAAACTGTTCCCAATGCCAGGAATGTCAGCAACCAAAAGACAGATTTAAAATAATTGGCAAAAGATCCAAAGAACAGCAGGGAGTTGAGACAATTTTCTTTATACAGTTTCTTGAGATGATCCAGAATTCCATATCTGAAAGGCTGGTGAAAGCAGATCCAAGAGTAACTTTCAAAAGGGAATTGAATAAATACTTGAAAGGGAAAACATTGCAGGACTATGAGAAAGGAGCAGGAGAGTGACACTAATTGGATCATTCTTCAAAAGAGCTGGCACACAGGATGGGCCAAATGGGCTGTACCCCTGATTGCTCAAAACTAGCATCATCCTTTAACCAAAGCATTAATCTATTTAGAATAAATAAGTTTTCTTTAAATATCCATTCAGGAATTTTGTACAATAGTGTTGAGGGTGCAGTCGTTTCTTGGTAATAGTCTGTTGTGACTCAAAATATCAGCTTATAAAAGATTGTACAATAATTAAATCTGTGTGGTAACTATAGCCCTTGCATTTCTCTGTAACTGTAAAGCTATTAGTTAGATCAACGCAGTAGAACCTAATTAAACGTGTTTAGATAAATGGAGCATGACTGCATCAGTACAGCAGCTATAAAGCATTTCCACCAGAGACATGTTCAATTTATATGGGGGATGTACACTCACTATCATGTTGCTGAGCTTACTGAAAATGCTATGTAGATGATTATTGGCTCATCTATAAAAAATGCTGTTCCAATGTGAAATATCAAAGATTTTGCCATGATAGACAAATAATTTGCCCAGTTTATGACATGTCTACAGAAAAGCTGACACAAGCCTGAGAGGCACAAGAACCAGATATCAATGCAATGCAAGGATGATCCTAAAGCCAAATGATTTGTATATTCATTTTAGTAGCAGTATGCTCGAGAATGTTTGAGAGGTTGATTGAAAAGCTTCAATATTAACTCCTCGTGCTCACCGGTGATACATGGGTGAGGGCCAGGGTTGGGAACATAGGAACATAGGAATTAGGAGCAGAAGTAGGCAAATTCAGCCCTATGAGCCTGCTCCGCCATTCAATCAGATCATGGCTGATCTCTCCCTCGTTTCAAATCCACCTCCCCACCTGTTTGCTATATCCCTTTATCCCTTTTTTATTAGAAATATATCTAACTCCTCCTTGAAACCATTTAATGAATCAAACTCAACAGTGCTTTGGGCAGTGAGTTTGACAAATTTATTTCCCTCTTTGAGAAGTAGTTCCTTGTCATCTCAGTTTTAAATCTACTGCCTTTCAATCTATACCTGCGCCCTTTTGTTCAAAATTACCCCATAAGAGGAAACATCTGGTCTACATTTACTTTATCAATCCCTTTTAAAATTTTATGTACCTTGGTCAAATCCCCTCTCATCCTTCTAAACTCCAGCGAATGCAAGCTCAAACTGTTCAATCTTTCCTCATACATCAACCCTTTAATCCCCAGAATCAATCTGGTGAATCTCGTCTGAACTGCCTGCAATGCCACCACATCTGTTCTCAAGAGACCAAAACTGGATGCAATACTCCAGGTGTGATCTCACCAACACCCTATACAATTGCAATAACACTTTTCTACTTTTATTCTCCAGTCCTTTTGTAATAAATGCAAACATTCCATTTGTCTTTTTTTATAACATGCGCATGTTTGAGGTTGCAGTGTGAAATCCATGTAACCACATACTGTGCAACATCCACCATCATTTTTATGGCAGTAAATGTTGTTGTATTGGTGAATAATAGAGTCAGAATGGGTGGCACTTTATTCGGATGGTTAAGAACCAGGAGCCCAGATCTCAAAGCAGCTTTTTCTGTGTCCTATGGGGCACAGTTTGGGGTGGGGTGGGCTCTCACTTGGCCTGAAAGAGAACATGAGAATAAGGATCAACAGCAGCAAGGATGAGCTGTGAAGAGAGCTGCATGCAGCTAACAGAAAGAAAGAACAGAGCAGTTGAGCTTCTTGAAGATTTTATCTATCTAACAGGATCGTTACAGGCTCAATGTCAATGACCTGCTGGAGAAGGAGTGGTTCTGAAAGCTACGATTTTTCACAAGACTTCTGTCTGTTGGACCTTCCTGCTGTTGCCCAGGCATTATCAAAACTGTGAATGTCACCAAGATTCCTAGGAAACATCCAGAGATTTCATGAAGGTCTCACAGTCAGCTGCACATAAAATAGAGGATCTGCAGTTAAGTGCCTCCTTTCACAATCTCAGGATATGCCAAAGTGTCTCACACTTTGAAGAATGTAGGGAATGTGGCAGTCAGTTTGCATAGAGCAAACTCCGACAAACAGCAATATGCTATGGCCAGAGAATCTGTCCTAGTGATGTTGTTTGAGGGATAATTACTGGTAGGAGACCAGGGGGAACTCCTCTCTCTTCAAAATAGTGCCATGGGATTATGTCCACCTTAGAGAGTAGATGGTGCCTTGGTGTAAAGTTGCATTTAAAAGGTGGCACCTCCAACAGTGTAGCACTCCCTCAGTACTGCATTGAAATGTTTTAGGTGAGATTTTGTGCTCAGTTCTATAGAGTAGGTCTTAAACAAGACAATGCTGACTGAAAGGTGAGATAAGGCAGGTGACAAACCAATTATATACTGGGGCTGCAAGGTATGTAAGTCTGTCCTCTGAAAACAACTACAATGAGTGGGCATTCATGTGGACCACACGGATGTGGAGTGCCAGCAATTGAACATATGTTGTAATCTGGGTACCCCCTTATCAACCAGAAGCATTTGCCAACCAAGAGGTACTCCCTGAGTCTCAGTGGTACATTAATTCCTGCTCAGATATTCAAACACATTCGAATGCTGTGCCCTAGTAGCCTCACCCCCTGAATGAGCTGAGGCAATAATTATTGGTAAGTTATTTGCATACCCTGGTTTAGCTGGAACTAACTCAGCACAGATTGCAAATCAAACCTAGGATATTCTGGTGTGTGTGACTTTTTAATGTGTATGGTACTTTTAATACATTCTGGGAACAATGAAAGAAATCATGCATAAGTTATTTAAATCTGTTAATATTAACAACAAAATGAGTAGAATCCATTTCATAGTAGGGACTCTTTTTAAAGTTAAAGTTTTTAAAGTTTATTTTGTTAGTCACAAGTAGGTTTACATTAACACTGCAATGAAGTTATTGTGGCAAAACAGGTGAAACAAACATGCTGAAACTGAATTTTCATATGTGTTAAGAAAGGAATATCGAAAATTGATAACACCATTATAGGTTCAACAAATGCACCTCTTATTGTTTATTAAATACCTCTTCCTAAATCTTTTTACTGTCTCTGTATTTTTATTTCTATTTTTACCTAGAAGCTTGTTGACTTTTGAACCCAGATACCACTTGCTTCAATGACCACTGTGGGAAGTTAACTGTTTTATTTTTATTTTATACTTTTTATAGCAGTTTCTACAATGTATTTGTATTAACACTGCCTCGTGGGATAGACCGTGCTGAGGTCTCTGATTTCACTTGCAGCTGGGACATGTTACAAGGTTGGGAGATTTATTGTGCACGTCCCCAGCTCATGATCAGCTAACTTGGTAGAAACCACCATCTCGTGAACAGGACATGATCAGAAGTTGGAACAACTAGTGTTAGCCACCTTTGAAAATGTGCTTAATTAACCAATGAATGTGAATGGATGTCCTCTTCAATGATGGATAATAATACTTGTAAGAGAGAGAACAATGGAGCAATCTGTGAACAGAAAAGGAACTCCTAACAAACACGTACGCTTGTACCAGAGATTTACCACGAGGTGTCGATGAATTCTACAATCTGACACCACTCTCACATCAGAAAATATTATTTGACATACTGATGTACATTTTCAATTGTACAAAGGTACACTGACAGGCAGGATTATCCATCCATTATGGATACAGCACGATTTTCATGGATTCCAATTATGAAACATGAAATGAATATTGAAATAAAAGAGTTAAGGAGGGCAGTCTAGACTTAGAGTGAATCCCTGATTAGACATGCTTTGCAAGTGGCACTCCTCCTTGTTGCAAGCTTCCTATCAAGGAATAAACTCAACAAAATAAGGTTGAAGGATAATGAACAGACTTAAAACACAAAAGCTAAAAGAATTCCAGAACCTAGCAAGCCCTCACGCCCTAAACCTAACCTGAAATTAAAATTAAACATGCCTTACCAAATTACTGGGGCTACTTCCTTGTCAATAAACTGAACTAAACACTGTTTTATTTATTAAAGTTTAGTTCAGAAATGTAATCAGGGAGGAAACAGAAATTAGTGCTTTATAATTTGAGGTTTACCATCAATCTGTTCAATTTTTACAATAAGAGGGCAAGTGCATGATGACCGGAAAGCAATTCTCTGAGTTAAGTGAGGTTGGAAGGATTGATGGCGCAGTGGTAATGTCCCTACTCCTAGGCTCAAAGACCCTGGGTTCAAGTCCCACTCAGGACTTGAGGGTGACAGCAGAACATGGCCAAACAGATTGGTTATCAGCTATAAATCCTTCGCATGTGCACGCTGCCAGGTAGCAAAGAACAGAAGAGTTTCCTGTCAGCTATACTGCCATAAACTAATGACAAACCACTGCAGTACTTATACAAGTATAATCATGGGCCACTCCATTGGAGGCTTAGAGTTGCCAATGCCCTTGTAGGGCATGGTACCTGGATGGTACATGGTTCAGGCAACTGTTCAGATAAATAGAACGTCTTCAATAAATTGACTTCTGACACTAATTCCTGAGGGATATTGACAGCATGAATGTGGAGAGAATGTTTCCTCTTGTCAGAGAATCTAAAATGAGGGGGCACTGTTCAAAAATAAGACAGAGGTGAGAAGCAATCTTTTCTCTCAGTGGGTCATGAGTCTCTGGAACTCTCTTCTTTAAAAGGTAGCATAAGCAGCGTCTGAATATTTCACAGCAGATCAAAATAGATTCTTGATTAATAAGGGAGCGAATGGTTATAGAGGGTAGGCAGAAGTATGGAATCATAGAATTGCTACAGTGCAGAAGGAGGCCATTTGGCTCATCAAGACTGTGCCAACAACAATCCCACCCAGACCCTATCTCTGAAACCCCATGTACTTGCCCTGCTAATCCCCCTGATACTGAGGGACAATTTGGCATGGCCAATCCATCTAACTCTTTGGACTGTGGTAGGAAATTAGGGCACCCAGAGGAAATCCACACAGGCATATTAAGAATGTGCAAGCACATAGATAATCATCCCAGGCCCGAACTGAACCCGGGTCCCTGACACTGTGACACAGCAGTGCTAACAACTGTGCCACCATGCCACCCCTGAGGTTATAATCAGATCAGGCATGATCTTATTGAATGGTGAAGCAGGCTCACTGAGCCAAGTGGCCTAATTCATATGATTGCCTGTTCATATAGATTTGTAAGTGTCAGTCTTGCGATGGAGAAGGTTAGATTCAGAAAGAGGATGTTAACTCCAGGGGCAGAAAATGACCTTAGCTAATGATATATTTGGTTATTTCACTGACGGTGTTTTGTAATATTCAGACAATTTTGGCAAGACTTGTGCTGTGAGAGTGTGAATGCACTAGAGTTACGGTAACAGTGTCCAGAATAATATAACCGGGTGGGACCTTGTGAAGGTGACAGACATCATGGTCACCAACTAGAGAGCAGGCGAGAACCCAACCACCTTTGTTATGGAAGGCCCGCTGCATTCAGTGCTCAATAGACGCTTGACAGAACAGTAATGAGCCATCCCGAGCATCAAGGACACAGGGCAGAACTCCCACCTGCTGAGAGTTGCTGGTATTAAGATGACCATGAAGGCCATGAGGATCATCGATAGATCTCCCCATGGGCTTTGTGGAAGACAGGCTTCCTTATTGACTGAGCAGAGACTCGCCCAATGAAAAGGAATCAACAAGGGCTTATCAACTTGCTGACCAACCCAGTCGATTGTTGTAGGTCCCGAGGTGTAGACTTTTTAGTTGTAAGCTGTGGGCATGGCCCTTCTTTCTGGTGCACAGTAAAAGGCTTTTGGTTATGGGAAACTTCTATGTTTGTCATAATTATTATACCTGACCAAACAGAGAATGATAGTTCTATTGACTGGCATTGCCACTGCGAAGACATTGGCTACCATCAATACTACACTCACTCAATCCCAGGCTAGAGGTGAGTGATGGCAGTAGGGAGTCATGGGGTAGGGGTGTGGAGAAGGGTCAGCAGCAAGGGAAGAGGGTGGCTTTCAGCAGACCCCTCTCCCACTTCCCAATTTTAGGCCTCTTGTGCTTTGAAAGAGTGAACCCTTGCCTGCCCTTTGGAAGCCTGCAAGCAACCCCGCAGGGTGAGTCTGTTCAATTCATATAGTGGCACCAGAATAGGGCATGTTAATGGGCATTCTCAGTTGTAGGTCACGTGCTGGGCTATCCCTAATGCTACATTTCAAATGCAAGTCCATGGCAATTCTTTCATGCTTTTTCAGACGAAAAGTGTTTAAAAGATTAATCAAGCTACAGACTTCTCCAAGAGGACAGATTTATTTCTTTGGCTAGCTGTGAGCCTATTCCTTTTCTCTAACAGGATAGAGATTTTAGTTGTGGTACCTTTACACATGTGATATCTTGGGAAACAAGATAAGGATAATGAATGCAAAGCAATCTTAGATTAAAAGCACGCATGTCCTGACCCTTGTCCTCTAACCCTGCTTCAGTGAAATCTTGCTCTCGGTTTCCTGTTTGCAATGCCATGGGAGGTTGGCTAGTCAGGTGGCAAACCTGCAATAGGCACCTTTTATATACAACATGACACAGGACATAATAATACACAAATATTATGGTAAATCTTCTGATTTCTAGCCAATGGCACAGTAACTTTCCTATCATTCAGACTGATTGGCAAATGCTAATCATGTTATCAATAGTTCTCCCTACTATGGGGGAATGGGGGAATGGGGGAGGGGGGGGTTGTTCATGGAAAGAAGATCAGAATCAAAATATTCTGATACTTTCTGGCAGTTGCCAGGAGAAGATTTGTGCCATTATCCTGATCTCCCACCCCCAGCTCCCTGTCCCCCCAAATAAAGAACATGTACAAGTTACCATTAACCTGTAGGTCTTTTATATGAATGTATGTAATTAAATCTTTAAGAAACCTCTGAATCGCTCATGGTGCCATTCAAATAACCTTGTGGTTCATGAAGGTTTTGTAAAAGTACAAAGATGGTGAATTTCTTCAGCAGATCTCCATGAAGGATCTGCAGAAATCCCGGATAGTAAGTAAGCAAAGTTGCCATAGTCCCTGATGACCATAGGCTGCTTTCCCCTTTCAGGGAGAGAGCTGACTGGTGGTGGTTTAAGCCGAGGATCAGCACACCTCAAGCAATGGCAAACCTTCATGAATAATGTCAGCCGATACTGGAATTGAACCTGTAATGTTGGCATCGTTCCACATCATTAACCAGCTGTCCAGCCAACAGAACTAAACAAATCTCCGATCGTGAACGATTCTGTTTTATGTGGTTTCCATATCTTTCCCACCAAAATGATACAGGATGAGTGAGAAAACTAATGTAGAAATTCACCCAAACAAAGGCCCAAAATGATGACATCACGTTCTGAGCATCATTCAATGACAATTCTACCCAATATCCAATCAAATTGTCTTTTCCACCATCCAGACTTAGAAGCTTCTGTGTCTACATCATGATGCAGATTTGAAAGAAAGAAACTGAATGATGTCATGTGTGCGTTTATAGACATTCCCTAATCTCAGTGTGTGCCAATGTTTGATATTAGTCTAAGCATGAACATTTACAGACAGCCACGTAACAATTACTAACTGACACTGACTCAAGCAGGGATCCTTTTAATCGAAACTGGAGCCAGGCTGTCTGCACGTTGGAATTTGCAAAGTGGTCAGAGCTATTGAATATGAAATTGCTCTAAACTTTAATGAACCTAATCCTCTTTCCCATTCAGTCTTGCACTTTAACAAACACTAAAGTAAGGGGCATTTTTGATTGTGTCCGGCAGTCCATTTTGCATCACTTACAGTTTTTAACTTTCACTGGTGTCCTGCTGTCACCTGTTTTACACAATCCCACAAAATCAAAATGACCTCACAACTTTATTGAAATGGTCAGTACAAACTCTAAGATCTGTTAATTGTTAACCTAACCAAGTGTCACTGGTTGGAAGCCTTATTGTGTGTTTGATGATCATAGAAACATAGAATCCCTACAGTGCAGAAGAGGCCATTCAGCCCAATCGAGTCTGCACTGACTCTGTGTATCTTAGTAAGATGTATCACAACACCAGGTTAAAGTCCAACAGGTTTATTTGGTAGCAAAAGCCACTAGCTTTCAGAGCACTGCTTCTTCGTTAGGTAAGTGGGAGTTCTGTTCACAAACAGGGCATACATAGACACAAACTCAACTTACAAAATAATGGTTGGAATGCGAGTCTTTACAGCTAATCAAGTCTTAAAGGTACAGACAATGTGAGTGGAGAGAGGGTTAAGCACAGGTTAAAGAGATATGTGTTGTCTTCAGACAGGACAGTTAGTGAGATTTTTCAAGCCCAGGCAAGTCGTGGGGGTTATAGATAGTGTGACATGAACCCAAGATCCCAGTTGAGGCCATCCTCATGTATGCAGAACTTGGCTGTCAGTCTCTGCTCAGCAATTCTGCGTTGTCGTGTGTCGTGCAGGCTGCCTTGGAGAATGCTTACTCGAAGATCAGAGGCCAAATGCGCGTGACTGCTGAAGTGTTCCCCAACTGGAAGAGAACAGTCTTGCCTGATGGTTGTCGAGCGATATTCATTCATCCGTTGTCATGAGTCTGCACGGTCTCCCCAATGTACCATGCCTCGACACATCCTTTCCTGCAGCATATCAGATAGACAACGTTGGCCGAGTTGCAAGAGTACGCACCATTACCTGGTGGATGGTGTTCTTACGTGAGATGATGGCATCCGTGTCAATAATCCGGCATGTCTTGCAGAGGTTGCTGCGGCAGGGTTGTGTGGTGTCATGGTCACTGTTCTCCTGAAGGCTAGGTAGTATGCTGCGGACAATGGTCTGTTTGAGGTCATGCGGTTGTCTGAAGGCAAGAAATGGGGATGTGGGGATGGCCCTGGCAAGATATTCATCTTCATCAATGACATGTTGAAGGCTCCGGAGAAGATGTTGTAGCTTCTCCGCTCGGGGAAGTACTGGACGACGAAGGGTGCTCTGTCTGCCATGTCCCCTGTTTGTCTTCTGAGGAGGTCAGTGTGGTTTTTCGCTGTGGCATGTCAGAACTGTCGATTGATGAGTCGAGTGCCATATCCTGTTCTTATGAGGGCATCTTTCAGTGTCTGAAGGTGTCTGTTGTGATCCTCCTCATCTGAGCAGATCGTGTGTATATGGAGGGCTTGTCCGTAGGGGAAGGCTTCTTTAATGTGTTTAGGGTGGAAGCTGGAGAAGTGGATCATCGTAAGGTTTTCCATGAGCTTGCAGTACAGTGAAGTGCTGAGGTGACCGTCCTTGATAGAGATATGTGTGTCCAATATTCCAGAGAGTAGTCCATGGTGAGTCTGATGGTGGGATGGAACTTATTGAAGTCATCATATAGTTGTTTCATTGATTGTTCACCCTGAGTTCAGAGGAAGAAAATGTCATCAATGTATCAAGTATACAGCATCGGTTGAAGGTCCTGTGCGGAGAATTCGAACCTGCACATGAAGATGTTGGCATATTGAGGTGCGAATTTGGTCCCCATGGCAGTTTCTTGTGTCTGAATAAAGAACTGGTTGTTGAAGAAGACATTGTGGTCCAGGATGAAGTGGATGAGTAGTAAATTTGCATCTGGAAACTGGCAGTTGTCGACGTTGAGTACTGAGGCAGTTGCAGTAATGCCATCGTAGTGGGAGTGTAGAGTGCTGAATCATCCATTGTGACCAGGAATGCTCCTGGTTCAACTGCTCCATGTGTGCTGAATTTCTGTAGGAATTCCGTAGTGTCACAACAAAAGCTGGAGTTCTTTGTATAATGGGTTTCTTATCCAGGTCTTCTCTCTCAAACCTATTCCCATAACTCCAAACATTTGCCACAGAACTAACCATTGTGCCACCGTGCCGCCTATTTGGACACAGCCACTACTTTTTAAACAAAAGGAAAATACTATGGATGCTGGAAGTCTGGCAGAAAACCTGAAAATGCTGAAATGCTCGGCAGGTCTGGCAGCATTTTCTGGTGCAAGATCACAGACTGGAACCGTTAGCCTCATTTCTTTGTAGATGCAGTAGACCTACAGAATGTTTCCAGCATTTAGCTGTGACCTCTGTTCTTACGCATAAACTAAAACATAAGTACAATGAAACCTACCTCTCTGATCAAACTGCCCTAATAGCCTTAACATGGCATATGAGAAATTTTATATGATCATTTATTTATTGTATTTACTGCTTTAAGAATTCTGAGGGTGTGGTGAAAAGGCATTTGTGGACCAGCCTGCTTTAATTATCAAGGGGCCACACGGTGAAGCCTTCCATTGTTTGCTGGAGCTGAGAGAGAGCTAAGATTTTACCTGTTAAAAACCTGTTTAAAATAAGTTTAAAGCACTTTACTCTTTGTAGAACTGTTTAAAGCATTTATTTATTGTATTTACTGCTTTAAGAATTCTGAGGGTGTGGTGAAAAGGCATTTGTGGACCAGCCTGCTTTAAATCAGCGCCAGGTTTAAAAGGAGGCCTGGTGTAGACAGCGGGCAGCGTCTGAGCGGGCAGCGGAGTGAGTGGGAAGCAGAGTGAGTTAATAGGGCTTAATATCAAAAAGGGCTGGAAGGAAAAAAGGCCAGGTGAGTTTGTTTGAAAAAAATACAAGGAAAAAAATTTTTTCAAAACTACTACAGCAAGAAACAAGGAAAAAAAATTTTTTCCCCATAAAAAATTACAGTGAATAATGGAGAGGCATGTGATGTGTGGTTTCTGTATGATGTGGGAACTGGCGGACCCCAGGGTCCTTCCCAGTGACCATGTCTGCAGTAAGTGCAGGTTGCTGGAGGAGCTCCAGCTCAAGGTGGATGAGCTGGCCTCTGAGCTACAGACACTGAGGCTCATCAAGGGGAGAGAGGGTGCCCCTAGACTGGCTAAATCTAAGGGTCAGGGACAAAAGGGGACTGCTGGGAGGAGGAGGAAGGGGGGTGAGGAGCGGAGGCCTCAGCCTCTTAATCTGCATAACAGGTTTGAGGTTCTTGCTTCCACTCTGGAAGAGGACGAGGCAGGTGAGGTTGGTGAGCAAACTGCACACGGTACAGTGATGCAGCAGGACATAGGCAAAGAGAAGGGGAAAAGGAACGTAGTAGTGATTGGAGATAGTGGGGTGAAGGGTATTGACACTGTCCTTTGTCACAATGACAAAGTGCACAGAAGGGTGTGTTGTCTGCCTGGTGCTCGGGTACAGGATGTCGCAGCTGGGCTGCAGAGGAACCTGGAGTGGGAGGGTGAGAATCCGGTCGTTGTAGTACATGTGGGTTATTCACGTCCTCCTCCGTGAAGACAGAAACAAAAAAGTTATTCAAGACCTTAGCCATATCCCCATCCCCTACCACTAGCTCCCCTTTCTCATCCTCTAAAGGACCAACGTTCACCCTAGCCAGCCTCTTCCTTTTTATATATTTATAAAAACTCTTGCTATCCTTTTTTATATTAAGTGCTAGCCCAGCCTCATAGCTTCTCCTACCCTCCTTTATCAACTTCTTTGTCAATCTTTGTTGACATTTAAACCTTTCCCAATCCTCTTCTCGCCCACTACTCTTAGCTACTCTAAATTCCTCCGCTTTTAATTTAACACTTTCCTTCACCTCCTTCGTTATCCACGGCTTATTACCTCTCTTCCTACTGTCCTTTTTAACCATCGGAATAAATTTCTGCTGAGCACCAAGAAAGATCTCCTTAAAGATCCTCCACTGCTCCTCAGCAGACCTACCTTCCAACGCACTCCCCCAGTCCACATTCGCCAATTCTTCTCTCATCCTACCATACTCCCCTCTATTCAAACAAAGGACGCGTGTCCGGGAACCCACTTTCTCCTCCTCCATCTGCACCAGAAACTCCACCATACAATGATCACTCTCTCCAAGAGGATCCTTCACCGCAAGGTCCCTAATTCTACCCGCCTCATTACATAGCACCAGATCCAAGATAGCTCGCTCCCTCGTCGGCTCCAACACACACTGTTCAAGGAAATTATCCCGGCAGCATTCCAGGAACTCCTCCTCGAGCCCACCTCGTCCAACATGGGTCGACCAATCAATATGCAGATTGAAATCTCCCATAACTACTGCCGTCCCATTCCTGCACGCCGCACTTATTTGCGTGTTAACAGCCCGCCCCACCTCCAGATCATTATTCGGGGGCCTATAGACGACACCCACCAGCGTCTTCCTCCCTTTGCTGTTCCTAATCTCCACCCACAACGATTCCACTTTCTGCTCTTTGGCTCCGATATCATCCCTTGCTACCACCTTGATACTATCCTTAATCAGCAGAGCTACGCCACCCCCTCTTTCCTCCTGCCTATCCTTCCTAAACACTTGATAGCCCTGTACATTCATCTCCCAGTCCCTGTCACCCTGCAGCCACGTCTCTGTAATGGCCACCAGATCGTATCCATTTGTGTCGATCTGCGCCACCAGCTCATCCACTTTATTCCGAATGCTTCGTGCATTCAGATAAAGCGCTTTCATCCCAGCCTTCACCTGGACCCTATTTGCCGTAACGCCACCAATTGGGACATCCTCGGCCTCTTCCCTTACCTGTACCCTATCCTTAACTTTAGACCTCGTAGCGTCACCTACCCTCGCACCCTCCCCCCCCCTAATTAGTTTAAAGCCCTGTCTACAGTCCTCTTTACTCGATTCGCCAACACTCTGGTCCCAGCACGATTCAGACCAACCCCATCCCGCCCGAACAAGTCCCACCTACCCCAATACTGGTGCCAATGCCCCATAAATTCGAACCCATTCCTCCCACACCAATCCCTGAGCCACCCATTCACTTCCTTTATCCTGTCAATCCTACGCCCGTCTGCACTCGGTTCAGGCAGTAGCCCAGAGACGACCACCTTGTCGGTTCTACTTTTTAATTCCATTCCCAGCTTCTCATACTCCCTCCCCAGATCCTCAGTCCGCACTTTGCCTACGTCGCCGGTGTTAGGTGGTAGGACTGGAGGGTCTTAATGACATTACTGTTACTAGAGAGGCGGTGCTCGACAGACTGGAGGGGCTGATTGTGGACAAGTCCCCAGGACCGGATGGAATGCATCCGAGGGTTCTGAAAGAAATGGCGGAGGTGATAGTGGATGCCTTGGTGGTTATTTTCCAGACGTCGCTGGATTCCGGGGAAGTGCCGGAAGATTGGAAAACGGCTAATGTTACGCCGTTGTTTAAGAAGGGTGCCAGGCAAAAGGCGGGGAATTATAGGCCGGTTAGTTTAACGTCTGTGGTAGGTAAAATGTTAGAATCCGTCATTAAGCAGGAAATTGCGAGGCATCTTGAAGGGAATTGCTTGATAGGGCGGACGCAACACGGTTTCATTAAAGGGAAGTCGTGTCTGACAAATTTACTGGAGTTCTATGAGGATGTGTCTAGGGCAGTGGATAGAGGAGAGCCGGTGGATGTGGTCTTTCTGGATTTTCAGAAGGCGTTTGACAAGGTACCTCACAAGAGGTTATTGCAGAAGGTCAGGGGACATGGAGTTGGGGGTAGGGTGTTAGCGTGGATAGAGGATTGGTTGTCAAATAGGAGGCAGAGAGTGGGGGTCAATGGGTGCTATTCGGATTGGCGGTTGGTGACTAGTGGGGTGCCCCAGGGGTCGGTGCTGGGGCCTCAGCTATTTACCATTTACATAGATGATCTGGAGGAGGGAACCGAGTGCAGGGTGTCGAAATTTGCTGATGACACCAAGATTGGGGGAAAGGCAAATTGTGCGGAGGGTGTGGAGAGTCTGCAGAAGGATCTAGATAGGCTGGGCGAATGGGCCAGGAAATGGCAAATGGAATTTAATGTTGGCAAGTGTGAGGTGGTCCACTTTGGTAGGAATAATGGTAGGAAGGATTATTACTTACGTGGCGAAAAACTGCAGCAGGTGACGGTGCAGAGGGACCTCGGGGTCCTTGTGCATGAGTCGCAAAAACCCAGCTTGCAGGTGCAGCAGGTGGTCAGGAAGGCGAATGGGATGCTGGCCTTCATAGCGAGGGGGATTGAATATAAAAGTAGGGAGGTCTTGCTGCAGCTGTATAGGGCATTGGTGAGGCCACAGCTGGAGTACTGTGTGCAGTTTTGGGCGCCGCACCTGCGCAAGGATATTTTGGCCCTGGAGGGAGTGCAGAGGAGGTTTACTAGGCTGATACCGGAGTTGAGGGGATTGAGCTATGAGGAGAGGCTGAATAAACTAGGCTTGTACTCGTTAGAGTTTAGAAGAATGAGGGGAGATCTCATTGAGACGTATAAGATGATGAATGGGATGGATAGGATAGAGGTGGAGAGACTCTTCCTGCTCAAAAAAGACAGTAGGACTAGGGGGCACAGCCTCAAGATAAAGGGGAGGCGGTTTAGAACGGAGTTGAGGAGGAACTTCTTCACTCAAAGGGTGGTGAATCTCTGGAATTCTCTGCCCGTTGAAGTGGTGGAGGCTGCCTCGCTAAATATTTTTAAGAAGCGGGTTGATGGGTTCTTGATAAGAGAGGGGATTAAGGGTTATGGGGAGAGGGCGGGAAAGTGGAACTGAGCCACAACAGATCAGCCATGATCTTATTGAATGGCGGGGCAGGCTCGAAGGGCTAGATGGCCTACTCCTGCTCCTATTTCTTATGTTCTTATGTTCTTATGTTCTTATGCTCCTGTGAAGCTCTTTGAGATGTTTGACTGGAGTACAAGCCCAATATAAGTACAAGTAATTTGGTTGTCGTACCTACCAAAAGAAAGATTTGAATTTGTACGAAGGCATTCTTGATTATTGAATGTTAGAAAGTGCTTTGCAGTCAATGAAATACTTCTTGAAGTGTTGCTGCGATTGTATTGTAGGAAGTACAGCAGCTAATGTGCACACTGCAAATTCTCACAAACAATGATGTGATAATGACCATATAATCATCAAATCTCTACAGCGCAGACCAGATCATCTGTTTTTTTGTGACCTCGTTTGAGGGATCAATACTGTCCAGGGCATCAATGATAATTTCCCTGTTCTTCAAACTAGTGTCATGGATCTTGATAACACCCAAACAACCAGATGTAGCATGGTTGTTCCGCCTCATCTGAAATGCTCTCTCAGTACTGCACTGGATGTGAGCATTGATTTTGGTCCTAAACCCCTAGAGCGGGAATTGAACACAAAGATTTGTGAATTAGAGGCAAGTGTGCTACAAACAGAGTCACAAATAAAATTCATTTTGTAATAAATCATAATACATAGATTAATAAACTGAGATAACATGGATGGATTGCAGAAACCTCTTAAATTTCAACATGTGTAGTTTAGGCACGACTGTTGGATTTTTTGTTTATCACAGAGGTGGGAGAAGCAAAGATGTTGGTAGTCAAGTCAAACCCAAGGCTTGGTACTGAAATCCATAATGTGACTGAGGCCACAAAAGTAAACATAAAAAGGAAAAAAAAAGTCCTCCAGCCAATAGCGACCTCCCTGGAGGGTGCGATTAACAGGAAATGCTATTGACAGCGGTGGGACCAGAGACCCCACTGCTGGCCAATGGCAGACTATCTCCACCGCTGGAACATACACTGCCGGGGGGCGAAAGTCACACCATTGAATATAAATCTGTCTAAATGAAAAACAGAAATTGGAGTTGGTCATGATTTTATTGCTCTGAGTCTAAACATCTCTTTGCAATTACAGCAGATTAGCAGCAGGTTGAACTAGGGTCTGGTCATTGACAGATCTCAAAGTAGCCTAAAATTTACCCTTTATCCTGCACTGTATGATCACTAAGTTAGCCTCCTAATCCTGTTTCTCAGAAATGGGAATAAAAGTTAAAGAAGGGGTGACATTGCGACACAATAGTTCGCACTGCTGCCTCACAGCGCCAAGGACCCAGATTTAATTCCGGTCTTGAGTTACTGTCTGTGTGGAGTTTGCACATTCTCCCCGTGCCTGCGTGTGTTTCCTCCGGGTGCTCCAATTTCCTCCCACAGTCCAGAGATGTGCGGGTTAGGTTGATTGGCCACACAAAATTGCCCCGTAGTGTCAGGAGGATGAGCAGGGTAAATACATAGGGCTATGGGGATAAGGTCTGGATGAGAATGTGGTCGGTGCAGACTCGATAGGCTGAATGGACTCCTTCTGCACTGTAGGGATTCTATGATTCACTGATTCACAGATTTTAACTGAATCATTGTTCCCTCCACGCACACAGCTTTTTTTTATAAGCTGTTACTTTCCTATCCGCTTTTTTTCTTTTTCTCCTGAAGGCTCTGACTCCTGGAGTCTGTCTGCTGACTCCTATGGTAATACATCCAAATGACAGAGGGAGCCACTCTTCCCATGCAGTTCTCCACCATGGCATGAGAAAGATTGGCCATTGACCTATCTGTCCATGATGGCAGATCTTCCCTAATCATCATAGACTGCTTTTTCAGATGGTTGGAGGTGAATGAACTTTATACAACCACCACAGAGCTGATCATCAAAGAACTTAAAGAGATGCTTGCAAGCCATGGTTTTCTGGACAAGCTCATACTGGATATCGACGCACAGTTTTATAACACTTTTCAGATATGACTGGTTTCTGCCATGGAACCTGCTGCCCATGACAGGCTCAAACACCAAAGAGGACTGTGGTGTCTGCACGGTGGAGACCCTTGTGCAAAAAAACAAAGATTTTCTCATCACACTGCTCACTTACAGGTCCACTCCTTACAGAGCTCCTGGTTGGCAGGAAATATTGCACACAACTCCTGATCACACTGAAGAAACTTCTGTCAGGATTGGGTAGCCAAGGACTATCCAGGTGGACAAGCCAAAGAGCAGCCAACAGACAAAATCTACACCAGATGGCACCGCACCAGACACTCATCACAGCTGCAGCAGGGTGACAAGGTTTGGAACCCAGATCTCAGGAGACAAGGGAGGCAATGGCTGAGCTGGACTATCACTAGACTATTAATCCAGAAACTCAGCGAATGTTCTGGGGAATTGGGTTCGAATCCTGCAACAGCAGGTGGTGGAATGTGAATTTAATAAAAAATATCTGAAATTAAAGTCTACTAATGACCATGAAACGAATGTCAATTGTCGGAAAAACCCATTTGGTTTACTGATGTCTTTTAGGGAAGGAAATCTGCCATCCTTACTTTATTTGGCGTATATGTGACTGCAGAAACACAACAATGTGATTGATTCTCAACTGCTCTTCAAGGGCAACTAGGGATGGGCAATAAATGCTGGCCAGCGCCCATGTCCCTTCAATTAATTAATAATAAAAACGGGTCAGTGTACCACCAGAACGAGGATCAAACCCCATGTGCTCCTATCAGATTGATACTCAAGAGGACATAGGCAGACACAACAAGAGGTACCTCCTCCCTTACCCTAAGCAGGCTCCCTCCATTGCATGATGGAGGACTATTGACGAAGATATCCAAACACCAGTCCAAACTCCAAGCCAACAAAGACCTGGAGGGGGGAGGGGGTAGTGAGAGCATTCTTAATTTTAATACTGCAACAGCAATAATGTTGGAATAGCATCAAGGTTGTAACAATATAGTTAACACACAAAACTTATAGCAATGCAGGACTTGGAAATAAACTAAGGTAACTATATCCTGAATGTTCTTGTAGGGCATTCTGAAGGTAAGTATGCAGGTGTAGCAGGCAATAAAAAAGGCAAGTGGTACGTTTGTCTTCATAGAGAAAGGTTTCAAGTATAGAAGCAGGGATGTCTTGCTGCAATTATTTATACAGGGCCTTGGTGAGGCTACACCTGGAATATTGTGTGCAGTTTTGGTCTCCACATCTGAGGAAGGATGTTCTTGCTGTAGAGGGAATGCAGAGAAAGTTTAACAGACTGATTCCTGGGATGACAGGACTGACGTATGAGAAGAGACTGAGTTGATTAGAATTGTATTCGCTGGAGCTCAGAGGAATGAGGGGGGATCTCATAGAAACCTATGAAATTCTAATAGACTAGATATGGTAGATGCAGGAAGAATGTTCCCAATGTTGGGGTTGTCCAGAACTAGGGGCTCACTGTCAGGGGATACAGGGTAGACTGTTTAGGTCAGGAATGAGGAGAAATTTCTTCGTCCAGAGAGTAGTCAACCTGTGGAATTTGCTACGCAGAATGTAGCTGAGGTCAAAATATTGAATGTTTTCAAGAAGCAGTTAGATATAGTACTTGAGGTAAAGAGGATCAAAGGAAAAGGGAGGAAGGCAGAATGAGGCTATTGAGTTGGATGATTAGCCATGATCATAACGAATGGCACAGTAGACTCGATGGGCTAAACAGCCTTCTCTTGCTCCTATTTTCTTTGTCTTTGTCTACACATGGGAGAATGGCTTGGGAGAAGATGTAATAGAAGGCTCTGATTCATATAGGGTTAATGCGGGACTGAGGACAGTACTATCCAAACATTATTGCAAGAAGACACAGAGCCAGGGTCAGTCTGGAGATTGACACAGTTAGGGTAAGTGGGGTAAACTACATACCTGTAGCTTCCACTGTAAGTATATACATTGTAATGAGTTGTTAATAAAGACTTGCTGTCAACATACTCCAGACAGGAGGCCTACTTCATGGCGTCCAAGCCAAGAATCTTCAGTAATGCATGGAAGGGGAGCAGGCCATGGTGGGGACAGCACAGTAGGCAGGCGGTATTTAAACACATTCAGCTAACTTGATTCAGTCTCCATGATAAAAATCAGTAGATTGAGCAGTCAATGTCAATGAGGGAGCAGGAAGCTAAAAAGGATACAATGTGCATTTTAAAGATCAGGAATTCATAAAACCCAGGAATCAAAGACTAACAAATTCTAACCGAGTGTCTACATTTCAATTTGCTTGTTTTCATGCAAATTATAAAGTACTGTTTTTCAAAATGTTCAAGTGAAGAACTTGCAAGGGTACACCTGGTGTCTACCTGTGAACACTGCTATTACTGCTGGGACTGATCTGGTACTTGTGCAGTAATTATTTTGGCATTGCATTTCCCTGCAATGTTTAATCCAGTTCTGATGCAGTCTTTCCATTGAATCAAGCATAAAATTAAATCAATTATAAAGACAATTTATTAAATTATAATTGGACTGGTATTTCTTCAACCTTTTCAGGGTATTTAATACATGCTGAGTAAGTTATTTTTGAAATAATCATTAATATCTCCCATCCCATGCAGCGTCAATGCATCGAAATTATCCCATAATTTTATGATTGTGAATGTGCTGCCAATCATTCAGCTGCTATATCCTTCACCATTATAGAATGTTAGTTTTATTTTAGATAGATTAATTATTGTGACTTTTGGAAAGTGCCACTAAAGGCATACTAACAACTTGAAGAGTATTTTGAATTATAACACTATAACAACTTTTTAAATCAATTTGTAAAATGCAACTCCAATTATGTATTCCTGTTCATAAAAATGTGACAGGATAATCAACATTTATTATACATTTATTATATTTACCTTAGTAAAATTTCGTGCATTTCTCAATCTTTTCTTTTTCCTCGAAGTCTGAGCATTTTACAATCCAAATGATCTGATCTTCCCTTGTTCCCTTTCAACTGTACCTTGGACCTGACACTTTCTGTACTTCAGTAAGAAAAGATTATGGCTGGAATTCTCCAGTCTTGTCTGCCTCGCCACCTCTACCAGTGAGAATGGAGAATTTGGCGCTTAGCCAAATCTCCATTCCCAACAATGAGACCAGAGAATCCCAGCTGTGGACAAGGTCAGAGGATCCCAGCCGTGGACAAGGTCAGAGGATCCCAGCCATGGACAAGGTCAGGGGATCCCAGCCATGGACAAGGACAGGGGATCCCAGCTGTGGACAAGGTCAGAGGATCCCAGCTGTGGACAAGGCCAGAGGATCGTAGCCATGGACAAGGTCAGAGGATCCCAGCCATGGACAAGGTCAGAGGATCCCAGCTGTGGACAAGGTCAGAGGATCCCAGCCATGGACAAGGTCAGAGGATCCCAGCCATGGACAAGGTCAGAGGATCCCAGCCATGGACAAGGTCAGGGGATCCCAGCCATGGACAAGGTCAGAGGATCCCAGCCGTGGACAAGGTCAGAGGATCCCAGCTGCGGACAAGGTCAGAGGATCCCAGCCATGGACAAGGTCAGAGGATCCCAGCCGTGGACAAGGTCAGAGGATCCCAGCTGCGGACAAGGTCAGAGGATCCCAGCCATGGACAAGGTCAGAGGATCCCAGCTGTGGACAAGGTCAGAGGATCCCAGATGTGGACAAGGTCAGAGGATCCCAGCCGTGGACAAGGTCAGAGGATCCCAGCTGTGGACAAGGTCAGAGGATCCCAGCTGTGGACAAGGCCAGAAGATCCCAGCCATGGACAAGGTCAGAGGATCCCAGCTGTGGACAAGGTCAGAGGATCCCAGCCATGGACAAGGTCAGAGGATCCCAGCTGTGGACAAGGTCAGAGGATCCCAGCCATGCACAAGGTCAGAGGATCCCAGCTGTGGACAAGGTCAGAGGATCCCAGCTGTGGACAAGGCCAGAAGATCCCAGCCATGGACAAGGTCAGAGGATCCCAGCCGTGGACAAGGTCAGAGGATCCCAGCTGTGGACAAGGTCAGAGGATCCCAGCTGTGTACAAGGTCAGAGGATCCCAGCTGTGGACAAGGTCAGACGATCCTTGCCATGGACAAGGCCAGAAGATCCCAGACATGGACAAGGTCAGAGGATCCCAGCTGTGGACAAGGTCAGAGGATCCCAGCTGTGGACAAGGTCAGAGGATCCCAGCTGTGGACAAGGTCAGAGGATCCCAGCCATGGACAAGGTCAGAGGATCCCAGCTGTGGACAAGGTCAGACGATCCTTGCCATGGACAAGGTCAGAGGATCCTTGCCATGGACAAGGTCAGAGGATCCCAGCTGTGGACAAGCTCAGAGGATCCCAGCTGTGGACAAGGCCAGAAGATCCCAGCCGTGGACAAGGTCAGAGGATCCCAGCTGTGGACATGGTCAGAGGATCCCAGCTGTGTACAAGGTCAGAGGATCCCAGCTGTGGACAAGGTCAGAGGATCCCAGCCGTGGACAAGGTCAGAGGATCCCAGCTGTGGACAAGGTCAGAGGATCCCAGCTGTGTACAAGGTCAGAGGATCCCAGCTGTGGACAAGGTCAGAGGATCCCAACCATGGACAAGGTCAGAGGATCCCAGCTGTGTACAAGGTCAGAGGATCCCAGATGTGGACAAGGTCAGTGGATCCCAGCTGTGGAAAAGGTCAGAGGATCCCAGCTGTGGACAAGGTCAGACGATCCTTGCCATGGACAAGGTCAGAAGATCCCAGCTGTGGACAAGGTCAGAGGATCCCAGCTGTGGACAAGGTCAGAGGATCCCCGCTGTGGAAAAGGCCAGAGGATCCCAGCTGTGGACAAGGTCAGAGGGTCCCAGCTGTGGACAAGGTCAGAGGATCCCAGCCATGGACAAGGTCAGAGGATCCCAGCCGTGGACAAGGTCAGAGGATCCCAGCTGTGGACAAGGTCAGAGGATCCCAGCCATGGACAAGGTCAGAGGATCCCAGCCATGGACAAGGTCAGAGGATCCCAGCCGTGGACAAGGTCAGAGGATCCCAGCCATGGACAAGGTCAGAGGATCCCAGCCATGGACAAGTTCAGAGGATCCCAGCCATGGACAAGGTCAGAGGATCCCAGCCATGGACAAGGTCAGCGGATCCCAGCCATGGACAAGGTCAGAGGATCCCAGCTGTGGACAAGGTCAGAGGATCCCAGCTGTGGACAAAGCCAGAAGGTCCCAGCCGTGGACAAGGTCAGAGGATCCCAGCTGTGGACAAGGTCAGAGGATCCCAGCTGTGGACAAGGTCAGAGGATCCCAGCCGTGGACAAGGTCAAAGGATCCCAGCCGTGGGAAAGATTGGAGGATCCTGATCTATGTTTTACTGCTGGTCAAGAGAATGGTGCTTATACAGATACATCTGTTGGACCCAACCTGCTAGAATGCATTTTGAGTCTTCCTGAGGAAATCCATAGGACTTTGAAATAAAATAACAATAAACTTTCTATTGCTCTCATGGCACTGTTGTCTGGAGACAACAGGTAACAGGTACCACCTCACTCGATCTGGAATGAATGATTGTTGTATATGTTGATTTGGAGAGAATTCTGTATTTCTTTCATCTACCTCAGGCACATTCTTTATGAACTATTGCCCACAGAGAGAATGCACACTACACTTGCCCCAGTTTTCTCAGTTGACCCTAAGAATATGGATTTAGTCATGCTTTAACTCTGCAAGTTCTGCATTGCCCTGACCACCCAATTCTTTGGTGTCAACAACTTAAAACTTTCATGTTGTTGAGTTGTGAAAGTTAATTCTGAGTGTCTCCTTGACCAATTTCTTTGATGGACATTGAAGTTAATGTGCTACCTATTTCTCCTCAAAAGTGAGGTGCTAACCAATTTCTCCCAATAATCTATTTTTCTACCCCAAATACTCTTTGGAGGTGATTCATTTTTAGTGCAGCAGGCCTCTTGAGCAGAGGCTGTTATCTGGGCTCCCCACTTGCACTTCGACCTCAGAATGCTTCCCAGCACTGGATTTCCAGCACTGTCAGCTCTGCACCAGAAATCAGTGTAGAGCTGCCTAATATATTCAACAGCTCATTTTAATATAATTTAAAAGCTATTAGTGGGCCCGGGATTGAAATCTCTGGGCCCACTTGCCTCTCATTCCCCTGCTAGTACTTCACTTCAGTAGGGTTTAGTATTACTCCCCACTTTCAAGGAGCTGGTGGCCCAACCCTACTGGAGTGAAGGGGGCAATCAAGGCCGCCCAGAGGGTCAGGCGCTAGGGAACCCCTGGCATTGTAGTGTATATAAATGATTTGGAAGAGGGAGTAGGTGGTGTGATCAGCAAATTTGCTGATGACACCAAGATGGCTGGATTGGCAGGCAGTGAGGAGCAGTGTCTGGCAATACAGCGGGATATTGATAGGCTGGTTGTTTGGGCAGATATGTGGCAAATGGAGTTTAATCCGGATAAATGTGAGGGGATGCATTTTGGCTGGAATAATGTAGGGGGAAGTTATATGATAAAGGGTAAGCCCGTAAGGAGTATAGAATCGCAGTGAGACCTGGGGGTGCAAGTGCACAAGTCTTTGAAGGTGGCAGTGCAAGTGAAGAGTGTGGTGAAGAAAGCCTATGGTATGTTAGCCTTTATAGGAAGGGGTATAGAATATAAGAGCTGGAGTCTAATGTTGCAGTTGTACAGAACGTTGGTTAGGCCGCATTTGGAGTACTGCGTCCAGTTCTGGTCGCCTTACTACCGGAAGGACGTGGAGACTCTGGAGAGAGTGCAGAGGAGGTTTACCAGGATGTTGCCTGGTATGGAAGGACTGGGGTATGAAGAAAGATTGAAGAAATTGGGGCTCTTTTCCCTTGAAAGACGGCGACTGAGGGGGGATCTAATAGAGGTATATAAGATTATGAAGGGTATAGATAGAGTAAACAGAGGTAAGCTATTTCCTATGATAGAGACACGTAGGACAAGGGGCCATGGACTTAAGGTGAGGGGGGAGAGGTACAACACAGATATTAGAGGGAGGTTTTTCACACAGAGGGTAGTGGGAGTATGGAATGCTCTGCCAAGTAAGGTGGTGGAGGCAAACATGCTAGAATCCTTTAAGAGTAACTTAGACAGGCACATGACTGAGTTGGAGATGGGTGGATAAAGGAGATCCTTTTAAATAAGGGTCATTAGCATTGGGGCGTCCCTGGTAATGTAAATGGGTGTAGTATGATAATAATGTTTTTTCTCTTTTCATTCACAGGTTTTAAGTCGGTCCACCTTGTGCCCAACGAGGGGCATACACACGGTGGGTCATACTGGGGCTGCTCTTGGTTGTTCGAGATTGGCCTAGTGCTTCATGTGTGCCTAAACTGGACAAGATACTGGGCAAGATGACAGCTCAGTGACTTTCGCTGATTGCTGTGCAGACACATGGATCTGGGCCAGTGTCTGTGGGAGTTTGCGCATTCTCCCTGTGCTTGCGTGGGTTTTCTCCGGGTGCTCTGGTTTCCTCCCACACCCCAAAGATGTGCTGTTAGGCTGATTGGCAGGAATAAATTGTCCCTAAATCAGTTTCCCTCAATCTGGATGGCCATAAAACATTAGACAAGGGTCGTGGGTAGAGAGGTGGACTGGTGGTGTTGAGATGGCGGCGCGGGCTCGTTGGGCCGAAGGGCCTGTTTCCCGGGCTGATTTTGTTCTTTGTTCTTTGCATTGCCACTTCGGCAGTGCCAGTCTGGGCTATCTGGCACTGCCCAAGGAGCAAAGTTCCAATTCCCAATGGGCATCATGGCACTGCTCACTGGACATGGGGCATTGCCGAAGGGCTGAGGCCTAATTGGGGGTTGACTGATGGTGCATTCGGACTGAGTGACAGAGGGGGGGAGGCCAGCAATCAGGGCTGGCCGTCAGGGTGGAGGGGGTGCAACCTGCTGGCAGCAGTTGGGGCTGCAGGGGAGTCGGCACTGCAGGCAGTGGGGTCGGGAGTGCTGGGAGGGAGAGGGATTGGTGGGGCAGGAGATTGGGATGGGCCAGGAGTGGGCGGACACATTCGGAGGGCTAGCGATCAGGCTGTGGGGGAGTCGCACAGGTGACGACGTGAGTGTCACGGGGTTGGCCAGCAAATGAGCTGGCCTCCAATTGGGAGGCCAGTAGACAGGGACCACTGCGCATATGCTGACCTTGACACTGGCAAATCAGTGCATGCACAGTGGCCTGCTCAACACTTCTTCAGCAGAGATAGGCCGCGCCCACTGACATCTGGAGTGAATCTTGCTAAGGCGCTCTGCAGTGCACAGAGTGTGGGAGATGCATTTTGAAACACCCGCTGAAAAAATGTGTGATTTACTCCTGTTTTTACATGAATTTGACACTCTGAATTTTTTTGGGAGAATCACCCCCATTTTCTTTCTCTGTAACTCAGAGATTGACAATGATGCCTAAGAGCTTTTTTGTTTAAGTGCTGTGACGTGGTGTTCTGCTACAAATGAACCATCGGCAATATTGATTCCAAAAATGCTTCTTATCATTCTTCTGAGTTAAGATTTGTTTCGATGCTCACTTCAATGCCTCCTGTCATAATCCATATGAAGTTTTAACATTACTGCTAATTGGTTTAATACATTCAACTAGAGAAGGGCCTATACGGGACCTGGTATTGGGGAATAAGCCCGGCCAAGTGGTTGATATTTCAGTAGGGGAGCAGTTCGGGAACAGTGACCACAATTCAGTAAGCTTTAAGGTACTAATGGATAAACATAAGTGTAGTCCTCAAGTTAAGGTGCTAAAATGGGGAAGATTAATTACAACAATGTTAGGCAGGAACTGAAGAATGTAGATTAGGGGCAGATGTTTGAGGGCAAATCAACATCTGGCATGTGGGAAACTTAAAAATGTAAGTTAATAGGGATTCAGATTAATAGGGTTAATAGCACATTCCTGTAATGATGAAGGATAAGTATGGCAAGTTTTGGGAACCTTGAATAATGTGAGACATTATGAACCTAGTCAAAGAGAAAATGGAAGTATTTGTCAAAGCTAGGAGGCTGGGAACTCACGAAGCAAGTGTGGAATATGAGGAAAGTAGAAAGTAAGCAAGGAATAAGGAAGGTTAAAATGGGTCCTGAAAAAGCATTGGCCAGCAGGATTAAGGAAAATCCCAAGAGCAAGAGGGTAGCCAGGGAGAGGATTAGCCCACTCAAGGGCAAGGGAAGGAATCTATGCATGGCACCAGAGGAAGTGGGTGAAGTATTAAATCAGTACTTTGCGTCAGTATTCACCAGAGAGAAGGACTTGGTGGATGATGAGTCTGGGAAAGAATGTGTAGATAGTTTGAGTCATGTTGAGATCAAAAAGGAGGTCTTGGGGTTCTTGAGAAACATTAAGGTAGACAAGCCCCCAGGACCTGATGAGATATACCCCAGAAGACTGAGAGAGGCAAGGGAGGAAATTGTTGGGGCCTTGAGAGAAATCTTTGTATCCTCACTGGCTACAGGGGAGGGTCCAGAGGATTGGAGAATAGCCAATGTTGTTCCTTTGTTTAAGAAGGGTAGCAAGAATAATCCAGGTAATTACAGGCTGGTGAGCCTTACATCAGTGGTAGGGAAATTATTGGAGAGGATTCTTTGAGACAGGATTTATTCCAACTTGGAGATAAGTGGATGTATTAGTGAGAGGCAACATGGTTTCATGAAGAAGAGGTCGTGTCTCACAAACTTGATCGAGTTTTTCGAGGAAGTGACGAAGATGATTGATGGGATAGGGCAGTGGACGTTGTCTACATGGACTTCAGTAAGGCCTTTGACAAGGTCTCTCATGGCAGACTGGTGCAGAAGATGAAATCACATGGGATCAGAGGTGAGCTAGCAAGGTGAATACAAAACTGATTCAGTCAAAGAAGACAGAGGGTAGCAGTGGAAGGGTGCATTTCTGAATGGAGGGCTGTGACAAGTGGCATTCCTCAGGGATCAGTGATGGGATCTTTGCTATTTGTAATATATATAAATGATTTGGAGGAAAATGTAACTGGTTTTATTAGTAACTTTGCAGATGACACAAAGATTGGCAGATTTGTGGATAGCAATGAGAACCATCAGAGGATACAGCAGGATATAGATCGGTTGGAGACTTGGGCGGAGAGATGGCAGATGGAGTTTAATCTGGACAAATGTGAGGTAATGCATTTTGGAAGGTCGAATACAGATAGGAAATGTACAGTAAATGACAGAACCCTTAAGAGTATTGATAGGCAAAGGGATCTAGGTGTACAGGTACACAGATCACTGAAAGTGGCAATGCAGGTAGAGAAGCTAGTCAAGATGGGATATGGCATGCTTGCCTTCATTGGCTGGGGCATTGAGTTTAAAAACTGTCAAGACATGTTGCAGTTTTATAGAACTTTAGTTAGGCTGCACTTGGAACATAGTGTTCAATTCTGGTCGCCACACTACCAGAAGGATGTGAAGGCTTTGGAGAGGGTACAGAAAAGATTTATCAGGATGTTGCCTGGTATGGAGGGCATTAGCTATGAGGAGAGGTTGGAGAAACTTGGTTTGTTCTCACTGGAGCAACAGAGATTGAAGGACGACCTGATAAAAGTCTACAAGATTATAAGAGGCAGGGACAGAGTGAATAGTCAGAAGCTTTTTCCCAGAGTGGAAGATTACTGAAGCCAATTACTAGGGGGCACAGGTTTAAGGTATGAGGGGCAAGGTTTAAAGGAGATATACAAGGCTGATTTTTTACACGGAGAGTAGTGAGTGCCTGGAAATTGTTGCCGGGGGAGGTAGTGGATGTGAATACGGTAGTGACTTTTAAGGGGTGTCTTGACAAATACACAAATAGGATGGGAATATAGGGGTATGATCCCCGGAGGGTGGGGGGTTTTAGTTAAGTTGGGCAACATGGTGGGTGAAGGCTTGGAGGGCCAAAAGGGCCTGTTCCTGTACTGTAATTTTCTTTGTTCTTTTGTTCCCTGCTCACTTAATTCAATTTTTTAGATACTTTCTGGTTGAAAAGAAAATTTTGGAGTTAATAATTTTCTTTGGTAAACTCCCCCAACTAAAATTGCTGGATCAGCTGTCAAGGCTATTTGCAGATAGCTTCAACCCCTCTTTGCAACAATCTGAGGTCCTTGTCTTCTTCAAGAAGACGACCATTATCCCAGTACCAAAGAAAAGCCAAGCAGCGTGCCTTAATGACTATCATGGGGTGGCTCTGACATCCATCATTATAAAATGCTTCGAAAGGCTACTCATGACACAAATCAATTCCAGTCTCCCGGACTGCCTGGATCCACTACAGGTCACCTACCACCACAACAGGTCCATAGCAGACGCCATCTCCTTGGCCCTGCACTCAACCCTGCAACATTTAGATAATAAAGACACTTATATCAGATTCCTATTTATTGACTACAGCTCAGCCTTCAACACCATTGTTCCCATGAAATTCATCTCCAAACTCTGTGACCTGGGCCTCCGCTCCTCCCTCTGTGACTGGATCCTGAACTTCTTAACACACAGACCACTGTAAATAAGGCAACAACACCTCCTCCACAATCATCTTCAACATCGGTGCCCCACAGGGCTGTGTTTGCAGCGTCTTACTTTACTCCTTACACACCTATGACTGTGGGGCCAAATTCCCCTCCAACTTGATTTTCAAGTTTGCTGATGACGCCACCATAAGGGGTTGGATCTCAAACAACGATGAGACAGAGCACAAAAATGAGATGGAGAATCTGATGAACTTGTGCGGCAACAATAATCTCTCCTTCGATGTCAACAAAATGAAGGAGATTGTCATTGGCTTCAGGAAGCGTAGAAGAGAAATACCCCTGTCTACATCAATGGAGACAAATGGTCAAGAGCTTCAAGTTTTTAGGTGTCCACATCACCAATAACTTGTCTTGGTTCCCCCCACGTCAAAACTATAGTTAAGAAAGCCCACCAATGCCTCTACTTTCTCAGAAGATTAAGGAAATTTGGCGTGTGAACTTTCACTCTCACCAACATTTACAGATGAGCCATAAAAGTATTCTTTCTGGTTATATCATAGCTTGGTATGGCTCTTGTTCTGCCCAAAACCGCAAGGAACGACCAAAAGTCGTGAATGTAGCCCAATCCATCACACAAGCTAGCCTCCCATCCATTGACTCTGTCTATACTTCCTGCTGTCTTGGCAAAGCAGCCAGCATAATTAAGGACCCCGAACATTCTCTCTTCCAGATACAAAAATCTGAGGTCTCATACCAACTGATTCAAGAACAGCTTCTTCACTGTTGCCATCAGACTTTTGAATGGACTTAACTCGCATGAAGTTGATTTTTCTCTATTGCCTAGCTTTGACTGTAACACTACATTCTACGCTCTCTTGTTTCCTTCTCTATGAATGATATGCCTTGTGTGTCTAGCATGCAAGAAACAATACTTTTCACTGTATGTTAATACATGTGACAATAATAAATCAAATCAAATCTATTACTCCTCTGATGCAGCTTATTACCTATATAAAACCATGATGCAAAAGCTAGCTCAACATTTTCTGAAATTGCCCACTTGGCCCTGAATTCTTTGTTAGATCATTGTGTGCCTTATCCCCTATAACAATTTGTGCCAACATTTCTTGGAGAGATAATTAGAATACACGCCAACGAGATTAGTGACGATTAGGATGCACTGAAGCCAATAATGAATGACAATATTTTGCTATTAATTCTGATTGTGATCACTTGAACAGTATCACACGATTCATTCACTTTCCATTCTGGTTCATAACAAGTCCCATTTGGAGAATTCACTACTAATCAGTATGATTATTTGTTCAGTTTCCTAAAGTAATTCCTCAGTCTAACATAGGTAACATGTGTAGCTGAAGATACCTGAGCTCATTAAAGGCTTCTAAATTGCTTTCATATGTTGCTGGGAAAATTCATTTTGAAGTATATTTCCCTTGCGTCTTGCAGGTAAAATATATTTTAAAAACTGAGTCCAGATCTGTAGGCTATAATTATTTACTAATTAATTTCTTAGATACCTCTGCGTTTGAATTCTGAGCAGCCACAGTTGTATGGGTTCTGTAGTTGGCTTAACACTTTTTACATTGATTCCTCAGCAAAATATTTACTGATGCACCGTCCCATTGATGAGGAATTGAATGTGCATTCTGAAAGAAGAAAATATTTGGATCAATACAATATATTAAAATGAGCACTTTACATTGTTGAGGAATAAGAAATCAATGAATCAATAAAAACATTAAATGGCTTTCAAATGTTTAATTCCATTTAACATTAAACTCTGTAGCCAGGTAGTATAAGCGAAAGATAATTATTTTTGCGTGAAATAAAAATGTAAAAAGCGCATCTTTGTGTAATGGGAATTGATTTCGGTGCAATAAATCGCACTGCTGTTGGAACACCCAGCATTGCAATAGTCACGAGACAAGACAACTCAGCAAGTGAAAATAGACAAAGTCATTTATTGTAAGACGAACTATAAACAGCAGAACGAGCACTGTTTTCCAACTGAGGGACAGATCGTTCCCAGACCCAAGCTCTCCGTTGCAACAGGTCCACCGGACCACTTGACACCCGATCACTTGCTCATAAAAGAGATCACACTGCCACAAGCAGACACTCTAGTGTAAGTGGCAATTGTGGCTAAAGTAGCGCCATTGAATGGGGTGGGCTGGGGTGGAGCTGGAGTAATGGAATTATTGCTGTATGCGGGGTTCATGATGAAACAGAGCTGAGGGTGCCCAATGTCCAGAATCATCACACCTGAACCACCCAGGAATAGCAATGCCACATACACTGTAGATAAGCTATTACCATCAAGGACTGGCCCAATATCTTCAATTCAGTACTTCAGATTTAATGTCATTTTTGATATTTTTGATCTGGGCCATCTCAGATTTCTGTCTGATGGAGAATGCATGTGTCCAGATGTGGATAGGGACTCTTGGAGCTGTTAAAGTAATGAAGAACTCAGGATTTTGTTGAGAGGCAGCTGAAGAAAGCAAGATGGCTGCAATGCTCATTCTGGGTATCTTGTTATTTGTGTAAGTGAGATGTAGATTGTATACTGTGGCACTGCTTTGTGCTGGCACTGGGCTGAGTATTATTGAGATTGAATTGCTTTGCATTATGGCCACTCTGCCTCACATCGGAATGATACTGTTCCATGGACCCTGACAGTTAGGTGAGTGCACATACCTTGGCCACAGTTGGTTCCTCCTCTTCTTGTTATTTCTCTTCTGCAGAAGCAGAACACTCATCATCTACCTCCACCTCTGCTGTCCTCTCTGCTATCCTGCATTGCATAAGGCGCAGCAGACATTATTCTTCTGGACACTCTGGTTGGTGTGTTACAGTGTCTCGAGGTCTGTCCATGCACCACAATCACTTCTTCAGCCTCTAAATAGTTTGTGTTCATGTGGTTTCTGTTGTTTCTGTCCTGTGTTGTCAGTGGTAGGAATTCTCACAAGTATCATCAGTCATGTCCTTGCCCAACCATTGTCTCTAAGGAATTACCTGCTGGTTCTGCTCAGTGGCACGCTGGTCCAGTGGTTAGCACTGCTGCCTCACAGCACCAGGGACCCTGGCTCAACTCCCAGCTTGGGTCACTATCTGTGTAGAGTTTGCATGTTCTCCCCATGTCTGCATGGGTTTCCACTGGGTCTTCCAGTTTCCTCCCACAGTCCAAAAGATGCGCTGGTTAGGTGCATTGGCCATGCTAAATTTTCACTCAGAGTCCCTGAACAGGCACTGGAGTGTGGTGACTATTTTCAAAGTAACTTCATTGCAGTGTTAATGTAAGCCTACTTGTGACACTAATGAATAGACTTTGGAGATGACTTGCAGTATGAAGACATCAGCTTCCTAATTATTTTATACAGGCTGAATTGATAATCGATTGCTGATTAAATCCTTCATCAATCGAGGAATTGAATTCAGAAGTCGGGCAATAATGCTGCAGCTTGATAAGACCCTGGTCAGACCTCACTTGGAGTACTGTGCTCAGTTCTGGTCGTCTCACTACAGGAAGGATGTGGAAGCCATTGAAGGGGTGCAGAGGAGATTTACAAGGATGTTGCCTGGATTGGGTGGCATGCCTTATGAGGATAGGTTGAGAGAGCTCAGTCTTTTCTCCTTGGAGAGATGAAGGATGCGAGCGGACCTGATAGAGGTGTATAAGATGTTGAGAGGTATTGATCAGGTGGATTCTCAGAGGCCTTTTCCCAGGGCTGAAATGGCTGCCACAAGAGAACACAGGTTTAGGGTGCTGGGGAGTAGGTACAGAAGAGATGTCAGAGGTAAGTGTTTCAATCAGAGGGTGGTGTGTGTGTGGAGTTGACTGCCATTGGTGGTGGTGGAGGCAAATTCGATAGAGTCTTTTAAGAAACTTCTGGATGAGGACATGGGACTTAATAGGATTGAGGGTTATAGGTAAGCCTAGTAGGTAGAGATATGATCGGCGCAACTTGTGGACCGAAGGGCTTGTTTGTGCTGTGGTTTGTCTATGTTCTAGGTTCTATGTTCTAAATATGAGCTGAACATTGATGGGATGGAATCTCTTTTCAGTTGGTGAATACTGCTGGGTGATCTGGGGACACTCGGTTTTTGCATGTGGAATGTGTGAGTCTCAGTAGCTGTTGAGCAGTAAATCCAGGATTTGGTGTGACTGTAATGCTGATCACCTGCACATATAGAGACCATGAGTTCATTTGCATAGGGTATTAAGTGAATACGTGGATTCTGAGTTAAAGGAGAACCCACCAATGAAACTTAACTATGCTCCAACGAAATATTTGGCTTTTGAACTGGCCTCATCAATATCAAAGTGGACATAGGAGGCTACTCTGGCTAATATAGTACCAGTCACCTGGCTGGGCTTGCGAAGAACAACTCGTCTGCCGATGTCACTGGAAGGAACTGGAGGCAAGGAAATTCAGGGCAGTGGTGACCACTAACAATACTTGGCTATGGGGTCCATTTGGCAGGGGGTCTTGTTTTTGGAAACTGCAAATGTAAGTAATGATGTGAAAGGCACTGGTGCTGAGTTATGTTATTCCAGTTATCCTTTCAAAGGAAATGGGCATCGCTGGCTAGACTGTCCCTAATTGCCCTTGAGGTGATGGTGAGCCACCTTCTTACAGCGTTGCGGTTCATCTGTTGTAAGTACACCAACAATGCTGTTAGGGAGGGAGTTTCAGAATTTTGACCCAGCACCAGTGAAGGGATGGCAATAATTCTAGGTCACGATGGTATGTGGCTCGGATTGGAACTTGCAAGTCAGTGTTCCCATGTATCTGCTGCCCATTTCCTTATAGATGGCAGTTGACATGGGTTTGAAAAGTGGCGTTGAAAGAGCCTTGGTGAGTTCCTGCAGTTCATTTTGTAGATGGTACACACTGTTGCTACTGTGTGGCACTGATGGAGGGAGTTGATGTTGAAGGTAGTGGAGGAGGTGGAAATCAAGCAGGCTGTTTCATCCTGAATGGGATCCAGCTTCTTGAGTGTTGTTGGAGCTCTCATCCAGACAGGGGGAAGTATTCCATTACATTCCTGACTTGTGCCTTGTGGATGGTGAACAGACTTTGGGGAATTTGAAGGTGAGTTACTAGCTGTAGAATTCCCAGGCTCTGACCTGCTCTTGTAGCCACAGCATATATATGGTTGGCCCAGTTCGGTTTCTGGTCAGTGGTAATCCCCAGGATGTTGATCGTTGTGGATGCAATAATGGGAGAACTATTGAATGTTATGGGGAGAGGGTTAGATTCTTTTTTGTTGGAGGTGGTCATTGTCTTGTGTGGTGTGAATGTTATTTGCCACTTGTCAGCCCAAGCCTGGATATTGTCCAGGTTTTGCTGCATTCGGACATGAACTGCTTCAGTATCTGAGGAGCCACGAGTGGTGCTGAACATTGGGCAGTCATCAACAAACATCTTCACTTCTGACCTTACGATGGAAAGAAAGTCATTGATGAAGCAGTTGAGCTAGGACACAACCCTGAGAAACTCTTGTAGAGATGTCCTGGGATGAGATAATTGACTTCCAACCACTATAACCATCTTTCTTTATATTTTGTGTGACTCTAACCAGTCAAGGGTTTTATCCTGATTCTTATTGACTCTGACTCTAGTTTTGCTAGGATACGTGGTGGTCATTCCTACCTATAGTGTTATGGACAGATACATCTGCAACAGGTTGACGGGTGAGGGTGAGATCAATGGATTCTTCTCTCTTGTTGGTTCTCACAGCATTAGCTGCAAACCCAGCCTAGCAGCTATGCCCCTTCAGACTCAACCAGCTCAGTCCATGCTGGTTCTGCTGACACTGAAACCCCTCACCCAGAATTCATTTTGTGCTCTTGTCATCCTCAGTGTTTCCTCCGAGTGCTGTTCAGGAGGATTAATGATCTATCAGCTGAGGGGGGTGCAGTAGGTGGGAATCAGCAGGAGGTTTCTTTGCCCATGTTTTACCTGATGCCATGAAATTTCATGGAGTCCAGAGTCAATGTTCAGAATTCTCAGAACAATTCATTCCCGACTCTATGTCACTGTGCCACCCACTGCTGGGTCAGTGAGACAGGGCATACCCAGGGATAGTGATGGTGCTGACTGGAACATTATCTGTAAAGTATGATTCTGTGAGAATGACTATGTCAGGCTGCTGCTTGACTAGTCCTTGAGAAAGCTTTCCCAGTTTTGGTACAAGCTCCCAAAAGGAGGACCTTTGCAGGGGCAACAGGGCTGGCTTTGTGTTTGTCATTTTCAGTGCTGATCTGCTGATGCTGGGTGATCCAGCTGGTTTGATTACCTATGATACAACTGAGTGGTTTGCTAGGCCATTTCAGAGACAGTTAAGGGTCATCCACATTGCTGTGGGTCTAGTGTCACATGTAGGCCAGGCTGGGTAAGGACAGCAGATTTCCTTCCTAAAGGACATTGGGGTTTTTATGATGATCAACAATGATTTCATGATCACTATTACAAAGATGAGCTATTTAACTCCAGATTTATTAATAGAATTGAAATTCCACCAGCTGCTTTGGTGGAATTTGAACCTGTGTGTTCAGAGCATTAGCCTAGGCCTCTGGATTATAAGAATGATGTCATTACAATCCCACCACTGCCTCCCCATTGCCACCGTGCAGAAAGCTGATCTTCTGCCTATATAACCTTTGTTGAAGGTATCACCTCCTGAAGTTTGGAGCTCAGTGCTCATCCACTCTGTCCTGTGCAGTACCAGGTGAGTGAGGAGAAGGCCGCTGCTTCTCCTGCTGTTGCTATTGTACAGCTCCAAGGTAGAGCTGCAGAAACTCTCCCTATGTTGCTGAAAAGGCTGACAGCTGGGAGGTGCAGATCAAAGTTTAAGAAGTCCATGATAGCAGTGAAAGTACACTCTGAAAGAACACTCCTTGAGCAAAAACCTCTCCACTCACACGACAAAGGAAAGTGTTCCGAAAGCTAGTGGCGTTTACTACCAAATAAACCTGTTGGACTTTAACCTGGTGTTGTGAGACTTCTTACTGTGTAAACTCCAGACAATCTGGGAAACCTACATGTTGCCACTTCAAACCAAAATCCAACATCAAATATGTAGTCAATTTTAACATACGTTACTTGTGATCCACCTGTCCCAACTGGGTTTCCCACATGCCTGAGTGAAATATTACTGTCAGCAGGTTCCTCCTGCTTTCCTGATACTTCCCGCACATTCCAACAACTACCCACCCAACAGGTTCAAATTCACCCATAGCTATATCTTTCTCTGCATGCAAAATTGTTCCCCAATTAAGGAGGGTTATGATGAATAACAGAACACAAACCCAGGAGAAACTCAAAGGCACCAACTGGGATCTGATTGATTCCAGGTAGAGATTATTGCAGCAGTGATAGTAACAATGGTGTAAAATCTTATTAATTTGGTTCATTGATATATTACCCAGTGGACAA
Source organism: Carcharhinus amblyrhynchos (assembly GCF_965287045.1). Classification (NCBI taxonomy): domain Eukaryota; kingdom Metazoa; phylum Chordata; class Chondrichthyes; order Carcharhiniformes; family Carcharhinidae; genus Carcharhinus; species Carcharhinus amblyrhynchos. The sequence continues at coordinate 134,109,865 of NC_137324.1, read as the reverse complement.
ACATGAAATCTATTCCACATATGAGCTTTCCTTTGAATGATACACACGTGCTATGAAAAATGAAATCTATGAGCTTTCCTCTGAATGATACAGTTGCGTCATATCCATAAGACATGAAAGTTTTTGTTATGGGTCAAGTATAGCTGGCTCTGTATTTTCAGACTTTGTCCCCTTGCTGTGATCAGACAGAGATTGTTACGAGTTTTAAAAACTTAACCACCTACCAGTAACTCACTAAAACGTCTACCCCTGTAGTTGCATAAGAATCAATTTCCACAGGATGAAAAGTTAAAAAAGGCAAAAGAGCACATGTTTCTCCTCCTCACTTAACTCCCTTTATTCACGCAACACTCTAACTCACTTAATCATCAAGTTCAAAGTTGTACCCTGTATTAAATCAAACTGAAATGTCTGTTTATGTAGCCTTCTCAAAATAAGGAGTTAGCTGACCCCAGTTACAGAAAAACAAGTCTCAGTCGCTTTCCTTAATCTGCTAACTTCAGCTGCTCTTCCAGTAGAACTTGAAACATTGCTTAAGGCTGGGAAATGTAGAATTTAGACAGTAAATTTCAGATAAATGGTAAATACAAGCAAAGAGATTAACACTCTCTTACTCATACAAACTGACAGCATCAGATCTTCCCGAATGATTTGGCAGCTGAGCCAGCACATCCCTTAACAAATGAAAGTGTCGACCTCACTGCTGTCACTCATCAACAAATCTGAGAGGTGTCTCCAGTAATCCTGGATCATGTCAAATGCCTGTGTAGAATTGATCTCTACGCCTCAGCTTTGGGGTTTTCTTGGGGTATTGCTGGCCCATGTTTCTCAGGATGAGGCTCTTCCCTTCACCCTGTCAGACAACGACAGGCCCTGCTTTTCCTCCTCAGCTGTATGAGAGCCATTAAAAAGAAGTGTTTCCTCTGCTTTTTCCTCTTGTCTGTGAAAAAGTTGAACAGAGACATGATTGAGTGTGCCTCTGCAGCGATCAATCTCCATCGCCAAGCTAGGGAGTCAGCATACAGTCCTTGGACAGCCCTCATTCTGGGCATTCCTTCTCCAGATCCTCCATTACAGATGTAGCACAGTGGTAAGGATCACCGGAAGCTGGTACATTCCTACCCTCCAACTGCCCAGATATAAGAGTGCTTTCGCTGAAAGTGGGTAGGATCTGGATTTGTACAACCCAGTGTTATGAGGCACAGTCAGGGCAGTTTCAGTTACCTCCTCTGGAGTAGTCTAGAGCTCAGCCTTGCATTAATGTGATGACTGTAATTGTGGGGCTAGGTAAAGCCTGAACCTTAGGGTGGCACAGTGGTTAGAACTGTTGCCTCACAGCATCGGGCATTCAAGTCCTTGCTTGAGTCACTGTCTGTGTGATGTTTGCACTTTTTCCCTTTGTCTGCGTGGGTTTCCTCTGGGTGCTCTGGTTTCCTCTCACAGTCTGAAAGATGTGCTGGTTAGGTGAATTGTCCATGCTAAATTCTCCCTCAGTGAACCCAAACAGGCGCCAGTGTGTGATGACTCGGGGATTTTCACAGTAACTGCATTGAAGTGTGAATGTAAGCCTACTTGAGATTTAAAAAAACTTCCCAGCTACAATGTGTAGAAGTCTTTGCAGCACTTTACATTTGTATTTTGGGCATTACCCTATTTACAGTTGGATCCTTTTGGTTTTCACAGATTTCTATATGAAAGTTATATCTAGTCAGTCAAAACCAAACAATATTTGGCCCCAAGTCTCTATGGATTCTCACAAGAACGCACACCAAGTATATGTCTAAACCCTTCAACCGCCAATCCGAACATGTCTCAACTGTGCTTTGATTTCCATGTCCTGAAGCAAACATTATTAGGATGTATCTTCAATCAACCTAGAAATACAAGCGTCAACACCTCCCACAAGCTGTCAGATCTCCCTCCCTGATGATTTTTTTCCAAGGTCATCTTTCAAAGATATCATTCCCTTGGCTGTGGGAATGGTGCTGCTCTGCTTCTATTCTAAGACCAATTTCCAACCCCATCCTGTGACCGTGTAAATTCCTCATACCATCTAGGAAGCATCATGTGTAAGTTTTTCTTTCTCCAATCACTGTCCATCATCCCATCTAATCCTGGAGTCCATGATGAATTTTATAGATATCCCCATACTCCTCCCAAACCATATTCTGCAGATTTCCTCCTGATGCCCATTTCGACCTGAACCACCTCATCTCGAGGCCCATTCCACGTTGACCTCCCAAACCCCCAACAACACCCCCATGAGACCATTGAGTGCCCAACTCTTAATTACCAGTTCCCCATTTACTGGCTACAGCTGGTTCCCCTGAGAGTGACTCTGCCATCTGCTGCCCAGTACCAAGTCACTCACCCCGAGGTCCAAATGTGTGAGGGACAGTGCACGACCGACAGACCTTCCCCCTCCCCATACTGAGCCTTCTAGCATGTTGTGCACTGTCCTAGGAATGAGTCAGACGTACACCTGCTCTTCCTTTCACACTCCCCACTCATGTATCTCTGTCTACCCCTGCCATCCTGTGCACCAGGCCACACTATCCTCCCCCCCGCTACCCCTACTCTCAAGGGGCAGGGGCAGATACCTTCCAGCCCCCTTCCTTGCCTCTGTCTAATCCCACTACCAGCATTTCCCCTCCCCTGATGATCTCCCCTCCCCCCCTCTCCCCCATACAGACAGACAGACAGACAGACACACGGTCAGACACATGCCTTCCAGCTCCTTCACCTCCTGCGGGTCTTGCCAGAGCAGCTTTGGCACGGAGTTGGAGCAACTGCAGGTGCAGCATAGGATGCAGAACATTACAGCGCAGTACAGGCCCTTCGGCCCCCGATGTTTTGCCAACATGTGAAACCAATCTAAAGCCCATCTAACCTAGACTATTCCAATATCATCCATATGTTTATCCAATGACCATTTAAATACCCTAAATGTTGGCGAGTCCACTACTGTTGCAGGCAAGGCATTCCACACCCTTACTACTCTCTGAGTAAAGAACGTAGCTCTGACATCAGTCCTATATTGATCATCCCTCAATTTAAAGCTATGTCCCCTCGTGCCAGCCATTACTATCTGGGAAAAAGACTCTCACTGCCCACCCTTTCTAATCCTCCAATCATCTTGTATGCCTGTATTAAGTCACCACTTAACCTTCTTCTCTCTAACGAAAACAATCTCAAGTCCCTCAGCCTTTCCTCATAAGACCTTCCTACCATACTAGGCAATATCCTGGTAAAACTCCTCTACACCCTTTCCAATACTGCCACATCCTTTCTATAATTCAGCAGCCAGAACTGTACGCAATTCTCCAAGTGCGGCCATACCAGAGTTTTGTACAGCTGGAACATGACCTTATGGCCCCAAAACGAAATCCCTCTACCAATAAAAGCTAACACACCGTACACCTTCTTAACAACCCAATCAACCTGGGTGTCAACTTTCAGGGATCTATGCACATGGACTCCGAGCTCTCTCTACTCATCCACACTACCAAGTATCTTACCATTAGCCCAGTACTCTGTATTCCTGTTACTCCTTCCAAAGTGAATCACCTCACACTTTTCTGCATTAAGCTCCATTTGCCACCTCTCAGCCCAGCTCTGCAGCTTATCTATGTCCCTCTGAAACCTGCAACGTCCTTCCACACTGTCTACAACTCCACTGACTTTAGTTTCATCCGCAAATTTACTAACCCATCCTTCTACACCCTCATCCAGGTCATTTATAAAAATGACAAACAGCAGTAGCCCTAAAACAGATCCTTGCGGTACACCATTAGCAACTGAACTCCAGGTTGAACATTTCCCATCAACCACCACCCTCTGAGCCTGGTATGCATGTTTTGGTTTCAGTATGGGGAGGGGGAAGGCCTGTCTGTTCTTGTTGATTGTGCACTGTCCCTCACACATTTGGACCTCGTGGTGAGTGACTTGGTACTGGGCAGCAGAAGACACAGTCATTCTCAGGGAAGCCAGCTGTAGCCAGTAAATGGAGAACTGGTAGTTAAGAGTTGGGCACTCAATGGTCTCATGGGAGTGCCAATTTCTGATCCAAACCGCTAAAGCATGTTGAAAACCAGGTGACTGCAGCGCATGCAAACCTCAAAAGCCACAAATAAACTTCATCAGGTGCATGTCAGTCATATCTGGTCCCAGTTCAGGCCAGTTTACTTAGCCACTGACATGGCCAGTACATTAGGACTGGGGGGGTGGGGTGGTGTGTCTGGTGAGCTGGGTTTTTAATGAGCATTCAGGAAATGCAAATACGGTTCCTGACATGGTGCAATGAGTAACCTGACTCACCATATGAGAGAATGAAATTGCAATCCATCTTTACACTGGTGAGAAACAGACTTTTGGCAGCTCTCTGAATGTTCTGGTTTTACCCGCCTCTGGCAGAACTGGAAACTTCTGCCGAACAACCTGAAACTGATTCATCAATTCATCAATGGCAACATCACATGACCTAAGCTCCTTTCACCTTTAGAAAGTTTAATTCCTGGACTCCCAAGGCAGTCTGCTGCTAATATCCAGCCTCTTGGCATCAAAGCAGGACTCCAGGCTGACAACAAAACCTGTCTCACTTCTAAATCTCCTCAATGCCTGGTTCTCTGGAGGATTCCTGTCATTGCCTGAGTGATCAAGTATCTGTATACCAATCTTATCTTTTCATCATCATCAACTTTGATGGAATTCAGCAGCTCCTCCTTTCCTGTTGAACCTGCTTGAGCTTTGACTCAAGGAGCCCTCAATGACCTCTGATATCCCGGACTCGAGCTATCATATGAACTAATGTGAACGAATATGCCAATCTTTGCCTTTTTTTGTTTGAAGTTAGTTCTAGTTGTAAAACACTTTTCTTTCCTATCTCCTTGCGTGTTTGTGTGTCGCATATATGGTTGCGATAACCACATCTCCAGATTTGAATGTTTTGAATAAACAAAACTTCTGATTTAACCCTAACGAGAGTTTGTTGTGAATCACTTTAAAATTGTTGTCTCCAACAGAGGGTTTGAGGAACCATGTCACAATCTATTTCAAAATTAAAATATCTCTTATGGACAGACAGCAAGTTAAGTAAAGGAGTTCAGTTTGCCTCTCTCCTTTGTCTATACCTGATTAATTAAATGAAACAGGGATGAAAATTCCAGAATGTTATATCATAGCTAACCTTTTTACTTAGCATCTCTTGTGAATACCAAAATCCAAAAACATTGTTAAATCATTCATTTTTAACACATCATTAGTGCTCATAGTAGATGTAAATGTCTTTTCCAATGAAGTAAAATGAATAGCAATGTGATTCTATTTAACTTGTTCCCTCAGCACTTCTTTACTGATTCTATGTGATCCTGAAGTGGTCCAATTGCAGTATCTGAAGCTCTCTAGTTGTAGCTGACCATGGCACCGATAACTATAAAATGTAGTTAAAAGCAAAATACTGCGGATGCTGGAATCTGAAACAAAAACAGAAAATGCTGCAAAATCTCAGCAGATCTGACAGCATCTGTGGGGAGAGAATAGAGCCAACATTTCAAATGAATGATTACAGATGGATATCAATTAGAAGAAAGAGGTAAGAATTTAGTTTCACAAACGTGAGAGCTTCATTTCAGATTGGAGACTTTGCATTGGCTGCCAGTGGTTGTGGCCAGACAAAAAAAGGAGTCAGATCTCAGCAGCACACAGCAGCATCGATCTATACTGAGCTGCTGAAAGCCAACGTGCCATTGTTCACACAGATACTGTGAATGAAGACCTTGTGCAGAATAGTATGCCCTATAAAAATTCCAGAAGCTTTTAATCTATTAACACACAGCAGGAAGGGGACAGCAGCCCTGAAGAGTGCAGGTGAAAGGCTGCTTCCCTGGGTATTCATCACTTATACTATATTAGGAAAGGAAATGTGAAACATTAGGCAAAACTCTCCTCCACAGCCATGGCCTCACATATCTTTGAGACAATCATTGACAGTGTACTGTGTAATGAGGCTAAGTAAGATAACAATAGAATACACAATGAGGGTGAGACTAGCTTTGCAAAGATGGGTGTTAGTGAATTGACAAGCTGCCAATGGAAATTACATTCTGCCTGTGTAAAATATTTACAGGATCAAGAGAAACCAGAGTATACTGCCAGTGTAAAATAGATTCCAAATTCACTATCAGACATTCCACATTATCATTACCATTAATTTCCTTTCTAATATCTTAAGCAAAGCATCAGATTTCTAGACTAATTGGAAGATCATAAGCTGGAAACCACAGAGTTGAGGATGATTACCAGAAACTTCAGGCTCCACAAGAAGCAAAAGGAGCAGAATGTTCACACCCTGGCAGAGTAGCAGGCTGAAAGGTCCATTAGCTGTGAAACCACCACATCTCAAGTTGGTTCATATGTTAGATTTACGTGAATTATTCTCTCAAGTTAGTGCCTCCCACCAATAGCCCTTATGTCTCACACAATCAGATGTATACTTTGCTACCCAACATCTAGATGAAACAGGCAGTGAGAACCGCTTTCTATGTGGATTCTTTTCCATGTATTCCCCTGTGTTTATCCTTCAGTAGTCCAGATCCCATAAACTCTATTCTGACATCTCTATATTCCTGCTTTCCTTCAACTAAGTATTGAATCTACATAAATATTGGCACAGGGTTGAATTTTCCAGAAAAATGTGAGGTCCTGTCACTGGGATTGGACATGTCATGATGTGGAGATGCCAGTGTTGGACTGGGGTAAACACAGTAAGAAATCTCACAAGACCAGTTAAAGTCCAACCAATTTATTTGATAGTAAAAGCTTGTGGGTTTACTATCAAATAAATTAGTTGGACTTTAACCTGGTGTTGTGAGACTTCTTACTGTATTGAACATGGCAGCCTGTGTTAGGTAGATGGGAGCTATGCTAAGCTCTGTGATTCTGTCACAGCCAGCCAATTAACTGCCTGGAAGTGGAGCAGCCATCCATTCAGATGGCATGTGTAGATTGGGAACATACCACCAGAAGCACTGTTGCCAAAGTTAAAGGGCTACCAGTACTCTGCAAACTCAATTCATCCATATAGATAACACATAGTTAAGACCTGAAGAACAAGGATACACTTGGAATGGCTGAAGGAGAATCCTTGCCGTCTCACAGTTTACTGATACTTCCCTGTTGGCTCACACAAGGAGGGAGGCCCTCTTCCCCTGGGATGAGAGGCGTACACTGGCCCAGAGCTTTCTTTTTCACCTTGTCTCTCCCAACACCTCTGTAGATAGACAGCCTCCAGAGGCCATGGCTGCTGGTTACTACCCGAGCCAATGTCCATAATCTTCATACCTCACTACCAGATGTCTTTGTAGTGGAGGCATGGATGTCCAGCAGGCCATGACCCAGTGACCAGTTCACTGTGTTATATTATGGATGTCATTCATCCAAAGAGAGTGGTCAAGTCAGCAGAGTCATATCTGCACACTCAAGGACCCCTGAACTGCTGACCTTATGCCACCAAGAGATATTAATGATACATCTGAGATAGTGAAGGTGGAAACAGTTCACTATCATTCATCAGCTTGTATAACTGGGACAGCAACATTCATTTCATTATAGTGTGAGCTCTTAGATCAGGTGCCCCCTGATGTGCCTGATTTAAAAACCAAATGGGCTACAATGTGTAAATCAGACACCAATTTGCAAAGGTTAGCAAGTATTCTGATGGGCTTGTTGCTGCACCCTGTTACATTATGTTGAATTTGTCTATATCTCATCATTATGCAATGGGCAATAACTAACGTCAGAAGGAGATAGTCTGCAGGAATTAGGAGAAATAATTATATATTTACCTACCCTTAAAAATTGCATGGATACTTTGAAAACCAGAGCTGCTTGGGGCTTGCAATGAAAACCTCCTCATAGGCCCCTGCACAGTCCAGTCCCATTGGATTCAAGGAGGCCATGTAAAGAAGCTAAGTTTAAAGGGACAAGGAGAATGTAAATGTCTAAAGTAACATGGAAGGTCAGGGGAATCATAGGGTAGGGGGTTTTGGATCTCAAAGGTCAGGGGTGGAGAAAGGTGTAGAATCAGAAATTTGGATGCTAGAGGGAGTGAGTATTGGTGGTCAGAGGTCAGGGAGGTTGGAGGGGGTGGGGTGATCAGAGATTGGGGAGTAAGATATTGGGGAATTGGAAGGAGTGAAGTGTTCAGGTGGATCAAGTCGGGTGTCAGGGGCAGGGAATCGGAGGTTGGTGGTGAGGGAGTTGGGGGTTTGGTGGTCAGGGATGTGGTGGTATGGCATTGAGGGGAGTTGGAGGGAGCAGGGTGGTTGAAGGGAGGGGTATTAGAGGTCAGAAAGTGGGGCATCCAGTTTGGGGGTTCTGGTGGTCAGAAAGGTAAGAAGGTAAGTGATCAGGAGGGTTGGGGGATGTGGAGGGGTCTGACGTTAGAGCTGGGAAATTGAAAGCTAGAAAGTGGGGGGCAGGGGGGTTTGAGATCAGGGCAAGTGTCAGATATTGGGGGTGGGGATGGTTCCAGGTTGGTTTGGGTTTGGTTGTCCCATCTTTTATCCTTCCTATCTCATATACCAATGTGTCACATTTATTAGCAGTCAGCACTGATATTAGAGACTTGTCCCATACCACTCCACCACGTAATGGTGACTATAAATGAGACTGGAAATGTTTCTCCAGATCTCCCTCATCACAGTCAGGACTTGTGAATGTGTTAGTGTTGACATTTCCCATTCTAAGATGCCCTTATCCACATCATCAGCATTGTCCTCATTCTCTCTCCATAGACTATTCATGTCGGTTCTTTTTGATCACCCATTTCCCCTTGAGCTTTCATTTGCACAGGATATCTGTCCCGGATGTACTCTCTTCCACCTTCTTATGACGAGAAGAAGATACAAAAGTCTGGGGTCACGTACCAACCTCCTCAAGAACAGCTTCTTCTCTGTTGCCGTTAGACTTTTGAATAGACTTACCTTGCATTAAGTTAATATTTCTCTACAGCCTAGCAATGACTGTAGCACAACATTCTGCACCTTCTCGTTTCTTTCTCTATGAATGGTATGCTCTGTATGTATAGCATGCAAGAAACAATACTTTTCATTGTAAGCTAATACATGTGACAATAATAAATCAAATCAAATCAAATCAAAATATGGTCCATTGCTGCAATGGGCTGGGGCAGTAGTTTCTTTCATGCAACTTCTACCATTTTCTAATTGCAACTTGAACAGTTCTTTTCCCCCACATTTCTTGGCATCAAAGTGGACAATTTAATTCAATCATCATATTGCAAGATGCATGTACTCTTCAGCTTTCAGCTTTCCCCTGAAGTCTGTAAATAACTCAGTGCTGTTGCATTTGGCTCATCTGTCTCCATCATATGGGGCAGCAATTTCTCAGTCCAGACCACCTGTTAGGTCATGGCATTGGCTCCTCTGCTCATGTCCCAATCAAAATGGTTGATGTTGGATGTGATCAATGACCATACAGACTGCTGAACCTTCTGAGAAAGAATTTGTCAAGTTTAATCAGCGTCTTGGAAGCAATCTCAGTCAGCATGACAATGGTCTGAATATCAGTGTGGTTACTGCTTGACTGGGTCAGTATTAAGTTTAAGTATTATTGTCACAAGAAAGCTTACATTAATACTACAATGAAGTTACTGTGAAAATCCCCTCATCGTCATACTCCAGCACCTTTTCGGGTGCACTGAAGGAAAATTTAGCATGGTCAATGCACCTAACCAGCATGCTTTTCAGACTGTGGGAAGAAACCAGAGCACCCAGAGGAAACTCACACAGATACAGACTCTGCACAGACAGTGGCCCAAGCCAGGAATCGAACTGGGATCCCTGGTGCTGTGAGGCTGCAATGCTAACCATTGTGGCAGGCATTCTTTAGTTGGCTGGTTCAGTTTCAGAGCCCATTCTTTCAAAACCTCCAGCATCATAAAAAGCAAATAGGATAAAACCAGTAAAGAAGACATGTAAAAACATAAATAAAATTGAATTGTCTGGGTTGCAAAACAAGGTGTAGTCTTAATCTGGTCTGGGCTATTCTAACCATAAGGTGTCCATAGTCATAGATTGACATGGGCCAGGATTTTACAGTCCGTCCCACATTATGGGATATCACAGGCCCACTGGACTGAATGGAGATTTAAGTGTCTTGCTGTAGTCATGGGTAGACAGGCCATGGTGGGGCTGTAAAATCCTGGTCATAGTCATCCCAATAAACTCTGATCACAAATTCAGTCAGTCTGTGTCTTAGGACCTTGGTTTGCTATATAATCTTGTATGGATGGGGCCCTTGCAGGGTCATTGATGTCAACGTCAGTTGGGTCTGGCGAATTATCAGTGTAGCCAGTGGGGCCCATCTGGAGGTTCAGATTTGATCTGAATTGGACCGTGAAGTTGTGGTGAATTTTTATTTTATATTTTTCAAGAGGTCCCTACGCAGAATCAACCAGAATGTCCTCCCTCCTGAGGTAACCTGCAGAATGATTTATTGTGAAGGGCCGCTGATGCCTCTACAGATTGTGGAACAGACCTCAGCAACTGACCCTATGAACCTCAGCATTGCTGCTGCCTTGAGGACTAGAATGGTCGCTGCTGGAGATATTGAGCCAGGTGACTAAAAGTTTGGTCAAAGAAGGAGATTTTAAGGAATATTGTAAAGGTGGAAGGCAAGATGGAGAGGCAGAAGTATGTACAGAGGGAATTCCAGAGCATGCAGTCTGGAAAACTGAAGGCAGCGCTAACAATGGTGGAAAAGTTGTAATTGGGAATGCAAAGGGGGTCAGAATTAAAGGAGTGCAGGTACCTCAGAGGGTTATGGGGCTGGACGAGAGAACAGAGACATGGAGGGACAAGGACCTGGGGGGGTTTGAAAACAAGGGTGAGAATTTTAAGATCAAGATGTTGGGTGATAAAGAGTCAATCTAGGTCAGCAAGCATGGAGGTAACATGGAGTCACAGAACTTGCTGCAAGTTAAGACATGGGCAGCAGAGTTTTGGATGCCATCAGGTAGAATGTGGGAAGCTGGTGAGGAGAGCATTGGGATAGTCTGGTCTAGAAGTTAATTTGGAAAGGTTAAGGAAGCAGATTACTGAGACAAGGGCAAAGTCAGTCATGTTATGGAAGTGGAAATAGGCTGGGAATAAGGCTGGGAATATGAGGTTGGAAATTTATTCCCAGATCAAAAATGACACCAAGGTTGTGAACAGATTGATTTAATGTCAGACTGCTGCTGAGTTGAAGGATGCGGTCAGGAGCTCGGGAACAGAGTTTGGAGTAGGTCGAGCTTATTACTTCTAAATGATCGATGATAATAGTTTGTCCTCAGTCAATGCAGGTTACGGCTGGACTTGTGTTAGGATTTCAGGCTCACTGTGCACTGTGTGCACTGTGCTTCACACAAACCTGCTAAAACCTCCTTTGTCTCTTATTTGCTTGAACCACCTGTTTCTAACAGCATTGTGAGCCAATTTGCGATCGGCAAAACAAGAAATATTGTGCATTGTGAAGAGATGAGGTTCATGTGAAGAAAAGAAGCACATCAAAACATTTCCCCTGAATATCTGAATCTGGTGGATAGGGAGGGGTTCAGAGCAGCTGGAGATACAGAATTATTTTTCTGCAAAACATACAATGAAATAATGACCATTCTTTCTCATTTAATTAATCTTTAATTATTATTTTCGATCTTCCCAGATTAATTATGATAGTCTCACTTTGTTGAGCGTGTGAATTTTACATTAACTAGAACTGAATTAACGAACTCCTATTGTGAATAAATATCTTTGTTTCTAACCAATTTTTTCCCTCCACCTTCTCTTGCCAGCTTATCTCGTCACACTGGTGTACAGCTTCACTGGCACATGAAACAGTCCTTTGCTACATTGCCAAAGTCTGCCTGCCTGTGCTTGGCATCCATCCATCCAAGCACTTCCAGTAGGCACCTCCTCATAGTGATCGTAAACAAGGACTCCAGATAATTGTTCCCTTCTTTAACCGAGGGACATTCTGAAGCTAATTATAAAATCCCTACAGTTAATCTGCTTGAGGTCAATAGCGTAAACCAGCAATCACAGCTTGAACTCTTCTTAAACTAGACTTTTTGGACTTTCATCTGAATTACTGCGTGACTGGGGATGCAATTCATACAATATACAGAATTAAATCTGCCAGTCATGTCTACTCAAAACCGTCAGTGCAACATTGCACCAACAATTTCTAGTTAAAATATTTTCAGTTCCTTTTAAGGTCACCACATTTTAATGGACTTAAATATGCATGGCCACCCTCTTTCACACCAAACTCCAATTCCACATCTAATTTAACATTCACTGCATTAGCATTGGCTGAAGCAGCAGTAAGGCATTACTAAGATGACTTTGCTCAGAGGAGGCCATTTACTTTACATCAAGGAGCCTGGTATTATTCAATGTTCAGCGGGATGAAGGGGTGGGGAGATGGAGACTGGCACAGGGGATGATCAGTGGGGGTGGGTGGAGACCAGAACAGAGAACGATCAGCAACCATTGACAGAGGTCATAACGGGAGACCCATCAGAAGGGTCCTGACATCCCAGTGCCAGACACTCATGTTGCCATGGGAGGAGGGGTTAAACTGCCACTGATTATGTGAGGGGGTGGCATGGTGGGGGAGGTGGCAGGAGGTTGGGAGATTGGGGCACCTGCGCAATGGCACCCCAAGCAGTCTGCAGCTGGATTCTCCAGTGAGCTTAGGCCCCAACCCTCCCTACTGATGAGATTCACATTTTTGTCTGAAAACAGTGACACAGTGCATAAGACCACATTTTGAAACTCACCGAAAGACAGGCCTGAAACTCTCCTGGTTTCTCACTCATTCGGCAGAACTTTTGGGGAAAATTCCTCCCTTGCCCTGCTGCAGTTAACCGCTGCAATTATTTTCCACTCAGGTCCCTACATTCAATGAATTGCCCTCCAACATTTAGACCACTTTCAGCATGATGCCACCACTGAATAAATCTTCACTTCCTCTCCCCTTTCAGCTTTTTGAAAGGGCCATTTCTTTGACACACCTTGTACTCTTCAGTCCCTCCCAAAACCCGTCACTCTTTACTTGATACCAGCCCCTGTAAGCACAGGAGATTCAACACTTTCCTTCCCATTATCTAAGGCCCCAAACACTCTTGGGTGAAAAACAATGATCTGCTTGTGTCTCCTTCAATGTAACATTATTTTATACTCTGCATTCATGGATGTGGATGTCATTGGCCCGGTCAGCATTTATTGCCCTCCCTAATTGTCCCTGAGAAGGTAGTGGCGAGCTATTGTCTTGAGCCACTGCAGCCCATGAGGTGTAGGTACATCCACAGTGCTGTTAGGGAAGGAGTTCTAAGGTTTTGGCCCAGCGAAGGAACGGTGATATATTTCCAAGCCAGGATGGTGAGTGCCTTGGAGGGGAAATTGCAGATGGTGGTGTTCCCATGTGTCTTCTGGCCTTTTTCATCTAAATGGTAGTGATTGTGGGTTTGGAAGATGCTGCCTAAAGAACTTTGATGAGTTTCTGTAGTGCATCTGGGAGATGATAAGCACGGCTGTCACTGTGTGTCATTGGTGGAGGGAATGAATGTTTAACGGGTTGATGAGGTGCTAATCAAGCAGGCTGCTTTGATTTGGGTGGTTCAGATTTCCAGCATCAAGAGTATTTTGTTATTGACTTCAACAATGTTAGCTCTTAACTACTGCTCCCAGTTCCCCGGGTGCTGATAATGGACAGAACTTTCCTTTCAGTGCTGGGCTAGTCTGCAGCTCACTGTCAAAACAGCTGCCATTTCTCACTGTATTGTCCAGCACGTAGAAGAGAAAAGCTGTTCAAGGTGAGCCCCATGTGGTCACGCTGCTAGAACAGGCTCTGAAAGTGTCAGCAACATTGGCTTTTCAGAGATCAGGGTGCTTTATAAAGGGTTCCTTGATCTCCAGCACTAACAATAAAACATAGAACCACCTCACAGGCATGGAGAATGCCCTCCCCTACCTTTTCCCCACCCCTGTACAAATGGGGAAACTCCCCAGGCCACAGAGAAACCCCCCTGACAGAAATAGAGAAACTAACCCTCTGCACTCAGGAAACGGATCCTGCCATGGATCTCCTCAGAGGAAGCCACCTTGGAATTGCCCCTCTGCACTGCCCCTCAGCACGATCCCCTCAACACTGCCCCCCTCAGCACTTCCCCCTCAGCACTGTCCCCTCAGCACTGCCCCCTTGGAACTGCATCTTGGAACTATCTTTTGATAATATCCCTTGTCCCTGTACCTTGGCACTGCTCCCTGGCACTACTCCCTAGCTCTGTTCACTGGCACTTGGCATTGTTCCTTAGTATTGTCCCTTGGCATGCCCATTGGCATTGCTCATTGGCACTTACTCCCTGACACTTCCCTCCGTGCACTGCCAAGGGGCAGTACTAGGGGACAGTACTGTACTGCCCCATGGTACTGCCCCTTGGCAGTGCAAGGGGAAATATCATGGCTAAGTTCTAGAGCAACGCCAGGGTACTGCCAGGGCCTTACCCTCTCCATCCTGGAACTGAAAGTACATGTGCATCCCAGAGGAGTCTATTCTCCTGACCTGTTGTCAGGTCGGCGAGGGGGAGATCCCAATATGCAGGGACAGTACAGCGAAGAAGGTAACGAATGGGGTTTGAACGTATTTAAACAAAGTTCCTGACCTTCCTGGAGAGAAATCTCATCACATCAATCACGGGGTCAAGATCTCGCTGACAAGCATCTCGTTCTTGGCTACTTGCACCCACATCACCGTTTCACAGGCACAAATATCATTCATATCCGATCGGGACCTGGTTTGGGATCTTTTCTTGCCTATTAACACCTGTTTTTGCTTTGCAATAACATACCTTTTGTCATTTAATCCCTCCTGCCCTTGCCTATCACAAACCTTCTCTATTATTCTTTGTTCCCATTTTTCTCCTTCCTCTTATCCTTTACCTCTATTTATAATGGTTAATTCACTAACTGTTTCATTCTCTGATGAAAAGTTACCAATCTGGAATTCTGTTTCCTCTCCACAGATACTGCCTAGCCTATTGAATGTTTCTTGCATTTTAATGGAATGATCGTTGCCTTTTTAAAATTGTTACTCCATCCTTAATTTGGTTTGATTTGTTTTTCATTGACACATATGTTAGCAAACAGTGAAAAGTATTGTTTCTTGCACATTATACAGACAAAACATACCGTTCATAGAGACAGAAGAGACAGAGAGTGCAGAATGTAATGTTACAGTCATAGCTAGGGTGTAGAGAAAGATCAACTTAATGCGAGGTTTAGTCCATTCAAAAATCTGATTGTAGCAGGGAAGAAACTGTTCTAGAGTTGGTTGGTACATAACTTAAGACTTTTATATCTTTTTCTCAATGGAAGAAGTTGGGAGAGAGTATATACAGGTGTGTGGGATTGTTGATTATGCTGGCTGCTTTTCCAAGACAGCAGGAAGTGTAGACAGAGTCAATGGATGGAAGGCTGATTTGTGTGATGGACTGGGCTTCATTCATGACCCTTTATAGTTCCTTGCGGTCTTGGACAGAGCAGGAGTCATACTAAGCTGTGATACAACCAGAAAGAATGCTTTCTATAGTGCATCTGTAAAAATTGGTGAGAGTCATTGTGGTCATGCTGAATTTTCTTAGCCTCCTGAGAAAATAGAGACATTAATGGGATTTGTTGACTATAGTGTCAGAGGGACCAGGACAAGTTGTTAGTGATCTGGACACCTAGAAACTTGAAGCTCTCACCCATTTCCACTTCTTCCCCATTGATGTAGACTGGGGCATGTCCTTCACAACGCTTCCTAAAGTCAATGACTATCTCCTTCATTTTGCTAACATTGTGGGAGAGATTATTATCATCTTACCAATTAACAAGACATTCTACCTCTTTCCTTAGTAAAGTTACAAAGCCAATGCTCAGAATGGACCAGGCAAACCGGAACCCATTCCTTGCTTTCTCCAAAAACCAAATTCAAATTGAATCCAATTCGCGTTGTCCACAATAGAGACAAACGAGATCCAAGCTGACAAGATGAGGCGTTGCACCCCATCTTGGGCTTGATTCAATGCTTAGTCAAAAGACCAAGAAGCAAATGATCTCTATAATTCAAATAAAACTAGCACTCTTTGCATCCTGAGGATGCAAACATTGTGGTTTCTGCCAGAGTAATGCACATTTACTCACACCATCACACAAATGCCACATCAATCTAGTTATATAGCTAATGCTTTATTTTGGGATAAGGTGTAGAGGTATTTGTTACATTTATGACTTCCTGGGCTACAGAAACCTTATCATGTGTAAGAAATGTGCATTGTGGTCATGCTGCTGCTGATTGTTCAATGGCGAGCCCTTCATTGGCATCTGCCAGCAATGGATCAAATGTGTTGTGAATGCTGCAATGAGAGATGTATTGGCAGAGGTGGACAATGCTTCAGTTTTAAAAATCTCATCGTTCTTCAAATTCTTCCTGGTCTGGATCTCCGGATCCTTGTATCCTCCTTCAGCCCACAACCCTCGGAAATCTCTGCATTCCTCCAATTCTAAACTCTTGTATCATTCCTCTTTTTATTGCTCCACCACTGGCAGTCATGCATTCAGCTGTCTAGGCCCTAAACACCTGGAATTTCCTCTAACCCTCTCTCCTACTTTAAAGCAGTCTTTATAAAACCTACCTCTTTAACTAAACCTTTGGTCATTTATCCTAATATTTCCTTATGATTTGATTTATTATTGTCACATGTATTAGTATTGTTCCTTGCGTGCTATATAGACAAGGCATATTGTATATAGGGAAGGAAAGGAGCAGGTGCAGAACATAGTGTTACAGTCATATCTAGGGTGAAGAGAAAGATCAACTTAATGCGAGGTAGGCCCATTCAAAAGTCTGATGGCAGCAAGGAAGAAGCAGTTCTTGAGTCGGTTGGTATGTGACTTTGTACCTTGGTACCTTTTTTCTGACAGAAGAAGATGGAAGAGAAAGTCCAGGGTGCATAGGGTCCTTGATTACACTGGCTGCTTTTCTGAGACTGCAGGAAGTACCAATAGATGGAAGGCTGGTTTGTGTGATGGGCTAGGCTTCATTCACAATCCTTTGTAGTTTATTGTGGTCTTGGACAGAGCAGGAGCCATTCCAAGCTGTGAATGATACAATCAGGAAGAATGCTTTCGATGGTGCATCTGTAAAATTTGGTGAGAGTGGTAAAGGACATGCCAATTTTCCAGGACAGGGTGTTGGTGATCTGGACACCTAGAAACCTCAACAAATTCCACTTTGTCCCCATTGATGTAGACAGGGGCATGCCTCCACTATGCTTCCTGAAGTTGATGATTATCTCCTTTGTTTTGTTGACATTGAGGGAAAGATTATTGTCATTCTACCAGTTCACCAGATACTCTAACTCTTTCATGTGCTCCGTCTCATCAGTGGCTCAGTGTCACATGTTGTTTCATGATGCTCCTTTGGAACATTTTGCTATATTAAAATCATTATATAATGCAAATTGTTGGAATCCCTACAGTGCAGAAGGTACTGTAAGATCATTGAATCTGCACTGACTCTCTGAAAGAGTATCTTACCAAGGCTTATCCCCATCCTTAACCCTATAACCTTATATATTTACCATGGCTAATTCCCCTAACCTACACATCTTGGGACACTTAAGGGCAATTTAGCATGGCCAATCCACCTGACCAGCACATCTTTGGATTGTGGGAGGAAACTGGAGCACCCCAAGGAAACCTACACAGACACGGGGACAATGTACAAATTCCACAGAGTCACCCAAGTCAGGAATTGAACCCATGTGCCACTATGTCACTCATTTTTTTAATTCATGGGACATGAGCATCATTGGTTGGCCAACATTTATTGCTCATCCCTACATGCCTTTGAGAAGATGGTGGTGAGGCACCTTCTTAAATTGCTGCTGTCCATGTGCCTAGGATGCCCCACAATGCCTTTAGGGAGGGAATTTCAGGATTTTGACCCAGTGACTGCGAAAGAATGGCAAAATATTTCCAAGTCAGGATGGTGAGTTGCTTGAACAAAGAACAAAGAACAACCCAGCACGGGAAACAGGCCCTTCGGCCCAACGAGCCCGCGCTGCCGCATCCTCCTACACCTACCCTGCCCTGCTTGTCTGCGAGTGGAACCCCTAACTTAGCCAGATTCAGGGGAGAATAGTGTCAATTTGGTAAACCAATCAGCCTAAGAGCACATCTTTGGGGTGTGGGAGGAAACCGGAGCGCCCGGAGGAAACCCACGCAACCACAGGGAGAATGCACAAACTCCCACAGACACAGGCCCAAATCCATGTATCTGCACAGCTAGCAGTGATAGTCACTGAGCTGTTGCGGCCCCCGTCTACCGGTCCAGGATCAAGCACACACACCGACACGAAGTACTAGGCCACTCCCGGAACCTCCAAGAGCAGCCCACTCACGACCCACCGTGTGCATGCCCCTCGTTTGACAACGAGGTGGACCTCCACCTGCGGAATAAAAAGACAAAAACGTTAACATGTAAGTCTGCATTTCCGGTGTCTCCCGAGGCTCTGACCCTATTTAATACCCCCTACTATAACCCTCCATCCTTGTTTCGCTCATGTGTCTATCTAAGTAAACCTTAAACAAGTCCAACGTGCCTGCCTCCACCACCCTACTCGGTAGCGCGTTCCATACCCCCACAACCCTCTGCATGAAGAACCTTCCTCTCACATCCAAATTATACTTCTCCCCCCTCACCCTTAAATCATGACCTCTCGTAATTGTACCCAATCTAGGGAGCAGCCTCTCACTATTGACTCTATCTATTCCCTTCAGTATCTTATATACCTCTATCATGTCTCCCCTTAATCTCCGTCTTTCCAAGGAGAAAAGTCCCAGTTTCTCCAACCTTTCCTCATAACTCAGTCCTTCCATGCCAGGCAACATCCTGGTAAACCTCCTCTGCACCCTCTCCAGAGACTCCACGTCCTTCCGGTAGTAAGGTGACCAGAACTGGACGCAGTACTCCAAATGCGGTCTAACCAACGTTCTGTACAACTTAAGCATTAGACGGCAGCTCCTATACTCTATACCCCTTCCTATAAAGGCTAACATTCCATAAGCTTTCCTCACAACCTTCTCTACTTGCGTCGCAACCTTCATAGGCTTGTGAACCTGCACTCCCAGGTCCCGCTGTATTTCTATACTCCTAATCGGTCTACCTTTTATCACATAGCTCCTGTCTGCATTATTCCTTCCAAAATACATCACCTCGCATTTGTCAGGATTAAATTCCATCTGCCACCTATCTGCCCAGTGCACCAACCTATCTATATCTTGCTGTATCACCTGACATTCCACCTCAGTATCCGCCAATCCTGCCATCTTGGTGTCATCCGCAAACTTGCTGATCACACCACGTACGCTCTCTTCCAAGTCGTTTATATATACTACAAAAAGGAGAGGTCCCAGTACTGAGCCCTGCGGCACACCACTGGTCACTGGCCTCCAGCCTGAAAAGGTCCCCTCAACAATTACCCTCTGTCTCCTATTGTCCAGCCAGTTCTCAATCCACCTAGCTACCTGTCCTTGTATCTCGTGTGCCTTAACCTTTTCTACCAGCCTACCATGAGGGACTTTGTCAAACGCCTTACTGAAATCCATATAGATGACATCAACGGCTCTCCCATCGTCAACCGTTTTTGTCACCTCCTCAAAAAATTCTACCAGATTCGTAAGGCAAGACCTCCCCCTAGCAAAGCCATGTTGCGTATCCCTAATCAGATCGCAACGCTCTAAATGATCATACATCCTACCCCTAAGTATTTTTTCCATTAACTTTCCTACCACCGATGTCAAACTCACCGGTCTATAATTTCCAGGGTTATCCCTACTACCATTTTTAAACAGCGGTACAACATTAGCTACCCTCCAGTCTTCTGGGACCTCACCTGTGTCCAATGAAGAGACAAAGATTTGCGCCAGAGGCCCAGCAATTTCATCTTTCACCTCCCTAAGCAGTCTGGGATAAATACCATCAGGCCCCGGAGCTTTATCCGTCTTTACGCTACCTAAAAGCCCTAGCACTTCCTCCCTCGTAATGGATATTTCCTGCCACTGATCTACAGCTCCCTCCAAGACACCGCACGACACCGAACCCCTCTCCTTCGTGAATACCGACGCAAAGTATTCATTCAGGATCCCCCCCATTCCCTCCGACTCAATACATAACTCCCCTCCTTTGTCCCTAAGAGGACCAATTTTCCCTCTAACCACTCTCTTGCTCCTAATATAGGAATAAAATGCCTTTGGATTTTCCTTAATCCTACCAGCCAAAGCCATTTCATGCCCTCTCTTCGCCCTTCTAACTCCCCTTTTTAGCTCCCTCCTACTCCCTCTATATTCCTCCAGCGCTCTCTCCATTCCCGGTTGTTTCGACCTAACATACACTTCCCTCTTCTTCCTAACCAAGTCTTCGATACCCCCTGTAATCCACAGCTCTCTAATCCTACCTTTCCCATCCTTCCGCTTAACCGGAACATACCTTTCCTGCAACATTTTCAGTTTGCCCTTAAAAGCCTCCCACTTGCCAACCGTGGACTTGCCAGCTAACAGTCCCTCCCAATCAGTGTCCTGCAGCTCCCTCCTAATCCTGCCATAGCTCGCCTTCCCCCAGTTCAGCACCCTCCCATTCGGACGGCACTCATCCCTTTCCATTTTTATCCTAAAGTAGACGGACTTGTGGTCACTGTTAGCCACATGTTCGCCTACCTCAACCTCAACCACCTGCCCCGGCTCATTACCCAACACTAAATCCAGTATAGCCCCTCCCCTAGTCGGGCTATAGGGGCCCTTCCAAAACACATTTTACAAACTCCTCTCCCTCCGTACCCCCA
Organism: Carcharhinus amblyrhynchos; assembly: GCF_965287045.1. Lineage (NCBI taxonomy): Eukaryota > Metazoa > Chordata > Chondrichthyes > Carcharhiniformes > Carcharhinidae > Carcharhinus > Carcharhinus amblyrhynchos. The sequence goes on along the minus strand of NC_137324.1, from coordinate 134,088,918 downwards.
GCTCTAGGCCCCCTCCAATCCACTCCAGGAAGATTAAAGTCACCCACTACAACCACCTTATTCTTTCTGCACCTATACAAAATGCCCCTGCAAATGCCTTCCTCCACTGACCTCGGGCTGTTGGGTGGCCTATAGTATACCCCTAGCATCGTAATCTCTCCCTTCTTATTCCTCAACTTCACGCACAGCGACTCAATCCCTAACTCCTCCATATTGTCCTCCCTCTGCACTACTGTGATGTTCTCCTTTACTAACAGTGCCACCCCTCCACCTCTCTTTAACCCTCCTCTGTCACACCTATAACACTTATACCCAGGAACATTCAGCTGCCAGTCCTGCCCTTCCCGTAACCACGTCTCCGTTACTGCCACCACATCTAACTTCCTCACAAACATCAAGGCCCTAAGCTCATCCGTTTTTCCTGTCACACTCCTAGCATTGAAACAGACACAGTTCAACCCACCAGTGTCCCTCGGAACCTCCTTCTCCCTGATAATTTTCCTTTCACCCAACTCTCTCCCAGCCACATCCCCACCCCCCCTCCCTATTAGTTTAAACCATTCCTAAACACACCAGCTAACCTCCCTGCTAAGACACTAGTTCCCCTCCCATTCAAGTTCTCCCCACCCCTCCTATACAGTTGCCCTTCTCTCATAAATACCTCCAAGTGGTCTACAAAAGTAAAACCCTCTACCCTACACCAATCCCTCAATTATGCATTCAGCTGCATGATCTCGTCATTCCTAGCCCTGCTGGTACTAGGCAGCAACCCAGAGAATGCCACCCTGGAGGTCCTGCTCCTCAGTTTGGACCCCAACTCCCTAAATTGCCTACGGACATCTACCCTATTCCTCCTTCCTATGTCCCTCTCCCCTATGTGTATTATTACCTCTGCCTGGGTCCCCTCCCCTTTCAAAATTCCCTCTACCCTTTCCGTTACGTCCTGTACCCCTGCTCCAGGGAGGCAGACCACCATCCTGGAGTCACGCCTCTGCCCACAGAACCTCCTGTCAATGCCTTGGACCCTCCCATCCCCTACCACTATCACCTTGCCAGCCCCCTTCTTTCCATCTAAGTCATTCTGTCCCTCCTGCCTATCCTTTTGTGCCCCTGTCGATGAATCTTGGGGGGCCACTGGGGAGGCTGGGGGACCATGACTATTCTTCTTCTTCCTCTTTTTCCGCCTAACAGTCGTCCACCCATCCTGCTCTTCAGCCCTTGGGACCTCTTCCTGCTCATGGTTCCTAGACATTATCTCTTCGTTTTCCCTGACCAGAAACGCATCCTCCAAACGCCCCTCGAGTTGCCTGACCCGGGCCCTCAAGCGCTGCAACTCTAAACATTTAACACAGATGTGGACCTTCGGGAGACGTGACGCCACCAAGAACTCCCACATGCGGCACCTAACACAGCTTATGTTCTTCCCCATAGCCCCTGCCATGTCCCAACCTCCTGTATGTGTCAAAAGTTAGAGAACTTCAACCCACCTTCTCTAGCCTGCTCTCACCTAAGCCCAGCGAGCCAAAGCCCTTCTCACTCAGCTCCCACTCACTTCGCTGCCCACTCCCGACGCTGCCCGCTGTATGCCGCTACCTCCTTTTTTATACCCCCCGCTCCCCCTTCCCGACTATCCCCTCGCCTAACTTCCGGTACGGAAGTAAACTACACTCTCACAAACCCAGCGAACCGGAAGTGCAGTCAGAAAGCGATTCCAAGTAAATCAAGTACTCACCACAGCCACAGCCACCAAGTACACTGCTCCGGAGAACAATGAGGGGAAGCTTGCAGGTGGTGGTGTTCCCATGTGTTTTCCACCTTTGACCTTCTATATGGAAGTGGTCATGAGTTTGGAAGGTGTTGCCTAAGGATCTTTGGTGAATGACTGCAGTGTATTTTGTAAATAGTACACGCTGCTGCTATTGAGCATCAGTGGTTGAGGGATTGAATGTCTGTAGATGTGATGCCAATCAAGCAGGTTCCTTTGTCTTGGTTGGTGTCAAGCTTCTTGAGTGTTATTGGAGCTGCACCCATCCAGGCAAGTGGGGAGTATTCCATCACACTTCTGACTTGTGCTTTGTAAATGGTGTACAGGCTTTGGGGAGTCAGGAGGTGAGTTACTCACTGCAGAATTCCTAACCTCAGTGTTGTTCTGTTCTCTATGGGCAGCTTTGATTGAAAACATAGAAATTATCTTCACTAGCACTGCCGATATCATGGCTACACTGGTGTATGACTGCAGCTTACTTCGACCATTCAGCACTCCCCTTGCTACAACATCATACAAGAAAACATCATTGTGCATTTGTGCAATACTTTGGTCGGTGGGTGTGCTTCCAACTCTTGCATGCATCCACTGACAGTCACGCAGGCAATTTAGCCTATTGAAAAAACAATTGAATGCAATTTTATGAGCTTTCATGTTTGGCGGCAGTCTTTATGTTTAGCTCCAACCTCGATCCAGGATGGAATGAAATGTGAGAGCCGAAATAAAATTTTAAAAGGTGCCTGAGGACTAAGGTTTGTGTTTGAATGTACTGCTGAAGCACTCTTTGCATAGTTTTCCATTGCAGTTTATTTTTCATCGGTCTGTTCCTCCCTCACACAGCTCCACAGTGGCTGTCCCTCTGTGGGAGCACATTAGAAATACCAACCTACAGCCTCCCTGTTCTCAGTGTCTGCTCCCAGGCAGTGTTCAAGCATTTCCCAACTGGCTCATAATGGTTGCCTGTTAATTGGCCAACCTGCAGGGGCAGTGTATCTTGAAGAGAATTTTTGACATTACCCTTCAAATTGTGACGATTGAACTGAGCATGTGTCAGGTGCAAGACTTTGAAAGTCTATGTATAAGGACAGGATTTTCCAGCCCATCCCACTGGCCAGACCTTCCGGTCCCGCTGAAGGCGAGCTCTCTCTGTTGGTTCCCTGGCAAGCCATGCAAAATACCATAGATGTCAACGAGACTGGAAAATTTTGCCAGGAACCAATAGTGAGTTACCTCTGCCACAGATAAACATACTACAGGGGGTGGGGAGAAGGGGGAATCCCTAGGTCTAGAGATTTACTCCTAGAATTATAGAATTATTACAGTGGAGAAAAAGGCCTTTCGGCCCATTGAGTCTGTACTGAGTCTGACAGAGCATCTTACCCAGGCCCACTTCCCTGTCCTATCCCTGGAACCCCACACATTCTTAGGAACTCATTATTTTGCTCATTGCAATAAGACAAATTTCCACCAAAAGTACCGCATGCTGACTTTCATGTCAAACCGGATGTAACCAGGTTGTCTGAAATGGGTTGTCAAATTGTAGTATCGATCTTCAACTACTATTGCTGCTCCCCAGTGCTGTCTTTGATTTTTTTTCCTTTCAAACACTGTCCATCTTATCTGCTATTTATTTGGTTCTCTCCCTGAACAATGCAAGGATGATTGTGCTGTTCTGTTACAAAGCAGCTAACTTTCCAATAGCTGATAAACAATGAACAACTGCAGTATAAAGGGACCTGACTGAATGATATGATGGACTATCCTTATCCCTCAACAGCCTTTCAGTAACACTGTACCTTAAAATTCTTTGGGAAGTTTATTCTCTGAGGTTTGGTTTCAGTGTTTTCTCTCACTAGACAGTGATGTGTGAGAATTTTCTAACAGTTAAAGTAAATCCAAGTGTTGACTGTGTCAGGGAGAGAGTCAGCTCCACACGATTGATGCACTCTGCTAGATAATGTCCATCATTTCACACACATGGAAAAATAATAGCCTGATTTGGAAAACCTTGTTTACAATTTTGCAGCTATATTTAAAACTCACATTTTCAATACAAATGTGACAATGCTTTCATGTAGAGAGTGCAAGTTTTAGTCAATGTGCCCCTCAAATATTGTGGGGAAACTATAGTTTTCCAGGCATTTTCTCCTTTGCCTAATGTCTCTATTAATCAGTTGCAATTTTCAATTCATTCTTTTATATATAAGATAAAAGGACTTTCAGCAACTTGCAGGTTCCAGAAATGGAAATGAATAAATCTAACTTCACGGATATTTTGTATTTCCAGGGCGCAATGTTCTCCTCCCCCCCACCCCCTCCCATCTGACGTGAAAATCACTCTCTCTTGATATAATTATAATATCATTTACACCGTTCCTGTTGTTTTGAGCGAGATACTTTTTCACCCACTGTCTCTGAGGCCTGGGATTTGTTATCTTGTGATGGCACCAAAAAGGTACAAACTAAAGTGGCAGCACTGGTGAGGGGCTGTTAAGAATTGGTAGAATTACAAAATATATCCTTGGAGTCCATTACACACTGCATAAGTTAAAGCAGTCAGAAGATTACAATGGGACTGAAGATCATTTTGACCCAATTTAAACTGTCAGGGATCAAATGGGAAAATGTTTGTCAGACTGGCAGCTTGCAGAGTAAGCCTCTGCTCTCATTGAAGATCAAATTTCTTATTAACACCAATCTGTTAAAGTTTTGGGATTTAATTTTTTCTGGCAGTGTACTGATGAACTATTTCAGCAGGGTTCCATTCAGGGTTGTTTTAGTGCACTTGCTCAATGCTGATTGTCAGCTTGGCTTAGTTTGTGGTTTCTCAGTCAGGGGGTAATGGGTGGAATTTTCTCTGAAAATGGCAGAGCGTTGTTTCCAGCGAGAAAACCGGCATGTCTCTCTCCAGAGTAACTCATTGCTTTTCTCTCCAGATCTTACGACACTGCAAAAAATAATCAAGATGGTGAGTTTCACACCATCGTACAGAGGGGCGGGGCCTCAACATACTGCCAAAACCCATCTGCACAGAAATCAGGGAACCATTTTTAAATGTTGCCCCAATCCTAACAGGAATAAACCTCTACCCAACCCTTGATCGGAGTTCGCACTCCTCTATCATCTACCACCGCCCACCTGATCATGGTCCCCTTCTGCTCCCTCACTCCCCCCAGTTTCAGCCAGTACCAACCTCCACTACCCACTCTAGTGGTCGTTGCCGACATCTCCTACTCCTCCATCCTCTACCAGCCACTACCACATTTGAATCAATACTACCACCTCGCTATGAAACTGTGGCCCACCTCTTGATGCAGTTTGACATTGCCAAGTTGACATGTGTATGGTGCTAACCTGGCAGCGCCAACCTCTGCTAAGGGGCAATGTCAGCAGGCATTGCCAGGCTACTACCTGGCCATGTCCCTCTTCCCCGGGGATTATACTCACCTTGATACCCCTGTGAAGACCTCCATGACAGGTTCACATCTAGGTGAACCTGTTGTAAATGGGATTGGAATGGCATCATGCCATGCCCATTGGATATCCAGTGAGGTGGGGGGGGGGGGGGGAGCGGTGGGAGAGTCCCAGAGCGAGTTTTTGCTAAAGACATGCCAAAGTATTAAAATTAGTTTCCTGGGGTCCCAGGTGTTTCTGGTCACTCCACCAGCAAAGGGCTGGTAAGATCAGAACTCAGAAACTTGCTGGCATGAATCATGATCTCCAGTTTTTGAGCATGTGTCACCTTTCCTACAGGCAGAGAGTAAGGGCTCAAAATCATCCCCATATGGGTTAAAGTCCCACTTCAAAACTTCAGCATAATGTCCCAGACTGACGCTGATGGGATGCTGCACTGAGATTTTAAATTGAGGCTGTGTCTGTCTTCCATTGTAAGGTCAGAAGTGAGGATATTTGCTGAAGGCTGCTCAATGTTCAGCACCATTCAGAACTCCTTAGATAATGAAGCAGTCCATGTCCAAATGCAGCTAGATTTGGACAGCATTTGGGCTTGGGCTGAGATGTGACAAGTACTACTGGTGTTGTAGAAGTGTCAGGCAGTGACCACCTCCAAGAAGGGAGAATCTGATCATCTCCCCTTTCTATCCAATAGCATTACCTACACTGATGTTTGTTTTATTCATTCACAGGGTGTGGAAGTCGCTTACTGGGCCAGTGTTTGTCCATCTTTAATTGCTCTAAAGAAGGTGATAATGAGCTGCCTACTTGAACTGTTGCAGTCCATGTAGTGTAGGTACACACACCGTCTGTTAGGGAGGGAGTTCCAGGATTTTGACCCAGTGAAAGCGAAGGTCCTTCTAGATGGTAGTGGTCATGTTTTTGGAAGATGCTGCTGAAGGAACTTTGGTGAGTTCCTGCAGTGTATTTTGTAGATGGTACCCACTACTGTTGCTGTGTGTCAGTGGTGGAGGGAATGAATGTTTGTGGAAGAGATGCCAATCAAGCGGGCTGCTTTGTTCTGGATGGTATAGAACTTCTTGATTGATGGATCCATCCAGACAAGTGGAGAATTTTCCATTATACTCCTGACTTCTGCCTTGTAGATGGTGAACAGGCTTTGGGAGTCAGGATGTGATTTACTCACTGCAGGATTCCTTTGGCCTGTTTGGATAGCCACAGTATTTACGTGGCTGATCTGGTCAATGGTAATCACCAGAATATTGACAGTAGGAGATTCAGCAGTGATAATGCCATTGAAAGTTAAGGAATGACAGTTCGATTCTCTCTTGTTGGAGATGGTCATTGCCTGGCACTTGTCTGGCACAAATATTATTTAGTGAGCTCCCACCATCAACAACCAAGGGGAATGTCAACAACCGGAAACTGAACTGGTGAGGCCGCAGCTGGAGTACTGTGTGCAGTTTTGGTCGCTGCACTTGCAAAAGGATATTTTGGCCTTGGAGGGAGAGCAGAGGAGGTTCACTAGGCTGATACCAGAGCTGAGGGGGTTGAGCTATGAGGAGAGGCTGAATAGACTGGGTTTGTACTCGTTGGAGTTTAGAAGGATGAGGGGGGATCTCATTGAGACATATAAGATGATGAAAGGGATGGATAAGGTAGAGGTGGAGAGGCTCTTCCTGCTCAGAAAGGACAGCAGGACTAGAGGGCACCGCCTCAAGATAAGGGGGGGGGCAGTTTAGAACAGAGTTGAGGAGGAACTTCTTCACTCAAAGGGTGGTGAATCTCTGGAATTCTCTGCCCGTTGGAGTGGTGGAGGCTGCCTCGCTAAATATATTTAAGTCATATATTTAAGTCACGTGCTGGTAGATAGGTTTTTGGTAGGCAAGGGGTTAAGGGTTATGGGGAGAAAGTGGGAAAGTGGAACTGAGCCACTTCAGATCAGCCATGATCTTATTGAATGGCGGGGCAGGCTCGAAGGGCTAGATGGCTACTCCTGCTCCTATTTCTTATGTTCTTATGTTCTTAACTGGATCAGTTGGTTCAGTGTAAAATTTTGATTGCTATTATTCATTTTAAGATTTTTACAATATTAAAGATGTTATATAAGTTACTGTACTTACAAGCTCAACTGTCTCGTAATGGCTAAATTATAGAAGATTTTGTAAGTCACTACAATATTGGAAAGTATTGCTGGGCAATACTTCAGGATTGTGAGTAATTCATCATTCACAGTTGCTAGATCTCTTGGCCCATGTGACAGGTGTTGGTTCACATCCCAATCTAGGACTTGAGTACTTGAGCCAAGATTGACACCCCTAGAGCAGTGCTGAGAAACTGACAAAGTGCCAGTGAGACCTTTTGGATGAGACCTTAAAGTGAGGTACTGTCTTCCCTCCCAGATTGAAATAAAAGATCTCATTGCCACTATTTACAAGTGGCGCAGAGATTTTCTCTCTGGCATCTTGCCCAATGTTTATTCTTTAATCAACATTGTTAAGAACAATATTCAATTTTAAGCTGAATATATATATTTGTTAGGAAATGTAAAAATGGTTTCAGTTTCGTTTATGTTTATGAACCATGGTGTCTAGGAGTCTGGATGGACCTTCTGTCTAAGCTTTCACATCCTTGGGTTTGTTTGTATACATACATTTTAAATGAGGTTTTACAATGCTTGAAGTGAAAAAGATGTGGTAAAATGGGTTGAAAGTTCAGTGTTTCTGGAAACAAAATATTAAGTAGAAAAGCTTGACTGTTGCCTAGTTACAGTGTTCCAGTGATACAAACACAGGAAAGGACAGGTGTTGAGAAAGAAAGTATTCAGAGTGTATCAGAGAGAGGGATTTTCAGCTCTATAGGAAGAAAAGATGCAAGACTAGCGGGACAGAAGTTAACTAAATAATCAGTTATGGAACTAAATAAAGTGATCAGTTTAGCAGAGTGCTACCAGAAGACTGGGTGTAGGGAACTTATTTGTTTGCTCTACAGTTGAAGAAACAGTTGCCAGAATTTTACCGCTTTGCCTGCCCAAGGCTCATAAGATCCTGAGACCAACCGAGAATGCCGTTCTGTGAGCCTCGTCCGCCCCGATTCCTGGGCAGCCATGCCAGTGACATTCTGGCAAGTGTGTTTAGAGTGCATTTTTGGGGTGTCTCAGGGATAGATGGGAGTTGGGTGAAAAGCATCAAGTGAATGCTCAGGAATTCATCTGAAGGAAACTGTTTACAACTGTGCCAGCCCCAAGCCCTAATGCCAAGCTAACGGTAACCCTTCACTAGTTTATGTGTCTGTAAAGATATTGCTGGGGTAAAGGAATAGTTGGGATTTGAATCATCTTCTTGCGCTTGTGTTGAGATCTTTTCAACTTATTTTGTCTGATGTAATGTGGTTCACTTTTCTTGTTTTAATAAATACTTTATTCTTTATATTAAAGGTTCATCAACAGACACCTGTGAATTTGTTCAGTAACTTTCAGTAAGTTTCTAAAGAAAAAATGTTAGGAATTATCAACCAGTTTTCATTCTGGGATCTGAATTGTCCAGTATTAACAGCAGCTGTGATCATAACAAGGTCACTAAAAAACAGATATTAACGGTTATAATGAAGTAGCTAAGGCCCATTCACGGACTGATTGTTCAGGGAATGAAATTTCTTCCTGTTCCTGATTGCACTTTTAAAGAAGGTCTTTTTATGGGGGTATCAACAATTCCTGCATTATCAAAATCATACCACTCAGAAGATATTGATACCTATCTCACTGTCTTCTTTATGGATTGATGAGGAATTGAGTAATTCAAAGGCATGCCTGTACATGGCATCAGTGAGATATCTAGAATCATAGGATCCCTACAGTGCAGAAGGAGACCATTTGGCCCATCAAGCCTGCACCAACAACAATGCTACGTAGGCCTGATCCTGTAACCACATATATTTACTCTATTGATCTCCTTGACACTAAGGGACATTGAGCATGACCAATCAATCTAACGCTCGCATCTTTGGACTGTGGGAAGAAACTGAAGCACCTGGATGAAACCCATGCAAATATGGGTAGAATGTGCAAATTCCACACAGACAGACATCCAAGGCTGGAATTGAACCTGGGACCCTGGAGCAATGAGACAGCGATGCTAATCACTGTCATGCAGTCATCTATTGCTAACTGACTGAATCATAGATTGATAAGGTACAAAAGAAGGTCATTCAGCACACTGTGCCAATGCTGCCTTTTTGAAAGAATCTAATTAATCACATTCTCTTCTTCTTTCCATATAGCTTAACAGATTTTCCCAACATAAGAGTGAAATTGGAGTAGGGCCTTTGTAAAGAAAACGTTTGTTTCGCCAGCAAACTTATAATGAGGTGAAGAGTGAATTGAGCCAATACTCTGGAGTTTATAAGAATGAGAGGTGATTTAATTGAAAGAAACAGGGACCCTCAGGGGCTTGTTAGGATAGACACTGCAAAGTTGTTCAGCCTGGCTGATGACTGTAAAACACAGGGGACACAGCCTCAGGATGAGGGATCAATCACTTAAGTCACAGATGAGGAGACATTTCTTTACTCAGAGGATTGTGAATTTTTGGACTCCCCCTGCCTAGGAGGATGGCAGACGCTCCATCACTGAGTATATTCAAGGTTGAGGCGGAAAAGATTTGGTGTCTGAAGGGATCAAGAGTTCTTGGGAGTGGGCAGGAAAATGGAGTTCTGCCAGAAGCTCAGCTTTGGTCATACTGCCTGACATGTAAGAGGTGCACACTTCCTCCCATTCATCCTTACAGTTAGCTCTTGGCTTTAGGATTTTATAAATGACAAACATACACAAACATGGGGTTTTGGCTCAGCCACAAACTTGTTTATTAAAACACTCTTATTTCAAGAGCTCTAAGCTAATGTAAATGACCACACAACACCTAACTGGTTAGTTCAATTTAAATCCTCTCATGCTTTAACCTCAGTTTCTTTTGAACACATAAAAACACATTGCTTATTAATAAAAGCCTCCACTGAAAAACCATAAGCAAAACACCATGGGCGGATCTTCCCATTCCATCCGCCACAGGAATCATAGTTAGCGGGACACAAACCATGCAAAGGTCTGTTGACCTCAGGTGGAATTTTCTGGTCTTGGGGCAAGTGTGGCTGGAAAATCCTGCCTCATGTTTCTGCCCAAAACTTCATTCAATTCAACCTAAACCCCTCAGCATTCAGTTGTTACCCTTAAATTGTCCTCAAACCTCAGCCCAAATACCCCTTGGGTTTGGTTGATAACTTAAAACTCCCCACATGGGTGGTCCTTCCAGTGAAAGTAGTTGGCCCATGAATCAGGTTGACTGTCCTGACCCCCCTTCATGACTACAGTTTGGCCTTATCGAAAATATCAAAACAATTTTGCTGAACGGGGACCATATTTCCTGAGGTCAGCCTGCCAATTTATAGTGCTTAACACCATTTTAATCTCTTTAATCTGTATTATGTCTCAGGCCTGACAAACTCAATCATTGCTGATTTGGTTTCTGCATCTAACAATGGAGCCCATTCATGTGGGATATCTCTGGCCTCTGGATTGATATGCATGTAACAAATTTATTTCTCTTGAACCATTGTCAATATTGTTAGTATGATAGCTTTTCTCTGGGGCTATTTGTTAACATGACCTCCCAGCTTCTTGAACTGTGTTTTCTGATAACAGTTACCTGGTGTCTTTGTAATGTTTTGATTTGAGTTATTATTATCAAATGTATTAACATACAGTTAAAATAATTTTTCTTACGCGCTATACAAAGTATATCATTCATAGAGAAGGAAATGAGAGAGTACAGAATATAGTGTTACAGTCATAGCTAGGATGTAGAGAAAGATCAACTTAATGCGAGATAAGTCCATTCAAAAGTCTGACAGCAGCAGAGAAGAAGCTGTTCTTGAGTCGGTTGGTATGTGACCTCAGACTTTTATATCATTTACCCGACAGAAGAAGGTGGCAGAGAGAATATCTGGGATGCATGGGATCCTTAGTTATACTGGCTGCTTTGCCGAGGCAGCAGGAAGGGCAGGCAGAATCGATGGATGGGAGGTGGGTTTGCGTGATGGATTGACCTACATTCATGGCCTTTTTGTAGTTCCTTGCGGTCTTGGGCAGAGCAGGAGCCATACCAATCTGTGATACAACCAGAAAGAATATTTTTTATCATGCATCTGTAAAAGTTGATGAGAGTTGTAGGTGACATGTCAAATTTCTTTAGTCTTCTGAGAAAGTAGAAGCATTGGTGGGGTGGGCTTTCTTAACCAAAGTGTTGGCATGGAGGACCAGGACAGGTTGTTGCCCAGTATTCATACATCATATCAATTTGTTTTCATTAATGGCATGCTTTGAAGATTAGCCCTTGATAGTAATGTCTGCCTCTGTATATTGATGTTTGACCTGTTTACATGCAACGTATGCGTCCATGGGTTTTGAAGTTTTTATATTTCACAAAGTCCCGGAGGGCATTCCGATCCCATACTTGTGTGGTATGAATATTATTTGCCACTTGTCAGCCCAAACCTAAATATTGTCCAGATCTTGCAGCATTTGGACATGAACTGCTTCAGTATTTGAGGTGTTGAGAATGGTACTGAACATTATATAATCACCAGCACTTCTGACCTAATGATCGAAGGACATTTATTGATGAAGTAATGAAGATGGTTGGGCTTAGAACACTACCCCGAGGAATGCATTTTTATTCGAGAGCTATAAAAGTTTGGATAATCAAGGTTGACTAATGGGATTGTTTAAAATAGTTAAGGTTCTAGAAAAAAGCTTTGATAGGCTGACCAGTTCTTTTCTCAGCCATGATTTTCCTCGCCATTCTTTTTACACAGTACAAATCACTAAGCATACAATCTCAACCTTTGCCAAGAAAATGAATCAGCCCCACCACAGAATGTAAACATCCTTCCATCAGGAAGTTCCTCAACGTTTATTCCAGTCTATCACTCGAATTTTGGTGTAGGGTTTCCAGCGATATCATGTGCATACAAAAAAGGGGGCTTTGGACAATGTTACACTGGCAGAGCCCTGAGAAAATCCTCATGCTGAATTTCTTTTATCAGAAATTGAATGATGGTTAATTTTCTGATGTTTTTCTTTCATTCGGGAGCCTTCCTTCCATGAAAACCTATGTAAGAAAATAGGCAGAAACAGCAATAATAACTCATATTGACATTATGCCTTCAACAAAGTATAATATTCCCAGATGCTTCACAGACGCATTTAAAATAAACTTGGTATTGCGCCACTTTAGAAGACATTAGGATAGCTTACCAAAGGTTTCATTAAAGAAGTCGGTTTTAAAGGGCATGCTAAAAGAGAGTGTAGGGTTGAGGGGGGTGAAGGGAGGGGGATATGACAGAGAGACTAAGGGGTGGGGTGGGGGGGCAGGTTGTCAGAGAGACTGAGAAGTTTGGAAGGGAATTCCAGCGCTTAGAAGCTAAGATGCTGAAGATACAGCACCAATATTGGAGTGATTAAAATCAGGGCTGAGCAAGAGGCCAAAAGCAAAGGAATACAAAGATCTAATTCATAGGGGAGAATGCCACATAGACAGACAGGACCAAGGCCATGGAAGGATTTGAAAACAAGGGTGAGAATTTGATTGAATTTGAAAGAGGAGAGAAACTAGAAAAAGAGTTCAGAGGGTAGAGGGCAAAAGAAGTCCCTTGGATGAGGGAAAGGAAGGGAAATGGCTAAGGCAGCTGAACAGATGGCAACCACACAGTCCACAAGCTGCTTGCACTTATGGGAAGTGAAGGCGGAAGTGGAGGAAGAGGCAGGGAGTGATTTTAAAAAATGATCTGTTGTGAAAAAGAGAAAGAAAGTATTCTAGGATGATCTTGTACATGGTCCTGATCATTTGGAATAATGATTGGGATATCATGTGCCTGAACTTCTGATTGCTCTTCCAGTGGGCGAGGCTGCCCACTCTGAGATCTAAAGTCAGATGGTTATTCAGTAATGTATACCCTGTGGCAATTTCGAGTCTTTTAACTCATCAACTGGATTTAGGTACAGTTATGAATGACTCGAGGTCTGCTCAAGTGCTAGTTATATCATGTAAACCTTCAATCAATACTCTATGTAATCGCCCGTCAGGAAGTCAATATGTGTATTTAAATATATTTTTAATGTATTTCATGTATGATTTACTGAGACTTCCTTACATTTATTACAGAAGTAGATTTATTGCCTGAATATTAGAACCATTTAAAAAGATTAGAGCATAAAAATATAATTGGGGAGCATAATGAACATTAGAAATGACTTGGTCCTTGAGTGTTGTTGACACAAATAGGATGTTTTCACTTTCTACAATCTCAGTGAATACATGAAACTTAATGAAAAATAACTTCACACATCCCAGTCTTGACAGAGCCCTCCTTAATCAGGTTAAATGTTAGGAGGAGGGGGATAGTAGAAGATTTGGCCAGCTCTTGAAGGATTACAAGATCACAATCAAACACATGCTTCAGGTAACTTTCAAAGCTGTAAATATAAAGTTCAAGCATCTCATGTTCATCATTTAAATCCTGCTGGTGGATTATTGTCCCAAGTATAAATGTCATGTAGAGCAGATAGTGAATCAAATTGGTTAGGACACTGTTAGTAACCAAACACTACTTATATCATCTTGGTGGTGGCTAAATCTTGTTAGCAGAACCAAATGAAACAGAACCTTCTAGATTAACACCTTTGAACATGTTGAATCACCTAAAAATTGATTTCTCACTGTTGTCTCAATATTGGTGTTGTCTACAAGTGTTGGGTAAGTAAAACCAGGCAAAAGCCAGCTGTCACACTGCTTTAATCTCCCTGGAGACTGTTCAAGGGAAGTGCACTTAGTGACGTTTAATGAAGTCAGCAGATGTGGAGCAGTGCCCCCAGGATTTTCCCAAATTCCTCCCATGAACAACTCAGGACATCACTGCCACTCAAAACATGGCAGCCCTCGGCCTAAATGGTGACCAACAGGCCAAAATATAGCTGGAAAGTGAAAGGTCACATATGAGATTCTGTAACTGTTATAAAGAGGTGCTTTATGTCAAATAATGATTTTTATTCCACAGGCTGGAACTGAATATTTCAAAACATTCTTTTTCAACACAGACACTAAACTTGAATTGACCTTGCAGCCAAAGCTGGTTAGCTCAATTTGAATTACTGTACATTCCACATTCCAATCTATTAGAATGGCCAGAGCATGTCTGCAAAACACGTCAAAGACAAATAGCCCAGAAATTCTGTGGAATGGCAATTGGTATTGGATTGCCTCTTTTTACTTACACTGGAATGGAGCTGCACATTGCCTGTTCAGTGCTTCCAATCCAAGCTTGGTGAGAAATGTGCAGGGCAGCAGCACGGGGGAAGGGAAGACAGACCCTCTTTTTAAATTATCTTCAAATGTCCCAGTCACTGACAGGAGAGAAGGCAAATGTGTCAGCTAAGTAGGTAGGGTGGATCTCAGGCAATTCAGGCAGAGATTTAGGGAGGGGGTGTGCAGGAAGGGTGGTTGTGTTTGGGGTGTCAGTTGAGGGGTGATAGTCGGGAAGTGGAGACATAGTCATGGGTAAGGGGTGGTGAGCATTCTGGAGGTAGTCAGGAGAGGTGGGGTGGATGGAAGAAATAGGCAAGGGGGTTGGGTGGTTAGAGGGTCAGGATGGAAGTCAGGAGTGGGGGTTTATTGGTGGTCGGGCAGGAGGTGGGGAGTGGTCAGGGGATTTGAAGGAGAATGGTGGTCAGTGAGGTTCATGAGGGGTATCTGGGGGCATTGGGTGGTCTGTAGGATTGGGTGATCAGGGTCATTGGGTGGTAAGGAAGGTAGGTGGTGAATGCTGGGGTACTCATGATGGGGGTAGTCATGGATTGGACTAAGTCATGGTTGGGAAGATAATCGGGGGTGGGGATGAACTGTGTGCAGTTTTGGTCGCCGCACTTGCACAAGGATATTTTGGCCTTGGAGGGAGTGCAGGGGAGGTTCACTAGGCTGATACCGGAGATGAGGGGGTTGGACTATGAAGAGGGACTAAATAGACTGGGTCTGTACTCGTTGCAGTTTAGAAGGATGAGGGGGGATCTTATAGAGACGTATAAGATAATGAAGGGGATGGATAGGGTAGAGGTAGAGAGATTCTTCCCGCTCAGAAAGGACAGCAGGACTAGAGGGCACAGCCTCAAGATAAGGGGGAGGCAGTTTAGAACAGAGTTGAGGAGGAACTTCTTCACTCAAAGGGTAGTGAATCTCTGGAATTCTCTGCCCGTTGAAGTGGTGGAGGCTACCTCGCTAAATATATTTAAGACGCGGGTAGATAGGTTTTTGGTAGACAAGGGAATTAAGGGTTATGGGAGAAAGTGGGAAAGTGGAACTGATCCACTTCAGATCAGGCA
Organism: Carcharhinus amblyrhynchos; assembly: GCF_965287045.1. Lineage (NCBI taxonomy): Eukaryota > Metazoa > Chordata > Chondrichthyes > Carcharhiniformes > Carcharhinidae > Carcharhinus > Carcharhinus amblyrhynchos. Next base: position 134,073,313 of record NC_137324.1, on the reverse strand, counting down.
TGATCTTATTGAATGGCGGGGCAGGCTCGAAGGGCTAGGTGGCCTACTCCTGCTCCTATTTCTTATGTTCTTATGATGTCAGGGTGCCAGATGGTTGGGGGTCAGGGATAGTTGGGGCTGGGGTCAGAGACAGTCAGGAGTTTGGAGGAGGGTGGTTGTGTGGAGTGGTCTGGTTGTTATTGTTGGTTGACTGAAGGGGTGAGGGGTGTCAAATGGTTGGGAAGTTTGTGGTCTGTTGGGATTGATGAGTCAGATAGTGTGGGGGCTTTGGGGAGTCAAAGGATCAGGACATTGGAGGGTCTTGGGTGGTCATGGGATTTGGAGGGGTCAGTTGATTGATTGTAAGAGGGCTCAGTGGGTTGGGTGGTTTTTGGGTTGTTGGATAGTCAGGGAAGGTAGCCAGAGTGTCCAGTGGAGGGATTGGGGTGTCCGGGAATTAAAACTGCTTTTAATCCTTCTAACCTTTCCTGGGTAACTATTCTGCTAAGAGAGTCAGAACCATCCAAAGTATCTGATTTAATGGGAGTATCAGTTCCGGGTAAAGGGTGATTACTCATTGAAGTTTAAACTTTCTGGACAACTTCTGGACAGTGCCTGCACAGGGATGTTTGGAGGGGTCCCCAGAGTGTCATCTGATGTACCTCCAGGATATGATCCCCTGGAGAAATAAAGTTCTGAGCCAATCATTTCATGGGAGGGTGTAGAACTCACAACTCCTGCCCCATTAGCAAAGTGGATATGGCTATCACCTGAGGTAATTAACTGTTGGAGATAGACCATTGAGACTAATTACTTGGATAAGACAGCTTCCCAGATATGAACAAATCAAGTTACTTTTGGAATACATGAACAATGATTTTACTTCGGTTCACATGGCAAGCCAGCACTTTGTATGTTTTAAGCATGTTTTCTCAGCACAACAGAAGACAAGCAGCTGAGGAATGAGTGAGAAGAGCAAGTGGCATCACACCTGTTCCATATCCTATGTGCCTGGCGAGCTGTGAATCCCGTTTGCTGATTGTGACCATCCAGGACATTCTTGCTGCAAACAGCCACTTCTTAAAAAGAATTCAGTGCAGCAAAACCATCTCCAAAAGAAAGACGCCAGCTACATTGTTAAATCAGCAACATCGGGATGACTGAAGGAAAGTTTGAAGCCAATTGAGGCACCAAACTACATGGATGTAATTTTACAGCCCCTCCAGCTAGCAGGAGTTTCTGTTTCAGCAGAAGTCGATGGACTTTTCCATGACTCACCATATTTTCCAGCACTGGCCCTGCTGAGCCAGGCCTATGGAATTCTACCCTATATACCTCTTTTAATTTTTATAAGCTTTAATTTAGCCACCCTTTCCTTCCCCACTCTATAATCTGTACCTGTGTGTATCTAAACTTCCAATGTTGTGTGAGAAAGTCAGACCATATTTAACTGTTTCACTGAGATGGTTTCAAATATAGTAAAGCTAACATCTTTCTTCGTTAAACATGTCTAATTGGTCCTTTTATGATCACAATGTGTAAACAGTTAAGTGCTCGTCAAATTGGCAAGTATATCATTTTCAGACAAAAAGTCCTGTTGTGGTCAAATGAGGAGAGGGAAAAGGGAGGAGTCAGTCAACCCCTTGCTCACCTAATTCTTAGAGTAACACTGATTTCAACCTTGGTCTTAGTGGCTGAACATGGGCCTAAAATGCTCCAGAACCATTAGAATTCTAGTGAATTGTGGGTGGGGTGAGTGGACGAGCAGGGGCGAGTGTGGGGGCAGGAGCAGGGGTGGGTATGGGAGCGGGGGCTAGTATGGGGGCAGGGGCACATGTGGGGGTCAGGGGCAGGTGTGGATGCAGGGGCAGGGCTGGGGTCAGTGGTGGGACTGGGTGTCTGAGCCAGAAGAACACATGAACAGCACAGGTGGCATTTTGGTATCAAAACAGCATCATATGCCAAAGCTGCAGACACTGCAGAACCAAAGTTAGTGGCATTCTTTTCTTCAACACATCAAACAGTACATGGCAACAATTCTTCCTGCTCCCAGAGTGCTCTCTATTATCGAATCCCCTGCACTTCATCCTTGAACACACGGAGGAACACTACATTGTAGGATCTGTCATTCTCATTCCAAACATACACTCACCTATTCTTGCTCTCTTTATAGGAACCACTCACACCATGCTTCTTTTACTTGCTTACCTTTGCAGAATCATTAATTTCTCTCATGGCTCCTTCCTCACTTCACATTCCAGACATGTACTGTACCACCAAGAGGAAAAGTTATTTTATAGGTTTTTGGAAGGAAAACAGAAAAATAGCAGACAAACTAAACAGCAAGATGTTTCTTGGATAATCGATGGAAACTTTGGCCACAAAATTTGATAACCCTCAAATTGGGTATGAGGATCATGCTATATTACTCCTAATGCATGTTGCCTCTCAATTTACTTGACTACAGCAACCAGCCAGTACCAAGTGTGCTGTTGCAGGGTGTACAAAATAGTGAAAATCTGGCATCAGTTCATCTTAAACTGCACTACTTGAAACCAGTGTATACCTCTTAAAGGGGGAGTGTACTTTGACTGAAGTAGTACTAAAAGTGGCTGGGGAAGTATGTCTCATCTACAAAAGGAGTGACTAATGATACAACAGGACAAAAGCATGCTGAAAGATCTTCCTCTTCCTCTCTCTCTCTCTGAATATTCAATATAGATATTTCACATTTCAGAAGGCAAGAAGAAAGAAAATGGAGGTGGGGTAGCTCTGTTAATAAAGGATGAGATCAGTATAGTAATGAGAAATGATCTTGGGTCAGAGGATTAAAACGTCTAAACAATTTGGGGGGTGATAAGAAATTGCAAAAGGAAGTGGTCACTGGTGGAAATTGTTTAGAGGATCATGAGAGTAATTACATTGAAGGACAAATCTAGAAATAATTGGAGCTGGTACAAAAGGTACTGGGATAATTGTGGGTGATTTTAATCTTCATACAGATTGGCTGAATCAAATTGACAAAAGATGAGTTCATAAAATGTAATTGGCACAGTCTCTTAGAACAATACATTCTGCAACCAATACAGAATGAAATATTTTAGACCTGGTAGTGTATAATGAGATAAGATTAATTAATAACCTGATAGTAACAGATCCTCTAAGTAAGAGTAATCATTACATGATAGAATTTCACATTTAGTTTGAGGGTGAGATACATAGGTCTGAAACTAGTGTCTTAAACTTAAATAAAGGCAATTATAAAGGTGTGAAGACGTTTTGTTACAGTGGATTGAGAAAACAGGTAAGAAAGAAAGACTGGGGAGAAGCAGACATTTAAGAAGATAATTCATAACTCATAAAAAATATATATCCTATTAAGAAAGATAGATTGTCTGAGAAGGGTGCACAATATGTGACTATATAAGAAAGTTAAGAGTGGTATCAAATTGAAAGAAAAGATGTACAGCTCTGCAAAAGTTAGTGCTAATCAGGAGATTGGGAGAATTTTAGAAATCAATGAAAAATAAGATGGAGGAATTAGAATAAGGATATAAACTAGCAAGAAATATAAAAACAGAATAAACCTTCAACAGGCTGGGAATGGAGGAGAGAGAGATTAATAAGTGTGATAAGGATGGGTGGATGGACATGAAATACCTGAAGGCTGTAGGCAGGGGTGGGTGGGGGGGGAAGAGAGGCATTGGAAATATACAGAAGCGGTGAGATGAAACAAAGGCTTACTAAGAAATGAGATTGCCAAGAGAAGAGAAAACAAATACAAGATAGAGGCAATAGGACTGAATGGTTTTGAGAGGAGCTGACGAGAGGGGATATATATCTCTGATATTTGAATCTTGTTTCTCAGCAAGGTTTGAATTTTCACAGACATGAACAATGAGTGCAATCAATAGTGACATTTTCCTTAAATGAATCCTTAGAGGGCATGGGGATTAAAGTTTGTGGACGATTGCTCCAGTCCTTAATTGTTCTTCTTGAAATGATCTAGCAAGGGAAGCAGGTTGGGTGTGTATAGTTGTTGCTGTTGCTTACAAACTTTTTGAATTTGGTCACTTTTAGTCTCAATATACTTCTTAGAAACATTTAATTGCTCATTTAAAAAGTAATAGAGGCATGTCAACCCATGGGTTTTTCTTTGGCTCTGGAGATTGTGCCAGCCTAGTTACATGACCAACAGGGAGAGACCAGGATCTGATGAGTAATTTGTAATGAAACAAGCTTCCCACTATTGAACTTTCTCAAGGAGGGTAATGTTTTCTGCAGTATATGGCTCTCAAGCAGCTGTACCATACTCCAGATGCGATCCAACTAATGTCTGCTACAACATTACATTTACTGTAGTTGAAAAGTGATGGAAGTTCCATTTCACCAATGCAAGTATTTTAGTTTCCTTGGAAGCTGTTGACTTTGTACATTCCACTTTAAATTATTTTGGACATGGATTCTTAAGTAGCTTCTTCAGTAGCTTCAGTGAAGGGGTGGATTGTGCATTGTGTAGTTGAGTACTGATGGACATCAGGTATTATTGATTCACATGATATACCTGTTGTGTCTGCCACACAGTCTGTTTTAATCCTTGTATGGTGGACAAATAGCTGCGAGTAGACATCTTGTTAGTACAACCAATATTTATTTAAGATACACAATCAATAATCACCCACCCAACCAATAATAAGCTATTCTACAAAGAATACTAGAGTTCAAGTCCAATATAAGATGTTAACTTACCTTTGCATGGCTGGCAAGTACCCAAGCAGATGCTGGCCTTTGTCTGTGCATTGGTCTCGTTTGTCCTCTGCATAGTCTGGTCCTTTGGTCTGGTCTGGCACTGTGGCTCTGGTCTTCCTTCCTTCTCGGGCGTGGTGGCTGTCCTCGTGCTGGTCCTCGCTGGAGATGGTCAGCAGTGCTGTAGCCCATTCGTGGGGTCAGAGAGAGAGAGAGAAAGAACCTCTGTTGTGCAGCAGCTTTTTATTCCTCCTTGGTTTCGTGTCCTTTTTGGGTGGTCTCCTGATTCCTGTCAATCAATCAATCAGGGCTTGATCACCCTGATCGATAAGAGTCCAATCAGATGCTGCCACACCGATCTCTGGATGTGTACCCAATGGCCATGCCTGTAGGTGCTGGAGGCACATAGAGTTCACACCCTCCCCCAAAACAAGGGGCCATGGTGCCCTCATGTCGGGTAAACAACCCAGTGTGACCAGAAAGTTTCTTTCATCCTGGAGATGAAACAACCCAGTGTGACTAGAAAATCTACTTCATCCTGGAGATGACCCATATCCTGTTAATTCACTCATCAGGGTTGCATCCTGTTTGTCTCTGGCTTTTCAGTTGCAGCCTGTCATTTTAGTTTTGCCCAATTGTCCCAAAGTGCTTTGCAAATCGCCATTTTAGATGGCCTGTTTGGCCACAGTCTCCCCTTTGATCCTGGACGTGAAGCATAATGGTTCACAAACTCAGGACTAGTCAGGAATTCCGCAGTCACTCAACAGTCAAGCAAGGCCCAGGCATTGACATGCACAGTAATAATACATCCCTACAATACATTCTAGAAGCTACAGACAACAAATACAAATAATCTACAAATACAAATAATCACATATTCTAAGTCCCATTATTACAATAAGCCAGTTACCCACAAATACAGACAATCAGATATTCTAAGCACCATTATTATAATAAACTAATTATAAACCAACATTCAAACAAACATTAGAATAAAGTATTCGCAGATCTGAGGCACATTTTGGTAGTAGGATTTTCAACTGTCCATTAGTGCCCATTAGTGCAAATAGCAATCCAGCAGGTTCTCTGTAAACATTCTGCTAATGAATTAGAAGGGACCTCGATTCGAGGGCAGACACCACATCTTGTCGTTGTGTCAAACCACAAATAGCTGGGATGTGAAAAGTTCATCTTGCTTGGAATGTTCTGTGTGCTTATCCTGATTATGAGTCCGATGACGTAGATCCTAGGTTGTATCTTTGTCATCATCCATCGTTGTCCTGAGGAGATCAATGTAATTTCTGCTGTTATCACATCTAATACCTGACATATATACATATATTTAAATTGTCCATGCCCCCTCTTTTTTGTTTTTGGATACTTATTGGTCAGTGGTGTGGTCAGGAGGACCCGGGTGTATCAAGTGTCGCTTGCATGTTGTAGTTTTTATTCTAATTGTGGAGCACTACGGAGCAATTTTGTTCAGATTGATGAATAGATGAGTCGCGGGGTCATGGGAAAAAATCTTATTTAACTGGCCAGCAGAATCAAGGCAGCCGGTTTTAGCCTAGCAGCAGTCACCATTAACTATAGGAATTTGAACAGCACTGGAGTCGGTCTGTAATGACCTGAATGTCTGTTCTATGAGTGCATTGGAGTTTGTAGGTGGGCCGCCTGTAAAATTTAACACAGGCATTCTAAGAGTCGAGAATTAGATGTAAAGAGATGGCCCTTCTTGTCATTAGACCACTGGAAATAAATTCTTAGTGTCACTTGGAACTCTAAGGAGCTGGGTTAAGAACAGCTGCATATTGTCCCAGGCTTTTGTACTGTAAGAATTTTGTTTGTTTCATTCCCTGTTGGAACTGCAGCTCAGTCACCTTGAAGATTGTAAAATTTAGCAGAGCTGCCTCAATGATTTTAAAATTTAGCAGAGCTGCCTCAATGATTTTAAAATTTAGCAGAGCTGCCTCAATGATTTGTACAAGTGGCTTAGTATTATCTTTACTAAAGAAAGGTAACAAAAGAGCTGGCATCAGATTATATAATTAACCTGGTTAATCATACTAGCAGTATACAACTGCTTGAAGGTGGGTGCTTCCATTAGTGATTCTTGTACCTTGCATTGGCCTGTGTTGTAGGCTGAAAGTCATCATTTGGAGCACCTTAGATTCCTTCATTTTCATTAACCAATCGCCCAATAAAAACTCATCTTCTGAACCATTTGCCTCATGGGGCTCCATCATTATTTCCTCACCTGGTTTCTATACCCGTGTCTGTTCGTTGGACTGCACTGAGGGGTTATGTTTGAATCAGGGTTCAGACGTCCTTCATCTTTGTGTCCCAGTCTTTTCTGTTCCTAGCAGCTGTCCTAAGCAGCTCACAATGGCAATTGTTTTCTCGCATTTGTCTGCCCGTTTTCCCTGAACTTTCCTTCGATCATCCCAATACTTCTGCCCTAGAGATCCCAGTCCTGTCTCAGTATTGACACAAGATTCTGCCCATAGGGGCCACCCTTTCTTCTTAATAAATTCCCTGATTTTTGTTTCTCATGTGGGACACTTCTCTGTCTCTGTGCTGTTTCCTGCCATTCTATATTCAACAACAAGGGGTAGGGAGTTGATCAGAATGCAAGCATGGCCTTGGGCAATGTTCCGGTCCTAATCCCTCCGGATTCTAATGCAAATAATGGTGGTTGAGGTTGCAGTAGGTGAACATGTGGCTAATAGTGACCACAACTCTGTCTACTTTAGGATATGAATGGAAAAAGATGAGTGGTGTCCTAAGGAGAGGTGCTAAATTGGGGGAAGTCTAGATACAGCTGGATTAGGCAGGAGCTTAGGGATACAGACTGGGATAGGCTGTTGGAGGGCAAGTCCACGTTAGGCATGTGGGAGTCTTTCAAGGGAAAACTGAAATGGGTGCAGGAAAGGCATGTGCCGGTTAGGAGGAAGGATGGGAAAGGTAGGATTAGAGAACCGTGGATTACTAGAGATATTGAGGACCTGGTCAGGAAGAAACGAGAGGCGTATGTTAGGTCTAAGCAACTGGGATTGGAGAGAGTGTTGGAGGAGTACAGAGCGAGTAGGAGGGATCTCAAAAGGGGAGTTAGGAGGGATAAAAGAGGGCATGAAATGGCTTTGGCAGGTAGGATTAAGGAAAATCAAAAGGCATTTTACTGCTATGTTAGGAACAAAAGGGTGGCTAGGGGAAAAATCGGTCCCCTCAGGGACAGAGGAGGGGAATTGTACTTAGAGTCTGAGGGAATGGGGGAGATCCTAAATGAATACTTTGCGTCGGTATTTACGAAGGAGAGGGGCTTGATGTCTGGTACGGTCTTTGAGGGAGCTGTAGACCAATTGAAGGAACTATCGATTACGAGGGAAGAAGTGTTAGGGCTTTTAAGGGAGCATTAAAACTGATAAATCTCAGGGGCCTGATGGCATTTATCCTAGGCTGCTTAGGGAGGCGAGAGATGAGATTGCTGGGCCTCTGACGCAAATCTTTGTCTCTTCTTTGGACACAGGTGAGGTCCCAGAGGACTGGAGGATAGCGAACGTGGTACCTTTGTTTAAAAAGGGTAGGAGGGATAACCCGGGTAACTATAGGCCGGTGAGTTTGACGTCAGTGATAGGCAAGTTGATGGAGAAGATTCTTAGGGATAGGATGTATAAGCACTTAGAGCGTTGCGATCTGATTAAGGATAGGCAGCATGGCTTTGTCAAGGGGAAGTCTTGCCTTGCGAATCTGGTAGAATTTTTTGAGGAGGTGACAAAAACGGTCGACGAACGATGAGCCGTTGATGTCGTCTATATGGATTTCAGTAAGGCGTTTGACAAAGTCCCTCATGGTCGGTTGGTAGAAAAGATTAAGGCTCATGGGATACAAGGCTAGGTATCTAGATGGGTTGAGAACTGGCTTGCTAAGAGGAGACAGAGAGTAGTAGTGGAGGGGTCCGTTCCTAGCTAGAGGTCTGTCACTAGCGGTGTGCCGCGGGGCTCAGTACTGGGACCTCTTCTCTTTGTAGTATATATAAATGACTTGGAAGAAGGAGTAAGTGGTGTGATCAGCAAATTTGCAGATGACACTAAGATGGCTGGATTGGCGGGCAGTGAGGAGCAGTGTCTGGCAGTACAACGGGATATTGATAGGCTGGTATATTGGGCAGATATTTGGCAAATAGAGTTTAATCTGGATAAATGTGAGGTGATGCATTTTGGCTGGAATAATGTAGGGGGGAGTTATATGATAAAGGGTAAGCCTATAAAGAGTATAGAAATGCAGCGAGACCTGGGGGTGCAAGTGCACAAGTCTTTGAAGGTGGCAGTACAAGTGGAGAAGGTTGTGAAGAAAGCCTTTGGTATGTTAGCCTTTATAGGAAGGGGTATAGAATATAAGAGCTGGAGTCTAATGTTGCAGTTGTATAGAACGTTGGTTAGGCCGCATTTAGAGTACTGAGTCCAGTTCTGGTCGCCTTACTACCGGAAGGACGTGGAGACTCTGGAGAGAGTGCAGAGGAGGTTTACCAAGATGTTGCCTGGTATGGAAGGACTGGGTTATGAGGAAAGATTGAGCAAATTGGGGCTGTTTTCCCTTGAAAGACGGCGACTGAGGGGGCATCTAATAGAGGTATATAAGATTATGAAGGGTATAGATAGAGTAAACAGAGGTAAGCTATTTCCTATGTTAGACACACACAGTACGAGGGGCCACGGGCTTGAGGTGAGGGGGGAGAGATATAACACGGATATTAGACGGAGGTTTTTCACACAGAGGGTAGTGGGGGTATGGAATCCTCTGCCAAGTAAGGTGGTGGAGGCAGGCACGCTGGAGTTGTTTAACTCCAGCCTGTCTAATGAGTGCCTGTACTCATTAGACAGGCACATGAGTGGGTTGGAGATGGGAGGATATAGGAGATTGTTTTAAATAAGGTTCATTAGCATTGGGACATCTCTGGTAATGTAAAAGGATGTGGTATGATAATAATGTTTTTCTCTTTTAATTCACAGGTTTTAAGTTGGTCCGCCTTGTTGTCCAAAGAGGGGCACACACGCGGTGGGTCGTACTTGGGCTGCTCTTGAATGTTCGAGAGTAGCCTAGTACTTCATGTCGTTAGTGTACGCTTAAACTGGACCAGATACTGGGCAACATGACAGCTCAGTGACTATCACTGCTAGCTGTGCAGACACATGGATTTGGGCCAGTGTCTGTGGGAGTTTGCGCATTCTCCCTGTGCTTGCGTGGGTTTTCTCTGGGTGCTCCGCTTTCCTCCCACACCCCAAAGATGTGCTATTGGGCTGATTGGAGGTAATAAATTGTCCCTAAATTAGTTTCCCTCAATGTGGAATGCCATAAACAATAGATAAGGGTCATGGGTGGAGGGGGGACTGGTAATGTTAAAATGGCGGCGCAGGCTTGTTGGGCCAAAGGGCCTGGTTCCCGGGCTGTTTTTGTTCTTTGTTCTAAACCCAAGGAGTTTACCCTATCCTTCTTGTTAGTAACAATGTATGCACAATAAACAATTTCCTGAAAGCAGTTATTTGTCCAAGAAAGAGTTTACACCTATTGGCTCTGAGAGATGTAGATTCTGCGGGATTCGATATCAGAATAACAAAGTTACTTCTTATCAAGCCCATCCAGGGACACCAATTGTTGTGCCTGCTGCACTGTCTATTTTAATCTTTATACAGTGGACAATAACTGCGAGTAGACGTCTTGTTAGTACAACCAATATTTATTTAAGACATACAATCAATAATCACCCACCCGACGAATAATAAGTTATCCTATAAAGAATACGAGAGTTCAAGTCCAATATAAGATGTTAATTTTGTGTGATTGGCAAGTACCCAAGCAGATATTGGTCTTTATCTATGTTTTGGTCTCGTTTGTCCTCTGCGTAGTCTGGTCCTTTGATCTGGTCTGGCACTCTGGCTCTGGTCTTCCTCCCTTCTCAGGTGTGGTGACTCTCTTCATGCTGGTCATCGCTGGAGATGGTCACCATCGTTGTAGCTCGTTCATGGGGTCAGAGATAGAGAGAACCTCTGTTGTTCAGCAGCTTCTTATCCCTCCTTGGTTTCATGTCCTTTTTGGGCAGTCTCCTGATTCCTGTCAATCAATCAATCAGGGCTTGATCACCCTGATCAATAAGAGTCCAATTAGATGCTGCCAAACCAATCTCTGGGTGTGTACCCAACGGTGCTGGAGGCACATAGAGTTCACACCTTCCCCCCAAGTAAGGGGCCATGGTGCCCTTATGTCTGGTAAACAATTCAGTGTAACCAGAAAGTCTCTTTCATCCTAGAGATAACCCAAACCCTGTTTATTCACTCGTCAGGGTTGCAACCTGTTTGACTCTGGCTTTTAGGCTGCAGCCTGTTGTCTTAGTTTTGCTCAATTGTCCCAGAGTGCTTTGCGAATCACCTGTCTGGCCACATAGCATTTCTCTTAATTGAATTTAATTTCCCCATATATTTGTCCATTTGACAAGATTATTTGGATCTTCCTGGAGGTTAACCTCATCTGTTTCAGCGATGGCTCTATAGATTAGGCGCTCAGCTTCAAAGAGTCTGATTTGACTTGATATTTCATCACTGATGTCATTTGTAAAGTAGAAAGTGTGGGCCTTGGGGAACAGTGCTTAAGACTGGTTTCCAGTTTGACTTCATTTTGTTATCAGAAAGATAAAATTTCAGACAAAGAGGTCACGTTGTTCAGAGAAGTTGCACTTGATAGCCTGTATGCTCAGAATAAGCATTTATTATAATCTACAGTTTTGGGAAGCAGCCAAAAGTTATGATATCATAAAGGTTACAATGAAATTGGAGTACCTTGGTTTATTAATACGTGGCCCAATTTTTAAATGAAATTTCTTGTGGATAAATTGTTTCTTTACTCTATGAAATTTTTAATTGAAGACCTGTTTCCATTCAACAAAATCCAGTTGTCAAAATTTCTCCTTGTATTTTGTGAATTGTGCACAGCCTTTGCATAGAGCAAGGCACAAACATAATTCAATCTCTTTTCGTGCAATAAACAGCAGGGAAGCTGAGTCTCTCTGTTGTTGTTTATGTGCTTAAATTGTTCATTAATCTATTTTTATTTACATAATTAAATGTAGAAAGTATCAGAATATTCCTTTGTTTAGCTATGCTGTCTTTGTTGTGGTGATACAATAGGCATAAATTGACATTTTTGCAGCTTTTAATAACATTTCCAGGTTGAAAATCAAAATGACAGGAGAATATTACATTTGTGGATTGAACAGAGGTGTTCTGCAAAGTCTGCACCCAATCTGCATTTGGCTTCTCCAATGTAGAGCAGGCCACATTTTAAGCAACAAACCCAATAAAATTACAAACTGCATTGAAGGAGTATGGATAATTTGCTATTTCAACTGGAAGGAATGTTTGGGGTCTTGAATACTGAAGGGGAAAGAGGGTAGATATTACATTGGAAGAGGAGGAACCCTGAGATGTGAGAAACTTATTTTACCCTGTCAGACCTGGTCAGCACCAGGTGGCTGGGAAAATCAGGCGAGCCTGATAGCACAATGTGATCTATAATTATTTGCTTGTGAAATAGATTAGCCATAGTAAATGCACAGGGGTGGGGGCTGGGTTAGATCCTTTTTTGGAGAGTAGGCACAGACTCAGTGGGCCAAATGCCTTCCTTCTGCACATTGTCAGGATTCTAGGGATATATTTGTGGAGATTGAAGGGTTGGCTGTGGAGGGAGAAGTCCCTTGGCAATGCTGGAAGAGGAGGGGAAGGGGTGATTGATGAGGCGGCAGAAATGAAGGAAGATGCAAACTCCACACAGACATGCGTTGAATGTAAAGGCTGGAGCAGCGGAAGGTGAGGACAAGGGCAACCACTTCATGGTTCTCAGTTGGAGGGTAAGGGTGAGTGCAGAAGTGCAGGAAATGGATCAGACAAGATAAAGTACCCTGTCAACTACAGTGGGGGGAACTCCTTGACTGAGGAGAAAGGAAGACCTATCATAGAGCGGGAAAGGCTTTATCATTAGGACAGGCATGTTGGATATGGAGATAGGGCAGCATGGTGGCAGGCACTACAGTCTCACAGTGCCAGGGACTGCGGTTCGATTACGGCCTTGGGTGGCTGCCTGCATGGAGTTTGCACATTCTCCTTGTGTCTATGTGGATTTCCTCCAAGTGGTTTCCTCCCACAGTACAAAGATATGCGAGTTAGGTGGATTGGCCATGCTAAATTGCTACTTAATGTCCCAAAATGTCTAGATTAGATAGATTAGCCTATAGTTAAGAAAGCCTACCAATGTCTCCACTTTCTCAGGAGGCTGAGGGAATTTGGCATTTCCACCACAACTCTCGCCAACTTTTACTGATGCATCCTGTAGAAAGCATCTGTTTCGGGTGTATCACAGCTTGGTAAGGTTTCTGCTCTGCCCAAGACCACAATAAATTACCAGGGGTCATGAACGAAGCCCAGTATATCAGCCAAACCAGCCTCCCACCCACTGACTCTGTCTATATTTCCTGCTGCTTCAGAAAAGCAGCCAGTATAATCAAGGACCCCACGCACCCCAGACATTCTCTCTTCTACGTTCTTCCATTGGGAAAAAGATACAAAACTCTGAGATCATGTACCAACCGACTCAAGAACAACTTCCTCCCTGCTGCCATCAGACTTTTGAATGGGTCTACCTCATATTAAGTTGATCTTTCTCAACACCCCAGCTATGACTGTAACACCACATTCTGTAATCTCTCCTCTTCTTTTTGTACGGTATGCTTTATCTGTTAGGTGTGCAAAAACAATACTTTTCACTGTATACTAACAAATGTGACAATAATAAATCAAATCAAACCCTTTGAACCTCTTCCTTCATCTTTTCTCTCATTTAACCTCTCTGGTCTTCCACCCTATCACAGTCTTTACTTTTGTTCTTTGTCCATACTCTCCCTTTGTTTAAAACATATTTAGCAATATTCAAATTCTGTACTACCAAATCTCTATCAAAACCTATTACAATTCTAATTTGATCTGATTTGATTTATTATTGTCACATATATTCGCATATAATGAAAAGTATTGTTTCTTGCAGGCTATACAGACAAAGCATACCGTTCATGGAGAAGGAAACGAGAGTGCAGAATGTAGTGTTACAGTCATAGCTAGGATGTAGAGAAAGATCAACTTAATGCAAGGTAGGTCCATTCAAAAGTCTGATAGCAGCAGGGAAGAAGCTGTTCTCGAGTTGGTTGGTACATGACCTCAGATTTTGTATCTTTTTCCTGATAGAAGAAGGTGGAAGAGAGAATGTCCGGGATCCTTCATAATGCTGGTTGCTTTTCTGAGGCAGCACGAAGTGTAAACACAGTCAATGAATGGGAGGCTGGTTTGTCTGATAGTTTGGGCTGCATTCACAATCTTTTGTGTTTCCCTGTGGTCTTGGGTAGAGCAAGAGCCATACCAAGCTGTGATACACCCAGAAAGAATGCTTTCCATGGTGCATCTGTAAAAGTTGTTCAGAGTTGTATCTGCCATGCCAAATTTCCTTAGTCTTCTGAGGAAGTAGAAGCGTTGGTGGACTTTCTTAACTATAGTGTCAACATGGGGGTCCAGGACAGGTTGTTGATGATCTGGACCCCTAAAAACTTGAAACTCTCCACCCTTTCTACTTCGTCCCCATTGATGTAGACAGGGGCACGTTCTCCTTTATGCTTCCTGAAGTCGATGACAATCTTCTTCATTTTATTGACATTGAAGAAGAAATTATTGTCGCCTCACCAGTTCACCAGATTCTCTGTCTCATTCCTGTACCCTGTCCTCTCATTGTTTGAGATCCAACCCACTACAGTGGCATCATCAGCAAACTTGAAAATCGAATTGGAGAGGAATTTGGCCACACAGTAATCAGTGTATAAAGAATATAGTAGGTGGCTGAGAACACACCCTTGTGGGGCACCAGTGTGGAGGATGATTGTGGAGGAGATGTTTTTGCCTGTCCTTACTAAATGTGATCTGTGAGTTAGGAAGTTCAGGATCCAGTTGCAGAGGGAGGAGCCGAAGTTCAGGCCATGGAGTTTGGAGACGAGTTTCGTGGGAATAATGGTGTTGAAGACTGAGATGTAGTCAATAAATAGGAGTCTGACATAGGTGCCTTTGTCATCTAGGTGTTCCAGGGTTAAATGCAGGCCCAGGGAGATGGCATCTGCTGTGGACCTGTTACAGCGATAGGCAAATTGTAGTGGATTCAGGTAGTCCGGGAAGCTGGAATTGATTCATGCCATGGCTAGCCTTTCAAAGAACTTCACAATGATGGATGTCAGAGCCACTGGATAATAGTCATTGAGGCACGCTGCTTGGTTTTTCTTAGATACCTGGATGAGGGTCGTCTTCTTAAAGCAAATAGGGACCTCAGGTTGTTGTAAAGAGAGGTTGAAGATGTCGGTGAATACCACCGCCAGCTGATCCATGCAGGATCTGTGTGCTTGTCCAGGTACCCCATCTGGGCTAGTCGCTTTCCATAGGTTGATCTTCAAGGAAACTGCTCTGACATCTGCAATGGTGACCCCAGATATAGGTTCATCCAGGGCTTCCAGGCTAAAGGTCATGCTCTCACTGACCTCTTGTTCAAAATGGGCATAGAATGCATTGTTCTCATCGGGGAGGTGTGCGTTGGAGCCGGCGGTTATACATACCTTCATTTTGTAGCCTGTTATAGCTTGCAGATCTTGTCGGCAGGGATCTGTGTGCCTAGCCTGGGACTCTAGCTTGGTCCAGTACTGTCCTTTGGCATCTTTGATGGATCTTCCTAGATCATATTTTGTTTTCTGGTATTAGTCAGGGTCATCTGACTTGAACACCTCAGACCTGGACTTCGGCAAGCAATGAATATTTCTGTTCATGCATGATTTCCAGTTGGGGAACACATGATTTGCTCTTTGGCACAGTCTCCTACGCACTTACAAATGAATTTTTCCCTCTTTTGATGAAAGACCATTGTGGTGAAAGTTGAGGTCAATTTCTGTCCTCACAGGTGCTGCCTAAACTGCAGAGTTTTTCTGGGATTTTCTATCTTTATTTCAGATCCCTAATGTCCTCCGTATTCTGCTTTTGCACAGAATTGGGAGGATTGACATTCT
This sequence comes from Carcharhinus amblyrhynchos, assembly GCF_965287045.1. Taxonomy (NCBI): domain Eukaryota; kingdom Metazoa; phylum Chordata; class Chondrichthyes; order Carcharhiniformes; family Carcharhinidae; genus Carcharhinus; species Carcharhinus amblyrhynchos. The sequence goes on along the minus strand of NC_137324.1, from coordinate 134,057,457 downwards.
TGCTACCGTAGCTATATTACCCTATTATGCAGTCATAAAATCAATTTTCTGACAGGATAATACTCTTTGTAAGTGCCATCAACAGGAAGATTTTTCTTGGTGTTAATCTTTTGGATTAAATAATGCTGAAATTACAAAACTTCTCTAGTAGTTTGAAACATACATAGAAAATATCTGCAGAGTTGGCCATTTGGCTCTCGACCCCGTTCCATAATTCATTACGATCATAGCTGATCATCAAATTCCACCTCACCCCCATGTACCCCTTGGTCCCTTTAGCCTAAGAGTCTAAGAATTATGTCTAATTCCTTCTGGAAATCACACAATGTTTTGGCCTCAATTACTTTCATTGGTAGTGAATTCCACAGATTCACTGGGTGGAGAGATTTCTCATCACCACATCCTAAAAGGCTTACCCAAAATCCTCAAATTATGATCCCTAGTTCTGGGCTCTCACCACCATCAGGGACATTCTTTTTAAAGCTATCCTGTATAATCCTGTTAGAATTTTATAAATTTCAATGAGATCCCCTCTCACTCTTCCAAACTCCAATGAACATGATCCTAACTGATTTAGTCTCACTTCACATGACAATCCTGCCATCCCAGGAATCAGCCTGGTAAACATTCACTATATTCCCTCTATAGCAAGGACATCCTTTCTCAGATAAGGACACTAAAACTGCACATGATATTCCAGATGTGGCTCACCAATGCCCTATACAATTGCAGCGTAGTATCCCTATTCCTATATTCAAATCCTATCGCTATGAAGGCCAACTTACCATTTTCCCTCTTTACTGCCTGCTGTACCTGCACACTTACTTTCAGTGATGGATGCATGACCACACCAAGGTCTCGTTGAGTATCCACCTCTTTCAATTTACACCCATTCAAATAGTAAATCTGCCTTCCTATTTTTGCTCCCGAATTGGATAACCTCACATTTATCCACATTTTACTACATTTGCCCACTCACTCAGCCTATCCAAATCACACTGAAGCATCTCTGCATCCCTCTCACAGCTCACCCTCCCATCCAACTTTATGTTATGTGTAAATCTGGAGATAATACATTAGTTCCCTCATCCAAATTATTAATATATAATGTGAACAGTTGGGGTCCTGCACAGATGCCTGCAGGACTTTACTAATCACTGCCTGCCAATTGGAAAGATATTAATTTATTCTAACTCTTTGCTTCCTACCTGCTCACTAGCTTTCTGTCCATCTCACGACACTACCTGCATTCCCATATTTCACATTGTAATCTGCTGTATGTGACCTTATTGACTTCTAAAAGTCCAAATAAACCACATCCACTGGTTCTGCCTGATCAACTCTTTACATCCTCAAAGAATTCCAGTAGATTTATCAAGCATGATTTCCCTTCCCTAAATCCATGCTGACTTTGTCCGATTATATCACTGCTTTCCAAATGTTGCGCTATGAAATCTTTAATAATGGATTCCAGCAACTTCCCTACTATCAATGTTAGGCTCACTGTTCTATTAGTCCCTATTTTCTCTCTACCTCCCTTTTTGAATAGTGGGCTTACCTTACCTTGGAAATGACCACAATGGCTGCTTCCTTAAATACTCTGGGATGAAGATTACCAGGTCCTGAAGATTTATTCACTTCCAATCCCATCAATGTCCCCTAAACAATTTCTGTACTAATGCTGATTTCCTTCAGCTCCTCATAAAACATGTTTCTCTCAGCACTTTCTGGACATTATTCATGTCTTCCTTTGTGAAGTCTCACAACACCAGGTTAGAGTCCAACAGATTTATTTGGTAGCACAAGCCACAAGCTTTCGGAGTGCTGCCCCTTCATTTGGTGAGCGGGAGTTGTGTTCACAAACAGGGCATATAAAGACACAAACGCAATTTACAAAATAATGGTTGGAATGCGAGTCTTTACAGGTAATCAAGTCTTAAAGGTAAAGACAATGTGAGTGGAGAGAGTGTTAAGCACAGGCTAAAGGGATATGTATTGTCTCCGGACAGGACAGTAAGTGAGATTTTGCAAACCCAGGCAAGTCGTTGGGGGTTACAGATAGTGTGACATGAGCCCAAGATCCGGTTGAAGTGTTCTCATGTGTGTTGAACTTGGCTATCAGTTTCTGCTCAGCAATTCTGCGTTGTCTTGTGTTGTGAAGACCGCCTTGGAGAATGCTTACCCAAAGATCATCGATGAAGACGAACATCTCGCCACGGCCATACTCATCCTCACTTCTTCCCTTCAAACAACCGCACAACCTCAAACAGACCATTGTCCGCAGCAAATTATCCAGCCTTCAGGAGAACAGTGACCACGAAACCACACAACCCTGCCACAGCAACCTCTGCAAGACGTGCCGGATCACCGGCACGGATGCCATCATATCACATGAGAACACCATCCACCAGGTACACAGTATGTACTCTTGCAACTCGGCCAACGTTGTCTACCTGATACGCTGCAGGAAAGGATGTCTCGAGGCTTGGTACGTTGGGGAGATCATGCAGATGCTACAACAACAGATGAATGAACATAGCTCGACAGTCACCAGGCAAGGCTGTGCTCTTCCTTTTGGAGAACACTTCAGCAGTCACGGGCATTCAGTTTCTGAAATTCGGGTAAGAGTTCTCCAAGGCGGCCTTCACGACACATGACAGCGCAGAGTCGCTGAGCAGAGACTGATAGCCAAGTTCCACACACATGAGGATGGCTTCAACCGGGATCTTGGGTTCATGTCACACTATTTATAACGCCTATGACTCGCCTGGGCTGGCAAAATCTCACTAACTGTCCTGTCTGGAGACAATACACATCTCTTTAACCTGTGCTTAACCCTCTGTCCACTCACATTGTCTGTACCTTTAAGACTTGATTACCTGTAAAGACTCACATTCCAACCATTATCTTGTAAATTGAGTTTGTGTCTTTATATGCCCTGCTTGTGAACACAACTCCCATTCAACTGATGAAGGAGCACACTCTGAAAACTTGTGGTTTGTGCTACCAAATAAATCTGTTGGACTTTAACCTGGTGTTGTGAGACTTCTTACTATGCTTGCCCCAGTCCAATGCCAGCATCTCTACATCATTGCTTTGTGAAGACAGAAGCAAAGTACAAATTTAGTTCCTCAGCTAATTCTTTGTTCCTCATTATGAATTCCCCCATTTCTGACTATAGGGGCCTACATTCATTTTTGTCAATCTTTTACTCTTTAGATATCTATAGAAACTTTCACAGTCAGTTTGTATGTTCCTCATGATCTTGCTTTCATTCTCTACTTTCCATTTTTAATCAATCCCTGGCTGAATTTTAAACTGCTCCCAATCCTCGCTAGTATTGCTTTTTCTTGCCAATTTATATGCTTCTTCTTTGAATCTAATATTATTTCTAATTTCCCTTCTGAACCATGGTTTGGCCACAGTTCCCTTTCGACTATTGCGCCAAAAAGGAATTAACAACTTTTGGAGATCATTTCTCAAGTGCCTGCCATTGCCTGTCCCACTGAATTTCCTTACAGTAATGTTTCCCAGTCCATCAAATCCAATTCATACCTCATACCATCATAGTTATCTATAATGACATTCAGGACCATGGTCTCAGAATTGACTACCTCTCTGCTCCCCAAGGGTAAGAGAGAGCCCCAAACTTCACATTCCCTTTATCCTTCACTACCAGAACAGTCGCACAATAAGGGAAAGTTCTTCAGGCACTCACTCCACTGGCTAGTGGTGGTCTCGATTTCCTGACTATTAAATTATAATGCAGAAAATCTGGAGAATTGACCTATGCAGCTATTTCTCCAAACTGCACTCCACTGAATGAGACTGTCATTGAGGAAGCGGTATGGTGCAAATTCAGCTTGAAAATTCAGCAGACGAGTGAGTGCCTGTTATTTATTTGAACATTGCTTGCAAGGCCAGCATATATTACCCATTCCTAGTTGCCCATAAGAAGGTGGTGGTGAGCAGTCTTAGAGTCACAGAGGTTTACAGCATGGAAATGGGCCCTTTGGCCCACCTTGTCCATGCCACCCAGTTTTTAGTATTAATATTGTCATTGGCTCAATCAGATCCTGGTCAAACACCACAAAACCATCAACTCCAACATTTATTTCGAGTAGCTTCAAACTAAAGCATTTGTACGACATTGTTGAAACCTGCATTGAACAAGACAATTGAAGAACAATTGTTGTGTATTGATGAAAAAAGGGACATTCTGTTGAGGCTTTTTGTCTTGCACTCATTGGGACAGATGGAAGAATACCACATTACAAAGAGAATAACAATTTATGTTTCATGAGAAGAAAAATTGCTGATTGGTTGACAAGTGAACTTTGATTGGTCTAGGCATTGCCATGGGGAATGCACCAGAGATTAGTTGCCCGCCAAACTTTTGTTTAATTAAAAAAGATGCAATATTTGGACATAGAGTCATCGAGATTTACAGCATGGAAATAGGCCCTTCTGTCCAACTTGTCCATGCCGTCCAGATTTTACCATTAAGATAGTCCCAATGAGAAACATAGAGTCCAAAGGTGTGCGGGTTATGTTGATTGGCCATGCTAAAATTGCCCTTAGTGTCCTGAGATGCGTAAGTTAGAGGGGTTAGTGGGTAAATATGTAGGGATATGGGGGTAGGGCATGGGTGGGATTGCGGTTGGTGCAGATTCAAAGGACTGAATGGCCTCTTTCTGTACTGTAGGGTTTCTTTCTTTCTTTCTAGAGGTTTACAGCATGGAAACAGGCCCTTCGGCCCAACTTGTCCAAGCCGCCCTTTTTTTTAAAACCCCCAAGCTAATCCCAATTGCCCCCATTTGGCCCATATCCATCTATACCCATCATACCCATGTAACTATCAAAATGATTTTTAAAAGACAAAATTGTACCCGCTTCCACTACTACCTCTGGCAGCTTGTTCCAGACAGTCACCACCCTCTGTGTGAAAAAATTGCTCCCTTGACACTTTTGTATTTCTCTCCGCTCACCTTAAACCTATGCCCTCTAGTTTTAGACTCCCCTAACTTTGGGAAAAGATATTGACTATCTAGCTGATCTGTGCCCCTCATTATTTTATAGACTTCTATAAGATCACCCCTCAGCCTCCTACACTCCAGAGAAAAAAGTCCCAGTCTATGCAACCTCTCCTTATAACTCTGTTAAAAACAATTGCCTGTGTTTGTCCCATATCCCTCTACACCCAAGTTATCCATGTAACTGTCTAAATGCTTTTTAAAAGACAAAATTATACCACCTCTACTACTACCTCTGGCAACTCGTCCCAGACACTCACAACCCTCTGTGTGAAAAAACTGCCCCTCTGGACCCAATTGTGTCTCTCCCCTCTCACCTTAAACCTATGGCCTCTAGTTTTAGACTTCCATACCCTTGGGAAAAGATGTTGACTATCTACCGTAACTATGCCCCTCATTATTTTATAGATCTCTATAAGACCACCCCTAAGCCTCCTACACTCAAGGGAAAAAAGGTCCCAGTCTATCCAGTCTCTCCTTATAATTCAAACTAACAAGTCCTGGTTGCATCCTTGTTAATTTTTTCTACACTCTTTCTAGTTTAATAATATCCTTTCTATAATAGAGTGACCAGAACTATACACAGTATTCCAAGTGTGGCCTTACCAATGTCTTTGACAACTTCAACAAGACATCCCAACTCCTGTATTCAATGTTCTGATCAATAAAACTAAGCATGTTGAATGTCTTCTTCCCCACTCTGTCCACCTTTGACTCCACTTTCAAAGAGCTATGAACCTGTACCTCTAGATCTCTTTGTACTGTAGCTCTCCCCAACACCCTACCATTAACTGAGTAAGTCCTACCCTGGTTCCAAGTACCAAAACGTATCACCTAGCATTTATCTAAATTAAACTCCATCTGCTATTCGTCAGTTCACTAGCTCACTTGATCAAGATCCTGTTGCAATCCTAGGTAACCTTCTTCACTGTCCACTGTGCCACCAATCTTGGTGTCATCAGCAAATGTATTAACTATGCTTCCTAAATTCTCATCCAAATCATTAATATAAATGACAATTAACAGTGGAGAAAGCACCGATCCCTGAGGTACACTGCTGGTCACAGAAAAACAATGCTCTACAACCACTCTCTGTCTCCTGTCATCAAGCCGTAGTTTGTTTGGTGTATGTACACCCATGGTGCTGTTAGGGAGGGAGTTGCAGGATTTTGACCCAACAACATGAAGGAACAGTGATATATTTCCAAGTCAGCATGGTGAGTGACTTGGAGGGGAACCTCCAGGTGGTGTTGTTCCCACACATCTGCTGCTCTTGCCTTTCTAGATGGTAGTGGTCAGGGGTTTGGAAGGCGCTGCCTAAGGAATCTTGGTGAGTTCATACAGTGCATCTTGTATTGGTACACACTGCTGCTACTGAGTGTCAGTGGTGGAAAGAGTGAATATTTGTGGATGTGGTGCCAATCAACTGGGTTTCTTTGTTACGGATGGAGTCAAGCTTCTTGAGTGGAGATTATATCATCACACTCCTGACTTGAGCCTTGTAGATGGTGGACATGTTTTTTGGGAGTTACGAGTTACTCCCTGCAGGATTCCTAGCCTCTGACCTGCTCTTGTAGCACATATTTATGTGGCTAGTCCAGTTCAGTTTTTGGTTAATGTTAATGCCTAGGCTGTTCATAGTGGGGGATTCAGCATTGGTAAAGCCATTGAATGCCAAGGGGCAAAGGTTAGATTCTCATTTTTGAAATAGTCATTTCAGATAGAAGATAGAAGATAAAAACCCTACAGTGCAGAAAGAGGTCAATCAGCCCATCGAGTCTGCACTAACAACAAACCCACTCAGGCTCTATCCCCATATCCCCACATCCTTACCCGCTAATCCCTCTAAGCTACACATCCCGAGGCACTAAGGGACAATTTAGCTTGGCCAATCCACCTAACCCACACATCTTTGGACTGTGGGAGGAAACCCGAGCACCCAGAGGAAACCCACACAGACACGGGGAGAATGTACAAACTCCACACAGACAGTGACCTGAGCCGGGAATCGAATGCAGGTCCCTGGAGCTGTGAAGCAACAATGTTAACCACTATCCTACCGCGCCGCCTGATACTTGTTGAATGTTACTTTCCACTCATTGGTCCAAGCCTGCATATTGTCCAGGTCTTGCTGCACTTGGACGCAAACTGCTTCTAATTTGCTCTTGGCACTGTTGATGTTAAAGTGCACTGATGAATCCCAGTTAGTTTGGCATATTGTTGGCTGCAGCTATGGACAGTGATGGTAAAGGCTTTGTTATAAAGCAGGGGTTGACCCCCATCCCTCATTTGAGAACTTACACCATAAGAACCAAAGAGGAGTACCTTGACTTATAATCTGTAAAAAGTGTGTGTGAAGTGGTATGACCTGTTCTTTACCAACTTCTAGTGGTTAAATACAAAAAGCCCTGAGACTCACTCTAAACTCAACACCTAACAATTTATTTATCGAACTAACAGTGAACTAATTTACTAAACTATTAACAAAACTGAATAAAATAAAATTTTAATAGTATGCTATTCCAATAAATACAATTCCCATTCATTAACAAAAAATTGAATTTAGTTACTCCCTAAATTGCAACCAGGTTTCATGTCCTCCAGAATATTTTGGGCCTTCTCCGTTGATTCTTCTGCCTGGAACTTATTTCTTCTTTTTCCTTCGGTACCTTTGTTACCTAGATAGTGTTTTGAGCAAAGAGCTATGAGCTGTGGCAGGTGACAGTTGCTCTCTTCTTCTGTCCCATCCCCCCTTCTTTTATACCTATGATAACATATCAATATTTCCCAGAATAGGATTAGTCCTAGGTTGTCAAAACTATCAGATTTAAATTTAATAGGTTCTTGCTATCTAAATGCCTAATTCAAATTGATTGGCTGAATTCAAAAAATTGAAAAGCCTGTTGTCTTGGTAACACTGCTGCTTGGCCTTTTGGTACAAATGTTTCAGATTGTGTCTCCTTGAATACTTGCATTTTTTTTAGCTTTCCAAGCACAGTAAAAACACCACCTTTTAAAGGGACCATGTAATGCTTTCTCTCTAGCATTTTACAATTTAACAAACACCAATTTACAATTACTCGACCCAACTTCACAATAGCTCCAATATTCTTTCCATCACATGGTGGATTTGAAATCTTTCCCGCTCTTATTACTTGCCAATGGCATCTGTTAGATTTTGCAGGCTGCTACATCAACCTTTTCGGCAATTAATTATGAACACCCTTTCATTGGCTATCAAGTCCTGAGATGGTTCTCCAGCTCAAACCTATTGACTCAGAGACAGGGATCTATCCACTGTGCTACAAGACCCTCAACTTACTGCTAGTGTTCTATGTTCTCATTAGACGAGAATTACTATTTTGTCCTCTTTAGGTGCACTTACAGGAGCGTACACGTTTTCTCATTGTGTATTCTTGAAGCTAGGATGCATTCTAGCAATGGAGCACTGGGATAAAATAGCACCAATGGGACATAAAAGGGAAGACGATGAAGATGCTTCAGACTTATTACAACAAATTAGAAAGAACACACCTTTTTTTAGCAACTGAGAAAGATGCTATGTTAACTCAGCTTTCTCAATTTCAGCCGATGAGGTATTTTATATTTCATTCTCCCACACCTTGTAATGTTCATACTGTTTTGTTTCTGTCTTTAAATTGGCATCTCGAAGAATGTAGATTGTTCCTTTTGTAGTAAATGGCCTTCAAATGAGGCAACACAGGCCTTTGCAGATTCCACAGACTGAGGCAATAGGGGAGATAATGGTGTAGTGATATTGTCACTGGACTACTAATTTAGAGAACTAGCATAATATTCTGAGGACCCAGGTTCCAATCCTATCATAGCAGATGGTAAAATTTTAACATCAATAAAAAACCTGGGATTAAAAATCTAATGATGACAACCATTGTCAATTGTTTTAAAAAAAATTAAAGGTTTGCTGGTTTCCTTACTGCTCTGACGTACAGCAATGTGGTTGACTATTTAATACCCTCTGATATGGTCTAGCAAGCCATTCAGGTCAAGTCAATTAGGGATGGGCAATAAATGTTGGCCCAGCCAATGATACCCATATCCCCTGAACAAATATAAAAAATATATGGCCTGGGAATACTGGCATTTGTGGAGACAATAACATTCTTGGTTTGGGCAAAGACAATCCCTCGCATTTCGATCACATTCAGCATCTGCAACACTTGTTCAAACAATAAGTTGATGCGTAAGGAAACCAAGATGGCATTGACGTCAAGTGGAGTTCACATTTCGACGTCTGTGTTCAATGAGCAGTTTCCTTGACTTAGCAGAAATGGGCTTGTGCTGATCCCAGTTTTTTTTTAATTTAAGCTTTGTCTAATACTTTGTTTAAGGAAACTTGTTTCACAGCACAGTTAGTGGGAGAGCCAAAAGTCAAGTTTTCGAAGGATCATGTTGTTATTGTTTCCAGTGATACATTTCACCTCATATCTATCAACATAGGCATGTTTACAGGGATTATCTGAAGTATTGTGTCTGCAGAAGCTATACTTCACATGAGAGGCTGTGATGGAATTGGGACACGCTTATTAATAAAACGTTGCCAATTGTCTCTGGTGTTTTGGCATTAACTTTAAATAGGAAAATTAAAGCAACAAATGACCAAACTATATCACAAATAAATTTGCACACTTTACATGAGCTGCTGATTAACAAGCATTTACTAAACAAAATAATATTAACACTTGACTATATATTAATATGTATGGAAATATTCACTGCCAGGTGCAAGCTGAGAGACATGAGCAGCAACATTAAAGCTCACTTCACAAACTTACTATCTCTAAACGGAAAGTTTGCATGTACCAACTTCAACGTAGCAAGAAAACAAAACCCCATAGTCCATTTCTGGAGGTGATTTAACAAACTGCCTTGTATTTGCATTTCGAGCTAACAAACTGGCTGGGCCCTCAACCTATTGAATGCCAGATGGGTCGGATCAAGTGTGCCTAACATGGACCGCTCATTTTTCCTCTATAAGTGCAGTGTAGGCAAACCTTCATGCCCAAGCACAGCAACAGAAAAGCCTATGTCTCTGCGGCACTGCCAAGAGAAATGCAGTTTGAAGGTGTGAGGGACGGCAGAAAATGTGCCAAGCGAGTAGTTAAATTATGTATTGTTCAGACAGATAGTGTGGTTTCAGTAATACAACAACATAGTATACGAATACATCTTACAGGCGCAAAATGGCTTATCTTATTACAATTGGTAGTCAATTAACAACTATTATGATTTATCACAAACAACCTGACAATTAAAAACATATAAAAGCTTCCTACTACCCTTCCAAAACTGCATGTAAAGCTAATTAATCTATTTTCCAACTACTCTTCATCTGGTTGGAGGAGCGTTTCAACCTGAAGGTCCCTTCAAATTTGGAATGCCCTCTCCTCTCCCAGCCTTCCCCCAGTGCTGCAAATGCCCTTCTTATGAATCCCCAGGGCCGTCCCCAACCATCCTGCCCCTGGAACTTCTTAGGCTTACCTTGGGAATATCCCCAGAATTTAGTTCCAAGAAGAGCACTGCAGTACCTTTTTTGATGTGGAGATGCTGGCATTGTCTGGGGTAAACACAGTAAGAAGTCTCACAACACCAGATTAAAGTCCAACAGGTTTATTTGGCAGTACTAGCTTTCGGGGCCTCAAGCTCCTTCTGTCTGTGTCTCTGCTCAGCGCAGAGTCGCTGAGCAGAGACTGATAGCCAAATTCTGCACACATGAAGACAGTCTCAACCACGATCTTGGGTTCATGTCACACTATCTGTAACCCCCACGACTTGCCAGAGCTTGCAAAATCTCACTAACTGTCCTGTCTGGAGACAATACACATCTCTTTAACCTGTGCTTAACCCTCTCTCCCTTATATTGTCTGTACCTTTAAGACTTGATTTCCTGTAAAGACTCGCATTCCAACCATTATTTTGTAAATTGAGTTTGTGTCTTTATATCCCTGTTTGTGAACTGAAATCCCACACACCTGATGAAGGAGCAGCGCTCCGAAAGCTAGTGGCTTGCATTCCCAATTAAACCTGTTGGACTTTAACCTGGTGTTGTGAGACTTCTTACTGTGTTTACCCCAATCCAATGCCAGCATCTCCACATCTGAACAGAAGGAGCTTGAGGCTCTGAAAGCTAGTGCCGCCAAATAAACCTGTTGGACTTTAACCTGGTGTTGTGAGACTTCTTACTGTACCTTTTTTGGCCGCTGCAACACTATGCTGGAGGGGTTGGAGAGCTTTCGGCCAATCAGGTTGACTGACAGCAATCCAACGTTGGACTTCTTTTCAAAGATGGCTGGAAGTCCCATTCACTGCCACTCAATGTTCAATGAGGAGAATTGGTGGTGTGTTATATGTCGAGTCTCATAATGGGGGTGAGCCCTAGAAATTACATTCCTGGACTTAGAAGATTTCCTGCCTCTAAACGCATGAGGGACACAACGTACCTGCTGAAGTCTGTTTACCATAACTTGTTTTTCCTTGAATAGGTCATTAGCCTTTAGCATTAGGGATGCCATTCCACATCAAGCATGGCTGACCAGGAGTTTCTTCCATTCTTACCACCCGTCATAGGCATGTAGGAAGGTTGACAATCAACCTGTTTGGGCATATTATGAATGATGCTTCCCTGGCTTTCAAATCCCAGAGAGGGATTTAAATCTGGAGTTTCTGACTCAGAGGTAGGGACGCAGCCCACTGTGACACAAGACCTCCCAGTTTAGCTATTGCCAAACATGAGCAATAGCTCGTTCTTCAAATTCAATCAGCAGTGAAACCTGCCTGTAATGAAATCTCTTAATTATCGTGCTGACATTTCTGGTCGATTTGTGTAATTCAGGACATAGTGTGATGTAACATCATGGCCCAGTGACAAAATACTGCTAATCTCTACAAAGCAGTAAATGCTTACTCTCTGCAACTGCAAAACATTTGCATTGAAACTTGTTTTTTGCAATGTAGGTGAAATGATATAAATTAATTGGTGCTATAACTCAAAATTGAAGGAACGTTTTGTATGATAAGTAGAAGTTGTTTATAGTTATGCATCTGATTTTAAGGCACGTGTTTGCTCCAATATAAAATACTGCCTTTCTTTTGGAATAATTAGTTTATAATTTGGATGGTTCCTAATAATATCTTTGGACCATTTTTTGTCATTGTGGTGTCTGGTCCCTTTGTGCGGTGATCCCCTAGAAGAGGTGCATGAACCAAACTGACCAATCAGGAACTGGTGCTTCACTCTAACTTGTTTGGGCTTATCCAAGCAACTAGATCCTAGAGTATGTCTGGAAGTACTGGATCTGCGTCACCCTGTATATAGCTGTTGTTTGTTAACAAATGCCTATAGTTTGTTCACAACTATTGGAGACAAGTTACTATAGTCACATTAGCCTGTTTCTCAAATGTTTGTTTCCTGATGCACTATCCTTAATCCGTACAACACCAGCTATGCTTACATCAAAAACTAATATTTGCTGCATTCTGTCTACAGACTCAAAGCTCGATAAACTGGATTTTCTTTTGGTTTATTGTGTACTAATGGAGTTTTGGGGGCTAATAAATTCAGAAAATAAGGCAGAAGTGGCACCTTAAAAAAATCTTCAACATTCTGCACCTTTCTACAGTCATTACATGGGATCAGTGGAGCTTGTAGTTTAGTACGTAAAAGCATCAATATCTGTTTTGTCCCATTCCAATCACGTTTATACTCACTGTGCTATGTTAACTGTCTAATTATTACAAGCATTCGCATTCACATACTTAAACTCAAAACTCCATGGACTTGAACAAAGTTAATCTCATAGAACAACTTTTAGTAAACAGTGCCAAGAAATCCATTCACCCAATATATAATTATTTCTTTATTCACCATGAACCAACACCTTTTTTACCTAAAAGAGGCCAGTATCTTTTTCATTCACATCGTATGTGACTCCTGCTTCATACATATTATATATAACTCCTTGTTCATTGACCCTATGTACAACACCACTTTCATTCGCCTGATCACTGGCCAACTTGATCGTTGGCCAGCACCGGGACCTCGCATCACTGCCCCTCCGACCCCCCCACACCACCCAATCACTGCCCCACCCCCGCCTCGATTCCTAACCTTCACCCCAGCTGCCTTTTTCCCCCCATCGCAGTCTCGACCTCCTGATCCCCTCCCCCAACCCACTGGCAGACCCAACCACTCTCCAAGTCCCAACCCACCTCCTGCAGTCTCGGCCTCCCCAGCAGGCTGAGCCATCCCCCCTCCCCTCCCAATGATGGCCAGTCCCATTCGCTGGCCTCCGTCCCTCTGTCACTGATCCCAGTGCAGACTGGCAGCAGGACGCCTCACCCCACCGATCTCCTCCAGAGGCCCTGTCCCCAGAAGGCCTTGCTCCTTCTGGCCCCAACTGCTTGGCACTGTCTGATGCCAGGTGTGTAGTGCCAAGGTGCCCTCTTTGGCATTGCCATTTTGCCCCTTAGACAGTGCTGAGGGCCAGGCTGGCACTGCTAAGCCAGCAATGCCTAGGGGCACTCACCATTACCCCCACCCTCCTAGGGGGGACCTTCATGACCCCCCTTTACTCCAGCAGAATTGGTTCACTAGCTCCTCGCAAGAGGGGCACTATTGTAAACCCCGCTGAAGTGAATCATTCCTGGCTGGGAGGTTGAGGGGAGGTGGGGACACTAGCTGGCCCAGAGACTTCCGTACAGGCCCGCTAGTTACATTCAAATGCTCCTTTGGTGCCAGAAATCCAGCAACAGAGACGTGTGGAGGCTATGACATCTAGCAAGGAGACCAATACACACCTCTGCTGGAACAGCACAGTCATAATTACGGTGTAGAGAAAGATCAACTTAATAATAGAGTTTAAAAAGCATAGAATGAGAGTAAAAGATAAAATTAAGAATAAAAGATTGAATTAGAGAGTATGCTGGGCACAGCTCGCAAGAATTCATCATGTTCTTTTCACTCAATCTATAAGTAACTCCTTCTTCATTCATGCTATATCTACCATCATCACCATTCATCTTAGTTACAACCCCTTCTTCATTCACCCTGTATGTAACTCTTTCTTCATTCACCCTATATCTATCTTCTTCATTCATTCTACATTTAATTTCTTTTCATTCTGCCTTGAAGGGGAGGCAATGGACTCGTGGTATGTCACTAGACAATGAAAACAGAAACTCAGCCAATGCTCTGGAGACCTGGGTTCAAATCCCACCATGGCAATTGATGGAATTTGAATTTGATTAGAAAATTTCTGGAATTAAGAATCTTCTGATGACCATGAAATCATTGTTGATTCCCATAAAAACCCAGCTGATTCACTAATGTCCTTTTGGGAAGGAAATCTGCCATCCTTACTGGTCTGGCCTACATGTGACTCCGGAGCCACAGCAATATGGTTGACTCTCAACTGCCCTCAGGCAACCCAGGATGGGCAATAAACGTTGGCTAGCCAGTGATGCCCAAGTCCCACCAATGAATAAAGAGTATATATAACTCCTTCTTCATTATTCCGCAGGTGGAGGTCCACCTTGTTGTCAAACAAGGGGCATGCACACGGTGGGTTGTGCGTGGGCTGCTCTTGGAGGTTCCAGGAGTGGCCTAGTACTTTGTGTCGGTCTGTGTGCTTGATCCTGGACCGGTAGACGGGCGCCGCAACAGCTCGGTGACTAGCACTGCTAGCTGTGCAGATACATGGATTTGGGCCTGTGTCTGTGGGAGTTTGCGCATTCTCCCTGTGGTTGCGTGGGTTTCCTCCAGGCGCTCCGGTTTCCTCCCACACCCCAAAGATGTGCGCTTAGGCTGATTGGTTTACCAAATTGACACTATTCTCCCCTGAATCTGGCTAAGTTAGGGGTTCCACTCGCAGACACGCAGGGCAGGGTAGGTGTAGGAGGATGCGGCGGCGCGGGCTTGTTGGGCCGAAGGGCCTGTTTCCCATGCTGGGTTGTTCTTTGTTCTTTGTTATTAACCCTATTTATAACTTCTTGTCATTCACCCTCTATAGAACTTCTTCATTAACCCTATGTATAACTAATTCTTTATTGACCCTATATATAACTGATTCTTCATTAATCCTACATCAAGTCAATGGTCTCCAGGGTAAAAAGGAGAGTACTGGAAAGACAGCAAGAATAAATATGCTGAGCAGCCTTGCGTTACTAGTGCCTGTTAGAGAAATGGTGTGTCACTTAGGATCCATGGGTACTTTCAATGAAGAAAATGAATTATGGAGTTCCCATGCCACGCATTTCCAATATTTTGTACAAGTGAATAAAATTATAGAGTTGCTTGTTCCAGTTTTTCTTAGTAGAATAGGAAGTAAAACCTTTAATTTACTCCAGAACTTGGTTCATCCAGAAAAGGTAGTAACCAAAACTTTTGCTGACTTGACAAAGATCCTTAAAGAGCACTAGTGTCCAAAGCCAGTGATCATCATGGTTCAGGTTCCACCGAAGGAATCAAGTGGAAGGCGAAAGTGTTGCTTAGTTTGTGGCAACCTTAAGAAGGATGGCACAACATTGTGAGTTTGGTGAATTGTTAGAAGATACTCTTTGAGATCATCTAATTTGTGGTCTCCAAAATGAGGCACTCAGAGAAAATTCCTTACTGAACATGCTTTACTTGAAAGGGATGGCATGGAAGCACAATGATTAGTGCCAGGGACCCGGGTTCGATTCCTGGCTGGGTCACTATCTGTGTGGAGTTTGCACATTCTCCCCATGCCTGTGTGGGTTTCCTCTGGGTGCTTCGGTTTCCTCCCACATTCTGAAAGATATGCTGGTTAGGTGCATTGACCTGAACAGGTGCCGGACCGTGGTGAGGAGGAGAATTTCACAGTAACTTCATTGCAGTGTTAATGTAAGCCTTACTTGTGACTAATAAATAAATTTTAACTTTTACTTCAGCAGTAGAAATCGCAGTGTCGATGGAATTGGCTGCTAAAGAAGATTCACAATTTGGTGCAGGAATAAAGATCCACATTTTGAGAACTGCCCGTAAGAAGTCAAAGCTGCAGCAGGTATGTCACAGATGTGCCAAAATGGGCCACTCAATGAGTGAATGTTGGAGCAAGGGTATTCAATTGAAAAATTGTGGCAAAACAGATCACATTGCAAAAGCTTGTTGGACAAGACCAGCTTCCCCTGAGAAAAATATTCAGAAGAAGAATTGGGTACCCAAGAAGAACAAGTTGCATTCTACAAAAGATATTTACAATATAAGAACATAAGAAATAGGAGCAGGAGTAGGCCATCTAGCCCTTCGAGCCTGCCCCGCCATTCAATAAGATCATGGCTGATCTGTCGTGGCTCAGTTCCACTTTCCCGCCCTCTCCCCATAACCCTTAATCCCTTCTCTTATCAAAAACCCATCAACCCGCTTCTTAAAAATATTTAGCGAGGCAGCCTCCACCACTTCAACGGGCAGAGAATTCCAGAGATTCACCACCCTTTGAGTGAAGAAGTTCCTCCTCAACTCCGTTCTAAACCGCCTCCCCTTTATCTTGAGGCTGTGCCCCCTAGTCCTACTGTCTTTTTTGAGCGGGAAGAGTCTCTCCACCTCTATCCTATCCATCCCATTCATCATCTTATACGTCTCAATGAGATCTCCCCTCATTCTTCTAAACTCTAACGAGTACAAGCCTAGTTTATTCAGCCTCTCCTCATAGCTCAATCCCCTCAACTCCGGTATCAGCCTAGTAAACCTCCTCTGCACTCCCTCCAGGGCCAAAATATCCTTGCGCAGGTGCGGCGCCCAAAACTGCACACAGTACTCCAGCTGCGGCCTCACCAATGCCCTATACAGCTGCAGCAATACCTCCCTACTTTTATATTCAATCCCCCTCGCTATGAAGGCCAGCATCCCATTCGCCTTCCTGACCACCTGCTGCACCTGCAAGCTGGGTTTTTGCGACTCATGCACAAGGACCCCGAGGTCCCTCTGCACCGTCGCCTGCTGCAGTTTTTCGCCACGTAAGTAATAGTCCTTCCTACCATTCTTCCTACCAAAGTGGACCACCTCACACTTGCCAACATTAAATTCCATTTGCCATTTCCTGGCCCATTCGCCCAGCCTATCTAGATCCTTCTGCAGACTCTCCACACCCTCCGCACAATTTGCCGTTCCCCCAATCTTGGTGTCATCAGCAAATTTCGACACCCTGCACTCGGTTCCCTCCTCCAGATCATCTATATAAATGGTAAATAGCTGAGGCCCCAGCACCGACCCCTGGGGCACCCCACTAGTCACCATCCGCCAATCCGAATAGCACCCATTGACCCCCACTCTCTGCCTCCTATTTGACAACCAATCCTCTATCCACGCTAACACCCTACCCCCAACTCCATGTCCCCTGACCTTCTGCAATAACCTCTTGTGAGGTACCTTGTCAAACGCCTTCTGAAAATCCAGAAAGACCACATCCACCGGCTCTCCTCTATCCACTGCCCTAGACACATCCTCATAGAACTCCAGTAAATTTGTCAGACACGACTTCCCTTTAATGAAACCGTGTTGCGTCCGCCCTATCAAGCAATTCCCTTCAAGATGCCTCGCAATTTCCTGCTTAATGATGGATTCTAACATTTTACCTACCACAGACGTTAAACTAACCGGCCTATAATTCCCCGCCTTTTGCCTGGCACCCTTCTTAAACAACGGCGTAACATTAGCCGTTTTCCAATCTTCCGGCACTTCCCCGGAATCCAGCGACGTCTGGAAAATAACCACCAAGGCATCCACTATCACCTCCGCCATTTCTTTCAGAACCCTCGGATGCATTCCATCCGGTCCTGGGGACTTGTCCACAATCAGCCCCTCCAGTCTGTCGAGCACCACCTCTCTCGTAACAGTAATGTCATTAAGACCCTCCATTCCTACCACCTTTCCATCGCTAACACCCGGCAAATTATTCACGTCCTCCTCCGTGAAGACAGAAACAAAAAAGTTATTCAAGACCTTCGCCATATCCCCATCCCCTACCACTAGCTCCCCTTTCTCATCCTCTAAAGGACCAACGTTCACCCTAGCCAGCCTCTTCCTTTTTATATATTTATAAAAACTCTTGCTATCCTTTTTTATATTAAGTGCTAGCCCAGCCTCATAGCTTCTCCTACCCTCCTTTATCAACTTCTTTGTCAATCTTTGTTGACATTTAAACCTTTCCCAATCCTCTTCTCGCCCACTGCTCTTAGCTACTCTAAATTCCTCCGCTTTTAATTTAACACTTTCCTTCACCTCCTTCGTTATCCACGGCTTATTACCTCTCTTCCTACTGTCCTTTTTAACCATCGGAATAAATTTCTGCTGAGCACCAAGAAAGATCTCCTTAAAGATCCTCCACTGCTCCTCAGCAGACCTACCTTCCAACACATTCCCCCAGTCCACATTCGCCAATTCTTCTCTCATCCTACCATACTCCCCTCTATTCAAACAAAGGACGCGCGTCCGGGAACCCACTTTCTCCTCCTCCATCTGCACCAGAAACTCCACCATACAATGATCACTCTCTCCAAGAGGATCCTTCACCGCAAGGTCCCTAATTCTACCCGCCTCATTACATAGCACCAGATCCAAGATAGCTTGCTCCCTCGTCGGCTCCAACACACACTGTTCAAGGAAATTATCCCGGCAGCATTCCAAGAACTCCTCCTCGAGCCCACCTCGTCCAACATGGGTCGACCAATCAATATGCAGATTGAAATCTCCCATAACTACTGCCGTCCCATTCCTGCACGCCGCACTTATTTGCGTGTTAACAGCCCGCCCCACCTCCAGATCATTATTCGGGGGCCTATAGACGACACCCACCAGCGTCTTCCTCCCTTTGCTGTTCCTAATCTCCACCCACAACGAGAGCTGTGAAGAGGAGACTGTCCAGAAATATGATGAACAGCTCTAACTAAACATTTTTTCCTTCCGAGGTGAATCACATAAATTCAGAATGATTCTGAAGTTAAATGGACAACATTAGGATGGAAGTTGATACTGGTCCTGCTGTATCTTTAATTTTTGAGACTATTTGCCAACAGAGACTGAAGCATTTCCTGTAAAACCAGCTGATCTGATTTTATGGAAATATACGGAAGAGATTGTGCTGTCAAAAGGTCACATCATGGTCAGCTTACAGTTGTTTGGGCAAATAGCGGAGATCCCTGTCCGTGTGGTCCATGGTAAATTTCCAGCTCTATTTCGGAGATCAGGTTTGGAGAAGATAAAGCTTAACTGGAGTGCTGTCAACAGATTTGTTGATGCCAAAACAGACCTACAGCATCTTCTGAATAAATACAAGAGTGTTTTCGAAGAGACATCTGGCTCAATGTAGGGAATTCAAATTCAACTAAAGACAAAGCCTAATAATCAGCCAAAAAGTCTCAAAGCAAAAGCGATGCCATATGCAATTCATCCTAATGTTGAAGAAGATTTAGTATGAATTGTTAACACTGTTCTTTTAGAGTTGGTTACAATGAGTGACTGGGAAACTCCCCCTTGTACTTGCCATGAAACCAAATGGTTCAGTTCATATTTGTGGTGATTTTAAAACAACCATAAATCAATGTTGTTCTGATCAATATCTGCTTCCGTTAATTGAAGATTTGCTTGCTGGGATAACAAGTTGATGGAAATTCTACCGTTTTACTTTCAGTTTGGTATTCTGTACAGAGCAGACAACATCTTTCAATAAAACCTGTTGTGTGTTACTTGAATCTACGTGTGTAAACCACATTTTTTTCTTTTGTGTAAAACCCACAACCCCTAACAGAGTTAGGACATTACACTATAAATAACTCCTTCATTCATTCTATATAGAACTTCTTCATTCACCATGGGGGCAATTCTCCTAGCCCGCAGCGCCGCTCTAGGTTTTTTGGAGTGATCAGCTCCATGCTGGAAATTGTGTGGAATTGATTTAAATATTTAAATTGACATTTCAATTTCATTTGGAGTGAACAGAAATCATGGAAAGCAGGAGACCTAGGATTGTGTGTGTGTGTGTGTGTGTGTGTGTGTGTGTGTGTGTGTGTGTGGGGAGCTGCTCCTTGAGCAATGCCAGGCTTGCAGTGCCATCCTGAGCCCATTGGCATTGCCAAAGGGGCAAACTGGCAATGTACAAGGGCACCTTGGCACTGCCCACCAGGCATTGGGCAATGCCAAAGGGCTGGGGTGTAATGGGGGGGGGTCTGTTGAGGTGCAATAGGTAGGGATGGGGTGTCCTGCTGCCACTCTGCATTGGGATTGGTGGCAGAGGAAGGGAAGAGAGTGACCGGGCTGACCATTAGGGTGGGGGTGGAGGGGTGGTTGGGGCTGCCAGGAGTGGGGGTTGGGGGGAGAGGGAGGTGCCAGGGGAGATGGGGGGCAGTCTGGGACCTTATGGGAGGGTTTGTTGGGGAGATCGGGGTCGGTCGCGACTTCGGCACTTGCCTGGAGAGGTCCGGGAGGCCTGCAATCATGAGGTGAGGGGTTGGAGGGATAGCAATGTGGAGTTGCAGGGCTAGCCAGCGATCGGGAGGCTGGCAATGCTGGGCTACTGTGCATAAGCCAATCTCCGCTCTGACAGATTGGCCCAAGTGCAGTGACCCACTCAGCACAATGCTGCCTGCTTCACCAGTGGGAAAAAGACGCACCCCCTGATTTTCAGCGTGGATCTCCCTGAGGCAGTCTATAGTACTTAGAGTGTGGGAGATTCATCTTAAAAACCCTGCTAAAAAAAAGTGGGAGTTACTCCAGTTTTCACGCAAATTAACATTTTTTAGAGAGAATCACCCCCCATATATAACTTCTTCATTCACCACATATATAATTCTACCTTCATTCACCTTATATATAACCTTACTTGTAACTTCTTCTTCATTTGCCCTATATGTGGGGAAGCAGTTGCACAGTGGTGTTGTCACTTGACCAGTAATCCAGAGATCCAGGGTAGTGCTCTGGGGACCCAGGTTTGAATCCACCAAGGCAGATGGTGGAATTAAAACCTCAATAAAATATCTGGAATTACAAGTCTGATGAAACCATTGTCGATTGTTGTAAAAACCCATCTGGTTCTCTAATGTCCTTTATGGAAAGAAATCTAATGTTCTTACCTGGTTTGGCCTACATGTGACTCTAGACCCACAGAAATGTGGGCAGCATGTTAGCACAGTGGTTAACACTGCTGCCTCACAGCAGCATTGACCCGGGTTCAATTCCAGCCTTGGGCCACTGTCTCTGTGGAGTTTGTATGTTCTGCCTGTGTCTGTTGGCTTTCCTCCCACATCCCAAAGATGTGCAGGTCAGGTTGATTGGCCATGCTTAATTGCTCATTAGTGTCCTAAGATGTGTAGGTTAACAGGGTAATTACGGGGGGGGTTACAATGAAAGGGCCTGGGTGAAATGCTATATCGGAAGGTCGGTGAGGACTTGATTGGCCGAATAGCCTCGTTATGCATTGTTGGGCTTCTGTGATTCTTTGTGGTTGACTCTTAAATGCCCTCTGAAATGGCTTAGTAAGCTACTCAGTTGTATTTAACTGCCACTTGTTGGAGTTGTTCATGTCCAAAGGCAGCAGGATCTGGACAATATCATGGTTTGGGCTGACAAGTCGCAAGTAACATTTGTGCCACATAAATGGCCATCTCCAACAAGAGAGAATTAAACTATCGGCCCTTGACATTCAATGGCATTACCAGTGGTGAGTAACTTCCTGACTCCCCATTTGCCTGGATGAGTGCAGATTCAACTACACTTCAGGATAAAGCAACCCACTTGATTGCTACCCCTTCCACAAATGTTGAATTGTTCTGCCACCGACACTCAGTAGCAGCAGTGTGTATCATCCACAAAATGCACTGCAGGAACTCACCAAGTTCCCTTAGGCAGCATCTTCCAAGCTCACAACGACTACCGTCTAAAAGGACAAGGGCAGCAGATACATGGGAACACCTGGAGATTTCCCACCAAGTCAGTCACCTTCAGTGTTGCTGAGTCAAAATGCTGGAATTCCCTCCCTAACAGCACTGTGGGTGTACCTATACCTCAGGGACTGCAGCAGTTCAAGAAGGCAGATCACCACCACCTTCTGAAGGGCAACTAGAGATGGGCAATAAATGCTGGCCAGCCAGCGACACCCACATCCCAGAATTAATAAAAATAATTCACCCCATGTATGTCATTCTTCATTCACTCTATATATAACTTACTCTTTATTCACCCAATAAATAATTTATTCTTTATTCACCCAATATAACTCCTTTATTCACCCTATATACAACTCCTTCATTCATCCTATCCATAATTTCTTCATTTACCCTATATATATATATATACCTGGATTCATTCAAGCGATATTTGACTCCTTCTTTATTCACCCTATATTTAACTCTTTCTCCATTTACCCTATATATAACTTTATTCATCCAATATACAACCCTATCATTCATCCATATATATACATATATATAAAATTCCTGCCTTCTCCCTATATATAATTCCGTCTTCATTCATCCTATATATAACTTTGTCATTCATCGTATGTATAGTTCTTCCTTCATTCACCCTTTATATAATTCCTTCTTAGCACTGTTTACTCCTTCCGCTGGTTACCTCAGTAGCCTGAACTCCCACAGCAGAATTTAGTGCATTCCCTCAGAGAGGGAAACAAGCTGGGTGAAGGTATTTAATTATGCAGCAGGAAAATGTTATCTTCCCACAGCGGAATGAAAATTGGGAATTAAGCTGTTGGTGGATTAAAGGCAATTCCAAGCAGCAGGAATCTAATTTAATGCATTAATATGTATACTTATTAAAACACAACAAATTAAACTGTACCTTTGCAATTAAGTTAGCAGCAAATGAGAAATGTATCATTCCGGTCACGGCTGGTTAACAGTGACATTAGGCAGGTGAAATATCCTTCCTGGTAGATTTGGAGTGGGGAGGAGACGTTGTACTTGTTTGGGGAACCAGGAGATGCAGGTTGAGCTGTTGCATTGAGCTTTTGGTCGTGACTGTCCAGGGAGGACAGAAGCATTGCTGTCCGAGGGAGGGAGGTCAGAGATGTGGCTGTCTGAGGGAGGGAGGTCAGGGACATGGTTGTCTGAGGGAGGGAGGTTAGGGACATGACTGTCTGAGGGAGGGAGGATGGGGACATGGCTGTCTGAGGGAGGGAGGTTAGGGACATGACTGTCTGAGGGAGGGAGGATGGGGACATGGCTGTCTGAGGGAGGGAGGATGGGGACATGGCTGTCTGAGGGAGGGAGGTTAGGGACATGACTGTCTGAGGGAGGGAGGTTAGGGACATGGCTGTCTGAGGGAGGGAGGTTAGGGACATGGCTGTCTGAGGGAGGGAGGATAGGGACATGACTGTCTGAGGGAGGGAGGATGGGGACATGGCTGTCTGAGGGAGGGAGGATGGGGACATGGCTGTCTGAGGGAGGGAGGATAGGGACATGGCTGTCTGAGGGAGGGAGGTTAGGGACATGCCTCTCTGAGGGAGGGAGTTCAGAGACATGGCTGTCGGGAAGAGAGGGGTCAGGGACATGGCTGTCTGAGGGAGGGAGGATAGGGACATGGCTGTCTGAGGGAGGGAGGTTAGGGGCATGCCTCTCTGAGGGAGGGAGTTCAGAGACATGGCTGTCTGGAAGAGAGGGGTCAGGGACATGGCTGTCTGAGGGAGGGAGATCAGGGTTATTGTGAGCCAATGAAAGATCATAGGAGACAGGGCAGAGGGAGCAAGTTGGATAACAAAGAGCAGATCAGGTTCATCTCCTGGGTGACAGACAATTGATCAAGTGAGATTGTGGCTGGCTTGAGGGTCGTAAGAGGAAAGGCAAGGGTAATGGAGAGATATTTTAAGGGTGATGGAGGACAAAGGGGAATGCTGGGTAATGACATGTAGTGGGACTGGAAAATCCTGCACCAGCCAATGATTGGCTCCCACCACTGCAAAACACAACACAGGGGGTGGAAAATCCTCTCCTTAGTATGTCATTTTTGAAAACATTGTCAGCAATTCAGTTCTAATGTTGAATTTTGTAAATGAACCGCTAACTGATGAGACAGAGGTCAGAGGTCAGGCAAATCACATGATTGCTATGGTGCCGGGTGTGACACTGCTGAGCAGCTGTCACTAAGAGCTGAGTTGATCCAGAGGCTGGGTTCAGGATGCAGGGAGAAACCCTGAGGTGGAACTAATGCCCTGCATTCAGGTGACACCATGGAATGACCATTTACGATTTCCTGAACGGCTAAATATTTTGAGAGGTTCACAATGAAGAATGAGATGTAACATAGCAAATGGATGATATTCCAGCATAAGGGGAGCCCTCAGCAGAACCTGTTTAGAGATAGGAATGCTCCAAGTTTCACTGAATGATGAGTGTGAATCTCTGCAGATCTGTTTTAGAACATATGGCAGATTGATTGAGAGTGAAGGCAGAAACTGCAAACCAGCAGCATTGCGCTAACAATGAATATCTTTAAACTTTAATGTAACTTTGATGAAGCAGTGAGGAAAGTTGGCAACAGAAGTGAGTGAGAAGACAAACCTACTCAGGGATCTGCTGTGTAAAAACAATGCCTGAATTTGGAAAGGTAATTGACAGCAAACATTTCAGTTGATGAAACTAAATTGAGTGGCCCACCTACACGGTTTGGCCTTGAGAGAAATTGGCATCTCAGCAGATACTTCAGAAATAGCTTGATGGTTATTATAAAATTGACAAAAGGGATGGTAATGACCGGATCATTACTCTCCAATGTTCAATGATTACCCACACAGGTACACAAAAACAGAAAAATTAGAGTATAACTACAATGTGGAAAGATACAGGAAAGAAAAATGCATTTATATTTTGTCTATCAGAACTTCATGACTTCCCATTGTGCTTTACAGCTGATGGAAGTAGTTTTGAAATGCAATCACTGCTGTAAAGTAGAAAAGATGGCAGCTGATTTGTGCGCAGCAAGGTCTTACAAACAGTAATGTGATAATGAGCAGATAATCTGTTTCTGAGATGTTGCTTCAGGGATAAATATTGGCAAAGACACTGGGGAGAGCTCTCTTGATTTGCTTCAAAATATTGCAATTGGGTCTTGTATATTGGCCCGAGGAGGGAAGGTGAGGCTTTGAAAGCAATGCAATGGAGCATCAGCCAAGACGTGATACTGAAGTCTTTGCAATGGGACGATGAGTGCACAAGCCACTGACTCAGTGCTGAGGACACTACTAAATAAAGTAGTGGAAAGCATCAATTCCAGAAGATTGGGGTTGTACAATAAGCCTGGTTATTATAGTAGAGAAGGATTGCCTATCTGAAATAAAGACCATACTAGCCTGTGAAAAATATTAATTAGCTCAACATTAACGCTGGGGTGTGGGGTGGGGGAGGGCAAATGCTCCTAAAAATGAGCAATGGAATCATGATGCAAGAATGACCCTTGCCTGTTGCTTTCCATGCAGGCAGCATATGAACTTTGTGCTGTCTGCCCATATCTATGATTGACTTGATTTATTATTGTCACATGTAACATACAGTAAAACGTATTGTTTCCTGTACGGTATACAGACAAAGCATTCCGTTCATAGAGAAGGAAATGAGAGACTACAGAATATAGTGTTACAGTCATAGCTAGGGTGTAGAGAAAGATCAACTTAGTGTGAGGTAGGTCCATTCAAAAGCCTGATGGCAGCAGGGAAGAAGCCGTCCTTGAGTTGGTTGGTACATGACCTCAGACTTTTGTATCTTTTTCCTCTTAGAAGAAGTGGAAGAGAAAATGTCCAGGGTGCCTGGGATCCTTAATTGTGCTGGTTACAAAAACAAAGAACAAAGAACAGTATAGCACAGGAAACTGGCCCTTCGGCCCTCCAAGCCTGTGCTACTCATTGGTCCAACTAGACCATTCGTTTGTATCCCTCCATTCCCAGTCTGCTCATGTGACTATCCAGGTAAGTCTTAAATGATCCTAGTGTGTCCGCCTCCACCACCCTATTTGGCAGTGCATTCCGGGCCCCCACCACCCTCTGTGTAAAAAACGTCCCTCTGATATCTAAGTTAAACCTCGCCCCCCTCACCTTGAGCCTATGACCCCTCGTGATCGTCACCTCCGACCTGGGAAAAAACTTCCCACTGTTCACCCTGGTTGCTTTACCAAGACTGCGTGAATGTACACAGAGTCAATGGATGGGAGGTTGGTTTGTGTGATGGTTTGGGTTACATTCACGGCCCTTTGTAGTTTCCTGCAGTCTTAGATGAGCAGGAGCCATATCAAGCTGTGGTATAGAAAGGATGCTTTCCATGGTGCACCTGTAAAAGTTGATCAGAGTTGTTCCTGACATGTCAAATTTCCTTTGTCTTCTGAGAAAGTAGAGGTATTGGTGGGCTTTCTTTATTATAGTGTTGCCATGGAGGGGGACCAGACTGGTTGTTGGTGATCTGGACGCCTAAAGACGTGAAGATTTTGATCATTTCTACTTCATCCCCATTGATGTGGACAATGGCATGTTTTCCACTACATTTCCTGAAGCCAATGACAATCTCCTTAGTTTTGTTGACATTGAGGGAGAGATTATTGTCATTGCACCAGTTTATCAAATTCTCTATCTCATTCCCGTACTCTGTCTCGCATCGTTTGAGATCTGACCCATCACAGTGGTGTTGTCAGCAAACTTGAAAATCAAGTTGGAGGTGAATTTGGCCGCACAGTCATAGGTGTGTAAGGAGTATGGGGGGTTTGGGGCACCGGTGTTAAGGATGATCATGGAGAAGGCGTTGTTGCCTGTCCTTACTGATTGTGGTCTGTGGGTTAGGAAGTTCAGGATCGAGTTGCAGAGGGAGGAGCTGAGGCCCAGGCCAGGGAGTTTGGAGATGAGTTTCATAGGAATAATGATGTTGAAGACTGAGCTGTAGTCAATCAATGGGAGTCTGACATAGGTGTCTTTGTTATCTAAGTGTTCCAGAGTTGAGTGAAGGGCCAGAGAAATGGTGAATGCCATGTACCTGGTGCAGCGGTAGGCAAACTGTAGTGGATCCAGGCATTTCAGGAGGCTGGGATTGATTCATGCCATGACTAACCTTTCAAAGCACTTCATAACAATGGATGTTTGAGCCACCGGACGATAGTCATTAAGGCATGCTGCTTGGCCTTTCTTTGGTACTGGAATGACGGTCGTCTTCTTGAAGCAGATAGGGAACTCAGATTGTTGTAAAGAGAGGTTGACAATGTCTGTGATTACTCCCCCCGCCCTCAGTTGATCCACGCAGGAACTGAGTGCTTGTCCAGGTACCCCATCCAGGCCAGTCACTTTCTGTGTGTTGACCTTTGAGAAGGTTGCTCTGACACCTGCAATGGTGACCTCGGGATACAGGTTCATCCAAGACTTCCAAGATGGAGGACATGCTCTCACTGACCTCTTGTTCAAAACAGGCATAGAACGCATGGAGCTCATTAGGGAGGGTTGCATTGGAGCCAGGAATTTTACATGTCTTCATCTTGTAGCCTGTTATATCTTGCAGAACTTGCCATAGTCGGTGGGGGTCCATGTGGCTACCTTGGGACTCTAACTTGGTCCGGTACTGTGCTTTGGTATTTTTGATGGCTCTCCATAGATCATACCTGGCTTTCTTGTCAGGATCGCCTGACTTGAACGCCTTAGACCTGGACTTCAGCAAACAGTGGATAGCCTGTTCATGATGTGGAGATGCCAGAGTTGTACTGGGGTAAACACAGTAAGAAATCTCACAACACCAGGTTAAAATATGTGGTACATATGGACTTTAGTCCATATATGGACTTTATTAAAATATGTGGTATATATGGACTTTAGTAAGGCGTTTGATAAGATTCACGATGGAAGGCTTCTGCAGAAAATGCAGATGTATGGGATTGAGGGTGGTTTAGTTAATTGGATCAGGAATTGGCCAGCAGATAGGAGACAGAGGGTGGTGGTTGATGGTAAGTATTCGTCATGGAGTTCGGTTACAAGTGGTGTGCCTCAGGGATCTGTTTTGGGGCCACTGCTGTTTGTAATTTTTATAAATGATCTGGATGAGGGTATAGTTGGGTGGATCAGTAAATTTGCTGATGACACCAAAGTTGGGGGAGTGGTAGATAGTGAGGAAGGGTGTCATAGTTTACAGAGAGACTTGGACAAGTTGCAGAACTGGGCCAAGAGGTGGCAGATGGAGTTTAATGCGGAAAAGTGTGAGGTAATTTGGCAGGAATAACAGATGTGTAGAGTATAGGGCTAATGGTAGGACTCTGAATAGTGTTGATGAACAGAGGGATCTAGGTGTATGTGTACATAGATCCCTGAAAGTTGGGAATCAAGTAGATAAGGTTGTTAGGAAGGCACACGGTGTCTTGGCGTTTATTGGTAGGGGGATTGAATTTAGGAGCTGCAACGTCATGTTGCAACTGTACAAAACTCTGGTGCGTCCGTACTTGGAGTATTGTGTGCAGTCCTGGTCCCCACATTGTAGGAAGGATGTGGAGGCATTGGAGAGGGTGCAGAGGAGGTTTACCAGGATGTTGCCTGGTATGGAGGGAAGGTCCTATGAGGAGAGACTGACGGATTTGAGGTTGTTTTCGTTAGAAAGAAGGCAGCTAAGAGGGGACCTTATTGAAACATACAAGGTGATTAGAGGTTTAGATAGGGTGGACAGTGATAGCCTTTTTCCTCGGATGGAGAAAGCTAGCACGAGAGGGCATAGCTTTAAATTAAGGGGTGGTAGTTATAGGATGGATGTCAGAGGTAGGTTCTTTACCCAAAGGATGGTGAGGGATTGGAATGCCCTGCCTGCTGCAGTTGTAGATGCGCCTAGTTTGGGGGCGTTTTAGAGATCCATGGATAGGTTTATGGATTGAAAGGGATTGGTTTAGGTTAGAGGGTCTTTGCTTTTTTAATTGGTCGGCGCAACATCGTGGGCCGAAGGGCCTGTTCTGCGCTGTAATGTTCTATGTTCTATGTTCTAAAATCCCAGGCTTTAACCTGATGTTGTGAGACTTCTTACTGTGTTTATCCCTGTTCATCCATGGTTTCAGGTTTGGAAACATGCATATTTGTTTCTTTGGCACATGGTCTTTTACACACTTACTAATGGCAGTGTGCAGCCAGCAGTAAATACATGGGATGAAAATTGGTGATACCAGAGCATGAGCTGGAGTATCCCAATGTACCACTCATCTGACACACTGCTCAATTCGCCAACCCTTCCATTTACCTCCAACAATTTCTATCAACTTCTATTCATCTCTAACATCCCAGCTTCACCAGCACCCTCTCTGCTACAATCCTGGCACCCATAACTCACTGCTTACATACACTGACAGCTATCTGACCATGACAGGTACAGCACCCAAATGGATTACACTATGCTCCCTGATGCACCCCCTCCTTTGGAGGACAAGGTGGCATTCGGCCACGGGCAGCAGGAACTAACTGCTGCGAATGCTGATCCTTGTACTGTTCCACTGACACTGGGGTAAACATAGATATGTCTAAGCTCTCACATTCTTTCATTCAACAAACACTGACTTTGACTGCTGTGGCATACTCCTCTAGTCCACTCAACAAATGTAATTTTCCAGAATTCACAAGTGAACAATCTGCTATAAATCTGTGAGCTACAAACTCCATTAGTAAGAAAACTGAAGCTAAACTATCACCCTCTGCCCATCAAAGCTATTAGAAGAGTTCATTAACAATTCATCACATAGTTCTCTCTGAACCAAGTTCAATAAAATACTTGGAGGTATTCTGGTGTGAAGCTCTGATGAATGCAACGCTGCTTCTGCTATAGCACTGCAGGTGTTGGTTGAATTTAGCACAACCCAATTATATGAAGCTGGAATCTGGGTGCAGATGGGTCCATGTGTTTGTTTGCAAACGTGTGTATGTGTGTGCACATGCATATATGTGTGTGTGTGTGTGTGTGTCTGTGTGTCTGTGTGTCTGTGCATGTGTGTCCATTGGATTGGACCATCATTGTGCTGCAGAAGCTAGCTGTTGCTTTCTGTAGTACGGCTGAACAGGAAACTCTCGCATTCATGTTGCCTGCAATCAGGCATAATTGAAGGATTTATTAGCTGATAATCAACTTGTTTGATCATATTATGAACACACCTTCCATAGCCATCAAGACCTGAGGTGTGACTCAAACCCGAATATTCAGGCCCAGAGGTAAGGATGCAACCCAATGTAGCGCGAGACCTCCCGGTTATGCATTAAAGCTGAAGTAATGATAAATATATAATTAGTCTTCAATATTAAATAAAACTTGTATTATGGGGGTCCATCAAATTTTCATGACACAAGTTCTCGGATTTACCTGAAGCAAAAAGATTGAGGATCAGTTTGTTGGACGGCGGCTTAGAGTTGAGCTCTGCACATGGTGAGTTACTAAGCAGCAATGGCCTCCACTACGGCAGGGGAAAGGGTCACGGAGGCATCTCTTGCTGAAGGGTGAAGCTATGCTGAGACTCTGCTGCAGACGGCATCGATTAGGACTTTGATGATATGTCCTTCAGAAGAACAGCAATGAGTATGCAAACCTAAGGACATCCATCTTCAGCTGCTTCATCCATGAATTTCCTTCCACCATTAGATCAGCAGTGGGCTGATTGCTGGTGTTTGCATAATGTTCACATCATACGCAGCTCCTCAGATAATGAGGGAATTAATGTCCAAATACATTAGCAAGACCTTAACAATATCCAGGCTTGAGCTGACAAGTGGCAAGTAACATTTGCACCACATAAATGATAAATACTATGGCTACAATAGGTGGTCAGAGGCTCCCCATGCCTGGATGGTTGCAGATCCAACAACACTCAAGAAGCTTGATACCATCCAGGAAAAGGCAGCCTGCTTGATTGGCACCACATTCACAAACATTCAATCCCTTACATTCAATCACCTACACATGGCAGAACCTTCTAAATCCATGACTGTTAACATCTAGCAAGACAAGAGCAGCCTATATCTGGGAACAGCACCTACCTGGAAATTTCCCTCCAAGCCTCTTGCCACTCTGACATGGAAATATATCACTTCCTCCAGTGTTGCTGGGTCAAAATCCTGGAACTCCCTCCCTAACAGTGGGTATACCTACAATCCATGGACTGTAGCATTTCAAGAAGGCAGCTCACTCCCACCCTCTCAAGGGCAACTGGGGTTGGGCAGTAAGTGCTGGCCTAGCCGGTGAAGCCCACATCCCATGAGTGAATATAAAGAATCTGAAATACTCAGCTACTGACAGATTGGAAGCACATGCCCGCTATCCAGGAAAAGCAATGTGTTCCAGCTCTGGCTTCTCTCTGGTAAGAGCAAATGAAATATATTCAGTCCTCCTCGCAAAGGTGCCGCAGTGACTGCCCTTCAATAATAGTGAATGGCAAACTAGGGAGATGCTGGAGATATAACCTTCTCCAGCTGGTAAGACCTAATATGAATAATTTCAAGGCCACAATCACCTCCACAGTCACTGGCAATGCAATCCTCACTGCAGGCCTGTCTGCAACAGGATGCCAATGAGCACCTCTGTAGTGTGCAGAGATTTCACACACTACACATTGCTCCTTACTGAGTTTGTGTTTGAAGAAGACCCAACATCAGTACCAGACAATGGGCATCTCTAACAAACCTATTGCTAAATTCTTCACCATCAAAATCCTGGAGCTACCACCGACTAGAAACAGCATTTGGACCAGCCATATAAATACTATGGCTATGAGAGTGGTTCAGATGCTGGGAATTCTGCAGTGCGTAATTCAGCTCCTGACGCCCCAAAGTGTGTCCACCATCTACAAGGCAGGAATGTGTTGGAATACTTCCCACTTGCCTGGATGGATGCAGCTCCAACAATACCCAAGAAGCTTGACACCATTCAGGACAAAGCAGCCATTGGCACCATATCTACATCCACTCCCTTCACCACAGATACGCAATGGGGACAGTATATACCATCTACAAGATGCACTGCAGCAACTCAGTAAGGCTCCTCGACAGCACCTGCCAAACCTATGATGGACAAGTGCAGCAGATGCATGGGAATAACACCACCAAATCTTGCTGCATCCTGCTGCTTATTGATGTTTATTTGTGTGTGGCTGACAGAGGGTGTTACTTGGAGCGTAGAGGTTGAAAATTGAAAATCAGGAAGGTAATCGTTAGAGTATATAATATTAAAAATATCCACTGACAATCAAATGGATCATTGGACAATGCTGCAGGTGAAGTGAAAAGACACAATTGCCAATGAACAGAAGAAATTAGTGGATACAAATCAGTGGGGACTGATGTAATTATACATTGATTCTCAACACAGTGATAATCTGCTATTAAAATAGCTAATTATTATTCAATATGATCATTTTAATAAAAAGGCTCTGACTCGTCTTTAAGGAACTATGGCATGTTGCTTTTAAACTATTTCCTTTTATTGATTTGTTAGATTATAGGGGGGCCGATTTCCAGCTTCCAGTCAGCATCAGAGAGAACGATAATACAAGCTGAAAAACCAGTGAGAATCAAGAAACACACTCCACGATTATCCCCATCCCTTCGCCGGTGATGTAGTGAAGTTCATGTCCATCTCGTCCTTTGTGTATTTTAATATATCTTAATATAATTAATAGGCTCCCAACATTTATTTCCCCCTTAGCCATGTTTTCAAATCTGGTTGACATGATATCATGTTGACAAGAATTACAATAGGTTACCCAGACATAAGCCTTTCATGGGGATCTCTCCAGGGGAATAAAGGTGCATATAGCCTCTGTGGGAGAGTAACATGGCCAGGCACATACCTCGGCATTGCCCCCTGGCATAGGCTGGCATAGTGTTTACCTGGCAATCTCATCCTGTGCCGGGGGCAGTACCAGGGCAAATCCTGCTAAGAACCTCATGGAGGGTCTGTGTGTGTGTGTGTGTGTGTGTGTGTGTGTCTAATAGTTGGATGGGGGAGTGAGAGATAGATGCCAGCGATGACTGTTGGGGGAATGGGGTGGGGGGGTGCATATGTGTATAATGTTGGTGGGGGAGAGGGCAATGCCAATGAAGACTATTGGGAGAGGGGGGAAAGACAGTGTTCCCACCGTTGATTGTGGGCGGGAAGACATGTTGGCTTTAATCACAGGGTTGCGGGGGAGCACTGAGACCTCTGTGGTGAGGTGCAGAAGTTATTTCTTGATCTGATCGGGGCTCCTTTAAAAATGGCACTCCAATCTCAATTCAGCCAGCTTTATGGCATGTTTATGCCCTGCCCCTTGAATGGATGGCATGAAACACACCCCCTTCTTTTTGACAAAGTGTGATAAGATCTGGAGAGAAAACCTGCCTGTCTTTCTGATGATTCAGTCAGATCCTGACACTTTGGCCAGAATTCTCCAGCCGTTCATGTGCCGTTCTCGCTCTCAGCAAGGACAGAGGATTTGGCGCTCAGCCAAATCTCCATTCATTACAGTGAGATGGGAGAATCCCACTGGCGTGAATGGTCAGAGAATCCCGTCTTCTGCCATTCTTTGGTAAGGTTCCACCCATAAAGTCTGTACATGCGTTCTAATTCTCCTATATATCAGCTAAATTTCTACCAAATTTTTACATAATTAAATCACGTTCAAACTATGATTTGTATTTCTTGTTCAAAACTATTATAGCTAAATAAATCTGAGAACAAAAACATTGTCCATCTCAGCCTGCTAACTATAATGTGATTACTGACGCTTAAGTCTTTTATTCAGTTGGAACTGGATAGTAAATGTAAAAAAATTGATCACTTTGCTGTGATGGCCAGATGAAGGCAATTTACAAGCTTCACTAAATCCTACAAAGTAGTTTAAAGTATATGGTAGTTTACAAGACAGGCCTTGCATTCTTATGGCATTTCACTCATAATCTGCTAATAGCAAATTTTATTAGGAAAGTGGTTGCATGCTTTGACTTTCCATTCATTTCTGTTTCAATCAACAATGGAAAATGTGCGAAAATGTTGTGGACAACCTGAGAATCAGGCTGAGACCCAGGTACACAGGTTAACAGCCATCACTATTAACTTCTGAAGTGAGGGAACACTGATGGTCTTGTTTAGGGCGCAATCTCTCTGCCCGAACAGAGTCTGTACATCAGGGGAGAGGAAAAACTCTGAGACTGGGAGTGTTCTTAACCATGGCCAAGGCACATGGTTCACTGGCAGATAACAAGTGGAACAGGCCTTCCAACCGAAAGCTGTCAAAATCTGGAAGTCCAGGTACAGTTCTTGTCCTGGACACTTGAAGAATTGTGCTTGCTTTCTGCCTCTGTTTAGTTCCTTTCACGGA
This sequence comes from Carcharhinus amblyrhynchos, assembly GCF_965287045.1. Lineage (NCBI taxonomy): Eukaryota > Metazoa > Chordata > Chondrichthyes > Carcharhiniformes > Carcharhinidae > Carcharhinus > Carcharhinus amblyrhynchos. The sequence continues at coordinate 134,023,092 of NC_137324.1, read as the reverse complement.
GACTGATAGGTACAAAAAATGTATTTATTGGAGTGGCTACTATAAAAGTAATGAAGGATTGATGATTGCTTCTTCTTCCTTCACTGCACTCCTCAATCCTTTGGTCAGTCGAGTATCCAAAATGTATCTATAGTGGCGTGGGTACCCATATTTTCATAGATACTCCCTCTGACGGCAGATACTCCTATGGGATCAGTGGCAGAAATTCCAATGGAGTGACTCCAAAAGCAGGATCAAAGAATGGACAGATCTTTGGTCCTTCATATTATCTAGTCAATGATATGTCTCCAACACATTAGACCAACTTGTTCTAATGTAGAGAATAGATCAGGGAACACTGGAAAGTATCAAGTACAGTTTGATTGACAGCCAGGCAACATAGTGACATTTCTGAAACTCAAGCTGGTACAATTGGACTTCAATTTGGTTTCTAATCAGATTCCTGCAAGGTAGTCACACCCTGAACTCCCAACCTGGATGATTCCATTGTGACGTAGGCATCTTAGATCACTGCAATTTTCATGAAGTCATGAGACCAGCATCGAGAGGACACATCGCTCATGGCACCACAGAAATGTTGAGAACCATAATCTGAATGAGGGAGCCCACTGAAAGGTAGGTTCAAAAGGCCTTATCCATAACCTCCATCCCCATCCATCTCCCTCGGCCCACATACCCTCCATACCCAGCTGTTGCATTTCCATGCCCATTTACCCACTATGCCTGCTGTACAGAACCAATAAACCCTATAGTAACAATAGGATGTGTGGAAAATCCATTCAATGCACAATAGTTTTTTCATTACATTCTACTTGCTCAATAAGTCTGTCAGTACAGCCCTATCAAACTATCAGTCATCCAGACCCTTTAAAGTAACAATAGCAGAAAGTGCAAGTGCTTGGAACCTCTTTATTTTGTGTAAATAAAGGTTGTGCAGTGGCCAGAATAGATCAGAGAGCAAGTGCTATTAATTAAGCAATGTTTTCCTTGGGGTACAGTTTTTTCAACAGTTCAATGGATACATGGGCTCTCAGCAAGAATGCATCATGAAGTTTTCTGACATCCCAGGCATCCATTATTCAGTTGAAATAGCTGTGCCCCAGGGAAAACTCTGCTTGATTGGCAACTCATGGTCTGTGATCTATATGTCAATTACATAATGTTTATTTACACACAGGGGAGTCAAAGGCAGATAGTAAAATGGAGTTGAGGCCAAGATCAGGTCAGCCATGATCTTACTGCATAAGCAGCTGAATGGCCTATGCCTGCCCCTGTTTCTTATATATGTAATATCATCAGTAAATTATGACCGGAATCAACACAATGAAAGAAACAAAGGATAGGGAAGACTTGCTTATTTTATTATTAATAGCTGGCACAAAGTATGAGGAGGGTTAATGTGAAGTTTCTCTATGGCTGTGGAGAAGATGTGATGTTACAATACATTTCCTCTGTTCTGTTCAAGCCTTAATGATTGTGGAAGAAATACCATCGAAGGATGAGTGTCAAGGGTACGTATACCAATATCTTCATATTCCCCGACCGCACTAACTAGCCCATTAGCAATGTCAGATAAATGTTCTGGGTAGTTCCACTTAGATCAATGTTGGCAAATGGATCAGAGAGGACATTAAGTGTATTGTCTAACCAGTTGAAGACATTCAAGGTCAATAATGACATGACCAACTAGAGTTCACAATGGATTGTACATAATTAAGCTGCCTCTGTCCCACACATTATTATATGTGAAGAAAATCATTAATTTTCATATAGCTGTGATGAGTGTTTAGCTGTAACTTCTGTCCTAGATTGCACCATGTTCCCAAATGTTATGTAATCTCCTTTCACTTAGCATTGAACGCATTTCTGGATGAGAAAGCCTGCAAAAGTACCGGTGAATGTTGACTTCTTTCTGACAGCAATCCCATTATTTTTGAGCAATCATATACAACTTGCACTGAACTCACTTATTTGCCAAAGATTTAATGGATTCTTAAATGGCATTTTTAAAATGGCGCAGTAATTCATAACAATATTTTGTTTAACCTGTGAACTCCTGAAGTAGCCTGTCATTGCGGTTGGTGCAGTATCAGCACATTGCCAAAGTTTATATCCTCCAGCTACAAACAAGAATGTTGGAGAAACTCAGAGAGGGCAATTTTCCCTCCCCGTCTGCCATGGGAATGGTAGTAGGCAGGGGACGCACCACAAAAAGGTCTGTTGACCTCGGGCGAGATTTTCCAGTTTTGGGGCGAACGCAGCTGGAAAGCCCACCTAGAAGGCAACATCTATAGGGAGAGAAAACAGAGTGAATGGTTTGACTCTTCATCAGAACTAAAGGGAGGGAAAAATGTGGGTCAAGGAAACATCTTTGCTGAACTTCTTTGTAATGGAAAATGGAGCTCAAGTCCTAACACTGAATGCAACAGTGGAAAGGATAAACTTGTTATGCAAAGGTTATTGGATTTCTGTCCCCCCATTTAACTGCAGATTGAAATGGGTGAATGGGGGTGTAGAGGCCCACATCACGTTACATTGAATATCAATAATTGAGGTCAATCTGGAGGCTTGCCCCAACTTCCCTCGGAGTTTTAGCCAGATGGAGCCATTGGTTACAGCAATTCCACAAATCTAAATGAGCTGCTGCAGCAAAGCTGGAAGTTTTTCTCATTTCAAAGTTACACAGCTTCAGAACTTCAGAAAATGATGAACAGGATCTACTTGCTCCCAACTGTAAAGGAAGTGGCCATCAGTTTGAGACAGGTGTTTTGGAAACTGCTAGTGCCACTTTCTAAAAGACACATATCAGGGAGGGGGATTTTATAGCTTCGCTCAACAATGGACCTTCTTATTTCCGCTCCTCGCCTACTACGATTCCCGTGGCATGCGGGGCGGTAGAATTCTGTGCATCATTGAACCCAAAATGTGTGGGGTCACAGCAGAAAGGATTTCTGCCTCAAACTTCAGTACCTGATTTGCAACAACAGGTGGTCACCAGTGTAACATAGAGATTATGGGGTCTCCTCCACTACCACCAAGCCCACCACATGACAGAACAAAATTCACTTCATAAAATGCCTGCCTGTAGGCTTCCATTCGAGGGAAGGTCCTCACTCAAGTCTCAGACAGTAAATTCTGGAACTGCTTATAAATGAAGAGTAGCTAAGATGGTTTCCTGCTGCATTCTTCATGTTCTTTTAGTCTTTAGAGTACCTTCTTTTAGGTGGGCTGTGACCAAGGTTAAAGAGACCAACCTACACTTTACAATGGGAGGACCCATCAGATTTAAATGACCCTGTTAGACATCAATCCATTATTCAGCACCAGTACTCCAGCCTTCAGTCTCAACTAGCCAAGGCTGTCAGGAGCCAACGCTTGTGATTCTGAGGGAAGAATCACACAGCTGGTCTTCCCATCCAAAACATCCACTGGATGTAAACCCAGTATTTGGAGACCTGCATTAACCAGAGCCATCCAGAATCAGGTAAACTACTGCAAATACTGGAATTAGAAACAAAAACACAAAATGTTGGAAAATCTCAGCAAGTCTGACAGCATCTGTGGAGAGAGAATAGAGCCAACGTTTTGAGGCAGGATGCCTCTCCGTCAGACCTCAGTGAGGTTGAAACTTGTTACATTCTGATTCAATGGCAGGAATGTTACTGTTACCTCACTGCTCTCTGAAAGCACCCCCCTTTTAAAACCTACTTAATTTTAATTTCTGTTGGGCTAAAGAAGAATTTGCTTGAAAATGATGGTCTGGACAGAGGTGTGAAATTAACATTTAAGAGTTTATTATGCTGGGATACACACACGTACTCACTCCACCCATACAAGGCCTGCTATATTGATAAATGTTCCTGCATTGTTGTCAAGTCCTTTGCATGTGTAAAGGGGAGCTAAGTACAAGTTACCTTTGATACATCACATTCAATTTGCTGAGGCACTCACAATCAACTCAGACATCATTACAAGGCCAAAGGGGACTGCCATCTTTCCTTAACTTCATTTTTTAAACTTGCTTTATCATGGAATGAGGTTAAAACCACTTATTAAATTATACTTTCATGGGGCATGGATATTGTTGGCTAAGCCAGCATTTTTGTTGCCCATTCCTAATTTTCCTAAAGAAGGTGGTGGTGAGATGCCTTTTGGAACACTACAGTTCCCGTGGTGTAGACACACCCACAGTGCTGTTAGGGAGGGAGTTCCAGGATTTCGACCCAGGAACAGTGAAGGAACAGTGATATAGTTCCAAGTCAGGATGGTGTTTGGCTTGGGGGAAAGTTGAAGATGGTGATATTCTGTTGCCCTTATCCTTCTAGGTGGTAGAGATCGCAGTTTTGAGAGGCACTGTCGCAACAGCCTTCAGTGATGGTAATGTCAATAAATGTCAAAGCAATATAGTTGGATTATGTCTTGTTGGAGATGGTCATTGCCTGGCGCTTGTTAGATGTTATCTGCCATCTGCCACTCAACAGTGCAAGCCTGGATATTGTCCAGGTCTTGCTGAATTTGGACACAGGCTGATTCAGTATCTGAGGAGTCACAAATGATGCTGAATATTGTGCAGCGATAAATAAACATCCCAAGTATTGATCTCATGTTGGAAGGAAGGTCATTGATGACACAGCTGAAGATGATTGGGCATAGGACACTACCCTGAGGAACTCCTGTGGTGATGCCCTGGAAATGTGATGATTGACCTCCAAAAACCACAATCATGTTTCTTTGTGCCAGGTATGACTCTTGCAAGTGGAGGGTTTTCCCCAATTCCCATTGATTTCAGTTTTGCTAGGACTCCTTGATGCCACACTTAGTCAAGTGTTACCTTGATGTCAAAGGCAGCCATCCTCATCTCATTTCTCAGTTCAGCTCTTTTTTCCACGTTTGGACGAAGGATGTAATGAGATCCAGAGTTGAGTGGCTCTGGTGGTACCCAAATTGAGCATGAGTGAGCAGGTTATTGCTGAGTAAGTGCCACTTGATAGCACTTGATATGAACAGACTGTGTGTGTGTGTGTGTGTGTGTGTGTGTGTGTGTGTGTGTGTGTGTGTGTGTGTGTGTGTGTGTGTGTGTGTGTGGTGGAGGGGTGGCTGATAATCACAGGGGTGGGGGTTGCGGAGGGGTGGGGTCAGAGTTGAATGCCAGCTCTAATTGGAGGAGGAGGGTGGCGTTGGAGGGGTTGGGGCTCTGAGACCTCCATGGTTGACTGGGGAAGCAATTTATTAATGTTCTGATCAAAGTGCCTTTTAAATCTGGCGCCCCAATCTTAGTGCAGCCGAGTTTTGCCATCATGTTGAGGCCCCACCCCCTTGTATGACGGTGTGAATCGGGCCCCATGGGCTTTTTGGCAGAGCCATAAAATCTGGAGATTTCCCTGAGAGAAATATGTTGGTTTTCTTGCCAGAACTATCACTGCCATTTTTTGGTAAGATTTCACCAATTGCTTCCACCATCTTTTCTGGAAGAAAGTTCCAATGACTCACCAGCCTCTGAAAATTCTCCTCATCTCTATCTTAAAAAGCCGCCCTCTTATTTTTAAACTCCTAGGTCTAGATTTTCTGACAAGTGGAAACATCTTTCCACAACCACTCTTTCATGACCTTTTTTGGATCTTCTATGTTTTAATCAAATCTCCCCTACTTTTCTAATGAGCAGAGGATACAAGCCTAGCTGTCAGCAACCCCTTCCATTACATTGGCATTGATTGTGAGTAGACTGATGGGGGTGGGAATTGGCTGGGTTAGATTTGTGCTGCTTTTTATGTACAGGACATATCTGGGCAATTTTCCACATTGCTGAGTTTATTGCCAGTGTTGTAAATAACGGAAGCAGCCTGTCTAAGAGTGCAGGTGGTTCTGGAGCATAAGTGTTCAGTTCTACTGTTGGAATGTGGTCAGGGCCATAAGCTTCACTGTATCCACCCCCTGCAAACAATTCTTGATATGACATAGAGTGAATCAAATTGGCTGAATACTGGCATCTGTGATGCTGGAGACCACTGGAGGAAGTTGAGGTGGATCGTCCACTTGGCAATTCTGGCTGAAGATTGTTGAAATGATTCAGCCTTATCTTTTGCACTGATGTGCTGGGTTCCTCCCTCATTGAGGATGGAGATACTTGTGGAGCCTCCTCCTATTAGTTGTTTAATTGTCCAGCACCATTCATGCCTTGGTGTGACAGGACTGCAGAGCTTGGGCATGGAATCTCTTAGCTCTATCAATCACTTGCTTCTTTCCTTATCTGACACACAAGCAGTCCTGTGTTGTAGCTTCACTAAGTTGACACTTTACTTTTAGCTTTTATGTGGGGTTGCCAGCATTGGACTGGGGTAGGCACAGTACATAGTTTCACAACACCAAGTTGAAGTCCAACAGGTTTATTTGGTAACATGAGCTTTCGGAGTGCTGCTCCTTCATCAGGTGACTGTCCTCAAATAAACCTGATGGGCTTTAACCTGGTGTTGTGAGGCTATCTACTATTACTTTTAGTTGCACCTAGAGCTGCTCCTGGCATGCCTTCCTGCACTCTTCATTGTATCAGGCTTGAACTCCTGATTTGGTTGTAAAGTGAATATGCCGGGCCATGAAGTTGCAGATTGTAGAAAGGGTATTAGAACCAGATAGAATTGATAATGGTATCATGGTCACTCTTACTAAGATCAGCAGTTTAATTTAAGCTTTATTAAGTGATTTAAATTCCGCCAGGTGCCATAGTGGGATTTGAGCCCACATCCCCAGAGTGTTAGACTGGGCCTCTGAGTTACTTGTCTGATGACATTGCCACTACACCACACCGCCCAGACTATCTGCCAGTGATGAAGTAGGCCAGTTTTGATGTTTCCCCAAGGCCGATGAACTGCCTCTGGGCACTAACTGCTACTGTAGCAGCATGCCAGCAATAAACAAATAAGACGAGCCAGCCAATTGTTTCACCAGCATCAGCAGGAGCATGCAGAATACTCAGTACCTGGACAAACACCAAATTCTAGCTGCCATATTTAAATAAGGCAGTATTAACCCATTAATGTCATATAACCCATTCACTGTTGCCTTGTCAATGCTCAGCTGAAATCACCTGTACAAGATGATAGTCTGGATTGCTGGGAACTTGGGAAAGGGTGGATGCAAATTTGAAGAATCACAACTATCTGAAAGCTTTGCAAAATCCTTCTGTCCTTCACTGTGAATTTTATTTAGTGTGAAGATGGCTGACGACTTCTATAAAGACATCCATCTCTAGAGCTCGAGATGGCCTTTGGAGTCCTTCTTGACATTGGCAGATGAGACTTGGAATGGAATTGCTGAAGGGTGTGCCTTTTGTACTGCTGCATAGACTGAGGAACCCCACCTCCTCTCTATCCCTTGTGCAGCTTAGGAGGCTGATGAGAAGGCCCACATGCTGCTATCCAAATGCTGGAGGGAATTATAGCAAATGCTTATTGACCCATTCGGAAAGCAGGCCAACTGATACTATTGAGATGCAAACCTCTGTGAGATGGTATCTATCATTTGGAGCCATAGCAGTAGTCCTTTCTAATCAGGCACCACAGAGTGCCACAACAGCAGTCTGAGCAACCATAAAGATACAAGAGGCACTTACAATCTCTCTTATAGAGAACATCTGCCTGGAATTGCCAAGAATGTCAAAGGAGGGCTGCTGTGCCTTGAAAACATCTGGGGGCAGGGCAACCCAGGTCAAATTGGTGAACTGCACCAACATGTTTGCCAGCTGTAGTACATCCCAATCCCTACAAATATCTGTGAAACTCTAAAAACATCCTTCTTAGAAAAGTGAAACCATCAAGTATCAGCCTTAGGAAATGGGGACAGGCAGCACAGTGAACCTGGGTAGGCTGCTCTTTTGGGGAGTTGATACAGACTCAATGGGTTAGATGGCCTTTTTCTGCACTTTAGTAAAGTAAAAGTAAAGTTTATTTAATAGTCACAAGTAAGGCTTACATTAACAATGCAATGAAGTTACCGTGAAATTCCCCTAGTCACCGCTCTCCAGTGCCTGCTTGAGTCAATGTACTTAACTCGCACATCTGTGGGAGGAAACCAGAGCACCCAGAGGAAACCCACACAGACGTGGGGAGAATATGCAAACTCCACACAGACAGTGACCCAAGCCGAGAATCGAATCATGGTGCCCTGGTGTTGTGAGGCAGCAGTGCTAACCACTGTGCCATCGTGCTGTCCGTGTGCCACCATGCTGCCCATTGTGCCACCATGCCTCCCATAAGGATTCTATGGTTTGTGTTTCTATGGATCCTTAGACGAGAGCCAGTGTAATCGGAACCTAAACTCAGTTCTTTACTGCTCCTGCTATCTTCCCGCTGTGTGTCTCACTCCCCCCTGCTTCATTCTCCATTGTTTCTGAGTGGATGCCTCTGCAGCTTGGGGTGAAAGAGGAACATCTGCTTTTATATACTGACGTTGTGCCGAGTGGATAGGTTATTGCTTATTTCAATATATTTTTGGCAGCAGCAGCTTGTTTCTCTTGCCTGCTGGATTTGCTGGGGTCATTATACATTAACAGGCACTGAGATATGATGTTGGGTGGCCACGACATTGGCAGGCCTCTGCTGGGTACCTCTGGCACTGCTATGGTTCTGCTTTTCTTGCAGGGAAATGTTGCTGGGTGCCTCCCACCTCTGACCAGTGCCTAATCTAATTGATGAATCTGGGATCCCCAGTGCTATCTGCCGCCCAAACAAATATATTCCACCAGAAAGCTTTTATGACTGCTGAAAATCCAAAATTGTTGGTGCAATGCTCCTTTAAGCTGCCTCCTGCCAATAAAACCGGTAGCAACATGCAAGTTTCTGCCTCCACCTTCCTCAAAGTGACAAGGTCCTGACAAGTAACATTCCCGATGCTGGGTATTCATCATTATTCTATAAATTAGACTGACCCTGGGATTTCTGCCAAGTTCAGTCAGTGAAGAGTTGCCATGCATTGCAAACTGTATTAAAGTCTGAGTTTTCACCCAAGCAGAGAATGCAGGCTTCCTGATTGCAAATCTCACAGAGCGTGACAAGACAGGGTTGGAATGAAACATTTTTCAGATACCTATCTAACTAACTAAATACTTTTTTTCCAATTTTAACAACTTTGGAGAAGCCACAAATTAATTTAGTCTGGTCTATGCCAGTGCATAATAATTATTTGTTTTTCAATATGTTATGTTTGCAAGTTCCGACAGTTGTGTTTTCTCACATTTTGAAATGTGTGACAATCATTAATTAGAAAAATAGTCAAATGGTGTGGTGTACCACACATCAGCTGACTCCCAAAGTTTAATCTCACGCCTACATGTGATGATATATACCTGTTTCTGTTACATCTCACGTGGCTAGCCGTGTGACACACAATGTTTTCTGCATCTTTCTGCAACTGTGCAAAAATATGAATTAGGACGAACTTCCTCCATAGTCTGTGGTGAAATGGTCTTGCTCTCTATTACCTGGATGGGTTTTCCTTCCCTCTTACCTTTTGCTCTTGAATGTTGGAAAGTGAAATGATTATATATCTAACTTTTTGTCTCCTATTACTTTCCTATTAGTTGGAGCAATACAGCTGCAGAGTAAAGCTCTTGCTTCTTTCAGCCTTAGCAATGTTTCCTAAGATCTCCCCAGTGGTTTCATTGGTTTGTCCAATAGAAGATGGCACGGTGGCACAGTGGTTACCATTGTTGTCTCACAGCACCAAGGACTCAGGTTCGACTCTAACCTTAGGTGACTGTGTGGAGTTTGCACATTCTCTCCGTGTCTGCATGGGTTTCCTCTCACAGTCCAAAGATGTGCAGGTTAGGTGGATTGGCCATGCTAAATTGCCCCTTAGTGTCCAAGGATGTGTAAATTAGTTGATTAACCATGGAAAATGCATGGGGTTACAGGAATACAGTGAGGGTGGGGGTGGGGGGAGGTGAGGCAAGGAGAGGGCCTGGTTTGGATGCTCTTTCTAAGAGTTGGTGCAGACTCGATGGGCCAGATGGCCTCTTTCTGCACTGTAGGGATTGGATGGTTCTATGGTCATTGTCTATGCTGAGCTTTCCGGCCTGCACTAAAGTAGCAATTTGACTGTAACAATTAGCCTTAAAGTATCTGGGTTAGGCTGAGGAAACTTGGCCAAGGCTGTCATTACAGATTTCTATCCAGTGATCAATGCTGGAAGTCTGCATGTGAGGGCAATATGCCAGAGTTCAGCTATGATCTCATTTAGCTTATTCATACCTGAATAATAGTTATTGTGAGTTACTCAAGGGAGACTAGTATCCATAGTACCCCAGCCTTCAGTAAAACAAGTGAGGGGAATGAAATGGGCCAGAATTTTAAAAATATATATCACCCCCATTTTCACCATTTTGGCTTCTAATTAAAATGATCAACTTGTGCTGAATTAAAAGCGCTGTTTTGTTGGTATATGATTGCCCAAGCACATTTAATGTCAATCTTTACAGGTGACAGGGGAGATTTCACCACCGCCTGTTATATTCAGAGCTACAAGAGCAATGTGATAACACTTCAATTCAGAAAAAAAGTAACTTCACCATGATATTTCCAGTGGGCAGCACAGTGGCACAGTGGTTAGCACAGCTGCCTCACAGTGTCAGGGACCGGGGTTCAATTCCTGGCTTGGGTCACTGTCTGTGTGGTGTTTACACATTGACCCCGTGTCTGCGTGGGTTTCCTCTGGGTACTCCGGTTTCCTCCCACAGTCTAAAGATGTGCAGGTTAGTTGGATTGGCCATGCTGAATTGCCCTTTAGTGTCAGGGAGACTGGCTAGGGTAAATGCATGGCTTATGGGGATAGGGCCTAAGTGGGATTGTGGTCGGTGTAGGCTCAATGGCCAAATGGCCTCCTTCTGTACTGCAGGGATACTACTATCAAAAAAAAATAAATAGAAATCACAATGACAATTTAGTCAGAATAGTGTTACTTGTAAAGACCTTTTACTAGCCCATGCTGTACCATCCTGGGAAATGAGAGCCCCAAAAATATGTTTGCCTGTGTTGACAACATGTTGGACTGTATCATGCAGGTCTGAAAAGGCACACTAAGCAGAAAAAAATATTATGGAGTTTATCCAGAGCCAACTCCTGACATTTTCCAATGCACAGGCCTGGATCTTGACAAGGTCAATCCATTGTGAGGTGTGAACAAATTGAATAAGGATGTTTTCACACTTTTATTGCTTTAGTGTGTTTTCATTTGGCATTTGAATCTGTTGTTTCTGTCATAAACTGTGTTTGTAGACATGATTCCCTAAAAGTGGCGTTACAGGTAGATAGGGTCGTGAAGAGTGCTTTTGGTACACTGGACTTTATAAATCAAAGTATTGAGTATAAGAGTTGGAATGTTATGGTGAAGTTGTACAAGACATTGGTGAGGCCAAATTTAGAGTGTGTGTACAGTTTTGTCACCTAATTACAGGAAGGATATTAATAAGGTTGAAAGAGCGCAGAGAAGGTTTACAAGGATGTTGCCAGGCTTGAGAAACTGAGTTACACAGAAAGGTTGAAAAGGTTAGGACTTTATTCCCTGGAGCGTAGAAGAATGAGGGGATATGTGATAGAGGTGTATAAAATTATGATGGGTATAGATAGAGTGAATGCAAGCAGGCTTTTTCCACTGAGGCCAGGGGAGAAAAAAACTAGAGGACATGGCTTAAGGGTGAAGGGGGAAAAGTTTAAAGGGAATATTAGGGGGGGGTGGTTCTTCACACAGAGTGTGGTGGGAGTGTGGAATGAGCTGCCAGATGAAGTGGTGAATGTGGGTTCACTTTTAACATTTAAGGAAAACTTGGACAGGTACATGGATGAGAGGAGTGTGGAGGGATATGGTCCAAGTGCAGGTCAGTGGGACTAGGCAGAAAAATGGTTCGGCTCAAACAAGAAGGGCCAAAAGGCCTGTTTCTGTGCTGTAATGTTCTATGGTTCTATGTCCATTTCGGCCCGATTCCAGATTGATGAATGTGATGGAAAAGGGGGAAGTGCTAATAAAGTTGGGCGGGCAGTTCATTAATTCAACTTAAATACATGCAAATACACTTAAATCGCCGTTGCACCTGTTTTAGGCATGAATCGGATTACGGCCATTCCCGGGTTTCGGTAAAGTAACAATCTGTGCGGACATGGGCGCGGATCGCATTAATGGCCTCATGCCTGACTTTACCACGTTTTCGTGCCTGAAAACGAACACAACGCAATGGTAAACTCAGGCCCTATATCCTAAGCGCAGCCTAACTAAAGTTCTATAAAGCTGCAACATGACTTACTAATTTTTAAATTCAATGCCCTGGCCGATGAAAACAAACATGCCATTTGCCTTCTTGACCAACTTCGCCACCTGTGTTGCCACTTTCAGTGACCTGTGTACCTGTACACCCAGATCCTTTTGCCTATCAATACTCTTAATGTTCTGCCATTTATTGTATATTTCACATCTGTATTATATCTTCCAAAATGCATCACCTCACATTTGTCCAGATTAAACTCCACCTGCTATCTCTTGGCCCAAGACTCCAATCGATCTATATCCTGCAGTTCTCATTGCTATCCGCAATTCCATCAACCTTTGTGTTGTCCACAAACTTATGAATCAAACCAGTTACATTTTCTTCCAAATCATTAATATATATTACAACAGCAAAGGTCCCAGCATTGATCCCTGAGGAACGCCACTTGTCACAGCTCTCCATCCAGAAATGCACCCTTCCACTGCTTTCCCCGCCTGAAATCGGACTTTACAAAGAGTCAGTGTGGACTTGATGGGCCGAATGGCCTCTTTCTGTATTGTAGGGATTCTATGTCTGTGTGTGTGTGAGTGTGTGTGTGTGTGTGTGTGTTTGTCGGGGGGGAGTGGTGGCGGGGGGTGGGGGGGGGAGCAAAAGATGGAAGACTGCTTTATGTTTTTTTAAATTAAACTTCGACACAAGGATGGAGCACCGAGGCACTCATTCTGCCCAACCCACTTCCTCACCTGGCATCAAAGAAAGAATAAGGAACAAAGAAACGTACATCACAGGAACAGGCTGGTCGACCCTCCAAGCCTACACTGAGCATGATGCCTGCCTAAACTAAAACCATCTGCACTTACGGAGTCTGAATCATTCCATTCCCATCCTATTCATATATTCATCTAGTTGCCCTTTAAATACTGCAAACCTACTAGCTCCCATCAAACTCCGCTCTCATTCTGGGGTCCCTGAGGGAACGCCACAACCCCAGAACGAAGTTGGGATCATGGAACCAGGAATCCTCCACACAAAAATCTAGGCCTTTAACTTCTTCTGTTAACTCCTCACCAAGGATTCAACTGGGTTTTACCTCCCTCTGCAGATCTAGTGCTGATTGATTTTGTCTCGGTTCATTAAACCATCTGACACTGGACAGTGATCAACGTGAGATTAATTTTTTGAACCTTGATTAGGTTAGCCTCAAATTGTTGAATTAGTGAATTGATTCTTTCTTGCGAAATAACCAAGGAAGAAGCCAGGCAACAATACATATTCCATAGTTAAAAATAATCACTTAAAGATAAAGTTGAGTATGTCAACAGTTAATAGTCACGCAAAAATATAATCAATGTTACTGGGCAGATGCAAATCATGGAAAGGCAGATTTTCACTAAAGCAGCAGGTTATATTTGGCAAAATTATTTTAAAAATAATTCTTTAGATAACTGACATGTTAATAGCTTTTAATGGCCAGATTATCAAGATCACATGGGTGATTCACACAACCTTTTTTTCACTTGTGGCATATTTGGATTGATGTCCTGCCTTGTGATTTAGATGTTGGCCTTTAGAGTGTTGAGTCAATCAATCTCTTCAGACAGTGTTATCTCTTGTTTAGGTTTTTGATTCCAATTGAACCCACCTTGCAAACAATTAGAGCTGGCTTCCCACCTTTCTCAATTTTTGATATCTCACAACTGAGTGAAGTTTGATTTTGCCTAAATGGTTTGCATAGACTCAGTTTAGCTTCTGACACTCTGTTCTTCACATTACTTTGTTTTATTAAAGGTATCTTTCACACATGCTAGATAAGAATTCTTCCAAAATAGAGGAAAAAATACCTCTTCTAGTTAACACACATCCCAAAACTGATTGCTATTTCAGCAAATACAAAGAAAAACTCTACTTTGAGGCAACCCACATGTCAGAAGGGCCCACCTTTTAATGTCATTTAGCTCCAAGAAGTCAGTACTGATGTATGGATTTTCAGACAAGTCAGCAGAACTTTTGCAATACTTTGCTACCCACCAATCTTGCTTTGAAGAAAGGGACCCAATAAATATGAAAGGTAATTACCTCATTGAAACTAATAAAGTAGTTCTTCCCTGGATCTGAGCCAACAAGTATGAATTATTTAATTTCTTAAATATATGCAGTACTTGTTTATTTAATTTTCAGGTCAGCAGCTGAATTCCATATTGGATGAGCTTTTTCAGGCATTTTAGAGAGCATTTCCTTCACAGAAATCAAATGCAATTCTTCAGACAATTTAATGGAGCACAGTTCCCACTAAGTACAGTGGGGTGATGTTACTGTCACTGGATCTGTAATCCAGAGACCCAGGTCAATATCCTGCTTCTGTAGGTTTAAATCCCATCACAACAGCTGGTGGAATTTAAATTCAATCAATCAATCTAGAATTATTAAGCTACTCAGTAATGGTGACCATGAAACTAGTTTTGGTTGTTATATGCCCATCTGTTTCATTAATGCCTTTTAGGGGAGGAAATCTGCTGCACTTACATGGTCTGACCTACATGTGACTTCAAACCCACAACTAGTATGACTGACTCTCGACTGCCCTCTGAAATGACCTCGCAAGCCTCAGTTGTGGTAATCAGGGATGGACAACAAATGCTGGCCTGGCCAGAGGCACACATATCCCATGAAAGAATAAAGTAAAATATACAGAGGAGAAATAATGATTCAGACAGCAGTAGCATTCAAATGGATCCTCAAAATTGTGACAACACCAAAATTTGTCCTGGGAAAATTTGGTTTAAACGAGTCCAGACTGTTTAAGTTTTCTAAACTCATTGAATAATATAGAGTTAATCTGAATCATTGCCAAGTTTTTTATGGCATCAAACAACTACAACCAATCATTAGCTCGTATCTGTGTCATAGGTCTAAGCGATTCTGCAAATCAAGTGCATTTCATCTGCCAAACTCAGCTGGTTTCATTCTTGGATTGGTCCTAGATAACATGACTAATGTATTTAAGATCTTTTAAAGAAGTTTGAGCAAAAGTAAAGCATAAACTGTAAAAAATTAAATTTTATACAATACTGTCACTTCCCAGGATTCAAACACAGAAAGCAACACAGGACGGGAAACACGGGAAACGGGAAACTGTCCCTTCGGCCCAAAGCATTCTTGCAATAATCCTAGAATCTTCAGTGATTGAGAAGTTTCAAAAGGGAAGGCTTGTCCATTTAAACAATGAACACGGTAAACACCCTATTGCCTACCAATTAAATAGATGCATTATTATTAATCTACGGGTATATTTCCTTTCCTGGCATTAAAGTTAAACATGTTAACATCTCATTGAATTCGGGTGTCACTATTGACTCCACCCAGTTTTGTATTGCATCAATTTCTTGCTGGGCACGTTGTCGGCCATGGTAAGTGTCCAAATATTTAAAATAATGGACAATTCTTTCTGTTTCATATTACTTTCCATTGATATAAATGAGAGCTCTAGGAACAAATATTCCTTATTGTCAAAATACACTAATAAAAGCAAAAGTGAATATATAGAATCACTACAGTACTGAAGGGGGCCATTTAGCCCATCAAGTCTGCACCAAGTCTCCAAAAGAGTATCTTATCCAGGCTCTTTCCCGTGTCCTATCCCTCTAATCCCATGCATTTACCATGGCTAATCCCCCTGACTTCGGGACACTAAGGGATGATGTAGTGTGGCCCATCTACCTAATCAGCACATCTTTGATCTGTGGGAGGAAACCAGATTACCTGGAGGTAACCCATGCAGACACAAGGAGAATGCGCAAACTCCACACAGCAGTCACCCAAGGCCAGAATGTAACCTGGATCCCTAGTGCTGTGGGGCAACAGTGCTAACTGCAGTGCTAATACAGATTGTGAAATCCTTTGCAAGACTACAGCCAAGCCTCTGCTGCTGTTCATTTTTCCTTCATTCTCCTTTTTTTCATCCAGCTGAGTGTTTGATTCGACTAATCCAGCTATGAGTCTTCCAAATGAAAAATAGTTGCCTAAAGAAAAGGTTTTCGGAGGTTAGCCCCTTAAAGACACCTGAATCAAGTTATCTTTCTTGAAATTGCATTGCTTTGGACCTGGACATAATAAACAGCAGGTGGCTAAAATTATGTTTTTTAAAAAATACTTTCAGGTGGAGTCAGAAGGGTGAAGGTTGCTCCTCTTGGCTTTACAACTGTACTGATGGTCACTGATAGTTGGAACTATTCCCCCTTTCCAGGGTTAATCTGAAGTCTGCAGCTTGGAAGACAAAAAATGATTTGTGAAGTGGCAAACCATTTCTAAAGGCAGGTCAGCTATTGGCCACAAAAGCCTCAAAAATGCTGGCATGTTTTCTACCCATTGTGAATTGTATGCCTTGCACACAATAATCAGGGAAATGATGCACATTTCCCTTTCCCTAACTTAATGGCATTAAGGCCAATAGAAATATTCCTACTGCCATTCCAGCTGGGATCAAATAAGTCAGCACAGAGCAACGATTGGAAGCTGAGACTTTTCTGAATTTTATGTGTGATGTGCAGGACATGAAGCAGCACAGTTTCCCAGTTCTGCCTGAGAACAATTAGCAGTATCGATTTTACACTGGCTGCTTATTTAATTGGCAGCCAGTGAAATCATCCGGATAGGATCAGCGGGGCTGGAGGGAGTGGCAGTGGCTGGGCACCGGGACCAATGGTGGCCTGGCGTGAAGTTTAAAGGAGGCTGCCAGAGGCTGCTACAGACAATGGAGGAGGCACAGTGAGGTGTGCACCATGGCAGCGGCAGCACCAGGAAGACTCAGGTGGGCAGCAAGCTCCCCATCTCTTTAACACGTATCTGTGTGCCCATGTGGAAGTGGTGAGTGCCAAGAGGGACATTCTCATGCCATGGGATGGAAGGAGGAAGCCTCCCACCTCACCAAGAAGGCCTGGGCAGAGGTGGCAGCTGAGGTCAGCAAGCACAACCTGATCCACTGCATGTGGATCCAGTGCTGGAAAAGGTTCAATGATCTTCTGTGCTTAGTAAGGGTGAGTTCTGAGTGGGCATTTTCCAGTGTGGGCGACTGAGGAAGAATGCCCGTCCATAGTTCCATAGACAAAGGTGTAGAATTCACGGTACACACTTTTGCCTGTATGTGTTAAAGCCAGAGAGAAGGTCTGGAGGCCTGGATTCATCAGAGAATCAGATGTGAAAAGGGCTGGGAATGTCCATATGTCTCTTGGGGATGAAGTGGGGCAGGGACCAGCATAGTCTGGTGCTGAAGGTGGATGGTTATGTACTGATTGGCGCTCTGCATGTACTTACAGAAGAAACATCACCATGACAAGTCTGAGAGATCTATCACTGGTGATGGGGTGACTAACCTGGGAATATTCACCAGCCATGAGCAGGGAGGAAGATCATCAGGTCACAGAGACGCTGGCGCCTCTGAGATAAGAGCCCAGTAGGATGAAGTGTGACAGGCTGAGAGTGAAGAGAATTTATGAGTGTGTTATCCCTCATAAGGACTTCAGGTGATGCACTGATCACTGAGCCACTGTGATGCCATTGAATCCACTGGCACTGGGCAGTAGAACATGGAAATTGACTCTGATACTGACCCATTCTTTTCGTCCTTCAGCTGAGCCATTCACCGAAAACAAGCCAGGAGGTCAATGATCCTCCATTGACACCAGAACGGGGAACATTGGAAGATGCATCTGCCACATACCCCTCTCAGTACCAAGCACCAGGACAGATACTGACATGTGCGTGGGCAATAGTGAATTGGCTCAGTTGGTAGTGCAAAGTGGTGAGAGCATATCACACTTGCTTGAGCAGATGGTGGAGGCAGGGCATGCCCAGGGCACAGGCAGTTGAGGAGTACTGGAGACTAGGACCATGCTGAGACTGAGACAGATTATGAGCCTCTGTGGTTGTCAATTATGCAGCAAATTGGAGATGGAGCGGAAATCCCTGATGTTCTGAGTGTCATGGTCTCTGTCATGGAGGAGTGCTTGTGGAGACTGAGCACTGCTGTAACCCTGAGCTCTGAACTCACAGCTTCAACTGTTGAGGCTCTCAGCTGAGTGCCCTCCTTCATTGATGAGCAGGGATGTCCAGACACAGTAGTGGACTGGCTGGCTGTCAACTCTGTTACTCCTTTCATGGCAGCAGCTTTTCCACATTGCTGCCAGCTACCACACCATCCTCAGGGTGTGCAGCAACTAAGGAGTGCCCAGTCATGTCACTGAGCAAACCCTCTCAGGTGGAGACTATACAGCCCTGCCAGCCAGAGGATGACCACCAAGGTCATCAACACCAAGAGGACACCACAACCAGCAATCTATCCTGAGGCCACTTACAGCAAGGGGGAGGGGGCACCAAGAGGTAGCAACTGCAAAAATAAGCTTAAGACACAGTGAGCACAGCAATGGGTTTGTACTGGAGGCTTATGATATCTTTATCACAAGTGTTTAAATCAGTTCTGATTGGATTTTTTTGTTTGTTTCACATTAATGTTATAAAGAAAAATGACTAGTTGCTCCCAAGCTATCAGTTCAGTGCCACAATGACCTTGATGATTATTGGGTGTCCACCTATACAATTGGAGGCTATCTCCGGCCCCTGCCTGCGTGAGTTTCCTCTGGGTGCTCTGGTTTCCTCCCACAGTCAAAAGATGTGCAGGTTTGGTGGATTGACCTTGTTAAATTGACCCTTATAATGTCCCAAGGCATATAGGTAAGGGGGATTAGTGGGCTAAATACGTGGGCTTATGGGTTAAGCCTGGATAAGAGTTCGGGCAGACTCAATGGGCCAAATGGCCTCTGTTTGCACTGTAGAGATTCAATGATTTAATTGTCTGACAGATGGTCATGATGACTTCCCTTGAAAGCTGTAGCACTGGACATCAGTCATGTCCAAATTGTTGGTTTGCTTCCTGTACACCCAGGCAGCTGGGCAGTAGCACCTTCTGTGGGGCCATCCTTCTTGCCCTCCATGCTGGTTCTGAACACTCTGTGCCTATAACTCTGCCCAAAGGTGATACCTACAACCACCTGGCCTCCTCTCTCTTTGTCCCCTATCCTCCTCAGAGGAAGTGCTCCTGTGAAGTACATTATACCCATCCAAAGAGATGCAAACAAAGCTGACTTGTGCACAGAGGGTGTCAGAAGGATGCAATCTCCAATGTCACAATACTGCAATGCCCTGAAAGCTTTTGACCAGATGCTAAACTTCCAAAGAAAACAATGAAAAAGCTCACTTTATCTCACATAATTTCGGGTCTGATGCATACCTGCCTGGACAGGGTAAAATTCAACCTCGGTTTTTATAGCTTAGCGCCATGTATTGTGTTCCCAAAACGACCATCGGTAACAGATATTTCTGCTTTGCTTGTAGCAGAATACATAGCACAGATTATTCAACCACATACAGAGCAAACTGAAAATGTGACGTAAAATTGAGCTTAATTTAATCTGCTCATGACCTCTAAGTGTAGTTTTTATTTGCTTAAACATTAATGCTTGCAATCAATTTGCAGGATATGCTGCATAAAGTACTGACCATATTCTACACCACTCTTCATAAATTTCCATTGAACATTAAAGCTGAAAATACTGCCCCATACAGGATGCTGCTACTGCTGGCTATTTGTTCTCATTGAACTTTACAAGGTAATGACATACCTGCTGGATTGTTCTCCTGATTAAATACATTGCCAATGCCAGTATGATCTCATCCTGTCTCACACACGTGTAAAGACAGTTCAGCTGCCGACTACACACTATACATAACGCATATGATATAATCAAAAAGCAGCTTTAATGAAAAAATCTTGGGTGCAGAGTTGTTAATTATTTCACACGTTTTCTACAAAGCAGCAGCAGAACTACTTTAATGAATAGTTGTTCCCTGCTAGACCTCCAAAACTCTCACTGTTGCTCATGTCCATCTTTCTGGTTGTTATTAATTTCTATCTCTCAAATGATATGGATATACTGGACACTTCCTTCAAAGAACAATGTTGAATGAAATGAGGAAAGTGAAAAGGCCCATCAAAAAGTAACAAGCAGAGAGTAGGCTTATATCTTACACATACTGGGATCATTCAAGGTCAAGACCTCCATAAATTCTCCATGGTGACATCGCCTACTGACCACTTTAGTAGATTTCAGTCTAGACATCCAATGTATTGGTACAGGTAATAAAACCCTCTTAAAACAAGAGGGCAGAAAATTACCCTGTTAGCAAAGAGGTCACATGGGCTCTGAGTAATGTGATTACAAGGCTGATCCATTTGAGACTTGCTGGGAACTTTTCCATCAGAGAATATTCAGATGTTTTTCTCAATCAACCTTTATTCACCAACAGATAATCAAGAGGGAATGAGAGGCAATAGTGCCTTGATTACTCGCCTGGTCTTCTGGACAGCCCAGCCTGTGTATGAAAAGTAAACTGAAGCCCATCACTTACAGCTCAAGCCTCTGTGAGGCAGGAGACAGTCTGAGTTCTGTAAGACTTGTTCCACTGTCTGTTTTTTCATTAACCACAGAGAGATATGTAAACAGTGGATGTGGTTAATGTCTGTGGTTCCAATGCCTCAGTGAAAACATTTTCACCCTGTTTTGTGATTACACCTCGGAATGAAATTAGGTGCAATAAAAGCACAGAACCAAAGGCCAATTTTCCGAATGTATCCATTAAAAGGCGGAAAAGGGTGGGGAGTGTGTTTGCTATTTCTTGACCTGTGTTCCCAGTTCCCTACTGTCAGCAGGCAGCTGGGAAAATGACCATTATATCCTAAATACAGAATGAACAAAATAGTCAACTGGGAGATGGGCCTTTTCCCAATCTTTTTTTAGGATGGGTGCCATATGTTTGCATTATGGAAGCAACTTTTCCCCCTTCAATTCCAACTATGTGCTGGAGTCACCAGATACACTGATGTGAGATAGACACAGAAACAGTCTAGGCAAGGAAGAAGGGCTTGCATTTCACAACACTAAGTGCTCCAAAGCACTTTACAGCCAATGAAGTACTTTTGAAGTAGTCACTGATGTAGTGTAGGAAATAGGACATTCAATTTGTGAACAGTAATTTCCACCAACAGCAATATGTTTCTTCTTTGCCTTGCTCCAGCTTGGCCTGGTTCTGTATCTGTCTCACATCTATGCATCTGGTAACTCCAGTACACAGCAATGTGTCAATGACAAGACAATCATTTCAAACCTGATGACTAAAGATAAATATTAGCCAGAACACAGTCAAGAGTGCCCTTCCTATTATTTACAATACCAAGGCAACTTTTATGACCACATGAGGTGGGAGACAGGGCCTGAATCTAATGCCTCATCTGAAAGATGACACCTCCAACAGTGCTTCACTCCCTCAGTGCTGCACTGAAGTTTATGAGTTCAAATCTCTGGAATGGTACTTGAATTCGAAACTCTCTGACTCGGAGGTGAGAGGGCTGCCACTAAACAGTGATTGACATCTAAGGAAACTAAGTGGCAAGTATTTCCATGATGTTACATATCTTTGCAATTATTTACATATAATAGTTAAAAAACATTACATAGGCTCTATGGGCAGTTTTTTTCAGCCCTTTCTTGGCAGGGGCGAGGTTGGAAAATGCAGCAAGGTGTTCAAACGTTCATTGACTTTGGCGAGACTGGAAGATCCTGCTGGTGGAAGGAGCCAAAAAATTCCACCCTACATCACAGAAACAGTTCATTTAGCCAACTGGTGTAACCAGTGTTTATGCTACACATGATCCTCTCCCTACCCTTTTTCATCAACTCTATTAACATAACTTCAATTCCTATCTCACTTGTTTCATAGAATCATAGAATCCCTACTGTGCAGAAGGAGGCCATTCAGTCCATTGAGTCTGCACTGACCACAATCCCACCCAGGCCCTAATCCCATAGCCCCATGCATTTACCCTAGCTAGTCCCCCTGACACTAAGGGGCAAGTTAACAAGGCCAATCCACCTAACCCACACATCTTTGATCTGTGGGAGGGACCCAGAGGAAATCCACACAGACACGGGGAGAATGTGCAAACTTCACACAGATGGTGACCCAACCTGGGAATTGAACTTGGATCCCTGGCGCTGTGAGGCAGCAGTGCTCACCATTGAGCTACGATGTCGTTATGTAACTTGTTTTGCTCAACTACTGGTAAAATGCAGAGAGCTCTGTTCTGTTTTAATGATATGAGAAGTGACATCATTCCATACTATTTTAATATTTACTTTTAACCTTGTTAGGATGAGCAAGTTTTGATGCTAGTTTCTGCCTCTATTTATGTATCTGAGATATGTAACTCTATCTCCTCTGTAGATACCACTTCAAAGGAAGCAGTCTGACATTTCTTTATGCATGTTGCTTAACAGTTATTGCAGGTGACACACATCTGCATTGGGCCATTCTTTTGGTGGGTGGGCTACTGCTGCTTTGTTCTAGCGATATTAAAATTGAATCTAGCATTCAATTGTTTTGCTTTTGATTCCTCCTTTGATTGTCTTGATTAATTGTGAAAGATGTCTTTTGATCTCCCTTTGGCACTTCAAAGGGTAGAGGAACGCTTAGACCAGGCTAGTAGTCTAAATACTTTGCTGCTTTTCTGCCTGGCACTGTTACTTACTGTAAAATTGGTATTTGTTTGGGTGCTCCTATCTAAAGCTTTCCTTCACAAGTGTGTGACCTAAGTTAAGAAAGTTACTGAAGCAGGATAGGCCATTAAACTCTTCAATTTTGCTCTGTCATTCAAACAATCATGAGTGATCTTTCACCTCAACTTTACCTTTGAGGCTCTGGGCTCCACATGCCTTCAGCATCTATCCTGTAAAGCCTCTTAAGAATCGTAGATAGGAGATCACCTTTTATTATTTTATTCTTTTATTATGAATCTAGACCTGGTCTACTTAATGTCTCCTCAGAGGACAACTCCTCATCCTATGATTCAGTCTAGTGAACCTTTCTTATTCTTCTCTACATAAGAGGATCAAAACTGGACATAGTACTTCAGCACACAATTCTCCAAGTGTGGTCTTATACAGGTCATGTATAATTGGAATTATAAAACACTATTACATATTAATGAAGTTTTGACATAATCTGACAAAATATGAAATATTGATACTTTCTCTCTCCATGGAAGCTGCCTGATCTGCTGAGCCTTTCAAGCATTTTCTGTCTCTCTCTATGAAGTACAACTCTTCATCCATGTACTCCAATCCTTTCGTAATTTTGATTGATATACCATTTACTCTGCTAATTGCTTGCTGTATCTGCATGGTAAGTAACTCCCTGTGATTTATGTACAGGGATACCCAGATCCCTCTGACTGACTAGCAACATTTCTCACTATTATAAAAAGATTCTGCTTTTCAAAGTAGTTAACTTTGCACTTTTCCATATCATGTTTTACCTACCATGTAGTTGCCCACTTACTTATGTAGTCTATAGACCTTTCCAGCTTCTTTGCATCCTCTTCACTGCTTACAATCCCACCTCATTGTGCATCATCAGCAAGCTTGTAAGCATTACACTGTCTCACATTATCTGAACCATCTACATAGATTAAAGAGCTGAGGCCTAAGTATTGATCCTTATTACTACCTCACTAATTACAATCTGAAAATGTCCAATTTATTCCAACTATTTGTTTACTGTCCATTAGCCAATTGTTACTCCTCAATTCTCTCTACTCTTAGCCATGTTTGGGCTCTTGGAGTGGCACTGGGAGTGGAGGGTTGGGGTTATTCTTTCAGGGAATGCATACTTGCTGGAAAGCATGAATCGATTCTTTAATATTTGCCATTGCTTAATTATTGTTACATCTTTTAATCTAGTTTCTTAATCTAGCCAACTCACCTTTCATAACTACATGGATTGCTTTGATCAGTTTTAAGACTGTAGTTTTGGACTTAAGTACGCATACTCAGTACAGAATTCTATAATTTTATAATCACCCTTCCCCAGAGACTCCTTTTCATTGCACAATATTGGATCTACAATAGCCAATACCCAAATTTGCTCCTCGGCATTCTAGGAAACTATCTTGAATGCACTCAATCAATCTACTGCTCAACTGCTAATTTCATGTTTTCTGTACAGAAAATGAAAGACCCTTGTGATTATTGCATTATCCTTATTACACCCACCTCAGATTTTCTGATTTATATTCTGCTAAAACCACAGCTTTGCTTAGCTACACTTAGGGATCTATAAACTACTCCTGTCATTGTTTTCTGCCACTTGTTACTCCATCCAAATAAATACCACATCTGTTTTCCCAGCTAAGTTTCTTCTTCTGTAGTATTTTTATCACATCCTTTAGGACTAGCCTCATGCACCCCACACCATCTTGAACCAGTTATTTGATTCATCAGGGACGCTGGTCCCAGCCCAGTTTATGTGAAATCCATGCCAATGGAACAATTTCCCAGTACAGGTACAATTGTCTGCATGGTCATGAAATGAAATTTCTGCCTCCCACACAACTCTTCCAGTCACACGTTTATTCTTTTAATCTTTTTGTCTCTTTGCTGATTTGTGCAAGGCTCAGCTAACAATCCAGGTTATTACCTGTCGGACTTGCATTTTAATTTCAATCCAACTGTTCAAATTCTTTCAGCAGGATTCCATTCCCTGTTGTAGTTTATTCCAGCATTCTGAGTTCTATGTCATTCCAAAAATGGACCCCATCTAATAACTGGATCCCACTCCAAGTTCTCCTCCAGCCATGAGGAAATATCCTGAAACCCGACGTCATCACACAGGCAATTCTTTTGGATTCCTGGGCACACCTTTGGAAACAGCATCTATCCTCCTTCTAATGCTACCACTTCCCCCACTTCAATGGCCTCCTGTAACATGGTCAGTTTGTTCATTTATCCTGCAGACATTCCCCTTACTGCACAGCAGACAAGAACCTCACAGCAATTGGATAAGGACAAAGGCCAAGGCTTCTGCAGCACTCTCCTATCTGTACCCATTAACTAAACCTAGCTGGAGGGCTGTGATTTTCTCCTGGATCAAAGAGTTCAGGTAACTTTCCTCAACGCATTGTAACATCTGCAGTTCAGACTTCAGCTCAATAAATCTGAGCCAAAATTCTTTAAGTTGCAGACGCTTACTGCAAATATGTGGTTGAGACACTGAAATTGATGTTAACTTTCCTGATTAAAATCAGAGAGAATTAAAATGTAACGGGAAATAATGGCTCCTTCCCAGCCTGTTCTGACCAGCTGTGGCTTTAATTTGCCCCAAATTGGCAGGAGTTACATTATGAGTGCAGACCAGAATCTGGTTCTGGACTTGGGGTACAATAGACTGAGTGCTGAGCAAGGTAACACTGATGGCTACCCAGCCAGACCAAACCTGAACAGAATCCTGTGTCAGAAGAAGTATGACAGTACTGGCAGATGGAATTTAATCCTGATAAATGCGAGGCGATGCATTTTGGAAGAAATAATGTAGGGGGGAGTTATAGGATAAAGGGTAGACCTATTAAGAGTATAGAAATGCAGAGGGATCTGGGGGTGCAAGTGCACAAGTCTTTGAAGGTGGCAGTACAGGTGGAGAAGGTTGCAAAGAAAGCTATGTTAGCCTTTATAGGAATGGGGTATAGAGTACAAGAGCTGGCATCTAATGTTGCAGTTGTATAGAACGTTGGTTAGACTGCATTTGGAGTACTGCATCCAGTTCTGGTCGCCTTACTACTGGAAGGACGTGGAAACCCTGGTGAGAGTGCAGAGGAGGTTTACCAGGATGCTGCCTGGTATGGAAGGACTGGGTTATGAGGAAAGATTGGGCAAATTGGGGCTGTTTTCCTTAGAAAGACGGAGAATGAAGGGAAATCTAATAGGGGTGTATAAGATTATGAAGGGTATAGATAGAGTAAACAGTGGTAAGCTTTTTCCTAAATTGGAAACAAATATTACGAGGGGCCACAGGCTTAGGGTGGGGGGGGGGGGCGAAGTATAATTCGGATGTTAGAGGGAGCTTTTTCACACAGAGAGTTGTGGGGGCATGGAATGCACTGCCAGGTAAGGTGGTGGAGGCAGGCACGCTGGAGTTGTTTAAGGGATACTTAGATAGGCACACGAGTGGAATAGAGATGGAGGGATAAAGGAGGCTGTTTTAAATAAGGATCAAGAGCCTTGGGACGTCCCTGGGAATCAATTGATTCCTATGGACCTTCCAACATATTTTCTGGCTCACTTGTTTTGCTTTTGAGCTTCTGGGGATTCCCTTGAATGTTTGTATAAGGATGTGCATATTATTGATGTTTTTCTCTTTTAATCCACAGGTGCTTCGGTCCACCTTGCTGTCCAACAAGGGGCATACACGCAGTGGGTCGTGCGAGGGCTGCTCTTGGATATTTCGAGAGTAGCCTAGTACTTCACGTCGTTAATGTATGCTTAAACTGGACCAGCTGATGGGCAACATGACAGCTCAGTGACTATCACTGTTTGCTGTGCAGATACATGGATTTGGGCCAGTATCTGTGGGAGTTCGCGCATTCTCCCTGTGCTTGCATGGGTTTTCTCCGGGTGCTCCGGTTTCCTCCCACACCCCAAAGATGTGCTCTTAGGTTGATTGATGTAACAAATTGTCCCTAAATTAGTTTCCCCTCAATCTGGTTTCCAATGTGGAGTGCCATAAGCATAGACAAAGGTCATGGGTGGAAGAGGGAACTCACAATGTTAAAATGGCGGCGCGGGCTCGTTGGGCCGAAGGGCCTGTTTCCCATGCTGTGTTGTTCTTTGTTCTTTGTACTGTGTCTTTAAGAAATGCATCTGAGCCATGCTTCTTGTGCAGAATTGTTTAAGTTTATTTAACTAATGCTGCTGAGTTTGTAACTGGCATCCTCTATTGTTCCTACAGCTGTATAATTGTTACTAATTGCTGGAATGTTTGTTTTAATCTGAACTAATGCTGCTCTGCTGTTTTCAGTGATTTCCCCTTAGGTTTTGCAGAGTAGGACTTGATTGGGTTGATTGACAGTAACATCAAGTGACAGGGTGGAGCTAGGTTTACACAGAGAACTCAATCTTAGTTGCTGCTTGGAAGCTGCAAAGAGAAATAGCCCTTTCTCTCTCTGAATGTGGAAACTGGAATCTGCTAGAGGCTAGATTTATATCTCTGAAGTTCTGCTGCCTGACTACATATCTTTCATAAGAGTCTGCTGTATGAGAGTCAGTAGTCCGTCTGGATCTTTGTTCAGAGGCGTTAAAAAGCTAGAAATCTAGCATCTACACAAGCATATCTGCTTTTGGTGCTAACTGGTTCTGAGGAAACGATTTATATCTATGGGGATACTGCTAAATTGGAACAGCAGAGATGAATAGCTATTAAAAATTATACTTTGATATGTTTAAATATTTTAATTGGTAAAAGTTATGCTAATTCATTCTGCTATATTCTAATTGTGTTCTTAAATAGAGTTTGTTTTGATAAAAGCTTCCTACTGGGACAATTGAACCACACCTAGAGCGAAACACCTTACGATCACCCCAATGCCAAAATCAAAAGTAGAAGTTCTGGTCTAGGCTAACTTCATAAAATACTTTGGAGTTTCTGATCTGGTCCCTAACAGAAGCCAAGTGAAGGAAGTTTTTTTTAAATATTAAATTTATTGGTGGACCAAGTTCCTCCAGGCTCCATGACAAAATCTCAGAACTCCTTCAGATCTGGGATTCCCCCTTTGAATGACAAGGATCCTCCTGCCTAAGCATTTATATTGTACTGCATTCCTGGAGATACTCTCCTGTCATCCAAAGTTAATGACCAGACAGCTGTTTCTCCGCCCAAGATATGAAGACATCTGAGCGAAGTTTGCAACACATAACTCAGTGATGGGCAAGCTAGGCTAGTAGATGAGCTGCATGAATGGCCCTCTCTCATCTCAGTGAACCACAAAATTAAGATTGGGCATGTTCATGGACTATGGCCTTTGAATAAGATTGCATAAAATACGCATTGAACATTTCATAAGTTCTAAAAAATGCTTAATCATTCATTAATTAATAGAACTGTCATCAACTTCAAGTGATAAAAACAAAAGAAACATTTATGCTTTATTGGACTCAGAGGGAACTCACGGCTCTGCTATTAATGCTGTGAGCAGTCAGCATGTACCTCACTTCACATGCCCTTGTTTTACATGTGTAGCACTTCTTTTATATCAGTAGGAGAAAAGCTACACGGATGGAAACCCGTCGAATGTGGCAACAAAATATCTCGCAGGTTACATTCAGAACCCTGATGGGCTCTATGTGACCCTCCTGTGCATCCCAGTAACTCGCTGCTGAACCTTCATTCTTCCTCAAAGAGCTCAGCAATATTGAATTGGTGCAGAATGAATGAATGATGAGAAGACATTAATCTCATAATAAAATTGCTGGTTACATAGTAATTTTGATATTAAAGGAACAAAAGCCTATTCACTTTAAATGCAACTTAATGTTGCAGGTAATGGTGACATTGGTGCAATTACTGCCTGAAACTTGGGATAAATTGTAGAAAATCTGTTACATTTAAACTGAGAAGAGTTGTTTTGTGTCAAATTCAATGTACTAGTGGATATCTGGGTAATGACTCAGTGAACCAAATAGTGATCTCTCCATGTACATCTCTGACCTTGTTACCTCCAGACTTAACCAGTCAAAAACACAGCTTGCTAAGTTCTAATCTTTGTAAACTTGAGGCTGTCTAAAATTCTGCTGCATGTTTACACTCACCCCATGCCCTATTCACCCATCATCCTTGTGCTCACTGACCTACATTGACTGGGAAATGTACAGGGGCAGGATAGTGAGTAGGGAGAGTGTAAAGTTGGGTCTCTGCTGTGTTCCACCACCTACTTACCCCACTGCTATTTTAGCAGTCATGGGAGAAGTGTAGGGTGGTCTGTTTGCCCATGGGCTAATTAAGGCCCTCAAATGAACAATTAAGAGGATCCCAACTAGAATTTTCCCACATCAGGGGGAGGCTGTGCCAAGTATCCAAACACTAGTGGCTGGGCAATGGGGCGTGCCTATCTTTTGGGCCCATCAAAGGCTTCCTATAAGGTAATTCTATCCTCCGTGGGTTTCCACTCCTCACCCTAATGACTCCGTACCTCAATCTCTCACTGGATCAAGCCAGCCTGACCTCAGTGTGACCATAGACTTGTATATGTGTCTGAACTCCATTGTCGCCTCCTGCTCAAGATTACATGCATTCCCAGAAGTGACCTTGGTGGTGCTGCTGGGACAAGTTTTCTGATTGGCCAGTAGCTTTCATGAGAGGGGATGGAAGGCCCACTTTGAACAAATTAAAGGCTTGACAGTTGTTAAATACCTTCATGGTGAGTCGGATTTGCCACTGATTTTAAGTTGTGGTGTGGGGACCCTGCCACTTTTAACATGCAGCCCAAGTTCAGCAAGGCCTCGATTCAAGATTTCTCATTCATGTTTTCAAATCCATCCATAACCCATCCCTCCCTATCTCTGTAATCTCCTCCAACTATACAACTACTTGCAATATCTGCGCTCATCTAGTTCTGGCATTTTGAGCATCCTCAGTTTTCTTTCCGCTACCATTGACAGTCGTGCCTGGGTTCAAAGCTCTGGAATTCTCTTCTTCATCCCGTCTGCCTCTCTTTCTTTAAGACACTCCCAAACCTATCCCCTTGACCAAACATTTGGTCACCTGACTTAATTTTTTCATGTGGCTTGGTGTCTAATTTTAATAATGTTTCTGTGTCGGAATTTGGGACACCCTCTGAGTGCTCCAGTTTCCTCCCACACTCCAAAGATATGCAGATTAGGCAGATTTTCAGGTGCCAGAGTGGGGCGACTAGGGAATTTTCACAGTGCCTTCATCACTGTGTGAACGTAAATCTACTTTTCTTTTGGCTGTGCTAAATTGTCCCTTAAGGTCCCAAGATGTGTAGGTTAGGGAGTAAATGCATGGGGTTAGGACTATAGGGCGTGGGGTGGGCTTGTATAAGATACTCTGTTGGAGAGTTGGTGCAGATCGATGGGCCAAATTATTTTCTTCTGCACTGTAGGGATTCTATGGTTCTATGATTTTATTTTGTTAAAGGTGTTATATTAATACAAGTTATTGTTTTACAGATACCAGGAACCAGCCACATACAAAACCAGCTTTGCTATTTCATTGACTACCAGAGAGAGAGTTGTTCCTGGTCTATATCAATGGATAAAGGGAAAACATGAATTGAACAGCATCAGACTTCGTTTCTTTATGAGACTCAGGTAACTCTTTTCGGTCTGTGCTCATTGTTCTGGGAGGGCAACACTGCAACTAGTCATCAATATCTTCAAGTAAATCTTGAAATTCTCGCTTGTCCTTTCAATTCGCAGAGTCCTGCTGTAGCTTGGACTAGATTTTGTACCGGGCTGTTGTGAGTTCCTGTTTGCTGTACATGAATAAACAGAGCTGAGTGAGGGAAATGGGCCATAGTGGTGTTGGAGTGGTCAGTGGAAATCTAGCCTCACTATGAAAGCACTGCTAAAAAGAAAATCCAGCTGGCACATCTCTTTAGTGTTCCCTGAAAACAGTGATTAATGCTGTAGCACGTGATATAAATGCTGGAATCCTCCTGGATCTCACCCAAATAGACATTGCCAATGTGCCTATACAACTATCACTGCACTAATTATTTGTAAAGAATATGACATAATTTGTTGTGGACCTGCTATATAAACATGCATTCTCCACTCCTCTGTCCTTGCAATCTATTACTTCATCTTTAACCTCCCTTTCTACTTTGATCATGTTACCATTTTCCAAATCCATGACCATGTCTCTAATAACTTCCTGCTTATATTCTTCCAATTGGGATTCCACTCTTTTTATAATACTAAAATGTGATTACCAAGGCCATGAATGACCATCTCTGTGACTGTGAGAGTGATGCATCTTCTCTGCATCTTCTCAGCCTCTCTACAACCTTTGATATGGTCAGCCATACTTTCTTCATTCAACATCTCACCTACATTGTCCAGTTTAATGAGACTACCTCATTTGGCTGACCCACCTATCCAAATGTAGCCAGAGCATTTCCTACATTGGATTTCTAAGGACTCATGGCCTTCAACTCCTGAACTGGAGTTTACCAAGGATAATTCAGGGAATTATAGGCCGGCTAGTTTAACGTCTGTTGTAGGTAAAATGCTAGAATCCGTGATCAAGGAGAAAATAGCGAGGCATCTTGAGGAGAATTGTTTGATAGAGCAGACGCAGCACGGTTTCGTTAAGGGGAAGTCGTGTCTGACGAATTTATTGGAGTTCTATGAGGATGTGTCTAGGGCGGTGGATAGAGGAGAGTAGGTAGATGTGGTGTTTCTTGATTTTCAGAAGGCGTTTGATAAGGTGCCGCACAAGAGGTTATTACAGAAGGTTAGGGGGCATGGAGTTGGGGGTAGGGTGTTAGCTTGGATAGGGGATTGGCTGTCAAATAGGAGGCAGAGAGTGGGGTCAATGGGTGCTATTTGGATTGGCGGTTGGTGACTAGTGGAGTGCCCCAGGGATCAGTGCTGGGGCCTCAGCTATTTACCATTTATATAGATGATCTGGAGGAGGGAACCAAGTATATGGTGTCGAAATTTGCTGATGACACCAAGATTGGTGGAACGGCAAATTGTGCGGAGGGTGTGGAAAGTCTGCAGAAGGATCTAGATAGGCTGGGTGAATGGGCCAGGAACTGGCAAATGGAATTTAATGTTAGCAAGTGTGAAGTTGTCCACTTTGGTAGGAATAATGGTAGGAAGGACTATTACTTACATGGCGAAAACTGCAGCATGCAACGGTGCAGAGAGACCTCGGGGTCCTTGTGCATGAGTCGCAAAAACCCAGCCTGCAGGTGCAGCAGGTGGTCAGGAAGGCAAATGGGATGCTGGCCTTCATAGCAAGGGGGATTGAATATAAAAGTAGGGAGGTCTTGCTGCAACTGTACAGGGCACTGGTGAGGCCGCAGCTGGAGTACTGTGTGCAGTTTTGGTCGCCGCACTTACGCAAGGATATTTTGGCCTTGGAGGGAGTGCAGAGAAGGTTTACTAGGCTGATACCGGAGTTGAGGGGGTTGAACTATGAGGAGAGGCTGAATAAACTAGGCTTGTACTCGTTAGAGTTTAGAAGAATGAGGGGAGATCTCGTTGAGACATACAAGATGATGAATGGGATGGATAGGATAGAGGTGGAGAGGCTCTTCCCGCTCAGAAAGGACAGTAGGACTAGAGGGCACAGCCTCAAGATAAGGGGGGTGCAGTTTAGAACAGAGTTGAGGAGGAACTTCTTCACTCAAAGGGTGGTGAATCTCTGGAATTCTCTGCCCGTTGAAGTGGTGGAGGTTGCCTCGCTAGATATATTTGAGACGCGGGTAGATAGGTTTTTGATAGGCAAGGGGATTAAGGGTTATGGGGAGAAGGCGGGAAAGTGGAACTGAGCCACGACAGATCAGCCATGATCTTATTGAATGGCGGGGCAGGCTCGAAGGGCTAGATGGCCTACTCCTGCTCCTATTTCTTATGTTCTTATGTTCTTATTCTCTTTCTCATAACACCCAGCTCTATTTCCCCACTCCTTTATTATCTCTGCCTCGACATACACACTTGGATTAGCTCCAGCTATTATTTTTGGGTTCTGCCATAAACTCCATCCACTTGTCAATGATTCCAGTTCCTTCTACTTCAAACTGAACAAGGCTAGCCTCCTATTCTCTCAGCTGAAATTCAGTTGGCAGTCCTCACTTGGCAGAAGACTCCATTCCACTTCAGATCTTGAGTACAAAAATCAAAGCTAAAATTGGGTGGTATGGTAGCACAGTGGTTAGCCTTGCTACTTCACAGCTCCAGGGTCCTGGGTTCCATTCCTAGCTCGGGTCACTGTCTGTGTGGAGTTGGCACATTCTCCTTGTGTCTGCATGGGTTTCCTCTGGGTACTCTGGTTTCCTCCCACAGTCCAAAGATGTGTGGGCTAGGTTGATTGGCCATGCTAAGAAATTGCCCCTTAGTGTCCAGGGATGCGTTGCCCTTAGTGTCCAGGGATGCGTAGGTTAGAGGGATTAGTGGGTATAATATGTAAGGATATAGGGGTAGGGCCTGGGTGGGATTGTGTTCAGTGCAGACTCAAAGGGCTCTTTCTACACTGTAGGGTTCTATGGTTCTATGGTTCCCCAGTGCAGTATTGAGGGAGCACTGCACAATTGGAGGCACTGCCTTCAAGTATAACATTAAACTGAGACCCACCTGCCTACATAATGCAGATGTAATAGGCTCCATTGGTTGCCCAATATTTATCCTTCAATCAATATCACAAAAAGCAGAGTATTTGGTCATTATCTCTTTGCTGTTTGTGAAGTTGGCTGTGTATGTACTAGTCACTGTGTTTCCTTCATTACAACAGGGACTGTGCTTCATTGGTTGTGAAATGTCAGGTAGTTTGTGGCGTTTGTCCTCTTTATAGGACGATCTGCCTGTTTGCGTAACCAAAAGGGAGCAGGATGGAGGGTCACCTGAGCGAGCGCAGGCTTCTATATTATTTCAATTCTGGAAACTGATTGGTGGCCATGAGGCTGCAAGCCTCTGTATTATAGTTATATATAAACAAATGCTGCAGGCGTTATTTACCTAACTGACAAACAGGAATTACTACATCGTTAGATAAATGCAAATATTTCTTTCTTTGTAAAGTTCCGTTCATCAAAAACTTTTCCACCAGTATTGTATTCTGTCCTTGCTGACCTACACTAGCTTCTGTGTGTATTTTTAATGCGTACCTTCCACTCCACTCTTTGTTTGCAATCTCCATTAGCTGCACAACTTTTTCTGAATTTTTGTGACTTAAACCTCTTGTGCACTGACCCTTTCTTCCTTTCATTACCTATACCTCTCTGCCTTTAGCTTTCAAAAACACATAGCAAAATACTGCAGATGCTGGAAATATGAAATAGAAACAGAAAATGCAAGTGTTACTCAGCAGGTCTGGCAGCATACGAGTTACCCTTTCAGGTTGTGACCTTTCATAATGAGTGAAATACTGCAGTGATTCTGAGCCCGCACTCTCTGTCTGCAGAGATGGTGAAGCACGCTCTAATCCAGAGAGCCGGATTTGTGCTGGCAAGTTTTCAAGTTCCAATCTTCCCGGCCCCTCTCCAGTGGGCTGGCCAGAAACACACCACAAGACCCCAGAAAACTCATTTTAATACATTAGCATGTCATTAGCAATCACCCTCTCCAGAACTGCCTCCTTCACCAGATATTCAGCCGGTTTTGGCATGATGTCACTCCCGTGTCATTTACAATAGATAAGCATGACCCTCCTGCCTTCACCTCCAAAGGGAAGTTCGGAGGTGAGCATTCAGGCCGCCAGCACCCGCTGGGGTGCTCACCGCTTAGGGGGCACCAGACAGACTTGGGGGAAAGATAAGTGCAACTCATGGCCAAAGGTGGGACCCTAGAATCACCATTTCAGGGAGAAAGGTCAGGAGGGTCACTTCCCTTCATGTCGAGGTACCCCTTGCTTTAAAGGGGTCCTGAAGGTTGGTATGAAGGCAGTGATCCCCCTGTCCTCCTTCCTGGGTTCCTGGCCATTTCATAGCTGAGGGAGTGGAGTTGGATAGAAGGTGAGAGGCCTCAAAAATAAGAGGCTCAGCACTGGAGCGACTGAATTATAAGGGTGGGGTTCCCATGAGAGGCCGGGCTGTCTGGCAGAGTGGGGGGGGATTCAGGAATGGGCTGTGCGTTCCCTCATGTGGCCTGAAGGATGGCTGCAGTATGACTGGAACCCACATTCAGGCAGTGATGTGAGGACAAAGGGGAGAAGCCGCTCAGCAGTCCCAAACCGATTGTCAGGGGTGTTTGCGTGTAATGGTAGAATTCAAAGGCTCATGGAAGGCTGTGCAAATCTGCACCTCTTGTGACCTGGGAGAAACAGGGTGCCTTCTGGGAATGCACCGGACATGTTAACTGCTGACCTCATGAATCTTGTCTGCCTCGTCCGCCACACTTGTCTGAGCAGCCACCCCAGCCTCCTCTCACTGGTGATTATGTCATTAAATGATGTGCAGCCAAAAAGCACTGCTGTTTAGTGGAGATCACCTTTTAACTCTTTGCAAACTAATGTCCCAGGCATTGTGCTGACATTCCCAGGAAGGCTGCAACATCACACAGATAACACGGATGTGCCCCCCCATGCATGGCGTGATACTGATGTCATTCGTCATACAACCCACTGGAGGTCATGACAGGTTGCATCGGCACAGCCCCCCCATCAAGATGCAAACTGGTCACGTGCGGGCATGCGACTACCCGCGAATGTGATGTCAAGTTTCTTTGGGAGGATTGGAGGCTGGGGGAATGTGAGCATTTGTTGCCACTGGGACCCTGGTGGTCTACCCACTGCATCCTGCTGGAGTTGACAGGGACCAATGTGGAAATGCAGCTGCAGCGTCCGAGAATGTGAGGGATTGGAGTTGAGGCACCTACTGAGTGTGCTGCCATTGAGTGGTAGTCCAAGATGAATCAAGGGATGAGGGTTGGACTCACTTATGAACCCTTGGAGCTCACTATGGTTTCCTCTTCTTTACAGTGCATAGTCTGGAGGATCATGGAGCCTGTCGAGTTGGTTATCCTACTTATTGTCATAGAGCAGCGGCAGCGGCACTGATGTGCCCTGGCACCTGGCCAAGGCCAGTTCCCTGTGGAAGAAGGAGAGACTGGGTTTCTCACTGCTCTAGAAGCAGCACTGCAGATGTGTAGGTACCAGCCAAGGATCTTCCAACATTGGTCATCATACCTGCAGATCATGGAATCTTATACTGTAAAAGGAGGTCATTTGGCCCATTGGATCTGCACCCAGTCTCCAACAGAGAACTTACTCTTGCCCTAACCCTGTAATCCCATGTATTTACCCTGCTAATCCCCCTAACCTACGCATCTTGGGACACTAAGGGGAAATTTATCCTGGCCAATCAACCTAACCTGACCTGCAAATCTTCAGACTATGGGAGGAAACCAGAGCACCCTGAAGAAACCCACACAGACATGGAGAGAATGTGCAAACTCCAAACAGACAATCACCCAAGGCTGGAATTGAACCCAGGTCTCTGGCACTGTGAGACAGCAGTGCTAACCATTATACCGCTTGTGCCAATAAGATGGGTGGCACGGTGGCACAGTGGCTAGCATTGCTGCCTCACAGTGCCAGGGAGCCAGGTTCAATTCCAGCCTCAGGTCACTGTGTGGAATTTGTACTTTCTCCTTGTGTCTGCATGGGTTTCCTCTAGGTGCTCTGATTTTCTCCTACAGTCCAAAGATGTGTGGGTTAGGTTGATTGGCCATGCTAAATTGACCCTAGTGTCAAAGGATTAGCAGGGTAAATGTGTGGGTTTATGGGAATTGGCCCTGGGTAGGATTATGGTCGGTACAGACTCGATGGGCCAAATGTCCTCCTTCTGTACTATGGGGATTCTATTCCAAGATGATTAAGAAGGCATGTGGGAAATTTGCCTTTATTAGCCAAAGCATAGAATAAAAGGACAGAGAGATGTATAAGATGCTTGTTAGGCCACAGCTAGACTGTGTGCAGTTCTGGTCACCACACTATAGGAAGGATGTGATTGCAGTAGGAAGGATGCAGAGGAGTTCACCAGGATATTGCTTGGGCTGGAGCATTTCAGCTATAAAGAGACATTAGGTTGGGGTTGTTTTCCTCAGAGCAGAGAAGGCTAAAGGGTGATCTGATTGAGGTGTGTAAAATTATGAGGGATATAGGTAGGATAGATAGGAAGAAATATTTCCCCTTGGAATAACCGGGGGCATCAATTTAAGTCAATGGGCAGGAGTTTTAGAGGAGATTTGATGAAAAACTTCTTCACTCAGAGGGTAGTCTGAATCCGGAACTCAATGCCTGAAAGTGTAGGAGAGGTGATTACAACATTTAGAAGCATTTAGATGAGCAGTTGAAAAAACACAGTTTACAAGACTGCATCCAAGTATTGGAAAATGGGATTAGAACAGATAGGTGCTTGATGGCTATCACAGACATGTTGGGCTGAAGGGCCTTTTTCTGTGCTGTAAAAATCTATGACCTAATGGCACTATTCCAAAGGAAACAGATCCGGCCTATCCAATCTATTCTCAAAAGGACAATTCTCTCATCCTGCCTGATTTCTCCCTCCAGAAGCAGACATTTCTAACTGAGGATGAAACACTCTCTGAATCTGTGTCCTTCGTGGCTTGTTTGGCTCAATACGATATCATATTGAATAATAAACAACTGATTGCTCATAGGAATTCAAATTTCTACCATTATTAAATCCCCTCCTGCACTAATGCTATAGATATTACATTGCTTTGCCAAGACCATAGCTATCTTTGACAAATAATTATTCATGGTTTCAGGCAATCTAATTAATGGTTTTTTTCTGTGCTCCTAAATGCCATAATTGCAGTTGTACTTTTGTAAGAGAGCTTTTGATAGGTCCATGATCAAGAATAAATTGATGTGTTGCACACATATAATTTTATCATTTGCTGTGCAGATTGCCTTATTAATCTATCAGTCTTCTTGTCCGGCAAGCACTATTTATTTAATGCATGCAAAGTGATCTGCAGTGTTTTGCTTTCACGGACAATGTTATAGCAGTTATTTTACCATTAATGCTTACTGTGGTCTGTTCATTGAACAAGACTTGCATTTATATTGCATTTACCACAAAGTCACAATGTCCCAAAGAGCATTTCAGCCAATGAAGTACTTTGGGGTTTGTTCACTGCACAACAACAACAGAAATTTACATAGCATCTTCAATGTGATGAAACACTCCAAGGCACTTCACAGAAGCAAATGATATAAAACAAGACACCAAATTACATTAGGTGATATTACGTCAGATGACAAAAAGCTTGGTCAAAGAGGTAAGTTTTAAGAAGAGTTTTATTGAAAAAAGCCAGCTAGAGAGGCAGAGAGGTGTAGGAGGAAACTCCACAACTTAGGCACTAGGCAACTTAAAGCGCCATGCCCAATAATGGAACGATTAAAACCGAGGATGCTGAATAAGCCAGAATTAGATGTGGGCAGATATCTCAAAAGATTGTTGAGTTGGAGGAGATTACGGAGAAATGGAGGGATTTGAAAACAAGTATGAGGATTCTTATATCAAAGTGTTGCTTGACCCAGAGCCATTGTAGACCAACAAGCACAGCCATGACAGTGAAATAGAAACTGGTGCTGGTTTGGCCAACTCTGTCCTATATTTTTAGCACTTGCGTCATGTCCTTTACTAAATCTCTGAGGGTGCCATTTGTCCCATATTTTGTAACTTTGTCAATCTGGACCTTTGCAATTTGGAAACATCATTCAGCTCATTATACATGCATGAACATGAAGTATGTCATATCTCGTGGCTGGGTGGGCTGGCATACATCTGTCCCCGCTGTTACCCCATTGGCTATATTTCTGGGCATCATATTTAAAGCACACCCAAGCACACATCACCCCCTGGCCTTGGCAAGCAGCAGAATTGCTTCCAGAAAAAAAAAGTCAACTGCTCAAGATTTCAGTGACAATGCACTGGGGTCACTTCTCGAAGTGGTGGAGGAATAGTGGGGCCTACATTTTCCCTTTGAAAACAGCCAGAGGTCCACCAACCCCACCAGGCCAGTTTGGTAGCTGATTGCCAATGTGGTCAGAAGGGGACCACTGTCCAGTGCAGGGAGAAGATGAATGATCTCATCTGCTCTGCCAGGGTGAGTCCATCTTCTCTTCTGAGGTAACATGACCCCTTTAAAGGCCTCAACTCTATGGAGGAGCTGCGTGAGAAGCCAAGGCAATTGGAGGCAAGTGTGTGGGATGGGGAGGAGGGTCAGTTGGAGCCATGGAGGAGAACAGAATCGATGTGCATTGCAGTTCTGCCAGACCCTTATGTTGTATCTATATAATAATAAATCATGATTGTTGAAGCCACGAGTCACCTTTGACTTGACTATATCCCCATTTGCAACTCATACTCTTGCTAGTCCATCAGACAATCTTTGGGTTACAATCCACAGGGCTCTCACACACTACCAGGGACCTCTTCACACATACTGTGAATCCTTCATCTCTTCTCACCTTGTATCCTCAATCCTTACAGAGATCCACTCAGCACCCACAGAAGGCAATATGGCATCTATCCTACTCACAACTTGGGTACAGTCTCATTCTGAAGGACAAGCTCTCCCTCAACAAATGGAGAGGTCCCAGACCGAAGGGGAATGGGGGTGCCTGAGCTCCAGCCACTCATAATTAATAAAGAGTAGGTGACAGAGCTGGCTTGCAAGGATCAGGACTGTCCCTGCAGTGATGGTTAGGCTGGCATCTTCCAAGGCAGTAAGGAACTAATAACAGCTCATCAGAAACTCAACAAAACTGAATGCTTTGTAATTTTGGTCATTATGCAGCCAATCACTAACTACCTTTCCTCTCTTTAACAGATACCATCGGCCCCATCCCCCAGACCATTTTGGATAAGGATCATAATGACCTTCCAGATGTACTGTCATCACAGCATTGACCCGTCGCCTCCACCCGCACAGACACACACTTCTCGATGGGATCAAAGTCTAGTGTAGGCTCAGGATCACAATCTGGTGAGCAGAGCACAGATTACGGTCCACAGCAGGCAGAGGCATATGGGGGACTTCTGGAGGCCTGGCAACACAAGGAACAACGTGGTGCAGGGGCAGGAAGAGAAGAGAATACAATTGATATTCTGGCTATGATTGGATAGATAAGATTGGAATCAAGCAAGAAGGGTCCCACTCATTTGGATGACAGCTGGAAAGGTATTAGAGCAAGAGGTTGTGGTCAATCAGGTTATACTTTTATTTACAAGAACATCTCACTCGAAGGATTAACAGCACAAACTCCTTCATGAAAGTTCAAGCTGCTCAGCAGACATTGCACGATGTTGAGGTGGAATTCCATTGAATAATGTGGTCTCACTTCTTGAATATTTGCTGCCAGACCAACAGAAATTGAGCAGAAAAGTCAGAACCAAAGAATATTGCCATCATTGGCAACAGTCTCCACTTGTTCTCCACCAAAAATGGCAAGTTCTTTCCCGGGCTTCCCTCATAATGTGATCTGCAGATCAGGGAGATGCTGAAGTTACAGACTGTGTGTGCCCCTAACATGTTTTGGTTTAGACAGATCAAAAAGTATGACGATCACAGAACAAACGAGGTATGTGAGCAGTTAAGATCAACCAAGCCACTTTTTTGTGAATCTTTGCATTTGGCAAGTGGGTAGGGGCACCTGGAGGTCCCAGTAAAGATAGAGAGGAGGGACACTGGTTTGGCGTGTGACAAACTTTGCTGTACAATTTTTCCCTTTATTCTGTCACACAATCAGGCTCTTAAAAGTGTTCAGTAATAAAGATTATTTGAGTAATTTGTTGATTATTAGTGTTTTCAAGCATACATTACCCCATACCACATGCCTCAACATAATATTGGGCTACATTATCTAGAGAAAATTAGTGAATTATATATTAACATCTGGATGTAAAATTGGAAAACCACAATGTAGATACTGATTAACTCATCTAAATGTCTTTTGAAAAGGTGAGGTTGGATAAAAACTAAATGCTAAAAATTATGTTTTGTTTAGTACAGAAAAGAAACAAGCATTGGAAATGTGTACTATCCATGACCTTTTAATTTATAATGATGGTCAGTCACAAAGAATTCAAGTTTGGTTTAATTTTGGAGAAAACATCCTAAAATCAAAGTAATAAATTCAGTTGAAGGCAATTTTCAAGTAGCTTTCAACTTGGGCCAAATTCA
The DNA here is from genome assembly GCF_965287045.1 of Carcharhinus amblyrhynchos. Classification (NCBI taxonomy): domain Eukaryota; kingdom Metazoa; phylum Chordata; class Chondrichthyes; order Carcharhiniformes; family Carcharhinidae; genus Carcharhinus; species Carcharhinus amblyrhynchos. Next base: position 133,982,007 of record NC_137324.1, on the reverse strand, counting down.
GTAAAATAAGGTCATTTAGCTGTAAGGTAGTAAATGTTGTGCTTATAAAAAAGAATCAGAAGCAAATGTGGAAGAGCTACATGAAGCAGTAGGAATTGTCAAGCACACATTGTGGTTATTAAGTAGAAGAATAAAATGAATTGATATTAAGATATATTAGCAAGGCCGTTACTTCAAAGTTAGGGTCAGTTATGAGAGTAAATTTCAATGGATGACAGGTGCTGTGTATTGTTTTCCATGTGAGTTAACAACAATTACTTAAGACCCTATAACTGTCTACACCATCCTCTTGGTTTTTTAATATTTCTGATAGCTGGGAAGGGAGAATGAAGGGTAGATACATACTTATGTTGCTATTTAGTGCTACTATGATTATGAGGCAATTTTTAGTAAGATAGTTAAATTCGTCTGTAGATCATTTGGAATTGATCATCAGAGTGAGAGCGTATCAATTTGGTTTAAAGGAACAGGAATAGATCTGCTGCAAGCCATTCAATCTCAATAGCTCCAACTGTAACTTGGAGTGAGTGGCAATCACCTGAACGCATACCAGCTGCCCAGAGGGTGGGAACAGGATTTTGGGGGACGAGGTGGGGAGGGCAAGGATATATCCCAGCACTCAAATAAGTCACAGAGGGTTTGGGAACAAGAAGGTAGGGGAACACTTTCTCCAGGCCTCTCAAGAAAAAGTAAGTTATAAACAAAATCCTTCAAGGTTTCAGGCCCAAACTCAGCTTCACCTTGGTGCGATTACTGCAGTTCTGGTCAGCACATTACAGAAAAGGCTATGCTGCCATGAAGACCATTTCTCATTCCCCAGACCCTCAGTGACTTATTTGAGTGCTGGGAAATATCCTTACCCTCCCCACCCTGCCCCCCCAAAATCCTGTTCCCACCCTCTGGGCAGCTGGTGTGCATTCAGGTGATTGCCACTCACTCCAGATTTTCAGACTGTTACCAATGGAGAAGGGATAGTTAGTTGAGATTTAATTGAAGTGTTTAATCTAAAGAAGATTTAGATAAAGAAGATTAAGAAACTCAACTTCATCTGGTTGGGGAATTATTGATATGGGATCATTCATTTAAACTGAGGAGAGTGGCTAGGAGAAACTTTCTGCAAAGGTTTGTTGAAACATGGAATCCTTTACAACATGGAATGGTTGTGGCAGAACATTTTTATTTATTTGATAGTATCACAAGTAGGCTTACATTAACACTGCAATGAAGCTACCAGGAAAATCTCCTAATTGCCACACTCCAACACCTATTCGGGAACACTGAGGGAGTATTTGGCACAGCCAATCCATCTAACCAGCACGTCTTTTGGACTGTGGGAGGACACCAGGGCACCCAGAGGAAACTCACAAAGACATGGGGAGAACATGTGGACTCCACACAGATTGTGACCCAAGCCAGGAATCCAGTCAGGTCCCTGGTGCTGTGAGGTAGCAGTGCTAACCATTGTGCTGTCCCATTGCCCCATTATTGAGAAAATTGGATAAATATTTGAAGCAGAGAAAGATGCAGGACCACAGGGAGAGAGTTGAGTAACAGGTTGTTCCAGCAAGGAGCAGGCACAGGTATGATGGAGCAAATAGCCACTTCTGTGCTTCAAACATATAGGAGTCAACATTAGTTCCCTCTCCCACGTCTCGCCGACAACTCAATGATGCCTGAGAGAGAACCTGATTTCAATTTAATGTTTGCCAGCTGTATCTACCAAGGCTCAGGTAAGCAGACAGCAAACTGGAGACAGGAGCATTCCCAATGGACTTGAAGAAGCAGGGATTCTCCCTCCACTTCCTCAAACAATCCTGTCGATCGTGGAATCCCCTCATTGGCCACCCTTCCCTCAAATCCATGATTTTTCCCTCCCTCTTGATTACCATTAGAATAGAAACCCTAGAGTGCAAAAAAAGGTCATTTAGAGTCTGCATTGACTCTCCAACAGAGCATCTCACCCTGTAACCCCTGTTAACCCTGCCAATCCCCCTGAGCTATACAACTTGGAACAAAAAGGGACAATTTACTCTGACCAATCCATCTAACTTTCACATCTCTGGACTGTGGGAGGAAACTCGAGCACCCACAGGAAATCCACACATACATTGGGAGAATGTGCAAACTCCACACAGACAGACAAGGCTGGAATTGAACCAGGGTCCCTGGTACTGTGAGGCAGCAGTGCTAACTACTGTGCCACCATGCCACCCAGTACAGTACTGACCTCCATGACCCCACGCTATGTTTTCTACTGCTAGTTTGCCAAGCCTCTCAACCCTCTCATAGATTCAGTGGGCATGAAACACATTCTGGGAAAAGCTCAGCACTGCCAGGGAGGGAGGGAGAAGGGAAGGCATCGAGAAAAGGGAGCGTGCAAGCTAATGGTTACAATGTACTCCTCCAGGGGACAGCCACTGTGGAGCTGCCTCAGGTAACTGTTGACATAAAAAAACAGTGAAAAATCTATGAAATGAGCATCTGAGAAGCACAATCATACACAGACCTCGGTCTTCAGACACATTTGTTAATTTTATTTGAGCCCTGAATTTCATTTCCCCCTGGATTGAAGTTGTAGTTTAAACGTAAAGCAACCTTGGCAATTGGCCTACAAACTAACCATAAGGGCAGATTGGCAATGTAAACTTCCAGTTAATTGCTGCTTAATTAATTTAAATTGGCTACTTGATTGTCAATGGGCAAGACTAGGGAGCCCAGCCACCGATTGAAATATTGCATAAGGACTCAATGACATTGGGACACATGTTCAACATCTTCTCACCCAACTTGACATGCTTCCAGGTTGGGCAAGCACCCACCTCAGCAACATGGAACCCTGGTAATGAAAATAAAATTAACGTCGGTAAGACATTGCCAGCATCAGGATATATGGCTCCATAAGCCGTCTGCTTCTAGTTTTTCCCACTAGTGGAACCATCTTCTCCATGTCCACTCTATCCAGGCCTTGCAGTATCCAGTAAGTTTCAATAAGATTCACCCCACCCACAAGCCCCTCCCCATCCTTCTAAACTCCAACGAGTACAGACCCAGATTCTTCAACTGTTTCTCATACGACAAACTTTTCATTTCAGGAATTATTCTTATGAACTTCCTCTGGACTCTTTCCAAGGCTAGCGCATCCTCCCTTCGATATGGGGCCCAAAACTGGTCATAGTATTCCAAATGGGGTCTGACCAGATCCTTCTACAGCCTCAGAAGTACATTGCTGCTCTTGTATTCTAGCCCTCTTGATGTGAATGTTAACATTGCATTTGTCTTCCTAATTCCCAACTGAACCTGCACATTAACCTTAAGAGAATCTTGAACAGACTTCCAAGTCCCTTTGTGTTTCTGATTTCCTTAGCATTTTCCCATTTAGAAAATAGTCTATGCCTCCATTCCTCTTTCTAAAGTGCATAACCTCACACTTTTCTACATTGTATTCCATTTGCCACTTTTTTGCCCACTCTCCTAGCCGGTCCAAGTCCCTCTGCAGCACCCCCTGCTTCCTCAATACTACCTGTCCCTCTATATATCTTTGTATCATCTGCAAACTTAGCAACAATGCCTTCAGTTCCTTCTTCCAAATTGTTAATGTATATTGTGAAAAGTTATGGTCCCAGCACTGACCCCTGAGTCACACCACTAGTCACAGCTGCCATCCTAAAAAGGACCCATTTATTCCCACTCTTTGCCTTCTGCCAGTCAGCCAATCCTCCATTCATGCCAGGATCTTACCCTTAACACCATGGGCTCTTAACTTATTTAACAGCCTCCTATGTGGCACCTTGTCAAAGGCCTTCTGAAAATGTAAATAAATCACGTCCACTGGTTCTCCTTTATCTAACTTCTTTGTTACCTCCTCAAAGAACTCTAACAAATTTGTCTGCCATGACTTCCTCTTGACGAAGCCGTACTGATTCAATCCTATTTTGTCATGCACCTCCGCGGTCTCACCTTTAATAATGGACTTTAAAATTCTGCCAATGACCGAAGTCAGACTAACCAGCCTATAATTTCCCATCTGCTGCCTCCCTCCCTTCTTAAACAGCGATGTTACATTAGCTACTTTCCAGCACTCTGGGACCCTCCCTGCCTCTAGTGATTCCTGAAAGATCACCACCAATGCCTCCACAATTTCCTCAGCTATCTCTATCTCTTTTAGAACCCTGGGGTTCAGTCCATTTGATCCAGGTGATTTATCCACTTTCAGATCTTTCAGTTTCCCCAGAATCTTCTCCTTAGTGATGGCCACTACATTCACCTGTGCCCACTGATTCTCCTGTAGCTCTGGCATCCCACTGGTGTCTTCCACCATGATGCAAAGTACTTATTCAGTTCCTCTGCCGTTTTTTTGTTTCCTCTTGTTACTTCTCCAGCCTCATTTTCCAGTGGTCCAATATCTATTTCTGCTTCTCTCTTACTTTTTATATATTGAAAAAACTCTTCCTATCTTCCTTAATGCTACTAGCTAGCTCACACTCATATTTCATCTTCTTTCCCCTTGTTGTTTTCTTAGTTGACCTCTGCTCTTTTTTAAAGGCTTCCCACTAATCCTCGCCACTTTGTATGTTTTTTCTTTTGCTTTTATGCTGTCCTTGACTTCCCTCATCACCCATGGATGCCTCATCCCCACCTTACCATGTTTTCTTCTCCTTGTAATGTATTTCTGTTGTGCCTCCCAAATATCCCCAAAAACATTGCTATTCCACTATCTTCCCTGCTGGACTCCCTTTTCAATCAACTCTGGCCAACTCCTCCCTCATGTCTTTGTAGTTATCTTTATTTAATTATAATACCATTACACCTGATTCCAGCTTCTCCCTCTCAAACTGCAGTGTAAATTCTTTCCTATTGTGGTCACTGCTCCCTAAGGGTTTCTTCACCTTAAGCTCCATTACTCCCACCACCCCCTTTCCCCACCCAAACACCATTACTGCTTCTGTCCTCCCCCACTCCCTCCTGACCTACATATAAATATCAGAGCCACATGATTCAACTGTAATTAAAATTATTTCCAAATTATACAATTGCACAGAAGCAAAAGATGTGGAATAAATTATCTGGGACTTATGCATTACTTTGAAGTGTCTTGTAAGTTAAATATGCAAGATGTTAGAGTTCTTTCAGAATATTTTTACAAAGCTTTGATCAGTGCAATGCCAGGTAAATTTAAATATTAATTGCTAGCAATTTGTATGTGGTACAATCTACACTTGGCTTGTCTGTCATAACGTGTAACATTCCTGTCAGGATGAAGTACTTGTTAGGATTACAACACTGAATCTATGTCTTACTGAGCTCATTAAAGCTAGCATAATTTGTACTTAAAACTAGCTTGCCACAGAGGCTTCAGACTGCTTTTCTTCACAGAGAATAGTAGCACTGACAATTTGGAATATCATAGATATTGAAGCTAAAGAATGACATACATTTCTACATTGCTTTTTGCGACCTTAGGATGTGTCAAAGCACTTTACAGCCAATCAAGTATTCTGAAATGTAGTCGCTATTGTTGGAACCCTGGCAGCCTATCTGCTGGATAATGACTAGATCATCTGTTAGTAGCAATTTGGTCATAGGATTAACATTAGTCAGAACACTGTGGAAAATTTCCTCATTCTTCTTTAAGTCAGTGCAATAAGATCTTTCATATCTACTTAAGATTTCTCATCTGAAAGACAGCACCTCCAACAGTGCAGCTCTCCTTCAGTTCTACACTGAAATCTCTGGAGTGAAATTTTAATCCATAGCTCCTGACTCAGAGGGCACATGCACCAAGATTGATTGAGAAAGAATAGAAAAGGGAAATTTGTGACTTATGGTGGCACGTAAAGCAGACGGAATGCATTTGGGCTTCCATCTCTGCAGCAACTCTGCAATAACAAATCAGCCTCAAGAGGTTGGAGCAAAGTTGAAATGCTGAAGCAAAGCTGTGCACTTCCATGAAAGGCAGAGAGGCTCAGCTCAGGAAATACTTTCACCACTTATTGGCATTTGCAGAGGATTTGAGGAAAACAATGGCCTACAACTTTCTTCTATTTGAGTGGCAACATTATCTGATTTAGAATAAAATAGTTGACAGAGTATTATAAAAATGCAGAGAGTTATAGTTATATGGTTTTATGGACAGAGAAGGAGAAATAAACTGAACCTCCCCCCCACACCCCTCCTCCCCCTGCCACCACTTTCTATCATCCAATTTCCAATTAGTCCCCGGTGTACATGGTCAATATAAATAATAGCAATAAGCTTCAATAGTTTAAATAATTATTCCCACATTCAACCTGAAAGTATAAATTAGACTTCAATCACTTCCACATACATAACAGGATGCAGTTAGAGAAAATAGTCTACTTCTATAAGTAAAGCAAAATAATAGTTCATAGCTGGGATTGTGGTTGGAGAACAACTTCTGCAGACCCAATAAAGAAAGGAGTTTTTCCACTCCTGAATTGTAGTTCATGTGGGCCCTAATAGCTGAAGGTGAATATCAGCACTATTGCAAGATTCCCTCAAAGAGATGGATATTCAGCAATTCATGGATTTAGACATTTGAGATCTTCATATCACAACTACTAGTTTCTTTACATCTGAACATGGAGTTTTGGGATCAGGCTCTGAAGCTATGTTATGAAGCTGATCTTCTAGGTTCCTAAAGGCAAAGATGATGTCGACTCTTATTGCAGCAATCTCTCTTTCAGCGATTCCTGCAGACTGTCCAAGTCCCTCTGGGCCTTCAGATAAAAACTTGTGATTTCCAGCCAACCCCAGTCACATGACCAATATGGGAATTGTCCACCAGAGTTCTCAAGCTATTGCTATTTAAAGGAGATAATGGATGAGTTCTTCACATTTTTTATTGTTTTCTGCCCAGCTGTCATTGTTAGGGTTCCAATTTGTAGACTCGGACTGCAATATTCCAGTCATTCATGCAGGTGGGAAGATCCCACCGGCAGGGAGTGTATGCAATGAGAAACCTTATTGATCAGCAGATCCCACTAATGGCCAAGGTAGCTATTTGACTACTAACTGGCTAAAGGCAAGGCAATTTCCTCATCAGAGAGAACATACTGCCTCTGAGAGCTGGCCGCCAGTTAAATGGTGAGCAGCTCTCTGCTCCGAGCAGTGGAGGAATGGCCAGTGCTGAAACTGCAGCATGACCTGCAGAGAAGCAAGCTGCAATTGTGGCCAGACTTGAAAGTGAGTCTGGGATCATGCTGGGGCTAGGCTGCAGGGCCTGCAGGGGGGGGTCATAGGGAATGGAATGGACAAGGCAGAGATAGAGGGAGAACTCAGAGGGGAGAATACCTTTGTTGGGGGGGAGGATCCAAATGGTACAGGGGTCTGAAATGAAGCATCTCTCCCCCTGCCCTTGCCCAGCCACCAGTATGCCACATTTCACTGGGTGGGTCAGAAACAGTGCCAATCTCCTGATGCATATGATCCATGCACCCTCTCATCTGGCATCCTGTGCTCAGGGGTCTTTAAGATTCACTCTAATAAATTGCTCTATTGTTACCAAATAGAAATATTAAGGCAAGTGTCCTAGGGCAGCACAAATTTGCAACAAGCAATAGATATCACTGCACAGGGTAGTTACAAGACAAATAAAAATGAAATCAATGTGGTTGTGAGTTTAGATGACCCCCTTCATACCTGAGGTTCCTACCAATCAAGGACAGCCTCAGTCATACCAAAGGGCACTGCTCGTTCGCTCTTCAGGATCCTTAGGAAAAGGCAATGGTGGCCTAATGTTTCTCATCGATTTTTTAAAGGAAGGATTCAATGCGCAGGCTAACTGCAGGATTTTACTGTCAGCCTACTCAAAATGTGTAAGTTTAGGGATGATGGGACAGAGTCTTGATGATCCAGTATTCAATGTAAATGTCATACCTCTGCATCATTTTTTGGAAACTCACCTATCATCCAGTCGAAAGAAGACAGCCTAACTGGTCAGTAAAGGTTGTTTGTCAGTCTCTTCAAACTGGAGGATCTGACTAGGGCTTTTGAGCACATCTTTTCATCTTTTCTCCTGGGTTACTTGGGGTCATTGTTCTCATCCTGTCAAGTAACTGACCCAGCATAGAGCAAGAGATTCCTAGTAACACTTAGTCAACCTGAACAGCAAATTTGATTAAAAACCTGATACACGTCTACTGGAGGTGTTATGATGCAGTGGATGGTGTTATTGCCTCTGAACCAGGAGCTCTGAGTCTGAGTCCCACTTCAGGACTTAATGATCAGTAAGGAAGGTGCATAGAGAATGTGGCCAAACAGTTTGAGTCACATCCCACAGATCCTTCTAACACACACCAATGTTAGATAGTAAGAACAGGAGAGATTTCTGGTCAGCCATGTGTGGGAAAGGTTTTTGGAGCCTCTAGCATCACTATCCATTATGCTCCAGACTGCAATGTGAATGTAAAAGTACATGTTGCCACAGCAACTCAGGCTCCCTGAATGAACTGTAACACATCACCACACATTTAGTGCAAAGGATCTGATTTCAATTGTTGAGCTCTTCAAAGAAGTCTGTGTACAGGAATATAACTGCAAATCTTCTCTAACATGTCCAGTGCCATGCTTGCTTGCCTGTTTCTACTTTATGACGCTGGAAGAGCCTCCAAAAAGTTGAGGCACACATCCTACTTGCATCAAAGATTTTGTTCCAAAATACTAAAAAGGACACCATGATCTTTGACTTTTATTCAGCGGTATACAAGTATAACAGTGATCTCAGGTATTACAATATTTAAATGCTTCCAAGGAATTGTAATTTGTGTAAATAAATTTGGTTACTAATCTTAGTTTGATTGCTGGTCTGACAGTAGGGTGTTTATCCCCTTTTGGAATTGACTGGGAGACATGGTGGGCAAGCCTCATGCTTAGTTTCCTTTGATATGGTTCCCCTTTCTCTGATTCTGCCCCTCCTTCTCTACCACCTCCTCATTATCCAAGAAGGACAAATATGGAGACAAAGCCAGAGATAATGTCATGCTCCCTACTACACTGAGTTCACAGCTTCAGATCTTCAATAATTATTGGCTCTCTTGATAGAAGAAATCCCCCAAGAAAAACACCCCTCTTAACAATATGTCACCTCAATGAAAGTGAAGTTGGTGCCCTTAAAAATCCTTCACTCAAATCACATCTGTTCCCACCGGCATATATTAGAGCAAATGATTAAAATAATAGAGATGACCTGTTGCCCTCATTTGCATTCCTCCACTTTGTTTAGACAATACCAACATTATATTCTGAGAGGGGGTAGCTGGCAGACCTATATCTGGGCACAAACTTGACAGAATGCCTGCTGAGCCACTTTCTGCCCATGTTCATCACTTGTACATCCATTTTTGGGTCGGTGGAAACCACATTAACTAGGTTGTGTACTTTCCGTTTGGTGTTATAACTGCTGCTATATTATATCCATCCACAAATTGATAAGTGAATATCCAAACCAACTGAAAATTCCTAGACAATCCTGTAATAACTTATTCAGTACCCATAAACCATAGACCTTAATTATAAACAGAAGGATTTGTGGAATGCAATTTCCAAAACATCAGTGAAAACTCTTAAATCCCTTGTAATAAAAAAAACCCCAACCAACAGTCATGCTGCTATGTTATTGTGCTCATACACGGAAGCCTTCAGTCCACCTGCAGTCTATCTCACTGGAATTTGTACACATTTAAAAGGTCAGTTTCTGATGTTACGCCCCTGATAAGGGTGGAATTTCAAAATAACAAAGGTGGAAGGGTGTGGGCTGGCAATTTTTGGAAACATGTTTGTTGGAGAAACATCACCATGGCCCTTTAACCCAGTCACAGTGTTAGCAACTTGTATCCATGTTTCCCAATCAATGACAGAGTGTGTGGGCATGATGATGGCAGCTCCCATCTGTCAATGAGAGGATTTTTAGTTGATGCGACCCTGCAAGTTTGAGAATGGCCAAATTCTACATTGTTTCCTGGGGCTTTAACAACCAGGAAAGGAATGGAGACATAAGAAGACAGATGCCTCCAGATCTCTCACTATTCCCTGGACGTCCTCCTGAGTGCAACCAGTTGCCCAAACCAAACTGGTGTGGATAGAAGTGGTTGAGGAAGTGAGCAGCAGGAATATGTTTCCTCAAATCTGGATCAGTTGCCCAAGAGGCTCAATAACCTCAGCAGGCATTGGCACTGAATCCTGTTGAGGAAGCTTAACCTCTTTGTGCTCATTGCACAAACATTAACCTTGGGCTGGATCCTTATCCGAGATGCAGGGAGTACAGGCTGGGAAATTTCCTGGCTTCGCCCACCCACCTTGGGAGAAAGTACTAGCAAAGACAGGATGTTAACAGGAGCCAGGCCCACTGCCCCCGAAAAGAGTTCAGAGGCAGCAATACGGGTGCTTTCCTTAGTGCTCTAGGGCTCGGTTTCAGCTGTGATAATGACAGCAAATCAAAGAACAGAACTTCTAGCCCTCATCCCCCACACCTCACACTCCCACACACACTCCTCATCCTTCATCCATGCCAACATACCACCTCATGCTCCCCACCCACTCTCTTGGCCACTCATACCCTCCATGCCAAGATATACCCTTCCACCCATGCATTTGAATTCCATGAATATTCATTAAAAATCCAGCTTGCTGCAATTAATCCTCACTCCAGATTAAATGACCACACAGGCTAATTACACTGGCATCAATCATGATCACATGTAAATGACTTGCACTTGGCCTACTACTCTTCACTCGTGACCTCAAGGTATGTGTGCATACTGCTCATCTACTTTCACTGTACTGTGATTATTGCTGCTCTGACTCATGTCAGTGCCAAGGCTGCTCAGGCAAAACCAATGTAGAGGCAAGGAAGGATCAGTACTGAGGCTACTCATGTGAGACCAGTGGGGAGTGGGGTGGGTGGTGAAAGGGAGGTTGGAGAGCAAATACTTGGGAGGAGGAGTTAAGAGAGCGAATGGCTTGACCAGGCATGAAGGGTATGATGGAGGAGTGTAGTGATGAAGCCTTGGACAAGGCTACACACAGATATGTGACTGGGTGTAGGGAAGAGTGGGAGGACTTGGGAAGACAGCACAGATACACATGATGGGGGGGTGGGGTGAAGATTATCTGGGGTTAAAAGACATAGGCAGTCCAGTGAATCAGTGCCACATCTTCCAGGACACATGCTCCCCACAATCACAGCTCCCACACCCATCCTGATCCCAGTCCAGGAAGAGAGAGGAGCTGTCATTGTTATGTCTATCATGCCCACCATGGTGCGAAGGGAGCGTTCAGGCCCTTACACATGTCCTGGCAGGTTGGTGACTAGATAATGGGCTGCAGATGGTACAGTCATAGTTAGGGGAGGAATCTGCAGCCTGTATATGGGGAATAGGTTATGTAAGGGTCAGGAGGTGGATGGTGGAGGGCATTTGATGGTCTCAGGTGGGGGTCTCGGTAAGTAACAGAACAATGGGCCTAAAGATGGGGAGGGATCAGGTCTACATAGGGCATCAAGACATCTGTATCAAATGGGTCAATTTGGAGGACAGGGATATCAATAATTATCATGTTGGGATCAACAACAAAAAGGGGAGAAAGGAGAATGCTTGGAAGGAGAGAAACCTGAACATAGTGCTCTTCTAGCACAATGGGAGGGATATTGACTGTCGCTGGGGGCACAATGGGGAAGGGGGTTGATCTGGAAGTAAAACCCACAGCGCCATCATTTTTTCAAGTTAATCTAATGACATGGTTGAAAACCAAGCTATAAAAATGTTGCAAGGGGAGGGCTCTCAGGCCTTTTGGGAGAAGTCAACTACTGCACTTACGCATCAGTTGAAGAGGTATCCAACTGCCAGGCTGGACAAAGGGAAGAACCTCACCTTGATAAACACGCACCTCCTCAAGACCCTGAAGACACCTCTTATATTTTCAAATGTGCAAGAAACTGTACTGTAGATGTCTTGGCATGTCTAAAAAAAGGTTGTCATAGTCCGAGATGACCATTGGCTGCTCTCTCCCTCAGGAGGACTGACTGGTGGTAATTTAACCTGAGGATCACCACACCTCAGGCGAGGGGCAAGGTTGAGAAGGTGGGGTCTTCATGAATAACCTCAGGCGGTACAGGAATTAAACCTGTGCAGTTGGACACCTGTTTTCAGGTCTGCTGAGTGTGCGTGCCTGAGGGGCAAAAAATACAGGACCTGATTTTAAACGTCAAGTTGCTCCCATGTCCGAGCGCAAAAAATTAGTAAAGTCGGGCATGAGGCGAGTAGTGGGATCCGCACCTGTCTCTGCACCAGTTCCCCCTTTATCAAGGCCCAGAAATGGATGCAATAGGGACTGCACCTGAAACGGGTGCAACAGCCATTTAAATGCATTTGAAAGCATTTAAATTGAATTAATGGGCTGCACGCCCAACTTTACCGGCACTTCTCCCTTTATCACCATGTTCACCAATCCAGAATCGGTGTGAAACAGACATGCCCCATATAAATCCGATTCGGGTGCTCCATCAGTGAGAGTTAGTGAGGAGGTAAATGCATAGCGTCAATGGTTCTCTGCTGCTGATGGCTGCCCTTTCATTGCGGCCATTTTCTTTCTCTGGTTGGTGGTGGCTCTGTGAGTGTGTGGGGGGATGATGAGGGCTGTTGCTCTTGCAGGGTCTCTGATGTCCAATTTGCAGCACTGACCTCAGGTCTTACGGTGCTGCTGGGTCCTAGTACAATCAGCTCGCTTCCAGCTGGAGAATGTGCCAAAAGCTCTTACAAATTACACTAATGCAGCTTCTCAACTTTGCAAGGGGCTGTGATTGTGGGGAGCATGTGGCTGGGGAATTGGGGGGGCTGTGATTGTGGGGAGCATGTGGCTGGGGAATTGGGGGGGTCTGTGATTGTGGGGAGCGTGTGGCTGGGGAATTGGGGGGGCTGTGATTGTGGGGAGCATGTGGCTGGGGAATTGGGGGGGTCTGTGATTGTGGGGAGCATGTGGCTGGGGGAATTGGGGGGGCCGTGATTATGGGGAGCATGTGGCTGGGAGTATTGGGGGGGCTGTGATTGTGGGGAATATGTGGCTGGGGGAATTGGGGGGGCTGTGATTATGGGGAGCATGTGGCTGAGGGAATTGGGGGGGCTGTGATTGTGGGGAATATGTGGCTGGGGGAATTGGGGGGGCTGTGATTGTGGGGAGCATGTGGCTGGGGGAATTGGGGGGGCTGTGATTGTGGGGAGCATGTGGCTGGGGGAATGGGGGAGTATGGATAGTGACGGTTGATACGTTAGAGGCAAGTAGCATTCCTTAACCTGTACATGTGTTCCTCTCTGTCCCCACCCCCCTTCAACTTTCAAAGTGACGTGATGGCTTTTGCGATGTAACCAATCAATCTTGCTGTTCTTTTGGTTGCTGCTGGAGTTGAGGAGGAGGAGCAGGAGGAAGAATTGCAGGCACAGGAGGCCTAGGCCTTACCACTTGCAGGAGTAGAGGGGGACGACCACCAGAGGCAGGAGTTGGCCTCTGTTCACCCAAAGTGGGAGTATCAGGAGAAGGAGGGAGCAGAGACTCCGGCAGTTCCGTGCATAAGTGTCATTTGAACAGATGTCAGACACTGCATGCTGCCGACGTCTCACCCTCCAAAAGGAGACAATGCAAACCTGTGCCTCCTGTTGCAGGACCTGGCATGTAGAGGGAGGGGGAGGCTGTCAAATTGATGGCTGCTCTGAACTTTTATGTGACTGGTTCCTTCCAGAGACTTAGCAGAGATATCTGTGGCATCTCCCAATCACCTGTGCACACCTGTGTCAGGCAGGTCACGGAAGCTCTGTATGCCTGCGCTAGGCAGTACATCGAATTTAAACTGGACAGCGCCCATCAGGAAGCTCAGTCTGCAGGGTTCGCAGCCATAGCAGGGATGCCTAATGTACAGGCGGCCATCGACTGCACACACATTGCCCTCAAGGCCCCCCAACAGAATCCATGGAAATTCATCAACAGAAAGGGGTTCCACTCTAAATGTTCAACTCATGTGCGACCCTAACGTGAACATTATGCATGTCTGTGTCCAGGTAGTGTGCATGAAAGCTTCATTGTCAAGAGCTCTGATATCCCGGAGGCATTTCAGGAGGACCCCAGGCTGCGGGGGTGGCTTGTGGGTGACGATCCCTGTGTAGGAGGCCCATGCAACATTGGAGAGGTGCATTGGGCTCCTTAAAATGAGATTCCAGTGCTTGGACTGCTCGAGCGGGGCCCTCCAATACAATCCAGTGATCTCTTCCTGCATTGTGGTCGTGTGCTGTGCCTTGCACAACCTGGTTCTGCAGAAAAGTGACCTACTGGGAGAGAAGGAGGAGAAGGATGTGGAGGCTGACCAGCCAGGCATTGCTCAGGAGGAGGTTGACCAGCAGGAGGAGGAGGAAGAGGATGAAGAGGAAGAGCACGCCGAGGAACACAAACCAGGTGCTGGAGAGCTAGCAGCTCAAATAAGGTATGCAAGCTCAGCTAGAGAGGGTCTGATCACCAGGCAGTTCAGTCGCGAGGGGGTTTGTGTCATGGGTTCCAACTCCATCACTGCTCCTCTCCAAAATTCCTTCTATCTTCTGCAACATTGTCACACCAGAGTGATGGGCCTGGGTACTCTGTGTTAGTAGAGTTAGTTTGGCAGGCAGGAGGGTGACGTCAACTCATTAAGCACCATTATGATGATGCCCTGTGCAAACTAGTCTGACACCTACCTGAGGTCCACATACACACTGGCACCTGGGCCCACTCTGTGTAGTGGGTAAGGGATCTGAAACCCCCATACAGGGCCCTGGGGTGGGAGGGAATTGCTCAGGAGTCTGGGGAACCAATGTCTTCCCTTCCTCAGTGACACAGCACTGAGGGGCCTCCCAAACTGACGTCAACATGAAGCATCCCTCCGGCAATCATCAATGGAAGAGGATTCCTATTCGAGACAAATCTGAGATAAATTAGTCACAAGTGGGTGGTGAAAAAACATTTAATTGCAATAAAGGTGTTTAAATCAGATGTTCTAATGTTAAAAACTTGTGAACAGAAAACACTAAGGTGCTTCAATATCTTTCTAACTTGTGCAGCCCTTCACCTGTGCCATCTCGGTGCAACTACAACTTCCTAACCTTACATGGCCTACCATTACATCTCAGTGTCTCCCCAGAATGTACATCGGAGGTGCAGATGGCCAGCTGCCTACCTTGCCCTGTTGCCTGTGATGCATGGGGCAGGCGTTCTCTGGAGGCTCTGAACCTTGAGAGCTCTGGCCTACTTCCAGGTGTCTGGGATGTTTCCATGACACCCTCTTCTTCCTGCTGCCTCTGAGATGCCCTGGTGTCAGGAGGGGGGGAATCAGAAGGTGTAACCATAGCCACAGTCTCCTGGCTGGAAGACCCCAGCATGGCCTCAAGCCCTTCCTCCTCTTTTGGGGTTCCTGTGGGTCCCTGGGTCACTCCATGGGACAATGATGCTTCTGCAGTGAGCTCCAGAAGGTCCAGCGCCATCTGGCACTGCCAGTCCTGGAGGACCAGCTGTGTCCTACCCATGGTGGTTGAGCTCTCTGCGATGGCCATTTGAGTCAGGGGTTACATGCCAATGGCCACAGCAAGTGCCCTCTGAGACTGCCACACTCTGCAACCCCTCAGCCATGACCCACTGCAACTGGGCCATGTTTTCAAGGATTGCTGCCATACCCTGCTTTGTCTCAGCATTATCCAGCTGGGTCTCCTGCAAGCTCCCGAGCCTCTCAGCCATGGCCGCAAAACCTTGAGAATTCTGTTTAGTCCCTCAGCGATGGCCGGCTGTGATACAGCTGCGGCCCTGTGGGATTCCACTGTAGCCTGCTGTGAGTTGGCCATCACTTGGAGCCTGCCCCAGGCTTTCCACTGCAGATGCCATCCTTGCAGTGTTGGTCTGGGGACCACGCAAGGCAGGATATAGCTGGTCCATCTGAAAGCTTTGGGGGTCCTCCCCATAGCCTTTCAGTTGGTCCAGTGTGGCTGTCAGCCCCTCCTGCATTCCCTGGATCTGTTGCTGCATCTCCAGCAGCTGAGGGAGAAGTGATCTCAGAGGCCCAACATGTAGCCT
This sequence comes from Carcharhinus amblyrhynchos, assembly GCF_965287045.1. Taxonomy (NCBI): domain Eukaryota; kingdom Metazoa; phylum Chordata; class Chondrichthyes; order Carcharhiniformes; family Carcharhinidae; genus Carcharhinus; species Carcharhinus amblyrhynchos. Next base: position 133,965,912 of record NC_137324.1, on the reverse strand, counting down.
GGGGCTAATTGAGTACTCACCTCCAGCAGGCACCTGCGTGCCAGAGGCCTCAGACGTTCCCTCCTCCACCCAATCTACATCAGCAGATGTGTCGCGCTCACCAGAGAGTGAGCCAGAAGGCTCACCACTAACTGGACCCACCAACGTGTCAGAATCTGGGATGGTGAACTGCAAGGTGCCACCCTCGGAGGTCCTTTCACTCATATCCTCAGAAGACTCATGCAAGCTGTCTGAACCAGGATGGCTGGGAGCTGCAGGACAGGCTTGGAGTTTAGAAGCCTCCATGGCATCCAGATGCATCCAGGAGCCTCTCAAGGTCACCCTTAGAAAACTGGAGGCTGGTCATGTCTCATTTTGTACAACAATGTCTGCCTGTCCATTCTTGTGTTTCAATGGAGCTGTCCCTCATTAGGGCAGATCAGCTGCAGGTAGTTTGGCAGAGCATTGGCAGAACATATATTTCGCTTGTCAGCATTGAGGGGAAGGCAAGTGAGAACTTGAGGAGGGGGGTGGTGGATCAATGCCTCAATGACTGGGGACAGGAGAGAAAAAGAGAAAGGGAGATGTCATACAGCCATCAGAGTCGGGAGGAAACAGGGGTGGTGGGGGAGGAGGGGCTTGTGCAGGAGGGTCTGGGGTGGGGGTGAGGGGGATCACTCTGCCTGATATCTGTAGGGTGGAGGAAGGAGGGTGGATTTCTCTGCCTGAGATCAGTAGGGGTGAAGAGGGATCTGCCGCCACTCTGCCTGAGTTGGTGGGGGGAAAGGGGGAGAGGCCTGCGATCAGTCTGGTGGTGGGGGGTGTGGGGGGGTGGATAAGGGGGGTCATTAATGATTGGGAGTGGGACAATGTCTGTGGGGGCCAGGTGGAGGCATTATCTGACTCAGGAGGGATGTGGCAGGGGGAGCCGGATTCTATCATTTTTATCGTGCATGCGCAGTTGGAGGCACCAATCAGAGCTGCAGTGTTTCGTGCGCGTTAAGTCCCGCCCAAAGGTTTGTGCAGCGCAATTTGGACTCACTGATATTTTTGTTGGCAGTGTGTGTATTGGGGGGAGGGGGGACGCCTGAGAACGGGTCCATAAGTCAGATGTGAAACACTCCCAGTTTCAAGTCTGCCCAGCACTTAGAATCAAAATGATAAAATAGGGTCCACAGTGCATCTACACTAAAGGCACCCAGTTCTAACTCACAACTGCCACTCTTAATTCCTCCACTGAAGCTATTGTTTTCAGTCCCTATTACAAGCTCTGTTCGTGAACAGTAGGTATCAACTCAATTTCTCTTCCTGGCAACTACTGGGGACGGAAACAGAGTGTTTACAACCTTGATGTCATACTTGTCCCTGAGATAAGCCTTCACAAAGCCTCACAAAGACTATCTTCACTCCATCACAAAGACTATCTTTATAAGGGAAACATAGTAGAATAAGGGTCACCTAGCCTGGGTGACCAATCGAGAGTCAGAGTGGGGAGTTCCTCCCCAGTGGGAGGTGCTCTCCTAATGCAGAGGCATTCCAGAACTAGCAGCGTACATATTGCTGTTCTTGTAGATCCTTGTAAATGAATCCTTTGTTGTTCACAAATGAAGTCTCTGAAATGCATCATTACACCACCTTTTTCCATCTCTGTAACATCACTTGATTCCACCTCTATCTCAGGTCATTTCTTACTGAAACTTTCATTCATGTCTTTGTTGGCTCTAGACTTGATTTCCCTAATGCATTCATTGCTGGCATCCCACATCAAGCTTCCATAAACTTGAGGTCTTCCAAATTTTTGCTTCCTATAGGTGAGATTTTCCTGGAAATCGGCAGAAGCCAATGGCAGATGGGGAATAGTTGTATTCGGCTTGCTGACAGCAAGGCGGCTTCTCCTGCCATATAGTGCGGCACATAGTGTCAAGCATTTTCATCCACGGGTTCCACGTTGTATCCCCGGCAGCCTCTGATTCCACCCCCCTCCTCATCACCTCAGGGCTGCAATCATCAGGCCATCACATTTAAAGGCGTCCTAGCACACACCAACCACACTTCGTAGGTCACCAGGAAGTGATGGCTGACAAGAAATTTGCCACTCAGTTTTTGGACTCCTCCCTGGAGAGATTACTGGATAGAGTAGAGGTGATCATGACGTACTATCCCTTGCAGTGCAAGTGGAGAGTGTGGTGAAGAAAGCCTATGGTATGTTAGCATTTATAGGAAGGGGTATAGAATATAAGAGCTGGAGTCTAATGTTGCAGTTGTACAGAACGTTGGTTAGGCCGCATTTGGAGTACTGCGTCCAGTTCTGGTCGCCTTACTACCGGAAGGACGTGAAGACTCTGGAGAGAGTGCAGAGGAGGTTTACCAGGATGTTGCCTGGTATGGAAGGACTGGGGTATGAGGAAAGATTGAAGAAACTGGGGCTCTTTTCCCTTGAAAGACGCCAACTGAGGGGGGATCTAATAGAGGTATATAAGATTATGAAGGGTATAGATAGAGTAAACAGAGGTAAGCTATTTCCTATAATAGAGACACATAGGACAAGGGGCCATGGACTTAAGGTGAGGGGGGAGCGGTACAACACAGATATTAGAGGGAGGTTTTTCACACAGAGGGTAGTGGGAGTATGGAATGCTCTGCCAAGTAAGGTGGTGGAGGCAAACACGCTAGAGTCCTTTAAGAGTAACTTAGACAGGCACATGACTGAGTTGGAGATGGGTGGATAAAGGAGAACCTTTTAAATAAGGGTCATTAGCATTGGGGCGTCCCTGGTAATGTAAATGGGTGTAGTATGATAATAATGTCTTTTCTCTTTTCATTCACAGGTTTTAAGTCGGTCCACCTCATGTCCAACGAGGGGCATACACGCGATGGGTCGTACTGGGGCTGCTCTTGGTTGTTCGAGATTGGCCTAGTGCTTCATGTCGTTAATGTGTGCATAAACTGGACAAGATACTGGGCAAGACGACAGCTCAGTGACTATCGCTGATTGCTGTGCAGACACATGGATTTGGGTCAGTGTCTGTGGGAGTTTGCGCATTCTCCCTGTGCTTGCGTGGGTTTTCTCTGGGTGCTCCGGTTTCCTCCTACACCCCAAAGATGTGCTGTTAGGCTGATTGGCAGGAATAAATTGTCCCTAAATCAGTTTCCCTCAATCTGGATGGCCATAAAACATTAGATAGGGGTCATGGGTAGAGAGGTGGACTGGTGGTGTTGAGATGGCGGCGCGGGCTCGTTGGGCCGAAGGGCCTGTTTCCCGGGCTGATTTTTGTTCTTTGTTCTTTGTTCTATGTACTCTAGCTGGCAAAGTCACAACCCAGCAGGGGAGGCAGTGGTAGTGGTTGTAAGTGCCAATACCTTGCAAAAGAGGACAGCCATTCAGTGCAGGAAAAGGATGAATTAATGAATTAACTCCTCCATTCTGCCAGGATAAGTCACTCTTCTCATCACTCAACTCACACTCATACATCCACAGAAATCTCACTCACTGCCAGCTCAAGGAAAGCTGCTTCATCATCTACAAGGCACAAGTCAGGAATATGATGTAAAATTCTCCACTTGTCTGGATGAGTGTAGCCTCAACACACTCAAATGGCTCAACACCATCCAAGACAAAGCGACTGCTTGATTGGCACCTCATCCACCCTCCACCACTAACGCACAGTGGTAGCAGTGTGTACCATCTACAAGATGCGCTACAACACCTCACCAAGGCTCCTTCAATAGTACTTTCCAAACCTACAGCTTCTACCATCTTGAAGGACAAGGACAGCAGAAACATTGGAACACCATCACCTGTTTGTTCCCTTTCAAGTCACACACCTTCCTGACTTGGAACTAGATCACTAGATCTTCATTGTTGCTGGATCAAAAACCTGCAACTACCTCCCTAACTGCACTGTGGGTGTACTTACACCACATGGACAGCAGTGGTTCAAGAAGGTGATTAACTGATCAATGCCTTCTCAGGAACAATTAGGGATGAAAAATAAAAATGCTGGCATGGCCAACAACACCCACATCCTGTGAAAAAACAAAAATAAACATAATTTTAGTGCACTTGCCATCAATAAAGGAACAGATCTATATAAAATTTGGATATCATGCATGACATCAAATAAATTACTATCAGACATGGAGCTCAAAATCAAAAGGTATGCTTTTGAGAGCTGAAAGTTGACCTTGCCCAAGCATGCATGGAATTATAGCAATTCTGGTATAGTGCACATGGGTCTCGTAATTCAATTTATAGCCTTGGTTTTCTCATGTTAAAACATAACTTAAGCTCCTGGCAGGATCCCGGTCTCATACATGTGTTGTGCATGTTTTATATTTAAATAAAGGTACCAGTGGTTGTCTAAAGTGTCCTCTCCAATATTACGTTGCCCTCAATGCAGTTCTGTTCAGCGAAACCAGGACTACATGTGGCCTAAAAGAGGCACTTCTTAAAAAAACTGGCACAAGCTGAAATCAAAAGGCAAATGTTGAAGATGTACTTACCTGAATGCTCCTGTCAATGTACCCTCTGTTAAAACTGTTTGCTGATCGTTGAATTGTCTTCTTTGGCTAGTTGTCTGGGGCTAAATTTTCATCTTAGCGGTTGCTCACTCAAGTCAGGAAATTTCCCAACTCAGCACACCAACCTGGGGAAAATATCTTGAGTGGGTGCCGGATAAAATCATGCCAACTGTTTCTGGATACAGAACAGAGGTGACTACAAGGGCTGCCAAGTGCCAAGGTGGGCTGGTTAAGAGGCTGATATTGGTTTATTGGGAATTCATTTCAGTTGTTTTATTAAATATTTGGCCCTTTAGTCCTCACCACTCATACCCCCTCACAATTCACCAGTAGTACTTTTTCATTTTTTTGACTAAGTATCAATTCAGGCAGGAAAAGTGTGCGTAATCTGCCAGCTCCACTGATGACTTTCCCACCATATTTTTTGACATTTAGTCATGTTGGCAGGCTGGGCTCTGAATTAACCTGGAATTAACGTAGGTAGAGATTCCCACCCCTATGCACATGCCCACCCCCCACCCCATCCCAAGGATCTCCTAAATGTAAGTCCCTAACACCGGCACTGCCCCAGCACTGCTTGGGCACTACCTGCATGCCGGGGACAGCTCTGACAGGCAGCACCAGGTTATTACCTGAGCATGACCGTCTCCTCCCTGGGGGTTGTGCTTACCAGCACACCCCTGGCAGTGATCTTTCACCAGGCTCCCTTAGGTCCAAACCTATTGTCAATCCTGCTGATGCAGCATCACTTTGGCAGGGGAGGGAATTCCCCATGTAGTGCTATAATACAGCAGGGAAGTCCATTGGTGATGCTTAAATGTATGGTAATGAGATTTCTGACCTTTTTGGTGGGAACCCTATTACATCATTGGTGGAGGGTGGAGATAATTGAGCAGGAAAATCCCACCAGCATAAAAGCTGTTTAGGGATGCCCCATAATTCTCCATCCCAACCAGCTTTCCTGCCCACCAAAAACAGGATATCCATGCCAACTCATGCCAAATTATGTCACTATGAATCTCCAACAGCTCCTCTTACCCTCCATACCAAATCATGACCCCCTCTCAATCTTAAGGCCCCATGTAGCCTCTATGCTAATTTACTACAAACTCATCACCCACAACACATTCCCATGGCCTCTTTAAAGACCCTATGTCAACCTGATGCCAACCCATGTTAACTTAAGCCCCCAAAACCCCAGTAATTTCCTTTATACCCTCCATGCTAATTCACACAATATTCACCATGGGCAGACTTTAGAAGCCATGCTGAGATCTAAGAAAGTACTAAATGTTTATTACAGACTTCACCTGGTAAGAAAAAAACCTCTCATTCATAAAAGCCCATTCAGTGCATTTAATTCAATGCAAATTAATCCCTCTTAAATACAAATATTTGTGTTCAAAACAACACACCAAAGACAGCTAATCATTCAATAACCTCTTGAACTGTCAACCAACTTATGAATTTACATCACCCCCATTGTGATAGCGATTGGTAATGGAAGCATTCAAGCAGTAATAATGCTATAATGAGAACCCTTAGGTTTATGTCAACATCTATCAAACTGCTAAAACCAGTTTGTTTTACTTTCACAGACACAAACACTTTTTTCAAACCTACCAGGCACAAAGTTAAATAACTTGACAGCTTATTGATTCTAAATACCTTATCTCCCTTTCTTGGACATAAATGTTTCCATTATAAAGACATGCACAACATAATGCTAGTTGAGGCCTTTCCTGGAACAAATATTGGACCTGCTTATCCTGCGAATTGAGTTTAAATGGCCCAATTAATTCATAATTCATTTCTGTTCAGTTCACGCGCCTTCTTCTTTCTCCTACTGGCGAAAATGGGATCTGTTGGAAATGGGGCAGGGTTTCTGGATCCAGATTCCATCCACCACTTCTAAGGATCTACAGCTTCCACAATACAACAAAGACCTGGCAAAATGTTGGCTAAATGGCAATTAGGCCCAAGTTCTAACTTCACAAGTGAATCAGACTTATCCGATGAGGTGTGGGGTTGTTTCCTGTGCTTCCAAATGCCCTTTGTGGGCATAATCTAATTTCTAGGTCAGGTGCTGAGAGCATATGGTGTCACAAGAGGTTCAGGTAGTGCCACCAGTTACAGTGCTGCTCTCTACTCATATAGCTCCCCTTTTCCTAAAGATGTGGAGAGAAAAATGCTGCATGTACAAGAGGCAAAATGGGAGCTTTTATTGAAGCAACTTTGGAGGTGACAGTGAGGAGGTCTTGCAATGAAGAATGGCCTTTTGGGGCCGGAGATCATTCTTCAGTGAACAGAGTGCTCAGGCCATATGTCTGGTAAACAGGGCATCAGTCCAAACAGTGCCAGTTTTAGGCAGGAATGAGCTGAGGATAAGTTTACACCTGATGTCATCTGCCTCTAGAGTTACAAATGTTAGTTGGGTGTATTCCTGGACGTTTCATCATCTGGCCTTCCATCTCCAGCTGCCCCCCCCATTCAAACAGCCTTTATCCCATCTCCAGTATACTTACAGCACAAACGTTCAAAGTCGAAACAAATACATAATCGTTTTGATATTCCTACATTGTTTCTCCTGAGTTACTTGCAGCAATGTCATGGAGACTCCAAATCAATCCGTGAAGATTGGCAACACTACCTGCAACAGTCTGGAAGCATCTTATAGAACAGAAGTTTAATCCATGACGACTGATAGTAACAAGAAGGGCTATTCTGGTCCTTACAAGTAAATATAGCTATAGTAGACAGCACCAAATCTGAAATGTGTTGGAGACAGGTCTCATCTGATGGGACAGAGGTCGTGTGGTCTGTTCATGCATATGATAATGCTGCAGTGACATGAGAACATAAGTTTAATAGCACGAATTATCAATGAGGAGGCTGGTGTAATCACAAAGTAATTTATTTGAACAAAGAAGTGAAATTATATCCAGGCACAGCAACTACCAGTCTACTCCTTGACTCCCAGACTCACACTGAGGCTCCTTGCTTCTTGGGCCTGTGTGCTTTATTCACATTGGCTGAGAGTTGCTTGCTTCCTTACAATAGGCCCTAATGGTCACCTGATCAGGAACAATTACCCCTTAAGGGGGCTAAACTAACACATCTCTCTCCCTCAAGTCCCTTAACTATATACATGACAGAATAAAACAGGTAACTATTTATAATGAGGGCAGAACCCAAAAAGCGGTACATTCTTTTATAAAATCAGTCGATCAGGTAATTGACTGATCTGTATGAACACCTCAGTTTTCTGGTGGGTTCTGCCATTACTGAGGTGGAGATGTTGCTGGCAACAGAAGGTTGTCCATTCGTCTCCAATGAGGTGTTGGCATCAACATCATCTTCAGTTCCCTCTGAAGTAGGAAGCTGGGCCTCTTCTGACACAACTTCTGGTTCCTTCATCCCAAGCTCTGATAATGGAAAATCAAATGTCAGATCAAGCCCAGGATGGGCTGCAATGTCTTATTTTGTCAGCTTGGATCTTGTTTGTCTCTTGACCATGAATTGAATTCAATTAGATTTTGAATTTCATTTTGAAGCAAACAAGGAATGGATTTGGATTTGTCTGGTCCACTCTGAGTATTGGCTTTGTAACTTTAAGAATGGAATAAAACTTCTAAAAAAAAAGTAACCACTGGATCCACTTGTTCTGTTGTCAGGGCTGCAGCCTCCCTTCTTCTTATGTGGTCCATATGTTTTTGTACATCTCGCCCTTGTATGGGCAAGTAAGATACAGGGAGATCTTGTTACCACTCTAACAGATAGCATGTTAGTCCACCCCCGAAGTTTTGAATGAAAATGAGATCTTCTGCTCTGAAGGATCTGTTACCTGTTTGAATCAAGGTATTTCTTTTTCCTAGCTTGTCTTCCCATTACCCTCCCAACCAAATTGGGAAAATTTTTTCTTGTGACACCAGAGGCAGAACCACACTCTGAGGGAGCACTAACCGATTCACAATGTCGGCTTTGGAAATCTGAGTCCCCGCTGAAAAACGCAACTACCAGCAGCCAAAAGCAGGATTCTCCTCTGCACTCTGGCCGAAGCAATGGGTGGAGTCAGTTTGTCCACACAGGACAAGTCCAATAATGGTTTGTGATTGGTGATCTCAGCAAAATGGCCACCTTAAATGTATTGGTGAAATGTTTTCACCCTATAAAGTATTGCCAGGCCCTCTTTCTCAATTTGCAAGTATCTTCTTTCTACATCAGTTAACAACTGGGAAATAAAAGTTTGATCAGTGCCATCTTCCAATTTGTGTGAGAGGACAGCATCAATCCCATTGGGTTTGGTATCACATGTTAAGATAATCTGTTGTCTGGGTCAAAGTGATCTAGTAAACTGGATGATTGTAAAGTCAGTCTGACCAGTTCAAAGGCCTGTTGTTGCTGGTCTTTTCTGTGCCAGTGCTCCTATTTTCTAAGGAGATGGTGCAAAAGCACTAATGTTGCTGCTAAGTTTGATATAAATCAGCAGTAATAATTAGTCATACCTAGAAATGATTTTATTTCCACGACATTTCTTGGTGCAGGAACCTCTATGATTGCTTTCACCTTATTTTCTAAGGGGTGTGAGCCTTTGGTGTCAACTTTAACCCCCAAATACGCAATTTCAGTAGCCTGAAAGGTGCACTTTTTCCTTTTTAGTCTTATACCTGCATCTCTAAACCTTTTAAGGACTTCCTCCAGGTTGGCCAGATGTTCTTCCTGTAAAGTCCGCATCGTAAGAAGTCTCACAACACCAGGTTAAAGTCCAACAGATTTATTTGGCAGCACAAGATTTTGGAGCACTGTCCCTTCATCAGGAGAGTGGGAGTTGTGCTCACAAACCGTGCATATATAGACACAAACTCAATTTACAAGATAATGATTGGGATGCGAATCTTTACAGGTAATCAAACTGCACTGACCTCCTCAGAAGACAAACACAGGACACACTGGACAGAGTACCCTTTGTCGTCTGGTACTTCCCCAGAGCAGAGAAGCTACAACATCTTGTTCAGAGCCTTCAACATGTCATCGATGAAGACAAACATCTCACCAAGGTCATCCCCACACCCCCACTTCTTGCCTTCAAACAACCACACAACCTCAAACAGAGCATTGTACACAGCAAACCACCCAGCCTTCAGGAGAACAGTGACCACAACACCACACAACCCTGCCATAGCAACCTCTGCAAGACATGCCGGATCATCGACACAGATGCCATAATCTCACATGAGAACACCATCCACCAGGTAACCGTACATTCCCTTGCGACTTGGCCAATGTTGTTTACCTGATATGCTGCAGGAAAGGATGTCCCGAGACATGATACATTGGGGACGCCATGCAGATACTATGACAACGGATGAATGAACACTGCATGACAATCAGCAGGCAGGAATATTTCCTTCCAGTCAGGGAACACTTCAATGGTCATGGGCATTCAGCCTCTGATCTTCAGGCAAGTGTTCTCCAAGGCAGCCTTCATGACACACGGCAACGCAGAATGACTGAGCAGAAACTGATAGCGAAGTTCCGCACATGAGGACGGCCTCAACCGGGATCTTGCATTTATGTCACACCATTTGTAACCCCCACGACTTGCCTGGGCTTGCAAAATCTCACTAATTATCCTGGCTGGAGACAATACATATCTCTTCTTATGCTTGGCCCTCTCTCCACTCACATTGTCTGTACCTTTAAGACTTGATTACCTGTAAAGACTCGCATTCCAACCATTATCTTGTAAATTGAGTTTGTGTCTATATATGCCCTATTTGTGAACACAACTCCCACTCACCTGATGAAGGGGCAGTGCTCCGAAATCTTCTGCTACCAAATAAACAAGTTGGACTTTAACCTAGTGCTGTAAGACTTCTTACTGTGCTTATCCCAGTCCAACACCGGCATCTCCACATCAAGTCTGCGTCACAAGGTGTCGTCCAAGTACACCATGACTTTTGGAATTCCTTGCAGTAGATTCTATATCTGCTGCACAAACTCCTTGCATTGGATCATTGCATATTTTCAGGAATCTTTGTTGAGCTGGAGTTGTAAATAAGCTTGGCTCAAATAGAGTTTTGGGGACGCAAGGCCCCCTGCCAGCTTTACATGAAATACCTATTTAGGTATTGGAAACCTGTTGAATTGGGCCGCCTGGTTTATGGTGAGTTTATAATCACTGTAGATCTTGATGGTATGATTTGGTTTTATAATGGGAACAATGGGGGCTGCCCATTCGGAGCTCTGCACTGCTATTATAATTCCCAATTTCTCACAATGTTGCAGTTCAGTCTTGACTTTCTGATGTAGAGGTATGGCATGGGCTCTAAAAGGTTCAGGTGTGGATTTGGGGTTCACATAGCTTTTGGCCTTGAACCTCTTGTTCCAGCCCAGCTTATTCTAAAAGATATTTTCATACTTGTGCTGAATATCTTGAAAAGCCCCATTATTTTAAAAAATTCCAGCCAATTTAGCTTTATCTTTCGTAGCCCTGCCCCATGAAATTTAGCCTATTACCTCCAACAACAATCATGGGTAATTGAGCCAACTAGTATTGATATGACATCAGTACCATTCTGGATACTAATATCTTTAGGGATTCCGCCTTATAAGTTGCTAATTTAGCAAACATTCTGCTTAACGCCAGGGGTTGGACTCCTTCTCGCAGGTATTTATAGATCTGTTTCCCCACCACCATGGCAGAAGCATTTGTGTCGAGCTCCATACCCAACAGTCTTTCATTCACTATCAAGACTATCTCTATTGGAGATATCTTGTTGAACTTGACCATGTGTACCTTATATAACTTGGGTTCTTCCTCAGAATCTTCCTCTATATGCCCTGGAGACAAGATATGCTTTTTAAAAACTCTTTCTAGCTCAGCACTGTGCCTGAATATGGCCTTTCCAATTACAGTTGATGCCACAAAACCCTTGCAATTACAGTTATACTGAGGGTGATCTCTTCCACATCAGTAAACTCATCAAAACCTCTGGGCTGATGGCCCTGTATGACTTTTGCTTCTGTTCACGATCCTGCTCCAATGTTCTCTGTTCAACATCATTTATACTTACCACTTAAGCTCTACTCGCCACTGTTCCCTCCTTGCCTTCCTACACTTACTGTCGATCAAAGGCATCCTTTTCATTGGTAGCTTGGGCTAATTCTGTTGCTTTATCCAGGGATATATTTTGCTCCTGCTAATAATTTCCTTTGGATATTCAGATTGTTAACACCACAAACCAACGATCACATAACTTGTCATTCAAAGATAAGTTGAATTCAGTGCCCAGTCATTTGACAAATTCTCACTACAAATGCAGAAATTCATTCCCCAGCATCCCTAATGACTGAATTGAATTTGAACTATTGCAAAATAATACAGGTCCTGGAGTTCTAATGCGTTTTCACTAGTGCCACTAATTGATCAAAGGACTTGGTATCAGAATAAGTTGAGTTTCTAACAATGTTTTATGTCTGGGGTGTGCATACCAAAAACAAGATGACCTTTGGTTTGTCTCCCCCTTTCTTCTCACTCTCCTTATTTGTCATGGTAGCTAAAACATTGAACAAATTAAGCATTATAACATCCGCCTTCACCAGCAGACTCTGCCACTACGTACAGTCATGGTTCTACTCGCAGCTCCTTTTAGCCTTGTGCCACCTCCTCATACCTGGTGTAAATCACCCCGATACACCTATTGATAGATGGAATGAGCAATGTAAAATCAACCATTTCCTTAACAGGCTCAATGGCTCAATTTATTTTTCATAATGGCAGGTGGATTTCCAGTTTTGGCACCCACTTCCCTCTATATGACCAGAGACTGATAGAATCATGTTAGATTGCTGACCCCACGTCAACACGCTGTAGTTCAAGGCTCAAGGGCATGATACACCTTGTATGCAGCCATAAGAGGCAGCCTATATTTCAGTGAGATATTACGTCAGTATATGATGCCTCTTTATGAACTGCTCCAGCTCTTCCCTATCCTGCAGCAGTAGAGTTGACATTGCCCACCCCAACCTTCTTAGGTGCTTCAAGAATTGTTTCCATTTTTCTTATTTTAAATGTTAATGCAACAAAGTAAAAGAAACAAGTGTGCAAAAAGCGTCAGAATACAAAAAAAACTTTGCAAAATGCAGCCTAACGCAAGTTTTATTATCTTTCAAATGTGTTTGAAAAATTGGTGCTCCTGTAATAAAGTGGACAATTGGAATCAGCAGCCGATAGGAAATGGATGTTGCCATGGAGGCCTGCTTTTACATGTAATTCTGTCCTTTTCCTAAAACTGCATTGTTGTTATTGCTGTTTCTCATAGCAACAGATTGTTTCTGTACTGATTCGGTCTTGTTGCACAAAGCAAGATTTTGAAACTTGTCAGGACATCTGTGTGAGAACTTTAGACTGAAATGCATTTTACATGTGTTTTTTCAGCAGTAGGTCTTCAAGAGCTCGTATGGGTAGGTTTATTTTTATGCCTCTCTGCAAAGTTTGAAGGAGGACAAGTATGAGAGACATGCTAGATGGATGAGATTGTACATTTGGTGTTGTACTTGGATGCACACTCTTAGTCTGACAATCAGATAGATCTCTTATCTATGCCTACCTGAAGGAGCGCATCAGTGCTGACTTGAAGATTCCTAAAGCAAGCCATCACTAAACTCTACACAAGACTTAGAGAGCTGTTCCAGGCTGGCTTTGCCTTTAGCTGTCAATGTTTTATGTTGTAGGCTTGCAGCAAATGAAGAAGTCTCTGTTATGTGCTGTAACCTATAGTTCTCAATTTGAATCCAAATATTAGTTTGGCTGCACCAGGGAATTTCAACATGTCACCAGCAGCAGGATAAAGTCTATAGTGCGACAGTGTCAAATTTCAGGATTTTGCACCACGTTTCCATAGATAGGATTACAATATGATTTATATTTTAAAAATGTGACCTTTAAGATAATGCCAGTTTTCAAGGTATTAACTTCAGCAAAACAGCCAGAGGGTGGAGATCGGTAAAATAGTAAAGCTGAACAGACTCGTTTGTGGAATGTTGCTTGTCACAAGCCACTTTCATCTGAGACAAGAAGACTCAATCATACAGACCTTGAGTTTGCTCATGAGTTCCTGAAAATAGTTAGCAACTTAGACACCGGAACCTGGATATATTGAATCCCTGCTGACTCTGGAAGTTCAGTAAAAAGTCTGACAACACCAGGTTTTAGTCCAACCTATTTATTTGATAATATACTCACTAGCTTTCGGGGTTACCGGTAACCCCGAAAGCTAGTGAGTATATTATCAAATAAATAGGTTGGACTAAAACCTGGTGTTGTCAGACTTTTTACTGTGTTTACGCCAGTCCAACGCCGGCATACCCACATCATGACTCTGGAAGTTCCCAGACAATTTTGTAAGGGTTGAAAGCTCTGCTGAAACATACAAGGCCACTGAAACCAGTGAGATGGAGCTGTCAGGGAAGACTCCTTTCACTGGACGAACCTGTTTTACAGTCCAAGAGGACCTTATCAGGAGTATTTGAACCAGCACACCAAGATTGGAGGGGGGGGTGACTTTTTCACCATGTTGCGCTGGTTTTCAGGTGAATGCAGTGGTAAAGTGGGGTGTAAAGCACTAAGCATGATTGGTGCCGATTTTTCCAACCAGCACATTCTTACCAGCGCCGGATTTCATGTGCAGTCAGTCTCTCACCGGAAATGGTCAGTGACAGGTTAATGTATCTAAATCTGTTTTAATGCTGTTTTACATTTGCTTTGTGAGCCCAGCGCTCAATCATCCAGGCTCACCTCCCTCTATGGCCTCGCCTGTGGAACTGGAAGCCACGGGGCCCCCCAGGGAGGCTGAGGGCAAGGGGATGCCCCTTGGGTGGTGCCACTCTGTCACTTGGGCAGTGCCCACTGGACAGTGCTAGGGAGGAGGGGCCCACTGCCATTCTGCAGGGATCGGTAGATGAAGGATAGCGGGTCTGTGATCAGTGGGGAGGAGGGGTCCGTGATCAGTCTGGGCGGTGGGACGTAATCGGCAGCGTTGTGGGAGGGAGCTGATTCAGGCTGACTGTAAATCGCCCATTAAGTCTCCCAAGGTTAGGGGTGAGAAGGGGGATTAGGCCGTTTGTAAAGGCAGAATGTAGGAGTAGAATCAGAGCTTTAAATATGCACTTTTTGAAGCTCCCATGACTCATTCATCCTGCAGCAGTCAGTGGTACCATTCTTACTTGACAAGGCAAGAGGACAGAGTGATGATTGGAGAGCCAAAAATGTGTTCTGGAGCCCTAGCTCATGACGCCATTGCACAGGCCACAATGTGGCCTATTCATCCATCATGGTGGAACACACTTGAGACCTTCTCATTAGTAATCCCAATGCTTGGGGAAGTACCATAATATAACTGCCTGCGTCATCTGTCACAATTTTGCTGGGCAAAGGGACACAAGGTTGAATACAACAAAAACTACTGAAGGAAAAGATAAGATCCATGACAAAAACTGTTTGACAAGTCAACGTGCTAATACTTTCAACCTGTTGGACCCTAAGAGCTCCAGAAGTATAGGGGCAGCAAGTGAATGAGAACATGGCTGGAATTCACCCAAAAAATATCAGATGTCAAATTTGCAAGAGAACTGGGATAATTCACACTGGGTTTTTCAGCAGGAGTTCAGAGAAGAATCTCTTACACTCTGTGCAACGCATAGACCACCATTATATTTCATTATATACCATTATATTTCAGGAGGCAGAGCCTATTCCCACTGGAGAGGCTGAAGTCAGTGTGCTGAGCGGGCCACTAGCTGATGTCACCATATGCATTGCCCCTTGACACTGCCCTTTGCTTAATGGGCAGTGCCAACGTGCCCTGTGGGCATTGGCACTTTGCCACTTGTGCAGTGTCAGGAGCCCAGGCTGGCGGTGCCAATGCCCATGGGGCACTGCACCCCCTAACTTATTAGCACAGCGGGATGGGAGAATTGCCCTTCATCACTGGCGAGTTCCCCGAGGATTCATATCTTTCGTTATTGTTGAGTCAAAACCTTGGGAGTTCCTGCCTAAGAGCTCTGTAGAAATATGTTCAGCACACAGACAGCATACAAAGGCAACCCACCATCACAGGACCTCTCAAGGGCAACTAAGGTTAGGCAATCTTCCTGGTCCTGTTCCTGCAGCCATATCATGAAATGATTAAAAACAAGAATTGGCAAAAAAAAACAGTTCAGACAATTGCAGTCATCAGACCAAATGTAATTGGTGGAATTGGTGGAACTTTTCATTTCAAGGGGGTGATTTTCAGCCCATGTTAGTCATCGATGAGAATGATAACGCAGGTGCAAAATATGGGGCAAATCAGGAAACACAATTCCCATTGGTGAGATTATGTTTTCTGATTTCCCAGGCCCCTTGCTGGTGACATAACCAAAATTCCACCATATAAGATCATTTAAATACATTAGCATCTTATCAGCAAGCCTTCCCACTGGGACCTTCCCCTCACTGAATATTTATCAGGCAACAGCACGATTTACAACAGTTCTATAAAAACAAGAACCTGCTGACTTCACCTTTAAAGGAGATATCGGAAGTGAGAGCTCAGGTGGCCATCACCCTCCAGGTGCCAATTGCAGAGTGGGCATCAAGGAGAGGACCCAGATAATACAACTTAGGGTTGATGAAGGTGGTATTCAGTCTCTGCATCTCACGGGGTTGGGGTCGCTCGCAAGCCTTAGCAGCCATTCATGGCTGAGAGCCTTCAGGTTTAAAGGGATCTGGCAGCTGATTTGCAGGCAGCACTTCCTTTGTGTTCCCTGGTGGGAGGTGGCAGTATAACAACTGGGGGGAATGCCCTTCTAAAGTGGCAGCAGAAGATGGGTGTGAGCAGGTAAATCCACAGGATCGCCATGGGGGTGACTGTGAAATCTCTGCGTGGGGCAGAGTGAGAAGCCAGGCTCCTTGGGCAGAGTGGGGGACTGGGACAAGGATGGTTTCCAGCCACGAGGGTTGAAGACAGGAGAGAGGACGACTGCAGTCAAAACAGCCCCCTACATCCAGGCTGCATTTTGGAGCCTGAGAGCTGGAAGTTCAAGGCCACTGGTTATGGAGGCCAGGCTGTCAGGGATTAATGTCTGGCTAGCTGTGAAGTTGGAAGGTTTGTTTAATCTTCAGCCCATAATAACTGGGGGAATGAAGTTAACTACAAATTGCAGTCTTCACATGCATCACGTATGCCTCGCCTGCCACAAGGGGAAGCCAGTTGCCTAATCAACTCCCTGGCCCTTCTTTGATGAGTCAATGATGCCAATTTAGTCAGCATTGCAATGCATAGATGTTATATATTTTAAGCGCTTGCATGATTGCTTTAAGAGCTGGTCACAAGATTGATGATGTTGTCATTGGGGTGTTTCACAGGTTCCTCTTTAAGGCTCGTTTGTGTTTCACTTTGTACAGGCAACAGTTCCCACAATAAATCTGTTGTTGTTATTTCAAATCCACGTGTGCAAACCACAATCTTTTTCATTTTGTTTATAACTCACAATCCCTAAACATAGTAATTAGGACATCACAATGAGTGTGCCACTGATTGGTGCCCAGTTATTAACCCCCTGGAAGCCTAGTCCCCAAGCACTGAACTCCAAGGCTAATACACGCGTTTCCATAACAGAGAGCTGACACAGATGTGGCCCCTCCCCAGCGCAAGTCATTATGGTGAAGTCACTCATCAGTCATCCTATTCAGGAGATGATGGGTGGCAGCGTATCACTCCCTCAGAGGAGTCACATGATCTGCAGAGCCTATCAAGGGTCAAGGTGTATCATTCAGATGGAGTTAAGAGGGTAACTGTGGTGAAGATGCTATTGTGTGACAGGGGAGGGAGTGAGAGTCATTGGAAAGGTGCTCAAATAGGGGGATGTGCATAGATGGATACCCCAGATCCTGAGAGGTCTATGGGTCAAAGCAACGTCAGGACTCCTCATTGCTCATTTTGACGTTCTCTTCCTTTCAGTTTTTGATTCAGGAGCATCATGGAGCCAGCCAAGCTGGCAGTTCTTTTGATTTGTGATTGAGCAGCAGCATTGATATGCGGCTGCACGTAATCAGGACCAGTGCCCAGCAGACAAGGAGAGACAGGGTCTGCTGATCTTCCAGAAGCAGGGCTACAGATGGAGGAGCCTTGGAGGAGACACTACTGGCCTTGGATATTCCAGTGTACAACTTCCCACCTCCAAATATCAGATGTCCAGTATCAGAGAAGATTGCATTTGTCCCACGATGCAAGAGTTGGCACCACATGGACTGGGAGGTCACTCATGGCCTGTGGCCTTGTAAATTACTGCTGCTTTGAACAAACCAGTGGCTTGTTTCTGGACTGCAGGGGTGACCTTCACCCCGGCATCTCTCAGTCAGCCGTGCATATGTTAGATGTGCTATATGAGTGGGCCCACATGTAACTTGGACCAGGACATCAGGGCCATGGCCTTCATCTGCATAATAGACATGCCCCAGGTGCAGGGTGTTAGCAAGTGTATCCACATGACTCTGTGCTCATCATGACAGCATGGTGGCCATTTGTGAACCCTAATGGATACCATTCCCTTAATGTCCAGATCATCTATGACCATGGGATGTGTACCATGCAGGTGTGAGCCTATTACATCTTAGAGCACACACAAATCCTGGCCATTTTCGAAGGAGATCAACACTGGAGAGATGGCAATTGGCCTGCTCAAGATGTGGCTCCAGTGCCTGGGCTGTTCAGTGGGGGGAGGCCACCAAGTCAGCCCTCATTGAGTGTTGTGCATCATTGTGGTATGCTGCCATCTTCACAATCTGGCACTGCAGTGGAGAGAGCAATTTGACAAGGAGATGGAGAAGCACCACATCTCCTTGGGTGAGGAGGTGGTTGAGAAGGTCATGAGGGGCAACCCGTGAAGAAGGAAGAGGAAGGACCTCAGGCTTTGACTAAGCTCTGTATGGTGTGCAGGGCTAAGGATGGAGAAGACCAGGACTAGGATATGAAGACCTTTCCCATCATGGGGCCTTGCATTTTCTCATTACTGTGGTGCCTGCGGGAGATCATCGTGATAGGGGCTATGTTCATGGGCATGGCACTAAAGCAATTGGCCGAATGCTGCAGGAGAATGATGATGATTTGCAGTGAGGCAGTGATGCTCCCCTTATCCTCCACAAAATGTCTGACAGAGAGCTGAGTGTGATCTGTCACTGAACAGAGTAATCTGACACACAGAATCATACAGTGCAGAAGGAGGCCATTCAGCCTATCGAGACTGCACCAACCACAATCCCACCCAGGCCCTATCTCCATAACCCCATGCATTTACCCTAACTAGACCTTCTGACGCTTAGGGGCAATTTAGCATGGCCAATTCATGTAACCCACACATCTTTGACCTGTGGGATGAAACCGGAGCACCTGGAGGAAGCCCATGCAGACAAGGGAATAACATGCAAACTCTAAACAGACAGTGACCCAAGCTGGGAATCGAACTCGGTTCCCTGGCGCTGTGAGGCAGCAGTGCTAACCATTGTGCCATCATGTTGCCCTGCTGCTATCACCTTCTCCGAGGCCTGGGGTTCCAGTGTTTTTCTCCATTTATTGGTGAGATGGACAGACTCTCACATTTTCAGCCCTGGGTATTCTTATAACTACAGGCATGAGAGGCCTAAGCATTGATGTTGGGAGGGAGCGGGGAGGTGAACCTTCAATGGTTGGCAGGGGTCATCGCACTGGAGGGCCCATGCCAGCAGCTGTGAAACATGGCTGTTTCATCAGTGTGAGAGGTGGGAGAGACGTAGCTCTGTCATCCTCACACTCCACAGGGATGGAGCGTCGAGTGTGCGTGGGAGTTTGCAAAGCATGGCACCATGAAATGACAGGGTGGAGGATCTATATGGGTGAACAAAGTGATTGTTAATAGAAGTGCCTAAATTCATCTCTGCCCACTAGGTGCCCTTCATTTCTTAATCTTCCTCACCTGTTGACGTGTATCCCCAGGATCTATAGCTGATGTTGAGGTGACATGTTGACTTCCACGCCCACTTGCCAGAGATGACCTTGATGGAAGCCTCTTGGGGGTCCTGGAACTTCAGGGTCCAGGTCTGCTTATGGGCAGCATGGGTGTTGTAGGGCATCCCTCCTCGGTGTTTGGGGATGGAGGCGTGTTGCTCACAGGAATGAGATGTCACATGGGCTGGAAATCCCCAGAGTCTCTGGGTGGAAGGGCCCAAGCTGCACTCCTACCTGTTCTTTCCCTTTCAGGTGCCCGGGGCTCCTGGGTTCAGATTCAGAAGCCTTGCCATCCTCTGGCACTGACACTCGTGGATTCCCACCAGTGCTTACACCATGCAGTTGAAGCCCAGCATCATGGAGTTTATGCCCTCAGACATGGAGGTATGTCCTGAATCATGGACTGGGACATCCCATGCCATGGAGTGCATCCCTATCCCAAGATCTCCACTGCGGATGCCATCCTTGCAGTGTTGATTTCATTGCATAGGACTGATGGCAAACATCTCCTCGGACAGAAGGTGATGAGACTCCTCAAATTGAACTTGCACTCTGAGGAGGGATGCTGTCAACCTTTCCTGCTGCTTGTGATTCTGCCTTTGCAGCTCCAGTGACTCTGGGATGATCAGACCCAGGTTACCAGTCAGGAGACCAGCAGAGTCCTGGCCTCCGGCATCCCTTTGAGTACGGTTCCCTGGGATGTTCCTCCCCCCACTTGCTATGGATCTTCAGCTGTAAGGTGCTTACCAGTGAGTGACCCAGAAGCCTGTCTACTAGTTAATTCCAACAAGGTGTGAGTATCTGTGCTGGTGGAAGGTGTGGGTGAAACCTGTAATGCCTCCTCAATTCTTGATTCCAAGACGTCTCCCTCATGGCTGCTTGGGCCTCTGATCTCCATAGGGTATAAGGATGGTTCAGACTGATTGACTGATCAACCTGCAAGAGAAGTGAGATGGCACTAGTGCATCACAGCGCAGACTGATGAGAGAAAGTTAGCTCATGCGAAGCTTGCACCATGGCTGCATGTGTTGGGAGTTCTCACTTTTGTCTGCTGCCCCCACCTTGCTCTCTGCACAGGTACAGTTATGCTCCCCCTCAGCCAGCTCAAGGTCTCTCTCCTCAAGGGGTGTTAGGGTTCTAAGCTTGGGCATAACTCTGACAGTTTGTGCCTGCTCACATCGATTGTGCTCGAATTTCTTCTGCCATGACCCAGACGGTGAGCGTGTGATGGTGGTGGTGGGGAGGAGGGGGGACAGTCCTGCCAGGTCAGATGGTGATGAAGTCTGGCATGAATGGGAGCAGGGATGTGAGGACTGGATTATCTACTGGGAGGGGGATGGTGGAGGCTATGGGGAGCTGTGGGGGGAAGACACAATGACAAGTGTTGGGAACGTGTAAGGTGGCTGGATGAGAGATCACCCAGGTAGGTGTGAAGGCTGTGTTAAGAGGTGCAGTGGAAGCCATGAGAAGGCAGACTTACCCTGGCTACACAAAGAAATTCATTCATCTTCTTACGGCATTGTAACCCCATCCTCATATGGAGCGAGCTGGCACTCACTACCACAACCATAGCCTCCCAGGCAGGGTTGGCGACCTTGGTAGTTGGACATCTGTTTGTGCATAGACATGGGATGTCAGGCTTCTGCTCAACACCACCCAGGAGTTTGCTGACAGCTCCCAACATAACATGTGATACTGTCTTCCTGGCAGCCATTACTGTGACTGAGCTTGGGACAAGTGTTGGGGACTGCTGGGGAAGTGTTTAAACGAAACACCCCATTGTTTCTAGAGATTAGGTTTTCCTGAGAAGAGTGAATCAGAGGCAAACCGCCACAAATCGCAATGGGAATCAAGTGGGAAAAAAAATTTGGTAAAATAGGCTGAATGTACAGTGTGACGAAAATTCCACCCATAGGGATTTTACAAGAATGATTCTAAGTGTCCAACTAATGTGAACATGGAGGGTTGCAGATCCGTTTTTGGGTGAGTTTTCATGCCCAATCTTGTGTACATAGTACATGGAAAAGTGGTCTAGAGCATTTCTAGCTGCTGCAGGCAGTGGGCTGGGTTTAATTCACCAGCCAGTCTGCATAGGGAGCTATTATGCATGTGCAGATTCTGATTCTGCACATGTACAATAGTAGCAGCAGAGGTCTGACAGACAGAGAGCAAGCTGTCAGACCTCTGCTGCTACAGGCAGCCTCAACAAACCCCAACCTTCCCAAAATTGTGGGGGCCTGTAGCACATCGCTAGCCTCATACCACTCAAAATGCAGCCTTACCGCCACCCAGACTGATCGCACCCCCACCCCCACAATATTGCGATGCAGAGTGGACCCCCTTCCCTCGGTCCAATGGCCTGCCAGTGGGCAGTGCCAAGGTGCCCAGTGAACAGTGCCAAGGTGCCCAGTGGACAGTGCCAAGGTGCCAGTGGGCACTGATGTGCCCAAGGGGCACTCTCCCTTACCTTGGCTTCCCTGGGGGGGCTTCAATGGCCTCCAGTTTTACTGGCAAGGCCAACATGACTGTTCCCCGTACATGGGTAGCAGGTGCTTTCCTCACCAGAGAGAACCTCTCCCGCAAAGGCCATTAAGTCAAGCAAGCCCAGATGATTCAGTGCCGGGCTCGCTAATGCCATGTAAATCGTCATTAAAATATATTTAAATAAATTATTCAGCCTCTTGCCCATTTCTAGCAAAGACTGACCTCAACGGAAATCCAGCGCTCGTAAGATCATGAGAGCTGAGAAATCGGGTCTGATCTTGATTTCTCAGCTCTCACATGATTTTATTTGTTTGCCGCACCCATCAATGGGTGGAGTGAACCGGTAAAATTCCAACCGTAATCTGTTGCTACCAACACATTTCTCTTCATAAGTGTTCAATTTCAATGTCAAAAAAAGCTTTCTTTCCATTGTTCCCAGGGATATATTAACGTTCTTATCAGCTCTCATTTCTCCCTAACAGCCATAATTTACCTCAAACCAAAAGGAATATTGATGATGCATTCCTATATTTACTGGCAGAGCCTTTTGATAACACTGACAGGAGATAAAAATTAAACAAAAACATGGCCAAGTTTCTGGAAATGACCTCCAAATTCCTCTTCCCTTCTCTTGTCTTCATTCCCATAATCTTAATGCCCTTCTTCTCATTATGGATTAAAGGCAAATGTTGTGTCTTGTTATGTACAATATTTTCCTGCAAGCAGATATTAAAAAGAACATTGGCAGGAAAGGGGACTATGAGAGAAATTGAGTCATGTCAAAATGCCCTCGAGACCAGCACTTTATTCGAGTGCTTAAGTATGCAGCTGTGTGTACTGCTGTGTATTTTGATGTTTCACCTATATAATAGCCAACAAAGACAGCACTCTGAAAAGGTAGCACAGCACAGTGGCATAGAAGAAAATGAGCATGCATTTACAAATATCATCAGTTGGATTGGTCCTTTAAATAACCAATTTGCAAAAGTATAAAAAGTTTACTGTGACACGCCAGAATTCAAGAGGAAGTTGCTCTTTTCTTTTTGTTGTCATATTTACACTATAAAGTATGATACTGACTGGAACAGTTCCACTTACCACATTCATACATTTGTGTTTTGCTATTTTTCCACAATGCCCATGAGAATTTCAGAGATGTCTTGATAAAAGTCTCCAGCAAGACAAACATTCTTTTTAGATAGCTAAACATTGCTTGAAGTTTTGCAGTCAGCATTACAATATATTTCTCTTCTGTGTCACCCTAAGGGATTATCTCAAGAAACCCATGACCCCAGCACCCTAATGGCCAGTAACTCAGTGACCTATATCAATCCATCTTAGGGAAGTAACAATGGTGTTGGAATCATCAGTTTTAGGAGAATGTAATAGTAATCACAAGGCAACATGTGGAAGCATCTCCAAATGCTTCTTTGAATGAGTTTCCAAATAGTTACAGTCACCACTCTTTCTCTCTGCAACTCTCTCCTTTTCTTGTACATGTCTAATTCCTTTTGAAAGTTACTATTGAGTCTGATTCAGGCAACGCATTCGCTGCACCAAAAGTTTTAATCTTCCCCTGGTTTAATTTCCTTAAATGTGTGTCTCCCAGACCTTCTTACCAGAGAGGAAAGAATTTCTTCTTATTAATTCAACTTAAACCCATAACTTTGAACATTTATAATAATGTTTTCCCTTCGCCTTTTCTGTTCGAAAGAGTACCATCAAGTGAAGTCCTTCATCATTCTGTTGATTTGCATATTACCAAGACCACATATTTCCACCTCCTAATATTGACCAATTCCATTCCTTCATCATTCAAATGCTGATGAATCATCATCCTTGCTTTTGCTATTCCAATGCTACCCTGGCTGGCCTCTCATTCACCACCTGACACAAACCTGAGGCTATCCAAAATTCTGTTCCCACGTCATAACTCACACCAAGTCCCATTCATTTATCATCCCTGTGCTCACTGATCAACATTGACTCTTGATCCAGTAACACTTCAAGTTTAATGCTTTTATCCTTGTTTTCAAATTCCTCCATGGCTTCACCCCTCCATATCTATGTGGCCTTCTCTAGCCCAGCAAACCTTCAAGATCTCTACATGTTTCCGATTCTGGCAACCGTAGTTTTAACCATTCCATCATTGGTGGTTTTGACTTTAGCTGTCGATACCCCTAACTCTTCCATGAAAAAGTCAGATGCTGAAAAACAGCTTTCTGCAAGCATTACCGCAATGTAAATAAAAATCGTGAAAGACAGTATTAGAGGCAGAAATCCTCTTACCTTTAAACAAATACTTAGATATGCACGTGAAGTGGTGTAACCTACAAAACTATGAATCAAGGGTCATAATGTGGGAGTAAGCTGGAGGGCTATATGTTGGTCAGTGTGTATATGATGGATCAAATGGCTTTCTTTCATGATGTGAAATACTAATATTCTATACTTTCAATGATTCAAGTCAGTAAATTTGCTCGTAACTTTTACTCTGCTTGATTTAGTGCAGTTTGACAATTCAAACAAACGTTTTCTCATGGGGTCAGCTTGATTCACCACTGGGGAGATTGAAGAGATACACGTGAAAGATAAGAATATCCATTCCTGATCGCGAGGAGTCAGTATGGGAACATTCCCAAACAACACTGCACAGATATAGGGCAATGTGAGTCAACTCCTATAAAACCAAGATTCTGAGACTGCTCGACAGGCAGCAAGGAAAGTTTGAACACACCAGATATTGATAACAGTCATCAAGTTCTATGCAAGAGATTCCCAATGAGAAAATCAGTTAACATGCACGTGCTAAATTTATCTCAATAGTTAAATTGAGTTTTTTTTTAAGTTGATTTTATTCACTTACAGATTCCACAATGGTGTGATCAAGTCCACTGTCAAATAGAAATTATAACCTAACTCAATTGGAAGGAAAATGCAATCAGATCATCCATCCATATTACAGCACATCCTATTCTATTTTCTGCAGCAAAGAAAAATCATAATGCGCATAAATGGTGGCCAATCCGATTGTTTTAGTTTCCCACCAGTCATGGTATGTTAAAATTATTTCCCTTGTTTTTGCCCAGCTTTGTGACAATTCTCAGGCCACCAATCCATTGTTCTTCCTGCACACTCCTTTTTCAGCAGGAGGGCATCAGTATGCTTCCAATTAGAATAGGGATCAGATATGTACAAAATAAACCACCAGAAATGAGGCTGTGTCCCCACCCTGTGTATTCACAGGCTTCTGTCACTCTTGCATGTACCTAGACTAGCTTCTGTCAATTAGGTTTAACAATGAAAGGTCAGCCTAGATATCCTAAGAATTCTACCCACCTGGAAACATATTAAATGTTCCAATTGTTTCAGTTCTGGGAAGAATAAACTCATCAAAATATTTCTCTAACCTCCTCTTCTATAATGCCTTTGATCAGGCACATACCTCAAGATCTAGAAATTGATATCCCATGTTTTTTTGGTGCAGTGTTTATAATTCATGGCCTGCCTAGGTCACATGGCCAGTTTGTAAAACTGATGCACTTACTTCATTTGTGTGATCATATTGTAACCCCCGAATGACTTCCACAATAAACTGCTTTCTGTCGTGTTGCAGGTGACCTCTACAGACCGCAAGGAATCAAAGAGAGTTGTGGGGAAACCACATGGTTCTGACAGGCTTCCCTCTTTAAAGAGGCAGTCGCTAGAAAAGGCCAACATCATAACGGGACTGCAAGCTGCTGAAAACTATTGTGGAATACTCAGGTCAAGGAGAATGATGCACCATACCAGGGAAAGGGCTTACTGCTTCAGGGGAGGTAATGGGCCTAGTGGTATTATCATTGGACTATTAATCCAGAAACTCAGCTAATGTTCTGGGGGCCCAGGTTCAAATCCGGCAACAGCAGATGGTGGAATGTGAATTCAATAAAAAAAAACTGATGACCATGAAAACATTATCGATGGTTGGAAAAATCCATCTGGTTCACTAAAGTTCTTTAGGGAAGGAAATCTGCTGTCCGTACCTGGCTTGGCCTACATGTGACTCCAGAATCACAGCAATGTGGTTGACTGTCACCTGTCGTAGGGCAACTAGGAATGGGCAATAAATGCAAGCCAGCCAGCAACGCCAATGTTCCATGACCGAATAAAAAAAGTGACATTGCTCAAGAGGCATTGGTCAAACAAGGCACACTGGAGACCGGGGGATGCCATGTTTCTCCCAGGGGATAAAAAGCCTTTGGGCCAAAACTATAGCAGGAAATGGGAGATGATGATAAAGATGGGTAATGCCCAAAGTGTCATACCCAGGACATGGCAGCAACACCAGAAAAGTTTTAATGGCATCACATGGGTGGTCAAGATGAGTGAATACATCTGCATTTCACACCTCAACACAGTACACCACCCTGCCTCCACATTTAACACTCCCTTCATCCAGCAGCACACACTGTAGTCAGGACACTCTCTCAGCAGCCTTTTCCAGGATCAGTAAACCACTCTCATCAGTTACAGGTTGTATGCCTTTTCTGTCTGTTCAGCTTACATATTACATTTAATCTGTTGCTTCTTATTAAACTACTTTTAAACCATGGCTTCAATCCCAACTTTGTAACTCCCAAAATCAAATTTAAATCTTACAACTTCAACTTTTGCCACTCAGCCAGCCAGTCAAGACTGCTAGCACCCAGCCTTAAACGATGCAGTAAGAAAACAGGCCTTCAAAGACCAGAGCTGCCCGAGGTCAGCCTTGAAAGGTCACTTACAGTCTCCCCCAGTGAAAGTTTGCAGCCTTCCAGCAATTGGGCAGTAGCCATTGGGACAGCATCATGTGGAAGCATGAGACCAGGTGTTATAGGGACGCACAAAGGTGAGTATTTCTGCTTTTGGTCTTATGATGTGTTGTTAAATGACACTGCCCTTGGCTTTTAATGAATGATGTTCGCTCAGGGAACTCTGTGATGAGGTTTTTGATATGGATGCATGGTTGGAGTAGGTGGCTCCATGATGGGTGGGAAAGTTCTCTTTAACTGGAACAAAGCTGCAGGTTGCCACCGCTTATGCTCCAACCATTGGCAATATGGTGGATGTGCTGTCTTCTCTGAGATAATGCATTTTAGGAGGCAAGGGAATACAGAATGAATGATAGGATGTTAGGAATTACAGAGCACCAGAGGGACCTTGGGGTATTTGTCCAAAGATCCCTGAAAGCAGCAGGACAGGTAGATATGATGGTAAAGAAGGCATATGGGGACATTTGCCTTTATTAGCCAAGGCATAAAGCATAAAAGCAGAGAGGTTATGATGGAGATGTATAAAACACTCGTTAGGCTACAGTAGTACTGTGTTCAGTTCTGTTTGCCACATACTAAAAAGGATGTGATTGCACTAGAGAAATTGCAGAGGAGATTCACCAGGATGTTGTCTGGGCTGGAGCGTTTCAGCTACGAAGAGATCCTGGTTAGGTTGGAGTTATTTTCCTTACAGCAGAGAAATTTGAGGGGGGGACCTCATTGAGATGCACAAAATTATGAGGGACACAGGTAGGATAGATAAGAAGGAATCTTTTCCCCTTAGTAGAGGGGTGAATAACCAGGGAGCACAGATTTAAGGTAAGGGGCAAGAGATTTTGAGGGGATTTGAGGAAAAACATTTTCACCAAGAAGGTGGTGAGGATCTGGAACACACTGTCTGAAAGGGTAGTAGAGGCATGAATCGTCACAACATTTAAGAAACATTTAGATGAGCGCTTGAAATGCCTTAGAATACAAGGCTATAGACCAAGTACTGGAAAATGGGATTAGAATAGATAGGTACTTGATGGCTGATGCAGACACATTGGGCCAAAGGACCTCCTTCTGTGCTGTAAAACTCTATGACTCTAAGGCTCAGCCTTCCAAATTAACACTCGGACTTCGGAAGGTAATATTTTGTAGATCACAGGCCATGACCACAAACATGGAGACCATCTTCAGTATGGCCTATAGACATGAGCGCTGAGAGTAATCCGAATAACAAAACTCTGCTTCGGGATTTAGGTGCCTTGCTAGATGATGATGCTGCATGGGGATTCCATGGCTCTCACTGAAGGCTTTCTCGTGTTCTGTGATGGCAGTGGTGATGATCAGTCATGTGTAAAGAGGGTAATTATTGTCACTGAGCCATTCTCTGATGATCTTGGAGGTCTGAAGATGATAAATATTGCACACTGGAGCAGGCTAAAAGCAGCATGGGTACTGCCAGGATAATGGGCATTCACAGATTAAATTCTTTCTGTGGTCACATGCCAACTGCATGTACAAAAAGTGGTAGCCCTTGTGGTTATGATATCATGTGAAGGCCTGTGCACAGTTGATGGTACCCTGGTGTCTTGGCAAATCTTAGAGTTTTTTCATCCTTTTTTCTCCTCACAGGGAAGAGGCTAAGGTTCCCTCTCCTCATGTAGAATGCTGCTGTGGCCTCCCTGATGATGAATGGTGAACTGTGAGATGTTACTGTTGTGGCATGTTCCTATCTGTATAAATGTTATTTCCTTTCGTGACCCCTTCTCAGCCTCCTCCTCCCTCTTTAAGCAGCTCTTTGAGTTGCCTCTACTCATTCATGATCACAGTATGGTTGAATTTAAAATACAGATGGAGTGTGAGAAGGTAAAATACCAGTACCAGTGTCTTGTGCTTAAACAAAGAAGACTACAAAGGGATAAGGGAGGAGTTGGCTAAGGTAGACTGGGAGCAAAAACTTTATGGTGGGACAATTGAGGAACAGTGGAGGACTTTCAAAGCAATCTTTCACAGCGCTCAGCAAAAGTGATAAGGAAGGTCTGTAGAAAAAGAGATAATCAGCCATGGATATCTAAGGAAATAAAGGAGGGTATCAAATTGAAAGAAAATGCATACGAAGTGGCAAAGATTAGTGGGAACCTAGAGGATTGCGAAATCTTTAAAGGTCAGCAAAAAGCCATGAAAAAAGCTATAAAGAAAAGTAAGATGAATTATGAGAGTAAACTAGCTCACAATATAAAAACAGATAGCAAAGATTTCTACAAATACATAAAACAAAAAAGAGTGGCTAAAGTAAACATTGTTCCTTTAGAGGATGAGAAGGGGGATGTAATAACTGGAAATGAGAAAATGGCTGAGGCATTGAACAGGTATTTTGTGCCAGTCTTCACAGTGGAAGACGCAAATAACATGCCAAAAATTGATGACAGGAAGGCTATGGCAGGTGAGCATGTAGAAACTATTATCACGAAAGAGATAACGTTGGGCAAGTTAATGGAGCTAAAGGTAGACAAGTCTTCTGGTCCTGATGGAATGCATCCCAGGGTACTAAAAGAGATGGCGGAAGGAATAGCAAATGCACTAGTGGTAATTTACCAAAATTCGCAGGACTCTGGGGTGGTTTAAAAACAGCGAGGTTATGTTGCAGCTGTATAAGGTGCTAGTGACGCCACACCTGGAGTACTGTGTACAGTTTCGGTCTCCTTACTTGAGAAAGGATACATTGGCACTGGAGGGGGTGCAGAGGAGATTCACTAGGTTGATTCTGGAGTTGGGAGGGTTGACTTATGAGGAGAGACTGAGTCGACTGGGCTATACTCATTGGAATTCAAAAGAATGAGGGGAGATCTTATAGCAACATATAAGATTATGAAGGGAATAGATAAGATAGAAGCAGGGAAGTTGTTTCCATTGGCGGGTGAAACTAGAACTAGGAGACATAGCCTCAAAATAAGGGGAAGCAGATTTAGGACTGAGTTGAGGAGGAACTTCTTCACACAAAGGGTTGTGAATCTGTGGAATTCCCTGCACAGTGAAATGTTGAGGCTACCTCATTGAATGTTTTTAAGGCAAGGATAGATAAATTTGCTCCCTTCAGGGAGTCTCTAATGGAGGAAAATTATCATAGAATTCCTACAGTGCAGAATGAGGCCAATCAGCCCATTGAGTCTGCACTGACTCTCCAGAAGAACATCTTAGCCAGGCCCACCCACCATCCCTAAAACCCTGTATATTTATCATGGCTAATCTCCCGAACCTACAAATCTTTGGACACTAAGGGGCAAATCACCCTACACTGCACATCTTTGGAGTTTGGGAGCAAACCGGAGCATCCAAAAGAAATCCATGCAGAGATGGGGAGAACATACAAACTCCACATAGTCACCCAAACTAGAAATCAAATCTGGGTCCCAGGCACTGTGAGGCAGTAGCGCTAGCCACACTGCCATCATGCCACCCATGGGAGAACTGCCCATCAAATTCTCTGCTTCTTTCCCTTGACTTATCAGCCCAGGGAAACAACAGCCCTATTAGCAATTGATTGCTGGTTTATACAATGGATTGGTTGGGTTTAATTTACAAGAAAAGTCCTCCTGCTGACATCGGTTACGGCATGAGTGGCTGACCAATGCTGCTTTGCCTATTTCTCTTCTTCTGGTGAGTGCTCAAAAGATTAATGAATTGGCACAAGTGGCTGCTGGTAACATTAACATTAATCCATGCTCGATTCATACACACTTCTACTTGGAAAGCAGAGGTGGAATGGGTAACAATAACTTTAATCTCTAGTTTATGGGAACCATTGCTGAATTCTCTTAAATCAAGATGCCCCCAATTTTTTAATATTTGTATTAAACTTGGTAAACATATCTTTTCCTTTAAATATTTTAAAAATGCTCAATGCTTCAGCAGTCATAGAAAGGGAAAATAGAGTATTTAATATTTCACATAACAGTTCTCAGTTTAGAAAGCATCTTGATTATAACCTTCAAAACAGTTCTGATTCTTTGCCATTTAAGTCCATAAGTCTTACAGGGCAAACTGTGTTACAGGTAAGTTCTTTTTTCTTGCTTCAATAATATTGCTTCTGGCTTTGCACCCTCATGGAAAGAAACAGACATTTTCCTCATAAACTTCATGTGGGCAGCTGAATCAAAACTCACGTAAACATCCAATGCATTGATTGCATTTTAAAATGTGGAAGGTTTTTTCTTCATCGAAGTCATATTCTGGTTCATTTTAGACATTGACCTTGCTACTAACTCAGCAACAAGTTTGATATCAGTTCTCAGTAAGACGTTCTGTTGAGACGCTAAAATAAAAAGTAAAAATAAAGAGCTTACACTTTTACCGTGTCATGTTTCTCTACTCATAGTATTACTTAAACCACCAACCAGTTACATTCATTTCCTATTAAGTGCCAATGGCGAATTAGATTCAATTGGTTTGAATAGTGAACTACTTTCACTTATAAAGTTTCCCAAGATTTTCTGTCCCATTAATTTAAATTGATGGAAACTTGAACAGGCTCTTATCACAGAAGTGGTTTACAGGGCCTCACAGGGAACTTAGAAGGTGGCAGGATATATCGCCAGAGTAATTCAGAAAGCTTAGAGGATCTTAGACTTAATAAATAGAGATATTCAAAAACTGCAAAGTTACGCCGAATCTTTCTAAAGTTCTGGTTGGGCACAAATGGAGCAGACTGTCATGTTCTGGTCGCTATACTTTAGCATGGATGTGCAGCAACTTGAGAAGGTGGAAAGGAGATTTCCCAAAATTGTCCCAGGAATGAAGGAACAAGGTTAGGTTGAAGAAACTGAGGTTGTTCACCTTGGAGCAAAGGAAATTGATGGTAAATTTTATAGAGGTATACAAAATTTTGATAGGTTGAGACAAGATAGTCAAACAAAAACTTTCCCATTAGTTGATCAAACAATGACTAGGAAACATAGATCTATGGTTTGGGATAAGATGCAGGACATATGGAGAAGAAGCTTTGTACAGAGCGGATGCTCAAAGCTCATGAAGGTAAGGAAGTGGAGGAGATGGTCAATGATTTCAAAATCAAGTTAGTTGAGAGCTTCCAAGAAATAAACTTGCAGGGGATAAAACAGCTCGACATAAATTTGGAATGAATGAGATATATCGGGGATGGGGATTCTCCCATCCTGCTGCGCTATTTTTGTAGCGCAGCAGGCTGGGAGACTCAAGCAGAGACCGTTTTGCGAGCTCCCCACTGGCGCCACAACATCCATGCGTCTGCAGTAGCCAGACTTCTGATGGTGGAGCGCTGAAGCCCACAGGAAATATCTTGTCCCAGGACTCTGAACTTGTTCCTGTTTTGCATGATTGCCTTCTAAAGTTAAAATTAAGGCTTTAATTTTGGCTGTTTGCCAATATTAAACTGATGAATGCATGATTTAATTAGAGAAGTGTTGCAAAATCTGCAGGTTGCTTAATTTTATTTGCAATTACTAAAAATTCACATTAATCACAAACTGTGGCAAAATAGTTAAGTTTCTAAGAGAAGTAGACATTAATTTCAATATCAAAGTGCTGTTCCATTCACAGTGTTCGGAGGCTATGCTGACTGAACATCCGGCCTAATTCAGTCCTGCACAGGCTTCAAGCCACCAGCAAAAGCAGAGACCAGCATAACCACAGATTCAGGAAAGAGTTTTTATTTGTTTTTAAACATTGCTTGAAGGAGCTCTCCAGGCCCCACAAAGCTTGATGTGGATGTGCCGGCGTTGGACTGGGGTAAACACAGTAAGAAGTCTGACAACACCAGGTTTTAGTCCAACCGATAGTAAACGCACAAGCTTTCGGGTCAGTCCCTTCGTCAGGTGAATGGAGAGTTCTGGCCTCAGACAGAGCATATAAAGCACGGACAGTTTACAGATTACTGATTAGAATATGAATCTTTACACCTAACCTGCTGTTCAAGTCTTGAAGTGGCCGACCCACAAAGCTTCCCATATAATCACTGATTGAAACCACTGGCCCCCACCACATCAACTTTAATGACTTTAAGGTTGTTTTGATGAATTCCAATCTCCAGTTTAACCCTTAATGATTTGACTCTAGATTGCCAGCAGTGAAAAGTTAATAAATCCCAAGAGTTAAAATTTTTCAGGCCTAATGCTCCATGGAGGGCCAGATGGCTCACCATCTCCTGGTGCCACAGCACTGATTCCTGCCCCACCTTGCCTGCATTAATAGAAAAAACAATCATTTCAATTTGACGTCCCCCCGATAAACATGTAAAATACTAGCAGCACAAAAAAATGACCAGATCAAATGCAAAAACCAAAAATCAAAACTGAAAAGGCATTGGCCATGTATTTTAAAAAGAAAGAAAAACTGCAGGGCAATGGGCAAAGAGCAAGGGAGTGGAATTAATTGGACAGCTCCTTCGAAAAGTTGGCGCATACATGATAGCCCTAAAGGTTTCTTTTTCTGTGCTGTGGAGTGAATGAAAAATAAAGGTCCTATTCTCCATTGCATTTCAATTAAACACAAGCCGTAGTATATAATACAGCTGTTGGCAAGTACCTAGCAAATGCAGCCATGTACTCCAGGCTGCTTCAGCCTCTTGCTCACTAAATTGCTATTTAAGTGCATTGTTATATCCTGAGGAAAATTACAATTAAAATCATAAAGTTGACAGGAAGTTAATGGGTTTTTTTCCAATGAAGGCACCTTTGTAAAGAAATATAAATAAAACATAGCTCGCAATCTTATGTTAATCTGCTGAGAAAGAATCTGAGATGCAAAAGCAATTTGAGAAAAAGAGCTCTTCAGGAAACAGTCTACAGCACTGAGAACAGTGATCTCAATCAAATGGTAATTACCTATTGAATAAACAGCACATCAAACTATTATTTAAAACAAAATATTTAACCTGAAGCTTATTTTACACAACATCACATTCATGTGGATTATCTTTATAAACTAGAACAGCCACTTGATATATTTTACATCAATTTGAGGATTTGTTCTTGACAATTACAGAAAATGACGGAAAAAGGTCATTCATAATTTGCTAGATTTCCTTTAAAAACCAGTACTCATATTTACAAAATAAAAATGAGAAAAATTAAAACAGGTATAAAAAAACCATTGTTTTTAATTTATTTTAAAGTTCACATATATCAATATAGGGGGATAAATTTTAAAAAATTGCACTTTGGAGTTTAGTGAATTAGTCATAGCTATCCTTATAAATATTCCCACTTTCGAGGACAAATTTTCTAAATGAGCTTTGTCAATCAGGGTGGATAATACACTCCATCGGCAGGGCACATGCAGAAAATCAGCATAATAAAGGCAACAACAATGTTTCTTTTATATCTAAGTTCCAACCAAAAATTCTCTCAGTCCATTATTGGAACTCTCTTGAATGTATTAGAATGGATGTGGCCAAATCTTTTCACATGCAGAGGTACCTGGAACTGCCAGACACTCGAGGGCACACTTCAATCCAGAAAATACCTTCCTGATGCTACCACAATACCTGGGCCCAGTAAGTAGAATGTGGATCTCTACAACAGAATATAGTGTGGACTTTAATCATTTAAAATATATATTGGAGCCCTGATAATTGGACACGTAGGCTGGAATTTTCCAGCTTTTCATCTGTGCTGCCACTGCAAGCAAGGACGGAGAATTTGGCACTCAGCCAAATCTCCATTCATTGTAACAGGATCAGAAAATCCCACTGGTGTGAATGGATGGAAAATTCCATCCACATAGCGACATAAAGTCCTTCCACTGACTCACTTGGTAAGTAGTGTCATATTGGGCACAACTAACTTGAGTGGAAAAAGTGAGAAACTTAGCAGAAGTGGCCGACCATCATGCTCCAGCTGATTCCAGTTTTCCTGCTCCCACTCCAACAGGACAGTCTCCACATTAACTTCCCACCCATTATCCATCTGCCAGATGTAAATTATGGCACGGAAACAGGGCTAGGAAAAGCTTCTGATATAGACCAGGCTGAAATTCTCCACTCTCGCTACTGTTGCCACCTAGCTAAATTTCCGTTCACAACTTTACGACTGGATAATTCCAGCCAGGGGTGAGGTTGGAGAATTCTGGCCCTCATCTCCATAACTGATTCTATTAGCTCCATGGAGCACCAGGAAAGGTCTGGTAGTAATTCTTATAGCAGTCGAGAAATTCCTGCTAATGCCTCATAGGGTGCTAGAGAACTCATTAAAGGGGACTATTCCTCCTGTTAGGCCTCTGACTCATATTATTTTAAATTTTGGCCTACTACCTGACTGAGGTTTGGAACTCTCACCTTCATTAATCCTGCCTCTTTGGTCATAATCCTTCTGCAGCGAGGCTTAGGCAGCACCTACTGGGGGGCACTCATGGTATTCACTGCTGCCCTAAATGGTAGCATCCAGGTATTTTCTGGATTGAAGTGTGGCCTAGAGAAACTGGCAGTTCCGAGTACATCTTAATGTGGCCTTTCCAAACACAATGTATTCACAGACCAGTTTGTGCCTCCCACATAGATACACAGACAGTAATCCATTGAGACGCTGAGAGATTGGAAAAAAACATCCTTCAAATCTCAGCACTGGTGGAACTAAATGCAAGTCAGCACGTCTTGGAATTTACAAGAACTTCTGTCTTCCCTCTGATCTGTGACCAGTCATGTGGCTACACTTGGTTTACATGATGTTGTCATATCAGTCTAGCATAGCTGATCCCTCTGACCAGCACCCTCAATGCCTAAACAAATAACAGGCAGGAGTTCAGAGGACAGCAAGAGACACAGCCTTAGATACTTTCTAGTATGAGGAGCCAGTAGCAATTACATTAATAGCAATTATCAGTCTGTCAAGGCTTTGACAAAGGGCCATCTGGACTCAAAATGTCAACTCTTTTCTCTTCTTACAGATGCCGCCAGATCTACTGAGATTTTCCAACATTTTCTCTCTCGGTTTCACATTCCAGCGTTACAATAATTTGCTTTTATCCACCTCATTAGAACATCAATTATCATGGATAAAGTGGATGGAAGTTCTGCTGGTCCTATGTCCTGCCAGAACCTGGCTGTGAATTCTCTTCCACATACACAGCTGGAATTCCCAGGCCTCAGTTCCTTCCATTGCACCATCCTGCACCTGTTCAATTTCCCACCCAGTGTTGCTTCAGTTTGGAAGGAACTTCTAGGTCAAAATGCCTAATTTTTGTGCCAAAATCAAACTTTTGGACTTGTTGTTCAACAGCAGTGTAAATACTTCTTGCGTGTACAAATTACAGTTTTTAATATCATACACAAGCAACAGAGATATTACACCATGAAGTAAAATTCCTTTAATAAGCCAATTAAAAAAAAGTATTGAAAACACAGAATAAAAATAAAAGACTTAAATTTATTTCCACTTTTCACAACTACCAGATTTCAGATGTTTGACAGCCAACAGAGGAATTTTGAAGTGTAATCATTATTGTAATGTCGGAAATGTGGCAGCCAATGTGCGTACAGAAAGTTTCATAAACAGCAATGTGATAACACCTATTCTGTTCTGGAGACTAAGTACAGTGGTGGGTGGGAAAGTCAGCCTGATTTCTGCTAAGCAGCTGGGCAAGTTTTTACAGCAGATGGTCTGGACAGGTCATCGCCTGTTACAAAAAGAACTCATATTCAACAAGCCCCAAAAGGAGATCAATTAAAGATTCCCCATGGAACTCATTGGAGTTATCACCCTTTCGAATCCAAATGACCCTTCTACTTGCTTATAATCTGCTTTTTTATCCATTCTGCTCACAGTACATCTACTTGTCGTTATGTAGGACAAAATCGCCCACCAGAGCGAGAGATGACAGACTGGTGGAGGGAACACTAGATTTGAGGCCACTTACCCATTACCCAACTAGCAGACCTGATTGGCAAGATAGATTCTGTTGCTGCGCAGAAGGCAAGGTCTCCCAACAAGCCAGAGAGGGTGCATGCAATAGGTAACGGCTACTCCTGGACAATGTGAGTGATGATGTAGAGATGCCAGCGTTGGACTGGGGTAAACACAGTAAGAAAACTCACAACACCAGGTTAAAGTCCAACCAGTTTATTTGATAGTAATCCCACAAGCTTTCGGAAATGGTGTTCCTTCGTCAGGTGTGTGGAAGGTTCTGATCAGAGACGGACTTATAAAGTCACACACAGTTTACAGAATACTGATTAGAATACATTTCTTTACAGCTAACCTGCTATTCAAGTCTTAAAGATGCAGTCAATGTGAGTGAAGATAGCATTAGCATAGGTTAAAGAGATGTGTATTGTCTCCAGACAGGAAAGTAAGTGAGATATTACAAACCCAGGCAAGTCATGGGAGTTACAGATAGTGCGACATGAACCCAAGATCCCTGATCAGACCATCCTCATGTTTGTGGAACTTGGCTATGAGCCTCTGCTCAGCGACTCTGCGCTGTCGTGTGTCGTGAAGGCTGCCTTGGAGAATGCTTACCCGAAGATCAGAGACCGAATGCCCGCGACTGCTGAAGTGTTCGCCAACAGGAAGGGAACATTGCTGCCTGGTGATTGTCAAGCGATGTTCATTCATCCATTGTCGTAGTGTCTGCATGATCTCCCCAATGTACTATGCTTCGGGACATCCTTTCCTGCAGCTTATTAGATAGACAACGTTGGCCGAGTTGCAAGAGTATGTACAGTGTACTTGGTGGATGGTGTTCTCACGTGAGACGATGTCATCCATGTTGATGATCCGGCATGTCTTGCAGAGGTTGCTGTGGCAGGGTTGTGTGGTGTTGTGGTCACTATTCTCCTGAAGGTTGGGTAGTTTGCTGCGAACAATGGTCTGTTTCAGGTTGTGCAGTTGTTTGAAGGCAAGAAGTCAGGGTGTGGGGATAGCCCTGGCGAGATGTTCGTCTTCATCAATGATGTGTTGAAGACTCCAGAGAAAATGTCGTAGCTTCTCCACTCCAGGGAAGTACTGGACGATGAAGGGTACTCTGTCCACCATGTCCCATGTTTGTCTTCTGAGGAGATCAGTGCGGTTTTTCACTGTGGCGCGTCAGAACTGTCGATCGATAAGTTGAGTGTCATATCCTGTTCTTATGAGGACATCTTTCAACATCTGGAGGTGTCTGTCGTGATCCTCCTCATCTGAGCAGATCCAGTGTATACGGAGGGCTTGTCCATAGGGGATGGCTTCTTTAACGTGCTTAGGGTGGAAGCTAGAGAAGTGGAGCATCATGAGGTTATCTGTGGGCTTGCGGGACAGTGAGGTGCTGAGGTGACCGTCCTTGATGGAGATGCGTGTGTCCAAGAATGCCACCGATTCTGGAGAATAGTTGTCAATGCCAACAACTGCCAGTTTCCAGATGCAATTTTACAACTCATTTGCTTCATCCTGGGCCACAATGTCTTCACCTTCAACAACCAGTTTTTCATCCAGATACACGAAACAGCCATGGGGACCAATTTCGCACCTCAATATGGCACCTTCCTGTTGGCGAACACTTCAGCGGTCTCTGATCTTCGGGTAAGCATTCTCCAAGGCGGCCTTCACGACACATGACAGCGCAGCATCACTGTGCAGAGACTCATTGCCAAGTTCCGCACACATGAGGACGTTCTCAACCGGGATCTTGGGTTCATGTCGCACTATCTGCAACCTCCATGACTCGCCTGGGCTTGTAAAATCTCACTTACTGTCCTGTCTGGAGACAATACACATCTCTTTAACCTATGCCTAATGCTATCTCCACTCACATTGTCTGCATCTTTAAGACTTGAATAGCAGGTTAGCTGTAAAGACTTGCATTCTAATCAGTATTCTGTAAACTGTGTGTGACTTTATATATCCTTCTCTGATCAGAACCTTCCACATGCCTGACGAAGGAACACCATTTCTGAAAGCTTGTGGGATTACTATCAAATAAACTGGTTGGACTTTAACCTGGTGTTGTGAGACTTCTTACAATGTGAGTGATCCAGAATGAAGGTGACTGTCTAGCCAATCACCAGTTACCATTTCTTTCTATTACAGGTACCAGCAAGAAAAGGCAGAGGGACAGTGTCATCCAACCTATCAGTCCCCAGAGCACTTCGGATAAGGATCCTGAGGAAACATTTCAGGAAGACCCACCACTACGTTTATTTGCGCTATCCACCAGCACACAGATATGTATGCCATGGAGCCTAGATCTTCAGCAGGATCACTGCTGAGCAATGTACAAAAATGGCTCCGCAGAAGGTAAAGGCAAACAGCCAAGGTCTCAAACACTTGGGGGACTGCTGAAGGCCAGACCTCTGTTAAGTTTGAATCCAATGATGACCTCTGGAATTGGCCCTCAGCAAAATGTTGGAGTTGCAAAAACAGGAAGGGGTTGTCAGAGGTCATTGGCAGATTAGAATGAAGGGTGGAGGAGTCCATTCATGCCCTGTCTGATATTGTGGCTCCAGCATGAGTGTACCATTTAAAGGTGGCTTCTGCCATGGAGACTCTGGTCCATCAGTTTCTATCAGATATGTGCTCAGACCCACAGCACATCATCACTCTAGCCATAGCAGGATCCATCAGCGGCTAGGTGAGAGGGATATGGGGTACCTCAATTTCCCTCCATGTACCCCTTCTCCTCATGGAGTCAGGGAGGGGCCCATAGGGAGGAGAAGCTCAAGCCACAGGAGGGGGAGTCATCCCCCCAGGACATTCCAACCACTTCAATTCTCTTACGCCCGTGACCCCATGCACTCCAAAAGGGCAGGTCGAGAGGATAAACTTGATTGGAGTGTGACTCTCTTAGCAAGCCAGGAACCTGCAGGTGTTGGCCGTCCAGAAGAAGCATGTCAAAGTAATCTCAGACAATGGGGCACAGTGGTTGGCAGGTTGCCACCACCTCGACTGCTGCTGTTGGGAATGCACTGAGACATACTGGTAGGTTAAGAAAAAATAAGAAATTCTGAAAGCACAATATTGTCATAGGTATTCAGTCATTGTATAAACTTTGTACATGTGTATATATTGTGGCCAGATGGCAACAACAATGGCAATATCAACTGTGAGGACAATGGTGATGTGAGTTAAGCATGCTGGGAATTTTAGTCAAGTTATAATGAAACACAGATGTCGGCCAGAAAGGCTGTGGTGAGTCATGTGTGACCTGCCCAATGAGCTGTAACCTGGTACTTCCTGTGTTGACCAAATAAGGATGGTTGCTTGGGTCGTGCTAGACACCTGTGGCCATTATTACCATATATGGTGAGGCTATGTAATTTACATGCTGCTTCATATAAACATTTAGGAGTTAGTTGCAGGTAACTCCGTTGGGTATAATTGAACACTGTGATCAGTTTCTGGTGATATTATTGGCTGAGTGCCAGAGGTGTTTGAATCTTTGTTTTCAGAGAAAAGTCTTGTACTCGTTAGAGTTTAGAAGAATGAGGGGAGATCTCATTGAGACGTATAAGATGATGAATGGGATGGATAGGATAGAGGTGGAGAGACTCTTCCCGCTCAAAAAAGACAGTAGGACTAGGGGGCACAGCCTCAAGATAAAGGGGAGGCGGTTTAGAACGGAGTTGAGGAGGAACTTCTTCACTCAAAGGGTGGTGAATCTCTGGAATTCTCTGCCCGTTGAAGTGGTGGAGGCTGCCTCGCTAAATATTTTTAAGAAGCGGGTTGATGGGTTTTTGATAAGAGAAGGGATTAAGGGTTATGGGGAGAGGGCGGGAAAGTGGAACTGAGCCACGACAGATCAGCCATGATCTTATTGAATGGCGGGGCAGGCTCGAAGGGCTAGATGGCCTACTCCTGCTCCTATTTCTTATGTTCTTATGTTCTTATGAACACTGTGATCAGTTTCTGGTGATATTATTGGCTGAGTGCCAGAGGTGTTTGAATCTTTGTTTTCAGAGAAAAGTCAAACTCATTTTTGCCAAGTGTACCCTGGAGAACATCTTCAGACAAGACAAAGAGACCATAAGGGAAGATCTCCATCAGAGAGCAGGTCTGGCCAGTTCACTTAAATCGGGTAGTATTCATTTTCAATTAAAAACTTAGAATTGATATTAGAGTTAGAAGGTTAGAGTTAAATGAGTTAAAGTATTGCAACTGCTATTGGTTTGTATGAGTATTGGTACCTAATGTATTGAGTCAAGCCAAATGTTTAGTTTCAGTGAATTCCAATTAATTCCTGCTCTTTGGTGGGTTGCATCAAAACCTATAACATATATAGAGTATAGACTTCATTGCAGCTAATACAGAATAATAAGTAACTATCCAAGGCTGTATTAGATATTCCTCCAATGCAAAGCTTACAAATGCATTGTCCAATCACATATTGATATAGGAACTGGCTATACAGCATGTGTGGACATAAAGGTGACTGACTAAGCTAAGATTGAGCAGGATAGCATAGACCAGTAATCCGTGTGATTACTGTCAGGTTTGTGTGTGGGTTATAGTTTAACAAATCATCTGGGATTTCAGCCTCTTCTGTCACCTGCAGTTTTAATCATAATGATGATTACAACTAAACATCATCCTTATAAAAGTTCTTACTCCACATCTGCATGATGCAGAGCAATGAACTTAGTTTTCACTTGGTGACATTTGAAATATCTGCTTGATGGCTATGACAACGCAATGTTCTAAATGCGTGCCAAGCCTCAGAATGCCAGCCAGCCTATTACTTTGAGGTCTGAAGGCTAGCCTGAGTTGACAATCCCTATGCTAGCTCTCATAAGGGCAGTCGACATAGTTCTCTGATGGTGACAGCTTCCGACCAAGACTGAGTACTTATCATTGATTAGACAATGGTCCTGCTGAAGCCGCCTCTGTGCATACAAAGATAACCTACTGTGCAGGCTCGCTCCCCCACTGTAGAGTGACTGATCACAGCATACTGAAGAGTGGTCTCAGTATTAGGAAGAGGCCTGGAAATTATTCATGCCTGAGAAATAGTATTTGGTGAAATGTGACTGTTTGGATTTAGATCAGTCCTCAGATGGTCAAGCAAGAACCAGCGACTGATAACTTTTCTCCTTGAGGTATCTTCCAACTTGCAAGAATCCAGGCATACTGTCATGAGTGCATTGAGACTTGCAATGGTACTCCTGTCTCCTAGAGGTTGCCATTGACAATGGAATGTTGGCACTAAGCTTGAAATGACAGCACCATTTCTACTTGTCTTCATCCTCTCTCTCACTCCATTGTCATTCCTTTTGATGTCCTCCTTATTGGAGGAGAATGGCAGTTCCTCCATCTCCATCCCGATAAGGAGTGCTAGGTTGTGTAGGGTGCAGCAAATCAGGATGATGCGGGACATCCTTTGGGGAGAGTACTGGAGAGTGGTGCCTGATTGGTCCAGATATCTGAATTGCATCTTCAACATGCCAATAGTCTGCTCAGTCAAGGAGCACTCTGTGGCCACCAAATGTGTATTATTAGCCATGCCTTTTAGGAGTAATTTTTATCTCCCTGTAGGAAATTGGAGATTGGGATTCGTTGTTTCCCATGATTAATTCTGCAGTCTCGCCCCGTAAGACATCAATACTCACTTGAGTCACTCTTTCCTTTTCATATTTTTGTAGGAGCTTTTATTATCTGTTTTTATGAGCTGCTGTATAACACACTATGAAAATCCCAGTCGTTATTTTTTGGTACACACTTAGGTCTATAAGCTCTGACTCTCCCTGTCGCATTCACTACTGCCTTGACTTTTTACCTTTCCAAATCTTCCCCAACAAGAACCCTCACCAACTATTTAGCTTTAATTCCTCCCTGCAGTTTCAGTGATATGACTGCCAGGATGCTGGTTCTAGCAGGGTTCAGGTGAAAGTTGTTCCAGAATTTGTGACGTTTTTGATATTGGAGACAAATTTTGGCTTTAGCTATGCTCTTTGACACTATTGCTTAGCACTCCTTAAAGCTGCCTGCAATTCATTAAGGGGAGGTGCATTGAAACTGCGTAAGGTGCTAAGAGTATTTTCAAAAGTATTTTGCAGAAGATTGACAATGTTGTCCATATGAACATAAGAATTAATAGATACAGAAGTAGGCCATTCAGCCTCTTCTGCCTGTTCCACTATTCATTATAAGATCACAACTGATCTGTCACGTTCAGTGCATTTTGAATGCGCTGTAAGCTTCAGACACTGCTCAATTCACCACATCCTTGTTACTCACCTGGCAATAATCCCTATCAATTAGGATCAACTCAACCTTGCTCTACCCATACACACTTAGCATTGTTGAAATTCTTGCATCCATAACTCACAGCTCACATGCACTGGAAACTATCCAACAATGATAGCTATTGGCATTGCAGCCCTCACGCTGTTGTTGTAGCTGTAGCAGTTGGAAGAGTTCAGTCAAAACTGCTTTTGTGAAGCATAGGCATCTTAAGCATTAATTATAGCTGAGAGTCAGGTCAGAGAATTTCTCCCTCAAGGCAGTCTGCTGATATGGCCTTTTGCTGTTTTAACTCCTCCCTCTTCAAACAACTTGCCCTACCCTCCAGGTCCTCTCCTCATTTGCCTAGTAAACTTTTGATACTTCAGATAATTATGTTATAGCTCCCCAAAACATGTAGAATTGCATCAACAGCCAGAAAACAAAACATCCAGAAACTCATCTGTAAGTGGTTTTTGATTCTTTTTAAAAAGAACTGGTAAGGGAGTCCCTTTGTGCTGTTGAAGGTTGTATTCAGTTATGTGATGTTAAAACAGGGAGCAGATTGCAACATGGAACATGAAAATGGCAGCACTGGTTGAGTAATGACTTGTCTGTTCGAAATGTTGCCAGGGTCATGAGGTGCACATGTGTAAAGCTCTTTACTAATATGGAAAGGAAGCACATTCCATTACTTGCAGATTGTGATGCAGTTTTTAAACTTTCGGAGGCCTTGTAGTGTGTAAAAAAAAATGTGCGTTCCAGATGTCAATTTCTCATCCAGTGTCATTAATTTGAACAGCGAGCTGGGGCCTTACTTTAACCTACCACCTAAGAACAGCAGCTCCAGAATGTGGCATTCACAGTACTACATTCAAGTATCAGCCAAAATTGCATCTTTTTGATGGATTCTTACTCAAACTTTTCAAATAGAGGCAGGACTATTACCAACTGAATCAAGCTGACAGTGTATCAGGAAGTGTTCTGCACTCCTACTTCTGGAGCAAAAATGAATTAAACCCAACTGCAGTGACATAGCTGACATAATTATAGAATCCCTACCGTGCAGAAGGAGGCCATTTGGCCCACCGAGTCTGCACCAAATCTCTGAAACAGCATCCAGCCCACCTCCCTGCCCTATCTCCGTGACCGCGCACATTTAGTATGGCTAATCTACATACCATGGGACACTAAGGGACAATTTAGCATGGCCAGTCCACTTAACCTGAACATCTTTGGACTGTGGAAGAAAACCGGAGCACTGGAGGAAACCCACACAAACACAGGAAGAATGTGCAAACTCAACACAGTCACCAGAATTGAGCCTGGGTACGGTGAGACAGCAATGCTAACCAATGTATCAGCATGCTGCTTGTGTGTTATCGGAGGTACATTCATCCAGGCAAGTGGAGAGTACAGAAAGTCTCTGCTATAAATTGTTTAATTTAGTCTTTCCAGTTTAATGTTGC
Source organism: Carcharhinus amblyrhynchos (assembly GCF_965287045.1). Lineage (NCBI taxonomy): Eukaryota > Metazoa > Chordata > Chondrichthyes > Carcharhiniformes > Carcharhinidae > Carcharhinus > Carcharhinus amblyrhynchos. The sequence continues at coordinate 133,921,495 of NC_137324.1, read as the reverse complement.
AGATAGAATGGAGCTAGTATCTGTGCCGAGCATTGTGACTTCCACATAAGTGTCACCTTGTGCCAGGCCCAACATAGTATCACTTGAGCTGATTGTACTCACTCCAAAATGGCATCAAAGAAAAGTGTTTGATTACATTCGAAGCAACAGGAGCTGAAAACTCTGCGGTGATGTACAAAAAACTCACTTCTCTTCGGTTGAAATCTGATCTTTATACAGCATAGGTGAAGTTCCTGACTGCAACGCTGTTAATTTTGGAGTTGCAGGTGTGACTGCTATGGAACTGTGCATCAAGTGAGGCAATGATGGCGTTTCACCATCAGTGACAGTGGCATTTACTGTTGGTAAAATTGCTTTCCCTTACTTAGGGAGTTGTTTTGGCAAAAAGTAAGGGTTCAGTCCTTATCTTTGAGGCACTGACTCTGCAATCTTTTGATTAATTTTGGTTCTCAAGTATGGTGCTTGTTCAACTTTGCAGAGAGCCATTTTAAAGTCAATGAGAGGGGTGTGTGTTGCAGGCTGCAGTGCTGTCCTTAACTCAGGGCCTTGTCTTTTAAAAAGCATTTAAACAGATACATGGCTACGATGGGTACAGAGGGATATGGGCCAAATGCGGGCGATTGGGATTAGCTTAGAGGTTTAACAAAAAGGTGGTATGGACAAGTTGGGCCAAAGGGCCTGTTTCCATGCTGTAAACCTCGACGACTCTATAGGCCATTCTGCAATTTAATTTGGGTGATTCCTCCAGCAATATTAACTCTTCCATTCTGTATCAGTAGCTAGACAATCTAATGGAGCCTTGCTTTTCTATATGGTGGGATTCAGTTCTTGCTCCTCATGTTCATGCACTGGTCCAAAAATCAGGCTGAAAAGTTTTTCTTGTCCTTGTATGAATTTTCCCTTTAAATTTTCAAGAGTTGTATATTATCGGCCTAACTCCATAGCATTATTTTTTGAAAATGCCTTCCATAGTGACACTGCAAATGCCAAGTGAATGTCATCACCTTCAGAAACATAGAAATATAGAACAGCACAGCACAGTACAGGCCCTTCAGCCCTCAATATTGTGCTGAGCTATGTCCAAATCCAAGATTAAGCTATCCCATTCTCTATCATTCTGGTGTGCTCCATGTGCCTATCCAATAACCGCTTGAAAGTTCCTAAAGTGTCCGACGCCACTATCACAGCAGGCAGTGAATTCCACACTCCAACCACTCTCAGAGTAAAGAATCTACCATGGACATCCCTCCTATATCTCCCACCATGAATCTTATACTTATGCCCCTTAGTAACAGCTACATCCACCTGAGGAAATAGTCTGTGCACGTCCACTCTACCTATCCCCCTCATCACCTTATAAACCTCTATCAAGTCGCCTCTCATCCTCCTCCACTCTAAAGCGAAAAGCCCCAGCTCCCGCAACCTTTCCTCATAAGCCCTATCCTCCAAACCAGGCAGCATCCTGGTAAATCTCCTCTGTACCCTCTCCAATGCTTCCACATCCTTCTTATAGTGAGGTGTCCAAAACTGCACACAATATTCCAAATGTGGTCTCACCAAGGTCCGGTATAGTTGCAGCATAATCCCACAGCTCAAACTCAAACCCCCTGTTAATAAACGCTAAAACACTATAAGCCTTCTTTACGGCTCTATCCACTTGACTGGCAACCTTCAGAGATCTATGGATATGAACTCCAAGATCTCTCTGTTCATCCACATTCCTCAGAATCCTGGCATTGATCCTGTAACCCACATTCAAGTGTGGCCTACCAAAATGAATAACCTCACACTTACCAGGGTTAAACTCCATCTGCCACTTTTCTGCCCAGCTCTGCATCCTATCAATGTCTCTTTGCAGCCTACAAGAACCCTCCACCTCATCCACTACTCTACTAATCTTGGTGTCATCAGCAAATTTACTAACCCACCCTTCAGCTCCCTCTTCCAAGTTATTGATAAAAGTCACAAATAGCAGAGGACCCAGCAATGATCCCTGTGTTACACTGCTGGTGACTGGCCTCCAGTCTGAAAATTTTCCCTTCACCACCACCCTCTGTCTTCTATGAGACAGTAAAAAGTCTGACAACACCAGGTTTAAGTCCAACTGATTTATTTGATAGTAAATTCACAAGCTTTCGGGGTTTGTCCCTTCGTCAGGTGAATGGAGAGTTCTGGCCTCAGACACAGCATATAAAGCACAGACAGTTTACAGATTACTGATTAGAATGCGAATCTTTACACCTAACCTGCTGTTCAAGTCCTAAAGTGGCCAATAATGTGAGTGGAAGGAGCACTGAGCACAGGTTAAAGAGATGTGTATTGTCTCCAGGCAGTATAGTAAGTGAAGTTTTGCAAACCCAGGCAAGTCACGGGGGTTACAGATAGTGCGACACGAACCCAAGATCCCTGTTGAGACCATCCTCATGTGTGCGGAACTTGGCTATCAGTCTCTGCTCAGCGACTCTGCGCTGTCGTGTGTTGCGAAGGCTGCCTTGGAGAATGCTTACCCGAAGGTCACAGGCTGAATGCCCATGACCATTGAAGTGTTCGCCAACAGGAAGGGAACAGTCTTGCCTGGTGATTGTCAAGCGATGTTCATTCATGCGTTGTCATAGCGTCTGCATGGTCTCCCCGATGTACCAAGCTTAGGGGCATCCTTTCTTGCAACGTATCAGGTAGACAACGTTGGCTGAGTTGCAAGAGTATTTACCGTGTACCTGGTGGATGGTATTCTCACGTGTGATGATGTCATCCATGTCGATGATCCGGCATGTCTTGCAGAGGTTGCTGTGGCAGGGTTGTGTGGTTGTGACCACAATACCACACAACCCTGCCACAGCAACCGCTGCAAGACATGCCGGATCATCGACATGGATGACATCATCACACATGAGAATACCATCCACCAGGTACACGGTAAATACTCTTGCAACTCGGCCAACGTTGTCTACCTGATACGTTGCAAGAAAGGATGTCCCGAAGCATGGTACATTGGGGAGACCATGCAGACGCTACGACAACGGATGAATGAACATCGCTCGACAATCACTAGGCAAGACTGTTCCCTTCCTGTTGGCGAACACTTCAGTGGTCATGGGCATTCAGCCCCTGACCTTCGGGTAAGCGTTCTCCAAGGCGGCCTTCACGACACACGACAGCACAGAGTCGCTGAGCAGAGACTGATAGCCAAGTTCCGCACACATGAGGACGGTCTCAACAGGGATCTTGGGTTTGTGTCGCACTATCTGTAACCCCTGTGACTTGCCTGGGTTTGCAAAACCTCACTTACTGTACTGTCTGGAGACAATGCATACCTCTTTAACCTGTGCTCAGTGCTCCTTCCACTCACATTGTTGGCCACTTTAGGACTTGAACAGCAGGTTAGGTGTAAAGATTTGCATTCTAATCAGTAATCTGTAAACTGTCTGTGCTTTATATGCTGTGTCTGAGGCCAGAACTCTCCATTCACCTGACGAAGGGACAAACCCCGAAAGCTTGTGAGTTTACTATCATATAAATCGATTGGACTTAAACCTGGTGTTGTCAGGCTTTTTACTGTGTTTACCCCAGTCCAATGTTGGCATATCCACATCATGACTTCTATGAGACTGCCAGTTACTTACCCAATCAGCCAAATTTCCTTCTATCCCACATCTCCTTACTTTCTTCATGAGCCAACCACGGGTTATCAAACAGCTTACTAAAAATCCATGTATACGACATCAACTGCTCTGCCCTTATCTACACACTTAGTTACCTCCTCAAAGAATTCAATCAAATTTGAGAGTCAGGACTTACCCCTCACGAAACCGTGCTGACTTTCCCGAATTAAATTACATCGTTCCAAATGATCATAAATCCTATCTCTCAGGACCCTTTCCATTAACTTACCGACTACCAAAATAAGACTAACAGGCCTATAATTACCAGAGTCATTCCTATTTCCTTTCTTGAAGAGAGGAACAACATTGGCCACTCTCCAGTCCTCTGGCACAATTCCTGTGGACAGTGAGGACCCAAAGATCAAAGCTAAAGGCTCCTCAATCTCATCCCTTACCTCATAAAGTATCCTAGGATGTATCCCATCTGGCCTAGGAGACTTACCAACCCTCAGATTTTTCAAAATTGCTAATATATCTTCCTCCTCCATCTTATCAGCCTGTATCACGCACTCATCCTCAAAAATATGGCCCGTCTCCTTAGTGAACACTGAAGAAAAGTATTCATTCAACGCCTCACCTATTTCTTCTGACTCCATGCACAAGTTCCCACTACTATCCTTGACTGGATCTAACCTCACCTTGGTCATTCTTTTATTTCTCTGTAAGAGTAAAAAGCCTTGGGGTTTTCCTTTATCCAACCTGCCAAGGACTTCTATGCCCCCTCCTAGCTCTCGTAAGCCCTTTCTTTAACTCATTCCTAGCTACCTGGTAACCCTCAAGCGACCCAACTGAACCTTGTTTTTTCATTCTTACATATGCTTCCTTTTCCCTCTTGACAAGACATTCAACCTCCTTTGTGAACCATGGTTCCCTCACTCGGCCATTTCCTCCCTGCCTGCCAGGGACATACCTATCAAGGACACGCAGTACTTGTTCCTTGAAAAAGCTCCACTTTTCGTTTGTGTCCATACCTGACAGTTTCTGTTCCTATCATATGCTCCCTAATTCTTGTCTAATTGCATCATAAATTACCCCTACCCCAATTATAAACCTTGCCCTGCCATGTGACCCTATCCCTCTCCACTGAAATAATGAAGGACACCAAATTGTGGTCACTATCTCCAAAGTGCTCTCGCACAAACAAATCTAACACTTGGCCCAGTTCATTACCCAGTACCAAGTCCAATGTGGCCCCATCTCTTGTTGGCTTATCCACATATTGTGTTAGGAAACTGTCCTGCACACACTGTACAAAAAGTGTCCCATCCAAACTATTCAACCTATAAAGGTTCCAATCAATATTTGGAAAAGTTAAAGTCACTCATGATAACTCCACACTGATCCATAATCTGCTTTGTCATTTCCTCCTCCACATCTCTATTACTATTTGGGGCCTACAGAAAACTCCTAACAACGTGAACAATCCTTTCCTATTTCTAACTTCAGCCCATATTACCTCAGTTGACAGATCGCCCTCGAAATGTTTTTCAGCAGCCGTTAAACTATCCTTGATTAACAATGCTACTCCTCCACCTCTTTTACTATCTTCCCTACTCTTACTGAAACATCTATACCCCAGAACTGCCAACAACCAATCCTGTCCCTGTTCTAACCATGTAATGGCCACAACATCATAGTCCCAAGTACCAATCCATGCTCCAAGTTGAAAATCTGTCACAGAAACCCTACAGTGCAGAAAGAGGCCATCTGGCCCATCGAGTCTGCACCAAACACAATCCCACCCAGGCCCTATCCCCATAATGCTACACATTTACCCACTAATCCCTCTAACCTATGCATCTCAGGACACTAAGGGGCAATTTTTAGCACGGCCAATCAATCTAATCCGCACATCTTTGGACTGTGGGAGGAAACCAGAGCACCCAGAGGAAACCCACGCAGTCACGAGGAGAATGTGCAAACTCCACACAGACAGTGACCCGGGAATTGAACCCAGGTCCCTGGAGCTGTGAAGCAGCAGTGCTAACCATTGTGCTACCATGCTGCCCATTGACCTACCTTATTCCTGATGCTCCTTGCATTGAAGTAGTTACACTTCAACCCACCATCCTGTCTGCCTGTACACTCCTGTGACCTTGATACCTTCCTCAGTACCTCATGACCGTCAACACTGGGTTTTGGACCACAGCTCATTTTCCCATCCCCCTGACAAATTAGTTTAAACCCCTCCAAAGAGCCGTAGCAAATTTCCCTCCCAGGATATTACTACCCCTCTGATTCAGGTGCAAACCGTCCTGTTTGTACAGGTCCCACCTTTCCCAGAATGTACTCCAATTACCCAAGTAAATGAAACCCTCTCTCCTATACCATCCCTGCAGCCACATGTTAACCTGCACTCTCTCCCTGTTCCTCAACTCACTAGCACGTGGCACCAGCAATAAACCAGAGATGACAACCTGCTTTGTCCTGGCTCTCAGCTTCCATCCTAGCTCCCTAAATTCCTGTTTTAAATCCCCATCCCTTCTCCTACCTACGTCTTTGGTACCGATGCGCACCACGACCTGCGACTGATCCCCCTCCCCCTTAAGGATCCTGAAAACACGGTCCGAGACATCAAGGACTCTTGCACCTGAGAGGCAACATACCATCCGTGAATCAATTTTGCTGCTGCAGAACCTCCTACCTGTCCCTCTAGCCATCGCATCCCTAATTACTATTGCTCTCCTGCTCTCCCCGCTTCTCTTCTGAGGCACAGGGATGGACTCAGTGCTTCAAGTCCAGTCACTCTTGCTTACCACTGGTAGGTCGTACCCCTCAACAGTATTCAACGTGGTATACTTGTTGCTGAGGGGAACATCCACAGGGGATCCCTGCACTGGCTGCTTTCTCCCAGCCCCTCTCACCATCACCCATCTATTTTCATTCTTCAGAGTATCCAAATCCCTGAAGCTTTTATCTATGATCACCTCTGCCTCCCAAATGAACCAAAGTTCATCCAGCTCCAGCTCCAGTTCCAGTTCCCTAACGCAGTTTTTGAGGAGCTAGAGATGGGTGCACTTCCCACAGGTGAAATCAGCAGGCACACTAACGGCATCCCTCACTTCAAACGTCCTGCAGGAGGAATATTGCACTGCCTTTCCTGCCATTCCCTCTAGATAAAAAGAAGGATTCCCTCACCCTCTTAGGTTAGAAGAATAAGAAAAAAAAAGAAAGAAAGCTTACCTGCTCTCACTCCAAGTCTTTTTTTTTAGGTTAGAGGAGGGGGGGCAGTGGGAGACTTTAGAAGTGTAGAGTCTTGGGTTTCCTTCCTGTTCAAATTTATTGGGCAAAAAAAACCTTCCTAGGTCTCACTGGGGCCTACTTCCGGTTTCACACTCCAGGCTTAGAGAAAAAAAAACTCCGAAAAGAGTAAATTAAAAATCCCTCTTACCTACTAGCTCCCTTCACTGAATCACCACTCCAACTGCTCCTCTGGAAACAAATTGACTGGAAACCTTTTGACTGGAAACTGATACACTTAAAGCTGGTTATAGAGCAGCTCTGGTTGGTAAAATTAGAGAGTTTTTTTTTCACTTACATATATATTTCTGTCCTTCTTCTCCTTCCACGATTGGCCTTATCCATGTTGACTTGGACCGAAAACCCAACCTGGCTCCGCTGGGTGGATACAATGTAAATGCCAATTCTAATATTTGCTGCTTTTTTAAATGTTCAGGCAGTCTGCCATTGAGTTCTAAAAAAGGAAAATATAAAACAAAATAACTTTTTAATCAACTTTAACTAAACAAACAGCAGTTCCATTGCCATGACACAGAAACAGATTTATCTGAGCAACTTTTTTTTAAATATCTGTTTGGTTTCTATTTTCTTTTGCCCAATTCCAGTTTTCCTCCTTTTTCTACCTTAAAGGATCAATGCAGGATGCTGATAGTACTGGTGCACAAATGAAAAGGGACAGGATCATGTCCCACAAAGCTCCCTCCTTCCCATAAAACAACGAAGCAAAGAACCAAATGGCTCCTTCCAATGAACTGGGATTGATGAGAGGAGGAAGCGGTTAGACACCCATTGGTTTTCATTGATGCAATTTCTCTCCATAAGACAAACCTCTCATAGAGTCATAGAGATTTCCAGCATGGAAACAGACCCTTCGGCCCAACTTGTCCATGCCACCCTTTCTTTTTTAAGACCCCTAAGCTAATCCCAATTGCCTGCATTTGGCCCATATCCCTCTATGCCCATCGTACCCATGTAACTATCTAAATGTTTTTTAAAAGTCAAAATTGTACCCACCTCTACCACCACCTCTGGCAGCTTGTTCCAGATACTCATCACCCTGTGTGAAAAGATTGCCCCTCTGGATACTTTTGTATCTCTCCCCTCTCACCTTAAACCTATGCCCTCTAGTTTTAGGCTCCCCTATCTTTGGGAAAAGATATTGACTGCCCCTCATTATTTTATAGACGTCTATAAGATCACCCCTCAGCCTCCTATGCTCCAGAGGAAAGAGTCCCATCTATCCAGCTTCTCCTTATAACTCAATCCATCAAGTCCCGGTAGCATCCTAGTAAATCTTTTCTGCACTCTTTCTAGTTTAATAATATCCTTTCTATAATAGGGTGACCATAATTGCACAGTATTCCAAGTGCGGCCTTACCAATATCTTGTACAACTTCAACAAGACATCCCACCTTCTGTGTTCAATGTTCTGACTGATGAAACCAAGCATGCTGAATGCCTTCTTCACCACTCTGTCCACCTGTGACTCCACTTTCAAGGAGCTATGAACATGTACCCCTAGATCTCTTTGTTCTGTAGCTCTCCCTAACGCTCTATCATTAACTGAGTAAGTCCTGCCCTGGTTCAATCTACCAAAATGCATCGCCTCACATTTGCCTAAATTAAACTCCATCTGCCATTCGTCAGCCCACTGGTCCAAGTAATCAAGATCCCGTTGCAATTGGAGATAACTTTATTCACTGTCCACTATGCCACCAATCTTAGTGTTATCTGCAAACCTACTAACCATGCTTCCTATATTCTCATTCAAATCATTAATATAAATGACAAATAACTGCTCTGATCCCTGAAGCACATCGCTGGTCACAGGCCTCCAGTTTGAAAAACAACCCTCTACAACCACCCTCTGGCTTCTGTCAAGAAACCAATTTTGTATCCATTTAGATACCTTACCTTGGATCCTGTGAGATGAAACCTGATACAACAACCTACTATGCAGTACCTTGTCAAAGGCCTTGCTAAAGTTCAGGTAGACAATATCAACTGCACTGCCCTCATCTACTTTCTTGGTTACTCATACAGCCATGCTGACTGTCCCAATTCAGTCCTTGTGTCTCTAAATGCCTGTAGATCCTGTCTCTCAAAATACCTTCCAATGATTTTCTACCGCAGATGTGAAGCTTATTGGCCTGTAGTTTCCAGGCTTTTCCCTGCAGCCCTTTTTAAACAAAGGTACAACATTTGCCACTCTCCAATCTTCAGGCACCTCACCCGTGACTATCAATGATTCAAATATCTTGGCTAGAGAACCCGCAATTCCCTCCTTAACCTCCCACAATATCCTAGCATACACTTCATCAGGTCCCGGGATTTATCTACCTTGATGCACTTTAAGACTTCCAGCGCCTCCTTCTCTGTCAGATGTACACTCCTATAACATCACTATTTATTTCCCCAAGTTCCCTAACATCCATGCTTTTCTCAACAGTAAATACTGATGAGAAATATTCATTTAGAATCTCACCCATCTCTTGTGGATCCGCACATAGATGACTTTGTTGATCCTTAAGATGCCCTACTCTCTCCTTTGTTACTCTTTTGCCCTTCATATATTTATAGAAGCTCTTTGGATTCTCCTTTGCCTTATCTGCCAAAACAATCTTGTGTCCCCTTTTGCCCTCCTGATTTCTCTCTTAACTCTTCTCCTACACCCTCCTCTATAATCTTCAAGGGATTTCACTTGATCCCAGCTGCCTATGCATGTCATGTGCCTCTTTCTTCTTCTTGATCAGGGCCTCAATATCCCGAATCATTCAGGGTTCCCTATTTCTGCCAGCCTTGCCCTTCACTCTAAGAGGAATGTATTTACCCTGAACCCTGGTTAACACACTTTAGATAGCGTGCCACTTACCAGACATCCCTTTGCCTTCCCACAGACTTCCCCAATTAACTTTTAAAAGTTTCTGCCTGATACCATCAAAATTGGCCTCGGCCCAATTTAAAATTTCTCTGGAATTGATCCAGTGAACTTCGTCCGAATTACCTCTCATGCCACTACATCCTTCTTCAAATAAAGGGACCAAAACTGTACATAGTACTCCATGTGAGGTCTCACCAATGCCTGGTATAGTTTCAGCAATACTTCCTTACCTTTATACTCTATTTCTTTAGCTATAAATGCCTAAATTCCATTTGTTTTCATATTACCTGCTGTATCTGTGTACCAGTTTTCACACATGAAGACACCCAGATCTCTCTGCACTGAAGCATCCCAAAGTCCCTCTCCATGTAGGTAATAAGTTGTCTTTCCATTTTCCTGACCAAAATGGATAACCTCACACTTATTCACATTAAACTCCACCTGCCAAATGTTGGCTCACTCACCAATCCATATCCATTTGTAAATTTCTTATATTCTCATTGAAACTTACTGCCCTACCGATTTAGTATCATCTGAAAATTTAGCTATAGTATCTTCTATTCTTGTATCCATGTCATTAATATCGATTGTAATAGTTGGGCCCAAGGACCGAACCCTGTGGCACCCCACTAATATATCTTGCCAACCAGAAAAAGATCCATTTATCCTGTCTTCTACCTCTGTCAGTAAGCCAGTCTTCTAGCCAAGCTAATAAATTACCCTAATCCCACGTGATCTTATCTTGTATTAATCTTCAGTGCAGCACCTTATCAAATGCCTTCCTAAAGTCCAGATAAGCTATATCTACAGGATCCCCATTATTCATTTGGCTTGTTACATCTTTGAAGGACTTTAGTCAAACATGATTTGCCCTCCATAAAACCATGCTGACTCTGATGGATAAAGTTTCAACTTTACAAATGTCCTGTTATTACTTCCTTAATAATGGGTTCTAACAATTTCCCAATGTCAGATATTAAACTAATCAGCGTATAGTTGCTTACTTTCTACCTCCCTCCCGTTTGAAAAAGGGTGTTACATTAGCAATTTTTCTAATCCCCTGGAACCTTACTCACATCCAGGGAATTGTGGAATATTATAACCAATGGATTCACTATGTCCACTGTGATTTCCTTTAAGACCCCACGATGTAGGCCAACAGACCCTGGGAACTTGTTTGTCTTCAATCCCAAAATTAATCCCTGCTCATTACACAATACTAAAATCCAGAATTGCCTGCTCTCTGGTTGGTTCCACAACATATTGCTCCAAGAAACAATCTCTAATACATTAAATGAACTCTCCCTCGAGGCTACCCTTGCTAATTTGATTAATCCAGTCTATGTGCATGTTAAAATCACCCATGATTATTATATCTTTCTTCCAAGCCCTCAATATTTCCTGATTTATATTGTGCCCCACTGCGGAACCAGAGTCATAGACTCAGAGGTTTGCAGCACGGAAACAGGCCCTTCAGCCCAACTTGTCCATGCTGCCCTTTTCTTTAAACCCCTAAGCTAGTCCCATGTAACTGTCTAAATGCTTTTTAAAAGACAAATTTGTACCTGCCTCTACTATTATCTCTGGCAGCTTGTTCCAGACACTCACCACGCAGTGTGTGAAAAAATTGCCCCTCTGGACCTTTTCGTATCTCTCCCTTCTCACCTTCAACCTATGCCCCCTAGTTTTAGACTTCCCTATCTTTGGGAAAAGACATTGACTATCTAGCTGATCAATGCCCCTTGTTATTCCATATGCTTCTATAAGGCCACCCCTTTTCCATTTGAGGACCTGTAGATTACACCACCAGTGACTTCTTTCCTTTGCTATTTCTTATTTCTACTCAGACTGATTTCACATTTTGATCTCCAGTGCTCATATCATTTTTCACTACAGCACAGATCCCTTCCTTCACTAGTAAAACTACACCATCTCCTTTTCCTTTCTATCTATCCTTCCAAAATACTGAGTACCATTGGATATTCAATTCCCAGACCTGGTCTCTTTGTAACCATGTCTCAATAATTGCCAATAACTCATGCTCCTTTGTCTCTACTTGCATTGTTAACTCACTAATTTTGTCCCAATAGCTTTGTAAATTAGGAATAGGTAACAAATGCAAAGAAAAAAGAAGATATTTGGGGCCCTTCCCCATCCCAAGGTTTGAACAAAGAACAAAGAACAACCCAGCACAGGAAACAGGCCCTTCGGCCCAACGAGCCCACGCCGCCATCTTAACAAAGCATTTTCCTACACCTACCTTGCCCTGTGTGTATGCGAATGGTACCCCTATTGTAACCAGATTCAGGGGAGAATAGTGTAGGGTCAATTTGGTACACCAATCAGCCTAAGAGCACATCTTTGGGGTGTGGGAGGAAACCGGAGCACCCGGAGGAAACCCACGCAACCACAGGGAGAATGCGCAAACTCCCACAGACACTGGCCCAAATCCATGTATCTGCACAGCTTGCAGTGATAGTTACTGAGCTGTTGTGGTGCCCATCTGCTGGTCCAGGTTTAAGCACACACCACGACGCAAAGTACTAGGCCACTCTCGAAACATCCAACAGCAGCCCACGCACGACCCACCGTGTGCATGCCCCTCGTTAGACAACAAGGTGGACCTACACACCTGCGGATTGAAAGAGACAAAACATTAACATGTAGTATTACATTTCCAGTATTGTCCCGAGGCTCTGACCCTTTTTAAAACCATCTCCTATAACCCTCCATCCCTGTTTCACTCATGTGCCTATCTAAGTAAACCTTAAACAAGTCCAGCGTGCCTGCCTCCACCACCTTACTTGGTAGCGCATTCCATACCCCCACAACCCTCTGCGGGAAAAACCTCCCTCTAGTATCCAAATTATACTTCTCCCCCATCACCCTTAGCTCGTGACCCCTCATGATATTTGTCTCCAATCTAGGAAAAAGCCTGCCACTGTTGACTCTATCTATACCCTTCATTATTTTATACACCTCTATCAGATCCCCCCTTAATCTCTGTCTTTCTAAGGAGAAAAGCCCCAATTTACCCAATCTTTCCTCACAACCCAGTCCTTCCATACCAGGCAACATCATGGTAAACCTCCTCTGCACTCTCTCCAGGGTCTCCACGTCCTTCCGGTAGTAAGGTGACCAGAACTGGACGCAGTACTCCAAATGCGGCCTAACCAACGTTCTGTACAACTGAAGCATTAGACGATAGCTCTTATACTCTATACCCCTTCCTATAAAGGCTAGCATTCCATAAGCTTTCTTCGCAACCTTCTCCACCTGGGTTGCCACTTTCAGAGACTTGTGCACTTGCACTCCCAGGTCCCTCTGCATTTCTATACTCTTAATTGGTCTACCTTTTATCATGTAACTCCTCCCTGCATTATTCCTTCCAAAATGCATCACCTCGCATTTGTCAGGATTAAATTCCATCTGCCATCTATCTGCCCAGTATACCAGCCTATCTATATCCTGTGTCACCTGACAATCTTCCTCACTATCCGCCAATCCTGCCATCTTGGTGTCATCTGCAAACTTGCTGATCACACCACGTACGCCCTCTTCCAAGTCGTTTATATATATTACAAATAAAAGAGGTCCCAGTACTGAGTCATGAGGCACGCCACTGGTGACAGACCTCCAGCTAGAAAAGGACCCTTCCACTACTACTCTCTGTCTCCTGTTGCCTAGCCAGTTTTCAATCCATCTAGATACCTGTCCCTGTATCCCATGTGCCTTAACCTTTTCTACCAGCCTACCGTGAGGGACTTTGTCAAACGCCTTACTGAAATCCATATAGATGACATCAACGGCTCACCCATCGTCAACCATTTTTGTCACCTCCTCAAAAAATTCTACCAGATTCGTAAGGCAAGACCTCCCCTGAACAAAGCCATGTTGCGTATCCCTAATCAGATCGCAACACTCCAAATACTTATACATCCTATCCCTAACAATTTTTTCCAACAATTTTCCTACCACTGATGTCAAACTCACTGGCCTATAATTACCAAAGTTATCCCTACTGCCCTTTTTAAACAGCGGTACCACATTAGCTACCCTCCAGTCCTCTGGGACCTCACCTGTGTCCAAAGAAGAGACAAAGATTTGCGTCAGAGGCCCAGCAATTTCATCTTTCACCCCCCTAAGAAGCCTGGGATAAATGCCATCAGGCCCCGGAGCTTTATCAGTTCTTATGCTACCTAAAAACCCTAACACGTAATGGATATTTCTTTCAACTGGTCTACAGCTCCCTCCAAGACATTACAAGACACCAAGCCTCTCTCCTTCGTGAATACCGATGCAAAGTATTCATTCAGGATCTCCCCCATTCCCTCAGACTCAATGCATAGCTCCCCTCCTTTGTCCCTAAGAGGACCTATTTTCCCTCTAACCACCCTCTTGTTCCTAATATAAGAGTAAAATGCCTTTGGATTTTCCTTAATCCTATCAGCCAAAGCCATTTCATGCCCCCTTTTCGCCCTTCTAACTCCCCTTTTAAGCTCCCTCCTGCTCTCTCTATATTCCTTCAACGCTCTCTCTGTTCCCAGTTGTTTAGGCCTAACAAATGCCGCTCTCTTCTTCCTGACCAAGTCCTCAATATCCCCTGTAATCCACAGCTCTCTAATCCTGCCTTTCCCATCCTTCCTCTTTACTGGCACATGTCTTTCCTGCAACATTATCAGTTTGCCCTTGAAAGCCTCCCACTTGCCAACCGTGGACTAGCCCGCTAACAGCCTCTCCCAATCAGTGTCCTTCAGCTCCTTCCTAATCTGGCTATAGCTCGCCTTCCCCCAGTTCAGCACCCTCCCCTTCGGACGGCACTCATCCTTTTCCATTTTTATCCTAAAGTAGACAGACTTGTGGTCACTGTTAGCCACATGTTCGCCTACTGCAACCTTAACCACCTGCTCCGGCTCATTACCCAAAACTAAAACCAGTATAGCCCCCTCCCTAGTCGGGCTAGTTACGTACTGCTCCAAGGACCCTTCCAACACACATTTTACAAATTCCTCCCGTCCCCCAGCTCTAGGCACCTTCCAATCTACTCCAGGAAGATTAAAGTCACCCACTACAACCACCCTATTCTTTCTGCACCTATCTAAAATGTCTTTACAAATGCCTTCCTCCACTGCCCTTGGGCTGTTGGGTGGCCTATAGTACACCCCTAGCGTAGTAATCTCTCCTTTCCTATTCCTCAACTCCACCCACAGCAACTCAATCCCCAACTCCTCCATTTTGTCCTCCCTCTGCACCGCTGTGATGTGCTCCTGAACTAACAACGCCACCCCACTACCTCTCTTCAACCCTCCTCTGTCACACCTAAAACACTTATACCCAGGAATATTTAGCTGCCAGTCCTGCCCTTCCTTTAACCACGTCTCCGTCACTGCCACCACATCTAAATTCCTCACGAACATCAAGGCCCTAAGCTCATCCGTTTTACCCGTTACACTCCTCGCATTAAAAGAGATGCAATCCAACCCTCCAGGCCCACTCGGGTCCTCATTTCCCCTGATAACATTCCTTTCAACCAAACCTACCCTGTCACCCAACTCGCTCCCAATCCCAGTGCCTAATGAGCTATCAGTCTCATCCCCAACCCCCCTCCCTATTAGTTTAAACCCTGCCGAAACACTCCAGCTAACCTCCCAGCTAAGATATTTGTCCCCCTCCCATTCAAATGTTCCCCATCCCCCCTCTACCTTGCACCAATCCCTCAGCCACGCATTCAGCTGCATGATCTCATTATTCCTAGCCCTGCTGGTACTAGGCAGCAGTCCAGAGAATGCCACCCTGGAGGCCCTGCTCTTCAGCTTGGCCCCCAACTCCCTAAACTGCCTACGTACATCCCCCCTGCTCTTCTTTCCTATGTCCTTCTCTCCTATGTGTATAATTACATCAGCCTGGGTCTCTTCACCCTTCAAAATCCCCTCTATCCTCTCTGATACGTCCTGTACCCCTGCTCCAGGGAGGCAGACTACCATTCTGGAGTCACGCTTTTGCCCACAGAACCGCCTATCAATTCCTTTGACCCTCCTATCCCCCACCACTATCTCATTGCCAGCCCCCTTCCTTCCCTCTGAGTCATTCTGGCCCCCCTGACATACCTTTTGTACCCCTGTCAATGCCTTTTGGGGGGCCACTGGAGTGGTCTTTGGACCAGGACTCTTCTTCTTCTTCTTCTTCCCCCTCCTAACAGTTACCCACCCATCCTGTCCCCCAGGCCCTGGGACCTCCATTTGTCCATGGTTCATCGCCATTAACTCCTCATTCTCCCTAACCAGAAATGCATCTTCTAAACGCAGCTCTAGTTGCCTGACCCGGGCCCTCAAACGCTGCAGCTCTAAACACTTGACGCAGATGTGGACCTTCAGGAGATGTGTTGCCTCCAAGAACTCCCACATGTGGCACCTACCACAGCTAAAGCATCTCCCTATAGACCCTGCCATGTCCTGACCTCCCTTGGAATTATATATACAGAAATGGAACACGGGAAAGATGGAACCAGTAACTCACCTTGCCTAAGCCTGCTCTCACCTAAGCCGAGCGAGCCAAAGCCCTTATAGCTCTCACTCTGCTCCCACTCACTCCGCTGCCCACTCCCGACGCTACCCGCTGTCTATTACTGCCTTCTTTTTATACCCCCCACTCTCCCTTCCCGACTACTCCCTCACCTGACTTCCGCTACGGAAATGAAAAGTACTCACAAAAACCCCGCAAACCGGAAATGCAGTCAAAAGCTTTCAAAGTAAAATCAAACACTCACCACAGCCACCAGGTACACTGCTCCGGAGAACAATGCATCCCCTTTTCCTTCCCCAAACCCATTTCCCATCCCATTCCCCTCTCTGAGAGGCTGGCAGCATTTTCAGAGGCCAGGTCCTGCCTTAAATTAATTAACAACAAATTTGTCATTTAATGGCTGTGGGACAGCTGCCTGGAAAGGATCGCTTAGCCAGAAGTGTGATGGGTGGATAGGAATAATACGCTCCACTAAATCTAGACTATTGGATTTGAGGTATGTTCAAGAGGGACGAACAATATGCAGAAAAGTGAACCAAAGACTATTTCAGGGATGGGAAACGGTTTTTACTGACTAGCCTTTGAATATGATTCTGTACCACAGAACAGAATTATTTTTAATTATAAAGGAATTTGATAAAGTATGGAAAGACTATTTCACCTGGTTGGGGAGCCAGTGATTGGGGGACAATCAAATTATAATTATCAATAAGAGTGAGCTAATAGATTAGGGAAAATTTATTTCAGCAGGGGTAATTCGAGAGAAATCCTATGCCACAACAAGTTGCAGCACAAAGCATTGTATTTTTGTGGGAAAATTAGGTTAATAATTAAAGTAGAGAAAGGTATGGGACGAAAGGAAGAAGACAGTGGATTAATTTTGAATTGCTGCAGTAAACATCCAGCACAGACAGAGCTTTCTTCTTCTGTTATAAAGGTCTACAGTTCTGTAGGTGGACAGACACTCCAGAAATGGTTAGGTTTAAATGGGGTGAAGACAAATCCACTGCCTTGTTCATTCATTCATTCTAACAGTTTCTGATAATGCTAAACAAAACTGAGGAAATGCCAGCATAAAAACAGAAAATGCTGGAAGATCTCAGCAGGAAATTCAGAGCTATCTATTTCATTATGCTTAAATTGCTCCTCCTTTGACAAACAGAAATGACAAGCACATGATTCAATTTCAGGTCACTTTACAGCATAGCTGTCTATGTGTCTTCCTTGTGGGATTTAGAAGTTTACACCAAAAGGAAATACAATCTGGAACATTGTTTTGTGTGGCACTAGTGTCATGATAAATGAGATTGATTCAGAACAGATCGAGCAACTCAAAGCTGAGCATCCATGAGACACTGTGGGCCATCAGCTGGAGAAGAACTGTATCCAGCTATTATTTGTAACTTCATGCTCCAGCATTTTTCTCTTTCTACCATTATGATCCAGCTGGGGATTCAATCCTGTTGCAACGAGGAGTGCAAGACAACAGCACCAGACATGCCTAATACTGAAGTGTCAACCTGGTAAAGCTAAAACAAAGAACTACTTACACGCCAAACAATGGCAGCATGTGATAGATAGAGCTAAGCGGCTCCACAACCAATGGATCAGATCAAAGCCCTGCAACTCTGCAACAGCCAACTGCAAGAAAGACAAGCCTGAAGCATTTGCAATAATCTTCAGCCAGAAATGTTGTATGGATGACCATCTCACTCTCCTACTGGGGAGGCATCACAGATGCCAGTCCATTCAGCCAATTTAATTCATTCCATGTGATGTCAAGTTACAGCTAGATACTGTTTTTAACACTCACTCATTCGCTGTTGGAGTCTCCGACCTGGACAGGATTTATAGTCCATCCCTAATTTCTCTTGAGAAAGTGGTGGTGAGCTGCCTTCTTGAACTGCTGAAATCCATGTGGTTAAATACACCTACAGTGTTGTTAGGATGAGAGTTCTAGGAGTTGACCCAGTGGCAGTGAAGGAACAGTGATATATTCCCAGGCCAGGACGTTGAGTGGCTTGGTCAGGAACTTCCAGGTGCTGATGTGTGTGCTGGTCTTGTTCTTCTAGATAATAGAAATCATGGGTTTGGAAGATGCTGCCTAAGGAGCCTTGGTGAGTTTCTGCCGTGCAGTGTGTGGTGGAGGGATTGAACGTTTGTGGATGGTGTGCCAATCAAGTCGGCTGCTTTGTCTTGATGGTGTCAAGCTTCTTGACTATTGTCAGACCTGCAGTTATCCAGGCAAGTGCAGAGTATTCCATCACATTCCTGACTTGTGCCTTGTAGATGGTGGACAGGCATTGGGAATCATGAGGTGAGTTACATGCCACATTCTCTGACCTACTCTTATAGCCACTTTATTTATATAGTTAGTCTAGTTCAGTTTCAGGTCAATGATAATCCTCAGAGTGATGACAGTGGAGGATTCAGTGAAGATAATTCCATTGAATGTCAAGGGGAGATGGTTGGATTCTCTCTTGCTGGAGATGAACATGCCTAGCATTTGTATGGCACCAATGTTACTTGCCATTTGTTGGCCCAAGCCTGGATATTGTTCAGGCCTTGTTGCATTTGGGCATAGAGACATAAAGGTTTACAGCATGGAAACAGGCCCTTCGGCCCAACTTGTTCATCCTACTCTTTTTTTTAAAACCCCTAAACTAATCCCAATTGCCTACATTTGGCCCATATCCCTCTATACCCAAGTAACTACCTAAATGCTTTTTAAAAGACAAAATTGTACCTGCCTCTACTACTATCGCTGGTAGCCTGCTCCAGACACACACCACTCTCTGTGTGAAAAAATTGCCCCTTTGGACACTTTTGTATCTCTCCCCTCTCACCTTAAACCTATACCCTCTAGTTTTAGACTCGGCTACCTTAGGGAAAAGATATTGACTATCTAGCTGATCTGTGCCCCTCATTATTTTATAGACGTCTATAAGATCACCCCTCAGCCTCCTATGCTCCAGAGAAAAAAGTCTGAGTCTACCCAACCTCTCCTTATAACTTAATCCATCAAGTCCCGGTAACACCCTAGTAAATCTTTTCGCACTCTTTCTAGTTTAATAATATCCTTTCTATAATAGGGTGACATGAATTAAGAACATAAGAACATAAGAAATAGGAGCAGGAGTGGGCCATCTAACCCTTCGAGCCTGCCCCGCCATTCAATAAGATCATGGCTGATCTGTCGTGGCTCAGTTCCACCTTCCCGCCCTCTCCCCATAACCCTTAATCCCCTCTCTTATCAAAAACCCATCAACCCGCGTCTTAAAAATATTTAGCGAGGCAGCCTCCACCACTTCAACGGGCAGAGAATTCCAGAGATTCACCACCCTTTGAGTGAAGAAGTTCCTCCTCAACTCCGTTCTAAACCGCCCCCCCTTTATCTTGAGGCTGTGCCCCCTAGTCCTACTGTCTTTTTTGAGCGGGAAGAGTCTCTCCACCTCTATCCTATCCATCCCATTCATCATCTTATACGTCTCAATGAGATCTCCCCTCATTCTTCTAAACTCCAATGAGTACAAGCCTAGTTTATTCAGCCTCTCCTCATAGCTCAACCCCCTCAACTCCGGTATCAGCCTAGTAAGCCTCCTCTGCACTCCCTCCAAGGCCAAAATATCTTTGCGCAGGTGCGGCGCCCAAAACTGCACACAGTACTCCAGCTGCGGCCTCACCAGTGCCCTATACAGCTGCAGCAAGACCTCCCTACTTTTATATTCAATCCCCCTCGCTATGAAGGCCAGCATCCCATTCGCCTTCCTGACCACCTGCTGCACCTGCAAGCTGGGTTTTTGCGACTCATGCACAAGGACCCCGAGGTCCCTCTGCACCGTCGCCTGCTGCAGTTTTTCGCCACGTAAGTAATAGTCCTTCCTACCATTATTCCTACCAAAGTGGACCACCTCACACTTGCCAACATTAAATTCCATTTGCCATTTCCTGGCCCATTCGCCCAGCCTATCTAGATCCTTCTGCAGACTCTCCACACCCTCCGCACAATTGCCGTTCCCCCAATCTTGGTGTCATCAGCAAATTTCGACACCCTAGTATTCCAAGTGTGGCCTTACCAATATCTTGTACAACTTCAACAAGATATCCCAACTCCTCTATTCAATGTTCTGACTGATGAAACCAAGCATGCCGACTGCCTTCTTCACCACTCTGTCCACCTGTGTCTTCACTTTCAAGGAGCTATGAACGTGTAGATCTCTTTGTTCTGTAACTCTCCCCAACATCCTACCATTAACTGAGTAAGTCCTGCCCTGATTCAATCTATCAAAATGCATCACCTCGCATTTGTCTAAATTAAACTCCTTTTGCTATTTGTCATGAACTGCTTCAGTTTCTGAGAAGTCTTGAATGGTGCTAAACATTATGCAATCGTCACCAGATATTCCTGCTTCTGACCTTATAATTGAAGGAACTTAATTGCTGAAGTAGTTGAAGATGGTTGAGCCATCTTATAGCTGTTACAGCTTCACCAGGTTGACACCTAATTTCTAGATATGCCTACTGCTGCTCCTGGCATGCCCTCCTGCATTCTTTATGAACCAATGTTGATCCCCTGGCTTGTTGGTAAAGATAGGGTGGTGAATATGCTAGGCCATGTGGTTACAGATTGCAGTAGAACACAATTCTGCTGCTGATGCCTCATGGATGCCCAGTCTTGAGTTGCTAGATCTATCTGAAATGTATCCCACTTGGCATGGTGGTTGTGCCACACAAAATGGTAGATGATATCCTCAATGTGAAGAGGGAACTTAGGGAACTTTGCCTTCACAAGGACTGTGCGGTGGTCACTCCTACTAATATGGTCATGGACAAATACAACTACAACATGGAAGGTTGGTGAGGGTGCGATCACATATGTTTTTCCCTCTTTGTTCCCCCACCACCTCCCAAAGACATAGTCTAGTGACTATATCCTTTAGGACTCAGCCAGCCCTGTCAGTATTGATGCTGTAAGAAGTCTCACTACACAAGGTTAAAGCCAATGGCTTTTGCTACCAAATAAACCTGTTGGACTTTAACCTGGTGTTGTGAGACTTCTTTCTGTGTTTACCCCAGTCCAACACTGGCATCTCCACAGTATTGATGCTATCAAGTCAACATGGGACTAGTGTCCTTGTTTGCTAATGCTGTTGAGATGATTTAAACCAACTTGTCAAGGGACTGTGGGATCCTGAGAGAAGGTTCAGCAGGGAGACGTGCACAGCCAAAATTAGAAGAGACAAAAAGTGAAGGTATAGAAGTTATATGTCAGTTAAGGCACAAGGGAGTTTGGCAAGGTTGGATGATATTTAACATGGTTGAGAGAGCTCAATATTCCAGGATATAGGATCTTCAGGCAAGAAAGGGTAGGAGGTAAAAGAGGATGGGGTGTCGCAATATTGATCAGGGACTCAATTACAGCAGTAAGGAGAGATGACATCTTAGAAAGCTCTTCAAATGAAGCCATATGAGTAGAACTTAAAAACCAAAAAAGGAGCAAGTACATTGCTGGAAGTGTTCTTATAGGCCCCCTAATAATCTGAATGAAATAGAAGAGCAGATATGTCAGCAAATTTTAGAGAAGTGGAGAACATAAGAACATAAGAACATAAGAAATAGGAGCAGGAGTAGGCCATCTAGCCCTTCGAGCCTGCCCCGCCATTCAATAAGATCATGGCTGATCTGTCGTGGCTCAGTTCCACTTTCCCGCCCTCTCCCCATAACCCTTAATCCCCTCTCTTATCAAGAACCCATCAACCTGCTTCTTAAAAATATTTAGCGAGGCAGCCTCCACCACTTCAACGGGCAGAGAATTCCAGAGATTCACCACCCTTTGAGTGAAGAAGTTCCTCCTCAACTCCGTTCTAAACCGCCTCCCCTTTATCTTGAGGCTGTGCCCCCTAGTCCTACTGTCTTTTTTGAGCGGGAAGAGTCTCTCCACCTCTATCCTATCCATCCCATTCATCATCTTATACGTCTCAATGAGATCTCCCCTCATTCTTCTAAACTCTAACGAGTACAAGCCTAGTTTATTCAGCCTCTCCTCATAGCTCAATCCCCTCAACTCCGGTATCAGCCTAGTAAACCTCCTCTGCACTCCCTCCAGGGCCAAAATATCCTTGCGCAGGTGCGGCGCCCAAAACTGCACACAGTACTCCAGCTGCGGCCTCACCAATGCCCTATACAGCTGCAGCAAGACCTCCCTACTTTTATATTCAATCCCCCTCGCTATGAAGGCCAGCATCCCATTCGCCTTCCTGACCACCTGCTGCACCTGTAAGCTGGGTTTTTGCGACTCATGCACAAGGACCCCGAGGTCCCTCTGCACCGTCGCCTGCTGCAGTTTTTCGCCCCGTAAGTAATAGTCCTTCCTACCATTCTTCCTACCAAAGTGGACCACCTCACACTTGCCAACATTAAATTCCATTTGCCATTTCCTGGCCCATTCGCCCAGCCTATCTAGATCCTTCTGCAGACTCTCCACACCCTCCGCACAATTTGCCTTTCCCCCAATCTTGGTGTCATCAGCAAATTTCGACACCCTGCACTCGGTTCCCTCCTCCAGATCATCTATATAAATGGTAAATAGCTGAGGCCCCAGCACCGACCCCTGGGGCACCCCACTAGTCACCAACCGCCAATCCGAATAGCACCCATTGACCCCCACTCTCTGCCTCCTATTTGACAACCAATCCTCTATCCACGCTAACACCCTACCCCCAACTCCATGTCCCCTGACCTTCTGCAATAACCTCTTGTGAGGTACCTTGTCAAACGCCTTCTGAAAATCCAGAAAGACCACATCCACCGGCTCTCCTCTATCCACTGCCCTAGACACATCCTCATAGAACTCCAGTAAATTTGTCAGACACGACTTCCCTTTAATGAAACCATGTTGCGTCTGCCCTATCAAGCAATTCCCTTCAAGATGCCTCGCAATTTCCTCCTTAATGACAGATTCCAACATTTTACCTACCACAGACGTTAAACTAACCAGCCTATAATTCCCCGCCTTTTGCCTGGCACCCTTCTTAAACAACGGCGTAACATTAGCCGTTTTCCAATCTTCCGGCACTTCCCCGGAATCCAGCGACGTCTGGAAAATAACCACCAAGGCATCCACTATAACCTCCGCCATTTCTTTCAGAACCCTCGGATGCATTCCATCCGGTCCTGGGGACTTGTCCACAATCAGCCCCTCCAGTCTGTCGAGCACCACCTCTCTAGTAACAGTAATGTCATTAAGACCCTCCAGTCCTACCACCTTTCCATCGCTAACACCCGGCAAATTATTCACGTCCTCCTCCGTGAAGACAGAAACAAAAAAGTTATTCAATACCTTAGCCATATCCCCATCCCCCACCACTAGTTCCCCTTTCTCATCCTCTAAAGGACCAACGTTCACCCTAGCCAGCCTCTTCCTTTTTATATATTTATAAAAACTCTTGCTATCCTTTTTTATATTAAGCGCTAGCCCAGCTTCATAGCTTCTCCTACCCTCCTTTATCAACTTCTTTGTCAATCTTTGTTGACATTTAAACCTTTCCCAATCCTCTTCTCGCCCACTGCTCTTAGCTACTCTAAATTCCTCTGCTTTTAATTTAACACTTTCCTTCACCTCCTTTGTTATCCACGGCTTATTACCTCTCCTCCTACTGTCCTTTTTGACCATCGGAATAAATTTCTGCTGAGCACCAAGAAAGATCTCCTTAAAGATCCTCCACTGCTCCTCAGCAGACCTACCTTCCAACGCGCTCCCCCAGTCCACATTCGCCAATTCTTCTCTCATCCTACCATACTCCCCTCTATTCAAACAAAGGACGCGTGTCCGGGAACCCACTTTCTCCTCCTCCATCTGCAACAGAAACTCCACCATGCAATGATCACTCTCTCCAAGAGGATCCTTCACCGCAAGGTCCCTAATTCTACCCGCCTCATTACATAGCACCAGATCCAAGATAGCTCGCTCCCTCGTCGGCTCCAACACACACTGTTCAACGAAATTATCCCGGCAGCATTCCAAGAACTCCTCCTCGAGCCCACCTCGTCCAACATGGGTCGACCAATCAATATGCAGATTGAAATCTCCCATAACTACTGCCGTCCCATTCCTGCATGTCGCACTTATTTGCGCGTTAACAGCCCGCCCCACCTCCAGATCATTATTTGGGGGCCTATAGACAACACCCACCAGCGTCTTCCTCCCTTTGCTGTTCCTAATCTCCACCCACAACGATTCCACTTTCTGCTCTTTGGCTCCGATATCATCCCTTGCTACCACCTTGATACTATCCTTAATCAGCAGAGCTACGCCACCCCCTCTTTCCTCCTGCCTATCCTTCCTAAACACTTGATAGCCCTGTACATTCATCTCCCAGTCCCTGTCACCTTGCAGCCACGTCTCTGTAATGGCCACCAGATCGTATCCATTTGTGTCGATCTGCGCCACCAGCTCATCCACTTTATTCCGAATGCTTCGTGCATTCAGATAAAGCGCTTTCATCCCAGCCTTCACCTGGACCCTATTTGCCGTAACGCCACCAATTGGGACATCCTCGGCCTCTTCCCTTACCTGTACCCTATCCTTAACTTTAGACCTCGTAGCGTCACCTACCCTCGCACCCTCCCCCCCCCAATTAGTTTAAAGCCCTGTCTACAGTCCTCTTTACTCGATTCGCCAACACTCTGGTCCCAGCACGGTTCAGACCCACCCCATCCCGCCCGAACAAGTCCCACCTACCCCAATACTGGTGCCAATGCCCCATAAATTCGAACCCATTCCTCCCACACCAATCCCTGAGCCACCCATTCACTTCCTTTATCCTGTCAACCCTACGCCCGTCTGCACTCAGTTCAGGCAGTAGCCCAGAGACGACCACCTTGTCGGTTCTACTTTTTAATTCCATTCCCAGCTTTTCATACTCCCTCCCCAGATCCTCAGTCCGCACTTTGCCTACGTCGCCGGCACCCACATGTACTACAACGACCGGGTTCTCACCCTCCCACTCCAGGTTCCTCTGCAGCCCAGCTGCGACATCCTGTACCCGAGCACCAGGCAGACAACACACCCTTCTGTGCACTTTGTCATTGTGACAAAGGACAGTGTCAATACCCTTCACCCCACTATCCCCAATCACTACTACGTTCCTTTTCCCCTTCTCTTTGCCTATGTCCTGCTGCATCACTGTACCGTGTGCAGTTTGCTCACCAACCTCACCTGCCTCGTCCTCTTCCAGACTGGAAGCAAGAACCTCAAACCTGTTATGCAGATTAAGAGGCTGAGGCCTCCGCTCCTCACCCCCCTTCCTCCTCCCAGCAGCCCCCTTTTGTCCCTGACCCTTAGATTTAGCCTGTCTAGCAGGGTAGTAATGTTGGGAGATTTCAAACTCCTCAACATTAACCAGGGGAATCATATTGTGAAATGTTTAGACGGAGCAGAATTGCTAAAATGCGTCCAGTACGTTGAACATTCTACAAGAGAAGGAGTGGTCCTGGACTTAATTTTAGGTAACAAAGTGGTTGAAATATAGTGGGGGAGCATTTTGAAAACAGCGATCATAACTCCATTAGAGTCAAGATTGTTATAGAAAAGGATAAGGTTGGGCTTGAAATCAAAGTTCTAAATTTGACAAAGGCCAACTTTAATAAGATCAGATATTATTTTGCCAGAGTAGACTGGGAGCAAACACTTTTAGGTAAATCTGTGACAGATTAGTGGGATGTATTCAAGAAGGAAATAGGGAGACTGCAGGGCCAACATGTTTAGAACATAGAACATAGAACATTACAGCGCAGAACAGGCCCTTCGGCCCACGATGTTGTGCCGACCAGTTAAAAAGCAATGACCCTCTAACCTAAACCAAACACTTTCCATTCATAAACCTATCCACGGATCTCTTAAACACCCCCAAGCTAGGCGCATTTACAACTGCAGCAGGCAGGGCATTCCAATCTCTTACCACCCTCTGGGTAAAGAACCTACCCCTGACATCCGTCCTAAAACTACCACCCCTTAATTTAAAGCTATGCCCCCTCGTGCTAGCTTTCTCCATCCGAGGAAAAAGGCTATCACTGTCCACCCTATCTAAACCTCTAATCATCTTATATGTTTCAATAAGGTCCCCTCTCAGCCGCCTTCTTTCTAACGAAAACAACCTCAAATCCCTCAGTCTCTCCTCATAGGACCTCCCCTCCATACCAGGCAACATCCTGGTAAACCTCCTCTGCACCCTCTCCAAAGCCTCCATATCCTTCCTATAATGTGGGGACCAGAACTGCGGCCGCACCAGAGTCTTGTACAGTTGCAAAATGACGCTGCGGCTCCTAAATTCAATCCCCCTACCAATAAACGCCAAGACACCGTATGCCTTCCTAACAACCCTATCTACTTGATTCCCAACTTTCAGGGATCTATGTACACATACACCTAGATCCCTCTGTTCATCCACACTATTCCGAGTCCTACCGTTAGCCCTATACTCTACACATCTGTTATTCCTGCCAAAGTGAATTACCTCACACTTTTCCACATTAAACTCCATCCTCCACCTCTCGGCCCAGCTCTGCAACCTGTCCAAGCCCCCCTGTAATCTAAGACACCCTTCCTCACTATCTACCACATCTCCGACTTTGGTGTCATCAGCAAATTTACTAATCCACCCAACTTTACCCTCATCCAGATCATTTATAAGCATTACAAACAGCAGTGGTCCCAAAACAGATCCCTGAGGCACACCACTCGTAACTGAACTCCATGACAAATACTTACCATCAACCACCACCCTCTGTCTCCTATCCGCCAGCCAATTCCTGATCCAATTACCTAAATCACCCTCAATCCCATACATCTGCATTTTCTGCAGAAGCCTTCCATGGCGAACCTTATCAAACGCCTTACTAAAGTCCATATATACCACGTCAACTGCCTTACCCCCATCCACCTCTTTGGTCACTTTCTCAAAAAACTCAATAAGGTTAATAAGGCACGACCTACCCTCCACAAAACCATGCTGACTATCTCCAATCAATTCATTACTCTCCAAATAACTATAAATCCTATCCCTAATAATTTTTTCTAAAACCTTACCCACAACAGAAGTAAGACTCACCGGTCTTTATTTCCCGGGGAAGTCTCTGTTCCCCTTCTTAAACAATGGGACAACATTCGCTATCCTCCAATCTTCTGGCACTATACCTGTGACCAACGACGACCTGAAGATCAGAGCCAGAGGCTCTGCAATCGCCTCTCTTGCCTCCCAGAGAATCCTAGGGTAAATCCCGTCCGGCCCAGGGGACTTAACTATTTTCAAACCCTCAAGAATATCTAGCACATCCTCTTTATCAACTGCAATACTGTCCAGTTTACAACCCTGTAACCCAGTGTTCTCCACAGCTACATTTATGCCCCCCTGCGTGAACACCGAAGAGAAATATTGGTTCAATGCCTCTCCAATCTCTTCCGGCTCCACACACAAATTCCCACTGCTGTCTCTAACTGGCCCCAATCTTGCCCTAACCAACCTTCTGTTCTTAACATATCTATAGAACGCCTTAGGATTCTCCTTAATCCTATCAGCCAAAGTCTTCTCATGTCCTCTTTTAGCCCTTCTTAACTCACTCTTTAACTCCCTCCTAGCCAATCTAAAGCTTTCTAGTGCATATAAATAAACTAAATCTAGTGAACTCTGGATATACAGGGATATACATCATTGGATGAAGAGAAAAAGAGAAGCTTATGGCAGACATTGAGGGCTCAAAACAGCAAAAGTCCTAGAGGAGTATAGAATGTGCAAGAGGGAACTTAAAAAGGAATTTAGGAGGGCAAAAGTGGGACACAAAAGGAGACTGGCAGGTAAAATAAAAGATGATCCTAAGTTATTTTAAAAGTACATTAAGTGTAAGAAGATAGCTAGGGAAAGAATAGGCCTCATTAAGAACCACACTGGTAATGTGTGTGTGGAGTCCGAGAACATAGGTAGGATGCTAAGTAAATATTTGTATCAATGTTCATGAGTGAAAGAGACGATATGGGTTTGGAGATCAAAGAGAAGGATTGTGATGCAATTAGAAGAAAATAACATAGAGAGGAGATTCTGAGTGGTCTGGCAGGCTTAAAAATAGGCAAATCTTCAGGGCCAGGTGTAATGTATCCCAGCTATTGAATGAGGCAAGGGAGGAAATAGCAAGAGAGCTGGCAATAATTTTCAATTCCTCTCTGGCCACAGGAGAGGTGCTGGAGGACTGGAAGACAGCCAATATGGTACAATTATTCAAGAAGACCAGGAAATTACAGGCCAGTCAGTCTAACCTCAGTGGTGGGGAAGCTTTTGGAAGCAATTTTTTTAAAAAAGAATTAATCTGTATTTAGAAAGGGCAGCAGTTAATCAAGAACAGTCAGTATGGTTTAATTAAGGGGAGGTCTTGTCAGACCAACTTGATTACATTTTTCAAGGAGATGACCAGGTGTGTAGATGAGGCAAATGCATTTGACGTGGTCTACTTGGACTTCAGCAAGATTTTTGATAAGGTCTCACATGGGAGACTGATAGCGGAGGTAAGAGTCCATGGTATCAAAGGAAATTTGGCAAATTGAATCCAGCATTGGCTGAGTGACAGGAAGTAGAGGGTGATGGTGGAGAGGTGTTTTTCTGAGTGGAGCACAGTGTCCAGTGGGGCACCGCAGGGATCAGTTTTGCTGATGTAGTTTACATAAAAATTATTTAGACATTAATGTAGGAGAGTTTGATCAGTAAGTTTGCAGATGATGCAAAAATTGGTGAAGTGATAAATAACGAGGGAGATAGCCTTGGATTGCAGGAGGATATAGATGAGCTGGTCAGATGGTCTTATCAGTGGCAAATGGAATTCAATCCAGATAAGTGTGAGGTGATGGATTTGAGCAGGACAAACAACACAAGAGAATACATGATGAATGGCAGGACCTTGGGAAGAACTGAGGATCAGGAGGACCAGAAGTCATGTACACCAGTCCATTAAGGTAGCAGGGCAGTTGGGTAAAATGCTTAAGAAGGCATATGGTATATTTGCCTTTATCAGCCGAGACATAAGAACATAAGAACATAAGAAATAGGAGCAGGAGTAGGCCATCTAGCCCCTCGAGCCTGCCCCGCCATTCAATAAGATCATGGCTGATCTGTCGTGTCTCAGTTCCACATTCCCACCCTCTCCCCATAACCCTTAATCCCCTTGCCTATCAAAAACCCATCAACCTGCGTCTTAAAAATATTTAGTGAGGCAGCCTCCACCACTTCAACGGGCAGAGAATTCCAGAGATTCACCACCCTTTCAGTGAAGAAGTTCCTCCTCAACTCCATTCTAAACCGCCCCCCCTTTATCTTGAGGCTGTGCCCTCTAGTCCTACTGTCCTTTCTGAGAGGGAAGAGTCTCTCCACCTCTATCCTATCCATCCCATTCATCATCTTATATGTCTCAATGAGATCTCCCCTCATTCTTCTAAACTCTAACGAGTACAAGCCTAGTTTATTCAGCCTCTCCTCATAGCTCAACCCCCTCAACTCCGGCATCAGCCTAGTAAATCTCCTCTGCACTCCCTCCAAGGCCAAAATATCCTTGCGTAAGTGCGGCGACCAAAACTGCACACAGTACTCCAGCTGCGGCCTCACCAGTGCCCTATACAGCTGCAGCAAGACCTCCCTACTTTTATATTCAATCCCCCTCGCTATGAAGGCCAGCATCCCATTTGCCTTCCTGACCACCTGCTGCACCTGCAGGCTGGGATTTTGCGACTCATGCACAAGGACCCCGAGGTCCCTCTGCACCGTCGCCTGCTGCAGCTTTTCGCCATGTAAGTAATAGTCCTTCCTACCATTATTCCTACCAAAGTGGACAACCTCACATTTGCCAACATTAAATTCCATTTGCCAGTTCCTGGCCCATTCACCCAGTCTATCTAGATCCTTCTGCAGACTCTCCACACCCTCCGTACAATTTGCCATTCCACCAATCTTGGTGTCATCAGCAAAGTTCGACACCATACACTCGGTTCCCTCCTCCAGATCATCTATATAAATGGTAAATAGCTGAGGCCCCAGCACCGACCCCTGGGGCACTCCACTAGTCACCAACCGCCAATCCGAATAGCATCCATTGACCCCCACTCTCTGCCTCCTATTTGACAGCCAATCCTCTATCCACGCTAACACCCTACCCCCAACTCCATGCCCCCTGACCTTCTGTAATAACCTCTTGTGAGGCACCTTGTCAAATGCCTTCTGAAAATCAAGAAACACCACATCCACCGGCTCTCCTCTATCCACCGCCCTAGACACATCCTGATAGAACTCCAATAAATTCGTCAGACACGACTTCCCCTTAACGAAACCGTGCTGCGTCTGCTCTATCAAACATAGAGTTTAAAAACAGAGAGGTTATGCTGGAGCTATGTAACATGTTAGATATGCCACAGCTAGAGTATTGTGTGCAGTTCTGGAATCAACATTACAGGAGGGATGTGATAACTCTGGAAAGTATGCAGAGAAGATTTCCCATGCCCAAGGGGGCACCATCCCCCACCGCCTGACTCACTGGGGAGCCCTGATTGCCCCCCCTTCACTCCAACGGAGTCGTGTTGCTAGTTCCCCGAATGTGGTGAGCTAGTCTGAACGCCGCTGGTTGAAAACTGTGCTGGGCAGGAGGATGGGAGATGCAATTGGGCCCAATGAATTCAGTTCCTGGCCCGCTAAATATATTTAAATTGAATTTAAAATAGAATTTCCATATCTGCCCAACCTCCCAATGATTTCCAGCATCGCACAGACGCTGCCAGAAATATGGGCCTGGGAGGCGCAATCGCAGCGCAAACGCTTGTAGGAATCCCACAGATTGGCTGACACGTGATTCCCCTAACCTGGCACACTAATTTTTTTAGCACGGCAGGATGAGAAAATCACCCCCTAAATTGCAATAAATGGCTGTTGGATGCCAAACATGGATTAGCAATTGTTCATAAGAAAGAAGGAGCATTTATTGTTTCTGTCCTCAGTTTCAAACTGGTCTAAGGAATGCATGATGTAAATTATTTTCCTTTCACCATTACCAGAGAAGACATTTGAACCGGCAGCAGTAATCAAATTAAAATTGTCAATAAGAGTGAGTTGACAGGTTTGGGGAAATTTTTTTAGGCTAAGGGTAGTTAGAACAAGAAATCCTTTGCGCCAATGACTTAATAGGTAAAACAGGCTTTTTGCATTGACACTTAACCATTTCCAAGAATAAAACAAGCTCCACAGTTGTGGTAAGGAACATTGACATTTACCATGGTTATGAGGTTCACTGCCTGGCTGAGAATTAAAGAATCATTGTTATCGATGATGTGATTAATTTTATTTCTATTTCCACTATTAAAATTGCTTTCTTGCCCATGTAGTGCACATTTCAAATAATTCTGTCAATGAGTCAAAAACAATAATAAATAAAAACATTTAAATTGTTTGGCTAAGAAACATGTCTTTAAGATTTCACACTGATGGGGTTTAGTCAAAGAAAATCAGCCTCAAACACTCTTTTGTTCAGAAGCCATGGCAAGAAAATGATAAAAATGAAGTGTGACTTTAAAGCTCTCCTGCCGCAGTGTGCATCACTATTTTAATATGATGAAAAGTAAATAAGCTTATCTATAATTGGAGAGGCGCGTTAATTTTCTACCGGTTGACTGCCCTTTTGTTATATTTATGAAATTATATTTTAGAATCTGTGACCTAATAACTTCTTCATCATATACTATGCTCCAACCAATCTGAATACTAGAACCAAAACTTCTCTACAGACCCTTGAAAACATTAATTTAGGACTAAAAAGCCAAGCAATTTCCTGAGGAGCTTTTATGTGTCTCTGTGCTCAATTTAACTGACTTAACAGTTCATTGCAAATTCACTGGCATCAATATGTGATGTGTCCTTAGATGAACTCAGATTCAGAGTTTTCTCACTGAATGCTTCAGTGGAATAAGCAGCCAGCAACATACTCCAGCACACAACAACACATCGGAATTTTACCACCATACCTGTCCTGGAATTGGGGCAAGCGTGACTCGCAGAATGGCATTCTCCGACGGCCTTGGGCAGGATCTTACCAACCTTGGGCAGGCAAGGCAGTAAAATTTCAGCAACCATTTCTTTTATTTGGAAGTATTACGTATGGCCATGTGGCTCAGTGGGGTAATGGGAGTTTGTTTCCTGGACCATAACCAATGTGCCTAAGGCCTGGAGCAGCCAATTCTTTGATTTGATTTATTATTGTCACATGTATTAGTATACTGTCAAAAGTATTGTTTCTTGTGCGCTAAAAGACAAAGCACACCATTTATAGAGGCGGAAAGGAAAGGGGGCAGAAAATAATACTACGGTCATAGCTGGGGTAGAGAAAGATCAACTTAATACGTTTATAAAAAATAGAATAGAGTTTTAGAAGCTTAGAACAAGAGTAAAAGATAGAATTAGAGAGCATGCTGGCCACAGCTCGCAAGAAATCACCTCAATCCAGTGCCAACTCTGTTGCCATCAAGGTGGGCTCACCATGCAGGCCGAACCCCACCAAGATCCTGCTTAATGTTGTCCACATTTTGCCAGTGGCCCCAAACAATTCAGCAAGAGCTATGCAGGGAAAGTCCAGTGGATACAAAACATTCACATTAGCTTTTTGCTGGATTTCTGGAAAGTGCAGAAAGCCTGGCTGATATCATTTGAAATATATTACAGCAATATCTCACTCTGCACTTGTAAATAAATAAATAGGATAAATCTACATGAACAAGATCATCATAGAATTCTGCAGTGCAGAAGGAGACCATTCAGCTCATCGATCCCACAACAATCCCACCAGGTACTATCCCTGTAACCCCCACATATTTACCTTGCTACTTCCCTTGACACTAAGGGGCAATTTAGCTTGGCCATTCAACCTAACTCACGCTCTGTGGGATGAAACCGAAGCACTCAGAGGAAACCTGCACACATAGGAGAACGTGCAAACTTCACACAGGCACACAAGGCCATTATCCAACCTGGGTCTCTGACACTGTGAGACAGCAGTGCTAACCACTGTGCCACAGTTATGGTTGAGTGACTACTGAATGTAATAAACTTCTACATAAATGATGCCTATATTATTAACAGTAGAAGTCCCAACGCTCTTCGTAGGAGTGAAAATAAATTTCACACAGAGCCACTTAAGTGCTAATCTCAAATAAGGGTAATAACAAAGGAATGAGGGCAGAGTTGATTGGAATGGACTAGGAAAAGAGTTTAACAGAAAAGACCAGCAATCGCAGAGATTTACAGAAGTAGTTCGTTCCTCACAAAGTTTGTGTTCCAGGTAATATTTTAAAGGGACATTAGTCGCTGAGGTGGAATGCCCCCTTGAAAATAAGGGGCATTACTTCGATATATCTCATGGAATTGAGAGAAGGAGCAACAGCAAAAGGTACTTGTATATAAAACGGTGTCCTCAGTGAGTCAGTCATGACTCATACTTAACACTGTAAGGACAGCTGTGCAAAAATTGATATTTTCCTGCTCATATCCATTGTTCATGACTCACTATCCCAGTGAGGAAGAAGGATTCTAGGATGGGCATAAATCAACCTGGTAAACCAAGGAAAACAAGGACAGTAGTAAACTGAAAGAAAAAAGAAGAAAAGATTAGTGGTAAGTCAAGAGGCTTGAGAAAGTTTTAAAAAACAACCAAAAAAGTGATAAAGGGGAGAAGATAAACTATGAGGGTAAACTAGCAAGTAACATAAAAACAAACAGTAGGAGATTCCTTAAGTACATAAAAAGGAAGAGACAGGCCAAAGCCCTTAAAGAATAAAACTGGGGAAATAATAATGGAGAAGCAGGAAATGGCAGGAGTTAAAAAAATATTTTACAACAGTCTTCACGGTGGAAGACATGAATAGCATTTCAAAAATACTAAATAATCCAGGGGCAAAAGGGAAAGAGACAGGGAAAGGAGTTTAACAGAAAAAATTGTTGACCAGCAATGGCAGACATTTATGAAAATAGTTCATTACTCACAAAGTTCACTTCCAAGTGATATTTTAAAGGGACATTAGTCACTGAGATGGAATGCCCCCTTGAAAATAAAGGACATTATTTCAATATATCTCATGAATTGTGAGAAGGAGCAACAGCAAAAAGGTACTTGTATATAAAATGGGCAGCCAATAAATAAAATAAATACAAAAATATAATTACAAATACAATTACAAATTTAATTGCCAAGTTTGCAAATGACACAAAAATAGGTGGGAAGCCAAATAGTGAGGATGACACAAATGATCTACAGAGGGCTATAGATAGGTTATGTGAGTGGATAAAAATGTGGCAGATGAAATATAACATAGGGAAATGTTTTGCACTTTGGTAGGGAAATAAAGGAGCTGAACATTATGTAAATGGAGAAAGACTGCAGAAGACTGGAGCACAGAGGGATTTGAGGGTCTTTATGCATAAATCACAAAAAGTTAGTATGCAATTTCAACAGGTAAAAGGGGAGGCAAATACAATGTTGGTCTTTATTTCAAAGGGAATGGAGTATAAAAATAGGGAAGTCTTGCTAAAACTATACAAGACACCTGGCATTGGTGTGCTGTCCAGAGAAGGTTCACTAGGTTTGGAGGGATAGTCTTATGGGGCCAGGTTGAGTAAATTGGGTCTGTACTCACTGGAGTTTAGAAGAATGAGAGGCAACTGTATTGAGACATATAGGACTTTCAGGGGGCTTGACAGTGTAGATGCTGGGAGAGTCTGGGGCCAGGAAGAATAATCTCAGTGTAAGGGATCACCCATTTAAGACAGATGCAAAGGAATTTCTTCTCTCAAAGGGTAGTAAATCTATGGAATTCTTTGCTGCAGAAGATTGTAGAGGCTGGGTCATTAAGTA
Source organism: Carcharhinus amblyrhynchos (assembly GCF_965287045.1). Classification (NCBI taxonomy): domain Eukaryota; kingdom Metazoa; phylum Chordata; class Chondrichthyes; order Carcharhiniformes; family Carcharhinidae; genus Carcharhinus; species Carcharhinus amblyrhynchos. Next base: position 133,886,269 of record NC_137324.1, on the reverse strand, counting down.
GGCTCAAGTCTGATAAGATTTTTACCAGTAAAGGAATCAAGTGTTATGGGGATAAGGTGGGAAAGTGGAATTGATGATCGTCAGATCAGATCGGTCATGATCTCATTCAATGACTGAGCAGACGACTTCTACCTCTTTGTCTTATAATAACAAAAGCATGGTTACATAATCATGAGAAGAGTTTTTTTTACTTCAAAGATGTTTTGGCTGAACTCAAATCAGGAAACATGTAGGCAGAAAACAATCAATCAGCAGCAAGAAAACACCAGCATTTTCAGCTTCCATGTTTTTTGTTTATTTTATGTGGTGGATGTTGTTAAAAATTTATACAACTTTTCTCTACCCAATTGATGCAAATACTAAGAATTGCAGGTGAATCCACAACCCTGGCTGATCCAAACAAGTGGGGCATAAACCCAGCAAGATCACAATAGAAGCTCACACAAACACTGGCATTTTACCAGAGCAGCAGTCATACTATTCACGGCAGTAACTATTTCTCTCCATGTTGCAGAGTCACATTTTGCTGTCAAGCAACAAACACTGCATTTATCTAATTTAATTTTTAAAAATGTGTTTAAAGAACAAGTCACACAGACCTCTGATGATACCTGGAAAACAGTATAATTTACAGCTGAAATAGCACACTTATGCATCACGATTCAAATTCAAAAGAATTTGAAAATGCCAGTGCTGCCTGGTAATTGAAGGATTTCATCCTATAGCCCACATTAATTTTCTGTCTAAATTTTAACTAAAATACATTGGCTCAGATCGTCCAATCAGTGTCAATGCTGCACACATTGACGTTACCCACAAAGATCTCTGTGACCCAACCCTTTTGCTACTTTTCAGTTTGAACTACTAGCCCCAGCTGAAGAATCGATGAGTCAGTGCAGTCATCCATTGGGAAGACAGAGGACAGACAAGCAAGTGAGTGAGAGTGAGTGACGAATGGATAAATGAGTGACTGGGTGAGTGTTGAATGGATGAGTGGGTGAAAAGGTGAATGGAATCGAGGGGAATGGGCAAGTGGTTGAATGAATGACTAGCTGAAATGGGTGAGTTGTGTGTATGTTAAGTGAGTGAATGGATGAGTTGAGTTGGGTTGCAGAGGCTATTGGGTCAGGTTGAGGAGGTTGTGTGGTGGGGAGGTGGGGTAGGCTGGTCGGGTAGGGAAGTAGTTGGGTCAGAGTAATAGCGAGGGTCAGTTGTGGTGCTCAGTTCAGTTACACTGGCTAATTCAATGGGTGAGACCAGATATTAGGTAGCTTAACATTTCCAGGATGAATATGCAGGTAAGTCTCGCAAACCTGGCACTGAGCTCAGTGAGGGAATGTTCATGAAGGGCCCCAGGCAATGGAAATCAGCCCACTGAAAGTTTAAATTTGCCGGGCAATTTCAGCACATGTGTGCATCAGTCCTGATGCTCATCATCAAATTATGTCCATTCTCCAATGATCTGTACACCAGAAGATTTGGATCTTTCAAACTAAAAACAGTTCTCATGATTACATTATTATTTTCACCAATTTAATATCAACCAACAATTTATTCTGTGTACTTGTACAGGTTGGGAAGCAGAATTGTTTATAGGACTTGGGCATATCCCTTATTACCAATCTCTAACTACTCTTGAGAACATACAAGCATGAGAAATAAGAGCGGGAGTAGCCAATCAGCCCCTCAAGCCTGACCTGCCATCCAGTAAGATCATGACTGATCTAATTGACTCCACTTTGTCTTTGACTCGTTAGTAGATCAAACATCTGTCCGACTCAACTTCAAATGTATTCAATGACTCAGCTTGCACTGCTTTCTGGAGTAGAGAATTTTAAAGATTGACAACTCTCAGAGAAGAAATTCCTTCTAATTTCTATCTTAAACATGAAACACAGGGGTGTGCATGATGGCGGTTTAAGAAAATAACCATGCAGTGAAAGGGGAAATGATGGGGTAATCGCCAGATAGAAGGTGTCGGGAGGTGGGGGAGGAAAGATGGTGGAGGCTGCCATTCATGTAAAAACTTTCCAGAAGGTCCTATAAACCAATGATCACTTTTCTCAATTGCACTAATTCTCTTGCTTGCAGAGGCAGGTCTATTATAGCCCACCCTAATGGGAACTTGAGTCAACTGATGGAAGAGGTGGATACAGAGACATTTTCTACCTCCTCCCATCATGTGACTTCACCTGGGACACGTACCCAGTGCATACCCTTACAACTTGGGTGCTTGGTGACTCCGGGCAAGTGAGCAAAAGTGACTCCCCTTCTAGTCCCACTGTAACAAGCTCTATCTCTGCAGTCAGTTCCTTAAAGACCCTAAGACACAGGCCATTAGATCCAGGTATTTGTTGATTTTTAGTCCCATTAGTTTTTTTTCTAGTGATAGTTATTGTTTTGAGTTCCTCTCTCCCTTTTGCTCATTGATTTTCTGCTCTTATTGAAATGATTTTTCTACCATGGAGGCTGAAACAAAACATTTGGTCAAAGTCTCCACCATTTCCTTGTTTTCAATTATTAATTCCCCACTCTTGTTTAAGGGATCAATGTTTTTTATATCCTTGAAAAAAACTGCTACTGTTAATTTGTTCTTTATATTTTTGCTAGTTTATTCTCATATTCTAATCTTGCCTTCTTAATTAAAAACAACATTTTTGGTCATCATAGAATTTCATAGAATCCCTACTGTACAGAAGGAAGCCATTTGGCCTATCGAGCCTGCACCAACAGTAATTCCACCCAAGCCCTATCCCCATTACTCCACCTATTTACCCCACTAATCCCCTGACACTAAGGGGCAATTTAGCATAGCCAATCCACCTAACCAGCATATCTTCGGAGTGTGGGAGGAAACTGGAACACCCAGAGGAAACCCACACAGACACGGAGAGAACGTGAAAAGTCCACACAGTCACCCATGGCTAAAATTTAACCTAGGTCCTTGGCGCTGTGAGGCAGCAGTACTAACTGCTATTGTAGTTACTTTCTTTTAAGCCCCCATTATTTGTTGATGTATGTTGTTTCCAGGGTAGCTATTGCTAGGTGGCCTTATAAACAACTTCCACTGTGGCAGCTAGCACCTTTAACGGGTCTACATTATGACAGTCATGTGGCCCAATTGCCCAATGGGGAACAAGCCCAGGGACCTTAGGGCAGAGCATGGGCTTTTGCAACCAGAATAGATCCTGGATGTGGAAGTGTTATCAGAAAAGTGTTCTGTACATTTATCTGCTTGTAGATAAACCATTATAGTTCATGAAACTAACTGGTGCTCACCAATCCTTGCAGTTACTACACTGACAATGACATAAATCAGTGCAACATTGTTGGCAGCGAGAAAGTCAAAGCAAATGTCATTGCAAAACTGAAGAATGAATCAGATTGATCCAAGCCTGAAAAAGAGGAAGCAGGCATGCCTCTCCTTGGGAAGCTAGAAGCCTTCAATGAAACCACTGAGAACTAGATGCAGTATGTGGAATGGCTGGAGTATTTTTTCAGGGCTAATAGCCAAGAGGAAGAGGGTAAGAAGAAAGTAATTTTACTTACCACATGTGGGATCCAGATGTATAATTTGATTCAAAATGTAACTTCTAATGGCATTGGAAGTTACAGACAGTTCTATGGCTTGGTGGGTATAGATGTGATTGGCGCAACTTGTGGGCCGAAGGGCAAGTTTGTGCTGTAGTGTTCTATGTTCTATGTAATGTCCCTGGATGCTGCCAACACAAAGACATTTGCAAGGCTCATTGAGCTAGCAAAGGGGCACTGCCACCCTAAAGCCTAGGTAACACTGCAAAGATATAAGGTTAACTCAACAGAAAGATTCCTAAGGAAGACCATTGCAACCTTCATAGCAAGGCTAAAGCAGATTGCAGAGCATTGCAACTTTGGGTCAGCTTTAAACGACATGTTATGGGATTGATTGGTATACAAAGTAAATTATGCAGCCACACAGAAGAAATTGTTGGTCAAATTTGTGTTGACTTTTAAGAAGGTGATGGAAATGGTGACAATGACAGGGAGTGCCAAGTAGGGCGCCCAAGAGTTACAAAATGAGCAAAGCTTCGAGGTCCACCAGTTAGGATGGGAAACAAGAGTAGTAATGGTGCCAAAAGCAAGGACGCAGGATCAAGATCAAGTAGTGAGTGCTTTTGTTGTGGGGGAGGCCACTCCCCAGAAGTGTGTAGATTTAGAAAAGCAGACTGCTTTGGACAAGGAAAAAAACGTCATTTAAGGCACAAGTGTAAAAACACGCAGTGCCAGCCCAGTACAAGTAGAATAAATAATCCAGCCCCGATGCATAGTATGGGGAATGAAAGTTTATGTTATTAACAAGTGGATGTGGGCTGTAGCCAAACAGACCATCTAAAATGGTGTTTTGTACAGCATTCTGGGACAATTGGGCAAGAAACTAAACTGACAGGCTGCAGTTTAAAGACAGAGACAAACAGGCTGCAACCTTGACGAGTGAATAAACAGGATATGGGTCATCTCCAGGATGAAAGAGACTTTCGGGTCACACTGGGTTGTGTGCCAGACATAGGGGCACCGGGAATCCTTATTTGGGAGGAAGGTATGTGACCTATGTTCTTCCAACATCTACAGGCATGGCCGCTGGGGACACACCCAGAGATCAGTGTGGTAGCACCTGATTGGACTCTTGTCGATCAGGGTGATGAAGTCCTGATCAATTGATTGGCAATGGCCAAAAAGAGGCATGAAACCAAATGGGGTATAAAGGGTGCTGCACAACCAGGAATCTCTCTCTCTCTCTCTCTCTCTGACCCCACGAACGAGCTACATCGACATAGAGCCACCACACCCGAGAAGGAAGGAAGGAAAGAAGATCAGAGCCAGAGTACCACACCAGACCAAAGGACCAGACTACATAGACGACTACCAAGACCAGCGCACAGATAAAGGCCGATATCTGCTTGGGTACTTGTCAGTCACGCAAGTTAAGTCAAGGTCTTGTATTGTACTTGAATTCTAGTATTTTCCTGTAAGATAATTTATTGTTGGTCGGGTGGGTGATTATTGATTGTGTGGGTTTAAATAAATATCGGTTGTACTAACAAGATGTCTACTCGTAGTTATTTGTCCACCGTATAAGGGTTAAAACAGACTGTGCGACAGGCAACAGGGCAAAGTAGCCTCATCACAGTGTTGCTAGTAAACGGCTGGTCACTAAAGGTAGAAGTAGACACCCGAGCGTTGGCTACTGTATTGAGCAAGCGGGCCTACCAGAATCTTAAAGGCATTCAACCACTGAAGTTGAACATCCATAGAATCCCTACATAGAATCTATAGAATTCCTACAGTGCAGAAAGAGGCCATTTGGCCCATCAGGTCTACACTGACTCTTTGAATGAGCATGCCACCCACGGCCTTCCCTCCACCCAATTCCTGTAACCCCGCACATTTGTTATGGTTAATCCACCTAACCTACATATCTTTGAACACTAAGGAGCAATTTACCATCACCAAGCCACCTAACCTGCACATCTTTGGGTTGTGGGAGAAACCAGACAACCCAGAGGAAACCCACACAGATGCTGAAAGAATGTGTAAACTCCGAACAGATAGTCACACATGATTGAAATCAAACCTGGGCCCCTGGCACTGTGAGGCAGCAGTGCTGACCACTGTGCCACTGTGTCATCCTCAAGGCTTGTTATGGATATCAAAGAAGTCATAAAGGTAGTAAGACCATCTACAACCCTTGTGAGTCACAGACAGTAGTTGGCATAGCTGCCACTGATAGTCATGCTGGGCCAAGGACTAAGTTTAATGGGGTGTGCTTGGATGCAGGAGATTAAGTTGAACTGGTTGGAGGTATTTAAGGAACAAAAAGGGGAACTGTGTGAGGTCATTAGGTAGTATTCCAAGAGAAACTTGGAAACATTAAAGGATTGTAAGTTAGGATACATGTAGAACTGTAAGTCACACATAGATTTTTTAGAGCAAGAACTGTGCCTTATGCATTAGTAGATAATGTAGAATGGAGCTAAAATGAAAGAAAGAGTTGGGCATCATCAAGCCCATATAATTTGCAGAATGAGCAGCATCTAATGTGCTAGTAGTTAAACCAGGTGAGACTATCTATATTAGCAGTGGCTATAAGCTGATGGTAAATTAGGCTGGGAAACTGGATAGATACCCCATTCCAAAATAAAGGATCTGCATGTGAAGTTGACTAAGGTCTGCAATTTGAACACCACTTGAAAGAAGTCCTAAGGATAGCCAGGGCATACAATGTACTCTGATGTGAGACTTCAGTGTCCATGAATCAAAATTGGATGTGTGACCATGATTGGTCAAGCTGGCCAAATCTTGAAGGATATATCTGCCAGATTATAGCTGAGGCAGAGAGAAATAAAGAGAGGCTAAGAGGTAAGAGAACTAAAAAGAGGCAAAATCCTGCTTGACCACATCCTCACCAATGTCACAATGTCATATCTGTCACAGGTGCATCTGTCCACTCGGGTATTGGTGGAAATAATCACTGCATAGTTCTTCTGAAGAAGAAGTTCCATCTTCACACTGAGGATATCCTCCAACATGCTGATTGGCAATACCACTGTGCTAACTGGGATAGATTCAAAACTGATCCAGTAACTCAAATGTAAACACTATGGACCATCATCAGCAGCAGAATTGTATTCAATGACAATTGGCAAGTTCATGGACTACAATGTCTTCCACTCTAACATCACCATTAAGCCAGGAGAATCAACACTGGTTGAATGCAGCATTGCCAGGTGAATGTCTTTCTTTTGGGTTGTGTTTGATGCTCTGGAATTTGCCTACTGGAGACCTTTGAAATGTCCTCATTTTTTTCCGTTGCTTATTCTTCACGTGAAACTATTTCCATGTCGGTTTCCAATGGTGTTGAAGATTCTGTGGGAGCAGGATCTGAATCTGTCTCTGCGGTTAGCTCCTGTTCAGGTCTATCACTATTTAACATTCCTGATGTAAATACTTCTGGTGAAATTGCAGTCATTACACTTCTTGAGGCTAATATTTTATCAGTATGACGTCGCCAAATTATCTTATCTGTCTGTACGGTGTCAGATATTGGACCTGTTTTTGCTAAAATAACAGCAGATATCCATTTTTCATTGGTAGTGTAGCCTCTTGCCAGTACTCGTTCTCCTTGAGTAAATACTCCCCTTTTAGAGTTTTGTTGTCTTCTGCTTTTTGCTGTGTTTGATAATTTCTGAAGTTTCAGATTGTATCAAAAGGTCAAACTTTGTTTTAAGCTTCCTTTTTAAAAGCAGCATTGAATTCTGTGTCACCGTTTGTGCAGTATTCCTGTAGGATGAGAAAAATTTACATACTCACCTTGACAAGATCCCTTGGTCCTTTGATGTCTTTAGCCAGTGTTTTAGTGATTATACAAATCATTTGGCCAATCCATTGATGGTTGCTTGGTGGTACGGTGCTGATTTGATGCGCTGGATACCATTTCCCTTCAAACTCCTTTAAGTAAATTGTGTCCCATTGTCACTTACTATTTGCTCAGGTCTACCAAAACTAGGAAATATTTCATCCAACTTTTCAATAGCCTGTTCTGTTGCCATGGATTTCATGATCAATATTTCCAGCCAGTTAGAATGTGCATCTGTCAATACTTCTAAGGTAATCCATGTGTACCCTCTGCCATGGCTGTTTTGACCACTCCCATGTTTGTAAGCATTGTAGCAGTGGAGTGTTCTTTGTTTTGTACAGGACTGACGTTGCCCCTCTTTCTCTTCAATTTTTATATCTAATCCTGGCCACCAAAGATAACTACATGCCAGTTCTTTCATTTTTACCACATCTTGATGTCCCCTCTGCAGCTGTTCAAGGATTCTTCCTCACAAGCCGGAGGAATAATCACTTGGATTCCCCATTGTAAAACTTCACTCTGGACTGTCAACTCAAGTCTTTTGGTGATGCAAGACTTTAGATTTGGATTTTTTCAATGTCCTTACATCATTGTTCCTTTTAGAATCATATCTATAACCATCACCATCACCGGATTGGTTCTTGTACGTCTGAACCTGAAATGAAATTGCAGGTATACTATCCACTTCTGAGAAATATCGCACATTAACAAAATTTTCTTCAGCTTCTTACTTGATTTGTAATGGCAATCTTGACATGCATCAGCATTCACATATTGCTCTGATTGATGGTATTTAGTATCATAGGTGCGTGTCAATAATATCAATGACCATCTGTGTAACTTACTAGCTGCTAAAAAAGGAATGCCTTTATACGGCCTTAAGATTGTCATCAAGGGAGGATGGTCTGTCAAAAGTGTAAAATGACGCCTATAGAGGTAGTGATGAAATCTTTTTATTCCAAATATAATACTTAAAGCTTTTTCTAGTTGAGTATAATTTGTTACTGTGCCAGTGAGTGTTCATGAAGCGAATGCAATCAGTCACTCTCCTTCTAAGAGCATTATGAGCAAGAGAACTGCCCCTACCCCAGAAGGCAATGCATCGCAAGCAAGTTGTAACTTCAATTTGGGCTTGAAATGGACCAAGAACTCTGACTTTCCCAACGTTTCTTTTACCTCTTTCACATTCTTCTGTCCAGTGCCATCCCTGTTTGACACAGAGCAAAGTGTGCAATGATTTCAATGGCATTGCTAAATTTGGAACAAATTTATTATTATAGTTGATCAATCCTAAAAACATTCTCAGTTGCGTCACATTTTGAGGATTTGGTCCTTCTAAAATTGCTATCACCTTTTTTGGTTCCTTGAGCAAGCCATCTTTACTGATGATATGACCCAACTAATTCATGGATGTATTGAAAAAGTCACACTTTGTCTAATTCACTCAGAGATTATGTTTTTGAAGACATTCCAATGTAAATTCCAAGCTTTTCAAGTGCTCTTGTTCACTTGAACCTGTGATTAGAATATCATCTAGATAACACTGTGCACCATTTAGCCCACACAGAATTTGATCCATGGACCTCTGGAACAGAGGTACAGATGCTATTCCAAATTACAGTCTACAGTATTGAAACAAACCTCTGTGAGTCACGATAGTGAGTAATGGTTGTGGACTTGCAGTCTAATGTATTTTTAAGTACTCCTGTGCTAGATCCATTTTAATGAATTTCTGGCCTCTGTCGTGGAGGGAATGGTCCTCTATTGTCAGCCATCTTGACAGTCACACGCAATATACGCCCACTTGGCAATTTGAGAAAGAGGTCTTGTTCCAGAAGGTGATGGCTGTCAGCACAATCTGACATGAAACCCTAAGGCGCATGAGGCAGTGTGCTAACATGTTGAAAAAGCTGATTCTCTGGCTACAGATCCTGTGCTGGACATCTCACCTCCTTTGAGCTAAATCTCTCTGTTCATACCCTCTGTTCTGTGGAGTGACATGTGACTGAGAAGAAAGCAGTTGACGTTGCTTCTGGTGTTGCCCCTACTGCTGGTGGTGCTATTCTTGTTGGCATTGCTACCTCTCTTGTTCTTCATCAGAGATGCAAAGTAGAACTACAAAAGCTGCTCCCATTCTGTGGTGAAGGCTGGAAGCCGGGAAGTGCAGCTGGAAGTGAGTGACGTGCAAGATATGTGAACTGACTTCCAGCAAGTTGGTGATTACCTGTCATGCATCAAAAGCACTCTCTGAGAGGAAATGCTGCAGGCAGAAGCCTCAGAACTCGTCACGGCTGCAGCTCTTAGTTTCACTGATCAAAGGTTTCCCAGCCTGTAAGTTTCACTGAAGAAATACTCATTGCTGCGCAACTGCCTGGTTGACTTGTAGAGTTGCTGACAGTTTAGTAAATAGGTACCCGGCTGCTAAAGTTGGAATCCTTGGTGAAAACAGTACTTCATTTCCTATTAGAATATTTAAATGCCTTATCCAACAGTTGCAATAAGATTCCCCTTTTGCCTTTAAACTTGCCCATATGAAACTTGGAAGAGAGTGAGATGATGTTGGGATCCCCTTCCAACACAAACTTTAGGTGATTTAAATCTCTGCACACAGCCAAACCCACATCTGCTTGTCTATGAAACGAGTTCCCCATCACTTGATTTTGATTCCAATGGGCAGGATTTTACAGTTGCTTCCACTGGCGGATTCGAAAGTCAGTGGACTTTTAGCCAATTCACTGCATCCGCAGGGACGGAACCTGTCACGTTAGGGTCGGAGAATTCCAGCAAATGTTGAAAATTTTAACATAAATTTCAACATCACAGCAGAGATTCTTTCTGGACACTGCTTCCCACCTCTGTCACTCTCAATAGCTAGTTATTACTCTTGATCTGCTCCTCTTTACTCCCAATCTATACTTTTGTTTCACAATTGGTTGGACTTGAATCCATTCAGCAACTTGTTCTCAGTCTCCACAAGGATTGAGTTTATCAGTTCTTTACCAAAGGAATTTTGGAAATTTAGATATATTACATCTTCTACAATACTTCTTTTTACTCTCTGTTAACTCTTCAAATAATTCAATGATCTTGAGCAAGAAGACTTATCATTTTGAAATCCATGCTGACTATTATTTTGCTTTTGGTTTCTATTGTTTTTCTCTCCTGGTGAGGATACCTTTTCTTACCCCACTTAACCAGAATGGACAATAGTATCCTGGACATGTTCCACCTTCCTTTTTAACTATAGGTATAGCATTAGCTACTATCAGTGCTCTGACACTGCACCTTCTAATGAATTATTAGTTACGTGTAATAGCCTTTGCTATCTCTTCACTTGGTTCTTTTAAAATATGTAGATGTAATACATCTGAACCAGGGGTTTTATCCTGTACTGAATTGGTAGAACTGGATACTGTCAACATACAGATGGAACCTGACACTATGTTTTCAAATGGTTTCACCACAGGTCCAAGACGTAGATGAAGGTTGAGATAAGATCCATGTGAATTTGCAGTGTAGGGGGAGGAAGAAAAGTCACTGCTGGAAATGCTGTTGATGATTGAAAAGGTAAGGATCAAGTAAGGTGATCTCACTCAACTGGAAGAGGGTGGTTGGATGATCATGTTCAAAGGCTGAAAACAGGTTGAGAAGATCAAGGGATACAATATACTACAGTTATAGAGGACATAATTTCAGATGTTTCAGTGCCATCTTAGGGCAGAAACTGGTCAAGAAGGTTCAAATGTTGCGGGAAAATTAGGCATGTATTTGGGAAGTAACAACACATTTAAAGATATCGATGCATAACAGTGGTATTGAAAGGGAGCCAGAAATAGCTGAGGAAAAGGTTTGGTTTAAAATGCCAGCTAATAATGAAGGTCAGGAAAGGAAGTTGGATGGTCAGGAATTTTGGGGTAAAAGGGAACAGGAGGTGGTTTTCTATGACCACACGAAGGTACGAGGAGAACTAGGAGAGAATCAATGTAAAGGTGAAATAGGAATAGGGTGAAAGGGCATATTAAATCCATCGCAGAACCATTTTAATTCAAAATGAGGATATTCAACAGCATATCAGTAATATTTTCAATTTTCGCTAATGACAAATACAGAACTGCGAAAGCTGCACAAGGGATGTCACGTTATGCTGTGTGAAACTTTCTATCAGTCAGGTAATCAAAGGCATGTATGCGAGATGAGCATCAGTTCATTGGAAATCCTTGTACCAAATCTGATGAAATAACAAGGGAAAACAAAACTTGATATTTATTACCAAATATCAATATAAATTTAAAAATAGTTTTTATAATGACAGGGTTGTCATGACCTCTTTAGTAAGCCAAGGCAGAATGCAATGCATGACCTACCTATCAAGTTTCAGTCACTGACCATTAAAACATTACCAAATGTAAGCATTATTTTACAGCTGCACAGTTTCTTATGAGGGAAAAACACTTTTCTCCCCATATTGCAGACACAAAAATATCTTAAGTATACCAACATCACTGCATGCTCCCTCTCTCAGAATACCCAAATGCAGAAATAACAATGAAAGAGAGGCAGAGAATTGGGTCTAAGGACACCTACTGCTGGGATCTCTTTATGGTTACCTTGGCAAGGCCCATGATCAGCTACCATAAGAATATAAGAACATAAATAGAAGCAGGAGTAGGTCATCTAGCCCTTTGAGCCTGCCCCGCCACTCAATAAGATCATGGCTGATCCGAAGTGGCTCAGTTCCACTTTCCTGCTTTCTCCCCATAGCCCTTAATTACCTTGCCTACCAAAAACCTATCCACCCGCGTCTTAAATATATTTAGCGAGGTAGCCTCTACCACATCAATGGGCAGAGAATTCCAGAGATTCACCACCCTTTGAGTGAAGAAGTTCCTCCTCAACTCTGTTCTAAACTGCTCCCCCTTATCTTGAGGCTGTGCCCTCTAGTCCTGCTGTCCTTTCTGAGTGGGAAGAATCTCTCTACCTCTACCCTATCCATCCCCTTCATTATCTTATACGTCTCTATAAGATCCCCCCTCATCCTTCTAAATTCCAACGAGTACCAACCCAGTCTATTCAGCCTCTCTTCATAGTTCAACCCCCTCAACTCCGGTATCAGCCTAGTGAACCTCCTCTGCACTCCCTCCAAGGCCAAAATATCCTTGCGCAAGTGCGGCGACCAAAACTGCACACAGTACTCCAGCTGCGGCCTCACCAGTGCCCTGTACAGTTGCAGCAAGACCTCCTTGCTTTTATATTCAATCCCCCTCGCTATAAAGGCCAGCATCCCATTTGCCTTCCTGATCACCTGCTGCACCTGCAGGCTGGGTTTTTGCGACTCATGCACAAGGACCCCCAGGTCCCTCTGCACTGTAGCATGCTGCAGCTTTTCGCCCTTTAAATAGTCATCCCTCCTACTATTATTCCTGCCGAAGTGGATAACCTCACACTTGCTCACATTGTACTCCATCTGCCAGGTCCTCGCCCACTCGCTTAGCCTATCTAGATCCCTCTGCAGACTTTCCACACCCTCCGCACAATTTGCTTTTCCACTTATCTTTGTGTCATCAGCAAATTTTGACACCCTACACTCAGCCCCCTCCTCCAGATCATCTATATAAATGGTAAATAGCTGAGGCCCCAGCACCGATCCCTGGGGCACTCCACTAGTCACAAACCGCCAATCCGAATAGCACCCATTGATACCAACTCTCAGTCTCCTATTAGACAGCCAATGCTCTATCCACGCTAACACCTTACCCCCAACTCCATGCCCCCTAACCTTCTGAAGCAACCTTTTGTGCGGCACTTTATCAAACACCTTCGGAAAATCGAGAAACGCCACATCCACCGGTTCCCCTCCGTCCACTGCACTAGTCACATCCTCATAGAATTCCAATAAATTCGTCAGACACGACTTCCCCTTAACGAATCCGTGCTGCGTCTGCTCTATCAAACAATTTTTCTCAAAGTGCCTCGCTATTTCTTCTTTGATGACGGATTCAAGCATTTTTCCCACAACAGACGTTAAACTAACTGGCCTATAATTCCCTGCCTTTTGCCTGCTACCCTTTTTAAACAGCGGCGTAACATTAGCCGTTTTCCAATCTTCCGACACTTCCCCGGAATCCAACGAGGTTTGGAAAATAATCACTAAGGCATCCACTATCACCTCTGCTATTTCCTTCAGAACCCTGGGATGCATTCCATCCGGTCCTGGGGACTTGTCCACCATCAGTCCCACTAGTCGATCAAGCACTACCTCTCTAGTGACTGTGATAGCATTCAGGCCCTCAACTCCTACCATCCTCCTATCTTTAATACCCAGCAAACTATTCGCATCCTACTCCGTGAAGACTGAGGCAAAAAACTTATTTAAGGCCTCAGCCATTTCCTCATCCCCCACGACTAAATCCCCCCTCTCATCCTCTAAGGGTCCAACATTCACCCTAGCCAGCCTCCTCCTCTTTATATATTTATAAAAACTCTTACTATCCTTTTTTGTATTTAGTGCTAGTTTAGCTTCATAGACTATCCTTCCTTTCTTTATCATCTTCTTCGTCAATCTTTGTTGATTTTTAAACCTCTCCCAATCTTCTACTCGCCCACTACTTTTTGCCACTCTAAACGCATCCGCTTTTAATTTAATACTCTCCTTTATCTCCTTCATTAACCACAGCTGATTATCCCTTTTCCTATGGTACCTCGGGGTCCTTGTGCATGAGTCGCAAAAACCCAGCCTGCAAGTGCAGCAAGTGGTCAGGAAGGCTAATGGGATGCTGGCCTTCATAGCGAGGGGGATTGAATATAAAAGTAGGGAGGTCTTGCTGCAGCTGTATAAGGCATTGGTGAGGCCGCAGCTGGAGTACTGTGTGCAGTTTTGGTCGCCGTACTTACGCAAGGATATTTTGGCCTTGGAGGGAGTGCAGAGGAGGCTTACTAGGCTGATACTGGAGTTGAGGGGGTTGAGCTATGAGGAGAGGCTGAATAAACTAGGCTTGTACTCGTTAGAGTTTAGAAGAATGAGTGGAGATCTCATTGAGACGTATAAGATGATGAATGGGATGGATAGGATAGAGGTGGAGAGACTCTTCCCGCTCATAAAGGACAGTAGGACTAGGGGGCACAGCCTCAAGATAAAGGGGGGGCGGTTTAGAACGGAGTTGAGGAGGAACTTCTTCACTCAAAGGGTGGTGAATCTCTGGAATTCTCTGCCTGTTGAAGTGGTGGAGGCTGCCTCGCTAAATATTTTTAAGACGCGGTTGATGGGTTTTTGATAAGCGACGGGATAAAGGGTTATGGGGAGAGGGCGGGAATGTGGAACTGAGCCACGACAGATCAGCCATGATCTTATTGAATGGCGGGGCAGGCTCGAAGGGCTAGATGGCCTACTCCTGCTCCTATTTCTTATGTTCTTATGTTCTGTAGCATTGGAATAAATTTCTGCTGAGCACCGAAAAGGATCTCCTTAAAGATCCTCCACCGTTCCTCAGCAGTCCTACCGACCAATCTGCGCCCCCAATCTACATTTGCCAATTCCTCTCTCATCCTATCATACTCCCCTCTGTTCAAACAGAGAACACAGGTCCGCGACCCTACTTTCTCATCCTCCATCTGTATCAAAAACTCAACCATACAATGATCGCTCTTCCCAAGAGGATCCCTCACAACAAGGTCCCTAATTCTACCTGCCTCGTTACACAACACCAGATCTAAAATAGCTCGCTCCCTCATCGGTTCCATCACACACTGTTCAAGGAAACTATCCCGGCAGCATTCCAAGAACTCTTCCTCAAGCCCACCGCGTCAGACATGGGTCAACCAATCAATATGTAGATTGAAATCCCCCATAATTATCGCTGTTCCATTTCTGCACGCATCATTTATTTGCGTGTTTATAGCCCGCCCCACCTCCAAGTTATTATTTGGGAGCCTATAGACCACAACCACCAGCGTCTTCCTCCCCTTGCTGTTCCTTATCTCCACCCACAAGGATTCCACGTTCTGCTCTTTGGAGCCTATATCTTCCCTTACTACTGCCCTGATACTATCCTTAATCAGCAGAGCTACCCCTCCCCCCTTTTCCTCCTGTCTATCCTTCCTAAATACTTGATACCCCTGGACATTCAGCTCCCAGTCCCTGTCACCCTGCAACCACGTTTCCGTAATGGCCACCAGATCATATCCATTTGTGCTGATCTGCGCCACCAGCTCATTCACTTTGTTCTGAATGCTTCGTGCATTCAGGTAAAGTGTCTTTATCCCAGCCTTTATCTGTACCCTATCTGAAGGAACGCCACCAACCTTTCTCATGCCCCCTACTCCCTTTATTATTGGGACATCTTCGACCTTTTCCCGTACCTGTACCCTCTCTTTTACTTTAGACATTATAATTTCTCCTACCCTTGCACCACCCACTGCCCCCCCCCCCCCCCCCCCCCCACCCAATTAGTTTAAAGCCCTATCTACAGTCCTAGTTATACGATTCACCAGGACTCTGGTCCCAGCACGGTTCAGACCAAGACCATCACATCTGAACAGGTCCCACCTGCCCCAATACTGGTGCCAATGCCCCATAAATTCAAACCCATTCCTCCCGCACCAATCCCTGAGCCACCCATTCATCTCTTTAATCCTATTTACCCTACGCCCATCTGCACGTGGTTCAGGTAGTAATCCAGAGATAACCACCTTGTCTGTTTTGCTTTTTAATTTCATTCCCAGCTTCTCATACTCCTTCTGCAGATCCTTCGTCCCCAATTTGCCTATGTCGTTGGCACCCACATGCACTACAACCAGCGGATTCTCACCCTCCCACTCCAGGTTCCTCTGCAGCCCAGATGATACATCCTGGACCCGAGCACCAGGCAGACAACACACCCTTCTGTGTTCTTTATCATTGTCACAAAGGACAGTATCTATGCCCCTAACTACACTATCCCCAATTACCACTACATTCCTCTTTACTTCTTCCTCTTTGTCCTGTGTCTGCATCACTGTACCGTGGGCAGTTTGCTCACCAACCTTATAGTCCTCGTCCTTGTCCACACTGGGAGCAAGAACCTCAAACCTGTTGTGCAGATTGAGAGCCTGAGGCCTTTGGGGCCCCCCCTCCTTCCTCCCCACTCCCCCCTCCTTCCTCCCACCCTTCCTCCGCCCAGCAGCACCCTCTTGTTCCTGACCGTTAGAGTGAGCCAGTCTAGTGGGTGTGGATGTCTCTTGCACCCCATTATCTACGGGACACTCCCTCTCCCTGATGAGCCTCAGTGTCTGAAGCTCAGAGGCCAGCTCATCTACTTTAAGCTGGAGCTCCTCCAGCAACCAGCACTTACTGCAGACATGGTCACTGGGAAGGACCTTGGGGTCCACCAGCTCCCACGTCATACAGAAACAGCACATCACATACCCCTCCATCACAGTCTCTTAGTAATTACTGAACTCAGTTAAGAAGTCAAACTTACCTGGCCCTTTTCTGCCAAGCCCTTTGATCCTAAGCCCTTACAGCTCACTCTGCTTCCCTCTCACGCCGCTGCCCACTGTCTACAGCAGGCTTCCTTTTAAACTTTGCGAGGTTAAAAAAATCCCTTTCCACAAAGCCCCGTGGCCCACTTCCTCTGTAGTTTTGAAATCAGAAAACCGTTACTAAGCCCGCAAAAATGTTAACAAAGGTAATCGCTTATCTTTACTCCGTGCGACCTTCACTCCACCCGCTTCAGCGAACAATGAGAAGGTTCACCTGGTGAGTACTTTTTATTTTTAAAAAATCCCTTCCCACAAAGGCCCGCGGCCCACTTCCTCTGTAGTTTTTAAATCAGAAAACCGTTACTAAGCCCGCAAAAATGTTAACAAAGGTAATCGCTTATTTTTACTCCATGCGACCTTCACTCCGCCCGCTTCAGCGAACAACCGAAGAGGTCTTCCAATGTGCCTGTCCTTCTCTGCATTGGGTAGCCAAATATCAGGAGTGTGGGGCTGAAGTGCAACCAAATACTGAGGAATTGCCCTAACAAATAATCAAAGAGAGACGACAACCTCACAAATCCAGTATACACCTGGACTCCTCCAGGCTGCAGAATATGGAGGCAACCTAGGAGTGTCCCTGAACCAACCTAATCTTTCGTTGCACAGCATTGTCCTGACGCTAAGCCCTGATCACCATGAAACAAAAGATTTAAATTTTTTTTGTTCATTCGTGGGACATGGGGCTTGAAGGCTGGCCAGCGTTTATTGCCCATTCCTAGTTGCCCGAAGGAAGTTGAGAGTCAACCACATTGCTGTGGCTCTGGAGTCACATGTAGGCCAGACCAGTTAGGACAGCAGATTTCCTCCCCTAAAGGACATTCGTGAATCAGATGGCTTTTTACAACAATCGACATGGTCGTAAATAGATTCTTAATTCCAGATATTTTTCACTGAATTCAAATTCCACCATTTGCCATGGCAGGTTTCGAATCCAGGTCCCCAGAACATTAACTGAGTTTCTATATTAATAGTCTAGTATTAATACCACTAGGCCATTGCCTACCCTATCATCTCATTGCCTTCAATCATCTACATTCAATCAATTCTGAGATTATGCTTTCAAACCCAAGGAACCATGTGGAGTGAATCTCAGCAATTTGATTGCCATGTTGAATATCTACTCTCCTACCAGCACAACCTACCACCTTAAAAAGGCCTTCCCATTCCCTATAACTCTTTCTATACTACACCAAATGTTCCAAATCGAACCCGTCTCAGATTGTCCAATAAGATGCCTCAGAATTCTTTCTGCGACCCTAGCCGTGATGAAAACCATTCTCCCTGTAATTAAAGCATTCGAACGTGCACAAGGAAAATGGAAATAATTGTATTACCTTCTAGAGTGGGAGGGCATTAGACCCACATAGAAAGTAAGTTAGGATTTCTCTCATAGACCAACTGATGAAGACTATGCCTGTTAACCATCTGAAGTGAATTATTTCTAAGAGCCAACTAAGCCAGTTCAGTTGTCAACTTTCAGTTTGGTTGGCTGATAAGATTTTATACAGCATTTCATAAGAACATAAGAAATAGGAGCAGGAGTAGGCCATCTAGCCCTTCGAGCCTACCCCACCATTCAATAAGATCATGGCTGAACTGAAGTGGATCAGTTCCACTTTCCCACTTTCTTCCCATAACCCTTAATTCCCCTATCAGAAACCTATCTACCCATGACTTAAATATATTCAGTGAGGTAGCCTCCACCACTTCAACAGACAGAGAATTCCAGAGATTCACCACCCTTTGAGTGAAGAAGTTCCTCCTCAACTCTGATCTAAACTGCAGCCCCCCCCCCGCCCCCCCATCTTGAGGCCGTGTCCTCTAGTCCTGCTATCTATTCTAAGCGGGAAGAATCTCTCTACCTCTACCCTATTCTTCCCCTTCATTATCTTATATGTCTCTATAAGATCCCCTCTCATCCTTCTAAACTCCAACGAGTACAGACCCAGTCTATTTAGTCTCTCTTCATAGGCCAACCCCCTCATCTCCGGTATCAGCCTAGTGAACCTCCTCTGCACTCCCTCCAAGGCCAATATATCCTTCCGCAAGTGTGGCAACCAAAGACTGCACACAGTACTCCAGCTGCGGCCTCACCAGTACCCTGTACAGTTGCAGCAAGACCTCCCTACTTTTATATTCTATCCCCCTCACTATAAAGGCCAACATTCCATTCGCCTTCTTGATCACCTGCTGCACCTGCAGACTGGGTTTTTGCAACTCGTGCACAAGGACCCCCAGGTCCCTCTGCGCCGTAGCATGCTGCAGCTTTTCGCCTTTTAAATAATAATCCCTCCTGCTACTATTTCTGCCAAAGTGGATAACCTCACACTTGCTAACATTATACTCCATCTGCCAGGTCCTTGCCGACTCGCTCAGCCTATCCAGATCTCTCTGCAGACTTTCCACAATTTGCTTTTCCTGCAATTTGCTTTTCCACTCATCTTCGTGTCATCAGCAAATTTTGTAACCCTACACTCAGCCCCCTCCTCCAGATCATCTATATAAATGGTAATAGTTGAGACCCCAGCACCGATCCCTGCAGCACTCCACTAGTCACCAACCACCAACCAGAATAGCACCCATTGATACCAACTCTCTGCTTCCTATTAGACAACCAATCCTCTATCCACGCTAACACCTTACCCCCAACTCCGTGCACCCTAACCTTCTGTAGCAACCTTTTATGAGGCACCTTATCAAACGCCTTTTGGAAATCTAAAAACACCACATCCACCGGTTCCCCTTTGTCTACAGCACTAGTCACATCCTCATAGAAATCCAATAAATTCGTTAAACAATCCAATAAATTCATCAATCATCGCTTGATTTCTATCAGAATCCCTGGATGAAAGAATTTTTCGCTGTGGTATTCATGATCATAAAGTTCACATTTTCACATATACTTCTGAACTCATCATTAGTAAATTTTCCTCCAGTATCTATTAAGAACTTAGCTTGTGCCTCAAGTCTGGTCTGTATCCAGCTCTCCACCCTTTTGTCCTTGCCATGTCTAATTGTAGAAAGCCTAAACCTGGTTGCCATTTATAAAGTGTAGAATGAAGATACTTCTGACTTTGTCCCATATCTATAAATCTTTCTTAAAGTCACATGCCAACGAAAGCATTACAACAGGATGCAGATGTCCTCTGATTTTTTTTTACACGATTCACACTTTGCATTAGTCTCTTCCATGAGCCTCGTACACTTCTCAACTGTACCCTCCTTAGAAGAAATTTTAAGTTTTGAAAAGAATGGTGAGAAAATTGTGTAATTTTCTTCTTTTCTCCCAGATTCTTAGAATCTGATATCACCACTAATTTTCTAACAATCTAATTAGAAATATAAGGTACTGTTGGGGGGGATGGAATAATGCTCTAATTGAGTAAATTGCAAAGTTTTCAAAAGCAATTTTCTTATCATGTTCCATGTTTACTTTCATTTGTGCTTTTTTCATGGAAGGCTTACACAACAGCAATGGTATTTCACTCAGGACTACATCAGTGCCGACAAGGTGGCTTACTCCAGCAGTTTTGAATTGGATCACCATTCTCTTTTAGTGATCTCAATGTGGTGTAATCACTAAACCCAAATACGCTGCTTCTGATTTTACTTTTGTTAGGAAGTAACAATGCCAAAGCATATCTGACTTCCTCATTGCTAGAACACAATCGATGTCCACATATCCACTTCATTCTTCCACTGGCCATCTGAGAACATTGAAGGATAATCATACCCTGACAATTTACATTTACTTTCTGCCATTTTCCACAATGGTCACTAGGATAGAAGGATTGTAGTTTCCTATTTGAAAAGAATCTTACTTTCCAATCTTCGTTTTTAGGCAGTCATTCTCTGCTATCACATTTTACCCCTGACAGTCAGTCGGTCAGTGAAGAAACCACCAGTAACAGCATTTCAATTACATAAAATGCTGCAGCTGCACTCCAATCTTTGAATCAACATCACTTGGGTACTGATTCATGCTTAGGAGTAATCATGGTTACAGCACGCAATGGTTCAGGAGACATCTACGTGCCCTCAGAAATGCCCTCTCTTTGTCACTCTGCTGCTGGTCTCTGGGTCAATCTTTGGACTCACTTTTCCAGACCTGAGAAGGTCTTTGAAGTATTTCCAACAGTGCACTAGTTCTTCCTCACCACTTCTCTGCTGCTGAACTCATTAGCCATTTCTAGTCTAGGTGAGCCTGCAGGCTCTCTTTTGTTCTTGGCAGGGAACAGGTTTTTCTGTACTCAGTCACCTCCGATAAGGCATCAGGAAAAATGGGGATGAGTATTGTACTGACACAGGAGAACTCCATTAATTCTCACTTCTATCTGTTCTATCCTTCTTCCATTCTTCGGGAACTTTGCCTCCTCTCAGTAACCATCTTTGTTAATTGGAAGGCATACACAACTCTCGGCCAACAAAATCAGAAAATGCTGGAAAATGGCAGCAGATCTGACAACGTCTGTGGAGAAAGAATAGAGCTATATGGGTGAAATCTTACCAAAAAATGTGTTGATTCCAATGCACAGAATATGTTTCCTGCTGATGGTTCCGGTGTGTTTTTGGACTGAATCTTATGCCTCATTAATAAGACTTTGTGTGCCCATGAGTATCACAATGCACTTGCAGCATGTTCCATCTGATTCATCCGCCCCATGCAGGCAATCTGCTGCAGGCAATGTGGAAATCCAAATAAACGGCTCCACAGCACTCATTCCACTACAGCTGCAGGGGATGACATCCAAGAAGCCTGCATCATGTTTTCCCAGAGGGGGCCCTCACCAGGATGCTGGATGGAATGGGGTAGAGGTGGGGCACACTCTATCCCCGCTCCAGGAAATGACCTTCCAGGATGCAGTGGCAGATCTGGTCAGTGCAAGCGTGCTGCAGAAGATGACGGGGCAGCAGTGTTGGAAGAAGGTGAATAATCTTCTTCATTCAGCCAGGGTAAGTGAACCACTTCCAGAGTCCCATTGGACCCCCTCACACACCTCTCCTTTTCTCAGCTAATTTGGCCATTGCCATCAGCGGAACCAGGACCCGCGCAAAATCACCATGTCCCCCCAGTAGCTGCTGTTCTCTTCACAGTCCAGCTCCCACCCAAGCCCCATGCCCACTATCAACATCATCATAAATGTCAACACTCCCACTTATATGCTCTCTATTTATGTTATTGCTGGACAAATGTAACCACACCCGTGAACAGGCACAGCCAATTAGAGCCATGCCTAAGCTCTGAACCCTCACTTGTTTTGAGGAGTGAGCCCTTGAACTGGCCAGGGAGGAAGACCATGGCTGCACTGCTGGTGAAGCAGAGGCAGCAGAAAAGTGCAAGAATTCTCAACACGTATGCTGTCATTCCTCAAGTCTCAAGTGAGTAATTATTGTTCGCTCTGTTTCCCCTGAAATGCACTAATGCCACGTCGCTTCACTTGTAGGCCGGCTGGCAAAACAGGCTACACCATCCTGGACCCACTGAACTCCAGCAGGATAGAGGAGCTCTTCTCTAACCCCACCATTGAAGAAGCATCACAGCTGTCACCCACATCCTGCACCAACGCAGATACTGACACTTTGATGGGATCACTAGGTAGGCAGGCTTCTGGATCACTCACTGGTGGGCACCTCACAGATGACAATCCACATCAGGCAGAGACAGGAACGTCCCTTGGCACTCAGAGGGATGCTGGAGCCCAGGGTTCTGCTGATGATGTGTCCCTGGGCCAATTCATCCCACAGCTGCTGGAGCTGCAAAGGCCGAGTCATGAGCATCAGGAAGGGACAGCAGCTCTTCTCAAAGTGCACAGCAGACTGGAAGAGTCCCATTCCCTTCTATCCAAGGAGATGGTGCCATCTCTGCAGTGCACTGAGTCAACGCTGCAAGGGTGGCATCCACAGTGGACTCCTTGGTGCGGGATGTGCACTCCATGGCAGAAGACGTCTGCATCATAACTCAGCTCATGACCTCCACATCTGAAGGCATGAGCTCCATGGTGCAGGGCTTCAACTGCATGGTGCAGGCATTGGTTGGAATCCATGTATGTCTGTGCCAGAGGATGGAGGGGCTTCTGGATCTTACTCCAACTGCCCCTCCATCCCATGGAGGAGCACAGGGGCCCCTGGAAATGCAAATGGAAGAGGATCAGCAGGAGTACATCCCTGGGCCCTCCAGCAAAGGGACCCTGGGTATCTGCAGCCCACCTGACATCCCCCCTCCTTGTGAACAGCACACCTCTAGCCCCTGATACCAAGGAGGGAAGCAGTCAAACATCCATGCTGCCTGAAAGCAGGCCTGGACCTCCAGGTCCTGGCCCACCAGGGGATGCCCACCAAGGTCATCTCAGGCAACTAGGTGTGGAAGTCAGCAGGCCATCTCAACCTCAGCTGTGAATCCTGGCAATTCTGGGAACTCCCATCCTGGCACTGTGTAATTTATCTGGGTCCTCTCTGGCGTCCTCTGTGCAGTGAACACCCTGGAGGGTGTGCGCTGCCTGAGTGCTCAACTCCGAACACCCCCTCAGAGGTGAAGGCACTGGGTTCACACTTATGTGGAGCTGCTGTAAATGGCACCGGTGTGACATCACCCTGGCTGAGTATCGGTAAGGGAGGAATCCCAAAGAGAGTGCTCACTAATGACATGGTAATGTAGTAAAATGAGCTTTCTGTATATTTGTGGCCACTCTATCAGCGAAGGGCCGGGAAGGTTGGAAATTGGAAACTCGCTGGTGCTAATTGCACTTTCCACATTTTGAGTGGGCATGCACATAGAGCGCAGGCTCAAAATCACTGCAACGAGTTTGAGTCTGGATGACTCTTCGTCAGAGTCAATTCTAGGCCAATTTGCTTCATTCCATCTTGAAATTGTAATGCACGCTTGTTGCCTATATGGGGCTGGATTGGGATCAGAACCAGGAACTAATCCTGCCCGTTGTGTTCATTTCAGGATGGATATGAATTTTTTGGAGAGAGTGTTGAAGAGTTTTACCAGACTGGTGCAAGGATGAGGGAATTCAATTATGTCGGGAGACAAAACAAATTGTGATTATTTTCCTTAAAGTAAGGAACGTTAAAGGGAGATTTAATCAAGGTGTTCAAATTTAAGAGGATTTTAACAGAACAGATAGAAACTGCATCCACAGGCAGGAGGGTCAGAGGACACAGATTTAAAATAATTGGCAAAAAAGGCTGGGGGGAAATTAGATTTTGTTTTATTATCTGGAATATTGCTTGACAGGATATTGAAATCACATTCAATGATAACTTGCAAAATTTAAGTGAATATATACACAACCAATCTTTATATTATAGTGCTCTGGAACTCCCAATATGGTTCCCTCTACCACCTCCCTCCTTACTTGCTTGGCAGAAAAATAAGTTGCTGAGATTGCTTGTCATCCTCATTAGGATCTTCGCAGCACTTTCATTATTAGCAATTCTACACTTATCCCGTGTAAAAACATGCCAAATATAGCCCGTGTGCAAGGTAATGTTGCAAAGTACAGATGCATAATTGGTAATGATCGTTCTGTCAGTCCTGTAAACATTCAAAGATCCAGCCGGAATTCTCCCAAAAAATTCCAAATATTAAATTTGCATGAAAACTGGAATAATTCAGAGAGGAATCTCCCACACTCTGTGCATTGCAGAGGTCACCAGTGTGAATATCATTATTTTCAGAAGTCGGAGCCTATCCCCACTGGAGAGGCTGAAATCAACATGCTGAGCAGGCCATTGCGCATGGACTGTCAGTGCTGAGACCAGTGCACGCACCGTAGCCCCGCACTGCCGGCTTCCCGATTGCTGGTCAGCTCCAGGACCCTTGCATTGCCAGTCTTTGGTCCCCCCTCATCAAATCGCTGCCCTGACCACAACATCCCCCCACTCCTGGCGCCCTGTGATCTCCAGCCCCACCTTCCACCAAATTCCCCCACTAACAGTAACCCCGCTCCCCCGAAGTGCCAAACCCCCCTTCAGCAGGCTGACCCTCAACCTCCCCGGTCCATATGCAGAGTGGCAGTGGGACCCCCACCCAATCCCCACCGATTGCCCCCTAGGCCCTGCCCCAGACTCTGCCCTCTAGGCTCTGTCCCCATCAATCCCACTCCCTTGGCACTGCCCCACCCCCAGGCACAACCAATGCCCAGGGGGCACTCCTGGCCACAACCCTTTGGGGGGCTCTGACTGCGCACCCCCTCACTCCAGTTGGGTCGGGCCGCTAGCTCCCTGAAAAATGGAAGCTACTGTAATCCCCACTGGAGTGAAATATTCTGGCAGGGTGGGTCTTCAGTCCCGAGCCCACTAATTGTATTTAAATGGCCATTTAAATTGTCTTGACATCCCCCCCCCACCAATTTCCAGCACAGAGCAGACACCACCAGAAATTCAATGCTGGATGATGTAAGCGGGGCATCCATACTCGAACCCTGCAAATTGTCCGACACCAGAATCTCCCAGCCCAATTAGATGGCAGAATTGTGGCCCTGATCTTTGATTCAGACTCCAGGTTTCCCAGTTTTTATAAACAAGGTCACAGAACTGAAAAGCAGCCGGCTGCAAATTCTAAACCTTGAAATATTGCTAATAAATATCGACGGACTGGCACAACATTGAATCTGCTAGAATTGAATCTATTCTATCATTACTGGGTGAGAGAGGGGGGAATGACTCACCGAGAGGTTCACTGCCAGCCACTCCCTGAGGGGCTAATGTTCCATATCTCCCGTTAATTTTAAATGTTACAATAACCTTGACAGCTATCCAAATCTGTACCATCATAGCCAGTCTCTCCTTTCTTACAGCAATCCAACTTTGGTGGATATTGTTCCAGGTACAATTTTAGTTGAGGCTGTACCCCAGCAAGTGGAGGTCTACGTTCATGAAATAAAGGTGTCCTGTGAAAATGTAATCAAAATTTTAATGACGGAAGGAGACTGCAGAACATGTTGCATTTTCTTCGTCAATAAGTGTAGTTGAAAACACCCACATCCCCAATCAAAATGGGGGAATCTTTACCCTGACACGGGAGGTGGGTTTACAAAAGGGAAACAAATTAAAAAGGCATAAATTGTTGGTATGTTGGCAAGTCAGAGGGAATCCAGTGACAGGAGGTTAGATATTTATACATATGAAAACTGCTAATTAGGAGGTCTTGTGGCACAGTGAGTAGCATCCCTGGTCCTTCTTCCTGATTTTTTTCATATCATTTGATATCATTTACATTCAACAGCTTTCATTTGATATCAATTGCTCTCAGTCACAATCATTTTGCCAACAATTTACAAAAGCTATCAATTTGTTATCATTTGGTATCACTTGCACTAACAAGCAAACAGCTGGCTATCATTCAATTTCATTTTTGCACAGATTTGACCATTTAGCTATCATTTTCACGCACAATGCACTTGCAATGTCAAATTATAGTTATCACTGTTATCATTGCCATCAGTTACTGTCCTGCAGTGATCACAACAAAATGTGACTATATATTCAATAAAATGTTTCTTCAGTCCCAGCTAATTGTGTACTGTATGTAGGGTCACATTCCCCTAGACTCCGACTTAACTTTTCTCTCTCCTCTCACCTCCCACCCACCACATCCCTTATTCCCCTCCCCAAACTCCTTACTCCCTTCTCCAAATATCTCTTAATCCCCCCCTTCCCTCATTTCCCCTCCTTTCCACATACCTTTTCCTCTCCTCCTCTCCCCTCCCTTCCACAAAGTGCAACTTATTGGTGGCTGATGCCATGCTTAGTAGGGCTGGCACTGATATTCATTTCTCACCTGATGAGATCAGAGTGAGCTGATACTCAGCATTTATACTTGGGCTGCACTGCCACAGATCCAAAGAGCCAACTATATATACATGCTAATTAGGGCATCCTAAGGTCATCCAGAGACTCCATCAACCACAAAGGGCTTCTCTTCTTCATTGATGTTGAACTCATCTACAACCCAAAACAAGATTATCCTGCCTGTCTGCACAAAATACCCAAGGAGCTGCCATGATGTGTTCATTGTGTCAGTAAAGACCCTCTGAGATATTCACACCTCGAAGCAGAGTTAGTGAATGAAGACAAGGGTTACATTCTGAGGACGCTGTAAACATATCTGTGAGGATAATGACATGATGTGGAGATGCCGGCATTAGACTGGGGTAAACACAGTAAGGAGTCTCACAACATCAGTTTAAGTCCAACCAGTTTATTTGATAGTAAATGCACAAGCTTTCGGGGTTTGCCCCTTCGTCAGGTGAGTGGAGGGTTCTGGTCTCAAACAGAGCATATAAAAGGCACACACAGTTTACAGATTACTGATTAGAATGCGAGTCCTATGGACAAACCCTCCGTACACGCAGGATCTGCTCAGATGAGGAGGATCGGGGAAAGTGGAACTGAGCCACGACAGATCAGCCATGATCTTATTGAATGGCGGGGCAGGCGCGAAGGGCCAGATGGCCTACTCCTGCTCCTATTTCTTATGTTCTTATGTTCTTATCGCGACAGACACCTCCAGACGCCGAAAGATGCCCTCATAAGAACAGGATATGACGCTCGACTCATCGATCGACAGTTCCGACACACCACAGCGAAAAACCACACTGACTCCTCAGAAGACAAACACAAGACATGATGGACAGAGTACCCTTCATCGTCCAGTACTTCCCCAAAGTGGAGAAGCTACGACATCTTCTCCGGAGTCTTCAACTTGTCATTGATGAAGACGAACATCTCGCCAGGACCATCCCCACACCCCCACTTCTTGCCTTCAAACAACCGCACAACTTCAAACAGGCCATTGTTCGCAGCAAACTACCCAGCCTTCAGGAGAACAGTGACCACAACACCACAAAACCCTGCCACAGCAACCTCTGCAAGACATGCCGGATCATCAACATGGATGACATCATCTCACGTGAGAACACCATCCACCAGGTACACAGCACATACTCTTGCAACTCAGCCAACGTTGTCTACCTAATATGCTGCAGGAAAGGATGTTCCAAAACATGGTATATTGGGGAGACCATGCAGACACTGCAACAACCGATGAATGAACATCGCTCGACAATCACCAGGAAAGACTGTTCCCTTCCTGTTGGTGAACACTTCAGCGGTCACGGGCGTTCGGCCTCTGATTTTCGGGTGACCATTCTCCAATGCGGCCTTCGCGACACATGACAGTGCAGAGTCGCTGAGCAGAGACTGATAGCCAAGTTCCGCTCACATGAGGACAGCCTCAACAGGGATCTTGGGTTCATGTCGCACTATCTGTAAACCCCATGAACTTGTAAAATCTCACTTACTGTCCTGTCTGGAGACAATACACACCTCTTTAGCCTGTGCCTGATGCTATCTCCACTCACATTGTCTGCATCTTTTAAGACTTGAATAGCAGGTTTGCTGTCCATAGGACTCGCATTCTAATCAGTATTTTGTAAACTGTGCTGTTATATGCTCTTTTTGAGACCAGAACTCTCCACTCACCTGACGAAGGGGCAAACCCCGAAAGCTTGTGGGTTTACTATCAAATAAACTGGTTGGACTTTAACCTGGTGTTGTGAGACTTCTTACTAGGATAATGACAGCCAGGAAAGATTTAGCAGAAGCCAGCTAACCAGCAAAGCTGTGATGGTGCAAGCAATTGGAATGCTGAAAATGTGATTCTAATACCTTGACTGATCGTAAACTTACTATCAAATAAATCAGTTGGACTTAAACCTAGTGTTGTCAGACTTCTTACTGTGTTTACCCCAGTCCAACGCCGGCATCTCCACATCCTGAGGTCACCAGCCAGGGTTTCAGATTGATAGTGGTCAGTTGTGGCTTGCAGCAACAAGGGCTGAAGTTGCAAGAAGAGGAAGGTGCTGAGCACCGTATCTTCAGAAGGAGAAGAAGCATGTTGCAGTGAGCGTACCAATAGCTACATGCATAACTGTTCGGTTTGCCTGATTCAGGCAGGCTACAATTAATTGAGCAGTACAGCCACCTGGCACACAGATTCTGAACCCATTTGACAAGCCCCACTCTCTTACAAAATAACCCCATAATCAACAATCCATAGCTTTCACCGACACTCATTATTCACCTTTAACTCGTCTTACCACTTTTCACAAGCAAAAAGGCAATTAGGCAGGAAGCAGTCAGGAATAAACATTAGGAAACCATGGAGCAGAAAAATAAAATGTATGGAGGACACATTTGAAACCAACGCATCATTGTAATGTGATATTAAACACCAAAATGAATATGCTTGTGCAAGTACAAATCCTTTGTCTTCCTCTTCCCACTACTTCTATGTGATGCTGACCCTATACTTCAGCAGGGCTAGAGACAGACTGCTCACAGACCTGCTCTGATGAGTTAGATAATATTGGATAATGTCTAAGTTCTAGAGGCAGAAAGGGGCCCACCAATGACATCACCAGCTGTAAATGTGTAGGGGCAGACTGAAATATCCAGCCAGGAAGCAACACATGACGTTTTTAATGCTGGGGATTGGGATGGCCAGGGGTCAGAAGTGGCAACACCTTAAGCAAAGTTCCCATTTCTGTTTCCCTTTTCACCATTTTCCCTCCAATGATGCTGCACTTCCCTGCTACATAAAGAGGTGGAGAGTTCCATGAAGATGTCTATTTTTTACAGGCATGTAAACAAGAATTCAAAGACCTGAGATAGCATGATAATCATGATGGAGGCAGATTCATTTAGTTTCTCTCTAATCATGTGCAGTGTGGTTTTAAAGGGTGACTGAACCTCAGTCTTTCAGAATTGTGATGATAATGCCTGAGATTCAGCATCTGTGTCCAGCTGAACAGGACTTGGCAGGTCCTGCACCTTTATCTTGGCAATTCTCAACTTTTGTCCCTGCCTCTGCCACCTGCTCCTGTGATGTGTGATAGACCACATGACAACCCAACTTCCTGTCTCAGCATTTTCATTGAGATATGTGTATTTAAACTGGTGAACAGTGCATGACTTCTGTGATGGTGGCTTCCTCTTAGCCTTTGCCACCCACGCAAACTATCTCCTGAGGGATGTACAAAGGGCCTGTGGGAAATGAAAGACATAAATTAGAGCTGTCAAGGTAAGAGGGCACTAAATCATTATTGCGCACAATGTCATTTTTCAGTGGCTGCCAACATCAAAACAAAATGAGTGAGTGCTGTATGCTAAGTGGCTGTGTGAGTTTTAATTCTTTCACCAGGGAGCTGGGACTCTCTTCAATGGTCAAGTAAGCTGAGACCCAGATTACCTCTAGCACCTCCTCCCCTGTGGTAGGGATGACTGTAAAGCTACCTCTCATCCTCTGTCTCGCCCAGGTGTTCTGTAATTACTTATCCTACAAGAAGCGGAAGAAGAGATCCGAGTGTGAGAAACGGAATTTGTTGAGAAGATAGATGACAACATTTATGGATGCCAGTGTGAGGAACCTGTGACAGGTGCGGGAGAATGTCAGTGATGGCTTGTCAGACAGATGAGGGTGTGAGGAGGTCACTAGCAGAGATAAATTGTCCATTTGAAGCGTGCATTGGTACGATGTACAGAAGGCTTAAGAGGGTGAAATGGAGGCGTTTGGGATTAGACGCAGGTCAGGAAATAGTTGGATGTGCCAAGTCATTCACCCTTCCTGCCCTGATTCATCATTAAATTTCTAACAGTGCTGTATCTTGGACCATGGAACCACAATCCTGTTGCTCATTTTTCTGCCACTTCAAACATGTTGGCCCTGTACTCTCCCTATTTCCTTGTTGAATACGTCCCAGTGATCTGTCACAGATTCACCAAAAAGTGTTTGCTCCCAGTCTACTCTGGCAAAATCATATCTGAACTTGCTTTCAGAGATAGGCTTCTTCTCTTTGGGAAACAACTTGCAACCCACAGCATCATGTCCAGAGATGCAACTCTGAAGTGCAGTGATGTTTTATTTCATTGTATCTCCATTCCTGTAGTTTCTGGTTCTGTCTAAAGATCTTCATCATATTTCAACTTGTATGACCAAGGTTTCAGCTGATATAGACTACTGATATAGACATTTTCATGGCCACTCATTCCAATCAGTCAGGAAGCCCAGAAGTGAGATGTTTGGTTAAAAAACCCACTGATAAGTATGTTGCTGAAGCTCCCAAGTTCCTGATTCATTGCTAAACTCCCCCACTGCATCTAAATCAGATAGAAGGAACTGCAAATCCAATTGCATCTAAATAATTTTTCAAGAAAATGCCCTCAGATTTCAAGAATGGAAAATTCCAGGAATGACAGCTTAACTATCAGCAGCTGGGCTCTATCCAAGTATAGTTCACTGTTAACTGAAGAGATACAACTAAGTAACAAGTTACAGTTTCCAGCATATATTTGTATTTTTTATTTATAGTTGACAAGAAGACTGGTCATTCATAGAATTCATGAAAGCCTGATATCCTTATTATCTGCTGGCCATCACCGGTGAAGGAATTGCACAAAAATGTCTCAAAGCATTGAAACAATTGTGCATACCCAAAAGTACTTTTTGCTTGCATAAAATCAACAAAATAACATAAAGCACCAACTTTAGGATGTATTTGAGTTGTTACTTGTTTAAGGAATAAAACACACTTCATGTGACTGCAATTTTTCTTTCTTATTTGGAATGCATTCTAAATGGTTGGAACAGCTATACTTACTTTCTTCCTTTGTTTCTAAAGGCAGCACAGGAAGTAAGCATGATAGCTTCTGGAACAAATATGCTATGAATTGGCTGCAGAAAAGTGTTATACCAACTATTTCTACCTGGGTTTAGTGCCATTGAGCACAACCATTAGTGGACTTAATGTTTTCTATGAACTCGAGTGTATTCCTACTGCCCTATAGTGACACTTAGTGGTCAAACAGAACCTTTGTTACTATACTCTTTCTTATTTCATTTGATGCTCCAATTTACATTCGATAAGACTGGGGATAAAGCTATAAATGAACAGATAATTTGTTTAATATAGGATATCGATGCGTTTAATTACAGGGCATTTAAAGATTATGAAATATGTGTGAAACATTCAGATGTAATAATTATCAATGCAAGTTGCTCTTTATAGAGATTGCAATATATGGATTTTTTTTTATTCATTCATTCATGCAAGTGTTGATAGCCAGCATTTATTGCTCATCCCTCGTTGCCTTTGGGAACGTGGTGGTGAACCAGCTTCCTGAGCCATAACAGTTTGTCTGGTGTGAATATGCCCACTATCCTAATAGTGATGGAGTTCCAGAATTTTGAATCAACAACATTGAAAGAATAAATTTCCAAGTTAGGATAGTCGGTGAATTGAAAAGGAAAGTGGTGTTCCCATCTGTATGCTGTCCTTCCCCTTCCAAATGGTAGAGGTTGTGGGTTTGAAGCTGCTGCATGGAATCTTTAATGTGTTGCTGCAGTGTATCCTGCAAATGGTACACACAGCTGCTATTGTACATCAGAGGAATAGGGAGTGAATGTTGAAGGTGGTGGATGCAGTGTCAACCAATTGTGCGCTTTGGCCTGGTTGGAGCTGCATTCAGCCAGGAAAGTGGGGAGTATTCCTTCACACATCTGACTTGTGCCTAAAAGGTAGTGGACAGACTCTGGGGAGTCAGGAAATGAATTATTCTCCCCAGAATCTCCAGCCTCTGACTTGATCCTGTAGACACAGGACAGGATTTTCCAGCTGCACTTGCCCCAAAACCAGAAAGTCCCTCCTGAGGTCAACAGACTTTTGCATGGTCTGTCCCCCTCACCCGCTAAGATTCCTGTGGTAGGCGGGATGGGAAAATTCCCCCCACAGTATTTATATAATTGGTCCAGTTCAATATCTGGTAAATGGTAACCCCCAAGATTTTGATGTTGGAGTTTTCAGTGATGGTACTGTTATCGGACAACAAATTTTATGAAATTGGGCACACAAAATGGAAGCAGACTGAAGTTACACTCAGAGCCTCTCCACTAAAAATCACAAAGTAACAGACATCGATCAGTAGACAAGAGCATGCTTTTAGAATGCAAATGGCAGTAGCACATAAGGGAAGCTGGACAGGATGGCACCTACAGGAACTAAAATCTCCACCCCATCAAAATCAGCACTTCCAAAACAGTCAAACAACCCATGGAGAGACCTAAAATTAGCATAGCTAAGGAAACGGCCCTGGCCCCTCAAACCTCTTTTGAGATCAATGACACGCCTGTGGTTCAAACCCCAGAGATTCTAGACCATTAATAACCAATCAGACAAAAACGATTAACACACACTTAAAACAATTTCCCCAACACTCAAAAACATCGAGACAGGATGGCTGAAGTCAAATGCTGTAAATAAAGGATTAGCATTTGAATTGCGTACTACACCGAAGTTCAGGTATAACTGTAGCCCGTTGTGGGGGAGTCTTTAGTGTGCTTTCAGGACAGTCCGATTGTATGTCCTGACTGCACCTCCATCAACGTAAAAGAAAATAAAGCTGTGTCGTTATTAAACTACACCCTGAGTCCGTAGTGGTTGTTTCGCCCACTCGCACTTACAGTACTACCATTGAATGTCAATGATTGGCCTCCAGCAACCACAACTATTCTACTCAGTGCTAAGTATGAATCTAATTTTGCTAAGGCTCCCTCATGCTAACTAGGACAAATGCTGTCTTGATGTTAAGAACAATCACTTTCACCTCATCTCTGGAATTGAGCCCTTTTATCCATGTTTGGACCAAAATTGTAATGAGGTCTGGAGCTGAGTAACTTTGGCAGATCCCAAACACAGCATCAGTGTACAAGTTGTTGCTGAATAAGTGTGGGTTGGTAGTCCTGTCAAATTCAATCACTTTGCTGATGAGCTGCGAGTAGATTGATGCGGTGGCATTTTGTCAAATTAAATTTTTATGGCTTTTTGCCGACAGAACACAAGTTTGACAATTTTCTACAATGTTGAGTAAGTGCCTTGGAACAGCTTATCTAGGGTTGTGACTAATTTTGGAGCTTCAGTACTACAGCCAGCATTTTATCAGGATCGATAGATTTTGCTGTATCTAATACCTGCAGCCATTTCTTGGTATCACGTGGAATTAAGTAATCTGTCTGAAGACTGTCATCTACGTTGCTGGAAACTTCAGGAGGAGGCTGAGGTGGATCATCCGTTCAGCACTCCTGGCTGAGGATGGTAGCAAATATTTCAACCTCGTCTTTTGCACTGATGAGCTGGGGTCCCCCATCTTGGAGAATTGGTATGTTTCAGGAGCCTCCTCATATGTAGCAATGTCAACCAACTTCCCATCTAAAATCACATCAGCTGGTTTTAAAGAAAAATGCTTTAACTTTTGTTAGTAAGTAGTCTCAGGAATTAAAGACACAGCTGCATGAGTATTAACTTCCATCCAAGTAAGTTGTCCATTTAATTTCGGAATCGCCCAAAATATATGTAATTCATGTCGTATGAATAAGACATTCAGTTGGAGCTCTTTATCATATTTCAGGATATTCTCTTCTTCACAGTTGTAATTCTTTTTTTCCATGCCGTAAATTATTTTTGTAGATTGCAACTTGTTCTTCTTGAAGGTATCCAGACCCTTCTTCTGAATATTCTTCTCATGGGAACCTGGTCTAGTCCAACAAGCTTTTGCAAATGTGACCCATTTTGCCACAATTCTTGCATTGACTATCCTTGCTCCAGCGTTCATTTGCTGAATGGCACATCTATGACATGTTTGTTACTGTTTTGACTTCTTATGGTCAGTTCCAAATTGTGAATCTTTAATCCTGCACCAAATTGTGAAGCTTTTTTAGCAGCCAGTTCCATCGACACTATGATTTCGACTGCTGTCTTCTTTGAAGCAATCTTCTTTGAATAGCAATTTTGGAGACAACATACTTGTTGATCACAAACAGTATCTTCTAATGACTCAGCAAACTCACAATGTTGTGCCAGTCTTTTTAAGATTGCCACAAACAGCAAATCTTTCACCTTCCAGTTAATTTCTTCAGTGGAACCTGAACCATTCCTTGATGATTTGTGGCTTTGGAGAGTAATGCTTTTCAAGGATCTTTGTAATGTCATTGTAAATTTTGGTTTCTGGCTTTGCTGGATGAACCAAGTTTTGAACCAAATGGTAAGTTTTAATTCCTATTATATTGAGAAAAACTCATACAAGCAACTTATTTTCAATTCTATTCCCTTGTATATAGTACCGAAACTGCTCTGCATAGGAACTCAAGATTCATTTTGTTCATTGAAAGGCTCCATAGATCCTAATTGACATGCCATTGCTCGAGCAGGCACTAGTGACTCGAGACTGTTCGGTATTCTTTCCTGCCTTCACAATACTCCGCTTTTTGATCTGCAGACAGCTAAGTTGATGTATTTTTTATTTTAAGTGGCCACACTCTTCAAATATGCCAAAGACTGCCTGAAATTTCACCCATTTCTGATCAGAAAAATCCCCTCTTTTAAATTCACACACAGAGCTTTTATTCTTACTTGGTTTTCCTTCACTGGCAGTTCAATGTTTAATCTTGTTGTTGTTTCTCCTCAGCCTTCTAATATTCGAACTGTGAGGACCCACAATCTCTTCTTTCTTCTACTTAGGATCTTTTCTCAATATATTTGATGAAGCAAAATTCAGACTCACAACGAATTTTCTTTCCGTAATGTCCTAACAATGTAAGGGATTGTGAGTTTTAACAAAAATAAAAGAACGTGATTAGCACACATTGATTCAAACTAACACACAAAAGATTTTATTAAAAAAGTTCTCTGCACTGCACAGAATACAAACTGAAAGTAAAACAGCAGCCTGTGGGAACACCTTAATGATATCACCATCAAATCATGTGATCAGCTCTTAAAACAATCTTCAACCTTTTTAAATTTATAACAAGAACTCTTAATCCTGGTCTATCCTTCTCGCACCTGACAGAAAATGGAGGCAGAATGGGGAGCCAAGAAGTCAAATTTTACACAAATACAAGCAATGATTGGCTATATTCACATTGCGTCTTGCTACATTTCAAGGCCCAAATATATATGTCTGATTCTTTAATGCACAGATGGTACGCAGTGATAGACAGTACCATAAATCAACATGTGTCTAGTTTCCTGCTGATAGTCATGATTCCTTCATCTTCTGCCTCTTCAAAACAGCCTCTCTTCCACCCAGGCCATTGGGTTTTGGGCTTCTGCTAAAGATATTGAATACACCATGTACATTGCTCTCTTCTCAGATGTAATCTGAGCACAGTACCAGAGGAGTGTTATAAATGGAGCTATGGATCCAGAGATCTGACTAAGCAGGCAACTGTCCTTCTCAAGCATAGGTTCCACTACCTCAGTTGTTTGTGAGGAGTTTACCATAGACCGCAGATGGAACACCCAAACTTGTGATCATCAGCATAATGTTCCATTACATTTTCTTCCAAAGATTCAACCTTTGGAATCACCTGGGGAGGAAGAAGAGTGTTGATGGAATGGAACAACCACTCAGAACAGCTGTTAGAAAGTTACGCATTAAGAAGAGCTTCATCTGAACAATTCCCAACATTCCCAGTGCATCAGTGCTTCCTGCCCACATCTCACCAGGGTTCTTTCAGCCACCATTTAATGACATTAATGATCAAACCTTCCTCATTCTCACCTCATTGTCACTGTGAAGGAGCAAGCAACATCAACAATTTATAAAAGGCCAACAATACAAAAAGGACTGTTCTTCCTTTCATTTAAACCCAAATTGACAATGGGCTATTGTCAATGGAAGGTGAGATGAGATCAGCCATGATTATACTGAATGGCACAGCAGGCTCAAGGGGCTGAACTGTCTCTTCCTGCTCCTCATTCTAATGGAGATTTGGGATAGCAACTAGTTCAGTGGAGGAGCAGCAAATTTCCAGCTCTACCATAATCAGTGAGCTGCATCAACCAGACTTAAATAAGATCAGAATGCAAGATTATCTGGGCCTCCAAACTGCACCTCAGATGGACATATGGTTGCCAATATTACTGGAATGGCTTATAGTCTCCATAAACTGAAGATTAATCTCTGGGACATTACTGTCAACAACTCTGGAGAAAAACCACAGGGGCATTGAAAAGTTTTGCATTTTATTAATTTTCTTTGAATATCTCTGTTTATTTGTTGTAAATGTTTTGCAAATGAAGAAAAAGACTGTCTGATTAACGGTGCTGAATTCTCCAATTGGGTAATGAAGAGTCTTCTTGCTTTCCAATTGATAAGTGTGGGTGAGGCGCTGTGAGAATGGATATGTTGAACAACCATTAGTAGGACAATGGGGCATAGAATCACAAAGATCAACCTGTTTGGAAATGAATAGCTGGGATGTGGAGGTGGGAGGTCATGTGATGAAACTTCCAGGAAAACATTCAGAGTTGGTAAAACATGACGAGCAGTGTGACTGTTCTCCTGAATCTGTGCGTGTTTCATGGTGGAAATTGAAAATCTTAACCTCATATCAACAAATCATAACAATTTTATATTCTATAATACAGCAAGGTTTTGTTAACCTTGAAATGACCTTGCTTTTCTCAGAAGTGTATTAAAGGTGCTGCTAATCTAGAGAAAATTCCAGTGTGAAATCAGTGAGAAGTTGAGGTGACCAGTGATTACAGTTTTCCAACCAAAAGCTAGAAATTCATGACCAGCATATGTTCAAAGGGAGCTAGCTTTCCAATCATTGGTGCAAAATTACCCAGACTCTGCTTTAACAACACATTCATTGACACGAAAGAAAGACATATCAAGATATGTGAAGACATTTGGGATATAAATCGAATGTCTAACTTATCATGCAGCTCCATGCATCAATAAATCATGTATGATGCAGCTGCACACATTAATATATTAACTATGATGCAGCTACATGCAGTAGTAGAAAGTAAATTTTATGACAATTCTTCCCCAAATTAGAGATTATGTAAAATTAATAAAACCTAAACTTTGCAAAATAAGATTAGAAAACAAAATTCTGTAACAGGTGCATGCACCTCAGAAATCAGCATGTAACATGATATGCTAAAATATCATTCAGAATGGAGATCAGCTAATGAAAAGAAAAATCGCAAGAGGCATTCTCTCCCATAGCAAGGGGCTGCTGAACATGATCTTGCATTCAAGCTGATTAATTACTGGAATTGTGAATAATGTAAATCAAATATATAATAAACATCCTGGGACTACTGAAAAACACAGATGAATATGCAGAGCACTCTTGTAGACTCTACATAATTCTGACTACTAAAGCAAAGCATTCTGTATCTCATCAACGAGATGTCAGGCATCTGAAGCAATGGAATTATATAGCCAGCTAGATGTTTAATAAAAAAACTCAGGAGAATATGTTTGCGGTCAACTAATGGCACTTGCTTTCACTGATTGTTCATGGTTGATAATAAGCAAAGGCTTTTGGCTCATGGCTAGTTTACTTCAGTTTCACATCTGGAATTGCAAGATGCCTTTGGATCCTATTAACAGAGTCAGTTCTTTTAAGTTAAATGTTTCATTCAAGCAAACATATGGCCCACATCCATTTTAACCAAAAGGTGCATAATAATGAAGCTAATGCGTCGTTCCTATTAGTAATGCTGTCATTAACAAACAAAACATCTTGGCCTGAAATGTGCACACACTATCAGCTGGACCGAGCAAAACTTGATTCCCGTTTCTAGCTGTGAATGTAAGACAACTGCAATTATATGACAGCCAATGTAAAATGTACTCTGACATTGGTGAAGGGCTGCTAGCAGGGGTGAGCACTAGGTCCAAGGTGGACCATGCAGAAGATTTAAATGTGGCTGAGGCAGCTACCTGGCTACCTGAAGGAGTTCCTAAGGATTCTTAGCAGTGGGGATGGGCTTGGGTGGAAGTGTAACGCTGGTATGGTGTTGCAGGTAGTAGTGGACTAAGAATGGACATTTGTCCATACAGGACAACAGTAGCCATCATGCCATGGAGCACACACAAATAGGTGATGGGGTGCCCAACCTACTCATCCTTAACAACTTTGAGATTGGTGAGTGTGAACCTGCACCAAGGTCATCAAGTCATGGAGGGGCCGAAATCTTGGAGATTTCATATACAGAAGCGAGACAGGTGGAGAGTGCAAACAATTTAGGATTTCTCATATCGGATGAGAAGTTCTAAGCAAGAGTCCCCAGTGATCCAGAAATGATGATGCCACCATGATGTCCACAATCTCATCAGCCAACCTCAATGCATATTTTCCGTGTGATGACTGATTCCATTGACTTATTTTCTTCCTCATCTCAGATGTGCCATCCTCCAGAGACAGGCAGGACACAGAAGACCCTCCATTAACACCAGAGAAGGAGCCACACACAGATCAATCCACATCACACATTCTCTTGCTAACAGGCACCAGCTCAGACACAAGCAAGTCAGTGGTCTTTGGTTTGTCAGCTCAGATGTCTGTGCACTGTGGGAAGTACAGTAAGAAATCTCACAATGCCAGGTTAAAGTCCAACAAGTTTATTTGATAGTAAACCCACTAGCTTTCGGGGTTTGCCCCTTCGTGAGGTGAGTTACTATCAAATAAACTTATTGGACTTTAACCTGGTGTTGTGAGACTTCATATTGTGTTTACCCTAGTCCAACAGAGACAGACAGTGCCCAGAATGCCAGCTATCACAGGGGACGACTGCTGAGACTACGACCTTGTTGAGTTAGAGACTGGTGACAAGTGTCCATCAGGTGTCAAATTCCAGATATTCAGCTGTTCACAATGGTTGGGGACTCCAGAACAAAGGGTCATAGTTTAAGGATAAGGGGTAAACCTTTTGAACTGAGGTGAGGAGAAATTTCTTCAGCCAGAGGGTGGCGAATGTGTAGAATTCACTATTATAAGAAAATAGTTGGGGCCAAAACATTGTTGGATTTCAAGGAGAAATTAGATATAGTTCGTGAGGCTAAAGGGATCAAGGGACATGGGAGGAAGGGGACAATCAGGATATTGAACTTGAAGATCAGCCATGATCAAGATGAATGGCAAAGCAGGCTCAAAAGGTCGAATGGCCTACTCCAACTTCTAGTTTCTTTGTTTCCATAGGATGATCTAGCAGAAATCCTAGAGGGTCTGCATGCCATGGTCTCTGTCACGAAGGAACCCATGTGGAGCTTCAGCACAGCATTGACCCTGATGACCAAAGGCTCAGACTCCTTTATTGAGACAGTGACCACTCCCATGGAGAGGCAGTTGCAGGGGTGGAATCAGGGGTTCCAGATGTTACGTTCAGACCTACAAGCCCACACCCATTGTGAGAGATGGATAAGGCACCTAGTCTTTCTGCTGAGTGCCTGCCCCTCATCGGAGAACAGAGACATCCAGATGTGTCTCACACTTGTAGACAACCTGCCTGTCGTCTGTGTGTTTTTCTCATAGCACTCCAGACATGGCATCTTCAGAGCCCATGATGACTGATGAGTGTCAGCAATGCCGCTGGTCGTACCCTCCCAGGCAGAGCTTGCTCAAGCCTCAATAGACACAGCATGACTGCCAAGGTCTTCAGTGCTGACAGAACAACAGTCAGCAATCTGCCTCC
Source organism: Carcharhinus amblyrhynchos (assembly GCF_965287045.1). Classification (NCBI taxonomy): domain Eukaryota; kingdom Metazoa; phylum Chordata; class Chondrichthyes; order Carcharhiniformes; family Carcharhinidae; genus Carcharhinus; species Carcharhinus amblyrhynchos. The sequence goes on along the minus strand of NC_137324.1, from coordinate 133,845,802 downwards.
AGTGCCATTTCCAGCGAAGGGGGCCAAGACATCGCAGTTGCAAGTGTAAGTTTAAGGCACTGTGAACACATGATGGATTTTCATCATTTTGCTCATTTCATCAAAGTAATGGTTTGTTTCTGTGTAACTGTGCCAACAATTTTATGTTCTGTTCCCTGTTTGCTAATTTGCCAAATATGTAAGTACGTATTGTGTTTCTTCATGTTTTCCATAAATACAGGCTTCATCAGTGTCTTATGATAAATGACAGAGACAGCAACCATAACTACTGAGGTTGTGATGTAACACTGGGGGTCATGGTATTGTCTTTCCAGAAATGTATGTGAAGAAGGTGGTGCCCTCAGACGAGATGTAAGCCAAGCCTTGGCAGAGCATCAGGAGGACTACTGAATTAATGCCTTGCTGGTCTCCCTGTCTTTCTGAAAGTTCATCAAGGCTGCCTTCTCACTCTCATGCTCTGCCTGCCTGGGCTCCTCATCAGATATATCTGTGGAGTGTTCCTCTGAGGTGTTTAAAGCTGCCTTGGTGTCCTCATCCTTGAGTAGGTCCCTTGCCAGTGTCATATTTTGCAGAATACATGATGACAAGTGACCCTCACTCTGGAGGGTATTGCAGGGACCTCTTGGAATGGTCCAGGAATGGTCCAGGCAGTGGAATCTCATCTTCAGTAACCTTATCATCCTCTCAACCATTACCCTCATGGAGGCATGACTCTGCATGTGCCTGTCTTCCACCTCTGTCCTCGGGTTCCACCTTCTTAACGGTACCCATTGTCGCCCAACAGCCAAACATCCAGGCAAGCTGGAGCCACAATTAGCTTTGGCACCTGAGAGTGTCGCAGAATGTATACATCAGTGGACCTACCAGAGTACCTAGCATGATATAAAGAATCTGGGTACTGTGGTCGCATACTATCTGCACATTAACAGAGTGATAATCTTACTTTTCACAAAGACACTAAGCTGACCTGCTGGCACCTTGATGGCCAAATGGGTCTGGTGTCTGGCACTCTGGATATAGGGGCATCCTGAAGTACTTGAGAAGCCTCTGGTTTGCTCAGCCTAGCTGGCCTGATCTGTCCAATAATGGACAAAGGTGTGTACCCATCTGAACAGAGCGTGTTACAAGTTTGACGTAGGTATGGACAGCTGATTGGGGCACTGCTCAAATCCTTACTGATCCCTGGAAAGATCCAGATGCATAAAAATTGAGGGTAACTGTGGTCTTCATCACACAGTGTAAAGCAATCTTTAGCCCAATCATGTAGCATATTGATGTCACGGTTTACTTAAAGAGGTGGAGACTCCTGCAACTTTGAACCTTGGACATGTTGAGATAGCTGAATTGCTCCTGTACAGTCGGACAGCAGGATAGTGGTACATTCTGCGAACATGTCCACCTTGCCCTCCTGCTGGCTGTGCACCACGCGTTCTTGCCTATCTCCTCCCAAAGGTCACTCCCTGCAATGTTGCCTGAGGACGCTTGGCCTCCTTTCCAATATGCCTCTTTTTTCTCCTCAGAAGAGAGACACCTGACAGAGTATACAATCCCCACCTGCTGAAATGCCCTGAAGCAGCGACGAGCAGAATTACTCCAACAGAATTACTAAACAAAAGAGTCCTCAGAATGAAGCTGCAAATGCCACACAGAGGACATGGAGAAAAGATCTGGAATCTCAACAGTGGCGCAACAGCAAACCCTCACCAGGTCTCCATACAACTCTCACAGCCAGTGCATGAGAAAAGTGAAAGAACAGGATGGTCACCAGCCCATGTTGTCTTTGCGCCAACCTGAAATTGCACAGGCAAAGTAAAATTTCAGTCACTCTTTTAACTGGCTACTGAATTGTCAGCGGACTTGCAGCTGACACCTGTATAACTCTCCCGGCTGCCATAAAATAGATTGTAATGAAGTTGGGAAGAGATGCTCGCATCTTCAGGCTATATCATTATATTTTGGAAAATAGACAGACCCAGATTTTGGCAGCCAGTCCAACCTCAATTAAAAGGGAACTTGAACTGATTAAAGAGGCAATGCACTGCTATTTTAATCAGCCTGTGTGCCGTTTTCAGACAGCCCCTGGGTTGCATGGGCAAGTGGGGACCTCATGATCAGTAATTTTTCTATCCAGGTTGGAATAAAAGGCTGCAGAAGGTGCAAAGATTGTGGCGATAAGAGTGTTTATCTTAGGTTGTGCCTTTTTTGGAGTTTTGTCTTATTGTTTAGACAAAGAACAAAGATTACATGCTTATTTTGTTAAATGTATATATTTGGATAAGGAGGGTTCTGGTTTTAAAGAGCCACAACCAGATAGGTCAAAACAGCAGTCAGTTTACAACTTCACAATCCAATTGCTTAAGTATGGGGGTTATTCTGTTAGGTGGAGGCTCTTCTTTAGAAGAAGAGTAAAGGAGGCCTGCTTGCTGAGGACAGCAGATTTTTGAGCCAGGAATATTGGGTGGAAGTTATTTTTCTACACTGTGTGTGCCTTTATAATGCCCTGTTGTAATTCCCACATGCTTTTCCAGGCTCTGCACTATCCACCCACCAAGTCCCCATCGGTTTCATGGAATCATAACATATTGAAGCATGAAAGGAGGCCTTTCACCCATCAAATTTATGCTGGAAATCTCATCAATTAAAAACCATGAATGGATTTGGATCCTCTCCCCTAGCAAGAAGCACATTCCAAATCTTAACAAACATGATTTTAAATACCTATTTCAAATATCCTCTTCACCTTCTCTATTCTAAGGCAAAGAACCCCAGCTTCTCAGGTCTATTCATGTAAATCTAACAATTAACGCCTGGAATCATTTAAAAAAAATCTCTCCTGTACATTCTCCAAAGTATTCAATTCATTGTTAAAGTGTGATGCTTAGAATTGAACACAATCCTCCAGCTGGGTCCAAACTAGTTTTATGTAGGTTTAACATAATTTCCAGAATATTGTGCTCCATTATCCCTAATTATAAAGTCTAGTTTTATCAACTGCTTCGGTAACCTGTCCTGCAATAAAAGGTTTTTGCACAAATACCTCCAAGTCTGTCTTCTCACGAACCCACTTTAAAATTGTACAATTTGGCTTGTATTATCTTCCCTCAATCATGCTACCAAAATATGTTTCCTCACACCTTTCTTTGTTGAATATCACTTGTCGTGTATTTGTTTATTCCTCCGGCCTCTATCCTTTTGAAATCTATTATTAGAACACCACCATCTGCGAGTTCCCCTCCAAGGCAGACATCATCCTGACTTGGAACTATACCACTGTTCTTTCACTGTCATTGGGTAAAAATCTTGGAACCCCTTCCCTAACAGAACACATGGGTGCTGCAATGGTTCAAGAAGATTCCTCAAGTCCAAAGATGAGCAGGTTACGTTGAATGGCCATGTTAAATTGTCCTTAGTGACAAGGGAATTAATATGTGGGGTGATGGAGATAGGTGGGATTGTTGTTGGTGTGGGTTTGATGGGCTGAATGGCCTCCTTCTGCACTGTAGGGATTCTGTGATTCTATGGTCACATAAAGGAATGGACAATAAATGCTGGAGTCACCAGTGATGCCCACATCCCATGAAAGAATACACTTTCAAACAAGTTTTGCACCGTTTTTTACACTTCTCTTTTTGTGTCATCTGCAAATTTAAAATTGCGCCTTATAACCAACCTCAGGTCCACATTATTAATGTATTAGAGAAACCGCAATAATTGCAGAATGGAACTATAGTGAACTCCACGGTATATCTCTCTCCATTTGAAAAACAGTTATTCACTACAACTTTGTTTTCTAACTGAGTCAACTACAACTGCCCCTTTTATTCCATGAGCATTTAATAAGTCTAATACTGTATCAAATGTTTTTTGAAAGTCCAAACGCACAATATTAGTTGCGTTGTCTCTTTTATTTGCTGTATCAAAGTGACAGCCACTGACACCAAAGCTACAATTTTCTGGGATTTGTATTGATAATGAACTCTGCTGACATAAAACTAGCAGAATCACTTTATGTGGGGAGCCCATGAGCTGAAGAACTTGAAGTTTTTAAGCATTAAGTTCTGCAGGAAGATAATGATCTGCATAAAACTTCTCTCTCAGTGACTATGAAGGTGACCACCCATTCCCTCAACAATTCAGTTCAGTTCAGTTTCTACCACGGATCCCTGTAATCTCACCCAAGGAGGGTTATTGACAAGCAAATTTCAGGTGACTGTCACCTTTTATCTGAGTGCAGTCAATTCTATCCTCTTTGGAATCACAGCAAGGCAACATTGAGAAAGGTCCAGGGCGCAATCCAAGAATATCCACATTGACAGGAAGGATTTCACTTTCTATCTATATAAATAGCACATGACAGAAATCAGAGGATCTTTCAATGTCAATGCATTGCAAGATTTTCATCCTTTATAATTTGGCCCAAGCTGACTTCCTTAATGGAACAGAATCAAATCAAGAGATGCCTTCTGAATGACAAAACCTTGGTCCCATTATCCCCCAAATCTCATGTTTATTGAGACATTTACCCTCCCTCAGCTTCTTGATTCAGAAATCCCAGTTCATTGATGGTTTTTGTCATCATCCACTCATTTTATTGCCCACTCTCCTCTGAATTCATTACTTTCCTTAAACTTCTATCTTCATAAATGTTCTCCCACTCATTCATGGCCAGCCTCAACTTTGCTATTATCTGAGGCTGTTTTATTCACCTAATTCTGATCAAAAGAGGGCCATGGACCAGACTTTCAAAATGATGCCGAAGCCTTTAAAAATGGTGGACAGACCCTGATTTCAGGAAACCCAACCCATTCGTGGCACCCCAACTGTTGGTGTCCAGTATAAGGGTGTGGGTCATGAACCCAAACTCTGTACTGCCAACCCAACTGGCTCCATTGCAAGAATAGGCATCTCCTAGCCCTCCACAGTATTCCTGGCTCATAGTTCACATACCCTCAGAAGAGTCATGAACCACTGTTTGGATTGAGTGACTTTTGAAAGGCAAGTTCAAAATGTCTTAGACATATCACCCATCTCCCTCCCATACCAATACATGCCACTCCATCCACCCACCCTGATTACACCCAATAAGAACATAAGAACATAAGAAATAGGAGCAGGAGTAGGCCATCTAGCCCCGCGAGCCTGCCCTGCCATTCAATAAGATTAAATAAATAAATAAAATTGATCTGAAGTGGATCAATTCCACTTGCCCGCTTGCTCCCCATAACGCTTAATTCCCTTATTGATCAGAAATCTATCTACCTGTGACTTAAACATATTCAACGAGGTAGCCTCCACCACTTCAATGGGCAGAGAATTCCAGAGATTCACTACCTTCTGAGAGAAGTTCCTCCTCAACTCTGTTCTAAACTGACCCCCCCTTATTTTGAGGCTGTGCCCTCTAGTTCTGGTTTCCTTTCTAAGTGGAAAGAATCTCTCTGACTCTACCCTATCTAGCCCCTTCATTATCTTATATGTCTCTATAAGATCACCCCTCAGCCTTCTAAACTCCAACAAGTACAGGCCCAATCTACTCAATCTCTCCTCATAAGCTAACCCCCTCATCTCCGGTATCAACCTGGTGAACCTTCTCTGTACTCCCTCCAAGGCCAATATATCCTTTCACAAATAAGGGGACCAAAATTGCACACAGTACTCTAGTTGCAGCTTTACCAGTGCCTTGTACAGTTGCAGCAAGACCTCCCTGCTTTTATATTCTCTCCCCCTCGCTGTAAAGGCCAACATTCCATTCGCCTTTTTAATCACCTGCTGCACCTGCAGACTGAGTTTTTGCAATTCATGCACAAGGACCCCCAGGTCCCTCTGCACAGTAGCATGTTGTAATTTTTCACCATTTAAATAATATTTCATTTTAATATTATTTCTTCCAAAGTGGATAACCTCACATTTGCCAACGTTATACTCCATCTGCCAGATCCTCGCCCACTCACTCAGCCTATCCAAATCTCTCTGTAGACTTTCCGCGTCCTCCACACAATTCGCTTTCCCACTCATCTTCGTGTCATCAGCAAACTTTGTTACCCTACACACAATCCCCTCCTCCAGATTGTCTACATATATGGTAAACAGTTGAGGCCCCAGCACCGATCCCTGCGGCATACCACTAGTCACCAACTGCCAACCAGAAAAGCACCCATTTATTCCAACTCTCTGCTTCCTGTTAGATAGCCAATCCTCAATCCACGCTAACATTTTACCCCCAATTCCATGTACCCTAATCTTCTGCAGCAACCTTTTGCGAGGCACCTTATCAAATGCCTTCTGGAAATCTAAAAACACCACATCCACCAGTTCCCCTCTGTCAACCGCATGAGTCACATCTTCACAAAAATCCAGTAAATTCGTCAAACACGACTTTCCCTTCATGAATCCATGCTTCATCTGCTCAATTGAACCATTCCTTTCCAGGTGTCCTGCTATTTCTTCTTTAATGATAGATCCCAACATTTTCCCAACTACGGACGTCAAGCTAACCAGCCTATAGTTACCCGCCTTTTGTCTACTTCCTTTTTTAAACAGCGGTGTAACAGTAACTGTTTTCCAATCAGCCGGCACTTCCCCAGAGTCCAGCGAATTTTGATAAATAACTACTAACGCATCTGCTATTATTTCTGCCATTTCCTTCAGTACCCTGGGATGCATTCCATCTGGACCTGGGGACTTATCTACCTTCAGTCCCATTAGTCTACCAAGCACTACCTCTTTAGTAACAGTAATTGTATTAAGGACATCACCTCCTACCAACCCTCGATCGTTAATATCCGGTAAGCTGTTTGTGACCTCCATCGTGAAGACCGACACAAAAAACTTATTTAAAGTCTCAGCCATTTCCTCATTTCCCACTATTAAATCCCCCTCTCATCCTCCAAGGGTCCAACATTCACTCTAGCCACTCTCTTACTTTTTATATATTTGTAAAAATTTTACTATCATTTTTTATATTTTGAGCTAGTTTAGTTTCATAATCTATCTTTCCTTTCTTTATCACTTTCTTCATAGTTCTTTGTTGTTTTTTAAAGCTTTCCCAATCTTCTCATTCCCCACTATTTTTGGCCACTCTGTACGCATCGGTTTTTAATTTAATACTCTCCTTAATTTCCTTTGTTATCCACAGCTGGTTATCCCTTTTCTTACAGTCCTCCTTTATCACCAGAATATATTTTTGCTGAGTACTGAAAAAAACTCCTTAAAAATCCTCCACTGTTTCTCAGCTGTCCAACCACCCAGTCTGCGCTCCCAGTCTACATTAGCCAGTTCCGCCCTCATCCTCTCGTATTCCCCTCTGTTCAAGCAGAGGACACTGGTTTGGGACCTTACTTTCTCACCCTCCATCTGTATCAGAAATTCAACCATATTGTGATTACTCATCCCAAGAAGATCCCTCACAAGAAGATCCTTAATTCTACCTGCCTCGTTACACAGTACCAGATCTAAGATAACTCGTTCCCTCGTAGGTTCTGTAACATATTGTTCAAGGAAACTATCCCAACAGCATTCTCAGAACTCTTCCTCAAGCCCACTGCGTCCGATTTGTGTCAACCAATCAATATGCAGGTTAAGATCCCCCATGATTATTGCCGTTCCGTTTTGGCAGGCATCCATTATTTGCTTGTTAATATCCCTCCCCACCTCAAAGTTATTATTTGGGGGCCTATAGACCCACCAGTGACTTTCTCCCATTACTATTTCTTACCTCCACCCACAATGATTCCACGTTTTGCTCCTTGGAGTCTATATTGTCTCTCACTACTGCCCTGATATTATCCTTTATTAACAGAGCTACCCCACCTCCTTTTCCTTCCTGTCTATCCCTCCTAAATGTCTGATACCCCTGGATATTCAGTTCCCAGTCCCAGTCACCCTGTAACCACGTTTCCGTAATGGCCACTAGATCATACCCATTTGTGCTGATATGTGCCATCAACTCATTCACTTTGTTTCGAATGCTTCGTGCATTCAGGTAAAGTGTCTTTATGCCAGCCTTTATCTGGACCCGATTTGTTGAAACGCTACTAACCTCTCCCGAGCCTTCTACTCCTCAACATTAACCTGACTACCCTCTCCTTTACCTTTGATTTTGTAATTCCCCATAGCCTATGCCAACCCATGCCCTGCTTACCATCCCATGACCTCTTGCATTCCTCATGCCATTCTATACTATTCACCCAGTGTACATTATATACAAAATCAATGAATTATATAGTACCAATAGCATATGTGGAATTGCTCAGAAAAAAATTTTGACAAAATAAGTTGCAGAAAGCACAGCTTATTATAAGCACTTAAAGATGTCAGTCAAGCAATAATGAGGACAGGTGTTAGAACTTTTTCACTAGAAATGGATGACCTTATTCTGCATTCCTGAATGAGAATCCAGTCTCATCAGCTAATTTTCTCAATAGCTCGTTCTGATTTGATAATTGGAGAGAATTGGGTGGCATGGTAGCACAGAGGTTAGCACTGCTACCTCATTGTAGCAGGGACCCTGGTTCAATTCCAGCCTTGGGTGACTGTCTGTGTAGAGTTTGCACATTCTTCCTGTATCTGCCTGGGTTTCCTCCAGGTGCTTTGAGTTCTTCTCACAGTCCAAAGAAGTGCAGGTTAGGTGGATTGGCCCTACTAAATTGGCCTACAGTGTCCCAAAATGTGTTGGTTAGGAGAATTAGCCGGGTAAATAAGCGGGATTACGGGGATAGGGCCTGGGTAGGATACTCTGTCAGAGAGTCGGTGCAGACTCTTTGGGCCAAATGCCCTCCTTTTTCACTGTGGGGATTCAATGATTCTATGAACTGTTAAATTTGCTTTATTGATTGTACTAGGTCTGACTTTAACCAGTGGAGGGATTTCCCCTGATTCCTAATGACTTCGGTTTTGCTAGGACTCCTTGAAACCACATATAAAATACATAAGCCACAAAGCCATGGTTACTTACAGAGTTACAGCCCTTGCCTTGCTCTGAGGTTGGAGTTGTGGCTATAATGTTGCACAGATTTCATTGAGGATCTTTAGTGTCAAATGTAGTTCCTTACTAAGGTTCAAGTAGAAATATTCTCCCTGAACATCCTGGGCAAATAAGGCATCCCACTGAGATGTCTCCCTCAACCACCCTTCTCTCTCTTATCGAAACCTGCCCTACTCTGCATGGCTTCTGCTCATTCACGGAATCCTGTTTCTATTTCCAACACAAAAGTCTATTGAGACACATGTATGAGAGCCACTGGTTTATGCAGAAGCCTATCTTGAAATCTGCAATAAGTATTTCAGCACTTGCTTCACCGCTCTACGTATACTATTGAAACAACTATGAAAAGCATCAACATTATTTATGAATGTAGCAACAGTCAAAAGAACCAACAACTATCCAGTTAAATAAGGCTGGTGGAATGGGGGAGGTGATAGATGGAATCCTTCCTGCTGGTTAATATGCTTCCAGTCAGGAGATTAAGAGAGAGCATGGAGCTCCAAAATGGCAGAACTGACATCAATCCAGTATTGTATGCTGAAAGGTGGCATGCTTTGCCTACTCTGAAGTTTTCAGCGAGACTTTGAGTATGTGTATGCTGACATCTTTACCAAGACAATGGCTAGTGTGCTTCAATCACAAGCGTGCATGCATATCTTGAAAACCATTTTGCAGCTCTAATGGCACTTGCCACCTTCCAAAAAATGATGCTGCCATCTATTAAATCTATTTTTTTTACCCAAAATTCCTTTGGAATCACTGTTCCTCACCTTGCATTATTTTTTAAAAAACATGTAAAATAATCATATTTATCTGTGTTGGAATACATCTGTTACAATTTTGCTCATTCACTTAATCATTGTTACTTTAACGCTGCAGGCAGCACAGTGGCACAGTGTTTAGCACCGTTGCCTCACAGCACCAGAGACCAGGGTTCAATTCCTGGCTTGGATCACTGTCTGTGTGGAGTTTATATGTTCTCCTTGTGTCTGTGTCGGTTTCCTCCGGGTGCTCCGGTTCCTCCCACAGTCTGAAAAACGTGCTGGTCAGGTGCATTGACCCAAACAGACAATGGAGGGAATTTCATAGTAACTTAGTAAGTGTTAATGTAAGCCTTCCTTGTGACTAATAAATAAACTTTACTTTTAATAGAACATAGAACACTACAGCACAAACAGGCCCTTCGGCCCACGAGTTGCGCCAATCACATCAACACCTACCAACCTACAGACCTATCTATAACCCTCAATCTCATTAAACCCCATATACTCATCCAGAAGTCTTTTAAAAGACCCCAGCGAGTTCGCCTCCACCACCACTGACGGCAGCCAATTCCATTCACTCACCACCCTCTGAGTGAAAAACTTACCCCTAACATCACTTCTGAACTTCCCTCCCTGTACCTTAAATCTGTGTCCTCTCGTAGCAACCATTTCAACCTGGGGAAATAGCCTCTGAGAGTCCACCCTATCTATTCCTCTCAACATTTTGTAAACTTCTATCAGGTCGCCTCTCAACCTTCGTCTCTCCAGGGAAAAGAGTCCCAGCTTCCTCAACCTAACTTCATAAGGCATGCCTCCCAGTCCAGGCAACATCCTTGTAAATCACCTCTGTACCCTCTCAATAGCTTCTACATCTTTCCTATAGTGAGGCGACCAGAACTGCGCACAATACTCTAAATGAGGCCTGACAAGGGTCTTATAAAGTTGCAGCATTACCTCCCGACTCCTAAACTCAATCCCTCGATTAATGAAGGCCAGTACACCATACGCCTTCTTGACCATCTCCTCCACCTGCGAGGCCGATTTAAGAGTCCTGTGGACCCGGACCCCTAGATCCTTCTGCTCTTCAACACTACTCAGACTTCTGCCCTTGATAGTGTACTCGTTCATCCCGTTGGTTCTGCCAAAATGGACGACTACGCATTTATCCGCGTTGAAGTCCATCTGCCACTTCTCCGCCCAGTCCTGCATCCTATCTATGTCCTGCTGCAACTTTTGCCATCCTTCCAGACCATCCACAACACCACCGACCTTAGTGTCATCAGCGAACTTACTTACCCATCCCTCCACTTCCTCATCCAGGTCATTTATGAAAATGACAAACAACAAGGGTCCCAGAACAGATCCTTGAGGCACTCCGCTGGTGACTGACCTCCATTCAGAAAAAGCCCCATCCACAACCACTCTCTGCCTTCTGCAGGCAAGCCAGTTCTGGATCCACAAGGCCAAAGGCCCTTGGATCCCATGCCCTCTCACCTTCTCAAGAAGTCTTGCATGGGGGACCTTATCAAACGCCTTGCTGAAGTCCATGTACACTACGTCCGCGGCACTTCCTTCGTCAATGTGTTCAGTCACATTATCGAAGAACTCAACTAGGCTTGTAAGGCACGACCTGCCCTTGACAAATCCATGCTGACTATTCCTGATCATGTCAAACCTCTCCAAATGTTCGTAAATCTTGTCCCTCAGAAGCCTCTCCATCAGCTTACCAACCACTGAGGTCACACTCACCGGTCGGTAATTTCCCGGGCTATCTCTGTTCCCTTTCTTGAAAATAGGAACTACATCTGCAATCCTCCAATCCTCCGGAACCTCTCCCGTCTCCATTGACGACGCAAAGATCATCGCCAGGGGCTCCGCAATCTCTTCCCTCGCCTCCCACAGTATCCTGGGGTACATCCCATCTGGTCCAGGCGACATATCTACCTTGATAGAGTTCGAAAGTTCCAACACATCCTCCTCCTTAATATTCACGCATTCAATCTTTTCCATCTGCTGCAAATCCATAACAAAATCTCCCGGATCAACTTCCACTGTGAATACTGAGGCGAAGTACTCGTTAAGCACCTCTGCCATTTCTTCTGGTTCCACACAAACCTTTCCCCCCTCACCTTTTATAGGTCCTATCCCTTCTCTTCTTATCCTTTTACCTTTCACATTTATAGAAGGCCTTGGGATTCTCCTTAATCTTACCCGCCAAGGTCTTCTCATGACCCCTTCTGGCTCTCCTAATTTCCCTTTTAAGTTCCTTCCTACAGTCCTTATACTCCTCAAGATCTTTAACCTCTCCTAATTCCCTGAACCTCTTATACACCTTCCCTTTCCTCCTGACTAGGTTCAACACAGCCTTTGTGCACCACGGTTCCCGCGACCTACCAAAACCCCCTTGTCTCATCGGAACGTTGTCATTCAGAGCTCCAGACACACATTCCTTGAATATCTGCCATCGTCCTTCGGTACTTTTCCCTAAGAACGCCTCCTTCCAGTTTATTTGTCCAAGTAACTTCCTGACTTCTTCGTATCTCCCCTTACCCCAGACAAACACCTTCCTAGCCTGCCTGATCCTAATGTATCCATCTGTATGATTTGAGATATCACCAATTTTTGTATCATCACATTAGGACATCACTGCTGGAACTCCTCAGAGTAGTATCCTAGGCCTATCATTCTTCAGCTGTTTCACCAATTACCATCCCTTCGCCATAGGGTCAGAAATTGGGATGTTTGTTGATGGTTGCACATGTTCAGCACCACTTGCAATTCCTCAAGTTTTGGGTAGGAATTTCCTCCCACTCCGTGTGTGTTTTGCAATGGTGGGAAGTGGATTTCTCATGAACGCACCCCTTGCTGCCAGGAAACCTGGCGAGGAAGGAGCATGGTTGCATCAGCAACGGAACTGTAAGATCCCATTTGTTGAATGGGAGCAAAATACCAGCCACTGAATCAGTCCACATCCACACGTAGCAAAACCTGGACAATGTCCAGGCTTGGGTGTGATAAATGGCAAATAATATTTGTGCTGCACAGGAGCCAGGAAATGACCACCTCCAACAAGAGATACTCTAGTCATCACCCCATGTCATTCAATTGTATTACAATCGCTGAAACCCCCACTGTCAACAACCTGTGGTTGACCATCAACTAGAAACTGAACTGACTTAGCCAGATAAATATTATGGCTACAAGACAGATAAGAGGATGGGAATTCTGTGGAGAGTAACTCACCTCTTGATTCTCAAAACCTGTCAAAAATTTACATAGCATAAGTCAAGAACTAAGATAGAATATTCTCCACTTGCTTGGATCAGTGCAGATCCAAAATACCCAATAAGTACAACACTATCCAGCACAAAGCAGCTTGTTGGGTTGGAATTCCTTCCACCACCTTACACATTCACTCTCTCCACCCCCAACACACAGTGCACCATCTGCAAGATATACTGCAGCAACTCACCAAGATGGCACCTTGCAACCTCTACCACCGAGAAGCACAAGGACAGCAGGCATAAGACCAGCTGCAAGTCACACACTTTGCAGATTTGGAACTGTTCTTTCAGTTGCTGGGTCAAAATACTGGAACTCCCTTCCCAAGGACACTGGGTGCACCTACACTGCATGAACTGCAGTGTGGTTTAAGAAGGCAGCACATCACCATCTTCTCGAGGGCATTTAGGGATGGGTAATAAATATTGACTGAGCCTTTAGCGCCCACATCATGTGAACAATTTTTTTTATATGTACTTGGATATATGGCTTCTAACTGTGTTATATAAATCCTGAATAAATGTTGTTGGGGCTCCAACATGCATCTTTGTGACACATCACCAGTCATCCGAGTAAATTCTTATTATCCATACTCTCTTTCTACCACTTGATTGATTTCCTAACCTGATCAACTAATTTGTCTTCAATTCCATTAACTTTAATTGTAGTTCATTGTCTCTTAAACTTTAGTTAATATCTTCTAGAAGTCCATATAAACTACACCACAGATACACCCCTGTCAACTATTTGAATTATTTCCTCAAAACAACCAATTAGGTTTGTTAGACATGGCCTACCCTTAACCAATCCATGTTGGATCTCTCGAAACAGTTCAGATTTCTCGAAGTGCTCAGTTCTTCTGTTCTTCATTATAGATTCCAATAACTTCCCCACAGCAGATGTTAGACTTAGTAAGTTATTATTTCCAAGTGTCTCTCTTTCTCCTTAAATAATGGAGTTAGACTTGTAATTTTTCAATTGATTAGTTAGTTCGGAGACTTGTTTGCTTTTTTGTGTGAAAATACCATTGGCACATTACACAGAAATGGTCACCCTGCAGCTGAATGACGTTTTTTAGATCACACCTCTTTTCTTGCTGCTTGTTGGTTATATTATTACACATTTGGTTTCTCAGTTGTTATGCTTGTTGTTGCTTACACAGTGCAAATTTTCTCCACTTTGAAGTTCAGATAACACCTTTTCCTTCCCTCCGCCCACGATATTTTGACTATTAGTTTTCGTGCATTTCAGCTGCAAAAGCTTAAAAAATGCTCACACGCGTCATTAGCATGTATTAGCATATATTATCCAACTTTAGAATACTTTTTCTAATTGACTTGATTTTCATAGATCCATCGCATTTCAGTTTAAAATAGCTGATGTGAAAAAGCACAATTTTCTTTCTTCATATCATGAATATTGTGGCTTTGCACTTGATAAACATTGGAATCCTGAAGAATAAATCTGACACAAAGTTCTTTGTCGTTTTATCCAACATTAGGAAAATACAACTGGCATAAACTGATAGAAGAAATATTAATAAGATGAAAAGACAAACAACAGGTGCAAAGCATGTGGCCAGATCAGTGGACAGGGAGATTGAAGAGGGAAACAGTATTTGCAAAAGAAAGACCAAGCTATGAAGAGCAAAAGACAAAACAGTAACAAACTACTGATAGAAGTAGAAGGAAGAATATAAGGAAGAAACCTCTTCCTTATATTCTTCAACCTTCTGACAACCTCCTGAAGAAAGGCAAGCAGTAAGATAAGGCAAAAGGACAACATCTTTAAGTTTTGTCTATTCCCCCAATCAATTGTGTTAGCAGCAGAAAAACAGTCACCACTATGCAGAAAATTCCATATGCACGCTGTGAGCACTAACCACTTGCTCCAGTGACCACTTGAGACTCTTAGTACACCACTGCTCATGGAATCCCTAGAGTGCAGAAGAGGCCATTTGGCCCATCAAGTCTGCATCGACTCCCTGACAGAGTATCTTACCCAGGCCCTCTCCCCTGCCCTATCTCTGTAACCCCACACATTTACCCAGCTAATTCATCTAATCTTCACATCTAGGGACATTAAGGAGAAATTTAGCATGTCTGATCCACCTAACCTGCACATCTTTGGACTGTGAGAGGAAACCCACACAGACATGGGAAGAATGTGCAAGCTCCACATAGACAGACACCCAAGGCCGGAATTAAACCTGGGTTCCAGGAGCTGTGAGGCAGCAGTGCTAACAATTGCACCACCATGCTGCCTAAAGGATAATCCATTTCAATGTTTAAAAGGGGAACTTGGAAGTTGCTTGAGAAAACAAACATCAGAAAATACTGGGAATGAAAAGGAATGTGAGATTAGAGATGCAAAATAGAAACACATGAGGTTGACTGGTCCAAAATACCTGTTTCTGGACTGAAAATTTATTTGTGATTCTACTGTCTATTTTGAATTGCTCTTAATACTACACTGTCCAGCCATATCCAGGCCAAAATTAATATAGCTATTTACAAGGAAGAGCAAAAACAGATGCAATGAGAAATAGCATGAAAACAATAAAGAGGAGAATTGCAGAATCACAGAATTGTTATGACACAGTAGGAGACTTTTTGGCCCATCATGTCGGCACTGGCTCTGCAAATTAGTTCACAAAGCATTAAAATACTCCTTCTGCACACAGTTCATGCAACAGATTTTGGATTAAACATTTGCAGACTTTTCAGCAAGTAATCATTGTACTTGAATGGTGTGGCGTCATGCACAAACGTTTATTAAACCAAACTGAAATTAAAGTTGAGCAGATGGGGCTGTCTTTTTAAGAAAAAATTATAAAAATCAAAAACAAGTTCCAACATTTATCTCATCTATTGCATGACTACATCACAGCATAAAGTTATGACATCACAAATTTTTAGTAAAACTGTTCTGGAGGAGACATTTTATAAACTTTGGACTGAGCGTAAAGACTGTCTTTTAAGTGGTTTCTGAAGGTCACAAGCTTTCTCCTTCTGGATTCGGGCAGGATCCCCTTCAGCCAGACAAAATTGAAACATCCTCAGACATATACATTTGAAATTCAATGATTGTTCCAAAAAAGTAAACAGAAACTTATAGACTTGATGGCTTTTCTTCTAAACATGAGACACAAACTTGTAAGCCACTGTAAGGTGGACAACCATGATCCACTACAAGTGGTAAGGAGACTTCCAATTACAAAATGGGACTACCACTTACTTATATTATATGGAAAGTGATCTTTGAACATTTTCAAGGCAGTGGGCCAGCAGCAAGCTACCTAAAAACAGATTCCATCAACAACCATGTCAAAGAAGATTTATGATGTGGAGATGCCGGTGATGTCACACTGTCTGTAACCCCCATGACTTGCCTGGACTTACAAAATCTCACTAACTGTCCTGGCTGGAGGCAATACATATCTCTTTAACCTGTGCATAACCCTGTCTCCACTCACATTGTTTGTACCTTTTAAGACTTGATCACCTGTAAAGATGCACATTCCAACCATTATCTTGTAAATTGAGTTTGTGTCTTTATGTGCCCTGTTTGCGAACACAACTCCCACTCAGCTGATGAAAGGGCAGTGTTCTGAAAACTTGTGCTACCAAATAAACCTGGTGTTGTGAGACTTTTTAAAGAAGATTTAACCAACAGAAAGAAATCTAAAAACAGCTACTGGTCTACTGTAAAGTAACTCAGAAGCTAAACGTGCCGTGCCTGCAGGTCAGAAAGAACATTCTCTCCTTCATGTAAACCTGATGCCACCTACTAAATTAAAGCAATCTTCCATATCACAGCTGCAGAGACATCTCTACAATCTCAAGACCTTCACTTTAGACAATCCACCATCTCGACTTCAAAACACATCAAGCCTGCACTGAATATGGACTAAACTTTGATTCAAATTTATAAAGCACCATTGCATCATTACTTGTGAATAATCTTTGTGTTTGTGTGCATGTTAGTAACTTTACATTTTCTTAGGTAACGTCCAAAGCAATAGTGTGAAATAAACTAACTTTTTCCTTTTTAAGTAAAAAGGTTTTCTGCTGGGTTATTTTTGAATTAAATTACTCAATTTATGGAGAGTCAATATTAATATTGTCACTGGAGTAGTAATTCGGAGTAATGTTCAGAGTAGTAATGTTCAAATCCCATCATGGCAGATGGTGACATCTGAATGTGAATCCAATAAAACCTGGAATTAAAAGTCTAATGATGACCTTTGTCAATTGTGATAAAAAAACCCATCTGGTTCACTAATGTCCTTCAGGGGAGGAAATATTCTGTCCTTACCTGGACTGGCCTACATGTGCCTCAAGACCCACAGCAATGTAGTTGACTTTTAAAACGCCTTCTGAAATGGCTACTCGGTTCAAAGGTAATGAGGCACGGACAATAAACAATGGCCCAGCTGGTGATGCTCACATCCCATGAATGAATTTTTAAAAGCTCTCCAAGGATACAATATACATGTTTAAATATAAATACATTATTCACGGATGACTTTGGGGAAACACCTTTAAAGCATCTTTGATGAAATGTTTACATTTAATTTAGCAATTCTTCTAATGCCACACAGCATTTTTCTCAAGAGCTGTCAGGTATGATTGAAAAGGCTGGCTTTGCTCACTCCGCATCTCCAACCATGTAGTCTGCAAATGGGCTTTAAGTGGCAGCTGAATTAAGGCATCAGACAGAGCCAAGTTCCTGCACTGCAGCTATCTCCCAAAGAATCATTCTAAAGAATGAGAAATACTGGAAATACTCAGTGAATCAGATAACTTTTCATGGTGATGACTTTTCATCCGATCATTGAGTTGAAAAGGTAATTCTGTTTCTCTCTATGGGGATGCTACCTGAGCTGCTTAGTATTTCATAAAAACATAGAAACTAGAAGATGGAGTAAGCCATTCAGCCCTTTGAGCCTTCTCCGGCATTCATTTTGATCATAGCTGATCATCAAATTCAATATCCCATTCCCCCCTCTACCCACATCCCTTGATCCCTTTCAGCCCAAGAGCTATATCAAATCTCTCCTTGAAATCAGACAACATTTTGGCCACAACTACATTCTGTGGTAGTGAATTCCACCCTCTGGGTAGAAATTTCTCCTCATCTCAGTTCTAAAAGGTTCACACCAGGGAGAGGCCGTTCACTTGCTCCATGTGTGGGAAAGGATTTATTAATTCCTCTAATCTAGTATCACACCAATAGGTACACATCAGGGAGAAACAATTCAGCTGCACTTCTTGTGGAAAGAATTTCATGCATTCAGTGTACATCAGTGGGTTCACAATGGTGAGAGGCCAATCACCTGCTCCCAGTATGGGAAAGGATTCACTTGTTCATCTCACCTCATGAAACACCAGCAACAAGTGAAGACAGGGAATGGATTCTGTGTTAAATTTATCCTCAAACTATGACTCCTAGTTCTAGACTCCCCCACCATTGGGAACATTCTTTCTGAATCTACCCTGTCTAAACCCTGTTAGAATTTTAAAAGTTTCTACGAGATCCCCTCTCACTCTTCTGAACTCCAGTGAATATAATTCGAATTGACTTAGTCTGTCATCATGCGACAGACTTGCAGTCCCAGAAATCAGCCTGGTAAACCTTTGCTGTACTCCCTCTATATCAAAGAATTCCTTCCTTAGCTAAGGACACCAAAACTGCATACAATACTCTAGGTGTGGCCTCACTAACGCCCTATACAATTGTAGCAAAACATTCCTATCCCTATACTCAAATCCTCTCGCTACGAAGGCCAAAATACCATTTGCCTTCTTTATTGCCTACTGTACCTGCACACTTACTTGCAGCGACTGATGCACAAGGACTCCACCTCTCTCAATATACACCCATTCAAGTAATAATCTGTCTTATTATTGCTACCAAAATGGATAACCTCACATTTATCCACAGTATACTGCATTTCTACAATTTTCTCTTGTTATTTCTGAGTTCCAGCATCGTCAGGATTTTGTTCATGCATCAGATGAACAATTTCCAACTCTTCATGAAGGGAAAGGAGCATCCAACTATGTTGTTAGCATGGCTCCATACACACATTTTCTATGTGCAGAATGTATTTAAATAAAAGTGCAAAGAAAATCAATGAATTCATTTTTCAAAATTTTGAAGAAATCTCTAACAATCATTTGTCTAATTCTATATTTATTTATTTATTAGTGTCACAAGTAGGCTGACATTAACACTGCAATCAAGTTACTGTGAAAATCCCTGAGTCACTACACTCCGGTGCTTGTTTGGGTACACTGAGGGAGAATTTAACATGGGCAATGCACCTAACCAGTTCATCTTTCGGACTGTGGGAGGAAACTGGAGCACTTGAGGAATGTCACGCAGACATGGTGAGAATGTGCAGACTCCACACAGATAGTGACTCAGGCCGAAAATCCAATCCAGATCCCTATCACTGTAAGGCAGCAGTGCTAACCACTGTACCACCATGATGCCCATTCAACTTCAAATTGAATGCCTCTTAGAGCTAAACATTTGTAGGAAATGGAATAGATTAAACTATTACTTTTTATTTGCACACCCAAACAGAATATGGGCCCAGCGTAATAGTTCCTCTTTAGGGTATGAAGCAAAATAAATAATTAGCATTCCCAGCACATAGTGCACAGGGTGTGCAATGGCTAGATTAGAATTATAATGACATTAGTGTTCTTGTGTTCATGTGAACATCATTTTCAGGTGCCAGCACCTTATAGTGGATTATCTTTAATAAAGGAATAACCCTGAAATTTCAGAAAGCTTCTGACGGTGCAAAGGTGGAGACCATGGTAGTGAATGAGACCTCCAGACAGGTTTAAATCTTTGGCTTGTCAAGCAGTAGAGCAGGCTGAGCATTCAGCTATTTCAAAAGCAACGAGTTCAGAGGCACTTTGGACCTGAATCTCATTTGAATAGAGTTAGCACCAAACTAACATCCCGGTGCAATTCTTCTTCAAGAATTCCTACTTAGGTGACCTGTCAATGGGTTTTGGGAAGGAGGTATGAGTGTAACACGTTGGGCATCAAAGTTGGGTGGGTTGCAACATCCAGTACTGTCGTGCAGCAAAGATAAGCAATTCTGATCTTCCTGGTTTCACAAAAATATAACTTGCAAATCTTTTTAGACTGCATTTAGAGCGACCCCTTTAAGGACAACTGCTTAGGTTGGTCAACTCTACAAAACAGTCATGGCAGTGTGCAGCACATCCTTTGTCAATGTGTTTTAGAAAAATGCAATTAGGATCTTAACTTTTATCTCTTCTTGGGAATTAGCTGAGTATGAGCTTTCAACATTTCAAGCCACATATTTTTAATGTCAGCCAATCTCCATTTGACCCTTCATTTTGAAGTTTCACAGAGAATCTTACTCACTTACTCTTTGAATGGAATTGTAACCCTCAAGAGCTGATCGGTTGGGAGTAGTTGGGATTAAAAATATTTTTTTTTAGAACCAGGATATCACCTGGCTCCAACATGTCCATATCCAAGTTTATTGGAGGTGTATTTCAATGATTAGTACATGCACTTGATGTCCTTAAAAGACATAATGAATTATGTTTCAACTGTCTTTTTTAAACTTAGCCCCAAATTGTACTTGAGCTGGTGGGTTGTCATTGCTCGGATACTGCCAAGGAAACTAGAGACAGGTATGAGCAGCAATGCAGGTAGATTTTTAAATTCGTAGTGTGGGTGGGGACACCTGTTAAGATGTGAGAGTGCTTTGGGTGAAATTCCAACTTCCACGTCCCCTTTCAACATCATCCTTGTCCCGCACCAGTACCTGTGTCCATCACTCTGTGGCAAACAAAACATGTAAAGATCAGTGGCATGTTGTAGATCACTGATAAAACATGTCATCCCATTTTAGGAGATAGATAATTTGGCATCCAAATTCCACAAGGTCAGACCTGTTTGTAGACTCTGCAGACTGAGACTTAAAAATGGTTTTTTACTTTACCTTATTTTAGATTGAGGAATAGTCTAGAAGAATTTTACATACCTCTACTAATCAAAGCCCAAGATTTTTGAATTGCAAGGATGGAAGGATAGTTGTCACAATCCTGGAAGAAACCTGGTAATTCGTTCTTATGAATCACATTTGCAAACTGTCTCTTTGTAAATACATCTTCATACACTGTGATCAAACAAAAAGAGACAAATTTTGTGGTTACAGTGAGGTTGGAAGATTTTCACAAAGCACCTTAGCACCACAAGGTCACAAAACATTTTGGTAGAAAATGATACATTTGATCAGTAAGTTAACTGCAGGGGATCGAAAAGCTTCTACAAGATTTGTTTTAAAACTTGATAATGTTACAAATGCACGACAAATCAATCAATGGCTTTCAGAAATCGATCAACTTGTTGTGCACTGGCTGCATTTTCTGTTTTTACTTGCAACTTCTTCTTGCCATTCTTATTTGTTATCAATTTTAACCATCATTTAAACCCATTACAGGCAAAAGGTTCATAAATGAAGGTCTTCTCAGTAGTTATTTGGATGGTGGTAGAAAGGAGAGGAACTGTTCTGCACTTAAATAGGTAGTCTCACTCTCCACAATGAGGAAGTCCTCCTATTAGGTTAATTGATGAAGGATTTCATCTGAAGGACAGACTGAAGTAGTTGGGGTTGTTCTCCTTAGAGAAGGTTATATGAGATGTTATGAAGGTGCTCAAAATCATGAATCTAGAAGTAGATAGTGAGAAACTTTACCTCTGGTGGAAGGATTGAGAATCACAGACACATACTTTAGGTGACTGACAAAAGAACCAAAGATACCAGGAGAGAAAACTTTTTTTATATGGCAGGTAATTAGGATCCAAAATGTTCTGCCTGACAGGGTGATGGAGGAAGATTCAATTGTGATTTTCAAAAGGGAATTTGATAAGCACCCAAATAAAATAAGCTAAACAGGCTATGGCAAAAAGTCAGAGGTATAGGACCAGCTCAATTTCTCATGCAGAGAACTAACATGGAATCAATGGGCTGAACGGCCTCATGTCATGCTGCACCCATGCCATGTTTCTAACTGAAATGGAACGGGAAGTTGGCCACAGGAAAATCTACTTCATAGAGGCTGGGAGATTAAATACCAAAAAATTAAAGAACGTAGCAGGATGTGTTATGATAATATGTGTTTAAGAATACCAAATGCTAGACATGTCACAAAGCAGACCACTTTAATAGCAATGCCAAACACTAGCAGTTTTTATTTTTTTACTGATTTTGTGCTATTATTTTAATATTGAAAATAAAGAGATTAAAAGGAAGAGAAAAAATGACAATTATATCTGCACATCTTCCATCTGCATAAACTATGCACTTCAAGATAACAGAACAAAGTCAATAAATAATGACTGCAAACTCATTAACTACAAATTCAAACTACAAATTCAAACTCATTAAAAGCTGTTAGGAACTTAATTTTTTATACTGGATAACTAAGGAAAGTTAGTTTAGTTTGTCTCAATCTATTTCTTAGATGCTTGTCCATCGCATGAAATTGATTATTTTTAGACAATGATTTGTACTGAAACTAACATTTCTTTTTTAAAAATGTTAATTTGGCTGATGTGGGCAATGCAATTTGAGATTGATATAGCCCATGTGATTTGGGACAAATTAGAAGGAGTTTTATTCAACATCTGCTCTGGAATAATTATACAGTTACTGGGTAACAAATGTGTGAAAACATCCCATGAATGGGTCATGCTATCATTGTGATTATTTTAATTTAAGAATGTAGATAAAACAAAGAAAATGATGAAGGTTAATTAGCTCCTGAACAGTCAGTTCTGCATCCAATATTATTTGTTTTTATTTACTAACATCTGCACTTTTTATTTTTGTTTCAATATTTGCAGGATTTATCATTTACTTTCTTGATGGATGCCCTTAATGCTGAATATTTTTCTATCGGGTTACCTTTCCACATCTTGCTTAATGGAATTATACTGTGTATATATTTAACATACAAGTTTGCAATTCCCTTCTCTGTTCTTTAAGACAACAATGATATGTTTATCATATGGGCAAATTTCCCTGCCAAAACAGCAAAGTGAAACATTTCTGATGAATCATTAAATGTTCATTAACAGGGTGTAAACTCAAGATCACACTTCTTCTGGCAACTACAGGACTTAGGAACATAGGAATATGAACAAGAATAGGCCATTCAATCCCTTAAGCCTGTTCTGCCATTCAATTATACAATAGTGGATTTTTATCTATCTTGTCTTGATTCCATAACCTTTGATCACTAACAAAAATCCATCACTCTCAGGTTTGACATTTTCAACTGACCTAGCCTCAATGATGTTTTGAGGGAGAAATAAGTTACAGATTTCCACTATGATATGTGTGAAGAAGTATGGTGGCACAATGGTTAGCACTGCTATTGCACAGCCCCAGGGAACAGGATTTAATTCTGGCCTTGGTGACTGTGTGTGTGGAGCTTGCATGTTTTCCCCATGTCTGTATGAGTTTCCTCCGGATGATGCTTTCACAGTCAGTGGTATGGTAGCACAGTGGTTAGCACTGCTGCTTCACAGCTCCAGGGACCTGAGTTCGATTCTGTACTTGGGTCACTGTCTGTGTGGAGTTTGCACATTCTCCTTGTGTCTGCGTGGGTTTCCTCTGGGTGCTCCAGTTTTCTCCACAGTCCAAAAATGTGTGGGTTAGGTTGATTGGCCATGCTAAAATTGCCCCTTTGTGTCTGAGATGCGTAGGTTAGCGAGATTAGCAGGAAAGTGTGTAGGGATATGGGGGTTGGGCCTAGGTGGGATTGTGGTCAGTACAGACTCGATAGGTCAAATGGCCTCCTTCTGTCCTGTAGGGTTTCTATGATTTCTATGATTCCAGTCCAAAAATGGGCAATTTAAGTGGATTGGTGATGTTAAATTGTCCCATAGGGTCCTAAAATGTGTAGGTTAAGTGGATTAGCTAAGGTGACTGCATGGGGTTACAGGAATAGTGCAGAGAAGATGGGCCTGGGTATGATGTTCTTTGGAGAGTCAGTGCAGATTCGATGGGCCAAATGGCCTCTTTCTGCACTGAGGGATTCTTTGGTTCTATGATACTGTTTAACATCACCCTTAGTAGCCTGGTTCTAATTTTAAAGTAATGCCCCTCAGGTTCAGTACTCTGAGACCAGAGGAAATAGTCTCCACCGACCCAATTAACTCCTCCGTTCACCTTAAACATCTCAATTAACACCTTACTCTTCTGCACTCAAGGGAACAAAAGCTCAATTATACAACCTGTCTTCACAATTCAACCTTTTAACTATGGTTTCATTTTGGTAAATTTGTGCTGTATCCCCTCAAAGCACAGGAGCTGAATGCAGTGCTCCAAAGTGGGTCTAGTCAGAGCTCTGTACAGCTTTAACATAAATTCCACAGCTTTGTATTCCAACCCCTTTAAGGTAAAGGCCATTACCTGCTTTTAAGGAATGTTTTTATATCTGTCTGCTGAGGTTTTATGGTGCAGTGGTAGCATCCTTACCTCTGAGCCAGAAGTTCTGGATTCTAAACCCGCTTCAGGATTTAATGGTCACCAAATGTAACAATGTGGTCCATAATGTGGCCAAACAGGTTGAGTATTAGCCTGTAAATCCTTCCAGTATGGCTAATAGCAGATGTTAAAAATAGGACAGTTTCCTGGTCAGCCATTCAGCAGAAGATAATGACAAACCACTACAGTGTGTCAGCATAATCATGGACCAATCTAATGGAAGTCCATGATTTCAAATGCTCTCTCGGGGCTTGGTATCTGTTCATTAGATTTTAGTGAATTCTATTCTTGGAACCCTGGATTTCTCTAAATAGAATAACGTTGGCAATCCATTATCATCCAGAAGGCACTTACAATTTTAAAATACAATTCACAATAGTTGATGAACATACATGAATGACATTAAGATAAAATCTCAACTTGCTTATACTTGTGTTGGTAAACTTCTTACTTTTTTTGTTGTCAAGCCATTCTTCGAATTCCGAAAATACAAATGATATTGATTTCTTGGGAGCACTATAATATTCTCGCAGGCGCGTCATCATATTGCGATACTTTTTTACGACTACTTTAAGGGATGATCCATGTTCTAGGGCCTGTAATTAAACAGATTTTAAATTTCACATAATTAGCTTCCTGTTAACTATTCTGTCACAAAACAAGAGCCATAGTGTATTGTTGAAGCATATCCTCTGTTTTAATGTCAAAATTAATCAAAAAAATGAAAGCTCCCCACCAGAATATTTAGACATAATTCTGCATTCACCAGTGATCAACAGGTATCACATATACTCATTTGTGATCATCCATGTTCAAAGGTGACAATTTATCCATCATTTGACATCCAAGTAATCAAATAGCAGTCAGCTGACATCATTGGCGATCTACTGACTTCAAATAAAATCAAATTAAACTCAAACACCATTTGCAATCATCTAGCATCATTTGATTACCTTCAAATGACTCAGAAGCATTCAACTGACATGAAAAGCTACCATAAAGTTTGTTCGTGAGGCCAAATTCTTTCAGGGCATCTTACCAAAAATATTCCAAGTGCTGAACAAGTGTGAAAACAGAAGAGAATCAGGTTCATTTTTTGGGCAAGCTCCCAGATACAATCATATGGCACTTAGGAAAATAGAGGCAATACGTGATTCTCGCCTGTAGGGGGAGTGGGCAAACCCTATTAACAACAGAAATCTGGCCGCTGAGCTGTGGCGTGCACAAGTGCTCCAATCTCCTTGTGCACTGTGTACAGTATGAACACAGTATTGGGATATCAGTCACATCCCCCTCCTGACACCCACTCCTCACCCTGCATCCTGATCACTACTCCGGCCAATTATCCCACTGATTCTCCCCCGGATAATTGCCACCCCAGCTAATCATACACTGCTCTGCCGATGCAGTATATCACCCTACAGAGCTCCCTATTGCCTCCCCTTCATGGGCCTGCCTCCTTATGGCCTCACTCCTTCAGGTCCCATCCCTCCCTTTAGGCCTCATCGCCTTAGCACTGCCTGTGGGCACTTGTCGATGAAAACCTCTATTGGCTATATGATTACTTGGATGTCAAATGATGGATAAATGGTCACCTTTGAACATGGATGATCACAAATGAGCATATGTGATGCCAGTTGAACGCTGGAGAATGCAGAATTATGTCTAAAAATTCTGGTGGGAAGCTTTCATTTTTTTGAGGTGAGGACAAGTGAGCCTAGACGATAAAGTCCAGAATCTCACTAACTGTACTGAAATTAACTAATGAATATTTAGGACGCGAGGCTGATTTCACCAGCAGATCTAAGTATAAACGTTATAGGCATAACTGATGCATATGTATGGGGACACACATTCAACAATCTTTTTTTAACGTTATTGCAGCAGATATTGAATTTGTTAATACTTCAGATGTTAAGTACAAATACTGTATATGGTGTAAGTCATTTTTCCAATTTCTGTAAATGAGGTACCTGTCATTTACAATATCTCATTACATTCCACAAAGAGAAAAATATACTAAAATAAATAAGCACTTGGAGTTAATTTACATGTTCTGTATCATTAGTTTTTTGTTAAAAGTAGTCTGGTTATAAAGTGAATAATTAAAATAACTAATATAATTGCAGCAGACGAGCAGCAATTAGGCTCGCAGCTCAGCCTGTGCAGAATCAAACTTGCAAGAAGTTCTTCCCTGATTCTGCCCCTGTGGCCTGGCAATGCACTGCTCTTTCCAGTCTGGTGCGAAGCTATGTGGAGCCTGTGCAGAGCTCCTGGCTTGGTAAGATTTGAAACTACTTGCATTTAAAGAGCAAGATTTTCCAGCCACGCTTGCCCCAAATCTAGAAATTCCTGCCTGAGATCAATAGACCTTTGCACAGACCACTCCCCGCCCACTACAATTCCTGTGGTGGGCAGGACTGGTAAATTCCCTCCAGAAGCGTTTTGGGCCTGCATGAGATATAATGCTGTCACGAAGGGTCACTTGGTGGGATAGGACTTCACTATCGCTGAAAAAGAGACAAGCTGTTAAAACTTTTCATTTTGCGGTCATCAGGACAGGTTTGAAAGAATACCAAATTTCAATGGGGCCATGAGTAAATTGTTGTTCACTTTATTTGGTATTCTTGCAAATCTATCCTAATGAGTGCAAGATGAAAAGCTTTGACAACTTGTCTCTTTTTCAGTGATAATTAGTTCTGTCCTTCCAAATGCCTATTTATCTCAGTTGAATCATAATGCTGGAGAGGGCAAGGTAAAGAGCCTTGACAGCATGCCCTTTCTCCAGGGATCGTCAGTTAAAAGCCTCAATCTCTCTGGAGTGCACCAGTTGCTTCAGAAAGATCTTTAGGTTCAAAAGGTCAGTGCAAGAATCATACACTTACATTGTTTAATGCCATTTGCTGGAAAATAGCCTGGTCAGGTAATAAGTGAAATGCTTTAATAAATGGTTACTCTGTTTTATCCAGAGTTTTAATTGCTGCAAGCTAAAATGCTTAGTTTTTTTGGCCACCTTAGAATTTTTACCTCAAGGGCCTTCCTGCACTGGGAGTCACAATGGTGATGCTCCTGCTGTCAACAGAATTTTACCAAAATGTGTCAGTTCTGACTGAAAACGGATGAGCATCTCTCCAGATGCATAGTCGAGTTTTCAAACCTGATATTCTGGCACTCAGTGCATAGAGAATCTGGTGCTGTGTTTTGTATCATCACTATGACAGGGCAGGGCCTAACAGAGCCTTCCAAGGCTGGCTCTACAGAGATCAAATCACCATCCCTGCTGAAAATAAACTCCTGCCCGCTCACATGAACAAGCAGTGGCATGTGCTCCATCCCACCCCTAACACAGAGGTAACAGGGACTCTCTTTGCCCCATGCTCCCCACATCCCCCTCCTCACCACCGTGAACGTATTGGAGCACTTCCCCACCACAGACATCAGCCTTTCCCCTCCAACAAACATCCCATGGTGTTCCCCAGAGGGCCCACCCTGGGCACTGCCAATTTGGCACTTCCTGTAGAACTGCCCACTGGCAGACGTTGATATTTCAGAGTACAGTGCAGACTTGTTCCGGGGGCAATGCCAATCTGTGTCAAGAGTAATGCTAAAAGTGCCAGGGACAGTGCCGGTATATCCCTCTCCCCCGGGGGCTAGGGAGTGGGGCCAGGGTTAAGAATAGGAATGAAACTGAGAACAAGATAAAGGTTGAGAGTGACAACAGGTCAAGAGAGGGAATAGGCCTGGAATGGGAAAAGGGATCAAACTCTCCCAAATCTGGGGAGGTAGAGAAATTCGGGAGGGTGGAGGAGGAGGGATGAGTGAGTCTGAGTAAGATGGTATGAAAGAGTGAAGGAGGGATGATGTGTATGAGTGAGAGGTGGCTGACAGGAGTGGGAAGGTATGAGTGAGTGAGTAGGGATGGAGGGTATGTATGAATGAGTGGGGATATGAGTGGAACTGGAGGATATGAGTGACTGGGGCAGAGTGGGAGGAAAAGTGTGAATGAGTCAGGCTTTTTTCCAAAACAAAACGTTTAACTTTAAAAAAAAAATCAAACCATTGACATGACAGCAAAGAAAAATAATATTGGGTGGGATTTTTCACTCTCCTGCAATGTGTTTTGTGGAGGTGGTCCATCATTTGCTGGCAGCAGGGATCTTCCAGTCCCAGCCAATGTCAACAGGTTTGTGGGGGGCGGGTTACTGTTGGTGGGAACAGAAGATCCCGCCGGTGAGAATGGTCAAGCGTTTTGGCTGTTGTGTCTGTAATTTAACATGTACAGAGTCATAAATTTACAAGACATTGAAAGCGATCAACAGTTTGCTTAACCATCCAGCTTCAGTTCTGGTGATCTTTGCTGGGATCTGCTATACACTTTCAAACGCTGGGTAGGAGTGCTTTGCTTGCGTTGCATTTTTGACCGTGTTCTAGTCATAATGGAGTCCCTCAGCATTTCTGGTTGTGCTATTGTTCTGATTTGACATTTGTTTTATCAGGCTGTTTGATGTTTGTTTTTGTTTCTGAGCCTATACTGACAATTTCAGATGCCATCTGTTGGATGCTGAACTCACACTTGCTGTCCAGTGTACAGGTTGTTTAATTTATTGCCTACATATCAGTCATGGGCATCTTTTACCTTCCTGTCGAAACTTCCAGGAGGATGTGATGCATTATTTACAAACAATGCATCATGTACTCCTGGAACTATCAACAGTGATAGTGATGTCTGGGTGATGTGTCTGTATTCATCTGCTGAATAATAATTCCACATTCGTTCCACATTGATAAAATGTGCACCTTTGGAGTAAGTAAATATATTTGGTTTAAATTGCATCATATGACCTGATGGCTGATGATCTACATTGCAGAGTTAGGTGGTCTCTCAGTGTAAGCACAGTTTCCGTGGTCTGTGGTGCTTGTCATTGTCTTGAAAATAACAGGGATGGTGGCCAAGGGCAGGACCTTGCATGCTAATAGACCTGCAATCACTTGTCCTCTGGAATCCACAATATATAACATCTGGAGTGACCGGGGTGAATTTTGTATCGATACTGAGTATAATGGATCCCTGGGATTGAATATCCAAGTCACTGTATGTGGTGAGTTTACTACTGGATGGTCAAATCACCATTTGTCATTGTTGCGGGAACATACATTTCAGTGTATGAAATGGAAGAGCATTTGCATCTGTGCCAATATCCCGTTTTAGATATTTATTATGCTGGCTCTGTACTTTTGGGCATACATTCTGGATAATGGTGAAGATTTCTGTTGTTACCAATGTGCCAATACTTTCCTCAATGTTTACTGTGCTGAACGTCTGTTCACTGTATGTATTAATTTTTTGGTCATCCTAACCATCTGACTGTGTAGCTTCAGTTGATACTTTGTGGATTTTATCTTGGTGCTATTTGTTATGCACTCTCAGTTGCTTGAAATGTTGTATTTGTTTGGGTTTTGGTTGCGGCTTCTCATGCTGTCAAACCATTTGTTTTGACCTTTATTTTCTGTATGGCACTTGCAGTATCTTCTGGTGCCAAGTGCCTGGCACACTGTTAAAGGCTGGGCAATTCCTAGGTGTATGTATGAGGCTGCACACCCACATTGCTTCCAGCGTTGCTTGGAGTGGCTTCAGTGTCAACGGTGGACGAATTACACATAGCCAGTAGACTTTGTCCCTCCATCAGTATGGCTTTGTATTTGTATCTGCTTTCCAGTAGAGCTTCCACTGAAATGTAACAGTTGGGTTGGTTCAAGTCATTTTGGGACATTTTTATTGTGGTAGGTTTTATCGTGGCACGGTAGCACAGTGGTTAGCACTGCTACTTCACAGCTCCAGGGACCTGGGTTTGATTCCTGGCTTGGGTCACCGTCTGTGCAGAGTTTGCACATTCTCCTCGTGTCTGTGTGGGTTTCCTCCGGGTGCTCTGGTTTCTTGCCACAGTCCAAACTTGTGCAGGTTAGGTTGATTGGCCATACTAAAATTGCCCCTTCGTATCCTGCTATGCATAGGTCAGAGGGATTCGCGGGTAAATATGTAGGGATATGGGGGTAGGGCCTGGGTGGGATTGTGGTTGATGCAGACTCAATGGGCCAGATGGCCTCTTTCTGCACTGTAAGGTTTCTATGGTTTCTATAAAAAAGATATCACAAGCTCAACTATTCTGTTGGCCAGCTCTGCACTGTGAAGTTACAATTATCCATCTTGTCTTTGATCAATTTAAAAATTGATATAATGTTTTCTGTGAGTTGTCTAAAGGAGAAGAATTCCAGGCAGTGTATTCTGAAGCTGAAATTCATGTGTAATTGATCTTTTGGAACTTATTTGGAACTGGAACAGTCATAAGCTGGAAAGTGAAGTTGCTTCCTCTCATTTGTAAATATTGTTAAACTTCATTTGTTAGGCTTGTGTTTAAACTATATAATTAAACTCAGTCCTGGAGAGAAACATCCTATCCTCACATTTATGCCAAAAAGAAAAACTTGGGGTCTAGTCTGCTCCCTAATGTAACTTGGAGCTCTGGTCCAGCACTCTTACACATTGGATAATGAATACAAGTGGAAACCATTGTCAATTTCAATGTAGGGAATCTGACTGCATCAAAGGAGGGCTACCCTTAGCTGCCCTTATTTACAAGTTCTGATCTAGAAACAGACAATAAGCAAACTTGGCTGATTGCCTTTGAAGGCTTCAAATCAGGAGGGAAAATGTGGGGGCAGAATTCTCCTGTTTTGAAACAAAGTGCAGAATTGCAGCTCTGATGGCACCTGTCAGCTGACCAGAACAGCAGGATCCCATGCCAGATTTATTGTTTGCAACCTAATAATTCTTCACAGATGAGCATCCCTCTGACTATTCTGGCAGGTCAGCAGCCAATTCTTCCTCCTGCTCTCAGCTGATTTGTGCGAGAGTCCAGCGCACATATCGCTTTCTCCAGCCCACCTGTCCTCACCACACCCTCCAACATGTTCACAACCCACAAGGAAAAGGCTAGCAGCTAGAAGGCAGCACTGGCTTTCAGCACCAGGGGCCCTTATTCAGGGATTGCAGGCCCACCAGCATGTCTTCTATCCCAGAGATAATAGAAACAAGAACACAAGACGCACCTCTCTGGCCTGGGAGGCCATTAGCCAGGATGTCAGTGTGGCTGTCACCTGGCCACAAAGCCAGACCATCCAGTGCAGGAAGCGAAGAAGTGATCTCATCCACTCCACCAGGATAAATCCTCTCAGCTTCCTCCACTATCAAGTTCTCAGCATGGCATCATCTACTCAAAGGGTTACTCTCTTTATGGATCTTGCACAATCAATCACTCCAACTCCTATCGCTGTTTCTTCTGGGGAGGGCCTTCCATACATAAAGGACATGCATTTCACCCAACCTCTGCTCCATCCCTTCTCAACACATCTGTCTTTTGTCCCTATACAGGCCAAACATGTGCGCAACGAACAAAGCAAGCCCATACCAGGAGAGAGTGGGGAGAGATGGCAGAGCTCATTAGCCTTACCAAGTTCGAGGAGGCTTCTGCGGAGCTTGCCAGCAAGAACCAGAATTATTCCTGTGGTGACTTGTCCTCTCACAATAACTGAGTATGAATAGAAATATAGAAACCAGAAGCAGGACTAGGCCATTCGAGCCTTCGATCCTGCTCCACCATTCATTTTGATCATGGCTGATCATGAAATTCACTATCGTGATTCTCCCCTTCCTCCCATATCCTTTGATCCTCTTAGCACCAAGACCTATCTCTGATTTATTCTTGAAATCAGACAATGTTTTAGCCTCAATTACATTCTGTGATAATGAATTCCACACATTCACCACCCTCTGGGGGAAGAAATTTCTCCTTACCTCAGTGCTAAAAGGTTTCCCCCTTATCCTCAAACCATAACCCTAATTCTGGACTTCCTCACCACTGGGAACATTCTTACTGAATCTACCCTGTCTAATCCTGTTAGAGCTTTGTAAGTTTCTATGAGAACCCCTTTCGCTCATCTAAAATCCAGTGAATATAATCCTAACCAACTTAATCTCTCCTCATATGACAGACCTACCATTCCAGGAATCAGCCTGGTAAACCTTCAACGTACTCCCTCTACAGCAAGGACATCCTTCCTCAGATAAGGGCACCAAAACTGCACACAATGTGGTCTTATCAATGCCCTATATAACTGAAGCAAAACATTCCTATCATTATATTCAAATCCTCTCGTTATCAAGGCCAACATATCATTTGCCTTCCTTACAGCCTGCTGTAACTGTGTGCTTACTTTCAACAACTAATGCATGAGGACTCCAAGTTCTTGTTGCGTATCCCCCTCTTTCAATTTGTATTCATTCAAGTAATAATCTGTCTTCTTATTATTGAATCATAGAATCCCAAAAGTGTAGAAGGAGGCCATTCGGTCCATCAAATCTGCACCGACAACAATCCCACCTGGACCCCATCCCCATAACCCCACACATTTACCGCGCTAATCCCTCTAACCTACACATTCCAGTTCACTAAGGGGCAATTTTAGCATGGCCAACCAACCTAACCCTCACATCTTTGGACTGTGGGAGGAAACTGGTGCACCCAGAGGAAACCCATGTAGACACAGGGAGAATGCACAAACTCCACACAGACAATGAGCTGAGACCAGAATTGAACCCAGGTCCCAGGTGCTATGAGACAGCAGTGCTAACCACTGTGCCACGGTGCTGCCCTAAAGTGGTATCAAAGTGGATAACCTCACATTTATCCACAATATACTGCATCTGCCATGCAGATGCCCACACACTCAGCTTGTCCAAATCATGCTGAAGCATCTCTACATCCTCCTCACAGCTCACTCTCCCACCCAGCTATTTATCATCTGCAAATTTGGAGATAATACATTCAGTTCCCTCTTCCAAATCATTATTTTATAATCTTGTCTCCTTCACTTCAGTCAATCATGAAATTCACACTGAGTGTTATGAATACAATCCCAGTCAGCTGATGAGCCTGTGGGAGCAGCTGCCAGATCACTGGTCAGGATGCAAATAGAGGCAGTGGAACATTAAGCAGAGCTTCGATAGTCACTCATCAGGGTAGATCACAAAAGAGAGTAGTCCCTCCATGTTCTGTCTAAAGTCATGACTCCAACATGTGAGTACCTCGAGGCCACCATGGGAAACTTAGCAACCACTATGGAGATCTTGGCCCAGCAGGTTCTGCCAGATTTATGCTCGGCTGTGTACTCCAAGGCCACACACTCTAATGGGCACGAGGGGAACCAGACTCCTTGACCCTCCCAGCAGGTGCCCATCCCGTGGCAGGTGTCATACTGGGGCCCTCTGGCATGCATAAAGGATAAGCATCAGCCAGAGAATTTGGAGGTCTCCACTCAGGACACCACAAGAGGGTGCAGCCATTCAGTAGTCCCCACTTCCTGTGTCTGCACCAATTCCAGCAATGCAAGTTGCCAAGGGTGCTTTTGAGCCTGAGCAAGAGACCCTCATGAGGCCCTGGATCTCTAGGCCTCAGGCCACCAGAGACTGTCTGCCAGGGTCATCATAGGCATCAGGACATAGCAGTCAGCAGGCTGTCTCCCCCTCTGTTGCAGATGTTGAGGCCACACCAAGACATAGTGGTAGAGTTAGGAATCAAGTAAAGTTTAGATGTCACTTAGTGTCATGGATTGCTCTATCACTGTGAATAAATTGCACTTTTTGAAAACCAGTATGTGAATGTAATGGTCAGATGAAAGCATTTTGGATTGGATCATTGCAATTCTCTTATTCCAAGGTTCAACCTTTCTCATACTCAGAGATTAGGATTATTAAGATTAACATTCATGTGATGCCAGCCTCAGTGCCACTTGTTACCGTACCTGTATGTGTTGTCAGGGAGATGTGTGTATTTCTTTATTCGGATTGTCTGATGTGTGAGTTTTCAACCCTGAACCCTCAAGGGATAGCAATGGCTGAGGAAAGATCATCAGATATGTGCCTCCCTGCACACCTGGGTTTCCTAACTGATAGTGTCCCAAACACAGACATCCACTTTAGCATAAAATCCTTACACTGGTCTGCACATCTTTCACGGCAGTGTTTGCATCCTTACAATGGCATAGGGAGCGTCTATCATCAACGCACATTACTGTTCTTCCTTTCTGGACTTTAAGTTAACAGAATGAACACATTAGCAGGATACCAATGGCTAAATCTAAGATCTGATCTGAGTGAATCATGAACACTTAAGAAACAAGTGTGGATGCCAAGCCAGTCCTCTCAGAGATGGTTTGACCAATCGCTCAGAAGTCATGAAATGGCTTGAAGGACTCAAGGAGATGTCTCCTGAGGATCAGACTTGAAGTTTTACTCCCTTTGAAACCTTTAATCTCTCCTCCATGACATCATGGCATTCATGTTGTTCCTCAGGGCTTCCTGCACCTTCTTATCTTCATCTAGTGAGGAGTGCTTCTCCTCCTCCACGTCAACCTCTGGTAGTGCCTCACCACTCTGCATAGCCAGATTGTGAAGGGCACAGCAAACTACAATCATGCTTAAAACCCTTTCTGGTGCAAATTGCGGAGAGCCACCTAGGAGATCCAGGCATCTGAATCGTATCTTAAGCAATCCAATGGTCTGCTCTGTGAGGGAAAATGTTTGGGATGGGCAGCATTATATCTTTCCTTGGCTGTAATCTGAGGGTGACACACTGGATCCATGAATCATTGTTTAAGTGAGTAGCTCTTTTCCCCAGCAACCACCCAGCAGACTATCTGACCACTGAAGATCCCAGACACCTGAGAACAAGTGAGGATGTAGGAGTCATGGCAAGTCTCAGGGAACCATGATAAATGTGCGGGATGTGCTTTTGATCAGAATACATCAATAGCACATTGACAGAATGGAAGCCCTTGTGATGAATCTTAGGGTTGATGAACCTTAAGGGCTACTGCCAGAGAGTCAGTATAGTCAAGAGTGCAATGATTTGCTCCCAGAAAGAGTTGTGACGGATATGCATTTCTGAGTCTGAATCTTTGTGTAGAGCAAAGTTCACATAATGACGGACCTTCCTTCAAAGGGCATTGGTCACCTCCTGAATACACCAATGTATTGCTGACTGTGAAATACTGCACAGGTCCCCAGTTGCTCTGTGGAAAGATGTAGAGGCAAAGAAATTGAGTGACTCCATCACATTCATGGCCATGGACAGGGTGATGTCTCCAAACTCATTCAGCATCAGATCTTCTCAGAGCAAGTGGCAGATATAGTAAGGAGGATCTCCAGACAATCACAGCCTTTTCCTGCGCTGCCTCTCACTCACTTGAATAAAGCTAGAAAGACTCATGCATGATAGATTCTTGATGTTGCCAGTAATCTTCACAGTGGGTCTCTGCTCCTCAGCCTTCTGTTGATGCTGACCCTGGCCTTGTCTCACATGCAGTGCCTCCTGCTGGAGTTGTACACACAGAATCCGTTCCCTCCTTCACCTGCTGCCTCAAATGAGGATTCATAGAAAAGCTCCTTGAATTACTGGGTCCATTATCACTTTAGTCTCCTCTCAGAAAAGAGATATTGAAGACCAGAACAATTTAAGGGTGCTGAGTACAAGTGTTCAAGATAGCTATGGAAGAAGTTGAACAGCTAAGATTTATCACCTTCGATCGCTTTGTTCCTCATGCTACCTTACCCGTGGGATTCCAGCACACATATAGGTTCTATTGATGTTACATCTGGAGCCCAGTGTGGAGATCAGAACTTGTGAATTTCATAATTGAACTAATGTGGCTCTGAACTCCACTCATTGACTTGGCATAACAATGAATGCTTGTTTGCCCATGGTGAATGAATGGAATCTATTTGGCTACTGGTGAATGGTGTTAATTGTTAACATGTGACTCCCTTCACTGATGGGATGGCAGAATTGATGCAGTTGTGCCCTCTTGTCGATATCCTTCACTCCCCAAGGCCGCATTGCCATCTTCTGCTTTTAAAAATTTAGCGTGAGCTTATTGACCTCCAATCCCTTTAAAAGTGAAAAGATAGAAATCTGGCTTCCTCTTGCTTCCTGGGCAAAGGGCTGAGTCCTGTGTTATTATTCTGTGGACCCTGTGCACTGTAGTGGCACCAACAAATGAGTATGCATTGCCAGAAGGAGCCCAGAGGCCAGTTTCACGATCCCACACTCCATTGCCCTCCCAGACAGAAGTGATCTTACTTTTGATTTTGGAAGACCCATTTCACATGGCTGTCAAGATGGTGGTGTTGCACCACCAGCACCAGCACCGCACCCCCCCAACCCCCAACTACCCCAATCCCCACCTCACTGTCCATGTACCTCTGATTTACCTAGAACCTCAATGTGCCATAGAGACACAACCAGTTATTCTCCAGTCTCCCCACTACCCTGTTGTTGTGCTAGTGACCACTGACCTGCCCTCCAATCCACTCCAAGCCAATCAGCTGCAAGCATCTATACCTCATGTGGTCCTTTCCCTACCCCATTTGGAGACTGTGTAAACCTTTATTAACAATTATTCACATCCCTTGCCCTATGTGTTCCCTATCTAAAGGCTGCAGATGCCCCCTGAAACCATCACCATTCCCTCTTCAGCCCAATATGGACCCCACCATGCTCAGTTACAATAATTCTAGGGCAGCCCTGCACACCAAGCTCTACATTTTTCCTTTGAAGCATACAGCCTTTCCCCTCTCTGCAGTTTGGATGAATCAAGATTGCAATGATTGCTCCTGCTGCATGGCCACTGCTCTTTGCAGGAGACTGTCTCCTTTCTCTGACTTCAGATTGGGGTCCACATAGCCCTCAGACTGGCCCTATCATCTGTGACCCCTTTCCATTTCACAGCGGCAATGTCTGCACACTCTGACTCCTGTTTGACAGTGACGTGATTTCCTGCTGGCGTGTCACAAGATTGAAAGGCCTGATGGTATTCTGGTGGTAGCTATTTTAATGAGCATCCATGAGAGATGCAAATTAATGCAAATAGTGTTTGGAGGAGCTATCTGCCATAAACCTGCACCAGCAGATATCAGCCTGCACAGGAAAAACTCAGGTTACAAAGTAGGAATTCCTAGCACTAGCATTTTAGGATCTATTGGTATAATTTTGGTATCAGGTCCTGAAGGATATAGTTGCTAAACTGGGCCCCTGAAAGGTACAATGTAAATGGGATAGATTTAAAACAGCTCTAGCAACTCGATGCAGAATTTGACCAAGTGTGGCATCAAGGAGCCCAAGCAAAACTGAAGTCAATGGGAATCATGGAGAAAATGCTCTACTTATTGGAGCCATATACACAGCATAAAGGAAGATGGCAGTGTTTGTTGGAAGTCAATCATCTCAGTACTATGACATTGCTGCAGGAGTCAGGGTAGTGTCCCAGGCCCAATCACCAGCAGCTGCTTCATCAATGACCTTCCCTGCATCATAGGTCAGAAATGGGGATGTTTTCAGATGATTGTAAGATATTCAATGTTTGTGACTCCTCAAATACTGCAACAGTCTACCTCTATACGCAGCAAGCCCCAGCCAACATTCAGGCCTGATCTGATCAATGGCAAGTAGCTTTCACACCATCTATACACCATAGGGCAGCATGGTGGCACAGTGGTTAGCACTGCTACCTCACAGTGCCAGGGACCTGGGTTCAATTCCCGGCTTGGGTCACTGTCTGTGTGGAGTTTGCACATTCTCCCTATGCCTGCATGGGTTTCCTCCAGGTGCTCCGGTTTCCTCCCACAGTCTAAAGATAGGTTAGGTGGATTGGCCATGCTAAATTGCACCTTAGTGTCAGGGAGAATACTAGGGTAAATGCATAAAGTTGTTAGGATGGGACCTGGGTGGGATTGTGGTTGGTGCACTCATTGGGCCAAATGGCCTCCTTCTGCACTTGGGATTCTGTGTTCTATATGTGTCAGGCAATGACCATCTCCATCCAACAAGAGAGAATCTAACCATCTCCCCTTGACATTCACACAGCATTATCACTGTTGATTCTTCCATAATTGATCAGATATTGAATTGGACTAACCATATAAACATTCTGGCTACAAGAGCAGGTCAGAGGCTGGGAATTCTGTGATTCATTTTTAATTCCCTAAAACCTGTCTACCACCTACAAAGTACAAAGTCAGGGGCTTGATAGAATACTTGCCATTTTCCTGGATGAGTGTGATTCCATCAACACTTAGGAAGCTCAACATCATCCATAACAAAGCAGTTCATTTAACAGGTACCCCATCCACACCCTTCACCACCAACAATGGCAGCAATGTATTCTATCTACAACACGTACTGCAGCAACTCAAAGGTTCTTTGAGGATACCTACCAAACCCACAAGCTCTACCACCCAGAAGGACAAGGCCGTTGGAATACCACACAACATTCAGATTTGGAACTATGTCATCATTCCTTCACTGGCACGGGGTTAAAATCCTGGAACACCTTCTCTCACTGTGGGTCTATCAAAACCACACAAACCACAGCAGTACTCCACCACCTTCTTCTCCTGGGCAGTAGGGATGAGAAATAAATGCTGGCCAAGCCAGTGACACCCACATCCCATGAAAGGATAAATTAAGAAAAAAACACAAAGTGGTACTGTGCTGCATCCACTCACTCAGTGTGGTTCATGCCAAAAATATCTTGATGGGGTATTAGCACGTGTGTCAGAAGAAAGAACCAGAAAAACAGATAGAAACGTGATGCCTGATACTGGTTGGATACTACTATTGTGACCATTTTGGACCTTGCCATCTGGTAATGATGAAAGCAGTATGAAGGACCCCTCACCAATACTATTTACAGACATTTTCAACAACTTGCCCTTTTTGTGTTTGCAGAAGTACAAGATGCTTTGAGAAGTTATTGCTGAAGTTTGAAAGGACTAATGCTGCATTTGAGGATTGACATTGCTTGTGACTGGAAGTGCTCTCATTTCCACCTAAACAAGTAACAATGTTTATGGCAACTGTATTTCACAAAGGAGACTCTCAGAACTCTGTCACTTTTTTCAGCCAGACCTGTAGCCTCAAAGCTGGACAAGAATGGCACTACTATAACATAAGAACATAAGAATTAGGCCCAGGAGTAGGTAATTCAGCCCTTTGATCCTGTTCTGCCATTCAATACAATAATGGCTGACCTTGTCTCAGCCTCAACTCCACCCTTCGGCCTGTTCACCATAACTCTTCAACCCATTTCTAATTAAAAATCTGTCCATCTCCTCAAATTTACTCAATGGCCCAGCACCCATCATGCTCTGGAGTAGTGAATTCCACAGATTCACGATCCTTTGAGAGTAGTTTCTCCTCATCATTATTAAATCTGCTACCCTTTATCCTAAAACTATGACCTCTTGTCCTATAAGAGGAAGCATCCACTCTACTACTTTGTTAATACCTCTTATCATCTTTCATACCTCAATTAGATTTCCACTCATTCTTCTAAACTCTAGAAAGCATGGGCATAAATTGCTCAATCTCTCTTTATAAGACAAACCCCTCATCTCTGGAATTG
Source organism: Carcharhinus amblyrhynchos (assembly GCF_965287045.1). Classification (NCBI taxonomy): domain Eukaryota; kingdom Metazoa; phylum Chordata; class Chondrichthyes; order Carcharhiniformes; family Carcharhinidae; genus Carcharhinus; species Carcharhinus amblyrhynchos. Next base: position 133,805,703 of record NC_137324.1, on the reverse strand, counting down.
ACATAGTGAACCTTCTCTGAACTGCCTTTAATGCCGCTACAGCCTTCCCCAAATAAGAGGACCAAAACTGTGTAAAGTACTCCAGGTGCAATGCATAATTGCAGCAACGCTTACTTACTTACTTACTCGATTCCTTTAGCTATAAATGCCAAAATTCCATTTGTTTTCCTTACTGCCTGCTCTACCTGCACGCCAGTTTTCTGCAACTCAAGGAGGATGACACCCAGATCCCTCAGTACCAAAGCACCCCAAAATCTCTTTCCATTTAGATAATAAGTTGCTTTCCATTTTTCTGACCAAAATTAATAAGCTCACATTTATCCTCTATCTGCCAGGTTTTGGCTGATTCACATAACCCATCTATATCCATTTGTAAATGTTATTTTAGTTTCTGAAAATTTGACCATAGTACTTTCTTTCCCTGTATCCAAGTTATTAACACGGATTGTAAATAGTTGGGGCGTGAGGACAGAACCCTGTACTGCACCAGAAAAAGGCACATTTACCTTGACTCTCTGCCTTCTGCTAGTCTTCTATCCACACTAATAAATGACCCCTAAACTTTCAGTGCGGCACCTTATCAAATGCCTTCCTGAAGTCCACATATACTGCATCTACAGGATCCCCATTAGCCACTTGGCATATTACATCTTTGAAGAATCCTCGCAAATTAGTCAAACACGATTTACCCTTCATAAAATCATGCTGACTCTGATGGATACTGTTTTGACTTTCCAAATACCCTGTTCTTAGAACAATGAAAAGTACAGCACAGTGAAAGGCCCTTCGGCCTTCCATTACTTCCTCAATAATGGGTTCTAACAATTTCTCAACAACAGATGTTAAACTAACTGGTCTATAAGTTTCCTATTTTCTGCTTCCCTTTTTGTACAAGGACGTTTCATTAGCATTTTTTCAGTCAACTGGAACCTTTCCCGTATCCAGGGAATTTCAGAATATTATAAGCAATGGATCCACTATTCTGCTGCAACTTCTTTTAATACCCATCAGGCCCTGGGGACTTGACTGCTTCAATCCCAATAGATTTTTGAGTAAAGATGGCAAGATTTGGGAACCCTGGATGACAAGAGACGGTGAGCTTAGTGAAAAAGGAGGCGGCACGCATAAATTTCAGGAATTTCAGGAAATTGAAAATGTATAAGGCTTTTAAGGAATACAAAGATAGATGGGAAGAGCTTAAACAGGTACTTAGGAGGGCAAAAAGGGGCCATGATTGGCACACAGGATTAAGGAGAATCCCAGGGCCTTTTTTGCATATATAATGGAGGAAGAGGGTAGCTAAGGAAAGGGTAGGTCTACTCAAGGACAGTGGAGGGAATGTGTGTGGAGCCAGATAAGGTGGGCAAGGTCCTTAACAAGTACTTTGCATCAGTATTCACAAAGGAGAAGATATGGTGAATGGTGAATGTAGAAAGGAGGATGTTGACATCCTAGGACATGTTGAGATAATAAGGGAATAGGTATTGGAGATTTTGAAAAACATTAAGCTGGACAAGTCCCCAGGGCCAGATAGGGTCTATCCCAGAATACGGAGAGAGGCAAGGGAAGAAGTTACTTAGTCCTTGGCCAAAATCTTTGTATCCTCTTTAGCTATGGGTGAGATGACAGAGGATTGGAGAGCAGCTAAAATTATTTCTCCGTTTGCAAATGGCAGAAGAGACAATCCAGGAATTACAGGCCTATGAGCCTGACATTAGTGATGGGGAAATTACTGAAGAAGATTCTTCAGGACAGGATGTATTCACATCTGGAGGAGAATAGGCTTATTAGTGATAGGCAGTATGGTTTTGTGAATGGGAGGTTGTGTCTCACAAACTTGATTGAGGAAGTGACAAGAACAATTGACCAGGGCTGAGCAGTGTTGTATACATGGGCTTTAATAAAGCCTTCAATAAGGTTGCCTATGGCAGGCCTTTAGAGAAGGTGAAGTCATATGGATTCCAGGTAAGCTGGTAAGATGGATACAAAACTGGCTTGGGCATAGAAAGCAGAGAGTAGCAGAGGAAGGGTACTTTTCTAAATGTAGGAGGTCTGATTAGTAAATTTGCAGATAATATAAAATTTGGGGGAGTAGCAATAGTGAGGAGGATTGTCAGAGGATACAGCAGGATATGAACTGGATGGAGACCTGGGCCGAAAGACGGCAGATAGAATTTAATCCAGACAAATGTGAATTGAAGCGATTTGGAGGGTCTACTGCATAAGAAAAGTACACAGTAAATGATAGAGCCTTTAGAAATATTAGCATATAGCGGGATCTAGGCATGTAGATCTACAGTTCCCTGAAGGTGGCAACTCAGGTGGACAAGGTGGTCAAGGAGGCATATGGCATGCTGGCCTTCAAAGGTCGGGGCATTTAATATAGGAATTGGAAAATCACGTTGCGGCTATAAAAGACTTTGGTTAGGCCACATTTGGAGTATTGTACACAGTTCTGGTCCCCAAACTACAGGAAGGATGTTAATGCATTGGAAAAGGTGCAGAAGAGATTTATCAGGACATTGCCTGGTTTGGAGGACGTGGACTATGAAGAAAATTTGAACAAACTTGGATTGCTTTCATTGCAGCATCGGAGGATGAGGGGGGAACCTGATAGAGGTTTATAAGATTATGACAGGCTTGGGTAGAGTGGATAGTCAAAGTCTTCTTCCCAGGGTCGAAGGGTCAATAAGTCAGGGGCATAGGTTGAAAGTGAAAGGGGGAAAATTTAAAAGAGATGTAAGGGGCAAGCTTTTCATACTGAGGGTGGTGAATGCCTGGAACACACTGCCAGAGGAGGTGGTGGAAGTAGATTCTATAACAACATTCAAGAGGCATCTGGATAGATGCATTAATAGACAGGGAATAGAGGGATGTGGACCACATAGAGGCAAGAAAATATTAGATTCGAGAGGTACCTGTGTTGACACTGATTTGGTGGGCCAAAGGAGTTATTCCTGTGCTGTACTGTTCCTACTATTTTCTATTGATAATATTAATAATAACTTATTCCAAGTTCCTTGCCTTCTATTACATCTGCATTACCTATTACTATTGGGATGGTACTAGTGTGCTCCATGATGAAAACTGAGGCAAAATATTGATTTAACACCTCCACCATTTCTCTGTTCCCCAAGATTAACACCCCGATCTCATTTTCCAAGAGTGACTTTGGCTGTTTCCTTTTATATACCCAGAGAAGCCTTTGTCATCTTTTTTATATTTTGTGCTAGTTTTCTAATTTTCATAAGTTACCTTTGCTCTTTTTATTACTTTTTTAACAACCCTTTGTTGATATTTAAAAGATTCTCAATCTTCCAGCCTGCCTCTGGTCTTTTCAATATGGCATGCTTTAGTTTTTGTCTTTATGTTGTCTTTAATTTCCTGCTTAACCATGGATTTTCTTTTTCTCCTCTTACAATCTTTCTTGCTCTCTGGGCTACATTTTAGCTGGGAGGAATTGAATGTCTCCTTAAACAACTGCCACTGCTCATGAACTGTCTATTTTTTAGCCTTCCTACCTCATCCACTAGAGTCATGTCTGTCCTCATGACTATGTTTAAATCCAGAATGCAAAAGTGGGACTCCAATTTCTTGCCCTCAGATTGAATTTTGAATTCTACCATACAATGACCACACTTTCCTAGAGGATCCTTAGCTATGACAAATGTTAAAAGAGGTGGCCCTTGCAATAATGGATGCATTGGTGGTGGTCGTCTTCCAAAATTTTACAGATTTTCTAACAGTGCTTGCAGATCGGAAGGTTACAATGTAAGCCCACGGTTTAAGAAAGGAAAGAAGTTGGAGAACTCCTGAGCTGTTAGCCTGAAGGCAGTGATAGGAAATATACTAGAATCTATTATAAAGCATGTGATAACATGTGAATATATACTTTATACTAGGGAAGGTGATGACTGAGTGGTATTATCAGTAGACTATTAATCCAGAAACTCAGCTAATGTTCTGGGAACTTGGATTCGAATCCCACCATGGCAGATGGTGGAGTTTGAATTCAATAAAAAAATCTGGAATGAAAAATCTACCAATGACCATGAAACAATTATCAATTGTTGGTAAAACTCATTTGGTTCACTAATGTCCTTGAGGGAAGGAAATCTGCCATCCTTACATGGTCTGGCCTACATGTGACTCCAGAGCCACAGCAGGGTGGTTGTCTCTCGACTGTCCTCTGAAATGACCCAGCAAGCCAGTCATTTCAAAGGCAACTAGGGATAAACAATAAATGCTAGCAATCAGCGACGCCCATGTCGCGAGTATAGCGAGGGGGATTGAATATAAAAGTAGGGAGGTCTTGCTGCAGCTGTATAGGGCATTGGTGAGGCCGCAGCTGGAGTACTGTGTGCAGTTTTGGTCGCTGCACTTACGCAAGGATATTTTGGCCTTGGAGGGAGTGCAGAGGAGGTTTACTAGGCTGATACCAGAGTTGAGGGGGTTGAGCTATGAGGAGAGGCTGAATAAACTAGGCTTGTACTCGTTAGAGTTTAGAAGAATGAGGGGAGATCTCATTGAGACATAAAAGATGATGAATGGGATGGATAGGATAGAGGTGGAGAGACTCTTCCTGCTCAGAAAGGACAGTAGGACTACGGGGCACAGCCTCAAGATAAAGGGGGGGGGCGGTTTAGATCGGAGTTGAGGAGGAACTTCTTCACTCAAAGGGTGGTGAATCTCTGGAATTCTCTGCCCGTTGAAGTGGTGGAGGCTGCCTCGCTAAATATTTTTAAGATGCGGGTTGATGGGTTTTTGATAAGAGAGGGGATTAAGGGTTATGGGGAGAGAGCGGGAATGTGGAACTGAGCCACAACAGATCAGCCATGATCTTATTGTTTGGCGGGGCAGGCTCGAAGGGCTAGATGGCCTACTCCTGCTCCTATTTCTTATGTTCTTATGTCCCATGAATGAATAAAAACATTTTAAGAAACTGGACAGATAGAAAATAATGATCAGATTGGGTACAGTCAACACAGATTTATGTTAGGGAAATCATGTTTCACAAATCTGTTGGGAATTTTTTGAAGATGTAGTAAGCAGAATAGACAAGGTGGAACTTGTGAAGGTGATGTATTTTGACTTTCAGAGGCCTTTCAGTAAAGTCCCACCGAAGCAATTTTTGAGAAAATTAGAGCACATGGAATGAGGTACTAAACTAGCATAGAATGACGATTGGTTAAAGGACAGAAATCAAAGAATAGGAATGAACAGGTCATCTCAGATTGGCAGACTGTGACACTAGGGGTACCGCAAGGATCAATGCTTGGGCCCCAGCTGTTCAGAATCTGTATCAATGATTTGTGGATCAAATGTAATACTTCCAAGTATGCAGATGATACAAAAGTAGGTGGGAACAATGATGCAGAAAGGCTTCAAGGGGATTCGGACAGCTTAGTGAGTGGACAAGAACATGGCAGATGGAATATAATGTTAACAAGTGTGAGATTATCCACTTTAGAACGAAGAATGGAGGAGCAGAGTATTTCTTAAATTGAGAGAGACTGGGAAGTGTTGAATTTCAAAGGGACCTGCGTCCCCTTGTCATAGTTGGGGGTGCCTAGAATCAGTGGACAGTCTCAGAATAAAGGGCAAGACATTTAGGACTGAGACAGGAAAGGGGTTCTTCACTCAGTGTTGGGGGTGGGGGGAGTGGGGAGGGTGGGCATGAATCTTTGGAATTCTCCACCCCAGAGATTCCTGAATACGAATGACATCAAGTGATATGTGTATAACATAGTGAAATAGTATTTAGGTAAACAATCAGCCATCATCTGCAGGAAAGACTCAAGGGTCCGCTTCTGCTCCTATGTTCCTATGTGAATACAATTGTACAAAAGTCCCAAAGTTTACAATTATTCAGTTATAGACAATCACATTGTGCCCATTTTCTTGGGCACAATCCTGGAATAAAAACTACCATAAAGCAACCTTTCCAGACCAACTTTATGCAACAAAACATCTAATACTTCATATGATACTCAACTAATCACCCTTGTTATTTTCTGCTGAGCCTGTGTAGGTGCCTTTGCCTGGTTTTGGGTGATGTGGTTGTCTTGATTGAATAGGTATTAGCATATGCAAGCTATGAGATGTCAGTGAGATGAGGCTTGCAATAATGCTAACTCAGTCAGAGTAAGCTAAAGCATATGAATGGAAATTCTGATTACAGAAACTGTAGATGAATGACGGCTGTAATGAGTTGAGCAGCAGTGGTGTAGTTGGTAAGTTTCATTTGAAGTTAAATCCATTGACCGTGACAGTGTGTGCGAGATCATTAAACTTCTTCCTGCATTACATCCTGGTTTTTGCAGCTGTACTCCTCCTCTATATCTTTACACTGCCTCCTGAACATACGTCTGCAGGAACTCCTGAACTTCTGAGGATGCAGAACATTCTTTCCACCAAGAACTCCAGGAAAGTGGAAGTGTCTGAAAACCTTGGTGTAAGTTTTCTATATGTTACTGTTGGATCTTCCAAAGCACACTTTTTAAAAACACTTTCAGCACCTCCTGCAGTCATAACACACTTCCCCTTTAAGTAGTGCAAGATGCCTTTAATTAATCCTTAACACTTGCGACATTGAGTCCCTGCTGTGTATGCACAGGAAGCGCTGATTGTACACAGCAATCATGGAAATGAATAGGCAGCACAAATTTGATATCTTGCCTGCATTGCAAACAATGGCCAGGAGTTAATCTTACATTATGATCTTTGTGTATATTTTCAAGGCTTATCCAAGTTAATTCCCTTTATGAATTGTTGTCAGCTAAATAGTTAAATTGCCTTAAAAGTCAAAAATAAATCTGTTCAAAATAACAGTTATCCAACATGACAGGGCAGCTGTATTGAACTCAATGCAATCTCAGGCCTTTGGGAACTCCAGTACAGCTAACATGTCCACACATACAGGAAATGCTGGAAACTGTTCAAAGTTGAACTGGGAGTTTATGAGCTTCAATGGTGACTGCTTGTCACTAACGTGCATTTAGGAAGCTGCAAGTTTTGTGGATGATCCTTTGTGACTTAAAGAGTCACTGGCACAATGGTTCTCTCTATCGTTTGTATATAATTTATATATAACAGTTTATATAACTGATATGTTTATGATTTAGTGAACTGCTGGCTTGCTTGCTATGACAGTATTCTTTATAAAGTGAAATCTCTGCATGATGTGTTTCTCAATCAAATACAGATAACTGTACCTCAGCCTGTGGAATCTGGTCTGAGCCAATTAGCGGGTGGATGACTATGCAGCTTTATCAGCCTGACCTCTACCCATCACCTATCTCCTCCCATTCCAAGGACAATCCATATTGGAAACCCATTGTTCCTTCTCTGAAATGGCTCTGCAGGTAAATGACATGGCACATGGCAACAAAATAAAATATCACATTGATAAGGTTTGAAATAAAAAGCCCTGTCCTTGTCTTTGAGGTAGTACTTAGCAACCTGGACTGAATATTTTTACTGGAAAGAATAATACTTACTGAAAATGAGTTAGGAATGATTGGAAACGTTGTATCAGCTTACAACTAACATCCTATTTACACATTTCTTCCCAAATATGACTGGTGCTTTCACTTATAAGGACAGCAGAAATTTGAGTGAACATTAAAATTGGTAGGGGATCCACTGTGGCACGACCCTATACCATTTCTAATTAACAGTCCAAAACTGGGCAGAACATGTCAACAACTGTGTGCTAATGTACTGTGGCTTTATGAAATTTTAACAGTAATAATCATACTTCAAGACTATTCCTTTCCAGCTTTCGTATGTAATTTGGTGCCTGGAATACATGCCTATATTTGCATTCATGCTGCATTTCCCTTAGTGAGAAAACAGCTTGCATTCTCCAGGAGATTATTTTGTTTTTAACAAACTGAAACATTTTATTGCGTAAAAGGAACTGTGAAGAACGCAGATTAAGATGTAAATTGATAAATAATTTTAATATGGCATTACACTGTTTACATAACTGGTAATTGATTTTTTTGGAGAACTAAATCACAAAATAATAGAAAGTAATTTTATAACAAAAAGTATGCATTTTGATTAAGAATAAATATTTACTAATTCAATACTTTATAAACATTTAATCTTCTGAACTTAGAATTTTATGTTTTGTTAATGTAATCGGACAAGTAAACTTATTTACAAAGTTTCTGAAAATACTTGTTCTAACCAAAACAAAAGTATTTCTTGGTCAGTTGCATATTTGGAAATAGCCCAAGATAAGGGTCCTTATTTTATATCTTCAGCAGTGTTAGTTTTTTTTTAAGATCACTGATGTTGAGGTTCTTAAGACAGTTTTCTAAAATTATCTGATAGTTTTCCATTTTCATTTACACTGGGTTTTCACCTATTCTCAGCTTTGAGTAGGTTGAGGCACTGAAGCAAATTAAAACAGCTGGACTGGCAGTGAACAAGGGGCTTTGTATCTTTGGATAATGGAATAGGCACTGCACTATTGGAACTGATCAGAAAACAGCACTCCAATATAGAAGCTATAATCTGCTTAGCAGAGACCACAATGTGTTGACATGTCTAAAACAGAGGTGAATTCATCTAATCCCAGAATAGGAGATGGTCTTATTAGAAGGTTGTTCAGTAATCATCAGCAGGTCAGGAAGGGACTCAGTTATGTGTGGAATAAGTTGCAATGAATCACCAGGTAAAACATAAGTAACAGGAATAGAGAAGCCATTCACACCATCAAACAACTTCACCTGTCAATAAGTCCATGGCTGATCTGATGTGGCCTTTTTGCTTGTCTTTGCCAATCAATAATCTGTCTACCTTTGCCAATCAATAATCTGTCTACCTTAGCTTTGAAGATACTCAATGAATTAGCCTCCACTGGTCACCAGGGACAATAATATGAACACAAACAACCCTCAGAGTAGAAATTTATCTTCATCTAAAATGGGAGATGCCTCATTTTGAAACTGTGCCCCCTCATTAGAGATTCCTCCATGAATCCTGCATCTAAACTGTCAAACCCCTTCAGAATGTTATGTTTCAATAAATTATCTCTTATTCTTTTAAACTCAAATGAGTACAAGTCAGCTCAGCCTTTTCTCACAAGACAACTCCTTCATCCCAATGTAATCAACCTAACGAATCTTTGTTGAACTGCCTCCAGTGCAAGTATGTTCCTCCTTAAGTAAGAAAGTGCAGACTTGTCAATGCCATATTCAAGCCGTCCCTACTCTTATACTCCATCCATCTTGCAATAAAGGCGAACATTTGGTTTATCTTCATAATTACTTTCTGTACCTGAATGCTTACTTTTGTGATTTGTATACAAAGACATCCAGGTCCTTCTGTACTACACCAATTTTCTCCTTAAACATTTCAAGAAATCCACTTCATCTAAGCTCTTAATTATGTCCATTATGTCATACCCATTAATGCTGGGGTAGTTAAAAAGGGTAATATAATTACCCTTTTGTTATTGTTTTTACAAACCTCTGCGAACTGTGTGCATATTTGCTTCTGAATTTCTCACTGACTTTCTGGAGGTCTATAATAAACACCTAGTATTGTGGCTGCTCCTTTTTCATTCCTAAGCTCTACCCACAAAACATCTTTCAATGCCCACTCCAAGATACCATCTTTTCATACTGCAGTATCTAGCTCCTTAACTAATAATGCAATGCCTCCTCCTCTTTTATTCCTCTCCATCTCACCTGTCGATTCTATATTCTGGAATGTTGAGCTGCCAATCTTGCCCCCTCTCAACCATGTCTCTGTGATGGCTACTATATCACAATTCCACATGTCAATCCACACCCATAACTCACCTGTTTTACCTGTAGTACTCCTGGCATTAAAGTAGAGGCCATTCAGCCTTGCATTGTTCCTTGACGCTTAATACAGCTTGATTGATTGTTTTACTGTATTATGCTGTTCCCTTATTCTTTTGACAGTATGTGTTCCCTCCCCCTACCGAATTACTTTAAACTCTTCCCAACAGCATTAGCAAAATGTCCCGCAAGAACGTCATTCTCACTTTGGTTCAGTTGCAGTCCATTCTGCTTCTATAGGTCCCAGCTTGCCCAGAAAAAGTACCAGTGATCCAGGAATCTAAAACCGTCCCTCAAGCACCAACTCTTAAGACACGCGTTCATCTGCATATATGGCATTGGGAGTCATCTTCACTGCTTGCCACTCCTTTAAACTTACATCATGCAAACTTTTGAAATTTTACTCCATTTTTCAACATTCAGGTCATTTATGTATAGCAAAAAAAGTGGCCCGAGCATAGAACACCACTCTCTATCAGGGTCCAGTCCTAAAAACAACCATCTACCATGGCTTGCTACTTTCTGATCTTAAACTAATATTTTATCCAATTGGACACTGATCCTCCAATTCCATAACCCTCAATTTTTCTCATCAGCCTTTTATGTGGTATCTTGTCAAGCACTTTCTTAAAATCCATATAGACAACATCTACCACATTTTTCTGTGCTGCTTCATCAAAAAAATCAATTAGATTAATCAAGCATAATCTGCCTGCTACACATTTGTGCCGACTCTCTTTAATTAAACCTCTCCAAGTACCTGTTGTTCCAAAGCTTAATCTACCACTGGCCTGCCATTATTGGACTATCCTTTACCCCTTTCTTGAATAAGGATATCACATTTCGTACCTAATGGCACATTTATCTCTCCATGTGGTTATAGTCAAATCATGCTAGTGGTCTAGACAGAGGTTCTTTGCACCCCAGAAGAAACCAATTCTTTAGTAAGCCTTCTGAAATACTCCATCAATCACATATTTATTTGAATTTTGTAGTGAGCAGCGAGGTGACAGAAGTGCCATAAAGATCTATCAAACTCTGTGGTGTGAATTTTAATTTCCTCAACATTAATTTCATCCATAGGTGAACTTTAGCATCCAACAGTGTTGATGTCATCAAGCAGGTTAAATGGCCAAGGTTTCATTGCTCATTGAAACAGATGAGTTGAGGGCGAGGATTGACACATGAAATTGTGATACAGTAACAATCACATGGTTGGGGGAGGGTCAGGATTGGCAACTTAACATTCCAGGATATAGAATTTATAGGCAAGTTGGGGAGAGGGCAAAAGAGGAAGAGGCATTGCATCTTAAGTTGAGGTGTTAGCCATTGATACAGCTGTATTTCCCCCTGACTTGATTGTTTTACTGTATTATGCTGTGCTCTTATTCTTCTAACAGTTTATGTCCCCTCCCCTTGCCAAATTAACTTAAGCTCCTCCCAGCAGCACGAGCAAACCCAATGTGCAAGGTTGCTAGTCTCACTCTGGTTCAGATGTAGACCGTCACCAACTTCTAGATTTCTATCTTTAACTGCATATGAGAAGCTGCTATCAGTTTCAGAGTAATGATGACAGCCACATAATCTGGAGCTTGGATACATCTCCAATAATTGGCTAAATTGGATATTGTAATTATGCTCAGTAACTATTCAGTTCTGTACATAATGGGCGTGATTCTCCAGCCTCCCAACCATGTGTCTCTCAGCAATGGAAGGCAGCATGCCATTTGTTTGCAGCTAGTTTCTCTGAATCCGCCACTATTAATGGGATTTCCCATTGAAGGCACCCTGCTCTGCTGGGAAGCTCACAGGCGAGGATGAGCTGCCAGCAGGATCAAAGAATTCCGCTGGCAGGAATACCCAGAGAATTCGGGTCAATACCTCAAATTATGCTAACACCAGTCAGAAAATCTTTAAGTTGAGATTTTCCACTGGTTGCTGTCAATGCTGGTGACAATCAGCTTTGTAAAAGCAGATAAGAGAACAAAGGATCATAATAGTGATACTGGAAGGACAATCCTAGATAGTAAATCACTATCTGGTTTACCTTTCCCTTCAATTCTGCTATCATTTCCAATGACTGGAGGGAAATATTTATCTGTGTTTGGGCAGTTGTAGCAAAGGAAAGCTATAATAATGAAGTGACATCTTATACCTCATTTGCTTTCATTTCTTTCTCACTTGTGCTGATTAATTTTCACATCTACTTCTTCTAGATATCTAAAATTGCTAAGCACCTTGAAAATTTAAGGATTCAACATTAACAGGTGCTGTCAAAATCTTATTTTTCCCCATGGACAACTGGTGACAATGCAATGAGACATGGCAGGATTTTATAAGTTGAAAGTAAGCAATGATTACATGCATAGCCATCCAGATGTGTGCCCTTGTTCAAGTTATAACCCAAGACCATAGCATGTTGAACATTTGCTCCAAATGGCTGGGAATTTCCTGCAATATAATTCACCTTTGGTCTTAAGAATCTTGGTGGACCGGACAGCAATGTAACTAGCAAGAGAAGCCAAAACACCAGCTTGTGCAGAATACATAGGATAATTTATTGCCAACAAGACATCTATGTCAGTTTGATATAGAAAACCTTGTCTTTTCTACCACATCTGGCAACTGCATGAACAATCCTGTGTATATTTTTCTGCCAGAAGTATGCCATTGTCTACTGAAACTTGTATTTGTGCATTTATTCACACAGCTCAATTTGATCTTATGAAAAAAAGGCCAAAAAAATCTGCATCACAACACAGTTATAATTTTAATGGAACCTCCACCGTTTTGTATCTATCACTGGACTTCCTCTTGATATACATGTAAGATATGTGTACTCTTAAAGTTGCTTTTCTCAGGTGCCCCTGAGTAGCAGGAATCCTGAGGTGGCTGGGTGCTGCATTCCAATAAGATCCTATTGGGATTGACAGCCCATGTCTCACAGCATTTTAAGATCTGACAGAGAATTTGTGCTGCTTCATGGAAACCTGCCTCTTCAGAAAGTACTATTCTGAGTTTTATGTCTGTATCTGGTTATGCATCATATATACCATTATAAAGTTCTCTCTGAGGCATCTATTTTCAAGGTTGAAGCTGACTGCCCGGTTTTTTTGTCACTGGAGAGCAGCTTTATTCCTTTCTTATGGACTGCTTTCTGAGTCTAAACGGCTGTTATGTCATGATAACCAGGACAGTATGAGGGGCTCCTCCAGCTGCAATCTGAACAGGACATTATATAATGTTATCATAACCTCTGTAGATTTCAACTCAAATTATGTTGGCTGCAAGGCAATTAGCCATTGTGGATGAGCAAGAGTTAACACTTACATACATGCAACTTGTTCTGGAATTCAATAGCTTGGCAGAGAGGAGACCATGTCTTACAGAATCAGGCTGAGTCTGTGTGTGTGCACTAAGAAGTCTCACAACAGCAGGTTTATTTAGTAGCACAAGCTTTTGGAGATTCGCTCCTTCTTCAGGTGAGTGAGGAGTTGCGTTCACAAAACAGGGCACATATAGAAGCAAACTCAATTTGCAAGATAATGATTGATATGCCAGTTTTTACAGGTAATCAAGTTTTAAAAGGTACAGACAATGTGAGTGGGTGAAACACAGGTTAAAGAGTTGTTTATGGTATCCTGCCAGGATAGTTGGTGAGATTTTGCAAGCCCAGGCAAGTCGTGGGGGTTACAGATAGTGTGATGTGAACCCAAGATCTAGTTTGAGGCTGTCCTCGTGTGCAGAACTTGGCTATCAGTTTCTGCTCAGCAATTCTGCGCAGCTGAATGCCTCTGATCTTGTCCCACGATGACAGCATTGCTGCAACTGCCTCAGTACTCAACGCCAACAACTGCCAATCTCCAGATGCAATTCTACAACTCATCCGCTTCATCCTGGACCACAACGTCTTCACCTTCAACAACCAGTTCTTCATCTAGACACATGGAATGGGGACCACATTCACACCTCAATATGCCAACATCTTCATGCACAGGTTCGAACAAGACCTCTTCACTACATAAGACCATCAACCAACGTTATACACTAGATACGTTGATGACATTTACTTCCTTTGGACTCATGGCGAACAATCACTTAAACAACCATACGATGATATCAACAAGTTCCATCCCACCATCAGACTTACCATGGACTACTCTCCAGAATCGGTTGCATTCTTGGACAAACGCACCTCCATCAAGGATGGTCACCTCAGCACTTCACTGTACCGCAAGCCCACGGATGACCTCACAATGGTCCACTTCTCCAGCTTCCACCCTAAACATGTTAAAGAAGCCATCCCCTAGAGACAAGCCCTCTGTATACATAGGACCTTCTCAGATGAAGAGGATCACAACAGATACCTACAGACACTGAAAGCCGCCCTCATAAGAACAGAATATGTGCTCGACTCATCGATCAACAGTTCCGACACGCCACAGCGAAAAACCACACCGACCTCCTCAGAAGACAAACACGGATATGGTGGACAGAGTACTCTGGAACTTCCCTAGAAGTGGATAAGCTATGACATCTTCTCTGGAGTCTTCAACATGTCATCGATGAAGACGAACATCTCACTAAGGCCATCCCCACACCTCCACTTCTTGCCTTCAAACAGGCCATTGTCCATAGTAACCTACCCAGCCTTCAGGGGAACAGTGACCACAACACCACACAACTCTGCCACAGCAACCTCTGCAAGACGTGACGGATCATCGACACGGATGTCATCATCTCGTGTGAGAACACCATCCACCAGGTATATGATATATACTCTTATGACTCGGCCAATGTTGTCTACCTGATATGCTGCAGGAAAGGATGTCCCGAGGCATGGTGCATTGGGGAGACGTTGCAGATGCTCTGACAACGGATGAATGAACACCGCTCGACAATCACCAGGCAGGAGTGTTCTCTTCCTGTTGGGAAACACTTCAGCAAACATGGGCATTCAGCCTCTGATCTTCAGGTAAGTGTTCTCCAAGGTGGCTTTCACGACACACGACAATGCAGAATCTTAAATCAATCACAAATCTTAAAAAGACAGATAATTCTCAAAGACGCTTGTTTCAACAAGGAAACAAAGTTTTGGTGCGTGGCTATATCACTAATGTAAAGTGGGTTCCTACAAACGTATTGGTTCAAACTGGCCTGATCTCCTATACAATACAAACTGAAGTTGACCTAGTGTGTAGACAACACATGGATCAGTTGTTAGCTACATGGATCAATGTGCCAATATCATGTATGTCAGAACTACCGCAGGATGAACCACCCGCCATGCACACCGCCAGATAGTGTGACTGTGATTTTGGATTAATCAGCAGAAACTGAGATTGCTAGAGGATCCTTTGCTGTAACTAGTCTTCCTTCTGCAAAACAGACGTCTTCCAGGGTAGCAACATCTTCTGAAGATCCAGACAGTATTTCTGATGTTGAGAAACAAATGCTGAAGTGCGCAGGTAACCAGTGTGAAATCAAACAACCTCACTGCACCCCACCACCCCCCCCAATCATCTTTCCCACTGTGTTGTTACAGTGTAATCGTGCAGTGCCTGCTGTATTCTGAATATTTTGATGATTATGTAGAAATACTATAGTTATTTGTTATTCTGGAACTTAGAAGTAAAGGAGTGGGATTGTTATATATTTTAGTTGTTGCTGCATGGCCATTTTAAGAGTGCAATCACATGATCACTCCGTGACATTATCAGTGAACGGCTCTTAATAAACCTGCTGGTGGTTTTTTACAAAATTCATATCTGTCAACAACTCTTCATTCTTTTCATCAGCATTTGAAGCAGCATATACAACACTCTGGTTCTCTTCCTTTAATACTCACCTCTTTGATCAAACTTTTGCTTGCTCTCCTTAGATTTGTCCATGTCGAATTTTGTTCACTATTACTCTTTTGAAGTACCCTTGGGACATTTTTACATTAAAGGTGCCAGGTAAATGTAAATTGTTGTTAGATGTTTCTTTACAAAAAAGAATTTTCTAGAACTAGCAACAGACATGCTCACCCAACTCACACTTCCTTCCACTACCCATCCTCCCTACCCCATAGTCCACAACAATTGTCACAAACAATCAAAGATCAAAATATGCTCCTTAATAAAATTATTTAAGGGCATTAAACATTCTATTCCTTTATTCAGTAGTAAATCCCTCTGCCCTGAACATTCTGTTATTCTAACTTGGCATTTAGCACACTCTTCATTACACCACTGGCAGCAGTGTCTTCAACTACCTAGCCTCTCACTCTGAAATTTCCTACCTCAATGCCTTTGCCTCCCTTGGTTTAATACCCACATTAAAATGCATCTTTTTTAATAATATTTTGGTTAATCACTCCTATTATCTCCTCCTTTGGTTGATTGTATTCATGTGAAGTTCCGCTTATAATTGTTATTCCTCATTGGAATGCCAAGTAAGTGCACAACTTTTATTCACATGCAGCATTAATAAATTATTCAATGGCAAAAAAAATACAATTTATCAATAATTAACAAATGCAACTGTAGAACTAAAGGTTGCTCTGAAGATAGAACACTCACCTTGATTTTAATTCTGTTGTATCTGGTACGCACAAGCCAGCCCCGGATAAACTTCTGAATAAAGATAGCTGCCATTTTCTTTTCATAAATACTTGGACCTTTCCTCTTAGGATGAACAGCGACGGAAATTTCCTTATGTGGTCTGATGTCCTTCAGTCTTTGAACACTCAAAGTATTGAACTTCCACAGGCTGCAAAAATGTTACACTCAAAATTAAAGTGTAGAAAATTTCATATGCCTGATATATTGAGGTAAATATAGCCTAGAATTTATTCCAGCAGCAAGACATCATCTGTTTACAGTTTGGCCAAAAGTCTCCCCAGAGATGAATCTGGCACTATTGAGTTATCTTAAAGGAAAGATCACATTTGCTGACAAATCTCTTGATTTATTTCATTTATTCATTTTAAAGGTGCAAGTGGAAATAAGGCAGACTTGAGGTGATTTTAATCCTAGGCGAGTGAATTGACTTACAGGGTTATTATTTTAAATACCTCATTCTCATAGACAGTGCTACAGTTACGATCTCAGTGGGACAACTGGTCATGTTATATTGGTATACACTGGCAGCATATCTGATGCCAGCTCCTGAAGAGTAGATCTTGTGCAGACTGCTGCAAAGTAAGTTTAAAACTGTTTAAAATCACTATGATCTGTAGCTCAGGAGAGCTACTAAAAATGTTAAACACTCAACTGGGATCAATATAAAAGGATCTTGTGAATGCAATAATGCTGGCTCCAGTTATTGCACAAAACATCCATTTTCTCTACAGCACTACTTAATTAGTACTGGGCACTGTGGAATGAACATCAATCAGACAGCTACACCTAGAAAATGAAAATTACAAGAAACAGGTTGAGATGCACTAAAATCTAGGCCTGAGAATGATTGATATTTTGCACGTTTTCTGCAACTTACAACTAAAAAATACCTCCACCGACCAACCCTTATGGAAGGAAAGTTTTGAAAGATTTCCCCCTCATCCACAAATGTATCAGAACATAATTCTAAAATACCTCCTAATCCTTAGTAAGACAATAAAAAATTGGAGCAGGAATAGGCCATTCAGCCCCCTGGACCTGCTACACCATTCAGTAAGATCACTGCTAAAATGAACTGGGGTCTTATCTCTGCTTTCCCCATCCCCACAATCATTGACTGCTTGTTGATCAAAAATCTATCTAACTTAGCCTTGGACATATTCAATAACTCAAATCTTCACTCCTCTCTAGGGAAAAGAATTCCAAAGTCTAAGGCCCTCTGACAGAAAAACACTTCTCCGGTGCCTTAAATGGGAGACTCCTTACATTTAAGCTGTGTCCTCTGGTCCTAGACTCCCCACAAGAGAAACATTCTCCCAGCATCCACCCCATCAAGTCCCCTTAGAATTTTACACGTTTTGATATGAATACAAGCCTAACAAGTTCACCTTTTCCTCACAAGACAGCCAGCAACTTATAATTTCAGTCACTCAGACCTATCTTGTTTCAATTCACAGATCATGGAGACACAGCAGCTCTGGACCCACATCCATAAGTTTTGCATCCTAATCAAAATATTAAAATGTAGCTATAAAGTTTCAAACCAACTTTGAATCAGATATTATTCTAGATTGCTTTTCAATGGCAGTACTTTTTAAAAATATTGTCAAGGGAAAATGGTGATACATTGAAGGATAGATTGCACTTAAAGCCCATTTAAAAATTTGTATTATGTACATCAATACTTGGAGTAAGATTAGACACAACATAATAAACTCTATTTGCCAGGCATTTCACATAATAAAAAGTTTAACGAAGTTCACACTGAAATAAACATAAACCTCAGTAATGAGACTCCAGTCTGACTACCTTGAAAAATAAAACTATTGTCATGGTGCAACACAATGCAAATAGTATACATTCTTGCTTCCGTTCCTTATAACCTGTGTGGGTTATGTATTTTTGAAGACTAACTAAATATAATTTCCTATTAGACGCTGACCTGAATTTCTGCATTTGTATCCTCCTTCAACACTAAAAACACATACTTACAAAGCCTTGATTGCGAGTGGCAGGGTATATGTATCTACAAACTGTGGTGCTAGATCTTGCTGCACCATGGCATATACTTCTGCAATAATTTATTAAAATACCCCAAGCCTTTTTCTACACTGAATTTCTGTCATGACCAAATATGATCACGGAGGATGGTATACCCTGACCTTTGGAGAATACCTTTTGGTTCTCCTCCTCCTGCATGATACATGCTGCATTGCCTGCTCCCTTGCCTCTGGCCATATGTTCCACCCACTCATGTGCCTCTATGGCCAAAATGTGCCACGCCCATTTCAGCAGCTTGTTTGGCACTCTGAGGACTTTTCCCCTTACTGAGCCTATCTATCCTCACATCTGCACATTTTGAATCTGGAATTATTCCTACAGATTGGAGGGTAGCTAATGTAAGACCACCATTCAAAAATGGAGGTAAAGAGAAAACAGGGAACCAAAGACCAGTGAGCCTAATGTAGGTATCGGGGAAGTTGCTAGAATTTATTGTGAATGATTTCATAATTTGGCATTTGGAAGTCAGTGGTATAATCAGACGACGTCAGTATGGATTTATAAAAGGGAAATCATGCTTGACAAAGCTACTGGAATTTTTTGAGAATGTAACTAGTAGGAAAACCAGTTGATGTGGTTTATTTAGGCTTTCAGAAGACTTTTGATGAGGTCCCACGTAACAGAATACTATGTAAAGTTAAAGCAAATGGGATTGCAGGTAATGTCTTGAGATGGATAGAAAGCTGGTCAGCAAATAGGAGGCAAAGAGTTGACATAAATGGATATTTTTCTGATTGGCAGTAAGTGACTAGTGAGGTTCCACAGGGATCTGTGCTAGGACCCCAACTGTTCACATTATGTATTAATGATTCAGAAGAGGGTATTGAATGTATTATCTCCAAATTTGCAGATGATACAAAGTTGGGTGGTAGGGTGAGCTATGAGGAGGATGCAGAGATGTTTCAGCTTCAGTCCAATGATTTGGACAGGCTGAATGTGTGGGCATCTGCATGGCAGATGCAGTAAAATGTGGGCAAATGTGAGGTTATCTATTTTGGTAGCAATAATAGGAAGACAGATTATTACTTCAATGGGTATAAATTGAGAGAGGTAGATACTCAATGAGACCTTAGAGTCCTCAAGCATCAGTTGCTGCAAGTAAGTGCGCAGATATAGCAGGCTGTAAACAAGGCAAGTCATGTGTTGGTTTTCATAGCGACACATTTTTTGCATAGGAATAGGGATATTTTGCTGCAATTATATAGAGCGTTGGTGAGCCACACGTGGAGTATTGTGTGCAGTTTTGATGTCCTTATCTGAGGAAGGATGTCCTTGCTGTAGAGGGAGTACTGCAAAGGTTTACCAAGCTGATTCTTGGGATGGCAGGTCTGTCATATGAGAAGAGACTAAATCAGTTAGGATTATATTCACTGAGGTTTCAAAGAGTATGAGGGGATCTCATAGAAACTTTTAAAATTCTAACAGGGTTAGACAGGGTAGATTCAGAAAGAATGTTCCTGATGGTGGGGGAATCCAGAACTAGGGGTCATAGTTTTGAGGATAAGGGGTAAATTGAGGTGACAGGAAATTTCCTCACCCAAAGGGTGGTGAATTTGTGGAATTCACTCCCACAGAATGTAGTTGAGGTCAAAGCATTGTCTGATTTCAAGAAGAAATTATATATAGCTCTTAGGGCTAAAAATAACAAATATGGGAAGAACGGGGTTCAGGATATTGAATTTGATGATCAGCCATGATTAAATGAATGGTGGAGCAGGCTCGAAGGGCCGAATGGCCTACTCCTACTTCTAGTTTCTATGTTTTACACCCTGTTCATGAAGCCAAAAAGATATCCCTTTTCAAAGCTAAAGGCCTCATCCTCCATTTCTCTTCAGTGTCAGCTGCACGTTTGTCTTTGTAAAGATGAACATTCTGCGACACCTTATTAAATTCTTTGGTGTTCTTCAAAAATATCACAGACCATTTTGCACAAAGTCATGAGCTACAAATCAGGATCTGGCAACAGCGCTGGTGAAAATTGCTTCTGATTGCTGTCAGTTGCACTTTAACTGCCCTGCCATGTTCTGCAGAACATGTATATGTGAAATTCATTCCGGTGCTGCTCCCTGCCACCCCCAACAACGAAGTTTTGTACTGGATATGGGGCCACGATGTCAGAATTTTAGAACAGAGTTGAGGAGGAACTTCTTCACTCAAAGGGTGGTGAATCTCTGGAATTCTCTGCCCATTGAAGTGGTGGAGGCTGCCTCGTTAAATATATTTAAGACACGGGTAGATAGGTTTTTGGTAGGCAAGGGGATTTAGGGTAATGGGGAGAAAGCGGGAAAGTGGAACTGAGCCACTTCAGATCAGCCATGATCTTATTGAATGGCAGGGCAGGCTCAAAGGGCTAGATGGCCTATTCCTGCTCCTATTTCTTCTGTTCTTATGTTCTTATGAATTCAGGACCCTGACAGTATTTTGGATAAAGTCTGGAGTCTCTATACTTCTGCAACATTTGAGCTTATTCCATAACAAGATCAAATATATTGACCAATAGCTTTGATCAGAGTCTCTTAGTTTGATTGGAACATTTTACGTACATGCAATGATATAAATAATGAACTTTGGGCTCAACACGATGCTGAACTCTTCTTCCACCACCTTTATCTCCATGCTCACTTCTTCGGGCAGGCGTCCTCCCCCTGCTCAATGGATCCTTTCACCTGCCTCCAGCATCCTCCCTCCACCTGGAGCTCTCCCTTCGGCCTCATATCTGCTCGTGATCTCTTCATTGAGAACTGTTGCTGTAACAATTGCCATCTCAGTTTCTCTGTCTTCTCATCCACTCTAACCTGTCTTTTTCTGAACTTGCTACACTTTACTCTTTCAGGTCCAACCTTGACTATGTTGTCAAACACGCCAACAAAGGTGGGGCTATTGTTGTCTTGCGTACTGACTTCTACCTTGTAATGGATACTAGTGGGCAGTCTGTCACCAGAGGCCAACTCTCAGACGCTTCCTTCTCCCTCCCCCGGAACATGACCCCACCACTGCACATCAAGCCAGTATTTCCAGGACAGTCACTAACCTCACCACCAGTGGGAAGCATCCCTCTACAGCTTCCAACCTTGTTGTCTCCTAAACTAAGGCAGCCCATTTCCATCTCCTTCCCAAAATCCACAAACAGGACAGTCCTGGTAGGGATATAGTGTCAGCCCATTCCTGCCCTTCAGAACTTATTTCTTCCTACCCTAATACAAGCTCACCAACTTCCACAGCTACCTTGACTACAGTGTCTTACATGCTCCAGTTCCTTTGGGTCTGTTCCGAAGATGCCACTTTCCAAAATGGTGCTGCTGACATATCTGTCTTCTTCATTAATTGTAGTTTCCCATCCACTGCAGTTGACAGGGCTCTCAACTGCATTCGATCCATCACCCATGCCTCTGCTTTCATCATTTTTCTTCCTTCCAGAGCCAGGATAAGGTCCCCCTTGCCCTCGTTTTTCACCCGCCCAATCTCCACATTTAAAGGATCATCCTCCACCATTTCTACTAACTCCAGCATGTTGCCAACACCATACACATCTTCCCCTCACTTTCCCTGTTAGTATTCCACAAAGACCATTCCGCCAGAACACCCTGGTCCAATCCTCCATCACACCCAACACCTCACCCCCTTCCCACGTCACCTTCCCACGCAATCACAGAAGGTGCAACATCTGCTCCTTTACCTCTTCCCCTGCTCACCATCCAAGGGCCTAAATACTCTTTACAGATGATGCAGCACTTCACGTGCCCTTCCTTTCATTTGGTCAATTGCATTCACTGCTCCCGATGTGATCTACTCTACATTGGAGAGACTAAACGCAGACTGGGTGATCATTTCGAAGAACATCTTTGGCCCATTTGTAAGTATGACCCAGATGTCCCTGTCATTTGGCATTTCAACACGCCATCCTGTTCTCACGTCCACATGTCCATCTCTGGCCTGTTGCAATGCTCCAGTGAAGCCCAACACAAACTGGAGGAACAGCACCTCATCTTCCATTGGACACTTAACAGCTTTCCAGACTTAACGTTGGGTTCAACAACTTCAGACTATGAACTCTCTCTTCCACTTTCACACCATTTTTATCTCTATCCATTTATTTTAATTTCTTCCATTGATTCATTTTTCTATCCCCTATTTTATCCCGCTTCCAATCCTTTCATCCCTTATCACCATCTCCTCTCTCCCCCACTCCACCAGAGCAATCTGTTTGTTACCTGTTCCAGGTTGTCTTTTGACACAGTGCTTAACTTTGTTCTGCAAGTAACAAATTCTGATCTATGTGCTATCAGTACCCTTCTCAGCCATGATCATCACCATTTACATTTCCTTTGTCTTTGTTTGTGACATCTTTGACAATCTTTCCCCAACTCCACCATTGCTGGCCGTCTATCCAGTCCCTATTGCTTCACTACAAGCCCCCCTCTCCCCCCCCCCCCCCACCACTCTCCCACTCCTCCAAAAACGGTATAAATCTAATCATATTTCCAGTTTTTTTGAGTTCTGACGAAGATTGATCCAAACTCGAAACATTAGCTCTGCTCTCTCTCCAAAGATGTTGTGAGACCTGCTAAGATTTACCAACATTTTCTGTTTTTGCCTCAGATTTCAGCATCCACAGTATTTTGCTTTCAATATAATAATCTCATTGCATCATGTCCTGCAAGGAAAAATGGAGTTGATTGTATTGAATGGTGAAGTCAGCACAAGGGGCTCAAGGTTTACTCCTGCTTCGGTTTCTTGGGCTTTATGCCTTTATATTCTTATTGACTTAGAAAAGTGATTGAATCATTTAGTGAGGCATTAATTAAGTTGTCCCTCTCACTATTGTTTTGGAAACTTTTTTAATCGATTTGTAAAAGGGGCAGTTTTTCAAGAATAGTTCGAGAGTCTTTTAAGAACAGAGCAGACATCAAGCAAGTTAATTGTGTTCTGGAAAGTGAAATAGTGGTTGAGCAACCAAACAGAAAACCACATTGGTCTCCTTTTGCCACAATACGGGCAGTGACACAGTGGTTAGCACTGCAGTCTCACAGTGCCAGAGACCTGGGTTCAATTCCCAGCTTGGGTCACTGTCTGTGTGAAGTTTGCACGTTTTCCCCATGTCTGCATGAGTTGCCTCTGGATGCTCTGGCTCTGGTTTCATCCCAAAGTCCAAAAGGCATACTGGTTATGTGCATTGGCTATGCTAAATTGTCCCTCAGTGTACGCAAACAGGCATTGGAGTGTGGCAACTAGGGGATCTTCACAGTAACTTCATTGCAGTGTTAATGTAAGTCCACTTGTGACACTAATAAGTAAACTTAAACTTAGTTTTCTGTTTGGCTGCTCAACCACTACTTCACTTCCCAGAACACAATTAACTTGCTTGATGTCTGCTCTGTTCTTAAAAGACTCTCGATCTATTCTTGAAAAACTGCCCCTTTTACAAATTGATAGAGATTAAAGGAGTTTCCAAAACAATAGTGAGAGGGACAGCTTAATTATTGCTTCACTAAATGATTCAATCACTTTTCTAAGTCAGTAAGAATATAAGGGCATAAAGCCCAAGAAACAGAAGCAGGAGTAAACCTTGAGCCCCTTATGCTGACTTCACCATTCAATTCAATCAACTCCATTTTGTTAAACCTGAGAATTCCCTGAGAAACTGAAAATCTGTCTATCTCAGCATTAAGTATATTCAGTGATAGAGCATCCACAACCCTCTGGAATAGGAAACTCCATAATTCATATTGTAGAAGTAAAGAATTTTTTCCTTATTCCAATCCTAATTGAGCCCTTTTACTGAGACTGTGCCACTCTCTTAGTTTCCCCATGCAAAGAAACAGCTTCTGTACTTGTCAAACCCCTTTAGAATCTTATATGTTTCAACTAGGTCACCTCTCATTTTACTAAATTGCAGACAATAATACGTCTAATTTACTCAGCCTCTCATTATATTTCAACCCTGTCATCCCAGGAACCAATCAGGTGAACCTTTGCTGTACTATCTGCAAAGTAAGTGTATTTTTCCTGAACTATGGAGATCCAGGTATGGTCTCACCAAAGACCACTTGTAGCAAGACATTTCATTCTTGTACCTCAATCCTTTTGCAACAGAGCTCAATATCCTATATTCTTATTAATTTATTGCAGTGCCTGTGCACTAGCTTCCTTTGCTCTAGTAAAAGTACAACCAATGTTCACAAACTTCATGTTCTGCTTTTCTATTCTTATGATCTGATTCTGATATAACTCTGATATGTTACATGATCAAGGAACAGAGATCCAGAGGAGAGAGAAATCCTAAGTTGTCCACTAAAT
This sequence comes from Carcharhinus amblyrhynchos, assembly GCF_965287045.1. Classification (NCBI taxonomy): domain Eukaryota; kingdom Metazoa; phylum Chordata; class Chondrichthyes; order Carcharhiniformes; family Carcharhinidae; genus Carcharhinus; species Carcharhinus amblyrhynchos. The sequence goes on along the minus strand of NC_137324.1, from coordinate 133,780,919 downwards.
AAATAGTGGTTTTGACAAACTACAGTTTTGATTACTTCAAGAAAATAGAGAAACCTTGGCCCCATCTAGACCCCAAACACATGATGAAACACATGCTTCTGCATTCCATCTGCCACCTTGTTGTCCATTCATGCACTTTACTTGCCTTAATTTCTTTGCAGCCTCTTTGTGTTCTCCTCACAACTTACATTCCCACCTAGCTCTGCATCATTAGCAAACTAGATTACATTACTATCTGTCATGTTTTCTAAATTATTAACATCAAGTGTAAAAAGTTGAGATCCCAGCACTTTGAGGCATTCGGCCAACTTGAAACTGTTTATTCTCACTCTGTGTTGTCCATCGGATAACCAATCCTCCATCTATTCTAATCACTCTCAATGTCATAAGGTTCTTGCGTATTACCCTTCTATAGGGCATCTTACTGAATGCCTTTTGGAAATCCAGGTATACCACATCTACTGGCTTCCCTTTATCTCCAATACTAATTACATACCCAAAAATGCCTCTAATAAAACTGTCAAATGATTTATTTTGTAAAACCAGATTGATTTTATCAATTGTCAATGGAAAAAAAAATTCAAGCAGTTCATAAACTTAGCAGCCAATTCACTACAGCAAGTCCTGCACTACCATCAAAGTCAAACTTCACTTGTCAAGTTTCAAAGGGAATTAGTTAGGTCATTGAAAAACATTTTAAAATGCCTGGCAAAGGTTTGTTGGAATTTCATTAAATGGTTAGGTCTTTCAAATGGCCTCTTCCTCTGTTATAACATTCTATAGGGTAGAATTTCTGCAAAGACTTTCCTAATCTCAAAAGAAACAGGTTGACTCCAGACATTGAGGAGGACATTAGCCGATTATTTAAATAAAAGGATGAGCAGGGCTACAGGGAAAAGGCAAGGCAATGGCTACGAAGTCAAAACACTTTTGGAGAGTTGGTGCATACATGATGGGCTGAATGGCCTCCTTCTGCACCTTAACAATTCTGTGATCTACTATAACCCTATCGGGAATCAGTATTCATGCTGTAACTTTGGAGTTTGTGTTAATTATCTACCAAAAATACAGCAAACGATTGAGACAGCCACTCCCCTACACCAACTCTCTCCCACCATGTAGGAATCAATGATTATAAATGCCAATTTTAACCTGAAGCTTTAAACTCACTTTTTGTTTATATTCATTCCCCCTTATCAAGTCTAATTATATCCCTGTCAGCCTTAACTGAAACTAAGTAATGCTACCCAAGTAAACTTTCTTCTAATGTGGCTGGGGACAGATAATGTGCACAAATTCATAATAAAAGCAGCCAGTGATGTAACAGGGTTCCCACCATTTAAATCTAATTAACAGCACTCTCCACTGCAGCATACCACCACACAAGAAAGTTCACCCCCATGGTGTGACATCATGTCAGCAGGGATTACAACAGATTTTTAAAAATGGGAAACTGGCAAACCAAACCTGCTGGGCAAACAATTAAGTACAGCCCCTGGAGGGAAAGGGTCATGCCTGGGCAGTATCCTGGCAAGAGACAGTGCTGGGGAGGGAGGGTCTATATCCATGTGTTGCCTCTGGCATATGGGGCAATTGATAATAGGAACAATGACACTCAGAATCTCTAATTATCATACAATAATCTCCTTTATCGTACCTTAGCAAGTTCCACAAAAATATCAAAACTCCACTGCTAAATTTTGTTGTAAATGAAGTATTCAACCTCTGCCTTTCTTCATTATAAAGTAAAAAGTCTGACAACACCAGGTTTAAGTCCAACCGATTAGGTGCCCAACTTAAACCTGGTGTTGTCAGACTTTTTACTGTGTTTACCCCAGTCCAACGCCGGCACATCCACATCATGTCTTCATTATACACAAAGTATCTAAGCTCTGACCCACTTCATTACATAAAGTATCCAAAAGATATCAAAAGCTTCACAAAAATATTCAAAGTCATGACATGGACTTTGATACTACCCATTGTGAGGCAAGGAACTTGACTTCCTCCTAATGGGCTGTTCTGATGTCTCCACATCCCAGAGTTAGGGCCTTGATACTTCTATGGTGGTTGGTCCTAGGTTACTGCCCCAAAAATCCTTTTGTTTCTCCTTCATACAGAGATCCTGCTGGCACTGATGTGCCTTCAATAACATACACACAGGACAGACACTAATCAGTCACTGTCTTTTTGATCACAAATGCTTAGAGTGTCTTGTTCCTGTCAGGATATCGCATTTCCCTCAAGAGCACAATACTCAGGGGTCTGTGTTCAATCACTGTCTCTCAAGGCATAGCAATAACCATTGTCTACTCAACTGTGCCTGTTTTCACTGCACATCCTCTTCTTTGCTGATACAGATTTAATCTTTTTTTAACCATCAGGCTTTGCAGGTGTCTTTACAGATACCCATCAGGCTACGTTTGGTTGGGGGAGGTATTTTGTGTTGGTGGGGCAGGGGGTGATTTCATGGTAGTGGGGGGGAGGGATTCTGTTTCTGTGAAGTCCATTCTTCTTTCTATTTTTATTTTATTAGGGTATCCTTTAAAAAAGATGCCCTGCTGCCCTGACCTCTGGAACATCATGGTTACTGGTGGGACAGATCTATCAGAGCAAACCCCATCAGTGTGACATCATGGAACCCACCTCCTGGATCATTTTTTCCCCCAAAGTGTTCAAAATTGGGTGGGAAAAGCCAGCAGCCAGCATGCGCTACATTGCTTTTTCCAGACCCCTTAAAAAAAAATGAAACTCAGCCTAATATTTCTTATCCTCCTTATGATGCTTTCCCTTGATTGTGGCAGCCAGCAGTGTCCTATAACCATTAGACTACAATCCTTATAGACTCCAGGACAAATCTGAAGAGTTGACAACTCTAGCAACAAATGTGCAAATCCACAAAATTAATCCTTTCAAATTTCATACAGAGACCTGCATCAAGTTTGGAAAAAAGTAAAACATTCATTCCATACTAAGTTTTGAAAGAAAAAATTTACCCAAACTAACGGTGCATTTTTAAATTATTGAGGTGAGAAATTAGCGTTCACAGACAGATGGTGAGAGAAAGGAACACAGACAGCAGCATCACTAAAAACTGCTATTAACAACAGTATAACATAAAATTATTTGGCAAAGAATCCAATTAATCTTAACTTAGAAATTCTATACGCAAAATTTAGCCTTCATTTTCTTCTGTTCTAAAGAAACTTTCTAACTGCCATCTTAATTTTTCCTCCACTGTCAGAAAGTACACTTTGTTCAAAGATTCACAACACTTATCATAACATGGAAAGCAAATACCATTCTTTTGCAAAAAATGGCATTATGAAATAGTGGTTCGATTTGTTCGAAAGTATAATCTTTTGCCAGATGGGTAAAGTTTTGATGACAGAAATGGCTTATTTAATATGTATTAGAGTCAATTTTCATATTCAGCAGACAGTTCTGGATGGAGATATTAGAACATCTGCCTGATCTTGTGGTAAGACAGACAAACAGCAAGTTCCAGTTTGAATTTTACTGCAGAACTGTCTTCTTGTTTTCAGCACAAATGGCTGTATAGGTGGACAGACTATATGGCAATCAAGGCTTAAATTTAAGATCTTGCATCTTTTAAAGGTGTCAGCCTTGGTTAACTGGTAGTACCCAGGTCTCTTAGTCATCTAGTTGTGGATTCAAATCCCACTTCAGAAGCATAGTAAATAGTCTCACAACACTATGTTAAAGTCCAACAGGTTTATTTCGTAGCACAAGCTTTCAGAGTGTAAAGGTGACTTACCAAATTTGGCGCTACCAAATAAACTTGTTGGATTTTAACCTGGTGTTGTGAGACTACTTTCTGTGCCTACCCCATCCAACGCCAGCATCTCCACATCATGACTTCAGAAACAGAGGCCTAAATTTTCAGGAAAACTTCTCCACAGATCTAGCAATCTTGATGCTAATTACACTCTAATAATCATCAAGTGGCCGAAGGTGAGACTTCTGCTCCTCAATTCAGTGGGAAATCCTGAGTTCCTCCTGAGAAAGAGCAATCCGATTGGCCGGCAGCTCTCCAGGTCCATTTTGTGCAGTGACCAGAAGAGGCACTGCAGGGAGCAGCCTGGTACTCAGTCCCGGGAACTGGAGGAGAGTCAGATGGCAGGAGCACCAGGTTGGGGAGGGTAAGGAGTCACGAGGGGATGATCGGGTCTCAAGATGGTGGGAGGGGCATGGTCCAGAGTCACTGAAGGGGAGGGCACCCACTGTCAAAAGGGGACTGCTGATGCTTCCCCTCCCTTACAAAACCTCCTGCCCAAGATCCATCTATGTTCATTTATGCATTTCCCTCACCTAAGCTGGCACTCATGGGCCAGCTTAAAAATTGAGGATGGTTGGCAAAAGATCCTTAAGTGGACAAGTAAGGGACTTAATTAGGCCAAGGGTGGGCTTCCCCTTTGATATCCTGGCTACCCCAGCCCAACTACCAGTTTGGGATGGGTTGCTCAGAGGGAATTTCCTTGGTGAAGGTTTAGGTTTAGGCTCACCAGTCCCCAACCTTCTTGGGGCGGGGGGGGGGGGGGGGGGGGGGGGGAGGGAGCAGGTTGCAATGGCGCACTCCCTTCCTAAAAGCACTCAGAGTGTACGTACATCAACTGGACTGCTATAGTTTAAAAAGGTGGCTCACCAGCACATGCTAAAGGGCAATAAGAGATAGACAACAGATGCTGGCCTGACCAGCATTGCCCATACCCGTGAAAGAGAAAAAAAATCAGATTGCTGCTCTGGGAACTTACTGTGTGTAAATTGGCTACTATATTTCCTACATTAAAATTGTTACATTTCAAAAGTACTTCACTGGCTGCAAAACACTTTGAGACATCCAGAGATGCTGAAAATTGTTATATATAGCCACGTTACATATATAGGGGCAGCACGGTGGTACAGTCATTAGCACTGCTGCCTCACAGCACCAAGGACCCAGGTTCAAACTTGGCTTAGGTCACTGTCTGTGCAGAGTTTGCATGTTCTCCTCCTGTCTGCATGGCTATCATGCTGGTTATGTGCACTGGCCAAGTTAAATTCTCCTTCAGTGAACCCGAACAGGCACTGCAGTGTGGTAACTAGGGGATTTTCTCAGTAACTAAATTGAAGTATTTATGTAAGCCTACTTCTGACTAATTAATAAATAATTAGTTACATATAGGCACATTATTTATTTTTATGATTGCAATTGTTTCTGTGCTGTAATTTTCAAAGTTTTTTTCAAAAGAATAACAATTATCATACATTCTTTGGGGGGTTTTATGTAGCATGACAAAGTTAGGAAAGATCTCCTCAACTCTTTCAATGTCAAGCTACCTGACCACTCAGCCAATCAGCCTGGAAGGAGGTGGCTAAGTGAAATTCTGCAGCATAATTCCAAGCTGACATCTTTAATTCAAAGATCAAACCAAGAGAGAAAAGGTGAAACTGCTTCCTTCAGCTGTTGTTTTCTCTAAATGAAGCCTTTAAATCCTACATACCCTCCCAGAACTTCCAATCCTCCCCTCCTCCAAACGCACTGACACATGTAACATCTTTCTTTCTATTTACAATCACACACTTAACACCTGCTACTGCACTCAGAACTGCTGTTAACCGGTCACTATTGCAAAGCATTTCACTCTTCCACTAACTGCTTTCTCACCTCACACAGGAGCCACCTCCTTATACACAGCCACCTCCCCCTCTTCTTCAGAACTTGCTACTTCTCCCTTTCAATATGCAGACTATCTGAAACTGCCTCACACATTCACATAACCCTTTCAGTGGCCACAAACTAAAATCATTCCCTCTTCTCTCGCTGGACATATTCATGAGCAAGAAAAAGCAGAGAGCAAGAACTGGGGCAGCTGCTGTCAACATCCAAAACCTTCACTCCAACTGAAGATGGTGGCATAAGGCAGAAGAAGGAGGAGATTCAGCACCAGCAGCAATAATTTACATTAACAACTTCAATGTATTGGCTGGGGAGATTATACTTTTCAGTGTATACTAATACATGTAACAGTAATAAATCAAATCAAATCCCTTCCCCTGCATGATGGCACAGTGGTTAGCACTGTTGTCTCACAGTGCCAAGGACTCTGGTTCAATTCCCAGCTTGGGTCACTGACTGTGCTGAGTCTGCACATTTTCCCCATATCTGCATGGGTTTCATCCGGGTGTTCCGGTTTTTACCCACAGTCCAAAAGACATGTTGGTTAGGTGCATTGGCCGTGCAAAATTCTCCCTCAGTGTACCCGAACAGGCGCCGGAGTGTGGAGACTCGGGGATTTTCACAGTAACTTCACTGCAGTGTTGATGTCAGCCTACTCGTGACACTAATAAATAAACTTTAAACAATGTTTTACAATAACAATGAAACAATTTACAATATGACACAGTGAAAGGGGCGGGGGATTTAACACAGTCTCTCAAAAAGTAAGTCTATCTGGAGAGGTTCATCAGTCAGTGCTGTTTCATCTGAAACAACAGCAGGAAGGCTTCCAGTTTGAACAGGGGCACTCATGCTGATAATCTCACCAATTCCCACCAGAATATTACTCGGTCCCTCCTCAGGGTTACTGGATTCAGTTCCACTTCAATCGCTGCAGCCACACTAAGGTGCAGCAGGGACAGAGTGCTCATTTGGTACTGCGCATGGTTCTCTCCTCCTCAGATAGTCCACATGCTTCGTCATTCTCTTTCCTTGTATGTCAACCATGTATGACAGTGGGCCTGCCTTGATCAAGCTCATCCCAGGGACTCAATTTAGACCGGATTTTCTGACATACCAGATGTTTTGCCTGAAAAGCCCTCTCAACCTTAGTGGAATCATGATATCTCTACGTTCTCCAGCCTCCCCATTAAATTTGGAAATTTAGATCACGTTTTATCCGAAGATGTCTTCCCATGAGCAATTCAAAAGGGTAACTCCATAGTGGCATAAAGAGTTGTTCCATACATTAATAAAAAATGGGCAAGGAGGACTACTTTTTTTATGGCAGAGTTAAATGTCCGGATGCCTTTTCCAGCTAACCCATTTGAGGCTGGGTGGTGGGGAATTGTTCTAACATGTAGAATCCCATTGCAGGAAGTGTTGAAATTATCTGCTTGTAAACACAGTCCCACTGTCAGAGACCAGCACCTAGACATCCAATGTGTGGCGACTGTCTGCTGAAGTTAATCAATTGTGGCTAAGGATATTGCTGTTTTCACCTCTGAATGTCCATCCATTTTGAATGAGGAGAAACATGCTGCCTAAGAAAGGACCTACAAAACCAACATGAAGTCACATCCACGGTCAAACTGACCATTCCCATGGGTACAGAAGAGCTGAGGGCAGTACACTTTGCAGTACTTGACACTGGTTGCAGTGTCTAACGAAGTCTTCAAGGCAGCCACACATAACTCCAGGCTAACATTTCAAATTTTCATCATACAGGGATGTGCACAGTGCAATTCTTGTAATAATGTTGGTCAAGCAGGAGCAGAAATGACTACCCTGACTCAGCACAACAGTACTGCATCTTCCCAACTTAGCTCATCCTTTCTGATTTGAAAAGGTTAAAATTGTTTGAGCTTGTCTTGTTGCCAACCATGAAGGACCAGTCATTTGACTCTAGACAAAATGGGGTCCTTTTGGGTCCAGAAAGTTAAGAGTGAGCACAATTTCTTGGGGCACTTGTGGCAGTGGAATACTTAATGGCAAAGAAAGGCGGCTTAAAGCATGCACATTGGCTATGTGGTGCCTGCCTTATGTTAGAGCATTTAGTCATATGCCAACAGCAGCAAGGCCCAACTTTGGACTCTCGCAGAAGCGATGGGGGAATGGCTTTGTACTCTCTAAACAATCCTAAAAATGGTTTATGGTTGGTAATTATCATAAAGTTACATCCATAAATGTACTGAAGAAACTTGTTCATCCCTTTAATAATAGCCAAGCCTTCCTTTATGATGAGAGTAGACTCTCTCAACATCTATTAGTGTTCTGGAAGTGAAAGCAATAGGTCTCATTACATCATCCTCAAGTCTGTGGGACAATACCGCTCCTATTCCATAGAGCGAGGGAGCACAAGTCAGCATATTTCTTTCAAGGATCTTTAGACCAACAGGCTTGAAGACTGCAAGGCTATTTTAATCCAGGCATGTGCTTCTTTTTGATGTTCATTCCATTGCCATCTTTGGTACTTTCCGAGAAGTATTGTAAGGGAGCCAGCTATGTGATAAGTTGTGATAAATTATTCATAATTATTCACCATCCCCAAAAATGATTTCAAGTTCTGATACATTTCTGGGGGCTGGTGCTACCTGTATTGCTTTAATCTTCTTCTCTATGGGATCCCTGAATCCCAAATGTTACTTTGTGGGCTTGGAATGTACATTTTTCTCACTTGAGTCTTATCCCTGCTTCTTTTAATCATTTCAGAATTTTCTTCAAATTTGCTAAGTATTCTTCTTCAGAAACTCCTGTAGTTGATACATCATCTAAATAACCAACTAACTTGGGCAGCTCCTGTAATAAGCTTTCCATAGCACATTGAAATATCGTGCATGTCAAATATAGTCTGAACAGCAGTTGTGTATATTGATATAAGCCTTTGTGGGTTTTGGTTGTTACAAATTGCATAGATGTCTTATCCAACTCTATCTGCTGAGAAGTGTGACTCTTAAGACTGTAACATTACATCTGCACTCTCTCATTTCCATCTCTACGCACAGTACGCTTTGTCTGTACAGCATGCAAGAAATGATATTTTCCACTATATACTAATAAGTGACAATTATAAATCAAATCAAATTTGTCAAGTTTTGTACAAGTTAACCTGCCAGCTAATTTTTCATACAGATCTTCGATTTTCAGTTTAGGGTACTGATCCAGTTTTGCTGCCTGATTAATAGCTTATAATCTTCACATATCCTGACAGTCCAGTCCAGTCCAGTTTAACAACAGGGACAATGGGAGAAGCCCATTCTTAAAACTGCACAGGCTTAATTATTCCTAAGTATTCCAGCCGCTTGAGCTCAGCTTCTATTTTTCATTTAAAGCATAGGGCACTGGACAAGCTCTGTAGAACTTGAGTGTTGACTCTGGATCAGCACAGATCTTTGCCTTGAAACCCTGTACTCAATTCATTCCGAAGTACTTCTTCCATGAAAATTGCCTTCAATAATACTGAAAATCTCCAGACAATTCAACTGGATCTGACAGAGGCAATCTTGGCCCATGAGACATGGTCCTTGGCTCGTGATCACAATGATTGGTAACTGAGGTGACTGATGTTGGTAAGTTACTGGCGCTGCTGTGGTACCAAGTATCTTCAAGATTTCTCCAGTGTACATGGCCAGCCTGACTGTTGCGCTTCAAAATTTCAGGGAAACAACCTTGTAAATATCGATTTCTCTGCTCTCCTACGATATGTTCGAGGCTCCTGTATCCATCTCCATTTTCTATGGTCGACTGTTCACCGTTAACAAAATTACAATTGAGGTTAACTTCCTCAGTAAACTCTGTAAACTTCAGATTATGCTTCAGAATCAGTTTCTAAACTATGCATCAGAGTTGTATTTTTTTTGTTGGCCCTTGGTAGGCTTTGTTGAGTTCTGCATTTAATCCTAATATACCCCTGCTGTTACAGGTGAAATAAGTTGCATCTTTATATTGACGCCTCGCCTGGGGTGCTGTCCCCTGCACCAGTAGCATTCTTAGTCCGCAGAATGGACTGTCTGTATCTCTGTCCACTGTCTTGTTCTCTGACTCATGGTTTTCAACACCCTCATCTCTGACACCACAACTCACTAGGGTTTCCCGCCAAAGTTGGTTGACCTTGCCTAGTTTTGTGACTCTAATGTACATTTTTTACATTTTCTGTAGCCTGAGCAATATCTAATGCTCTAGTCAAGGTAAGTTCTGCATCTGCTACTAGTTTGTTTTTGTGTGGTGAAGTTATTCACACCACAAACGAACCTCCCGGTTAACATCTTGAGTGTCAATCCAAACTCACTTTGTTCAGTTAATTGCATTAACTGTGCCACGAAGGCTGCTAACATCTCCCCGGGTTAGAGTTAAATTTATATCACTGCATTATCACCAATGGTTTGGGTTGAAGTGCTCTTTGACCAGTTCTACCAATTGTTTGAATTTTTTTTAATCTGAGGTGTCTGGAAAAGTCAGACTTTGAATTAGGTGATACGTCTGAGCCCCACAGGCATTTTTAGAAGCATTATCTTTTGTTTTTCATCCCCCCACCCTGATTTCATTAGCCCTAAAAAGTAACCAAAGACGCTCCACAACTGGTTCTGCTCTTCTGTTTCAGAATCCAATTTCCCAATTAAAGGCATTTTAGCACTCAAGTTGTTGTAGTAGTGTTTCCTAAAAGAGTTGTAACTCAAGGACTTATAGCGGATGACTTATAGCGGATGACAGAAAATAATTCTGCTTTACCTGATGCCGAATGTAATGACTGCAAGAACTTGATGAACAAAGCAGACAAAGACACCAGAGGCTTATTTGGGACAAAACATCTATGTACATAGGACAATGATAAGAAAGCTTGTAAACTCAACTACTCCTGGACTCCAACGGTCATTTCCAACTGTCAAACAATTGCCTCTCTGCAATTGGCCCAATGGGTCATATGACCCCTGATAACTTACTGCCTACAAGGAGGCATGTCACCTTGGACCAGTGTTCTTATTACCCCATTTTACTGTTGTTTGCCTTCTTGGCCCCTAAAGGCAGTAGGACTGGTTGATAGGTAGTTAAAAAGGCATATGAAATACTTGCCTGCAGGGAGGTTATGGTGGAGCTGTATAAAAGGCTCGTCAGGCTACAGCTAGAGTATTATGTGCAGGTCTGGTCGCCACACTATAGGATGGATGTGATTGCACTAGAAAGGGTGCAGAGGAAATTCACTAGGATGTTGCCTGTGCTGGAGAGTTTCAGCTATGAAGAGAGGTTATATAGGCTGGGGTTGTTCTCTTTAGGGCAGAGAAGGCTGAGGGAGGGCCTGATTGAGATGTACAAAATTATGAACGTTACAGTGGTGATAGGAAGAAAATTTTTTCTTTTGTAAAGGGGTCAAAAACTAGGGAGCATAGATTTCATGCAGGGAATTGTGGGAATCTGGAACTCACTGCTGAAATGTGGTAGAGGCAGAAATCCTCACAACATTTAAGAAGCATTTAGATGATCACCTGAAGCACCATAGCATACAAGGCTACGGACCAAGTACTGGAAAATGGGATTTGAATAGATTGGTGCTTGATGGCCAGCACAGACATGATGGGCCAAAGGACCTCTTTCTGTGCAAACTGAAAGGTTGGCCAGGTATGTCCTGTACACAAGAATCAGGTCAGTTAACACCCCATCAAGGCAGCATTTGACCAAGTATGGTATCAGGAGCTCCAGCAAAACTGGAGTCACTAGGAATCGGGGGAAGATTCTCTTGGTTGGAGTCATACTTGGCACAAAGGCCACACTTGGGCATGTCCTGTTTGGTTGGGGGAGTGCGGGGGGAGGAAGAATTATCTCCCAACCAAAGAACAGTGTGCAGCATGAAAGGAAATTCAGAAACAAAAAGTTCAGGAAATGTAAGACATAAGACAGGTGTTAATTTGTTTACCGTCTTTGATACAAGCGGAATATCCTCCTCCTATCAATTTTGTGCTGCATCCTCTTCTTGAGCAGAACCTTTTGCCATGCCATCATTTCCACATTTAGTGGTCGGTTATAAATGTTCAAGAGCCTACCTCTGTGTGTTTGCAGCTGGCTAAAGGAAAAAACACAAAATAGACACAAATGGATTTAACGAATGACACTGACATGGTAGCCAGGGAGAATACAACTTGGAAAATTGCAATCATAGAGCTAAGAATTTAAACTTTGTTTACATATTGATTGAAAATGCTTTGATAATATTTCATTTATTACAAAGATAATATGTATTTGCAGCACAAAAACAAGCATCTTCGCCCATGTATATGTCTCCAACTTTTTGTCATCTAACCATACCAATATATCTTTTCTCTCTCATGCTTATCAAGCTTTCCCTTGTGTACATATAGGCCTTGTTGCTGCAATTACTCTTGTGCAGGGCCTGGGAGAACCATAGAACCATAGAAAATTACAGCTCAGAAACAGGGTTGGGGGGGGGCGCGGTGTTGGAAATGGCTCAAGCATATATTTTCCAATGCAATGTGGCAACAACAGCAATCTTAGACCAAGCATTCTTCAACTGGGATAGTCTGCACACCAGACTGGCTGCTTTAGACACTGCCAGAGCAACAGTGGTCAATGAGTGAATAGGACATGCCAGATTCTTCACTACCTCCTTTCTTGCCTTCCTCATATAAGGAGAGTTCTGTTTGCTAATGATGCAGTGTGTGGCCAATGCTTTCTTCAGACCTTGCAAGGTGTACAAGGTGAAGTTCTGCCCCTGCCTTAGCCCACATTCTGCCTTATATCTTCCTAATGCAATGCACCAGGTCCTCTGTCTCTGCCTTTGGGAGTGACTGCTAGGAGTGTGATGGCGTTCTATAAGTATGTCAAGAACAGAAGGTTGGTCAGGGCAAGATTAGGGCCAGTTACAGACAGCAGGGGGAAGTTGTGTGTGGAACCGGAGGAGATTGGAGAAGTATTGAACCAATATTTCTCTTCGGTGTTCACGCAGGGGGACATGAATATAGCTGAGGAGGACATTGGGTTGCAGGGGTGTAAAATAGACAGTATTACGGTTGATAAAGAGGATGTGCTGGAAATTCTTGAGGGGCTGAAAATAGATAAGTCCCCTGGTCCGGATGGGATCTACCCTAGGATTCTCTGGGAGGCTAGAGAGGTGATTGCAGAGCCTCTGGCTCAGATCTTCAGGTCGTCATTGGTCTCTGGTGTAGTCCCGGAGGATTGGAGGATAGCGAATGTTGTCCCATTGTTTAAGAAGGGGAACAGAGACTTTGCCGGGAATTATAGACCGGTGAGTCTTACTTCTGTTGTGGGCAAGGTTTTAGAAAAAATTATTAGGGATAGGATTTATAGTTATTTGGAGTGTAATGAATTGATTAGAAATAGTCAGCATGGTTTTGTAGCAGGTAGGTCGTGCCTTACTAACCTTATTGAGTTTTTTGAGAAGGTGACCAAAGAGGTGGATGGGGGTAAGGCAGTTGACGTGGTATACATGGATTTTAGTAAGGCGTTCGATAAGGTTCACCATGGTAGGCTTCTGCAGAAAATGCAGATGTATGGGATTGTGGGTAATCTAGGAAGTTGGATCAGGAATTGGCTATCAGATAGGAGACAGAGGGTGGTGGTGGATGGTAAATATTCATCATGGAGTGCAGTTACGAGTGGTGTGCCTCAGGGATCTGTTTTGGGGCCACTGTTGTTTGTAATTTTTATTAATGATCTGGATGAGGGTATAGTTGGGTGGATTAGTAAATTTGCTGATGACACCAAAGTTGGAGGTGTGGTAGATTGTGAGGAAGGGTGTCATAGTCTGCAGGGAGACTTAGATAGGTTGCAGAGCTGGGCCGAGAGGTGGCGGATGGAATTTAATGCGGAGAAGTGTGAGGTAATTCACTTTGGTAGGAGCAACAGATGTGTCGAGTATAGGGCTAACGGGAGGACTTTGAATAGTGTGGATGAACAGAGGGATCTAGGTGTGTGTGTACATAGATCCCTGAAAGTTGGGAATCAAGTAGATAAGGTTGTCAAGAAGGCGTACGGTGTCTTGGCGTTTATTGGTAGGGGGATTGAATTTAGGAGTCGCAGTGTAATGTTGCAACTGTACACTACTCTAGTGCGGCCGCACTTGGAGTACTGTGTGCAGTTCTGGTCCCCACATTACAAGAAGGATGTGGAGGCATTGGAGAGGGTGCAGAGGAGGTTTACTAGGATGTTGCCTGGTATGGTGGGGAGGTCCTATGAGGAGAGACTGAGGGATCTAGGGTTGTTTTCGTTGGAAAGAAGGCGGCTAAGAGGGGATCTTATTGAAACATATAAGATGATTAGAGGTTTAGATAGGGTGGATAGTGATAGCCTTTTTCCTCGGATGGAGAAAGCTAGCACGAGGGGGCATGGCTTTAAATTAAGGGGGGGTAGCTACAGGACGGATGTCAGGGGTAGGTTCTTTACCCAGCGGGTGGTGAGGGATTGGAATGCCCTGCCTGCTGCAGTTGTAAATGCGTCTAGTTTGGGGGCGTTTAAGAGATCTCTGGATAGGTTTATGGACGAAAAGGGATTGGTATAGGCTAGTGGCTCATTGTTTTTGTAACTGGTCGGCGCAACATCGTGGGCCGAAGGGCCTGTTCTGCGCTGTAATGTTCTATGTTCTATGTTCTATGTTGAGTGGGAGGAGCTGAGTAGGACTGCCATCAGCTGGAAGGTCTAGAAGCTAGGCTATCCAGTAAGCAGAAATTGTGAATGGCCACCATTGTCCAGGAAGAGGTCAAGATGGGCCAGCCACATCAAGAGCTGGAAGTCGGAGATAGCCATCGTCGAGCAGAATGAAGTTAGGAAGTTTGGCTTTTGCACAAGGAGATTGAGATGTTCGGCATTCAAGCATGGGAACGATTAGGGCTTCCGATCTGGATTCCCTCTAGGTGATCAATCCTATCAGGTGTTAAAATGTTTATATGCAATGACCATCACTAACGAGAGAATCTAACCATCTCCCCTTGACATTCAATGGCATTACAATTGCTGAATCCCCCTCTATCAACATCCTGGGGTTAGCATACAGACTAAACTGGACTAGCTATTTAAATACTGTGGCTACAAGAGCAGGTCAGAGGCCAAGAATCTGTGGCAAGTAAATCAGTTTCTGACTCTTCAAAACCTGTCTGCCATCTACAAGGCACAAGTCAAGAGTGTGATGGAGTACACACCATTTACATGGATGAGTGCAGTTCCAACAATATTTAAGAAGCTTGGCACCATCCAGGACAAAGCAGCCCCCTTGATTGGCATGCTATCCACAAACATTCACTCCTTCCATCCTCGATGAACAGTACCAACTGTGTGTACTACCTACAAGATGCACTGCAAAATTTGGCAGGAAAACCTGGCAAGGCAGCCAATGGGCAGCCCTCTGCTTTTCCTACTTGAAACAAACATTTGCCCAAATAAAGACAGAAAATTCAGGCCTATCGGTATATTCTACTTAATGTCTCCAGGCACGGAAAGCACCTGATCCTACAAATCAGTCTAGTAAACCAGTATTGCACTTGGGAAAGGGGTGGTCTTGAGCCTCTAAGGAAAGTATAATCTTCCCTAGGTAAAGAGACTAAAACCTCATGATAGATGCTGTGAGCTGGTCAATCCCGACCCATGTATAACTACTTACGTAGACTACAGTGGTCCAAGAAGGCTGGGCACCATCACTTTCCCAAGAATAATTAGGGGTGGCCAATAAATGTTGGCCTTGCCAATGATGCTCACATCCCACAAACGAATAAAGAAAAAAACCCCGCTCACCCTGTGGACCTCACTCCTTTTGACGAATTTTTCCCACTCTTGTCCCAATCCCCTCCTCCCTGTCCCTTTCCTACTCATATCCTTTGAACATTCCTCAATTTCATTCTGTTTGTTCTCTTCTCTTTCAAATTATATTTTATATAAACATCGGGAAGATAGATGCCTATCGATAAAATTATGATCACAACCTCCTCGAACTTCAAAGGGTATCAGATGAAATTCATAAACATTGGGTATTATCAGTGATGATGACCACAAAGCTACTGGATTGTTGTAAAAGACCTTCTAGTTTACGTATATCCTTTAGGACTGGAAATCTGTGCCCCCATCTAGCTAAATATAAATCCTGATCCAAAGCAGTGTGATTGACTCATAGCTGTCTTCTGAAATTACTTAGCAAACCACATTCAAGAAGATGGCTCAAGACCACCCCTTTCCCAAGTGCAATTAGGAATGATCAATAAATGCTGGCCTTACCCATATCTTAGCAGTTAATAATTTGGTGAACTCTGTGGATTATATTGTTTAAAATTTGTTTAAAGAAATTCACTATCGTGGCAACATCAGAGCAGGCTTAAGCTGGCTGAACATTTACCTCATCTCATCATTCCCACACCATCCCAATATCCCTGGACATCATTAGTATCCAGAAATCTATCAATTTTTGCCTTGAACGTGTTCAATAGTTTAGTTTCAAAACCCTCTAGGGTAAAGATTCCACTAAGTGAAGAAATTCCTCCTCATCTCAGTCTTAAATGATTTTCTCCTTATTCTAAGACATTGTCCTTTGTCCTTTCGCCCTACTGCCTCACATCTCTGTGAACCCTGGTTCAATTCCGGCCTTGGGTGACTATGTGGAGTTTGCATGTTTTTCCCTCGTCTACGTGGGTTTCCTCCAGGTGCTCCGGTTTTCCTCCCACAATCCAAAGATGTGCAGGTTAGGTAGATTGGACATGTTAAATTGCCTTTAATGTCCCAAGATCTGCAGGTTAAATGGATTAACCATGTTAAATGTGTGGGGTTGCAGGGCTAGAGGAGTGGGTGCAAAATTGATGGGCCAAATGGCCTCTTCTGCACTATAAGGATTCTATCCCATCTCATCAGCCAGGGGCCATATCTTCTCCATGTCAACCTCGTCATTCCCTGTAAGAATTTAAGTTTCAATGAGATGACCACTTATTTTTCAGAACTTTAGAGAATACAGGCCCAGTTTCCTCAATCTCTTCTCATAAGACAATCCATCCATCCCAGGGAGTAGTCTGGTGATTCGCTGTTGTATTCATTCTAATTCAAATACATCCTTCCTTGGATAAGGAAACCCAAACTAGACACAATGGCCGGAACTTTCCAGTTGTTCACGCCACTGGAATTTTCCAGTCCCACTGACAGCACACACCTGTTGCGGATTTTACAGTAGTGAAGGGTGCATTCAACTAGAAATCCCATTGACAATGGTGGGAAGATCTTCCTGCCGGCAAATGGCAGGCCACATCCTGCCACCACAAAACAGGGGGCAGGTTGCACAGTCAATTCTGCCCACTATCAAAGTGTGGTTTCATGAAGGCTCAGTATAATTGCGGCAAGAGATCATTACTCTTATACTCAAATCCTCTTGCAATAAAGACTAATATACCATTTGCCTTCCTAATTGCTTACTGCATCTGCATGTCAGCTCTTTGTGACTTGTAAACAAAGGACACCCAGGTCCTTTTGGCTTAACGTCCGTAGTTGGGAAAATGCTGGAATCCATCATTAAGGAAGAAATAGCAGGACACCAGGAAAAGAATGGCTCAATCAAGCAGATTGATTTCATGGTTTCATGAAGTCACGTTTGATGAATTTACTGGATTTTTACAAAGATGTAACGAGTGCAGTTGACAGACGGGAACCAGTGGATGTGGTGTTTTTAGATTTCCAGAAGGCGTTTGATAAGGTGCCTCACAAAAGGTTGCTGCAGAAGATTAGGATACGTGGACTTGGGGGTAAAGTGTTAGCGTGGATTGAGAATTAGCTATTTAACAGAAAGCGGAGAGTTGGAATAAATGCGTGCTTTTCTGGTTGGCAGTTGGTGACTAGTGGCATGCCACAGGGATCGGTGCTAGGGCCTCAACTGTTTACCATATACATAGACGATCTGGAGGAGGGGATCGAATGTAGGGTAACAAAGTTTGCGGATGACACAAAGATGAGTAGGAAAGCAAATTGCGTGGAGGATGCAGGAAGTCTGCAGGGAGATTTGGATAGGCTAAGTGATTGGCAAGGATCTGGCAGATGGAGTATAACATTGGCAAGTGTGAGGTTATCCACTTTGGAAGGAATAATAGTAAAATGGACTATTATTTAAATGGTGAGCTACTGTGCAGAGGGACAAGGGGTCCTTATGCATGAATCACAAAAACTCAGTCTGCAGGTGCAGCAGGTGATCAAGAAGGCAAATGGAATGTTGGGCTTTATCGCAAGAGGGATGGAATATAAAAGCAGGGAGATCTTGCTGCAATTGCACAAGGTACTGGTGAGGCCGCAACTAGAGTACTGCTTGCAATTTTGGTCCCCTTATTTGCGAAAGGACATATTGGCTTTGGAGGGAGTGCAGAAAAGGTTCACCAGGTTGATTCTGGAGATGAGGGGGTTAGCTCAAGAGGAGAGATTGAGCAGACTGGACCTGTACTCGTTGGAGTTTAGAAGGCTGACTGGAGATCTTATAGAGACATATAAGATAACGAAGGGGCTAGACAGGGTAGAAACAGAGAGATTATTTCCACTTAGAAAGGAAACAAGAACTAGAGGGCACAGCATCAAAATAAGGGGTGTCAATTTAGAATAGAGTTGAGGAGGAGCTTCTTCTCCAAGAAGGTAGTGAATCTTTGGAATTCTCTGCCCATTGAAGCAGTGGAAGCTACCTCGTTAAATGTGTTTAAGTCACAGGTAGATAGATCTTTAACCAATAAGGGAATTAAGGGTAATGGGGAGCAGGTGGTTAAGTGGAACTGAACCACTATCAGATCAGCCATGATCTTATTGAATGGCAGGGCAGGCTCGAGGGGCTAGATGGCCTACTCCTGCTCCTATTTCTTATGTTCTTATGTTCTTTTGAACCTTTCAACACTTAAGAAATGTTCTGCTCTTCTGTTCTTTCTACCAAAGTGGATAACCACATACTTATTCATATCACTTTCCATCTGCCATATTTTTGCCCACTCACTTAGATAGTTCAAGACCCCTCAAAGCCTCCTTGCATCCTTCTCACAATTTGCATTCCACTTGTTTTGTGTCATTAGCAAATCTGGAAATATTACCTTTGGTCCCCATATCCAAATCATTTATATAGATTATGAACAGCAGTGGTCCCAGAATTGACCATTGTGATACCCTTTAGTCACAGCCTGCAAACTTCAGAATGACTCATTTATTTCTACTCTCTGTTTTCTACCTGTTAACAATTCTCAATCCATCCCATTATATCATACCCAATCCATGTACTGTAATTGCTCGCTAAGCTGTGTGGGATCTTATCAAAAGCCTTCTGAAAATCCAAATACATCACATCACTCATTCTTGTTTATCAGTGCTACAGGTAACATCCTCAAAAAATTCCAACAGGTTTATCAAACATGATTTTCCATTCATACATCCTTGTTGACTCTGCCCAAACAAATCAATATTCTCTAACTTTCTATTTAACATATCCTTTATAATAGATTCTAATATTTTCCTTATTCTTACATCAAACTAGCCAGTCCATAGTTCTCTGTTTTCTCTCTCTCTCCCTTTTTAAATAGTGGAGCTACTTTCCGTTTTCAAGAACCTTTCCAGAATCTGCAGAACTCTGCATCCACTACCTCTATAGTAACCTCCTTCTATGCTCTGGGATGTAGTTTATCAGACCCAGGTGATTTATCAGCTTTCAGTCCAATTAATTTTTCAAGTACTACCTCTTTATTAATACCAATTTTGTTCAGTTCCTCATTTTCACAAATCCCTTGATTATCTAGCATTTCTGGGAGATTTTCTGTATCTTCTTCCGTGAAGATAGACACAAAGTAATTGTTTCATTTCTTCACCATTCCCTATTTCCTATTATAAATTTCCTGTCTCTGCCTGCAATGGATCCACTTTTTCTCTGCTAATCTTTCTTTTTTCACATACCTAAGGAAGATTTTAGTGTCCATCTTCATGTTTCTTGTTAGCTTTTATTCATATTCTTTTTTCTCTTATCAGTTTCTTAGTTTTCCTTTGCTGGATACTAAGTTGCTCTCAATCCTTGGACTACTACTTTTTTTTAGCTACTTTTTAAGCCACTTCCCTTTGATCTAATTCAATCTTTAACTTATTTTGTTAGCCACAATTGATTCATCTTATTGAATTTGTTACGTCCTTGTAGCCCTCTATTGTAACTATTACAAACAAAATGTAAATTTTATGTTATTCCTTCTATATATGAAATACTTTGCTGCTTACATTCTCCTTTATATATTTATTTAATCAGTCTATTTTTGGATATGCACAGGATAAGTCTGCAACTTTTTGTAGTTGGTTACATTACCCCCCTGATTTTCCACAGCTCCTGTCTGAAAATGACTTGTTAAAAAATTCACCTCGAGATCAGTAAGATTTCAGCAAAGCAAAGTTTAGCACCTTTGTCGTCGCCATCTTTAGTCTGTTATTTAACTGAAGGCATGAACTCATTTAATTGATTTGTCTGCTAATAATGACAATAAATTAGTCTAAGTAAATTAGAATACTGACTCCACTCTTCTCACATTAAAAAATATTTTCCAGACAAACTAAATTATGACAATTTTAACAAAGGATGTTTTCTAAAACATTATCTTTCTCCATTCCTCATATTAGTTTGCCAGACGTCTCTGTATTTCAGGATTTATGACATTTCATTTGTTTCTGTTGTAAAAAAATAGAGCTTGAGCATTGAAGCTTTTAAGGAGAATATGAAACTTCTAAACAAAAACTTTGATTTTCTTCTTATCCAAAGCTTGTCTGGTGCAATTTCTGAGTCGGACTTCAAATAAGAAGTTAGCTTTCCCACCGCTAACAACAGAACTATATATTGTATAGGAGAACAGGCTCATTTAACTAACAAAATTCATTTAACCTGTGATTCTCTCCCTTCAGAATTCACTTCCTCCTTCACTTTCCCTCAATTCTTCAGTTTTGACCGAATAATATATATGGTGTCTAATCTTCTGCCCCTCTCAAGAACTGACCATGAAATCAGGTTGGTAACTATTGTATTATAATCATTGCCTATCCAATATGCGCTTACAATAGAAAGTGAAACTTTGGTTCCCAATTTATGCACTTTCTAAACATTATTGAACAGAAAACAAAAGACACAACAATAATACACCACCACAAAGTTACAATACATAGGTTATAAGATCAACAGTGAAAATATTAGAGCATCACTATTAGCCTTAGAAGAGGTGGACATTTTAATATGGGAATGTCATGGCAAATGTTAAAATAGTCTTAAATGGGGTGTGCAACCCCACTTGCCAACATTTCAGAAATATGACTCAGTCAGAATGTTTCTTGATTTTTCTGTTTCATGCGAGACCAATCTCAGGCAGAGAATGTCAACCAGTTAACCAGTAAACTATCAATTTGGAATGTTACAGGAGAAATTTTTCTTCCAAAAAAGGCTGTCTTTCTAGTAATCTGCTGGAATAATATCAGCAAAACCTTCCATCCATATACTTGATATAAAATAACACAGTAACATCCACATTCAGATAGCATCTTTAAATTATTTAAACTTATCTAATCAGAGCATACATCTCCCATCTCAAACGTTTCTCCCATTGTTTCAGATTCTTTGTACTCTGACTTGCTAGAAACTCCAAGGTATATTCCTGATTGATTAAACCTGAGAAGAGCTGATGGATATTCACAGCGGCATTAACATCCTTCTGATATTCAAAGGCTTTTGCAATTTCATCCTACAATGTAAATATAACACAGAAATCACAGCAGCAGTTACCAAAAAAGTGAAGGAACATTTTTCTTCTGCAATAGCCAAAAAGCAATTCTTCCTAAGAAAATTTACTGAAGAATAATTGAACCATGTATCAATCTGAATGTGACTTTTCTCATTTTACTGTGCAGTGATAATTAGTAGAATAGCAACTAATGCCCTGAATTCACTGCATTGCTTGCTGGTTATAGTGGTGATGCAAGACAAACAGTTGCATCTTTTGGATCTGAAAATATTCGACAATATCAATCTCCATGACCGAAGACAAAAATCAGCCGTTCCCATGTCTTTGTGACCTGTTATGCAAAATTACAGCACATGGGGGAGTTTAATCATTTTTCACACAGTGGGACTGATTTTTGTTTTTGGTTTAATGCCATTATACGTTGAGAATTGGAGCAAATCTCACTCGAAAAGTACAATGCTCATTTCCTATCATAACTAGCACTGCACCAGATTGATCCAGAGACACTGTGGGAAATGTAGCAGGCAAGACAGAAAATTTGGCGGATCATTTCAAGGTCTGTTGACCTCAGGTGGGAATTTCTGGCCTTGGGGTGTGTGCGGCCGGAAAAGCCCATCTAACATATGGTTGGAGAGAAAAATTATTTGCAAGTCATGGGGACAATTAAAGCAGTGGTCAGAATTGAAAATGTCTTTGGAAAGCTTACAGTAACATCATTGCAGTGTAATGTAAGCCTTACTTGTGAACAATAAATATACTTTTAAAAAAACTCCAAACATTATCATCAGCCTTTGCCAAGATAATCGGGTAGCAGTTTAAAAAGTGTCAGGCAAACATGATAGGGGAGGATGCAGACACTCATTTGTAGACAAGTGGCAGCGTAACACAACAAACAACCTTGTCTTTGATAGCTACTGGAGCCATAGTAGATTTTCCCGAAACACCTGGGAGGAGGTTGCCCTCTGTGTCACTCTATCCTATTCTAAATCTTAAAGATTAGCATTGTCACACACAGGGTTCTTTTAAAATTATTTCATGGGACATGGGTGTCACTGGCTGTCTCAGCATTTATATTGCCCATCCCTAACTGCCCTTAAGAGGGTAGTGCTGACCACCTTCTTGAACCACTGCAATCAATGTTGTCTAGGTACACCTATGGTGTGCTTAGGGAGGGAGTTCCAGAATTTTGACCCAGTGACAGTGAAAGAATGTTCATGTAGTTCCAAGTCAGGGTGGTGTGTGGCTTGGAGGAGGACTTGCATCTGCTGCCTTTGTCCTCCCAGATGGTAGAGGTCACAGGTTTAAAAATTGTTGTTGAAGGAACCACAGTGAGTTGTTGCAGTGCATCTTGTAGATGGCACACACTGTTGACACTGGACATTGGTGGTGGAGAGTGCATGTTTAAGATGTTAGATGGTGTACCAATCAAACTGGCTGCTTTGTCCTGGATGATATTGAAATTCTTAATGTTGTTGCAGCTACTGATTAGGTGCATTGGCCATGCTAAATTCTACTTCAGTGTATCTGAACAGGTGCCGGAGTGTGGCGACCAGAGGATTTTCACAGTATCTTCATTGCAGTGTTAATGCAAGCCTACTTGTGACGCTAATGATAAAACTTTAAACTCATCCAGCCATGTGGAGAATAATTCATCATATTCTTGATTTTTGCCTTGTACTTGATGGACAGGCTTTGGGGAAGTCATTAGGTGATTGAGGAGAAGGGCCTGATGCTGCCTATCACAGCCTCAAGAAGAGGTCTGGTCTGAGATCCTCAGTCCAGGAGATATCCAACAAGACCTAAAGGATCAGTGGTAGGGAAATTAATGGAAAAAATACTTCGGGGTAGGATGTATGAGCATTTGGAGCGTTGCGATCTGATTAGGGATACGCAACATGGCTTTGTTAGAGGGAGGTCTTGCCTTACGAATCTGGTGGAATTCTTTGAGGAGGTGACAAGAACGGTTGACGATGGGAGAGCCGTTGATGTCATCTATATGGATTTCAGTAAGGCGTTTGACAAAGTCCCTCATGGTAGGCTGGTAGAAAAGGTTAAGGCGCATGGGATACGAGGCCAGGCAGCTAGGTGGATTGAGAACTGGCTGGGTAATAGGAGACAGAGGGTAGTTGTGGAGGGGACCTTGTCGGGCTGAAGGCCAGTGACCAGTGGTGTGCCGCAGGGCTCAGTACTGGGACCTCTCCTCTTTGTAGTATACATAAGTGACTTGGAAGAGAGCGTAGGTGGTGTGATCAGCAAGTTTGCTGATGACACCAAGATGGCAGGGTTGGCGGGTACTGAACTGGATTGTCAGGTGATACAACAGGATATAGATAGGTTGGTGCATTGGGCAGATAGGTGGCAGATGGAATTTAATCCTGACAAATGCGAGGTGATGCATTTTGGAAGGAATAATGCAGAGAGGAGCTATGTGATAAAAGGTAGACAGGTTAGGAGTATAGACATACAGAGGGACCTGGGAGTGCAGGTTCACAAATCCATGAAGGTTGCGTCACAAGTTGAGAAGGTTGTTAGGAAGGCGTATGGAATGTTAGCCTTTATAGGCAGGGGTATAGAGTATAAAAGCTGCCGTCTAATGCTTCAGTTGTACAGAACGTTGGTTAGACTGCATTTGGAGTACTGCGTCCAGTTCTGGTCACCTTACTACCGGAAGGAAGTGGAGTCTCTGGAAAGGGTGCAGAGGATGTTTACCAGGATGTTGCCTGGCATGGAGGGGCTGGGTTACGAGGAAAGGTTGGAGAAACTGGGACTATTCTCCTTGGAAAGACGGAGATTGAGGGGGGACATGATAGAGGTATATAAGATACTGAAGGGAATAGATAGAGTTAATAGTGAGAGACTGCTCCCTAGACTGGGTACAAACACGAGAGGTCATGATTTAAGGGTGATGGGGGAGAGGTATAATTTGGAAGTGAGAGGAAGGTTCTTTACGCAGAGAGTTGTGGGGGTATGGAACGCACTACCGAGTAGGGTGGTGGAGGCAGAAACGTTGGACTCGTTTAAGGTTCAGTTAGATAGACACATGAGTGAAACGAGGATGGAGGGTTATGGTAGGGGCTATTAAATAAGGTTAGAACCTCGGGAGACACCGGAAAAGCAGGCTTGTAAGATTAACGTTTTTGTCTTTTTATTCCACAGGTGGAGGTCCACCTCATGTCAAACGAGGGGCATGCACACGGTGGGTCGTGCGTGGGTTGCTCTTGGAGGTTCCGGGAGTGGCCTAGTACTTCGTGTCGGTGTGTGTGCTTGATCCTGGACCGGTAGACGGGCGCCGCAACAGCTCGGTGACTAGCACTGCTAGCTGTGCAGATACATGGATTTGGGCCTGTGTCTGTGGGAGTTTGCGCATTCTCCCTGTGGTTGCGTGGGTTTCCTCCGGGCGCTCCGGTTTCCTCCCACACCCCAAAGATGTGCTTTTAGGCTGATTGGTTTTACCAAATTGACACCATTCTCCCCTGAATCTGGCTAAGTTAGGGGTTCCATTCGTAGACATGCAGGGTAGAATAGGTGTAGGGTGATGCGGCGGCGCGGGCTCGTTGGGCCAAAGGGCCTGTTTCCCGTGCTGGGTTGTTCTTTGTTCTTTTGGATGAGGAGTTTAGTCCTATTCAATGGAGGTGACTTGTGTGACCAATGGTCCTAATTGAAGATGAATGACAGACAATACCTTGCTCATCGGTCACGAGATGTGGTGGATCATATCTGCGACATTCAGCAGGAGGATCTAATGTGTCATGCACTGGGAGGAAATACACTGTCAAAGGCCCCTGAGAGTCACTGCCACGCTCCATTTTCTTGCTGTTGGGATTATTCCAGGAAATATATGTGACATCTCAGAGTCCCCAAAAGATGAGATTGGTAATAGATGCCCTCTACAATAGGACTTTATCATTATATGAGATGCAATCTTGTCAGCCTGCTGCAAACGTCAATTGGCGCAGTAAGTTGTGAAAACAGTGCGAGAGGTAAAAAATCCCCCCAGCCCCCCACCACTCCAGCATGACGTAATACCAGCACAAATCACCACTGAAACTAGGTGCCACGGTCAAGCCGGGAGGATCGGAGGTCATTGAAGTTCCTGGGTGGTCAGGGGGCCTGGCCAAGCAATGCCTGTCTTGCACTGCCCACTGGGCACATGGGCAGTGCCAGCTGAGCACTCTGTGGAGGGGCAGTGCCAAGGGGGTGTGACAGTGGAGCTATGATGGATGTCCATGCATGGGGGGGTAAGGAGGAGGGTCATACAGGGGTGGATCATGAAGGGGGTAATGATGGAGTGGGGAAGCATGTCAGTCCATCAAGGGACCCAGATGTCCCAATTCTTCGCATCTTGTGTCTGTGTGGGGGGAGATTATGTCACAATGAACCAGGTGTGGGTGGGTGGGTGGGCGGGGGGGGGCGGGGGGGGAGGTGCGGTGGTGCGAGGAAATCTCCCAGTTCACTGGTGCATCATGGTGCTCTAGTTTTATGGTGCCCAGGTGCTTGGAAGTTGGTTTCACCAGTGCATTCAGGCACTGCACCCTCCCCCTCCCTTTCATACGGATGCAAAGCTCCCAGCTGTCCAGACGAATGGTTGAATGATGAAAGATTTCAATCAGAGCACACTGAAAAGACCGGCTTAGAGATCCCCTGTTTTCTCTAGAGTTCAGCATACAAATGAATGCATATATGTGGCTTTGAGAGCTCCATGGCAGCAGCCCTGACTTTTTTTTTTACAGGAAAGGGTTCCACTCTCTGAATATTCCGCTGTTGTGCGCTTACCAGAAACTCCATGCATGGTTGTACCAAGCATGTTGGGAATTCCCAAGACTTATCCTGAGTCACTCCCTTAAATATTTGAAAGGCTTCAGCAAATACTGGGCTGGCTGCTTTGCGATAAGGGATACCTGTTCAAACAAGGAGAGACACTATGTGGCACATAGGTTAATATAATTCATCCACTGGAAGACCATTAGCATCCTGAAGCTGCACTTCTGTTGTTTCAACCACTCAGGTGGGACTCTGCAGTAATCTCCACAGAGGATGTCCCATATAATTGTGGTCTGTTGCACCTTCCACAGCCTAGCAATTCAAAGGAAGAATCCCTTATTAGAAGGAGACATGGAGGAGGCTGAAGACTCTTTGGATGGTGAATAGAAGGAACCTGAAGGGCTTGATGCAGTCATTACTAGCTTAATGAGAAACTTTTCTATGGACACGGAGATGTGCATATGCTTGGAGAGACTATTGTGGCTGCAGGTCTTGTGCTTTGGCACTACCAACGAAGATACAGTCACAGCTAACTTTCCAAAACTATTGGGCATGCATGACTCCATATTGTTTTTAAGTAGAGGTTACCAACATATTGTGAAGACACATCTCCCTGTCATAACACAACAATTGGGTAACTATCTTGACACCTCACAAATGGAAGTGAACCCTCAGTGGGAGCATGGCTCATCCTTGCAATAAAAGAGTATGTGGGGGCATATACAGGATGCTTTCAAATGAGGAGACCAATTTCATGAACAGCACATGTATTTAGAAAGATGCATGATATTAACAGTGATTGGACACCAATGACACAATGTCAAAATATCTTGAGTTTTTTTAAGCCTACTGCCAGCTCTGGTAGATCCTTGACATCCACAGCAGAGATTGAGTCAGCCTGCTGACTACTACATCCTGTCAACTTGGATTACTTTGGCGGGCATCCCCTAGAAGATTGAAACTTGGATGGTCCTGGCCTGCTTTGGGTGTCCTGCTGTGGGGCAGGTGCATCCTCCTAGACTTGGTGCTGGAGCTGATGGGATCACATGCTGCAGTGATTAGGATATTCTGAACAACCAGAATCACCTAAATGGGTAAACACTGGATCTCCAGCTGTGGTCTTCCTCAAGAGGGTCCCAGTCTAACCCCAAGGAGAAGGGCTCCTGGAAAGAGGTCAGGATGCCCTGCCCCCTCTTGCCTAGTCACTGTTGGATCCATTAATGCCTATAGCAATGGAGTGCAGGTCCAAGCACAAATCTGGCAGACTCTGCTGGAATGAAGTCTCCAAGGTGGCCACCACCCTTCCCATGGGGATCTCGAGCCACTCACATGTCGGAGACAAGATATCAGACAGAATACAGACAGACTTTTACATCAATCGCTCAAGTATGTGACTGTCTCTCACAACTCTTTCTGGTTTTCCATCATCTGGCGGTGCATCTCCAGCAATTTAGAGACGACTGCTTCCAGAGGCTCATTATCAGGCTCAGACTCAGTGGGTGCCTTAACTCCAGGAATCCGCTGAGTGTCAGAGCTGTAATCTGTCACTACTTTTGACGCTGGTCTTCTGACAGCAATGTGTTTGGCTGACATTTAAATACGATGCCTAGATCTTTGATTCAATTATGTGATGGAGGGGCTGACAGATCAGTGCCCACTCCACCATATGACATGTCAATGCATGTTAATCAGCTTCTGAGCATGAAATGCTCACTTTAAAAACAGCAAAGTTATGAAGTTAACATAAGTGCTGGTGAGGCCACACTTGGAGTACTGTGTCCAGTTTTGGTGTCCTTACTTGAGAAAGGATATATTGGCACTGGAGGGGGTGCAGAGGAGATTCACTAGGTTGATTCTGGAGTTGACAGGGTTGGCTTATGAGGAGAGACTGAGTAGACTGGGGCTATACTCACTGGAATTCAGAAAAATGAAGGGAGATCTTATAGAAACATATAAGATCATGAAGGGAATAGATAAGATAGAAGCAGGGAAGTTGTTTCCACTGGCTGGTGAAACTAGAACTAGGGGCACAGCCTCAAAATAAGGGGATGATGATTTAGGACTGAGTTGAGCAGAAACTTCTTCACAAAAATGGTTGTGAATCTGAGGAATTCCCTGCCTGGTGAAGCAGTTGAGGCTACTTCACTGAATGTTTTTAAGGCAAGGATATTTTTGAATAGTAAATGAATTAAGGGTTATGGTAAGCAGGTAGGTAAGTGGAACTGAGTCCATGAAAAGATCAGCCTTGATCTTACTGAATGGCAGAGCAGGCTTGAGGGGGCAGATGGCCTACTCCTGCTCGTATTGTTTTCCACTTCACTGCCCAGCAGGAAAAATGCCATGAAATCCACCTGCCATGGCACTTAGTCTCCAGAGGGGAAAATTCCACTTGAAATTTCTCTAATTAGATCAAAACTAACAATATGTAATGAGCAAACAAATATTGCAATAATTTGAATTATGAAGAAAATTTTCAAATTTGGCAAACCTGGAATGCCTTCTTTTTCACCTAAAATTAGGTTAATATTTGCCCTCTACACAACAAATTTTAAAGCATTATGCATTAAGCAAACAGATATTGCAATAATTTGAATTATGAAGAAAATTTTCAAATTTGGCAAACCTGGAATGCCTCCTTTTTCATCTAAAATTAGGTTAATATTTGCCCTCTACACTACAAATTTGAAAGCATTATGCATTCAGTTTACAGTAAGAAAAAAATGACTTAGTAATAAACAATTCTGCTAAAACATGAACTTTTGATCTTATAATGAGGAGATGTAGCATTTTACTTATTGACAGAGTATTAGTCCTTACTGTATCTTTAGGCTGAAAGGGCAAGGCAATTGGTCGTCCTCCTTTGGTGGGTTTGATTGTTTGGAAACCCTCCACTTTCTTAGGTTGGGCTGGCAGTACTGGATGTTTTACGATATCTAGTGCTAATTTAGGATATTTTTTCACTCTTGAAGAATCCTGTAGCTTTAGACCACGACCTAAAACTCTCAGTTCAATTGTCTGCATTGTTTGTTTATAATCAAAAGTGGACGTTTTACATTCACATAAATCAATTAGTTCAACCACCAAGGAATGCTTTTGCTGATCTTGATCAGTCTTCATCGGATATTGTTCTATAAAGTAATCTTCATTGTAGGAAGTCTCTAGAATATATTCTTTAAATGACTGTGGTTGTAAATGGGTGCAATCATCACGACTAAACAGAAAAATGCTTTCTCCTTTTTGTACAGAGAAAGTACATATTGCCTTTTTATCTATCTTCTCCATTAAATTATTTTGCTTTTCCTTATTTGTAGTTGTCACTGCTGACAGAGCATGTCCATTAGACTGTCCTCCAACTTTAAATCTTTTGTTAAGTTTATGTTTCTTATCCCTGTCACTGCTTGGAGAAATCGAACTCTGGCTATCCAATGAAGTTTCAAAACCAATAATCTGTCTGCTGTTTGCTTTAGATGCATCTTCAGGTTGGTCTGGCATTTTGATAGAAATGCTTTCATTCTTTTTGAAATTGTTAAGAGATTGATCATCCATTATAGACCCATTTTTATATTTGTCAGCACTATCAGAATGTTTCTCTTTCATTGGTATGTCTGCATTTTGAGCTTGGTCAATGGTTGAAACCGGAGAATTTGCTGAGAATTGAACATTGGAGCCTTTTTCCATGCAGAATCTGTTAACCTCTTGTTGAACTTGGTCAAAAGACATCAAAGGATATAACCCATTGTGTTCAGGATCTGTTCTCTGTGAACTACAAAGATACTTTTACATTAACAGAAAAGAAGATAAAATAAAGAAATCTTAAATATTAATTAAAAGATTCAAATTTGTTGGGGGAAAGGTTTTGTTCCTCTGCATTAGTTTGTTTCGTTGCAATTATGTAAAAAAAAGTTGAAATATTATTGTGTTCCAAATGTTATTGCCAAAATAGTGGCAAATTCACTATACATGTTGCTAAAGTGTATAATGGCCAGTTCATGCAAAGAAGATGAATGCTGTGGATTCAAATGAGCATAACTAGCTGGTCAATGATTTGTCTCCACTCAATGTCCCCCTCTTCCCCCATCCCCTTTAATTACAAGATAAGTGTTAACGTAATACCAGTCAATGGCATCAGCTCAGAAAGGGAAATATTTAAACATGTGCATATGTAATAAATTCTTAAGAGACTTTTAAATATACAAAATTTAAAAGTATTTTCATACTTTTCCTTTGACTCTTACTTCTCTATCACCATCCAATTTGTCTTTCCCTTGCTTTATTTTTCATTTAGTATTGCTGAAAATAGAGATTTGTTGAAGCTTTTCATCTTGTCCTTATGAGGACACATTGCAAAAATACCCCAGTTATCAGGGGAAAACTCAGAATGCTGATTGGTTGGCAATCGGATTCCGATTGGCTGAAGCATTGCCATGGAGAATGCTCCAGTTGATGATGACTGACAAATAATTGCCAAACACCATTTGAAATTTAAACCAGGCAACTTAAATCAGATTTGTCAAGGCATTCCCTGGGGAATGAAGCAACAAATCACTGTCACTTATTTTGTTTAGCTAAAACAGATACAAAAGACAGGCGCAATGTGTGTACCTGTTCTTTCTGTCTGCAGAGGACAAGGCGCTATGTATTAATATATGTAGCTTCCAGTGCAAGCAAATGCATCAAACGGTGAGCCTGACTGCCAATCTTACTTGGTTGTCAGCATAACCCTTAGCAAATTGGACACTGTATTTTGACTATTGCAAGCAAGGGCTGTTTAGATATGGTCTGTACCTTGTCCATAATGAAGCTGTTTGATATAATCCGTTAGTCTTTAGGATGTACAGCCAACATACCTAGCATTGTGTTGGCACTGAAATTCATATACCACTTTATGCATTTGTGTGATAGAAGAAAATCTTTTTAGCTTCATGAGAGCATCCTATTTGTGGAGAATACTGAACAAGCCTATGGCCATCACGTTTGGCTCTAAAGAGTGCCCAGTCCACCTCAGATTACACTGGAAGATCATTGTATCTCAAAAATGTAATCACACAGCCAGTGTCACAGCAGCACAAGTATCTAACAGGATGCTGCTTTCCAGCCAAAACGATATTCTGCCCATCACAGAAATATGTAACATGGAATATGCTAGGGCCATATATTCCAAAGAATGGAGATCATTATCAAACAACATGTTCCAGCCATACTCAACCAGCCTGTGCTTACAAAACAGCATCCAACAACATGTGTGATTCCACAATTGAATAACATTTGCTAAATAACTGTCAATGTGATAAGAATTACACAGATAATTAATTTAAGATTGTCAGTTGCTCTCAGTGTGGCGCATTTGTATATACTGTAAGGTACATATATTAATACACAGGGCTTATTCTTTATAGACAGAAAGAGCACTTTTTTTATTCCTTCATAGGATCTGGGCTTCGCTGGCTAGGCCAGCATTCATTTCCCATCTTTAATTGCCCATGAGAAGGTGGTGAGGGCTGCCATCTTGAAACACTACACTCCATGTAGTATAGGTGTACCCACAGTGCTGTTAGGGAGTGAGTTCTAGCATTTTGACCCAATGACAGTGAAGGAACAGTGATATATATCCAAGTCAGGATGGTGTGAGGCTTGGAGGGCACTTCCAGGTGATCATAGTATCCCCACAGTGCAGAAGATGACCATTTGGCTCATCGAGTCTGCACCGTTCACAATCCCACCCAGGTCCAATCCCCATAATCCCATGCATTTACCTGACAGGTGTATTGGCATGGCCAATACACCTGTCCCGCGCATCTTTAGACTGGTGTTCCCATGCATTTGCTGCCCTTGTCTTTCTAGATGGTAGCAGTCATGGTTTTGGAAGGTGCTGACTAAGGTGCCTTGGTGAGCATCTTGTAACTAGTACACACTGCTGCTACTACCATGCATCAATGGTGGAGGGAGTAAATGTTTGTGGATGGAGTGCCAATCAAATGGGCTGCTTTGTCCTGGACAATGTTAAACATTTTGACTATTGTTGAAGCTGCACTCATCCAGGCAAGTGGAGAGTATTTCATCACGCTCTTTGTGCCTGTGGCCAGGCTTTGGGCAGTCAGGTGGTGAGCTACTCACTGCAGGATTCCTACCTCAGAGCTGCTGTTGTAGACACAGTACTTAAATGGCTAGTCCAGTTCAGTTTCTGGTCGATGGTAACCCCAAGGATGTTGATTGTGGTTTAGCATGCAACAATCAATAGTTTCAT
Organism: Carcharhinus amblyrhynchos; assembly: GCF_965287045.1. NCBI lineage: Eukaryota > Metazoa > Chordata > Chondrichthyes > Carcharhiniformes > Carcharhinidae > Carcharhinus > Carcharhinus amblyrhynchos. The sequence goes on along the minus strand of NC_137324.1, from coordinate 133,748,485 downwards.
GGTCACCATTACTAAGAATAGCTTCAAATTCCAGATTTTTATTGATTGATTACAAATTCCACTAGCTTCTGGAATTTGAACCTTTGGACCTGAAGATTTGCCTGGACCTCTGTATTACTAGCCCAGTAACATTAACACTACTCCATTGTCTCCTCTGTTCAGAAGGACAAAAATCATCATAATCTTTGCTCTGGCCAAAGAGAGACAGAAAGAGAGAAAATGTGGATAATGTGATGTAGGATTCCTGTGCTGTAGGGTGCAATCAATTTTGTCTCTAAGAGCCCAATGTTAACAAAGAACAGTACAACACAGGAACGTACCCTTCGGCCCTCCAAGCCTGCGCTAATCATGTTACCTGCCTAACCTAAAACCATAAGCATTTACAGAATCCGCATCTTTCCATTCCCATCCCATTCACGTATTCATCTAGTTGCCCCTTAAATGTCGCTATCGTACCTGCTCCCACCACCTCCCCAGGCAGCGCATTCCAGACTTCCATCACCCTCTGTGTAAAAAACTTGCTTTGCAAATCTTCTCTGAACTTTTCCCCATGCACCTTAAACTTATGTCCCCTAGTACCTGAATTTTTTACCCAAGGAAAGAGCATCTGACTATCCACTCTATCTATGCCACTCAACCTTGTAAACCTCTATCAGGTTGCACATCAACCTCTGTTGTTCCATTGAGAAGAAATTGAGTTTTTCCAATTTCTCCCCATAGCAAATACCCTCTATACCAGGCAACATCCTTGTAAATCACTTCTGTACCCTCTTCAAAGCATCCACATCCTTCTAGTAGTGTAGCTACCAGAATTGTACACAATATTCCAAATGAGACCTAACTAAGGTTCTGTACAGCTGCAGCATGACCTGCTAATTTTTATACTCAACCGATGAAGGCAAGCATGCCTTCTAGACTACCTCATCCACTTGCGTTGCCAGTTGTGATCAGTGGACATGTATATCCAGATCTCTCTGCCTGTCAATACTCCTAAAGGTTCTACCATTTATTGTATAATTCCTACACGCATTGGGTCTTCCAAAATGTGTTACCTCACATTTGCAAACTGGGAGATGTTCCATAATCACAAGGTCCATGTTGTCCAACTGGTATGTGACCATGCCCAGAAGATACTCCTTCTGGGTTCCTTCATTGGAGTTCTGGTGCAGCCCTTCATCGTGAGGCTGTCATGACTGGCCAGGTGGCAGCTTTTGGCTATCTGAAAATACAAATGTGGAAGGAGAGTGTGGAGGCGCATGGAAGGGAATGGGGCCACTGCATGTGGTCCATGGTCATACTATCTGTAGCTTGCACGATGCACGAGAGCTGAATGATGGTCAAGTGGGATTTGGCAACTATTATTGACTTATTATTGGTAATAAAGATATCATTAACAACAAATCTGTTCACTTATAAAAAAACCTGTTGCAGTTTGATTGATGAATTTAAGAATATGGATGTCAGGGTCATAGTCTTTGATCTAATCAGGTTTTAGGAGAGGAATAGAGATATACTTTATCTCAACAATTGGCTGAAAGAATTGTGCAGAAAGAAGAAATATATCTTTGCAAACAACACATGGAACATTTTCAAAGATGGTAAACTATTCATGAGGGGTACAATTTATTTGAAGACTTGGGAACTGAGAGTTTGACACAGAACATTTAAGAAAGCATCAAGCAAATCAACAGAGACTCATATAACTGATGGGACTCAGAAGCAGCAAGTGAATAAATCCATAAAATACTTTAAACTCAATACTCGGAGTATTCAAAGCAAAGGCCAGGATTTCATCAAGCCTTCCCGAGATGAGCTGAGAGATGGGGATTTGATAAAATGATGACAAAAGGCAGCATGAGGGAAGCCCCGCATCATCTGCTGCACAGAGTACTTCCAAAGGTGGGGTAGCAAAGACGCCAAGGTCTGCCAATCAAAGGCAAACAGCCAATTAATCCAATTAACCAATCTATTAATGGCCATTTTACATCCCCCTTCATTGGGAGACTGCCAGATACGTTGAGGTAACATTTCCTATTGGAATTCCTTTCCAACGGAAGCACCCCCTTCCATCCAAATCCCCAGTTGCTGTGGCAACCCCCAGGGCTCTGCACTGCCACTGGAGGGCTTACTCATCCATTCACTGGGCCATGTCTGCCTGGTCCCAGTACATTAACAAAAAAATCTCACTAGCCTTCTGAGGGTGCATCAATATGAAGATATTTTCTCCTTTCCCCTGCTACCTCGATCATAGAACTGCAGTTGCCAGCACAGAGGCCCCAATAGCAACCCTTTAATTCGCTGTTGCCAATAAGATTCCCTCTGCATTCCCACCGTTCACCAAAATGAGTTTGGAGCACACATTTAACCACAGTGGTGGACCCCCTGACATGCCCATAACAGTAATCAGTTATATACTTTTGGAAAAAAGGATTTACAGAGCAAAGATAAAAATGATGTGAGGTATGATACTCATCTGCAGGGAACAGCTAAAGCAATTTGATGCAGCTGAATCAGGCAGTTGAAAATAAATTGATAAACCAATGGACACGCTGGCTGAAGATTTATAAGCATGTCGAGGGTTTTCTAAATCTACCTGAGCCTGCTCTTCTTCACTAATACTCTATACTTAATTCATTAACTGATCTCTGCAGAAAACACATCTTAAATGTGCTGGTGCTTGTCAATGTAAAATTGCCCCTGAGTGTCCTGAGATGCGTAGGTTAGAGGGATTAGTGGGTAAAATATGTAGGGATATGGGGTTAGGGCCTGGGTGGGATTGTGGTCAGTGCAGGTCGAATGACCTCTTTCTGTACTGTAGGGTTTCTATGATTCAAATGTACTTCCCACTGCCTTGGAAAAGCAGCCAGCATAATCAAGGACCCCATGCATCCCGAACATTCTCTCTTCTACTGGTGGCCATTACAGAGACGTGGCTGCAAGGTGACAGGGACTGGGAACTGAATGTCCAGGGGTATCAAGTGTTTAGGAAGGATAGGCGGGAGGAAAAAGGGGGGGTGTAGCTCTGCTGATTAAGGATAGCATCAGGGTGGTAGCAAGGGATGATATTGGAGACAAAGATCAGAAAGTGGAATCGTTGTGGGTAGAGATTAGGAACAGCAAAGGGAGGAAGACGCTGCTGGGTGTCGTCTATAGGCCCCCAAATAATGATCTGGAGGTGGGGCGGGCTGTTAACGCGCAAATAAGTGCGGCGTACAGGAATGGGATGGCAGTAATTATGGGGGATTTCAATCTGCATATTGATTGGTCGACCCATGTTGGACGCGGTGGGCTCGAGGAGGAGTTCTTGGAATGCTGCCGGGATAGTTTCCTTGAACAGTGTGTGTTGGAGCTGACGAGGGAGCGAGCTATCTTGGATCTGGTGTTATGTAATGAGGCGGGTAGAATTAGGGACCTTGCAGTGAAGGATCCTCTTGGGGAGAGTGATCATTGTATGGTGGAGTTTCTGGTGCAGATGGAGGAGGACAAAGTGTGTTCCCGGACACGTGTCCTTTGTTTGAACAGAGGGGAGTACGGTAGGATGAGAGAGGAATTGGCAAATGTGGACTAGGGGAGCGCATTGGAAGGTAGGTCTGCTGAGGAGCAGTGGAGGATCTTTAAGGAGATCTTTCTTGGTGCTCAGCAGAAATTTATTCCGATGGTCAAAAAGGACCGTAGGAGGAGAGGTAATAAGCCGTGGATAATGAAGGAGGTGAAGGAAAGTGTTAAATTAAAAGCGGAGGCGTTTAGAGTAGCTAAGAGTAGTGGGCAAGAAGAGGATTGGGAGAGGTTTAAATGTCAACAAAGATTGACAAAGAAATTGATAAAAAAGGGTAGGAGAAACTATGAAGCTGGGCTAGCGCTTAATATAAAAAAGGATAGCAAGAGTTTTTATAAGTACATAAAAAGGAAGAGGCTGGCTAGGGTGAACGTTGGACCCTTAGAGGACGAGAAGGGGGACTTAGTGGTAGGGGATGGGGAAATGGCTGAGGTCTTGAATAACTTTTTTGTTTCGGTCTTCACGGAGGAGGATGTGAATAATTTGCCGGGTGTTAGTGATGGAAAGATGGTAGGACTGGAGGGTCTCAATGACATTACTGTTACTAGAGAGGCGGTGCTCGACAGACTGGAGGGGCTGATTGTGGACAAGTCCCCAGGACCGGATGGAATGCATCCGAGGGTTCTGAAAGAAATGGCGGAGGTGATAGTGGATGCCTTGGTGGTTATTTTCCAGACGTCGCTGGATTCCGGGGAAGTGCCGGAAGATTGGAAAGCGGCTAATGTTACGCCGTTGTTTAAGAAGGGTGCCAGGCAAAAGGCGGGGAATTATAGGTCAGTTAGTTTAACGTCTGTTGTGGGTAAAATGTTAGAATCCGTCATCAAGGAGGAAATAGTGAGGCATCTTGAGGGGAATTGCTTGATAGAGCAGACGCAGCACGGTTTCGTTAAGGGGAAGTCGTGTCTGACAAATTTACTGGAGTTTTATGAGGATGTGTCTAGGGCGGTGGATAGAGGAGAGCCGGTGGATGTGGTGTTTCTTGATTTTCAGAAGGCGTTTGACAAGGTACCTCACAAGAGGTTATTGCAGAAGGTCAGGGGACATGGAGTTGGGGGTAGGGTGTTAGTGTAGATAGAGGACTGGTTGTCAAATAGGAGACAGAGAGTGGGGGTCAATGGGTGCTATTCGGATTGGCGGTTGGCGACTAGTAGAGTGCCCCAGGGGTTGGTGCTGGGACCTCAGCTATTTACCATTTATATAGATGATCTGGAGGAGGGAACCGAGTGTATGGTGTCGAAATTTGCTGATGACACCAAGATTGGTGGAACGGCAAATTGCGCGGAGGGTGTGGAGAGTCTACAGAAGGACCTAGATAGGCTAGGCAAATTGGCCAGGAAATGGCAAATGGAATTTAATGTTGGCAAGTGCGAGGTGGTCCACTTTGGTAGGAATAATGGTAGGAAGGACTATTACTTACGTGGAGAAAAACTGCAGCAAGTGACGGTGCAGAGGGACTTCGGGGTCCTTGTGCATGAGTCACAAAAACCCAGCTTGCAGGTGCAGCAGGTGGTCAGGAAGGCTAATGGGATGCTGGCCTTCATAGCGAGGGGGATTGAATATAAAAGTAGGGAGGTCTTGCTGCGGCTGTATAGGGCATTGGTGAGGCCGCAGCTGGAGTACTGTCTGCAGTTTTGGGCGCCGTACTTACGCAAGGATATTTTGGCCTTGGAGGGAGTGCAGAGGAGGTTTACTAGGCTGATGCCGGAGTTGAGGGGGTTGAGCTATGAGGAGAGGCTGAATAAACTAGGCTTGTACTTGTTAGAGTTTAGAAGAATGAGGGGAGATCTCATTGAGACGTATAAGATGATGAATGGGATGGATAGGATAGAGGTGGAGAGACTCTTCCCGCTCAGAAAGGACAGTAGGACTAGGGGGCACAGCCTCAAGATAAAGGGGGTGCGGTTTAGAACAGAGTTGAGGAAGAATTTCTTCACGCAAAGGGTGGTGAATCTCTGGAATTCTCTGCCCGTTGAAGTGGTGGAGGCTGCCTCGCTAAATATTTTTAAGACGCGGGTTGATGGGTTTTTGATAAGAGAGGGGATTAAGGGTTATGGGGAGAGAGCGGGAATGTGGAACTGAGACACGACAGATCAGCCATGATCTTATTGAATGGCAGGGCAGGCTCGAAGGGCCAGATGGCCTACTCCTGCTCCTATTTCTTATGTTCTTATGTTCTACCATCAGGAAAAAGATACAAAAGTCTGAGGTCATGCACCAACCGACTCGAGGACAGATTCTTCCCTGCTGCCATCAGACTTTTGAATGGACCTATCTCATATTAAGTTGATCTTTCTGTACACTCTAGCTATGACTGTAACATTACATTCTACATTCTCTCCTTTCCTTCTCTATGAATGGTATGCTTTGTCTGTGTGGGGCACAAGAAACAATACTTTTTACTCTATATCAATACATGTGACAATAATAAATCAAATCAAATCAAAAAGAAATAGGTGACACAAACATGCTGCTGTGGAGAACTCAGTTAAGGCTTTGGACTGAGGTCACCTCCTCCTAATCAATGGTGACAGGGGCAGCAGAAGCACATATTTTGAAAATGTTAATTGTGAGACATCCCTTAAAATAGAATTGTATGAGGCCAGATATGGTAGCATCTTATGCTGCATTTTATTTCTGTGTGATGGACTGAACGAAGAAGCGAAAGAGTAAATGAATGGAGTCATAAAGAATGAAAAACAAGGTACAATATTACCGTTCCATTTTTAACTCCATTACAGAAACTTGACAAGAGCCAGGGGCAGAGGAATGGTCTACTCCCTCCAATCCTGCTGCACTCCTGACAGAACTGAATATTAACTTGCCCCTTTGAGCCGGCACACAGATGCGCAGAAAGGCAGCAGGGCCCTGATTTCAATAACGCAGATCTCAGCACTGTGGCTTCATTAGGACCCACTCTGCCCTTTTAGTATAAGGTCAGTGTAGGAATCAGTGACAGCTTTCCTGGAAGATCAAACATATCTGGAAGGGGAGTATGGGCAAAAAGTTCAGGAGGAAAATGTTGAATTTTTACTTCACGTTTCTTTGCTGCTAGGAGGGGGCAAGAATGTTTCCTTAGGATTGACGATGAAGCCTCCCTCCACTGCCACCAACCCCATTCTAAACTATTTCTGCCTCCATGTCCTCCACCTCTCAACACACTGATTGCCTTTGATTCCTGACCAGACACTCAGGGTGCCTGTGTGAGGTTGGGCAAGGCTTATCTGCTTCCCTTTCCCTATTCCTTTTGATGGTTTTATGTTCATAGTTTGCAATTTTGTTTTAAATCTTGAACTAATTGCTCAAGCATGATTATCATCACTATTAAGTTGAAACAAACTATATCCAGTCTTCTACGAAGATGTTAAAGGGGCATGTGTTAGAATGTAGAATATGCACACTGTACATCTCCCTACATGATGCTATACCAACATACCATACTAAATGCACAGTATGAATAAGGTGACTTTGTCAACTCTGCATAGCCAGGCAAATGTCTTCCTCATCTACTTGCAGAGCTGTGGTAGAGGTGAGACAAGATCAACTTATTCTACAATGTCCATCCATCTTGTTATATTTTTAACTCTACACCAAAAAAAATCCTTTCTCTATACTCATTCATGTAGCAGCGCTGATTCAGCTGTGTCATGAGATGATGCTTTTACCTATACACAACCATACAAATTAAGAGCAGAGATGTTATTTAGCCCCCTCAAGTTTGCACTGCCATTTAATAAGATATTGGCTGATCTGATTGTGGCCTCAACTCTGCTGAACCCCAATAGCATTATATTCACAATTCATCAAGAATCTATCCTTTAAAATATTCAAACATGTTGCCTCCATTGCTCTCCAGGAAAGAGAGTTCCAAAGATTCAGAAACTTCTGAGAGAAAACATTTCTTCTATCTCTGTCTTAAATGGGAGATCCTTTCTTTTAACCTGTGTTCCCTCATTCCAGTCCATGCCACAGGGGGAAGTATCCTTTCAGCATCCACCCTATTAAGCCTCCTCAGGATCTTATATGTTTCAATAAAACCACCTCTCAATCTTTTAAACTCCCAATGGCCAAAGGCCCAGCCTATCCAACCTTTTCTCATAAGGTAACTTCCAACCCCCACCCCATCACTCCAACCCTTCTCTGAAGTGCATTTAACCCATTTGTATTCTTCCTTAAATCAGGAGACCAAAACTATACACTGTACCCTATATATGGCCTTACCAATGAACTGCACTATTCCACTTGCAATAGGCCACAACATTCTATTTGCCTCCCTAATCCTCTGTGCACCTGCACACTAATTTTCTGTGATTCATGTACCAGGACACCCAGATCCCTCTGTACCTCAGAGTTCTGAAATATCTATCCGTTTAAATAATATGCTGCTTTCCTATTCTTCCTGCCAAAATGGAAGTTCAATCTTCCACATTATACTCCATCTGCCAATACTATGTTCTTTCATAGTGTTATCGGACAACAAATTTTATGAAATTGGGCACACAAAATGGAAGCAAACTAAAGTTATCCTCAGAGCCCTCCACTAAAATCACAAAGTAACAGACACTGATCAGTAGGCAAGAGCATGCTTTTAGAATGCAAATGAGGGCTAGCACATAAGGGAAATTGGACAGGATGGCATCTACAGGAACTACATTAAAGAACACATCCCCACCCCATCAAAATCAGCACTTCTAAACCAGACAAACAACCCATGGAGACACCTAAAATTAACACAGTTAAGGAAACGTCCCTGGCCCCTCAAAACTCTTGAGATCAATAACACACCTATGGTTCAAACCCCAGAGATTCTAGACCATTGATAACCAACCAGACAAAAACGATTAACACACACTTAAAACAATTGCTCCAACACTCGAAAACACCGAAACAGGATGGCTGAAGTCAAATACTGTAAATAAAAGATTAGCATTTGAAACGCGAAGTTCAGGAATAACTATAGCCCGTTGTGGGGGAGTCTTTAGAACACTTTCGGGACAGTCCGATTATATGTCCTGACTGTGCTTCTCCGTCGACGTAAAAAGAAAATAAAGCTGTGCCGTTATTGAACTTCACCCTGAGTCTGTAGTGGTCAATTCGCCCACTCGCGCTAACAATAGTCTCATTATGTCCTCTTCACAACTTACTTTCCTACCTATATTTGTGTCATCAACAAATTGATCAAATCAGAAGAACCTATCTTAAGGGTTGTGACAGCCTCCTAGTACAAAGTGCCCTTGTAACATCCCCCCAATGCTTTGCAGTATCTACAGCTTGGCCTCCAGCTCACTGACTCTGAGCTGAAGCTTCTCAATAAGAACATAAGAACATAATAATAAGACACAGATACTTCCTGTAGATGTGTTTGCCTAGAGTTATTCCAGTACCAGGAGCCCTACATTCTGCAGTCACAATCTATCACCTGCCCTGCACCTTTATTATGTGTTAATTAATTCATTTTTCTTGTCCAATCTATAATTATTGAACACTGCTACTTCCAACATCTTTTACTATTACTAGTAAAACTTATTAGAATTAGTAAAAACATCACAGTGGTGAGTTTTGAAGACAAACAAGCAAAATATTCATCAAATAATCACTTACCTGTTCCTGCGATGTCAGATTTTGATTCCACTCAGAACGTGGCTGTTCTGCTCTTAGAGCCACAGACTGGATTGGGTAACATACCTAGGGTGGTTACTGACTCCTGGCCCTCTTTTGTCCATTCTTCTGGTTGGTGGTTACTGCCTCCTTTTTGCTTGCTTTTGCACCTTGGTTCTACCGGTTTTAAAATTTAAGATAGTAGTTTCCAGGGCATCACTATTGATACTAATATTTTCCTGTGTTAAAAAAGTTCTAATACAATTTGAGGAGCTTACCACTCTCCTCCATGGCAACACAACCTGCTTAATTGGCATACCATTCACCACCTTAAACATTCACTCCACTCAACAATGGTACAACATGACACCAATGACATGATGCACCGTAGCAACTCAGCAAGGCTCCTTTGACAACCCCTTCCTAACACACAGCTTCTACCAAAAAGGACAACAAAAACAGCATGTTCCCCTTTAAGTTATATAGCACCCTAACTAAGAGATCCATCACTATGGGTGTACATATGCCATCGTGGACTGCAGCAGTTCAAAGGGCGACTCCCACCATCTTCCGAAGGGAAATTAAGGATCATCAATGAATGCTGCCCTTACCAGTGATGGCTACATTTCATGAACATGTAAAAGAAAATTCAGATTTATTTATTAATTGAATTTAGATTTCCAGCTGCTGTGGTCTCATGCATCTGCCAGTACATTCCAGCAGATTCATGGAAACACCAACATCTACAAGTTCCCCTCCAAGTTACATGTCACCCTGACTTGATATTATGTCTTTGCCATTCCTTCACTGCCACTGGGTCAAAATCAACAGCAATGGTATAAGAAAGCAGTTCACCATCACTTTCTCAAGAACAATTTGTAATAGCCAACAAATGCTGGTCAAGTCAATGAAGGTCTCATCCCTTGAGAGAATAAACAGCTCCAGCCCCTGATTTATCAATGCAATAGCATAACATTATGCTGTGCTCTTAAGTATCATGCAAAGAAATCAAAGTATATTAGAAGACAGATATCTTTAGCAGAATTTTATGCTCCCTCCTGGCAGGTTTTGGGAGGAGAGAGGAGGGCGTGAAGTTGAAGGGATGGGATTTCCTCTGGGTTCCTTCCCACCTGAACCAAAGGTGAGCAAGGCCTTGTACAGGAAGCCTGCCCTTGCTCAAAATTAGGCCCTTTTAGGGGCTGTTTCCTGCCTATTAGACTAGCAGGAAGATTGAACCTCCATAGGGGAAGCCTGAAATACAATTAAGTTACATTTCAGGTGGGATTTGAGAATGGAACAGGGTGCATCCATCAGGAGGCCCCTGAAGTTGGGCAAATTCCTTTTAAAGGTCCAGTGGCCTCCAGGCCTCCCTCCCCTGCAGCCTCTCTCTCCCAAGATCCCAATGACAGCTTTCAAAGGTGGGACTTCCTCCCAAATGAGGCCCAGATTTCTTGTCTGCACTCAATCGATGCTCATTGGAGCATGACTTGGATGTGGGCAGTTGGAGAAGGTTGAGTCACTGAAGAACTCAGGCCTTTATAAAGTATCCACAATTGACGGAAACAAAATAATAGTAATTCTTCAACAGACCCCTCTAGATACCCATGTATACAAACATTTAAATATTGATGTATGGTGTTCTGAACTAATAATCAAGTTGTCACAATGTGTTGCTTGAAGGTCACATAAATGAAATTACCTCTGATTTTCTGGACTTTCTAATGGAGCATTTTCCCACATCTTTTTTTCAGGAAAGCCTCCCACTGCAGTTTCCTGAAAATAATTAGCAGTATGAGGTTTTGGGAGTTATTATTCCCAAAGTATTAAAACATTCTGGACCTGCCAACATCAATGATAATTTTGGTGACTTGCACCCTCTGTTGCCAAAGATCTGGAAAATTTCACACTTTGTCTTCAGAATGGGAGATTCCGCTCACTAGAACTAGAAAATATTAGTTAGGCCACAGCTAGGATATTGCATACAGTACTAATCACCAGGATTAAATGGGCTACATGAGAGAGGGTACAGAGGAGATTATGAAGATGTTGTCAGGAATTGAGAATTTTGGCTATGATGAAAGGTAGTATCGTTAGCTTGCTTTGGATTGTTTGCTTTGTAACGAAGGGGGCCAAAGGGAGATTTAATTGAGATGTATCCTAAAGTGAAGTACAGTTGTCAGGAAGGACTGATTTCCCTTAGCAGAGAGGTCAATTTCCAAGACGCATTAATTTAAACAAATTACTGCTGATGTTGGAATATGAAACAAAAGCAGAAAATGCTGGAAAATCTCAGTAGGTCTGACAGCGTCTGTGGAGAGAGAAAAAAAATGATGTTTTGAGTCTAGATGACTCTTCATCAGGGCCCACATAATTGGTACAGGTTTTAGAAGAAAGTAAAAAAAATAGAAAGTAGGTGCAGGAATAGGCCATTCAGCATTTAAAGCTTGCAACATCATTCAATATGATCACGGCTGATCGTGCACGTTCAATATCCCACTCTCACTTTCTCTCCTTGATCCCTTTAGCTGCAAGGACCATGTCCAGCTCCCTCTTGAACAGAGCTAATGAACTGGCCTCAACAACTTTCCACAGGTTCACAACTCTCTGAGTGATGAAGTTCTTCCTCATCTCAGTCCTGAATGGCTGACCCCTTAAAGATGTAAAATTTTACATCTAAAGTTAAAAGTTAAAGATTATTTATTAGTCACAAGTAGGCTTGCATTAAAACTGCAATGAAGTTACTGTAAAAATCCCCTAGTCGCCACACTCAGGTGCTGTTTGGGTACACCGAGGGAGAATTTAGCATGGCCAATGCACCTAACCAGCATGCCTTTCAAACTGTGGGAGGAAACCAGAGCACCCCGAGGAAACCCATGCAGACACAGGGAGAACGTGCAAACTCCGCACAGTGACCTAAGCCAGGAATCATACCCAGGCCCATGACACTGTGAGACAGCAGTGCTAACCATTGTGCCGCCCTATCCAGGGGGTGGTTGTGATCTGGAACTCATTGTCTGCAAGAATAATTGAAGCAGAACCCACCATTTTCTTTAAATTAAATTTTGGAGATGCACTTAAACTGCATAATTTATGAAGCTACAGGCCAAGAGCTGGATATTTTAGGGTCAGTATAGACATGATGAAGCAAATGGCCTCCTTCTGTGCCATAAACGTCTATAATTCTATGATTCTATGGCTATTCTACATAATTTGTGGTTACTAATGATTTAAGCTTTTAGAGGATAGGAATTACTTGATAATCTTAGTGATATTAAAACAAATATGTTTCTGTCTCTTCAAAAAGAAAATATCACAAACTTTCACCTATAAATGTAATTTCTGCCTAAAAAACTCGGTTTAAAAAATTAAGTGATTCTCTCATGCTATTATAATTTCTAAAATAAAATAGTCTTGAGATAACCATACCCAACCTTGACAACAGTATGACTCATCTACAAGCAATTCTCTCATACCCTCTGGTCTACGTTGTCCTTTCGGTGTACGATGGAGTCGAGAGCTTTTTTCACATTGCTCTGTGGTTTTGACATCTGTTTTCTAGCTTTTGAAACCTTAGTTTTAGGCCACGCTGTTTGGGGAGCTGGTTCCATCACTACAACAGAATAAGTTCCATGGGAATCTTGTGATATACGTCCTCTCCAATCGTGATAAACCTTTCCTCCTAGTGAAAACAGATAATGTTCATTAATTTGTGTTACTAAAAGGTGCATGTCAGCAGCAGCCTTTGTGCTGTTTACACTTTTAATATTGAAATCGACATCATTGTACACCTGTTCTGGTTACACACAAAAACAAACTGATTTCAGTTGAAGGAACATAGTGGACATTACACCTGCAATTATGTGATACAGTTTTGCTGTGTTACCACACACCAGGCCATTGATGAATGTTAGGATATAACACTCAGTGGCATGGAAAGATACACAGGGTCAGGAGTCATACCTCTCATCTCCTAACATGAGCTTCATTGTGTTGCATCAAGTGGAGGCAGGCAGTGAAAAAGGGTTATCACTGGCCTTCCCAACAGCCTGGACGAAGGCTATTCACCTACACAACTTCAATGGCTAATTAGATGAAGAATGAATATAAGAAAAAGAATGCAGTAAAGAAGGCTGGAACATACTCCAAAACATCCTAGGAGAAAACACAAGTGATTCACCCCCTTTACTTTTTCCTGTGAAAATTATATACCCACTGATAACACCGAAAAAAATCCAACCACTTACGTACCTTTCTCATGACTAATTGGACTTGTCCAATACTGGCAATCAGATTCAAAATAATGAATTAATTTGGCCCAGGTTTCCCTGCCAAAATTATAATGAGGCTTAAGGAACTCATTGTTACTAACGTGCAAAGTATACAGAAAGTTCAAGCATGAGTAGGTGAGTAATTAAATGCAAAAATCTGCGAGTTGCTATCCGCAATATGCCATTCCACCTTTGCTTTCACTTGTTCACAGGATGTCAGTGTCATTGGCTTGCCCTTTAGAAAATGGTGGCAAGCAACCTTCTTGTACTGTTGCCAACCCATGTGGTACACGTACGTGTATAATACTGTTCAGAAGGGAGTTCCAGGATTTTAATCCAGTGACACTGAAAGAACAGCAATATAGTTCCAATTCAAGGTGACGCATGCCTTGGAGGAAACCTGCAGGTGGTGATATTCTCATGCATCGTCTGCCCTAGTCCTTCTTGGTGGTAGACATCACAGATTTGGTAGATGCTGTCATAAAAGCCTTGTTAAATTCCTGCAGTGCATCCTGTAGATGGTACTCACTGCTGCCATTGTACATTATTGGAGGTGGGGGTGAAAGTTTAAAATGGTGGATGGGGTGCCAATCAATTGGGCTGCTTTTTGTGGAATAGCATCAAACATCATGAGTGCTGTTTGAGCTGCACTCATCCAACATAGTGGAGAGTACTATTACATTCCTGACTTGTGACCTGTGATGGGTGGACAGGCTTCGGGGAGTCAGGAAGTGAGTTATTCACCACAGAATTCCCAGCCTCTGACTTGCTCATTAGCTTTGCAAAAGTATCATCTCATTGTGACCTTCATCGTTTACATACAATACACCACATGAAATTTATGCACTTGCAAGATATATGCAAAATAAGCTTGGCTTTCCCATTTCAGTCTGTAACCCTTTTTAATAACACACGCGTAATTTGTTACGAAACAATTTTCATAGCACTGAAACTTAACTATTACAATTGTGGAACATCATTGCTTTAATAGTTGTTTGAAATTTTCTTTCAATTACATTTTAGTGTTTTTCTTTTATATTTTCTTTCGCTCTTTTCATTGGTATCAGTATCTTATTTGAAATGTAATTTACTAACTTGCATTTCTGTTCAGAATCTGTGCTAACCATTCCACAATCTTCAAATTAGCTAATGATGTCCATTTGAGATCCTCCCTCCGCAGCATTTCCCCCCTCACACTTCCAGTGCCAAATCTCTTGGAATTTAAATGGACAAGGGTAACTCTAATGAATGGTGGACACTGTTCATTGACCAGCTACAGCAAATTCTGGGCCATTACCTCATGTTTAACTAAACAAAGCAAACAGTGATTGCTCAAACAGTTTAAAAGCCAATTTACAACATACATATCAAAACAAGCATGTTACGAGAATGTGGACTTTTGTGATGGAGTTTCCTCATGATTACATTTGAGCATCAGCACAACCCAGGAAGAATTAGCTGAAGCTGCACAAAAATTTGGGAAATTGTAATGATGTGTGAATTACAGCCAAAAACACATGTTCATGTTTTCTGTTTTTCTTTGCTCAGTTCCTTAAGGCTCAATTCATCCAAATCTGACCCCACCCACCAAAACAGCCGTGCCCACAGACTGAAGTTGAGAAATTCCCACCAATAATTGTTTATGACTCATTTCCTTCGATGCAGAGGCACTACTAGGTATTTCATAGTGACCAGCATAAAGGAATCACACAAGATTTTGAGTTTTATGATTTTTACTGTAAACAAACTAAAATCAACATTACTTAGGATGAAATTCATCCACCAAACCACAGGCAAGGCATTCACCAAACTTTTTAATACAGCCAAAAATCCCACATTATGTTTGTACATTACAGCACATTCTTAGCAACATAGAATTGTATTAAGAATCCTAAATGTCTCCTGGTTGTAGTGGACGCTCTTCTTCCTGCTACATGAGGATGTATCTTCCAGAGTCCTTTTAAATCCTTTAATCTTCAGAATATATGTGAATGGACTTCTAGCAACAAGGGATCCTTTGGTGATTCTTTGGCCTTCAATTCTCCACAGTAAGCTTGTTCCCTCAAGCAAGAGTTCTGTCCTCACCAGTAGTTTGCAGGGTGATTAACTCAAAAACACTCCTTTCCTTCTCTTTGGCATAACAACCTTCAGTCTGCTGGCCTCAGATTTTATAAATCTTAAGTAGCATGAACAGCTGCTTTCTCTTGTGTGTCCAAATGTTACATCTGGCATCTTATTTTTAATATGGCTTGACATGAGTCCATCCCCATGGCAACCAGATCGCATGGGTCTGTCACCAGGCAGAATTCATTACAACTTCACACCACCCCACATTCCAGGATATTCTGTTCAATTTAAGAGAGAGAGTTTGAAACATAAACATCTTATAAAGTGTAGCAATCATGGCATTATTCAGAAACTGACTAGTCTATATCAATGGAACTACTAAATCTTTCATTTTTTTTTAAAGTAATTTTCATTGATTTTAAATCAGGTTTTGGATAAGTGGACTCAATATATTTTTGATGATAAACCTAGTCTCAACTTTGTTTAAAACGTATCTCACATTGACACTGTTAACATTGCACCTTTCAAAACAAAATACAAAAAAAAATTACATTCTATTATTTTCTTCAATCTTCCTGGTTCATGGAAGATTGCATATTTATGATTCAGCAATGAATTTTTGTTGAAATCTTAACTCTAACTTACCCAGCACATTTTTGAGAATATTATGTGCCCAATTCCCAAAATGAATCCAAAGGAAAACTTTACTCCTTGGTAAATAGTGACTTGATTTAAAGGGAAAACCAATGGAATCAGAATCACTCAGTCATTTCATACTTCACCTTTTACACTCTGCCTGATTTTACTGGGTGGGAGGTAAAGCGGATGGCCAATCCAATAGTTTCAGTTTCCTTTTAGAGTTAGATTAAAGCCTCAAAAGGAAATACTGTAAGGTGATCTTACACAAACTATAGAATGGAAAAAGGTAAATTCAGAAAATTACTTTAACAAATAGCGAGAATGGGTGCAAACTAGCGAAAGATAAATTTAGAAGGAATCACAGAAATTCATAGAAGACTGGTGGATATGAAAAGCCCAGATCCTTTTAAAATCAATTGGATGTTGATATATTTAGAACTTTAAAAGATTTTCTGGGAAGAATAATATGGGCTGACTGACCATCCTCATTTGTAACTCTTGTGAACTTATGACATCACATGCAAGCAATGCATATACTTTTGTGATGCAACAGAGCTTTCTGCTATGAATTTGGTCACCTAATGCCTGATAAGCAAACAGTTGCCCTTGATGTCCTTCAAGATACATAACAATTGCACACTTCAATCAGAAGGAGCATTAGGAGTCAGTCCTTCACTCACAGAAAATTCTAAACAATGTAATTTCATGTAATAGCATGTAATTTCAGAGTCAGCAAATTATTTTCAATTGTTTCTTTATAACCTGGAACTGATGCACCAGGTTGTCTCAGGTTATGGGTCTCACAACCAACATATATCATTGATGACAGCACTCAGGTGAGTACTAGAATCCTAACTTTCAAAGCACTTTTCCTTTCTATTTTGATTTATCAGGCACGTTAATGTTAAGGAACAGAATGCTTCTTCTTTCATCCAACTGGTGGCAGCTTCATGAATTTGTGAATTCGAAATGCCCCAGCACTGACTGTTTAAAGTCCCTCTCTACACGTTTAAACAAAGATGTGGATTTTCCAAACTTTAACCCCATTTCTGGTTAATTTATGGGTGTAGCAAATACACTTCTATTAACGTTTATGAGTAGCATGAAAATATTGACCTAAAAGATATCTAAATGTTTCAACTGACAAGGGTTAACATTTCTGCTCAGATATATGTATAGACTGCAAAGCTTATTATTTTACATTCAATTCAGATTTTGTGGGACAAAAAAAAGAGAATCATGAGAAAAGAAAGTTGTTTTAGCTATCATAAGAGAAAGACTTTTTTTCAGTTTGATTCTCCTTTATGCAGACAATCATCTCTCATGATGTAGCCTCTCAATATATGCTTAACAGAAGCACTGGAATAGATGCAAAGCATGTGCAGGAAACCAAGAGAAGCACATTATTTTTTTCTGAACTATCTTTCCTGTTCACTGGCATCTCAGTCTATTAATAAAGGAGCGTAGAAACAGACAGAATGATACCTTCATTTGATGAGTTATTGAATCTAGTGATGATTATTGGCAGAGTCATGTAGGAAGAAGGATGATTGAGATGTTGTGTTGAAGATGGGAAGTGATTTAAGGAAATATCCCTTACTTCAAAAATGGGAGAGAAGGTGGTAAGACTCTGGTGTCAATGGTGTTACACAGCCAAGACCAACTTTGGTGATGAGATATTTTCTGATGTGTGACTAAGCAGAAAATGTGGAATCTGTTGCATTCAGGTCATTGTGAATGTATCATCTTTGTAGTTCTACTTCCAATAGAATTCAAGCCTTCAAGCAGGCAATGCCAAAATCCACATTTTTTTCAAAGCACAATTCTAAAGACCACACCAGGCTACAATTGTACATGCCTGACCTGCCTAGGCAATGAAAGCATGCCTTTAAGGAATCAACGATACTCTTAATGACCAAACTTATGGAGGGAGTTGCTTCTTGTAGCATTGCTTTGCTGTTGTTTGGGCCACTTTTAGTAATGGGAGCCATCTCTGACAGGATTTTATTCCCTGAATATGTGCAAGAGCATTGAATCTCAAAGATTAATACATTGAGGAAACTTCTAATATATCTGGCATTGGTTTCACATGATTTTTTTTGTGAAGTAAATTCACTATATTGTTGGAACATTGCCTTTGTTCAGTTGCAAAAGTCAATAATGAAAAACTCCACATTCCTCAGGCTCAGAATCTCCTCACTTCCACCTTTTATAAAACTAAAATGTTTAAAAGCTTCACCATAAAGATCCTAATACAAAAATTTGATGACAGCTTTAAAGTTATTAGGTCTTATTTATACTTTATCATTTTAAATACTGGTGTATATTTAATATATATATATATAAGGTGCACAAAGGTATTTTTAATCATTCATTGACTATCAAAGTGAACACTGACTGTTGATTCATTCATTCGGGGATATTTTAACTTAAGTTACTCAGTATATGATTAGCTTGTGGAACTCAGTTGCCATCTATCAATAATGAAGCTCCAACCTCATTTACATGCTGTCAGTAAGCAGCAAATGTCAAAGACAGCTTGGCAGTTGGTTAAGGGAGGGCAGTCATAGCCTGGAAGTCACTCCTCAGTCTTCTCTGCTCCAATGAAAATAACCCAAGTCTGTCTAACCTCTCTTCATAACTTAAATGTTTCCCCAATATTCTCTCCTCTGCCCCACTCTTATACAATCACATCCTTCCTGAAATGTGGCGACCAAAACTACATATAACTGAACTACACTCCAGCTATGGCCTCAGCAAAGTTCTCTACAACTCCAACATGACCTCCCTGCTTTTGTAATCAATGCCTTAACTGATAAAGGCAAGTGTTCCGTATGCCTTTTTCATCTCTTCTCCAAAATGCCCTTCTGCCTTCAGAGTTCTGTGGACAAACACACCAAGGTTTCTTTGTTCTTCAGAACCTCCTCATATCATGCTAGGAATGGACGATAAATGCTGGTCTAGCCTGTGACGCCCATAGCCCATAAATTAACCTTAAAAAATGACAGTGACCACTATGGCTCAAAAAGGCAGTTGACCACAACCTTCTCGAGGGCTGTTAGCGATAGACAATAAATGCTAGGCTTGCTAACACTAACCATGAATGAATTAAAAAAGCATGTTAGATTAAATGCTATAAATATGGTTTTCCTGTCCACTTTAAACTACCCAAATAGTTAGAAGGACAAAATCCCAGTTTTTTGCAAACAGTTGCTGTCTAGGAGGTATTGGATTAGGATTGATGTGGAATGAAAGACAATCAAAATTTTATGTAGTTTGTCAATGTCAACAGTGTTATTACCTTGCAAAATGCTTGAATCTACATGCTATCTTAGATATCATTAGTCATGTAGCTGTTCAATTAAGCCATTGAAGTAATGTTTCCAGATACTCTAAGGAAAGGAACTGATGGGTATCAACTACCATCAATTTATTACCCAATGTCTTCACAAGTGACTGGTGCTAAGATAAATGACAGCTATTGGATGGTCTTGAATCTTACTTAACTTTTGCTTGATTGATCTGCACTGCATGACCAATATTATCCTAAAACTTCATGGATTGGGGTTGGGGAGAGGGTTGAGGTGGTTACAATCAAACTGAATGTAATTGTTGAACTGATGCCTGTTCATTTCAAACAAAAATGCATCAGGTAATTCTCATGCTGAAACTTTTCCAATACATTTGTGTTTGAAATTTCTGTTTTGTCATATATTTCTCTCTTTGTCAAAGGGAAGGGATCAGAAACACACTACATTGTTGATGTGGCTGCTATTTTCAACTGAGGAGTTCAAGTACTAAGATTTTAGGGGCCCAGCCCATAAAGAATTAGCAATGTAGATTGTGGGTTGAATTTTACAAAGCACTCCTATCACCACTTGCTCCCCCTCCACTGGCTGAAAGGTTGCGCAGGGGGTACACGCCCATGATTATGATGGCTGCTCCACAACAATTTGGGACCCTTAGAGTGCTGTTGGCCAATTGAAGGCTGATGGGATGCCTTGAATTGGTTCAGGGGCCCCAAAGTAGATCTCCTTCCGTTGCACAACAGCCACCAGAGCTAAAATGACCAGCTTACTGAATGTAATGTACTAGGTGCAGGTGGATGAGGTCCTTAAGTGGCTGTTAATTGGCCAATGCCTCTCCTGCCAATGGTAACATCTCAGTCTGGCACTGTCCCAGGCGATAGAGACAACCTACTCTTACGTGATGCAGCTGGTAACACTTTGATGTTACAAAGCAGCAAATATAACATAAAATTAGGGACCCCAATGACTGTGGCAATCCAGGAAATCAACACAGAGATCTAAAATACCAAGAAGGGGCACTAAAGAACAGAGGTCTCTGCTGAAATACTAATAATGACCTCTTCCAAAGATGGACGTATGAGCATCTTGGCTCTGATCTTTTAGAAACTTTTTGGGATTCCATGGCCTGCTCTGATGCAGAACATTCATCAAAATGAGACTGTTTTCAGAACTAGTGGTTTGCAATGAATATGTAGATATATCCCACAAAGATACTAGTTTCACTGAGATTATCTTCAAGAGCTGCAATGTTATTCCCAGTCACAACTGTACCACATGCCAGCACTGAAGTAGAACTTTGTAGAAAAGGTTAGGGTGAAGTGTGAAAAGCCAGAAAGGGTACTTACATTGATAAGTAGCAGCACCAGTAGAGCATTATAAAATGATAAGATGAAATAAACATATGGATTTCTGGGTTTAATGGGTAATACAGGTGGAGGATGCCCTCTTTGCTGGAAGAAGTTGATGATTATCTTCAATCTGATTGCACATATGCTGTCAGTCAAGTGTCTGGGCTCACTTTCTCTCTTACATGACCATGTTTGTCTTGAGCAGGGAATCTGTCTCACTACTCCTTCCTCCTCATTTTCATCACTTGGAGGCTCAATCAAAAATGTTCAAACTATAAAGAATGCAGGAAATAATTATAACCATGCAAACTCTTGCCAGGCTACATTTGAGGGCTTCTTGATACTGGAAAGGGCAACGGAAAATTTTAATGGTCAGTTTGCTAAACCTTTCTTCAGCTTCTGGCTAAAATGCTGAAAAGGTGTCATCAGCCAGTGATGCAATGAAAATTGTTGGCCTCTATCCTAACAAACTGTTTTGGCTCTCACTGGAGTATAAAACAGGAGTAGATCATTTAGCTCCTCAAGCCTATACCACTCACTATTCGAAGAGGACATAGATCATCTGTATCCTAATTTCATCAACACATTCTTTACAACAACTGGTTAGCAAACTCTGATGTTAAAAATTATTACTGATTTTGGTGGAAGAGAGCTTCACGCTTCTACCATCCTTTAAACCGAAGTACACAGCCCCTTGAGCCTGATCCACCATCAATAAAATCATGGCTACACTTCCTCATCAGATCCACTTTCCCACCCTCTCCCCATACTTCCTGATTCCCTTAGTAACCAAAAATCTGTCAATCTCACTCTGAGGATATTCAACAACTGAAAGGAAATTCTAATAATCCATAACATTCTGGGTGGAAAAAAACTTTTCCTCATCTCAGTCCAAAATAGTTCACCCCTTATAAAGTTAAAGTTCATTTATTAGTCACAAGTAGGCTTACATCAACACTGCAATGAAGTTACCGTGAAAATCCCTAGTTGCCATACTCTGGCACCTATTTGGGTACAGTGAGGGAGAATTTAGCATGGTCAATAACCAGTGCATCTTTCAGACTGTTGGAAGAAACCAGAGCACCCAGAGGAAACCCACACAGACATGGGGAGAATGTGCAAACTCCATAAAGACAGTGACTGAAGCTGGGAATTCAACCCAGGTCCCTGGTGCTGTGAGGCAGCAGTGCTAACCACTGTGCCACCCATATCCTGAAATCTCTACACTTTCTGGTCAGGGTAATACTCTCCCAACATCTAACCTCTTAAAAAATTTATATGTTTCAATGAGCTTATCTCATATTCTTCGAAATTTCGAAGCATACAGGGCCTCATCCATTCACTGCACAATCACCTCATCTTAAGATTCAGTCTAGTAAACTTACTTTGCGCTCCCTCTCAAGTAAATATATCCTTCCTTATGTAAGACAAGCAAGGCTATACTCCATTCTCCAAGTGTGACCTCACCAAACTTCTGTATTATTGCAATAAGATTCCTTTCTTCTCATATGCCAATCCCTTTCCAATAAAGGCTAACATATTATTTGCTCTTCTAATTCCTAGCTGTACTTGCATGTACAAGGACACTCAGGAAACATTTCTGATCTTTCACCTTTTGAAAAATACTCTGCCTTTCTATTCTTTCTAGGAAAATGGATAATTTAACACTTCTTCAAATTATATTCCACCTGTGCCCAATCACTTAATCTGCTGACATCATTTTGCAGCCTTTATTCAACCACCTCAGCTTATTTTCCCATCTAGATTTGTAAAATCAAATTCAGATAAATTATACCATCTTCTCCAATCTAATTCATTGGCATCAATTGAAACTAGCTGAGGCACAAGCATTGTTGCACCCAGCTAGTTACAGCTGGCCACGCCAAAAATTAGGTTATTCTTCTCCACTGCTTTCTGTTCATTAGCCAATCCTCAATCCATGAAACCATACTTCCCTCATCTTATGAGCCCTGTGACTGTTTAATAAGCTCTTTCTTATGAGACACTTCACTGAATTCCATTGAAAAAAACAAATATTTCTATAGATTCTCCCATTATTTATAGTCCATTATAGTACCAAGTCAGAGTGAATATCGAGACCCAAGTAAAGAGTCACCTCTGCCACAACTCATGACATTCCTTACCATCCCACCATTCCCAAGCATGAGGCATTTCCAGAACCTAATCATACCACTTGTCTTATTTCAGCAGGAGGCCTTGGCGTCATGTAACTTGTCAACACCTCAAGCTCTTTACGTGGCCCGGGTGTGAAGCCAATCAGTGGGGTTTAAATGCTGCCCCGTCATTACAACAGACCAAGTTACATTCTCTCATAGACGAACAGCAATTTAACTTGCCAGTGTGAGTTCCCACTGAAAGCATGCTGGCAATTAAAATCTACCAACCAAATATTGTAATAAATTGCCTTAATTACTTGTTTGTGAAAACATTTTCTTCCTCCGTCTCTGCTGGACCTGTTAAAAATCAGCGGAATTTGATCTCTAAATTCAGTGGCAGTAATGATGTGCAGTATGTTTTGATGGAACTCACCTCTAAAACTCGAGGAATAACTTCTGCTTTCTGCAAAGTGCCCTTGCATTGCCACCATGCACTGGTTCACCACTTTAAGCTTTTGAAATTAATGAAACATTACATGTGCAGAGATTTCCAATTACAAGAAAAGTGCTTAACAGAGTACTGCCACTTTTTCAAATAAATATAAGTAATTACAAATGTCCCATGATACAGATTATTCTAAGAACTAAGGGCTTTACTTGCTTTTATGTTCAGTCTGATCTTGAGTCAAATATTTATTTTTGCTTAAGTTCTGCCAATTGTGCTAGAGAAACTGGTTAACATATTAGTCCAATATTTGGCCACATCCTTTTCAACGTTCAGCAAATAAACAAGAATGAAATTTCTGCTGTCTACGTGGAATGTCATGTGTTTGCTTTATGAATTTAAGTTGGCCTTCTCACTTAATACCATATTGTAAGGGAGGCTAGGAAAATGCAGAAGATTGCTGGAACATGAAACGTTTTGCTCAGGAGAATGGTTTAAATAGACACCATTGCACCTTTCTTTTAAGGGAAATTAAGGCAAATATTTAAAGCGAAGAATGACACATTACTAAGGAGAGTTTGGATGCACGGCGAATATCAGCCAGAGACAACGAGCAGAATAGCCTCCCTGTAAACCTCTATTGCTTTGAAATTCAAAGGAGGTTCTCCTCTGGATCCTCCAGAGAAACAGCACAATAAGTTACTTTCTCTCCCCTGCTCAAAAAATAGATTTTTCCACTATGCCTGCAGGGAAATATCAGACCATTGCTTAACACCTTCCAAAAGAAACACAGCTTTAATTAGTAACTCAGCTTGGGTAGGATATGGCTAGGAAGGTTTGTTGAGCCACTCCACAGTGCAACATGTTGGAACACCAGCATATTGCACTATTCACCAATATTAATTCCAAAACTTTTGATATCTTGTTAAGTACAATATCAGTGTTACATACAACAGATGGTTGTGGATGGATTGCAGTAGGCCATTGCTACAACACTCTTTGCAGGAAGCAGCCAAGAATCATGTTGTAGTGAGAATTATAGCAAGAATTGTGAACTGTGCCAGAAAACTTCGTTAAAAGTTGCACTAAGTGCCAAATCATCAAACAGGTGTGACCATAATTTATAATGCAAATTTTGGCCCAAAAATAACAGAGAAACTCTTGTGCTATGACGCAAGTAGTTAATCAACTCCACTCTTCAAGTCGCTTCACTTTAAAAGCCTTCTACCTTGAAATTCCAAAGGGAATCTCCCCATCTTGTGTCACAGCTCTGATGGGAAATTAACATAACCCTCAGGAAAATGGTGAAGATCATGCACAAATGTGTGACTGCATATGTTTTCAATCATTTGTGAGAAATAGACTGCAAGCTCTGGGTACAAACACATGCTGGGGCAAACAACCAGCTCAGTTTCTAAGCTGAGAGTGACAGCTCAGGAAACTCCAAGCCGAGGTTTGTTGTCTTTAATTAAAGGATTCCATATGTTAAACTAATGGACCCATAATTACCCAGCTGATGCCCATCTTTTTTTTTAGGAAAATAGGTATCATATTGTCCACTCTGCAACTTTCTGGAAGACATCCAGGGCTGACTCTGCCAACCTTAAAAATGGCAGATGGGATCTGATGAGGAATTCTCATCCCCATTTCCAATGAAACACATTTTGCCAGTAGGGAAAAGAAATGTGGCCTAAATCAGACAGGAGGGAAACCTAAATTCAGCAGGGCCATTTGAACTTAGTTCTGACTACATATAGGCCACATCTTGGCTGTTGCAAGGGCCTTAACCCACAGCATGGCAGTCATGAATTTATGGAGTAGATGTGAATGCTCTTGAAGGGTGGATAAGGTTTGCCTAACTGTCAATGATCTGGAATTTTCATAAATTCCATCCTCCCTCTTGAATTTGTAAAATCAACTAGCTATAACTACTTGTGATTGTTAAAAAAAGCCTCTGCTGGTACTTTGACTGATAGGGTCAGTTGATGCAGCATCTGCTCAAGAATTGCAATGTAATTCTTTGTTGACACTTCTATATAGGCTACTCATTATGAATGCTTGGCCTAATTTCAAAACTATAATTATCTCAGCAGACGGTTCTGAGTTCAGTTTTATTTACAGATTAAAGACGCTATTGAAAGATTGGATGCATGAATGTAAATTTGCTTTTTTAAGAGATTAGCCCCTTGAAAAGATTCAAAATCTCTGACACTTTCTCAGATGGGAGTATTTTGATTTTCAAGTCTTAATAGTGAGACCAGTATTAGATTTTCAGAAGTCTGTTGTTTTTCATCCTGATCTGGAGATGCCAGCGTTGGACTGGGATAAACACAGTAAGAAGTCTCACAACACCAGATTAAAGTCCAACATGTTTTGCTACCAAATAAACCTGTTGGATTTTAACCTGGTGTTGTGAGACTTCTTACTGTTTTTCATCCTCACATGGCTCATGAGGTCTGTCAATGGTGGAACATGGGTGAGTTAGAATTAAATTGAAATTTTGGATGCGCGGTGTCATGGGGGAGGGGGCAGTTGAGGAGATGAAGGCTCGTGAGCTCAATTTTTTTCAAAAACAACTGGAACCAAAATGTCTGTGAACCTTCTAACAAGTCTGCATTGGTACTCGCCCATACTGCTGTCCTGCTAGCATCTGTTTCTGTTGTTGGCACTCCTGACTTCATTCTGTACCTGCTCCTTAAAGTGAAAATGTTTGTGCTTTAAGGCACTTCTGACTGAAGCAGGTGGACAGGTCAAGAAATTTCCCAGCTCAAGCTTACACCTCAGAAGCCAAAATACAGCCCCTTTCTCAATTGAACACTGAAGTGTGAGCCAAATTATAATGCCTGACGTGCAAGGGGCACATAGGTAGCTGAAATAGCAGCACTTACCCCTGCACCCCACCCCCACAATTTTAACAGTTCACAAGGTAAAGAAAAACTGCCCAATAAGAACTCTGTGCAATGAATGCTATTTTTGGAAAATGGAAAACATTACTTAGAAGCCATTTTATGGCTTTGGATTTAGATTAGAAGAGAGTGGAATGGAGTCCAAACACCACTTACAAGTCTAAAATCAAATGCCCACCTTACTATATTTATAAAGATTATATGGGTTTCAAGAATTCATGAAGCATCTTCTAGGTTACCAAAGACACTAACAGCTTAATTTAGGCTTCATTTTAACTAACAAAACCTACCGTCATTCCAAAAAGCAGCACACTGTGAAATTGCACTGAAATTGTGATAGAAATTTATATTTATCATCATTAATCATGTGACTAGATCAAATAATAAGTTAGGTTCTTTTTCCCCCAAATTAAAATCTCCAGTGCAATATTGCATATCTGAATGCCATTTTTCATATACCACCTGCTGAGTTTTGTGTAACTTTCTAATAACATTCTCTGCTTTATCTACTTCAACTTTGATGTGGTTGTAATCACAGAATTGTTAAACCACAAGGCCATTCAGTCCATTGTGTCTGCACCAGTTCTCAAAAGAAGCATACCCTGTCTCTCTGCAACCCTTACATTCTACTTTTTCAGATAACAACCCAATTCTTGCTTTAAAGCTTCAATTTAATCTGTGTCCAACAGTCTCAAGCCAGTGCATTCCACATCTTAACCACTTGTTCTATGAAAATTTTTCCTCCTATCTTCATTGCTTCATCTGTCAATAACCTTAAAATTGCTCTCCTTCTCAAATCTTCCACCAGGAAGAACTGTTTTACCCTGCTTTGTCCAGGCCCATTATGATTCTGAATACTTCTATCAAACTATCTCTCACCCTTCTCTTCCCCAATCTATCAATATAGCTGAAGTTCCTCATCCTCATTCTTGAGAATGTTTTCTGCACTCTCACTGTACGCCTATATATCTCTTAAACTGTGGAACTAGCACTAGATGGAATTTTCCAGTATTCTATACAAATTTAACATAACTTCCTTTATGCTCTATGCCCATACTAATAGAGCCTAGAATGCTGTATGCTTTATTAAC
The DNA here is from genome assembly GCF_965287045.1 of Carcharhinus amblyrhynchos. Taxonomy (NCBI): domain Eukaryota; kingdom Metazoa; phylum Chordata; class Chondrichthyes; order Carcharhiniformes; family Carcharhinidae; genus Carcharhinus; species Carcharhinus amblyrhynchos. The sequence goes on along the minus strand of NC_137324.1, from coordinate 133,721,144 downwards.
TGAACTCCAGAGGTGAGGTGAGAGTATCTGCCCTTGACATCTAGTCAGCAATTTACCAAGTGTGGCATCAAGGAACCCTAGCAAAATTATAATCAATGGGAATCAGGGGGAAAACTCTCCACTGATTGGAATCATACTTGGCACAAAGGAAGATGGTTGTGGCGCCTGGAAGTCAGTCATCTTAGCTGCAGGTCATCACTGCAGGAATTCCTCAGGGAATTCTAGGCCAAAATATCTTCAGTTGCATCATCAATGATCTTCCTTCCATCATTAGATCAGATATGGGAATGTTCACAAATGACTGCACAATATTCAGCACCATTTGTAACTCCTCAGACACTGAGGTAGTCCATGCCCAAGTGCAACAAGATCTAGACAATGTGGAGAGTTGGGCTGACAAGTGGTAAGTAACATTCTTATAGAATCCCAACAGTGCAGGAGGAGGCCATTTAGCCCATTCAGTCTACACTGACTCCCTGACAGAGTATCTTAGGCAGGCCCTTTCCTCCACCCTATCACACTGTACATTCACCATGGCTAACCCATCTAACCTACACATATTGGGACACCAAGGGGCAGTTTAGCACGGTCAATCCACCTAACCTGCACATCCTCAGACAGTGGGAGAATACCAGAGCACCTGGAGGAAACCCACGCAGACACAGAGAACATGCAAACTTTACACAGACAATCAGCCAAGACCAGAATCAAACCCAGGTCCCTAGCTCTATGAGGCAGCAATGCTAACCACTGCCATCATGCCACCCCAAATGCCCGGCAATGTCTATCTCCAACAACAGAGGATCTAACCATCACTCTTGACATTCAACGACATTACCAATGCTGAATCCCCAACTGTCAGTATCCTAAGAGTTATAACTGACAAAAAACGGAATTGGATTAGCCATAAAGTCTGTGGCTACAAGAGCAGATCAAAGGCTAGAAATCCTTTGGCATGCAACTCACCTTCTGATTCCCCAAAGCCTGTCTACAATTTACAAGGCAAAAGAAAGAAGTGTGGTGGAATACACTCCACTGGCCTGGCTGAATGCAGCTCTGGCAATGCTCAATGAAGTGAGAACCATCCTCATTCAATCCACCACCCGATGAACAGTAGTAGCCACATGTACCATCTACAAGACGCACTGCAGGAACTCACCAAGGTTTTTTAGGCAGCGTCCTCCAAACTCAACAGCTTACAACTCACAACCACTACCATTTAGAAGGACAAGAGCAGCAAATACCTGGGTCCAGACCACTTGGAAGTTCCCCTCCAAGTCACTCATCATCTTGTCTTGGAAATATATTGGTCATTCCTGGAAATATATCACCATTCCTTCAATGACATTGAATAAAAATCCTGAAATTCCTTCCTTAACAGCACTGTGGGTCTATCTATACCTCAGGGACGGCAGCAGTTTAAGAAGGCAGCTCACATAACCTTCTCAAGGGTAACTAGGGATGGACACTAAATCAGTCCTGGTCTAGCCAGTCACACCCACATCCCGTAAATGAATTTTTTAAAACTTCACTATTAACCTGTCCTGCCACCATTAATGATCTGTGCAAATGCACCCACACCCCTCTACTCCCGCACATCCTTCGGAATTGTACCTCTAATCTTATATTGTCACTCTGTGTTCATCCTACCAAAATGAATCTTCACATTTCTCTGTAATGAATTATCTGAAATTTTCAATAAGAAATATGATGCAATTGGAGACGGGAAGAAAGACAGTTTGCTGGCATTCAGATTGCAATGAGGAAACATAACTGAATTAATACATTTGACTTCTCTACCAGCTTTCCTCTATTAGTGCTTCAGCCAGAAGACATTTTTGTCACACGAGAAGTCAGCATCCTAGCATCACAGACAGCCCTTGCCTCACTGCAAGTCATTATCACCCTCCTGCACTGAGTTGACAGTTCACATTAGGGAACTCTCCATCACCAGCTCCCTGAGATGTTAGCCCTCTTGAGCCACCTCCCTGCACTCCCCCCATACTGCATAGGAGGCACCATGTCCAGAGGGGTCACCCAAGTCTCCTCCCTAATCCTGGACCTCTTGGAACCATGTCATGATGAGCCCACCTGCCCATGTGCATGGAATCACAGAAAGCTCCTTCAGGAAGGTCTTGGGTTTCCTGGTCACACCAGTCGTTCACATTTAGAGGTGAGGTAGACCTTCGGAAGAGGGGGTAGAACTCAATGGGACTGCCAATGCAGGGATTGGGTGTTCTGGGAAGTGGTGAACCCCTTGGCCTTTGTCTCTGATGAACTAGGTCAGTTAGCCCTTTCGCTAAAAGTTGAGGGTCAGCCTTTGATATATAGCTGTGGAGAGCTGATGGTACAAAGGGTTACCTCTTGATGGTCAGTGTCACAGCAAAAATCTCAGCTCACTAACTGGGCATACTTGGTTCTTGCTTTAGTATATGGCTGTGCTAACAGGCACCCTGGTAACTTAAGCAGCAGCCATCAGGGAACTCATAGCTGTCAGCCGTCCATAATAAACATTACTGGATAGTAAATCCTCAGCAGCAGCAAGCAGCCTCTCCAGAGGGCTCCATCAAGCATTGTCATGAGGGCACGCACCCACCCCAGTTGGCCAGGTTGGCTGCAAAACACAGAACAAGAGTCCCACACCCCTCATGCCCACCACCCTCAGAGCCCCCCGACCCTATGGAGCCTCTATGACCTCTGCAACCTTACTGACCCTTGCAAGGTCGATCACAGAGCCCTGACAACTTGGCCCCTGATTGTTCCCACATGACTCCATTGTGGACAGTGTGAAATGCATGCATGCCTCCAACTTCGATCTCAAAGGTCATGGAGACAGATTCCTGTCTTTTTAAGAACAGTAGTGATTTGTGTCAACATGACATCCTACCAGCTGGATGAATGATGCACCCTGATATCTGGTAATGAGATGGTAATGGATGCAAATCAGGCTTGCAACCTTCCTGAGTGGGAACTTGATCATGTGATCAGGGGAGGGCTGGTAAAATCACAAAATAAAATGTCGCCGTCAAGAAATGCATCTTAGGTATCTCAGCCATTGTGGGAATTGTGCCCATGGCTAACACAGCCACGAAACCACAGCCCACAAGTGGCATCAATATCTTGACGACAAAATCTGGCCCTGGAGAAACACATTGATCATGAATTTTCTTGAAACTGCCCCTGCTCTACCACCATAGCTTCAGTGAACAGCTTATTTATATACCTAAATGTGGTTCCCACACAATTCTAATGAAGTTAAAGAAGTGAAGTGGAAGCAGTTTACAGTGAATTACTGACCACCGTACTGCTATCTGTCAGTTTCAATGGATCAAGGTAACCAGGCAGTCATAGACAACTTAAGCCCAAAATATCACACACTCCCCTGTGGCAAATTCAAATTAAAAAGAAACATTCAGAGCTCTGCAAAGAGCTGAATGATATGGCTATGATCACAAATATAAGGTTTGAAAATGCAGGCTTAACGTATAGCTTCCATTGGTGGTAAATCAGACCATTCTAGCAGATTTATTGATTAAAATGACATCTGCCACCTCCAGCCTTCATTCCCACACCATACACTTATGATATTTTAGATGTTCACGTCACTCACTCAAATTGAGCAAAAAGCCTTTGGAGAGGGTTGGGATGTTTATGCTATAGCTTAACACAGTGACTTTAATGAGAATTTCTGCATGGAATCCCATCAGGGTAAATCTTCCGGGCCCACCCACCACAGGAATTTGACAGACCATTGAAAGATCTGTTGACCTTGGGCGGGAATTTCCAGTTGAAGTTGGGCAGGATCAGAAAATCCCACTGTATAACTCCCACAACATGGCACTGGTGAGAGAGCAGGTCAACTGACATGGTGTTGGTCTTCTTTTTATTTTTGGAACTGGTGAATTTAGTGTTTTGCTACCATGTACTGTTTTAATAACAGACCTGAACCTGTGAGTTTTCAATTCCTTCCCTTTCCCTGACTTTTTTTTTCGGTAGATAGTCCCACCTCCCATTCATTGACACTGTCTACACTTCCCACTGTCTCAGCAAAGCAGCCAGCATAATTAAGGACCCCATGCATTCCAGATACTCTCTCTTCCACCTGCTTCCATTGGGAAAAAGATATAAAAGTCTGAGGTCACATGCCAACCGACTCAAGAACAGCTTCTTCCCTGCTGCCAACAGACTTTTGAATGGGCCTATCTTACATTAAGTTGATCTTTGTCTAGACCCTAGCTATGACTGTAACACTACATTCTGAACTCTTTCGTTTCCTTCTCTATGAATGGTATGCTTTGTCTGTTTAGCATGCAAGAAACAATACTCTCACTGCATACTTATACATGTGTCAATAATCAAATTGTCACAGTTATAGCAATTCATATATTCTTTTATTTCTTTAATGCATCTTACACCTAAGATGATATTTTTATATCATCTGCTTTCCTTTTATAGTCGGCTGTGGAATAGCTTGGAAATACACAGCAGGTCAAGCAGCATTTGTCAAGAGTCACCAACTGGATCTTCGGGAATCCAACATTTGGGTCATTTCCAGATCCCAACTCCATGCTACGTTAGTGTCAGTAACTCAACAATTTTGAAATGCAAAATCTCCAATTGTACCAGAAGTAACATCGGTTTCAAGTCAGTAGAATTGGATGCTGCCTGGAGCCTACAACTAGTTCTGGAGGTCAAAGGCTGACAGCAGCCATGACTGAGCTTGCTATTGCATGCATCAATAGAGCAGACAGAAGATCAGAGGACCTGTAGCCTCAGCATCCAACTAAGTGTCAATACGCTTTCTCATGAGGTACATAAACTGTTCAGCTCAAACAATGACAAATCTGCATCACCGCATGAGCATCTCAGTTCAACTAAATTGTTTTCTGCTAAGATTTTAAATCAGCAGCCATAATAAGTAATAGTTCCTTCTGTGCTCCCAACAGCTGTGCACCGATATGTCCCAGACCATTCATTCTTCCTGTTATTCATTCTGAAAATTTGATTCGGTACCTCCCCAACCTGTAAACATGCAATGAGCTGAACATCAAGTTAATGGCAGTGTGTGGGTTGCCAGCATCCTATCTGACCACCCCCCCCACCCCCCCCCCCCCCCCCCCCCACAGCACCCACATACTCCCATTGAACACTCCAGTGCTTTGGAAGACTGACATACCGTCCAAGATTTATATTTTCAAAACACGCCCACACCTGACTTCACCCACATGGAAAATTGAAAATCTAGCCCAATTTTTTAGGACAATAACCTTTCAGAACAGTTTTCCTTCCATAACCTGGCCTGCTGAAAATTTTCAAGCATTTTCTACATTTATTCCAGATTTATTTATTTACGCTTTAAGTGAAAAAATTTCTTCAGTCTCAGTTAACAGCCAGTCCCTAATTTTGAGACAATTACCCCTGGTTCTAGAAGCTCTAGTTAGGGTATACATCCTCCCAGCATTTATCCCATCAAGCTCTTAATAACTTTCTGTTTTAGTAAGATTACTTAATTTTTCTAAAAGAATATAGGCCTATTCACTCAATCTCTTCCTCCTTGGACAATCCCCTCGTTCCACAATTAAGTACAAATAAACTTATGTTGTATTGCCTCTAAGGCAAGTATATTATTCATTCTGCAAAGAAGACACAGTACTGAAATTCACAATTCACTGAACACGGGAGTCCAAATGTGATCTCACGTGATCCTATAAAATTACACCAACACTTCCTTACTTTTCTAAAAATATTTTGAAATAAAGGCTATTTACTTGCTTACCAGCATGCTAACTTCGTGATTCATGTACAAGGATACACAGGTACCTTTGAGTACCAATATTTCCCAGTCACTCAACATTTTAAATTATGCTATATAACTTCATACATATATTCTACCTGTCATGTTTTTATCCACTCATTGAACCTATTTAATATCTCCTTGCAGCTTCTTGCATCTACCCTTACAGGTTACTTCACCACTCCGTCCCCCCCACCCCTGATACTTAGTTGCTCTAGTTCAAAGGGTATAGATGAAGATTTGTAGAAGGGTTTAAATTAGTTGTTAATTAGGCAGATAAATTGAAAACAAAGTTTAACATTGAATAAGATTCAAACTGTAACACTTGTTATGGTTCGCAGATCTTTCCATTATCTTTAATGTCTGTTCAATGTCACTCTCTATAAACTAGAGTATGGCCAGACAAAGAGTAACTGGTAATTTTGGGAGCCCAGGGATAGCATAGGAACCCATATTAGCAATCTTTCATGAGCGTATATAAGTTTAGAAAACAAACATGCCATTGAACCTGGAGAGGTACGTGGCATAGGTTATAAATTAAACAGCAGCTTTGTTACAAGTAACAGACAATCAGTAGCTAGTGACAGTACAGCAGGGCACAGTAGTTTACAAAACTTTATTTACTCCTTCTCAGTACAGAAATACCAGATGACATTACCCTTTGCTAATCTAGATCCACATCAGTGGCCTCAACATAATGTGTATGTGGGATTTTGTCAAACCCACTGAGCGCCTTGATGGCACCTAAGGAATTGACAGAATGCTGTCCAATATATCCATTCCAGCTCCTTTTGAGTTTCACAGGAAAAAATTAAATCAAATAAGCATTTTTAAAAATCAAATAAAAAGCTGCCAAACATGCATAAAATTCAAGATACAAAGAGCACCTCCTAGAGTGTCAGTAGATTACTCCTAATAGATGTTACACATAACTAATTTATCACCTGAAGCGAAGCAGTATTTTGAAATAAGCTGATCATTCACAGAACCAAACAAGTAGTCATCACAGTATTTCTGGTGAGAGCAATGCATGGCTTTAAAAATAACCAATACTGGCAAAGTGAAACATGACCCCAGTTGATAAGTCTCTGGGGTTGGATACATTCAGTAAGAAGTCTCACAACACCAGGTTAAAGTCCAACAGGTTTATTTGGTAGCAAAAGTCGTTGGATACATTGGCATAGGAACAGAGAGGCCCAGTGGTTTATGTATAAAAATTTTTGAAGGTGACAAGGTAAGTTGATAAAATAATTTAAAAAGTGATACAAGACCCTGGTCTTAAACAGATAAAGGATTGGAATTTTCCCAATGGAAACAGGAATTGGATGCCATGATCCCACCTCCATGACCAGGGTTACCAGAGTTTTGCAAAGTTATGAAAAAGATGGACACATTATTTTTAAAGAGCAAAACATAAATGGAAAATTTACCTAAGAAAATGGAGTTTAGGGATAGGTGACCTACTTTTGTGATTTCTGTACAAATACAAGTAATGCCTCATGTCTGGGTATGTCTCTGGAAAAATCACCTAAAATGCAAGTGACCTTCTCAGGTGTTGACAATTAATTGAAATGCAGAGGGATAGAGTGACTCAGAATAACAAAACGGGGTGGGGATGGGGGTTGACAACGATAACATTCTGGAGACAGTAGCAGTACTCTCACTCAAGTGAAGTGTCCCAAAATGCAAGTTTCAAAGCAGCTCCTCAAGACTCTTGAGCGCAGACATCCAGCATTCACAGAGCTCAATTTAAACCGCCAGAGCCGCTATAGGCCCTGTTGCCCACCTTCTTCCCACCTCTGCTGGTGGCACAGCCTGTGCCATCATGCCTTTCAGTTCAGACAGCAGTCGATTGGCCAGCCAGTGTGAAATTGATTAGAGGGGCTGATTGCAGGTGGAAATGGATTTCCCATCAGCTTGCAGTCCCATTGATCGTGCTCATCCACAAGCCAGAAAGTTCTGCCCAAGTCAACCATTATTTTCTCGATGTGCTGTTATCGCATCCTTTAGTACAGATTCTAGCATTTACCCTACCAGTTACATCAGGCTAACAGGTCTGCAGTTTCCCATTTTCTCTCCCCCACCTTTCTTAAATAGTGGGGTTACATTTGTCACCCTTCAATCTGCAGTAACAATTCCAGAGTTGATAGAATTTTTAAAGTTGACTACCAATGCATCCACTATCTCTATAACCACATCTATTAGCACATGGAGTGTAGATCATCAGGTCCAGGGGATTTGTCCACTCTAAGTCCCACTAATTTATCCAGATTTCTTTTTTAATAATATTGATACCTTGCAGTTCCTCATTGACATGGGTCCTTTGACTTGCCTCTATTTTTGAGTGGTTTTTAGTATATTCCTCCAAGAAGACAATCACAGATGGTAGAATTTTCCCATAACCTGTCAGAGTGATGGGCATGACTGAAAACCGCTCTGACACAAAAAAACTGTGTGTGGTTCATGCTGGCAGTCTGGTGGGGTAAGGCCAATAGAGCCAGCATGGCCGGTTCCACAGAGATTGGGCCGCCATCTGTAAAAGGTGCACCGATCAGCACTGAGGTTAACTTTCTGCCACTCCCCCACCCCTTGCCATCATCACAAAGGTACTGGGTGCTCTCCACCCAACCCACAATTATCTGGGGCTCTCCCTCCCCTCCACGATCTCCCCCTCAATGACAGGACTCCCTCCTCACTGCGAGATACTTCAAAGGACACAGCCTTCTTCCTCCACCACCCCCCACCACCTCCCTTCCCCAACTGGACTTCCCAGAGGCCCTGCTCCAGCACTACCCCTTAAACAGGTTGGCAGTGCCAAGTCTGCACAGGCTAATAGGAAGCCTGTGCTGACCTGATAATGCCAACATGTGCCAGGGCATGTTCCTCACCACCCAGGGTCTATACATATCATGGTGCCCCAGGCAGCATCTCCTCAGCTGGTTCCCGCCTTCATCAATCAGCGATGTTTGAGTATTCAGTGAAGGGGTATGGTGATGGGGAGGCCCTTTAAATAACATGCAATATCATTAAAATCTAAAGGGTAGGAACCTCATTATATCATAGGTGAGGGATGGGAAATTTGTGAAACAAGATTTCACTGGCAAGAACCTCATTTCCCAACTCTTGCGAGATTTTGCACCTGTGTCAACATTTACACTGGTGGCGAATTTGTGGAAAATCACCCCCAAAGTATTTGTTTAGTTTATCTGCCATATCCTTATACTCCATTATAAACTCTCACAGGTTTATTTATTAGTGTCACAAGTAAGCTTACATTAATACTGTAATGAAGTTAAAACCTCCTGGTCGCCACACTCCAGCGCCTGTTTGGGTTCACTGAGGGAGAATTTAGCATGGCCAATACCCCCAAACAGCATAGGTTTTGGACTGTGGGAGGAAACCGGAGCATCCAGAGGAAACGCACATAGACACTGGGAAAACGCGCAACCTCCACACAGTCACCCAAGCTGGGAATTGAACCCAGGTCACTGGCACTGTGAGGCAGCAGTGGTAACCACTGAGCCATTGTGTTGCCCTTACTAACTCAGCTTATTATGGGCCAACACTTGGTTTTCCTTTCCTTTTTACATACTTGTAGAAGATATTACAGTCTGTTTATATGTTTTTTCTCATATTCTATTTTTCCTTTCTTTATCCAATCCTGGATTTCTTTCAGTGGCCATGGTTAGAACACTTCACTTGATGGATTTTTTTCATTAAAGGAATGACTTTTCATTGCAAACTTTCTGAGAGCCCTTTAAGTGTCAGGCATTGCCTGTCTACCATCACACCATTTAACCAACTCCCAATCTACCTAAACTAATTTTGTACCTTCATAGTTTTCTTTCTTTCTTTATATTTAAGACCCTAATCTCTGATTGAAGTGCGTCATTTTCAAACTTAACATAAAATTCAATATCATGATCACTCTTTCTTATATCACCTTTACAACAAGATAATTCATTAGTCCTTTTCATTGCATAATACTAAATCTAAATAACACATTTCCTAGTTGGTTCCTCAATGTACCATGCTAGAAAACCATCTTGCATACATTCCAAGAATTCATCCTCCACAACGTTAGTACTAATTGGGATTACCCACTCCATATGTAGACTGAAAACATCCATGATTACTGTATTACTCATGTTACATGCACCTTGAATTTCCTCTTTAAATTGTGATTTACATTACCAATGCTGTTTGGTAGCCTCCAAACAATGCCCACAATATTTTCTATCCCTTGCTGTTTCTTATTTCCACCCAAATTGATTCTACAGCTGGAATTTTTCCTGATATCGGCAAAGGCCAACCTTGAGCAAGAAAAACGTAATTGAAGTCACCAATAGCAATGGTGGCTTTCTCCTCCATATAGTGCAGCATTTTTGGGAAAAAAAAATTAAAGTCACGGGTCCCACAATATTTCACTGGCAGGTGGCCTCTGAGTCAAACACCTTGCCGTCAACTTAGACACTCAATGATCTGCAGCACCATTTTTAAGTACAGCGCACAGAAAGCAAACCAGTTCACCACGCTGCATCCCTGGCACTACTATTGCATCAAGCTGGCACCACAGTACTGCCTGGGCATGACCCTCTCCTCCGAGCTCTGCATTCACCTGAACCCCCTGGGAGTCTACTCGCCAGCTGCATGCCTTCAGAGACCAGTTGTGCTTCATGTTGTTCTGCCATTACGGCACCGTGGATGGATTTTTTGATGTGATGGGTTACTTCCAGCTTTTGATAAAGGTATGTTAATTTATTATAATGATGACTATTTTTGAGTGCATTTGAACACAAAAATGACATCAAAACTTTTGGGTAGGATATGTTGCTGAAAGTCAGAATAAATTGCCCTTTTGCTAAATAATCTTGGATTTCAACTCTCAAAGATACTTCATATAAAAGAATAAGTGCCACGCTTCAAATCAATGTGCCAAGACTGGGTACTATACCAAACAATGTATTGAAGGTAATGGTTCATAAGTAGTTACTGTCCATTACCCAAAAAATTTATTTGCAGTGCCAAGCTAGAGTTCATTCCAGAGGACAAAACAGCTACCAACACATCTGCAGTGGAGGCCTTCACACTACAAGGCATTACAGCATTATGTGTTTTCTTCATAGATGGTCAGGCGCCATAGAATTTTGAGTATCAAATTAGAAAAGAGCCAATTCTTCAAACCTCCAAACAATTGGGATACAGAAAATTTTCTCAAATTGGCTCACAGATCTTATTGTTATCGTCTGCTCTGTTTCCTTATAGATTAATGTATATTAAAGAACGTCCACAACCGAGGCATGACAGAAACAGGTAAGCATGGTGTTGCTATCTTTCTTTCAGGATTAACAAAATATTCAGGGTGTCCGACCAACACCACCTAAGGTCCATACATGGAACCAAGGCACGCTGGACTTGCAACGCACAAACTTTTGACAGGCTCATCTCAGTTCCCTGCTGCTGCTGAGTTCCCAAAAATTCAGAATTCTACCACCTATCTGATTGACCCCTACAACTCAGGCAGCACATAGGAAAAGCACAAGGTTAAATTTAAGTGCATATATGTCACATATTGCCACGAAGGGGAAACACAAAGTTAAAAAATGCCAGGTACCCAAAAATAATGTGGATTTGATGAAAATTATAAAAGCATTAAAGTTGCTGGGTATGGGACATTGATCCAAATGTTTTGGTCTCTGGATTATATGAGACCAGAAGTATGACTGAAGATGCGCAATGAGATCCTGTGGAAATCCTGCTGCATGGAATGATGCAGAAATTGCACAGAAACTACTGTGTGCAGTTTTAGTCGCTGTACTTGTGCAAGGATATTTTGGCCTTGGAGGGAGTGCAGAGGAGGTTCACTAGGCTGACACCAAAGTTGAGGGGATGAGCTATGAGGAGAGGCTGAATAGACTGGGCTTGTACTCGTTAGAGTTTAGAAGGATGAGGGGGGATCTCATTGAGACGTATAAGATGATGAAAGGGATGGATAGGGTAGAGGTGGAGAGGTTCTTCTCACTCAGAAAGGACAGCAGGACTAGAGGGCACAGCCTCAAGATAAGGGGGGGGGGGGCAGTTTAGAACAGAGTTGAGGAGGAACTTCTTCACTCAAAGGGTGGTGAATCTCTGGAATTCTCTGCCCATTGACGTGGTGGAGGCTACCTCGCTAAATATATTTAAGACGCGGGTAGATAGGTTTTTGGTAGGCAAGGGGATTAAGGGTCATGGGGAGAAAGTGGGAAAGAGGAACTGAGCCACTTCAGATCAGCCATGATCTTATTGAATGGCGGGGCAGGCTCGAAGGGCTAGATGGCCTACTCCTGCTCCTATTTCTTATGTTCTTAATACTCTCGATCAGGCCCCACTACCCCACAATCGGACCACCACCCAACCCAGTCATCCATCCGTTCAGTCACATTCAAAGACTGGATCTTCAAACTAACCATACAGCAGCTAGTGTAGTTAAAAAGGGTGCATGTCCTCAGAAGATCCCACAAGAGATACACAGCACCATCAAGTCGATGAGATCTTCCAGTATAGCAGTGATCGCTCACTGCTCAGAAGTTTTCGACTTTTCTTCTTGGCCAAGTATACACGTTTTTTTAATCAAAGTAGATGATCGGACACTATTAAATTGATGCATCCAGAGAAGGACATATAATTACATACGTGCAATGGGATTGGGAAAATGTAGACGTGGCTTTTCAAACAACAGTCCAATACAATAATCAAGAGGCAATATTCCGTATCATACTGTCATGAATGTCTCTTGCAGCTGGCAATTGGTTATCTTTAATATATTAAAGAGGAAACTTCTTGTTGATAACCTTGCTCTTTTGGCACCATCATCCACCAGCCCCTAATAAGGAGGTGTGGCATAAGGTCAAGTTATGCTAGATGGAGTACAACAAAGTAATTCTTTAGACTTTTGCTGGTATATAGTAGGATTTCTTCACGTCAGTTCAGACATCTGAAATGCAGGTTCAACATGCTTATAGCACAGTCAATAATGACTCTGGCTTATGAGTCATGTTGTTAAAGCATTCAAACAAGATCCCAAGAAAATACACAGAGTGCAGAGTAAAATCTTGATTTTTGAGCATACACACAAAGCCAGGTCTTTCTCGTACTGTTTTAAATTAAAGGCCTTAGAGTAGTTGCCAGGGAAGTGAGCATTCAGTTGGTTGGTGGTGTGCTGCTGCACACAAATAAGCTGCACATTGTAAGAATGTAATCCTTTCCCATTAACATGCAAATAATAATTGATAAAATGTGCACTTAAGGGCATATGGGTGTAATCTAGGATTCCTATCATTCAGTAAAACAGCAATGTTTGGTCATGTGGTCACTCATTGCTCCCACTGACAAAATAGCTAGCTCTGGAGAACAATGCATCAGTGATTTGTTTAATACATCCGTGCATATCGGTTTAACTTATGTTACACATGACGGACAATGGTGAACTTAACAGCCACTAATAAAGTAATGTGAATGGTGTAAGTGAACTGTACATCTCCTACTTTCTTTCAAAAGGAAAGGCGCAATGCAGTTAGTGCCTCTGCCTGCATATCCTTATATAAGGGTACACACCATGACCGTGTAATGCAACATTACCAGCTTGACCCCTGTATTGTTCCTCTTCTTTCCAAAAAGCAAAGCTATCATCAAGGAATCACAATAGTAAGGGAGGGAGAATGATGGGCCAGAAACAAATGGAACAAATGTGGATGGCAAAATAGTTAGAAACAGCAGATATTAAACAGAAAGAAAGGAAGAAATGTTTCCCACAGTAATATTGAGTCCATTAAAATTCTCTTCTGCCTTCAATAAAGAATCAAACAAACCAGGACATCAGTTTAATTTAGTGGTTTGATTATGAGCGCCAAAGGCAAAAATGGAGCATATGATTTGACTGAATCATTAACAATTTGCATGCACTCAACAGTAAACTGGCTCAGGAAAGACTGCCATTACACTACATTTCCATCTTTGAAACTGCACCATTTTTTGGGATTTCCCTAGTTGAAATATTTGAAAAAACAGAATCAATGGTGGATGATCAAGTAGGTTATGCTCCATGTAAGATCGTGTGTGCACACCAACTGGCCCTACGCACCAACATCAATCTGCTAGAAAACTTACAGAGGCAGACATACCTATTCCCAAAAAAAGCTGAGACACAGAGCCAATAGTGCCAATAAAATGTCATTATCTGACATGGGCAAATGTTGGATGTTTCCTTGAAAGCCGTCCAATCACATGATGCAAATGACAGGGTAGCCATCACATGATTGTTTTTGTCAACTGTGCTTTAACAACCCTGGACATCGAGAATGCTGGTGTTTTTCTTGCATTCAGCTTCAATAAGGACTGTCAGTGGGAAAAGAGTTACATTGTAAAAGGTTACTTTTACTCAGAGGGTTGATCCTGGAAGGATAATGATTCCAGGAAATAACTCAGGGATGCAGTCAAATGGCAACAGAAAATCCTGCCCCATGACACACCTGTAGGCATTGCAGCTTAACAGAAAACCTGCCTCAATAAACATTATTACATCATACAAGAATCATTCCAAATATTTTCAATGCTGCTGTGATGACAGGAATAACAAAAACTGCAATGTAATAACATAAATCCCCTCAAAAATGTTCACTTTTATTGGCCTATTAATCCTACAAATGATACTGGATGGTTAGAAATGGAAAAAAAACTTACATGTGAATAGCACCTTACCTTATTTCTAGAGACATCCCGAGAGCATCAAATTCAATAAAATACGTTTTGAAATGATGTCACAATTATTTTTGTGAATAATCGGTGTTTGTGCTTGAGATCCAACAAACTGTATTAAGAAGGACCAATTAATCTGTTTCTATAGTGTGGGTTGAATGTTTGCCAGCACACTTAAAAGTTCTGCATGTTTTTAAATAATTCCATTGGCTCTAACATTTAATCAGTAACTTTGAGTGTAGATAACATTAAAACTAGGAGAATGATATCCAATGTACTCCCAAGAGATCATAGTTATGCATTTTATCAAAATGTTTGTTATTTCTCAAATACTTCTTAAAATATACTCCTTAAAATGTCCCACATGGTAGCTATTTGAAAAGTTTTCATCATTAAAATGCATTGTGATCGAGTTGTCCATTAATGGTAGCAAAAGCCAAGAAATTGCTGGAGTGATACAAGTTAGAGTGGTATAAGTAAGAAGTGCCATAAGTTAGATTTTCTTTTACATCACCCTTCAGGGATTATTATTTTTGTACTGTTTTATTTTTGTTCTGGGAAATAACACCACAGTGAATCAATAACACCACAGTGAGGTCGAGGCATCTGCAACCTTGTGAAGATCAGATTCAATGGTGTATGTAACAGAGTAAAGAAATTTAAGAATAAGGAAATTTTAAGGCTAGGATAGATAAATTTTTGAACAGTAAAGGAATTAAGGGTTATGTGAGTAGCAGGTAAGTGGAGCTGAGTCCATGAAAAGATGAGCCATGATCTTATTGAACGGCAGAGCAGGCTTGAGAGACCATATGGCCTATTCCTGTTCTTAGACTTATGTTCTTATGAAGTAATGCCAGAGAAGGAAATAGGGTGAAATGAGGTCAAATTAGAATTGAAAGGAAATAAAGAGATAAAAAAAGTGATAGGAAAGTAAATAATTTTTTTAAAAATAGGAACATGTTATCGTCAAAGGAAGTAAAATTTCACAATCCACTGTTCTAATTTTGGGTTTCCAAAGTTGTATGAGACATCAGAACCAGAAATTGAACCATTAGCAGGGTCGTTATGATATAGGGTACCAGCTCAAAAGGTAATGGTGAAATTCACAATCTTCTGGCTCTTCATGCCAATGGGATCTTCTGGTCCTGCTGATGGCACATCTCTGCCACATGCTAAATGGAAAATCCCATTGATAGAGGTAGCACCAGAGGATCCCACCGCTGGCCTATGGCATGTCGCCTCCCATCACCAAAAAGAAACTACAGAGAGGCCAGATAATCCTGGCTAATGTGTATTAATAGTGCAAATCAAACAAAGTCATAACACACAATGGCAAGGCTCATGGTGCAATGATAATTCTATTAGTTTTGGCAGACCTAATGGCAGAGTAGTGCAAATCTTCCAGTAATTTCTGATGAATTGGAACTCATGTCCTACCTCTTGTTGGAGTAAGTTGCTGGGATTTTTACATGGTAATAATGGCTGATGCCAGGAACTGCATGCTTCCAACAATTTCTGGAACAATGTTTTGAATAATGAGTCACATCGCTCCAAAGATCTGATGAGCACTTAGTAAAACCCTTAGAAAGGCAATGAAACAAGTTTGATCTTTTTATTTCTTTTAATATTTCTCATTGCATTGCAATTCATTGTTGTCCTCAATACATGGATGAAGTTGACAGGTCAAAGACATAGCAAGTACACTGATATTGAAGAATCAAGGTCACTTCAGCAACTCATCTTAGTGCCTCGCACCATCATTGGTTGTACCTCTGCAGGGCCTCGATGTAAGCCTATTACTTCAGCGAGATTTCTCTTTGAGAGAGTCCATGCTAATGTGGCATTTTGATTTGTAATAATTTTTAAAAAGATTAAATATGGAAATGAGATAAATCCTCCACATTTCAAAGTATGTACAATTTTAAACAACTTAACATATTCAGTTGCTGGATCAATGAAAACAGATTTTTGCAGTGTACTATA
This sequence comes from Carcharhinus amblyrhynchos, assembly GCF_965287045.1. Lineage (NCBI taxonomy): Eukaryota > Metazoa > Chordata > Chondrichthyes > Carcharhiniformes > Carcharhinidae > Carcharhinus > Carcharhinus amblyrhynchos. Next base: position 133,704,634 of record NC_137324.1, on the reverse strand, counting down.
AGATCTGTAGGTTTCATAACATCTCTCATTTACATAACACCTTAAATGTAGGAAAACATACCAAGAAATATAATTTTGATGGAAGTCAAAGCTGAGAAGAAGAAATTAGAAAGAGTGACTGAAAGCTTTGCCAAAGAGATGAATTTTAATTCGGAAATTCGAAAAAAGTTAGGTTGGGAATTTCAAAGTGGAGGGGAAAGTAAAAACAGCTTGCTGAGTTGGATGATCAACCATGATCTTAGTGAAAGGGGGAGCCAGCCCGAAGCACCGACTGGCCTATTCCTGCACCTATTTTCTATGTTCCTGTGGTCTAAGTGGCCAAAGGTACAGTGGACAATAGTGGAGCACAAGTACTAAGAATTGGAGTCATGCAGAACTCTTGCAGGATTATATGGCTGGCAATAGCAAAAGGTGAAGACTAGAATTTTAAAATTGAGGTCTTGGGGATTTGGAAGTGTAAGTAAGCAAGAACAGAGATAATGAAGTGAGATTCAATGCCAAATGAAATACAGTCAAGAGTGTCTGGACAGTCTGAACTTTACAGATGGTGGAGGGTAGGAGATTGGCCAGGAGAACACTGTGGGACAGTGAAATTAGAAGGGATTGATCAGTGTTTTAGCAGAAGACCATTGAATGCAGCGCCACAAATGGTGATATTATGGCAAGGTTATGGAGTCAGAAGTTCAGGACAGTGGGGCTCCCCAATCTGTTTGCTTGAAGCTCTCTTCCCATGAAAATCCCAAATCTCTTGTAACACAGCACCAGGGTTTTCCCTGTGTAAAACTTTGCTCAACACCATTCCCACTTACCTGCATTTGCTCCTGTACTTGCACTGCAGAAAATGCTGATACCCTGCATTTATCCCTCCATAAAATTAGCTGACCATCAGTGCCCCCCCCCCCCCCACCCCCCACTTTCCCCCTCAAACCTCAACTCCCTCAGATGTATTCTGTACATTCTGGTGTATCAATTTATTCCAGTTCTTTGCTTCTTTGGCAGTCAAACAACCCATTGCTAATGCCAACTGCGCCCCCCCGCCCCACCCCCCCCCCCCCCACAACCCCAATTTCCAATGCCTTTAGACAAAAAAAGGTACACAAATATTTTATGATTTGTATGATTTCTCCCCAAATTCCTTATAGCACTGTCTAGGTTAATGTTTATTCCTGACAATCCAAAGACAATCCTGGAAAGTTGAAATCCTAGTTGGAAACTAGCATTGCCTATGAACAAACTGAAAGGGCGAGACTATCAACATTCGAAGAAATGGCTCACAGGTGAAGAATGAATAGGGTTAGACATCAAAGAGCAAGTACACTAATGTATAACACATTTTGAAACAGAAGTGAAAATTGGGGGAAAACTAAATGGTGCAGCTATTTAAATGAGTTTGTCAACTGTTTAGCTTTGCTGATAAGTGTCAATCCTAATAATTTCCTAAAGCTGTCACATTCTGCTCCTTTTTCTTTGTGAAGCAGCCCTGCTTATCCTTGTAGCTGCCCACTATTTGCGTGTCCATTCTTTGTTTGATATGTTGACCATGCAAATAACAAAAATGGGACAAAGAGCTTCAAATCTGAAATGGAATTGGTGTATGCACATTGATTGACTTTAACAATTCTGAGATACTTGAAGTGAATCAGTTACATTTGCTATTAATGGCATAGGAGAGTGAAAGGATTCAGGAAACGAGTATTGAAAATAGGGCAGTTCCCTAATCAGCCTGGGGGAGGGAGAGCAACCACCACTAGTGTGGCTTTAGGACAAATGTTAGGGAGACAGCTGCACCTGGCAAGAAAAGCAGAGAAACCCAAGCCAGCAGATCTAGGTTCAGCACCAATGGCAAGGGGGGAGTTGCTCTGAAGTCAAGAAACCCAGAAAAACAGCTTCCCAAAAACCCTTCAGAGAGACCAGAATGGCAATATTTGACTTTTTCCTCGTCGCAGCTAGCCAGAAAGAGAGGCTAGATCTTATGGAAGAGATTGTATGGCAAAGACAAAGCTCCTATAGGTTCAACCTTATCAAAAGCATATTTAGAATTGATTACAAGAGGTTCTTCACGCATGGATTGCCGTATGATGGGGATGAATAATGAAACATTTAACAAACAACCGGTTGCTACAGTGGGGACAACTTTCTTTGCTAATATGTTCAACCGCTCATCTGTATTTGTCTTGTGATCTTTTAACTGCAGCTATGCCATGTTCCAACTTCCGCACTCCTATTTGTATCAGCCTTTGGGAATGGACTATATACACTGAAAATATTTTTTCTTACCTTTAGCAGAATGAGGTAGAGCACTTTGTGGAGGGCTTTTTGTCTTAACGTTTAATACAGTTCGAGACTGAGAAGGTGATACGCTTAAAAACAGAAATAGAACAGTTGAGCTAAAGAAATGAATCACTAATCTGATGTTTTTTCAATTATTTTTATTTAACCATTTTCATCTTAAAATCTGATAAATGGTCAAAATCCAAGACACATATTTTATATAGCACACATTTCTTATGTATTTATGTTGCACTGAAGTATGAAAAAACAAATACTGCATTATGAAGGGTTCAGTACTGTGAAGAAAAGGGCCTTTCTGTTCATAACCTTGTCACGGAGTTGCTATAAATGTTGAAAAAATTTTGCCACTTACCTCTGTGCTCTCTTCACTCTTGTTAGTTCAATTTGCGTACTGATGGCATTGGCTGCACTTAATACATCACGTAAAGTTAGAGCACCTACATAAAATGCATATTATATTTTTTAAAATGTTGAAATAATTTATTAGGTACAAGCTATGCTTGAACATTAATTGATAATTTTTGGTTACGTTAACAATCGAGATATGCAATGTGATATACACAGGTGAATGAGCAACAATCTGGCAGATGGAGTATAATTTGGGGAAGTGGAAGGCTATTCACTTAAATCATGAGATTAGAACGCAAATTGTAAAACTTTAAATGTTGACGTTGAGAGCCTTTTGGCTAAGATCAAGCATCAGAACAAACCCAAGTGGATTTTTCTTTCAGCTTGTCCTTCTTGTGGGGACCATGAATTGGATTGAGTTTGAATTTGCTTCTTGGAGCAACGACGAGATGGATTCTGGTTTGCCCAGTCCACTCTCACAGTGGCTTTGTAACTCTAAAAATAATGAGTTTTTTTAACATAGATGTTCAGAGGCACTTGAGTGTGCTTGTACAAGTAACACAGAAAGCATGCAGGGTACAGCAAGCAGTTAGCCAGACAAATGGCATGTTGGCCTTTATTAGAGTACAGAAGTCTTGCCAAAATTGTATCATGTTTTGTCAGCTGGAATGCTGTGTATAGTTTCATCTCCATAACGAAGGAAGGACATACATGCATCGTGGGCGTTAGCAGAGAGAAAGTTCAGTAGATTGATGTCTGGATAAGAGGGTTGTCCTATGGTGAAAGGCTCAGTAAACTGTATCTTTATTATCTGGCATTTACAAGAATGAGAGGTCCTCTCATGGAAACATACAAGATTTTAAAGAGGCTTAACAGGGTAGATACTGAGAGGTGTTAACTCTGGCTGGGAAATCTAGAACATGGGTGGTAGAGACAGGGTAAGGGGTTGATCACTTAGGACTGAGATGAAGGAATGTTTCTTCACTGAAAAGGTCTTTGGAATTCTCTACCACAGAGGACTGTAGATGCTCCAATGTTAAATATATTTAAAACTAAGTGGAACAGGTGAGAAAATGAAGTTGAAGCCGTAGATCAGCCATGACTGTATTGAATGTTGGAGTAGGTTCAACAGGTCCTACGGTCTGCTCCTTTTTTTTTATATATTCTTTTTTAAACTTTATTTATTATTGTCACAAGTAGGTTTACATCAACACTGCAAGAAGTTACTGTGAAATTCCCCTAGTCACCACATTCTGGTGCAAGTTCAGGTACACTGAAGGAGAATTTAGCATGGCCAATGCACCTAACAAGCATGTCTTTCAGACTGTGGGAAGAAACCGGAGCACACGGAGGAAACCCACGCAAACACAGGGAGAATGTGCAAACTCCACACAGACAATCACTCAAACCATGAATCGAACACAGGTCCCTGGCACTGTGAGGCAGCAGTGCTAACCACTGTGCCACTGTGCAGCCCCTTATGTTCTTAGATTAATATACCTAATAAATCAAATCTGTTGGGAAGCTAATTCTGTAAAAAAAAGTTGAGGATTACAGATGCACAGCTAAAAGCAATACCTCAGCTCCCTGAATGATTTAGACGACTGAACTAGTTTACAAGTTGAATTATTAAAATAAGGCTACAATAATACTTACGTCTTATCATTGACTCATATATGTCCATCAAAAGGGGCAGCCAGGAAGGGCAGTGGTAAAGGAGACTTAGGTAAATATTGGTAAAACATTTAAAGGATCATTTTCTCTTTGCTGGCCTAATACATGTGAACAAATCTTGAGCCATTGCTTTTCTTCACAATGTAAATGATCGCACTGGAGTATGTATTTCAAAGAGTATCTGCCTGTATTTTTCTTTTTGGAGAAGGGATACCAAGCTGGGCAGGCAGCAACTAAGGCTTTTTGTATCCACCCATCATCCCTGCACTCAAAGCTATAGGAAGAGATGCATTTATATTGTTTGGGCAAATTGTCAGACCCTGCAGAAGTGGTTCCTCAGGTGACGTATTGCCTCACCCAGAAATTTTGCATGTGTGAGTTCACAAACAGGGAATCACCACAGTTGACAGCAGGCAGATGTGTAGAACTATTTTTTATGCTGCAAATTAATTGGTAATTGACAAGACCTGACCCACTGGATTAGCTTATGGCAAATGAAGTTGGATAAGAACTTACTGCCAGAATCTAACATTGCTATTCTCAGCTCTCCAGCAAATCAGAGAAATGTAGCTAAATATGAAACAGTTCATTCATTCATCCATTTTTGAGGAATGCATTTACTTGGACTTTTTCAAACATATTCTGTTATAATACAAGAGAAAAACATTAAGGTTGATTTTGGAATTCCACATGAAGGGTCTGTAGCCAATGGTAACATACCAGATGGTCTCCCATCAACATCAAGGAAGAGCTACCTGGTGCACACTAATTGTCAACCAGCTGAAAAACCAGGGATAACCTACTCCTACAAATGCAATCTCACTGTCTACACAGCTTACTTTGGTCATCACAAATCCCCCCAAAACTTTGATTTTTTTTTCTCCTGAAACCAGTATCCTTCGTTTTGATTATCTCTCTTTGCAAAGTGCCCTTAGTTGGTCTTTAGGGCACTATAAATTGAAGCTGCTGTTGTGCATTCTAGCTAATGGGTGATAACAATGGTACAAGTCTGCTGGAAATTCTAGACCACCTCAGCACAACCGCACTTTCCACCAGGTCATCAAGCTGATCAAAAGTGGGAAGCTGAGCTTGTTCCTTTATTCTTACTGAGTCTATTTATAGTGCTCCATTACTATCACATCACATTGCAGCCTATAGTACAAAGTAAAACAGTATCACACCTCGTGGTAAAGTTACCAAAGGGAACATTTTAGTTGGCTCAAGTAAGTGGCTATATAACAAAGTGATACTTCATTCACACAGTTGTCCTCAAAAAGTTGAGGCATACTGCAACTCGCTGGGTGGTGCGGTGCAGTTCCAAACCCACATCCGTGTTTGTTGTCAAAGCAGCAATCATAATGCTCATCCATTGATGTGCTTTGCACATGTCTGGAATATGCATATGAAAATGTAAAATGATTTTTAATAATAATTATAAAGTAATATTTGAATACAAAACTGAACTCCTTCATCGATGAAATTACAGGACCCCAAAGATATATCTTACCTTTTCTGTCAACATTTCCAGCCTCTGAACATTTCTGTTGTGACGATTCTTGGGGGTTAAAGCTTCTCTCGAGGAATGATCTAAAATTCTCTTTGTGTTGGTGAACATCAGCCTTGTATTGTTTTGTGAGCTGGTAAAATGCAACAGAAACTTTGTTTTCCAAAACAAAATGAATTTTGTCCTCATGTAAATTCTAACATTTTGCTATTCAGGGGTATCAGTTCTATGTTGCCATTTCAATCTAATTGACATCAATTAGACTAGGTCAGAATAAATAATATCTCTATGATATTAAATGATTTGTGAATGGCATGCACTTCCTGTCAACATAACATTATTTCCTTTGCTCAACTGAAAATATGGGATAATGGCGTGTTATCTCATACCGGTGCTGAGAAGGACAGGAAGCTCCTTTTTTGTACAACTTTAATTTGTCATTTCTAACAACTGATTTTAACATTTTTAACAATGTTATGCAAATTACTAAATTCCAATTCTACTACCATGTTATGGTAAGTTAAAATAAACCAAACATGTTGCAAAAGATAGCATCAGTGACTTTTGAAAGTTAAAATTTATTGAAAAATAAGCAAAATGTTATTTTGGAAGAAATATTCGAGGACCGTATATTAACAGGTTAATTAGTTTTTAACATCGAAAAACACTGAAATAAATGCTAACTTTTAACTTGTGCATGTAGACAATAGTTAAGATCTCTACTGACAGTAAGTGAGGATAAAATGTGAATTCAGAGTGGAAAGCATTTATTTAATCACAACATTTTGCGGCAAATTTTCCCTTTCAGTCCAGCACGGGAATCATAGCGAGAGAGGGGCAGATCATGGAAAGGTCTCTTGATCTTGGGTGGGATTTTCTGGTATTGGGGCAATGCACTGGAAAATCTTGCCCTTTATTTTTAGAAGCAAAATGTTTGAAATTAACCTACGCAATTCAACCCTTCGCTGTGGATCAGGGACAGTTCTATTTCTATATGATAGGTGGAATGAATAAATAAATAACTTCAGAATTTACATTTAGATTTAAAATGTTTTACTATAAATTTTGATAAACTTAGCAACACAGTTGCGTAACTGACATCTGGAAATCAATACTTCCTTCACCTGGTGTGATGGGACAGACGGAGGGAGTGTAAAATTGCAAGCATGGGATTCCCTCCAGGATTGCACTGTCCCAACCTGGTTGTGGTTTAATGCCGGGCGGCAGAGCCTGGGAGGAGAAGGCCCATCTTTGTCCCATTTAAGGTCATTAAGTGGCCACCTAATGGCTTTTTCAGCCAAGCCTCAATTTTTAGGTTGGCTGGCAGATGATAGATCAGGGGTGGGAGAGCTGAAATTAAGTTTGATCTTGATTGGGGAGAGGGAGTGTGCCTCCATCAGGAGTCGCTGTCTGATTTTGGGCATTCTCAGCTTAAGGCCCAGTGACCTCCAGTCTACCTACCCCATCTCCCCGACCTGTTCCCCGAGATGCCAGTCACCCCTATTGTGACACCCCCCCTCACCCCACCGGACTTCACTACCTCCCCTTCCACCCTTTACCCCTGCCACTTTGCTTCTCAGTCCTAGTATAGAGAGTGTTAGGCAGCTAACTGCAATGCCTCTTTTAGCCAATGCAGCACTGTTCCTGGAATGACTGGAGAGCTGCCAGCCAATTAGATTGGACAACAATTCCCCAAAGCAGGGCCTCCTCCCAGTGATGGGCATCAGTTCCATCTTCTGCCAATTAATGCTCGTTAGAACATGAAATGGTCGGGCTCCTGACAAAATGAATATTCCAAACGAGATCAATTCATCTGAAAAATCCCATTTGTCAATGTTTTGTGGGAACTGTCAATCAGTAGTGCCTGGAAACCTGCTAACCAGGATGGCAACTCAATGATGAAATCACTTAACCGAGCATCTTCAATTGATTTTTCACAGGCTACAAAAATGGGGAGAAATTCAATATTATTGCATTCAATTGAGACGTACAAATGGAATCCAGCTTTAATTTCAGGATGTTTAAGTGAAACTCGAGTTGGAATATATGCACTGACAAGCTTTTGTTCAGATCCAAAGCAGCCTGGGGTTTCAAGCTACATGATTGGCAACATGCTTTAGGTGCACATCTGAGCTCGAAGGCCAAGGCTCGACAGAAATGGTGCCATGGCCTCCTTGTAACAATCACGTCGAGATGTTGTTGCCCATCATGCCTTCAGAGACAACTCGACTAAAGGAACAGCAACAAAATAGTATTTCTCCTGCAAGATTGCCTCAAAAATGTGTTTATTAGGGACATTAAGTGGAAATTGAGCTGTCAAGGTTCCATCCCAATTAAATGACTGATGTGCAATACAGGGAGACACATTGAAGATGTGCGTTTTCAGGGCTTGGAAAATCATGCAGGCGTGGGAACAAGACATGTAGAGATAGTGGCATCGCTGAGGAACACTCAGGTTCCCCACATGCAACAGGCTGTAAAGTACAAGATCTAAAATTCAGCTGAATGTTTATAGAACTGGAAGAAAGACAAAGACAAGCCTGAGACCCTGAATGATGGAGAGGCCTGTGATAAGATTGTTTAACTGAAAGATGGAAGGTCGGGGGCGGGAGTTGTTGCTAAGTGTGGAATTTTGCCATTATTTTGAACTTCTTATGCAATTAAATTGTAAATATTATTTCAGGGAACACAGGATATGATTTCACAGGTGCCAGAAGTCCCCACTGGTACATTATTATCGAGACACCAAATATTCACCAGAGACTCTTTCAAGTGCGTTAGTCTGCTGTTCAACCACAGCTTTGCTGGATCGTGCCTGTCAATTAGGCAAGCACGATTTCAACTTGACAGGAAACAGAAGAAAGAATGTCAGTAATTTTCCCCTCACTATACCAGAAATGTCCAACTCATTGCAACACTTCTTCAATGCTCTAGCTGACATCATACCAGGAGCATGGATCCTCCAGGATTCTACAGCTCGACTGTTCATTTTTAAATGAGGGATCTTGTCTGTGGTGAACTGAATAATGTTTGCAACAATCCTATTACCTATGAAGTCTTCAGTGATCTTTTTAATTTACTCTTCCGGATTGGTCATTATCACTGTTGACAGAATATTTTAATAGTAGAATATACCTGGCATATGTTAATGTCTTTATGTAGGTGAATGTGTGTGTGTTTGGGAAAGATGGTTTATTTGCTGTGTGACAGTTAAAGCCGGTTTCATTAGCTGAAACTATCTGCATCTATTCTGGCAAATTTTATGAGGACAAAAAAATGTTGGTGTTATAAACACGCATTTACAATCTTGACTATTATCACGCATGCTGGCAAAGTGTTGTTCTGACAAAGAAAGCATGCAGATACATTCTATTTTCATGCTGTTGTCAAAGTATCTCATTAAAGTATTTTGGCATTGATTTCTTGAGTTTCATCCTTAGTAAATATTAGTTTTATCAACTCACTTACTTTCACCAATAATTATCCCCAATCCATTTAAAACTATATATATCATGCATACTGTGATAATCTTCTTCACACACCTGATCAACTAAGGATGTAACGTGTAATGGCATTAATATACAAGTTTTTCATAAATTTCTTCAACAAAAAGTTGCAATTAGAATTACATACCAACCACCAAGTATAGATATTAAAATATTTTTCTTGCAATATTTCAGGCAGCTCTTCCTAAGCACAGTATCACTGCTTTTCTGCATTAAGGCTAGCAATTAACATTCTCGGGGTGGTGGGGGAGGGAGCAGGAGGCTCGGAGGAGGGGGGCGGAGGCTGGGTGCTCGGGGGGGGGGGGGGGGGGGGGAAGCAGGGCCCTTGTGGGGGCGGGGGACAGGATGTTGGGGGATTTGAGAAGGATGCTGTTGGGGGGGGGGGGGGGCGGCGGGGAGGCACGGTGCCAGTTGCGGGGAGGCATGCAGCGTACCTGGGAGAGGGCAGCGTGCCCAATGTGACAAGGACATTTCTAAGGTTTAAAAGGGCAGAGAAAATAATGAATATCTGTACCAGAATAGTGTCTGAGATCACCATGCTAAGAGAGATCTTCACTTTTCCCAGGGCTAGAAGGGGCATTCCAACCATGAGACCACAATCCTGGGGGGAGAGTCCCAAGGTCAATCTCTTTCTCTCCAGGTCCATTGGCGGACCCCATTGAAGAATAGCATCTGGTATCTGGCCCCTTTTAAGTGCTTTGATTGACAGGTTGGATCAATTTCCCACTAGCCAAGAGCTTTTTTTTACTTTCTCTTCTCAATTCAATGCACCTTAAGTACTTTCTAAAGTTTGTGCTTAGAAAAGGAACTGAAACCTCATGGCTAGTGGGTAATTCATTCAAAATGTCAACAAAGGCAGCATGTTTATAAACATTGCGGTTAGGAACAAAGACAGGCACTTGAGATGCATTCAACCACGAGGGGAAGGAAAAACAAATGAGTGGGTAACTGATCTAACCTGTCAATCAAAGGCTAGTTAAAGGTAATGGAACATGAAATTGAAGGGATAACAAAGTTTTTGAGGCTTTTGAACTTTTCAGGGATGCTCAACAACCTGGAAAAAATGCAGTGTTAAATGAATGAGGCTGAGTGAACAGGTCTAGTGGAATGAGGAGGTCCATGAGGTTTACTGGATTGCATCTATAATGAACTGTCTGATCTGCTGTGCCACTGTCAATCAGAGCAGGTCACAGTGGCCAGTCTGCACCTGCAGCTCATTCAGGCTACAAAAGGGAATCCCCCCCTCCGCTGAAACTGACATTTCATGTCAGTTGCTGTGATTTTGAATGCTTGCAGATGTCCATGGAGCACAAATACTTAAAGTGACCAGGGCACTTCAAAGGTTTTACAGTAGGCAGATAGGAATGAAGATTTTGAAATGAAATCCACTTGGGAGCACCATGCCAAGCATGATCTCCACTTTTTTCCAGAGCTATAAAGGGGCAGTCCAGCCATATGATCCCACCCAGGAAAGAGTCTGAGGTTAACCCCTTCTCCCCAGCTTGAGCCCACCCAACACCCAGGTCCCTCTCCCTCTTAAGGCAGGCAGCAGCAAAAGTGCATATGCATCTTACACATACCTCTCTGTTCCCCCTCGGATTCCAAGTCGCCAGGTCAAGTATCACTTCCAGATTGCCAGGGTAGTGCAACGTTGACAGTGCCAAGGAGTGGGCCTTGAGGGAACCCCATCTCGGAATCATAAATTCATTATAGAGCAGAAGGGGGTCATTCAGACCATCAAGTCTGCATGAACTCTCCAACAGAGTACCTTGCCCAGACCCATCCCCCAGCCTTGTCCCATAACCCCGCATGTTTATCCTGCAAATTCCCCTAACCTACAACCTTGGGACACTATGGGGCAATTCAGCATGATCAATCCATGAAACCTGCACATCTGTTGGTGGGGGAGGGAAGGCCTCTGGCCGGGACTGGGTATCACCCTCTTGCCCGTGTGGTGTGGGGGGAGTGGAATGACCCATTCATTCAATGGTGAGGGAGTGCCCTACGTTCTGAAGGGTTGAGTGTGCTCCCCTCAGCATGGGTCACCATATGTATTGGGGGAGAGGTGTTATGGGGGGGGGGGGGGGGGGGGGGGGGGCAGTCTGTCTCTCAGCACCTTTTAAAAATGGTGCCCCAATCTCTGTAAAGCCAGAAGGCCAGTGTGTTTTGCAGCATGCATAGATTTAAGTGATTAGGGTGAGAGAATCCCACCTGACAAATGCTAACACCAGCAGGAAGCAGACAGGAGAATCACATCCATGCTCTTCATCAGCTCTCTAATTCTCTTATACCAGTGCCCTCTGGTTATCAGCCTCCCACCAGTGGAAATACTTTCATCTTATTCACTATCAAAACAATTCATAATTTTGAACATCTCCAATAACTTTCCTCAGAGAACAATCACAGATTTTCAATTTAAATGACTCCATGACTTTAAATTTTCCACATAACTAAAGTCATCTCTTTAAGGTTAGAAAATCTGATTAAACAAAGAGATTCTCAGGTCATTTAGAGACCAATTATTATTTGATCTGGAGACTTTGCTAATTGGAAAATGCTTACCAGTTTTAGGTTTCTGCTTGGAAGCATACAACATCTAGTTATTTTGCACTAGTAATAAAGCATACTGTCTGTCTATCCAAGTGTGGAATCTTACATTTATCTTTAATTTACTAGCTGATCTCCTCTGGTATTGCCCACTGAAAGTCAGTGAAAATAATCTTTTGTCTCTGCATCCAAGAGTTTGAGAGTTTTAAACCTTCCGCCTATTACTTTTACCTTGTACAAAAATGTTGTACCCTTCCAATCCTCCATGTTCTGGCATTTCTCCAATCATCTGTAAAGATCAGTCACATGCTAACATAAGTGAAGGAAATGGTGAGTAGCAAAAATACAGCAGGATGAACTCTGCTGTCAGTAGCTTCCAGCCCCGAATTTGAGTGCAGCAACTAAGTGAGAATAGCTGAAATCGACAAGGAGTAGGCATCTTAAATACTAGGAGACAGAGCAAAAAGCTAAAATAGTGCACAGGTCCAGTGAATTTAGGAGAATTGAATCATGTGCTGAGTTCCAGCTAATTAAAAGTATAAGTAATGCAATGTTCCCATAGAACCACCTAGCTTGGAGATTCGTGAGGAGGGCTAAATAGCACAATTAATAAACACCATTGAAATTAACCATAAAATTCAAGGACTACAACAAAAGTGTGATGGAAATAGACTGATACAGACCATAGTGCAACAAAACGTAACAATCCCATGCCATAGAAAGTGTGATGTAAATAGGAAGTGCATGACCATTCCAAAATGTTTAAAATATTATAAATGATATGCTAGATATGAAGATAGATAATTACAGATCTTGATTCTGGAGAGGTCTTTGGCCGTGTAGATTTTGCAGGTATTACGGGTTTTTTCTTCTGTTCAGACGGTTTGGCTGTGAAGCACAGTAAGAAGTAAAAAATAAAAGCAATTTCCCTTGTTCTCAGGTAGACTGTCATAAGGTGTTAAGAATGGACATGAATGTTCCATAAAAGACATGATTGTTTTAACAAAAAGCAAAATAGGTGGGTGAAAGGGTGATATCATTCTCACAATAATACATCTATTCATTTATCCGTGTGCATGCATTCATTCTACCTGTGTTCACAATGACATTAAAATGAACTGTATATATCCAGGGTAATATTTAGGTAGTTGAAAACCATGCAAGAGGTAACATTTAATTTGACAGAACTTTTAAAACATACTTATTCAGTGCTTCAGCTAGTAAATATACCATGAAGAGATGGGACGGGGGTGGGGGAGGAGGGAGAGGGGTTCCAGGTTTGATCCATATTCTGTGGCACATTAGATGATTTCAGCCAAGTATGGTGAGACTACAAATGAACACAGATTCAAATGAATCATAGAGCATAGAGAGAGGCTATTAAGTCCCTCCTAACCATGCCGATTCTTTGTCCAATTTAATTTGTACAATTTAGTCTCACACCCCCATTTATCTTCATAATCTCGTAGCTTAATCTTCCTCAAACATAAAATTTTCTATGGAATCTCCTTCCACCATCCTTTTGGGTAGTGCATGCCATCTGTTAACAACCTTCTACTTGATTAAAAAAGTTCCTCTACTTTTGCCAATTATTTTAAAACTATAACCTTTGGTTCTCAGTCCATTGGTTAGAGAAAACAGTTTCTCCTTTCTTGCTCTATCCAAAGCCATCATTATGTTTAACTATTAAGCCATCCTTGAGTAGACTTTGCTCTGGATCAAGTGGCTTGTTAACTTGGAGTGGTGTCCAACATATTTAGTTGTTCCTTTCCATTTTTATTCTTCCCAATATTTCAAATTATTTCTCCTCTATTGCAATATTAACCATCTTCTTGCTTGTTAAGACCAATGCAAAGTGTTAATTCAGTACCTCAGATGTCCTGTGCCTTCACAAATCTTCCTTCTTTCGGTGAAGTTTCACCACAGAATGGAGAAACAAGAGCCAGATCTATTTTGGGGTCTGTGACCACCTACCCTAAGAGCAGCAATCTCCTTTGGCACTGTTTCTCAGTCATCTCTAGGTAGCTCCACCTTTGGTGATACAGCTAGTGCTCCATTTAGGCTCCATTGTCTTTCTGTCACTCTTTCCTCCCCTGTACTCTATGTATGGGGTTCTGCCCTTCTTGAGTCCCAAATCAGATAATCATGCTTCCCTAGCCAATTGGAACTTTGTTTCTTGACAGTGGTCACCCAACTGTCCTCGGCAGCCTGGTTCTCTGCTCCTCTGCCCGTACCAACCATGTTCAAAGTCTGTGCACTGTGCCTATTTCACTTGTCATCAATGGAGTATTAAGATCATACAATACGATAATTAACAGTGTAGAAATAATAGGAAGTATATTGAAGAGATAAGCAAAGCTTTGAATTCATGTATAAGGAGCGTTATAAATAAGATTGATGAGTCACAGGCACAGGCTCCTGTTTCTCCCAGTTTTCTATGCATCTTGCCTCTCCTCTGTTTTGCTGAGTCCTCTGAAATAGGAGAAAATTGAACAAGACCCATGCTATTTGACAGACCCTATTGGAAAGTGTCCACCTGTGCCTCAGTGAGGACAGAATCAGGACTGGCTGCCATGGTCATCATGCTGACTCTCATGGTCCTCACTTGCATGTAGAGAATAGTCCCCTAATCAAGATACAGAGGAAGCCTTCCCTGCTTTTGCTCTGCAGCCCAACATGAGTCAACATTGGAGGGAAGAAACATGAAGGAGGAACAAAAACATGACTGGTCCCTAAGATACTAAAACAAATACTTATTTAAGAAAAATCTATACTGAAGAGCTAAATGCTGAAAATTGTCCTGATAATTTTGTGAACATGAGGCTTCCATTAAAAAAAACTTTGCAATACTCCATTGAAAGGAAACACGCAACTATATTTCCAGGTTAACTTAGTCTTTGAAAATAAGGACTAATAAAAGGCTGATATTGTAGTTGCATTTGGTTTAAGCTGACACCCATAAATTACAGATCCTTAAGTAGGACCTTTTTGAAATTATTTTATATTGCCCTGGGCAGTAATGTGCAAAGGTATGAATGTAGTGAGAAAACTTCTGGAGAGAGAGAAAAATGAAGCATTCAGTGCAGCTCATCATGTAGATAAAATGTGTTTTGTAAAATGCAATTATTTCTGTACCCAAGTTACACAAAACCAGCTATTGAGATTTTATCTGAAATGAGAATAGAAATTTATTTTTGCTCTCACAGCTCCTGATGTGCTAAATGCTGCTTAGGGACAAGCTTTAGAATCCTATCCTCCACTAAAGCCTCACAGCATGATGATGGGACAAAGGTAATCGTTGCACCGAGATTGACAAATCAGAACCAAAAAGCAAGTACAGAACGATATTCTCCACCAGAAAGGATAGAGGGATTACCCACCAATACAGCAGGTGGAAAATTTTGAGAATCTGAGAAGTTAAACCATACTCTTTGGAAAAAAATGACTTTTTCCAAGTACATATTGCAGATTTCTGTGAAGTCCAGAAGATGCAGTTTAAAAGCAGTGTACAATCCATTCAGGCCAAATTCTTGAAAAGGTAAGTAACTTGCAGTGTTATTTACTTTATTTCTTTATAAATGGTATTTATTTTACTATTCCATTCCTGATTATATTAAATAAAAACCTAGGAAGGTAAACTCTTCAAAAATATCCCATTTATCACTATCATTGGAGCAAATGTCTTTGTTTTCAAGAGATAAAAGTGGAGCATTAATGTGTTATGACATGGAGGGAATTTATTTCTCCAAAACATGGACCTAAATCATCAAGTCCTGCCCACCCTGGGAATCATTGCAGGCAGGATAGATAATTTGATG
This sequence comes from Carcharhinus amblyrhynchos, assembly GCF_965287045.1. Lineage (NCBI taxonomy): Eukaryota > Metazoa > Chordata > Chondrichthyes > Carcharhiniformes > Carcharhinidae > Carcharhinus > Carcharhinus amblyrhynchos. The sequence goes on along the minus strand of NC_137324.1, from coordinate 133,688,945 downwards.
GACCAGTGAAAGTCCATTGACCTTAGATGAAAATGTTAAGTCCTACCTACCCTATGACCAGAAAATCCCATGATGTGGAGATGCCGGCATTGGACTGAGGTAAACACAGTAAGAAGTCTCACATCAGGTTAAAGTCCAATTGATTTATTTGGTAGCACAAGCCACTAGCTTTCGGAGTGCTGCCCCTTCATCAGGTAAGTTAATACCTGATGAAAGGGCAGCGCTCCGAAAGCAAGTGACTTGTGCTACCAAATAAGCCAGCTTGACTTTAACCTGGTGTTGTGAGACTTCTTACAGAAAATCCCACTCAGGAAAAGCCTTTGCAGTAACTACTTAGTGAACTAATGAAGGTCGGACACTAAGTTTCTGGTTTTAACTGATGTTGAATGAAGAATATTTAAATCAGGAAACAGGAGAAAGCAATTGCTCTCAGTAAATAACTGTCTTGGGGAAAGATTATTTGGCCTCAGCAGATTAGGCATTATTGTGTCAATCATGGGCAATAGGGAGGGAAGGTAGGTTGGCATGGACAGTAATGATGGGGGCATTGTCACGTTTTAGTAAAGAAACCTGTGAGAATAATTATAATTAATGGTTACCTTAAATGTTACTGTTTTGAAGTTACTTTTTCAGACAGTATTAATATTTTGCATTACCTTTGCTGCTTCAACAGAACTAATTGTGGACTGCTTCATTAGACTAGTATGTTCTTCTACTTAAACAAGTTATATTTTTCCCCATATCGATTTGGAATAAAAAATGTTTCAAATGTGTACTTACATTTTAGTGTGGCAGTTGAAGGATATACTACATTTTCATCAGTACAAATACAATCAGAAGTCTGCAATTTTTTAACTTCGCCAACAGAGCATTTGTGATCTTTCTCCCTGCCCTTCAAAATGGCAAGATTGGTAATTATTGCAAATATAGATACATAGACCAAAAAAAATGCATTCTTTAGTAAAACTCAGAATAAAATTAAAACTATATACGATTAACTCTTTTATCCAGCTTTCTAATGAAATCCTCCTCATGGACAAATAAGTACTATTTTAATGGAAGCAATTAATATTCATCAATTTCAACTAATCATTTCTAAAAACAAATACTTGGCCATAAGAGTAATGCATTGATTTGCTTTAAAGTTGAATTTACAATTCAATTAATCATACTGATCTGCACAATATTATTCTTGAGATGTCAAGATGAAGCCTCATTGTACAAATCACTTTCTCGGGTTCACAAGTTTCACATTCAATAAATTTGCTAAGAATCTTTTAAGGAAGTGATCAACTGAATAGATAAAGGGAATATAGAAGATTGTTGTCTTTTGTAAGGCAGTCAAAAGGAGTCAAACAAAGGCTTTTTAGACAATTAAAATTATGAACAGAAAGAGATTTGTCAGACAAAAACAGCATGAAAATTTCCAACATTTTAGATTTTATGGAAGAGTTACTTGTGCAATGAATGTTAAGGCCACAATTGTAGAAAAGCATGTGTGATATAACTATTTAAGTATAGGAAGGAGACAAAGCATTTCATTAATTTACCCAGGAAGCTGACAGGAATGGGAAACTATGGTAATGGGTATTTGAGCTGCCAAGGCTATTTATTCTCACTAGAGAAGGCAGTAAAGGAAAAACAGTAAATGTTGAAACTATTCAGCAGCTCCAGTAGCTTCTTTTGAAAAAGAAACAGAGCCAACAAGCAAAATCTTCACATCTTAGCCCCTTGCAAAATGACAATACTTGTAAAGGGTCAGGAGCTGTTAGAATTCGGAAACCTCCAACCTCATCAGCAGCTGAGATTCTTCGGTACCACTGCAGTGAATGGATTTTAGGTTGACCGGCAGTGGGGTGGGAACAAATGAGATCAGAGAATCCCATCTAGAGCATCTTTATCAAAGCTCTTTAATTTAGCCACGACATTAGCATCCCACTTCCCAGCCAATTAAAAATGGAGAAATGTTGCACCAAATTTGTCAAAGGAGTGATTTCAATTAAAGGAACCAGGCATTTGTCAGAAAAGTACAACTTACCATGGATTCTTGAGGGTGCAGCAACCCCACAACTGGAGCAGAGTCCTGGGAAGGGCAACCCAGGTATCTCACTCTTATCAGGAGGTTCTGTTGTGGGATCTGTGGTTCAGCCATCTTTCCCAAAGGATGAGAGGAAAAGGCCAGCCTCTCAAATCAAACAGGCATGCACTGAATTCATCAAGAAGGTTAGCAATAGGGTGTAGTCTCTATAACCTGGAGATAGTGTACCAAAAAGGTGCAGGATCATAGGAGAGAGGAAAAATGGTAAATGACATAACACTAGAGCAACATGGTGGCACAGTGGTTAACACTACTGCCTCACAATGCCAAGGACCTGGGTTCAACTCTGGCCTCAATCTGTGTGGAGTTTGCACATTCTCCCTGTGTCTGTGTGGGTTTCCTCTGGGTACTCTGGTTTCCTCCCACAGTCCAAAGATGTGCGGGTTAGGTTGACTGGCCATGACAAATTGCCCCTTAGTGTCAGGGGTCTAGTAGTGTAAATACATCAGGGATAGGGCTTGGGTGGGATAGTGATACCTCCTCAAATAATTCTAATAAATTTGTCACATGATTTCCTCTTCATGAAACCTTGCTGACTCTGCTTGATCAGATTATGACTTTCCAAACGCACTACTTAATAACATTATATACTAACAGTAAAAAAAACCTTAATAATCGAATCCAGTATTTTTCCAATTACTAAAGTTAAACTAACCTGTAACTTCCTGCATTTTGTCTCTTCTTTTTGAACAAGAGTACCATGTTGGCAGCTTTCCAATCTTGTGGCACAGTTCCAAAATCCAAGGATATTTGGGAAATGACTACCAGTGCATCCATCATCTCTGCAGCTATCACCTTTAAGATCCTGGGCTATAAACCAGTAAGTGCACGGGACTTGTCAGCCTCTAACTTTACTAGTTTGCCTAAAACTACTTTTCTGCTGATGGTGACTATATTTAATTCCTTCCCCGTTTTTTTTACTATTTCTGCGATGCTTGTAGTATCCTGTATAATGAATACTGATGTAAAGTATCAATTTAACTCCACCGCCATTTCCTGTTCCCCATACTTACTTCCCCAGTTTAATTCTCAAATGGGCCAATGTTTTCTTTTACCTCTCTCTTCCTTTTAATATACTTATGAAAAGGTCTTATTGTCTGATGCTTTGTTTCTCACTAGTTTGCCTCATACTTGCTCCTTCCCAATTTTTTTAGTGGTGGAAGGTGAGGGAAAGGAAATGGACAAGGTCCACAGTCTTGCCAAAGAAAAGGAAATGTCGTAAGCATTGGCATGGATGGTGGGAGAATAGATCCAACGGAGACGAAAAAACAGTGAGAATAGAGTCCTTACAGGAAGCAGGAAGGGAGATGTGTTGTCACCTGCGGGAGTCAATGGACATTGCTCGATGTTCCCAGGAACGGAGATAAAGAAGGTGAAGAACGGAAGAATCAATATGGACCATGTCAAGGCGACAGGGAGGGGAAATTGACGTCAATCAGCATTAGCTCCTTTTGTTGCTATTACGATTCTCATTTAAAACTCCTCTGAACTCATCTTTTGTTTCTTGACTTGTCCCATTACCATCGCTTTTCCCTTTGCCTCGTCATCTCTTCTGCTATTTAACCTCTCCTGCCATCCACTTTATCACACACCTTCTCTTTTACTTTATCTCCTCACCCAGTTCCCTACCCAGAATGCTTAAAAACCTAGGCATGATTCTCTCATCTGCATTCTACATGCTGCCACCAGTGGGAAAACCATGATCTTTCCCACTGACATTAGCAGTGCCTCTCAGGTGGGATTCTCCAACTTTTAATCATTTAAATTTATGCATGTTGCAAAACACACCGATCCAGACTGCCAAGAGAAGCACCTCCAGCTCCTCAGCGGAGAGGCATCTCCCCCACACTGAAAAACCCATCAGTTTCCCGGGGTTAAAATTACACTATTTCTTCCCCATATGTTTTTTACTATTTCTGGGATGCTTGTCGTATCCTGTATAGTGAACACTGATGCAAAATATCAATTTAACTCCACTGCCATTTTCTGTTCCCCATACGTACTTCCCCAGTTTAATTCTCAAATGGGCCAATGTTTTCTTTTACCTCTCTCTTTCTTTTAATATACTTATAAAAAAATCTTATTGTCTGATGCTTTGTTTTTCACTAGTTTGCCTCATAGTTGCTCCTTCCTAATTTTTTTAGTGGTGGAAGGTGAGGGAAAGGGAATCCTATTATAGATCTCGGAGGAAAAGATTGAGAGCTGAAGTGAGGTAAAGGAAATGGACAAGGTCCACAGTCTTGCCAAAGAAGAAGAAATGTCAGAAGCATTAGGGATTCACTGACAACAGAGATCATCAATTTAAAACTGCCACTGAGAGTGTGAGGAGAAGGTGTAGAAAAATCCCCTTGTATAGAGAGAGTTGTTGGAGCATGGAATGCCTTGCCATCTGTTCAGATAGCAACCATCACATTATCTGAGGGAAAAATGGATAAATATTTAAAGCAGATGAAGAAACAGGACCATGGGGAGAGCAGTGGGATTAATCTTGGATTGTTCCACCAAAAAATTTGCACAGATACAAATGGCCTGTGAGGGGAAGGATCATCTGTGTGAAAGGTTGAAACATATCTGTGAAAAATAGCCGTATCTCTGCGAAGAGGAGGAGTCTGAGATGTTTTATTATGTAGAAACTTTTACAAAAAATGTAAGACATTGTAGAATCATCATAGAATAGAACCCTACAATGCAGAAAGAGGCCCTTGAGCCCATCGAGTCTGTACTGACCACAATCCCACCCAGGCCCTACACCCATATCCCTACACATTTACCCACTAATCCCTCTAACCTATGCACCCCAGAACACTAAGAGGCAATTTGTTAGCATGGCCAATCAACCTAACCCGCACATCTTTGGACTGTGGGAGGAAACTGGAGCACCCAGACAAAACCCACGCAGACACGAGGAGAATGGGCAAACTCCACACAGACAGTGACCCGAGCCGGGAATCGAACCCAGGTCGACCTGGGTCGAATCAACCTGGAGCTATGAAGCAGCAGTGCTAACCACTGTGCTACCGTGCCGCCCAAAAAAATGTTGTAGCTGCATCAGTGACATGGGCAGGTACATCCATGACATGGGCAGGTGCATCCGTGACATGGGAAGCTGTGTCTCCCAACAACAGGTATCCTGTATAGTGAACAATGATGCAAAGTATCAATTTAACTCCGCTGCCTTTTCGTGTTCCCCATACGTACTTCCCCAGTTTAATTCTCAAATAGGCCAATGTTTTCTTTGACCTTTCTCTTCCTTTTAATATACTTATAAAAAGCTCTTATTGTCTGATGCTTTGTTTCTCACTGGTTACCCTCATATTTGCTCCTTCCTAATTTTTTTAGTGATGGAAGGTAAGGGAAAGGGAATCCTACTATAGATCTGGGAGGAAAAGCCTGAAAGCTGAAGTGAGATAAAGGAAATGGACAAGGTCCACAATCTTGCTAAAGAGCAGAAATGTCAGAAGCGTTAGGCAGTGTTACTGGGTTCAAAACAAGTTGTCTTAGTAATGGTGCTCATTCCCATCACAAACATTCATTTCCTTCAACCAGGATAATCCTTCATTGACACTAGGTTCCTTTCACAGAGATTTCCTTCTGTCGCAAAGATTCCTCCCCTTCGCAGAGATATGGTTATTTTTCACAGATATCTTTCTACCTTTGAGAGAGATGATCCTTCCCTTCACAGGCCATTTGTATCTGCAGATTTTTTGGTGGATAGTATTAGTATTCATGTAGTCATGAGCACATTGGTTCAATAATGAGGAAAAGGAAGGATCAACACTTTGAACTTTGCAAAAGTGCTCACAATTTAAAATCTATTTGCTGCTATTTGTCAAATACTCACGCGTTGATCAACCTCATCCCTTTCTTGATTAACTTCCCCTTCATTTGTTCTTTCCAATAACTGAACACCTAAATCTCCCCGTGAGGCTCCAGTACTCTATAAGAAATGCAACATATTAACAGAATTTTATCTGAAATACCTGAAAATAGGATTATCAGCATATCTTTATATCAGTAATGATTCAGATAAATGTGAGATTAATATCTGCTCTATGCTTTATTTTGTGACACAGAATGTGTTTGGTAGATTTTGACATGCTAATCTGTTTCATACATTACAAGTTTTTCCGGAATATGCACTGAAAAAGCCAGCTCTACACTCTTCAGCCTTTGCTCCAGTTGAAAAGGATGAGCACAAGTTCAGTTGACTGAGTCATTAAAAATCATATCTGCACGCCCACACTGGCTTCGAGAGATTTTCAACTTTTATCCCTTCCCTTTTTTAAACGTGTTTTCTGCACATAGGAAACGTGTGGAGTACAGCCTCCAGGTTGGTAAGCTGTCGACAAAGAAGACTGAGCCAATCTGAAGCTCTTAAAGGACTGCTGCTGACTCTTAAAGGGGAGTTCACAGCATTGTTCCCTGCAGGAGTTGGAATGGGAAAACAATAGCCCAAATTTGCATTGGATAGCTCTGAGAGGTCTTGACATTAGCAGTACACCAAAGCAAATCGGAACAAAATGACAGTCCCTTCTAAAACTAGAAAATTTGCCCACAAGGGACCAAGAAAATGAAAGAGAAGATCTGTTTCAACAGAAGAAATGCAAAAGTAAGCGTATGCACTTTATGTACTTTAATATACAAGTGCACTTGGTTCTATTATACAAAATATGACCTTAATGTAACTGACAATTTACTGCAAAGATGTCACACTGCATTTTCCTTGGGTAGCTACATACCATGGGGCGTTATTTTGGCCTATGGGTGAAAGCAGATGCTAAATGAGTGGAGCGCTCATCATACTAATCTCTTTGTATTTTAGCACACATTTTAGCTAATTGCTACTGCAACTTAAGCTTGCTGTTAGGCCTAAATAAGAAACCCACAGGTCTAGCACTCAAGTGCTAATTCAACAATTTTTGTAGCAATATATTAATGCTCCTTTTTTGCTAATTTTATGAAAGATGTGTCTAGCACATAGCAGCACATTGCAGAATGGTTCAGGGACTGAAGGAGAGTGTGCACAGGTTCTTAGATTCAGCACTGGAGGTCCTCATATAGATCCTCAAAGTGGAAGAATATCCCATACGCAGAGTATGTTGCTCTCTTGTTACCTCCTTCCTGTAGTAATTGATGTTCTGTCCCATGTCCTTGTCCCATTCTTCATTCAGAGTAAAGGGGAACACAGCAAAATGTCAATAATCTTAAGTGCTCCTATTCTCCTGCTGACTCCTATAAGGTGTCCAACACAGTGGAGCAATGGAGTATTCATCCTTTTAAGTACAGTCCTTAGAGATTTTTGGCAAAAATGTTGGTAAAATTTTGACAAAGTGCTCTAAAAAGTCTCTCAATGTGTTCTGGAGTCTTCTTTACAGCTCCAGTAACAAAGAGCATGAACTGACGAGTACCTCTTTAAGTAGCACTTGAAATCAGCTCCAATGCCGAATTTGCTAGTCACTGCTAGGAGGGGGCGCTAAGGCAAATCTTCACTGTACTAAATACTGAGCACCCGCTTTAATGAGCACAGAAAATATTGTAAATGTTTACGGAGTCTTCAGGTGCCTGTTCCTAATGCAGGCTTTTACCAAGATTACATCTTCTGCTAAACATGGGCTAAACTGATGTCGTAGCTTAAGACACCAAGTTGGTCACCCCAGAGACTCTTTAGCACTTCAAGTATTCAGTGAAAATCATCCCCCACGTCACCCTTATTTCTACAGAAGCTGCATGCAGCACAAGCTTTTCACAAATCACTCACACTAAAGGTGATAACAGTAACATAGCATGTTTATTAATGAGAGGGATCTGAAACTACAAAAACTGATGTTCTACAGAATCTGCCTTCAGAAAGAAGTTCATGTGGGAACACTGAAGGTTTACAGAATTTTACAGGTTATTTACATTTTGCTGTGTTCCCCTTTACTCTGAATGAAGAATGGGACAAGGACATGGGACAGGACATCAATTACTACAGGAAAGAGGTAACAAGAGAGCAACATACTCTGCGTATGGGATATTCTTTCACTTTGAGGATCTATATGAGGACCTCCAGTGCTGAATCTAAGAACCTGTGCACACTCTCCTTCAGTCCCTGAGCCATTCTGCAATGTGCTGCTATGTGCTAGACACATCTTTCATAAAATTAGTAAAAAAGGAGCCCTAATATATTGCTACAAAAATTGTTGAATTAGCACTTGTTGAATAAGCCAACTAAAAGCAGTTTGCAGAAGCTGTGGGAGAATTTGCAGCAAAACACCAAAGACGTAAGTTCAGTTATCGAAACACATTGTACCATGAAGGGAATATCATTCTGGTATGGCTCTCCAAGGTGCGAGTGAACAAACATAGTATAGAACATAGAACATAGAACACTACAGCACAAACAGGCCCTTCGGCCCACGAGTTGCGCCGATCACATCAACACCTACCAATCCATAGACCTATCTATAACCTCCAATCCCATTAAATCCCATATACTCATCCAGAAGTCTTTTAAAAGACCCCAGCGAGTTCGCCTCCACCACCACTGACAGCAGCTGATTCCATTCACTCACCACCCTCTGAGTGTATAGAGTTCTCTTACACTCACCATGATAATTGCCTCTGAGGCGATTTGAACATATTACCATCATTGTCACTGCCAACTTTGATATGCTTTGTCATAGTTTGGATAAAGTGCTGACACCAGGCTTCACCCAGATCAGAGACAACCTACAGCACTCATGAACATTGTGGGGACACCAAAAGAGGTTTATCATCAAGGGGACAGTAGGAAAGGGCTCCCAAAGCACTGTTCTTTGAAGGGGACCACTTACAAATTATTTGGGCCATTTACATTAACAAATTGAGGAGCTATCAGAAAGTTGGCATACATCGGTAGTCTATGCCTCCACCTATTGCAGGGACACATGCATCCAGGAGACCTATCACCATCTAAAAAGGGTCAGAGCTCTCAGCACCAACTGTTGGTCCTTCCACTATTATCATTTAACCAATAAGACAACATATACCTTAGAGCAACACCAAGAAGAAGCAGAGACATTAATACAGGTATAGATATGCAGCAACCATCCAACAAAATCCATTCCCTTTAATTTCCTCTTTGTACATGGTGTTGAGATTAATCATCAGGGTGCAGCCTTCTCAATCTTGCTGCTTTCTTGAGGTGTGGTGATTCTCAAGTCAAATCATCACTAGTCAACTCTCCCCCAACCTTCAAGGGGAGAGCAACCTAAGGTAATCTGGGACTATGGTGGCATTGGCTTTTAACTTTTGGGTATTGTGCTTGAGGATTCTATGCAACAGCATGCATGAGAACTAGGGCAATGCTGTTTTAGATTAAATATATGCCATCTTCAAATGGAAGAAGGGGGTCACAACCTGTGCCTTTACTGAAATAAACGATGGCAAAAATGATTATTTTTACAGAAAAGAGAGACAGTGGCATAGTAACCTATGTAGTCATTGGACTTGTAATCCAAAGGACTAGGTTAATGCTCTGGAGACATGGGTTCAAATTCCACCACTGCAGTTGGTGGAATTTAAATTCAATTAATAATCTGGAATTGAAAAGCTAGTCTCAATAATGGTGGCCATGAAACCATTGTTGATTGTTGCCCTTGTCAATCAATGTGAAACCATGAGGGTAATTTTCAACTTCATGGCTCTACCACTTAGCAGCTGAATTTCCCAGTATTCACCTTACTGATCTACTGCGTCTACCATTCCTAGACATCCAGATGTTGTAACAGGTATTCTCACTTACACTAAAGTCTATTTCCATCATTCCCATCCTTATCAAGTTTCATTGGCCTCTCATGCCAATTTTCGTTCTCAATTTCAAATCTCTCCACCATCAAAGAAGAAAGAACAAAGAACAAAGAACAACCCAGCACGGGAAACAGGCCCTTCGGCCCAACGAGCCCGCGCCGCCGCATCACCCTACACCTATTCTACCCTGCATGTCTACGAATGGAACCCTACTCAGTCAGATTCAGGGAAGAAATAGTGTCACATTCCTCTTTACCTCAAAAACTTCCTCAACTCACTTATGTTATCATTCTCTAGTGCTCCATCACTGTTTTGCTCCTCAAATCTTCCATTCCAGCATAAATTGCCACTCTTGAAGCCATTTTGTTCATTATTTCGTAAAATATACATAATACATTGCGTTACAGCTCAAAGTTGATTTTACATAAAATTGAACAATTTTTTTTTTCAATACAGTATGTGGCAGTCCAATATGCCTCATTACAACCATAGCTTATATTTACAATATTAATTTCATGTCAAACATACAATTCAGGGGTTTTACAGTTTCCGAACCCTCAGTGTACTACAGCAGGAAGGCTTTATGCAATGGTCTTTTGCTATGGCATCATTTTATTTGCACTCTATGAGGGGCTGTTAACGCGCAAATAAGTGCGGCGTGCAGGAATGGGACGGCCGTAATTATGGGGGATTTCAATCTGCATATTGATTGGTTGACCCATGTTGGACGCGGTGGGCTCGAGGAGGAGTTCTTGGAATGCTGCTGGGATAGTTTCCTTGAACAGTGTGTGTTGGAGTCGACGAGGGAGCGAGCCATCTTGGATCTGGTGTTATGTAATGAGGCGGGTAGAATTAGGGACCTTGCGGTGAAGGATCCTCTTGGGGAGAGTGATCATTGTATGGTGGAGTTTCTGGTGCAGATGGAGGAGGAGAAAGTGGGTTCCCGGACACGCATCCTTTGGTTGAACAGAGGGGAGTACGGTAGGATGAGAGAAGAATTGGCGAATGTGGACTGGGGGAGCGCGTTGGAAGGTAGGTCTGCTGAGGAGCAGTGGAGGATCTTTAAGGAGATCTTTCTCGGTGCTCAGCAGAAATTTATTCCAATGGTCAAAAAGGACCATAGGAGGAGAGGTAATAAGCCGTGGATAACGAAGGAGGTGAAGGAAAGTGTTAAATTAAAAGCGGAGGCGTTTAGAGTAGCTAAGAGTAGTGGGCGAGAAGAGGATTGGGAGAGGTTTAAATGTCAACAAAGATTGACAAAGAATTTGATAAAGAAGGGTAGGAGAAACTATGAAGCTGGGCTAGCGCTTAATATAAAAAAGGACAGCAAGAGTTTTTATAAATATATAAAAAGGAAGAGGCTGGCTAGGGTGAACGTTGGACCCTTAGAGGATGAGAAGGGGGACTTAGTGGTAGGGGATGGGGAAATGGCTGAGGTCTTGAATAACTTTTTTGTTTCGGTCTTCACGGAGGAGGATGTGAATAATTTGCCGGGTGTTAGAGATGGAAAGGTGGTAGGACTGGAGGGTCTCAATGACATTATTGTTACTAGAGAGGAGGTGCTCGACAGACTGGAGGGACTGATTGTGGACAAGTCCCCAGGACCGGATGGAATGCATCCGAGGGTTCTGAAAGAAATGGCGGAGGTGATAGCGGATGCCTTGGTGGCTATTTTCCAAACGTCGCTGGATTCCGGGGAAGTGCCGGAAGATTGGAAAACGGCTAATGTTACGCCGTTGTTTAAGAAGGGTGCCAGGCAAAAGGCAGGGAATTATAGGCCGGTTAGTTTAACGTCTGTTGTAGGTAAAATGTTAGAATCCGTCATCAAGGAGGAAATAGCGAGGCATCTTGAGGGGAATTGCTTGATAGAGCAGACGCAGCACGGTTTCATTAAGGGGAAGTCGTGTCTGACAAATTTACTGGAGTTCTATGAGGATGTGTCTAGGGCGGTGGACAGAGGAGAGCCGGTGGATGTGGTGTTTCTTGATTTTCAGAAGGCGTTTGTGAGCAATAGGTAAAGATGCTGTTAACACATATATCTGTACAGCATAGAGAAATAGCTTAAAGTTAGGTAGACTGGATATAGCCAGGCACATTGATAACCCACATTATGGAAACAACTGTGAGTTTAGTCACAAACATAGGACATAAGGTTCGATGCTGCTAACACGGCAATAGTTAGGGATAATAAAAAGACTGCCTGTGATGTGGAGATAACATCAGAGGTGTGATGTGCAGTGAAGCATACACCACATCCTGAAGGAATGTAAGAGGCCCAAGTTACAAAAAGCAAATGGTCTGCAAGATGTGTTGTTTTTACAACTAAGCATAAAAGGGGGAAAAGGTCACTGAGATAGTCGGGATAGCAGTGATTAAGTTGGCAAAGGATTGATTACCGCCAATCTGAACTGGACATGTAACAGTGTTGGATAAGATGGATGAGTTTACTAATGCACTCTTGTGATAACAGGAGACATTGTTAGATGGGGAGTAGAGGAGATGGGAACTTGGGGCACCTTGAGCCAATAGGGGAGTACTGTGTGCAGTTTTGGGCGCCGTACTTACGCAAGGATATTTTGGCCTTGGAAGGAGTGCAGAGGAGGTTTACTAGGCTGATACCGGAGTTGAAGGGGTTGAGCTATGAGGAGAGGCTGAATAAACTAGGCTTGTACTCGTTAGAGTTTAGAAGAATGAGGGGAGATCTCATTGAGACGTATAAGATGATGAATGGGATGGATAGGATAGAGGTGGAGAGACTCTTCCCGCTCAGAAAGGACAGTAGGACTAGGGGGCACAGCCTCAAGATAAAGGGGGGGGGGGGGGCAGTTTAGAACGGAGTTGAGGAAGAATTTCTTCACTCAAAGGGTGGTGCATCTCTGGAATTCTCTGCCTGTTGAAGTGGTGGAGGCTACCTCGCTAAATATTTTTAAGAAGCGGGTTGATGGGTTTTTGATAAGAGAGGAGATTAAGGGTTATGGGGAGAGGGCGGGAATGTGGAACTGAGCCACGACAGATCAGCCATGATCTTATTGAATGGTGGGGCAGGCTCGAAGGGCTAGATGGTCTACTCCTGCTCCTATTTCTTATGTTCTTATGCCTCCCCAGTCAAGCACTTGCTTATCCCTGACTGAATAGAATTCTTCTTCAATGTCCCCCAAATTTAAGATTATTTTCCATTTGCTGAATGTCCACGTACCATTATGGCTTTAATGGTTACATGGTGTTTGAATATGTCCAAGCTGTGTGACTTCATGATCTTCTGTGGGTCCTCTCATGACAATGCAAGATTGACACTGACTTTCACAAAATAGCTCATGCCTTTGCTGCTATTTGAGAGATCTTCTGCACTTACACACTTCTGGCTTTTGTCTGGGCATGTGGCAAGTTTCAAAAAAATCACTTACGGGGTGTGGATGTGGCCAAGCCAGCACTTATCACCCATCCTTAATCCCCCTTGAACTGAATGGCTTTCTAGGGCATTCCAAGAGGCAGTTAAGAGTCAACTACACTACTGTGGGTCAGGAGTCACATGTAGGCTAGACCAGGTAAGGATGGCAGATTTCTTTCCCTAAAGAACGATAGTGAACCAGGAAGGTTTCAATAATAATTGACAATGGCTTCTTGGGCATCATGAAGATCAAATTTTACCATCTGTGATGGTGGGATTCAAATTCGGGTCTCTGGATTACTAGTCCAGTAACAAAGGTATCACATCACTCCTAAAGCACACTGAACCAAATTTCAGTGCTGGGTTCCATGTGGCCTGTTTGGCTGCAGCTTTCTCCAGAAAGGGGGTCTGCAATGCAGAAGTCTGCAAGGCTCTTTATTAGGGTATCATTTATATCTGACTGCCCTGATCTTGTTTGCCTTGAGACAGTTCCCCACAGAAAATGTGCTTATATCTCCATACTGGAGATATAGCCTGCTTGTTTGAGCTTAATTTTCTGCAGTGATCGCCATCCTGTTAAGGTCAGCATGATGAAGGACCTTGTTGGTTGTGAATTTAATTCTGCCATCAAATTCTCATGTTGAGCACCAGGTGTCCTTGGTGGAAGCATTCCAGAGTTTTAATGTACCACCGATAGCAGACCCAGAATTTTGAACCAAACAGAGAGGTGGTGAGGACATGGGCCCAGCACAGTTTGATTTTAGCCTTCAGCTTGTTACGCTGTTCCAGGAACACATTGAAGTTGGCCATGGGCAGAACTTGTTTTCTGAATGGGTACATTGATACCTTCATCAATAATGGCACTCCCAAGATGTGCACTGCTGAAGTATGAGAATTTTTCCACAACCTGGGACAAATGCAATCAAAGGTTATGTTTAGTGTTTGATAGCATGTATTGACACTGGCTGAAACAAAACCTCAGTCTTGAAACATATTTGGAGACCAACATTTTTGGAACTGGAAAAGTTGTTTGTCATAGTCTGGATGTCTTCCTTATGTGTGCAGCAAGGGCACAGTAATATAAACACAGGAGCTCTCTGAATATTCCTCTGTAATTTTGGTGGAGGCATGTAGTCTGGAGAGATTGAAAGGCTTCCTTGATTAGAACCAAGGTTGTTGTCTGCAGGCATATCTCTGGTAACTTCCTAAATCATTGCAGCAATAAATAGATTGAAGAGTTAGGGAGCCATGACACTTTTGTGCTTTTTGCCACTGGTTACTTTAAAGGTATTGGACATCTCACCACAGGCACAAAACACTGTTGAGACAACCTGGTTTGGAGAGTAAGTGCCATGGCCTGCATACACAACCCTGTACAAAAGGGTGTGGTGAAGGGCAATTATTTTAAAAAATGTGGAATCCAGGAGTGTAAAGTGTAAAGGCCTGATAGCAATGAGATCTCAGGATGATGCAGCCTGAGTAAGAACAGTGCCTATTAGTCTTGCTTATCCCTCATGCAGAAATTAACTGTGCTCTCATCAGTTCACCCTTAAGCAATTTAAAAAAAAATCAGCTGCCCAGTTTCTCAAAGTTGAGAATAGCGGTGATAACATGGTTCAAGGATAAATACTTAGGTGCACAGGATCGAGAGGGACTGCATCTGCATAAGTTGGCAGACCCCAGTGTCTGCCATTGAGGATCCAACAGCCCTCAAGGTGGACATAGCCCATCCAATTGACCTTGATCATGAGAGATTGGAGACGATCAAAACACACCATCACAACCCCAGTGATGTGTCACATTTCGCCATTCAAGATTGCATCAACTCTCCAAAAGAGCATCTTATCAAGTCCCACCTTATTCCCATGACCCTGCACATTTACCATGGCTAATCCATCTAACCTGCACATCTTTGGACTGTGGGAGGAAACCAGAGCACCCAGAAGAAACCCACACAGACACAGGGAGAACATGCAAACTCCATAAGGTCACCCAAGGCCAAAATCAAACTCAGGTCCTTGGACCAGCAAGGCAGCAATGCCAATCATTGTGCCACCATGCTCCCCTTTCCTGTTTAGGCACAGTACCCAAACATGCTAGTTGCCATCGACCTCTGACCTGCCATGTCTCCAGTTCACATTATCTCTTTTAGCGTCCCTGCAGGAGAAGGTAGCCCACAATCGGAGAGTGAGAGAAGGCAGGCAGTGGAATGGCTGAACCAAGGATTCTGACTTTGAATGAGGAGACAATCCTGGGGCTCACACAGGAGGAGCAGGAGTGGGCCTGTGCTGAGAGTGAGGTGGGCCATCTCAATCAATCTAATCAAGCCCCACTCTGTAAAACCCCAGGGGAAATCACTAAAAACGACAGAACAGCATTAGTCCAGACTAAAGCAAATACTCTAGAATTAGGAGCAATTATGCTGCTGCAGTACTAATACAGGCTATGCCTCTCAGATTACCTGTTGAATTTAGCCCGATTGTCCATGCTTGAACCTACAATGAGGTTTGGAGTTGAGTGGCCCTGGTGGAACCCAAACTGAATGATATGGGCAAGTTGTTGTTGACTAAGTGCCAACATTGCCCTTGGTGGTAAACTGATGGGGTAATTGGTTGGATTTAGTTTGACCTATATTTTGTGGGCAGCACACATCTTGGCAATTTTCCACATTACTGGGTAGATATCTGTGTTCTAGCTATGCTGGAACATCTTGGCGAAAGCTGCAGCTAGTTCTGGAGTACAAGTCAAGACAATAGATTGGATGCTGTCAGCACCCAGAGGGTGAAGTTTTCTCAAAATGTGACTAAGTGCCATTTTGCGCGAAAACCGGTGCAAGTTCTTCTGGCCTTGGCACTGTGATCTGGACCACAATTTTTAGGCACTCTGAAAAAAATTTCCCCACGTGCAAAAAACACCACATCTCTGGGACGTAGCATCTAGTTTGCTGTCCTGCGGACATCTGATGACTTTAATTAAGTGCATTTAAATGGCTCCACAGCACTTACTCATAGTCAAGCCCAGGAGGTTGGCAGCCAGGAAGCCATAAATCTTATAAATCTCTATTAAGTCGCCTCTCATCCTCCTCCGCTCTAAAGAGAAAAGCCCCAGCTCCCTCAACCTTTTTTCATAAGACCTACCTCCAAACCAGGCAGCATCCTGGTAAATATCCTCTGCACTCTCTCCCATGATTCCACATCCTTCTTATAGTGAGGTGACCAGAACTGAACACAAATATTCCAAATGTGGTCTCACCAACGTCCGGTATAGTTGCAGCATAACCCACGGCTCTTAAACTCAAACCCCCTGATAATAAACACTAATACACTATAAGCCTTCTTCATGCTTCACCAAGGGCACCCTGACAATAATGCTGAATGGCATAGAGGGGAGAAGGGCAACTATGGGATAGCAGGGAACCCTCCAATAAGGTCACAGTTTTACTCACAGCAACCTGTTCTGTCTTTTAGTTCCCAGAAGTTCAAAATGATCAAGCTATCAAAATTCAGGAACAACATCAGAAATATTTCTCCGATCCTTCCATGTGCTGCACACTACACAGACTGTGCTGCACTGAAGTGATGTGCCAGTCTTAACAGTAATCTACATGAGTCCTAAATCATGTTGGAACAACATAAGTATGTAACTGCTGAAAAAAAAAGGGGACAGATTGGGAAGAAAGAAGAATAAGTGAACAAGGAATTTCCATTATTTTAATTTACCCATAATAGTTTCCACCATGTGGTCACTTTTAAAATCAAGATGACCATAAAACAACAATCAGAACTCCTTTCGACCTACTGAAATCTCTGTCCTAGCTTCATGCATGATAAATGTAGCGGGCATGTTGGTTGCCCAATCAACCAAAGATTGAAATGGGATCCTAATCGATAGAAACCTGCAAGCAACTCCACAGGAGACGTGTCAGTTTCAAATAACATCTGATGGTTATGCAGTTAAATAAGCAGCAGTCACAACATTGGCGTGAGAGCTCCTGCAGCAGTTAATTTTGTCAGAAACAATTTAGACCTCTGACTAAGTGGCTGATGGTAGCCAAGAATTGAAATTAAAATATTCTCGGATGAAGATCTTTCATGGTTCTAAAGTTTAATCTGAAAACTGGAGTTGCGATGTTTAAGAGATTTGGACTGCAGTATCTTTCTCTACACTTCTCCCATTCTCATAAAGAATCTCATTTTACTCACACATATATAGTCACTGCTGATGAGAGGTGTAAAAATGGCTCGTACAACAGCACAGATTTGTCATGGCAGATTACATTTAGGTTACAGGATAATATTTTATATTAAAGAAACATGAAGAATCATTAACAATGTGCACGAACAATCCACATCTCTCCTCTCCACCTGATGTGCCCCATTGCTCCATCCTGAAGAATGTGCAGCATAAATTCCAGACTCCAACATTTCTGCCCCACTCCCAAGATATTACTTCAAAGGCAGCTTCTCCAGGTCCATCAGTGAATTTATAATTGTGAGGGCCTGAGGAATTTACAAGATGCCTTTGCCACCACCCACCTGCCCATCCCAGAGCAGGCAGGGGTGACTGATTATTGGCCACATTAGGTCCAGTTCCCACCTAGATGCAATTTTGAGGCTGACAGAGGCTCAGCAATGGAGGAGAAAGGAAGCCTGACAGGTAAGCCTGCTCAGGCAGGAATGGAAGTGCAAATTGCAAGTAATCCCTTTTCCTAATCAGGGGACACCACCAGCACCACAGCCACTCCCACCACCAACACCCACCCTCTCCTCTTCCTTACCCCCCCACCAAATCTGTGGGGAAGTTTATCCCGTCAACTTTAGTGGGGCAGGGAACTCTACCATCTGAGAAATCCTATCCCAATCTTCTTCAGATTATACTTAACTGTAATTCTACATAGGAAAAGGGATGTTCAGATTCAGGATTTTAGGAAGAAATGATGCTGGCATCTTCGATCTCCTGCCACTCAGAGAAGTGAGACAAGATAGGAAATGAACTTAATCAGAAACCAAATTAGATCAGAAATGAAGCATTTTCATAAAGTCACTGCATTTTATTGCAACATTTAAATGTGTCAACTCAAAGTCAACTTTATACACTGTTTCACCAGTTTTTGATAAAGACAGGCAGTGGTTCACCAAGATTATTGACAATGGAGAGACAGAGGAGGTAGACTGGATCTACCCCTGGAAAGCACTGCGACACATAGGCAAGAGTTGCAGCAGATTGCAGGTATTTAAAAAAAAGGAAATGGTTAAATCTCACATTGATGAGCAAGCAGATCTTAGGGTTAAGAGATGAGCATTGAGTGGGGATTGAGAGGGGCAACAGAGGCATGAGGCAGAATTTTTCATGTTATTTTCAGACATACGGACGACCTGGTAGCAGGTGAAATCGCACAAGACGATATTGGGCACGCTTCTTCACATTCACGTAATATTTCTGTGCCAAGAATTAAGCAGTGAGTTAAGGCATTTAACAGGGCAACTGACTGGAATTTTACATTGCTTGGGTGATTTTTAGGCACCGCATGGGCAACATGGGCAGGGGGCCATCCCATTTTTTTGTTTTTCTCATCTAAGGGCGAGGTAAAAGGGTGGAGCATTGCCTATGAGTTGGTTGGAACTCAGTTGTGACTTTGCTGTTGCTTTAGGCTTGAAATTTCAGACCTTTTTCCTCCATTTTTTTCTCAAGTATTTGCTTTGTTAGACTTGTTCTGTGAGGAGATTTCATTTTGTCAACTCTGTTGGAGCATTTCTGTCATTGCAGCCTTTGGGGCAGTGCTACCTGCATTTCAACAGATAGTTTGCTTGGGGTAGAGGAGGAAGGGAAGAGCCAAAGGGAGAGGAGACCATGTGTCCACAGGCAGCATTGCAGGGAGAAACCTGTGGGAGAAAGGACACAGACACAAGGGGTGCAGGGTCAGCAGGAAGTACAAAAGGACAGCACCACAGAAGACACCACTACCTTGCTGTCAGAGTGCACAGGCATCATCCAACTACCTCAGCATCTATGAGGTCCAGTCTTGCAGGAGGCTCCACCTTTCTAGGGACATCATTACGCTATACGGTTGAGTCGGAGATCCAAATGTGTGTTGGGTACCCAATTCCAGTTGTTCTGGAAGTCACAAGCCTTCAATTTTTATGCATCCAGATCATACCAGGGACCTATAACAGGATCTGCATGGAGTGCTCCAATCTGTTGTTGATAGCTGCACAATGCACAACTGACGCTGTGTTGACAGTCACTGTTCACTCCGGACATTCATTCATTACATATGGGCCAAACCAGCCAAGTTAAACAAGCTATTGCTATGTTCCCCTGCATTCAGGGTGCCATAGACTGAACTTATGTGGCCATCAAGGCTCCAGCAGGTCAGCTGGGTGCCTTTGTGAATAAGAAGGGTTACCAATCCACGAACATGTAGACAGTGTGTGACCCAGATTCTTCATGTGTAGAGTACCAAGGCAATTCCCATGAGAAACTCCCAGGTGCCAAGGTTTCTCATGACACCAGCTCTGCTGGATGGTTGGCTGCAGGGTGACAAAAGGATATTTGTTCATGACGCCATTCTGACACCATAGGACAGAGGCAAAACAGAGGAATATGCCGTATCATGGCTCCAAATGGGTGATGATTGAGAGGACAATAAGGCAACTGAAGGTGAGATTCCACAGCCTGAACCATTCCAGAGGTGACCTGCAACATCCTCCCAAGAGAAAGTGTCATTTTTTGTTGTGGTCTATTGCACTCTGCACAACCTGGCACTGATGAGGATAGATCCACTGCAGGATGAGGATACCAAAGCATCTCCTTGGAGGAAGACTACAAACGGATCTAATGAGCAGGCTGGGCCGACACAAGATGAGGAAAAGAAGGCAGACATTGTTTTATATTTGAAAATTGACGGAAGGTTAAGAATAACAAAGCTTTATTTATGGGGTGGTGTTCACTACATGGCTGCTTCTTCACTCTGGCATTTTCCCATGCTAGTGACCTGTGACGTAACTTCTGACGAATACATGAATATCTTAATGCACAGTGCTTAGAGCAGCTACCAAGAATCAATATTAATACGCAACAGACATGATGAACCTTTAAGGAAGCAGAGACACCAAGGAGGCATTGATTCAATGCTCCTTAGCAGCTAGGCTGCTGAGGCTTTCCTTCCATTTCAATTGGAAGGAAATGTGGCATTCTTCACACACATTTCTTACAATACAATGCCATGACCCCAGTCTCCCCACACAACCATGATGCATCCCTTCTGAGAAACTCATGGGGCATTGAAGAAGCCTGTACCTATGGAAAACATGAAGGACATTTAGGATAATGAAAGAAAATCTTCATTCATATTTTTAATCAGAAATCCAAACAAGGAATGAAACATAAAATGGTTACACATAAACAATATATAGCATTGATGAAAGAACAAATGTCACCCATGGAAACACCATCCTGTGCTCACCAAGCCTTACACATACATTATGTACTGGCATCCTCCCATCCCAAACTACATCTCCCGTCTTTTGCAGCAGCACTAGAAACAGATTGCTGACTCCTCTGCAGATGGCCCTGATGGTCATCTTCTGGACAGTGGAACTAAGCAGGCTCTGCCTGGGAGGGTATGACCAGCACTCCTCAGTTGTTGCACTCTCTAAAGATACCAGAGGAGCTGCCAACTTCAACCAGAGCATCAAGAGAGAAGCACACAGAGACAGTAGGCAGCTTGTCCACCAGCGCAAGGCACATCTGCACCTCCCTGCTCACTTCTGATGGACGGAAACCTAGCAGAGAGATTAGGTGCCTCAACCATCTCTCACATAGACAGCATCCTCCTGATGTCACTACTGGGCTTGCAGATCTGAGCATGACCCGAGATACCCCAGATTCGTCTCATGGAACTGCCTCTCCATAAGAGTCGCCACCCTTTCAATGGAGGAGCTTGTGTGCTCAGTGTTCAGGGTCAACACAGTGCTCAGACTCCTCATGTATCCCTCCATGACAGAGACCAAGGCATCCAGACCTTTGGGAACTCTGCCAGATCTTCCCATCTTCCCCTGCATCCCCTCAGACATCCAGCATCTGCAGCCTGATAGGCCAGTCCATAGGCATCGTCCTGCATGTTTCTCTGTCTCCACCAGGTCACGAGTGTGCTGTGCACACCCCACAGTGTACTACCATCTGACCTAAAGCCCAACAACATGCTTGTATCTGCATTAATGCCTAGTTGCAAGAGAAGACATGACACGGTGTATCTGTCAGTAGCACCTCCTTAGGCATCAATGAAGGATCCTGGGAGTCTCAGTGGGCTCTAGAGGATGGTTTATCTGAGGAAGGAAGACAACCAGTCAGTGATACCACTCATCACATAGTCAATAACCGTGTGGGCAGCCAAGTGAAGTTGATATCAACAGTATCATGGTGGCTTTATGATCGCTGAACAACTCTTCTTTCAAAGTCTTCATTTGAGATGAGATGACTCTACATTGTTTGATTGTCCGGCTTCTGTTCAATGGACTCTTACCTTCCTCTGAGATGTCTGCCTCTCCGTGAGATAGGGATTATCAAATATTAATTTTGTCTATATAACAAGTCACTGAGCTTAAAATGAACCAATTCCATGCAAAACAATAGCTTATATTTATATAAGTTAAAATAAAACTCTATAAAGGACATTACAATACAAATTATAACCGAGCCACATAAGGCAATATTAATTCAGGAAGCACAAGGGTAAGGGAATAGGACTTGCTGTGAGTTAAGACATGGCAGCTGTGCCTTAGATGACCTTAAGTCTACTGAAGGTAGAATGTGGAAGAATTGCACCGGGGAGCATTGGTTTGTTTGAATCCAGAGGTAACTAAGGCAGGAATCATAGTATAAAGCTTGAACTATTTTCTTTGTCTTCAGCTCTGATGAAGGGTCACCCAGACTCAAAACGTTGGCTCTATTCTCTATCCACAGAAGCTGTCAGACCTGCTGAGATTTTCCAGCATTTTCTGTTTTTGTTTCAGGTTCCAACATCTGCATTAATTTGCTATTATTCTTTACATCTAGTTGGGCTACTTGTGGCCAAATGGGGTTTCTGTTATTGAACATTGTCCATTGACACTTAGTGATTACAGTGAGATCGAGCTCACGAACGATCTCCCCATTATAAAGAGCTAATCTACATCTCATTTCATTGACTAAGATCACACTAAGATTGAACGCCATTGCAAGACATAAGACAGTTAGTCTGAATGATTCAGTGTCTTGAGACTGAAAAAAAGAACAGGAAGGGAATTCTTACTTTAATAATATGGGTTGTGAGTTCCTAGTAATTCCATTATTATAAAACAGCCAGACTAAATGTCATATATCTGACAAAACATGGGTGAAAAAGGCCAAAAGCAACATGCAATTCGCGTATGTCCTTCAAGCTTTCACTTCCTAAATTACAATTAGTATCAACATTTTTTACAGCATTGGTTTACCAGAAATAAATGACACACCATTTGTTTTAAATGTTCTCTCACTTTTTATAACTGTTGTTTTATTATTTTTTAATTAAAATAAATCACAAAAGTAGATCACTGTCATGCAAACTATGTAGATAAAGCAAATTTTAAATTACCAATCCAATACTTAATTGAGACCACTGATCCCCAAAATCTCACTCGTGGACTTTCAGACAGGTGAAGGAATAGCTTTATATACTTAATCAAGTCAGCATGTTATCATGGTAAAGGGCCTTTCATACATGCACTTGTAGGCTGGAATTTCACCATCCCGCCCACCACAGGAATCAGAGCAGGCAAGGGGCAGACAATGGAAAGGTCCATTGACCTGGGATAGGATTTTACAGTTCCCGGACGCGCGAGGCTATGAAGTCCCGCTCATAATGTCCCGTGCCTTGGTCCAGGAGACAAAACAATAATTTGTGGGCTAGTTTTGGACAACTTTTGTCATGAAATGGCATAGAAAAATTATCAGCTGCACTGTAAACTACATCCATCAATGAAAGACTGGAGTTTAAATAGAAATAGTACACATCCAAGCACAGCAAGACTGAAACAATTTCCATGCTTGGGCTGACAAGTGGCAAGTAACATTTGCACCACACAAATGCTAAATAATGACCACCTCCAACAAAAGAGAATCTAATCATAGCCTCTTGACATTCAATGACATTACCATCAACAAATTCCCAAGATCAAAATCCTGGGGTTACAATTGACCAGAAACTGAACTGGATGAGCCATATAAAGAGGTACATGAGCAGGTCAGAGGCTAGAAATCCTGTAGCAAATAATTCTCCGAAAGCCTGTCCACTAGCCACAAGGCACAATTCAAGAGTGTGATGGAATACTCTCCATTTGCCTGAATAACTGCAGCTCCAACAACACTCAAGAAGCTCAACACCATTCAGGATAAAAGCAGTCCAGTTGACTGGCACCCCATCCACAAACATTCATTCCCTCTATCACCAGTGGCAGCAGTGGGTACCATCTACAAGAAGCATTGCAAGAACTCACCAGGGCTCATTAGACAGCACCTTCCAAACTCACGACTCCAACCATTTAGGTGGACAATGCTGGCAGACATATGGAATCACCACTACCTGGAAGTTCCCCTCCAAGTTACTCACCCATCCTGATTTAGATATTTCTTGCCATTCATTCACTGTCATTAGGTCAAAATCCTGGAACTCCCTCCCTGCACCACACAATACCTACACCACATGGACTGCAGCAGGTCAAGAAGGCAGCTTACCACAACCTTCTCAAGGATAACAAGGGATAGTAAATAAATTAAGGCCTATCCAGCAATGCCCACATTCCATGAATAAATAAAAAAAATTTCACAACCTTGGACATGTGGCAGTGATTTACAGAAAATTAAGTATTTTTGAAATGCAGTAAATGCTGAAATTTAAGAAATATTGCAACCAATTTGTGCACAGTAAGCTCCCAAAAACAATGTGATAATGATCTACATTATCAATGCTGTTGAGAGGTAAATTTGAGCCAAAACTTCCCTGCTCTTCTTTTAATCGTTTTTACAATTTTTCCATTCATTTGAAATAGCAGAGCAACTTCACTTAAAGTCTCAGGCAAAAGGTGGCAACTCAGAGTGCTGCACTTCATCAGTACTATTTAATTTCTCAAGGCTCTGGAGTGGGGCCCAAAACTAGGAACCAAATGTGAAAATACTGTGCACAGGGCTATTAGTATCCAACCACAGAACCTCATTACACTAATTCCCTGTGATAGCTTGCTTCCAATACAGCAAGCCTTGCATATACTGGAGCTGAATTTTGGAATCATCACATCCAAACCCAAAGCTTCAATTAACTTAGACTTTCATTACATCACGTTTGTGTTCAGTAACTATTTCAGCTTTGGACTGTGTTAGAGATGAACAGCACTGCCATCTTGCTGAATTTGAGAATCAGTATCTATGATTACAGGAAAGATATTATGAAAATATTCCACAATTCAAGCTTAATATTGAAGGGATTGATCAAAAGAAAGTACATAACTTAGGTGAAATGTTGGGGCGATAAAGTGGCCTGCAAATTATGAGATGGCCTCATGAGGTAGATTTGTAAATTGTTTTGGCATTTAACATGCATCTTTAATGATTTACAGAGAGCATTACAGTCATACTGTCTGGTGCCAGAATCCAACGAGGGCTACCAGTTACTCATTATGTATTAGAGTTATTCCTGATTTCTTGGCATTCAGAGAAGACGCACTAGATATGTAATATGGAGTGGAATGCTGACTAGGGAATACAAGGGCACCAGACAAATATGGACTCAGTGAAACAAAACAATGGTCTCTGCTTCAATCCCATTATAATTGTTGCAAAGCATTGCTGCCCAGTCAATCTTGCTCACATATTGTGCATTAGATTCCTTTTGCTCATCAGCAAAATTGAGATATGCTGGGTTTCTTGCTGCATATCTTGGAGAGTAAAGGGTTAACAATAAAATTGCTAAGGTTCTTTGGAGCTTCAGGCTTTCCAAAATAAACTGGATAACAGCAAGGTTCCATAGAAGAAAGGATGGTTTATGTTGTACTGAAAATGACTGATTATCTACATTCCAGTTTTGGGTGTTTATAAAAATCAACAAGAGTAATGGCCCAAAACTGATCCTTGGAGAACATCACTTTAGACCATCACCCAATCTGAAAACACATCCTTCTGCTTCCTGTCAATTCTGCATTTATACTGTCATTTTCCCATTCATTCATAAGTTCTCACCTTCTTAATAAACATCATGAATGCCTTCCAAAGATCCCCGCATGCATCTATTGTGTTACCTTGATCGACTTTCTCTGTCACCTCAAAGAATTAAACCAAGTTAGTCAGTTGTAATTTGTCTTAATCTCCATTCTTTATTAACTCAAAACCTTTCCAAAGGAAAGTTTATTTTGTCCATGGTTTTCAAAACCTTCCCCACAGCCAGTGTTGGATTAGCCTACACTTCACTCCTTTTTCTTGAATAGTGACAGAAAATTTTAGCAGCCTTTCTGCCTGCTGATAATATCCCTGTATTCAAAGACCAATGTCTCCAATATTTCTGCTTTTGTCAGCAATTTGGGATGCATTTCCTCCAAATCAGATCACTTGCCAACTTTCAGCAGTGATAATCTTTCAACATGTTTTCTGTATATAGTATTCGATCCATAAGTTTCCCCTCCCCTTCCTTATGAAGACAGATGCAAAGTACCCTTTAATACTTCAGTCAAGTTTAATTTCCCCACACAAAGCCTTAATAGGCTTAACTTTTTCCTCAGCTAACTGTTTAGGGTTTTAGATGTTTAAATTAAACCTTACAACATTTGCCGGATTATCTTTTCATGTTCTTCTTTTTGCCTCCCATTATTAGTTTTTTCAATTCCCTCCAGTACTTTCCATAATTCTCTGGTTTTTAATAGAATCTTGCTCCCTGCTTTCATAAGCCTCTGCTTTCCTGGTTTATTTAAACTTTTACTTCCTGTGTAACCCACGACACACTACCTTTATCTTTTCACTTCAAGGCTAGTTTGCAGAGAAACAATTGCTTCCCTAGCTGAATGTCCTCCTTTGCTCCAATACTTATTTATTCTCCATTTTATATAGAAGAGGTGGGTTAATTTAATCAGTCTTGAAATCTCCTCTCCACCAACCATCTATAAATTGTTTGATTTACTTCCTGTTTTATAAGCAGTGGCATGTTTCCCAATCCCTCAGTTTTGGTGTGATCCATTTTTCTATTAATGGCATCACCCCACCCCAGCAAACGTAAGATAGGATAAACTCAAAAGATTAGTTTATTTGCACATGTGGCCCTCAATCAATAAAACAGGATAGAGAAAGAAAGATTTACAGGGCAAAGACCACCAAGAATTGTTTCATGCAAGTACAGAGTCCAAGATCAAAGTCCGAAGGTGCATTCTTTCACAGAGGTCGGCAATCTGTAAGCTGATTCTGGATAAACACTTTTCCAGTAGGAATGGTACAGAAGGTTGAGGAGAGGCAGTGCGTAGTGGTATTGTCACTGGACTAGTAATCCAGAGACCCAGAGTAATACTCTGGCGACATGGGTTCAAGTTCCATTAAGGCAGATGGAGAAACTTGAATTTTAAAAAAAAATTGGAATTAAAGGTCGAATGATGACCATGAAACCATTGTCGATTGTTGTAAAAAGACATCTGCTTTTAATGAAGGAAATTATCTGTCATGGCCTACATACAAATATGTCTCCAGACCCACAGCAATGCAGTTGAATCTTAGATGTCCTCTGAAATGGCCTTGCAAGCAACTCCGTTGTATTCAACTGCTACGAAAAAAAACACAAAGGAACAAAAAATTGGACGGACCACCAGAAATAACAATGGAAAGGTAAGCCCTATCAACACTTCAATAGTCCTCTTTAATACACCTGGGGATTGTGCTAAAATTGGGAGAGCTGTCTCACAGATTAGTCAACAGCCTGACGTGGTCACACTCACAGAATGATACCTTAAAGATAATACCCCAGATACTAACATCACCATTCCTGTGTATGTTCTGATTCACTGCCAGGACAGGCCTAGCTGAGGTGGTGGCACAGTGGTACACAGTCACGAGGGAGTTGCCCTGGGAGTCCTAACATCCCATGGAGTCTCATGGCACCAGGTAAACAACAGACAAGGAAACTCTGGTTGATTACCAAATATTGTCCCCCTCAACAGATGAATCAGTACTCCTTCATATTGATACACTTGTAGGAAGCACTGAAGGTGACAAGGACAGAGAATGTACTCTGGATCTAGGACTTCAATTTCCAGCATCATGAGTGGCTTGGCAGTACCAACACAGAATGGACTGGCGGGGTTCTATAGGACTTGGCTGTTAGACTGAGACTGCAAGTGGTGGGGGAAACTGTAAAAGGGAAAAAGATACTCAACTTCATCCTCACCAACCTGCCTACCACAGATGCATATGTCCATGACAGTATCAGTGGGAGTGACCACTGCACAGTCCTTGTGGAGACAAAGCTCCGTCTTCACGCTGAGGCTAGCCTCTGTTGTGTTGTGTGGCAGTACCACAGTGCTAAATGGGATATGCTTCAAACAGATCTGGCAGCTCAGGACTGGGCATCCACGAGGTGCTGTGGCCACGAACAATAGCAGAATTGTACTCGACCACAATCTGCAACCTCGTGGTCTGGTATATCCCCCATTCTAGTGATTTGATTTATTATTGTTACATGTATTAGCATTCAATGAAAAGTATTGTTTTTTGCTGCTGTAGGGACAAACTATAGCGTTCATAGAGAAGGAAACGAGAGAGTGCAGAATGTAGTGTTACGGTCATAGCTAGGGTGTAGAGAAAGATCAACTTAATGCAAGGTAAGTCCATTCAAGCATCAGGGAAGAAGCTGTTCTTAAGTTGGTTGGTACATGACTTCAGACTTTTGTATCTTTTTTCCAACGGAAGAAGGTGGAAGAGAGAATTTATCTGTTTAAGTACCTATTGGAATTTTATCGGTTTCTATGAGATCCCAATTGTCATTTTTAAATCTGCAACAAAAATGTAAACTCATTTAAAAAGCCCAAAGCTCTTTACTCAGTTTTGATCAGCAATATCTGTTTGAAGATCTAAAATTTGGTGCAGGGTATTTTAATATATTATTGAAATTTTGGATTGATGTCATTCTTACTGGCAGAATAACTATGAGCCTGCATCTGTGGTCAAATGTGAATCCACAATCTTTTGATTCAGACATGATTGCTACTGAGGAAATACTGAGACAATAATGTGTTATTATATAATATAATGTAAGTCAGTTGAAGAAAATCTCAGAGTAATTTACAAGATAGATGGATACTGAGGGAGCTTGGAATAAATTTGGAAGGGATTAAGGTGAAGTTGACAAAGAAAGAAAGGAAGGTTTGTTTTTATATCGGGTCTTCCAGCTTAAAAGGGCCCAAAATTGAGTACTTGAGTAGGAATGATATGAAGAGGCTAAGCATAGACAGTAGAATCACTGTTAGCTCAGATTAGATAGGAAACAGATCAGACATGTCAGGGGAACAAATACAATTGGAGCGTTCATACAACATCTCTTGGGAGGATCAGGTGTGAACATACCTAAGTTAGTAGGAGGAAAATCTTTAACGTTTGGCACAAAACATTTTAATAAATTTTAGACGCGCCTTTTCTCATATCTAGCTCAGATATATCCATTCTTGATAATAAATATAAATAATAAAACCATCAACTTCAGTTTGCTAGAGCTCCTTGGTGTCAAAATAGGTTAATAAATTGGCAGATCAAAAATTGGAATGGACAGGAGGGTCAGAGAGCACTTGGACAATGAAAAACTGATAAGTATTCATGGTGGAAATTCTGGAACCATTTGGGCATGTCAAAAAACTTGAATAAAATAATGATTTAAGAATTAGGTAAAAGATAATTGGTAAGACTGCAGCTGCCTGGAACAAATTAGCTTGGCAGAAGGCTAAAGAAATATCTACTTAAGTGAGGTGGAGAACAACAAACCATAGAACTGAGTATAGAATTACAGAAAATACAAGTTCAAAGTGGAGACATAAGGATGCATGCCATGGGTAGATGTTAAAAACATGACTTCTAAGGTAAATTGGTTAGACAGGATTACAGCGATAACACAGGGCTAGCTCTATATCACAGGAAAAGCATATGATGAACTGCTTAAGTAGATATGTAGTTGTTTATGAGGTGTGTATGTGTGGCCATTATTGCAGTTAACTGCACCTATGTTTTGTATTGTACCCTTTCTTGTGTTTTTACAACTTAATAAACAAACAATCTTTTATTTGAATGATTACAAGACAGAATCTTTCCTCATAGGTTTACACATCTTTAATCACATTATAACAAACAGCAAAACAAATACTTAAGATTCAGTATTCCAAGTTACCTTCTAGATTTTGTGATACCCTTTCATCTAACATCAGCAGGATTCTTAACAGCAGGTAAACCACTTGCAGAAGGCCAGGCATCATTCTGAGGAGTTGCACAACCAAGAAGTACTAGAGGTCAGTTGGATAAGCAAGTGCAGAGTCTGCATATGTTTCCGATATAATGGGTACAGATATGCTAAGAAGCAGTCACAATAGGCCAGAAAACTTTCACAGCTAAGTGTGCTCTGATGTAACCAAAGGAATTTTTGATCACTATCCTCAATGAGCTGTACCATGACTATGTACAGAAAAATTGTTTAACCTCTGAAAATGGATATGTAATTAACCAATATCATTGTGTCGCAGGTAACTTGTTCATTTTTTACTGCTTGCTCTTTTAAATTACCACTGTGCTTTCTGATGGCTGTATAAATTGGTAGAAAAGCTGAGTTCACGTGTATCAAGCAATACACAAAAGTAACATGCACCTCATAGCTGCAAGAGATGGAAGTTTCCAAAAGTCAGTTTGCCTGTGACATTTCAAGCAACACTGAACATGTGAGAGGGAGCAACAATGTTTTCAGACAATGCACTGGAAGTCTTAGTGGGAGAGGTGAAGAGAAGAAACAGTGACCTTTATCTGGAAAGGGTTAGGAAGCTCTCCATGCATAAGCTCAGGACACAGTGGGAAAAAGTAGCAGGAGAAATCAATACCAGGAGTGTTGTTTCCCCTCCCCGCCCCCCAGTCATACCTCCATCTTACTCTTCCCCTTGAGTCATGTTTCCCATGCCAAGCCTTTGCGCAGTTTGTGCTACAGGCATCTAATACATCTCAGTGATGGTGTGAAAGGATGTTGTATGCAACATCTGCTGACCTCCAAGTCATGAATGAAGTGAAACTCACTAGGGTGTGTCACTAATACACCTTGTAAAACAGAATATTCTAATTAGCTGCTGGCAGAACACTGAATTTAGAGAGGGAATAAATGATTCTGACAAGCAAGTCAGCAAGCATTCATGGATGCAAATAGCATATCTGACATTGCTCAGCAGGAAACTCAATCCACTTTTACCCTGTTTTGGAAGTCAGGAAAACAAAATTCCAAACTAATGTCTGCTGTTTAGAAACTCATTTTTTGATTCATGCCAAATCATGCCTGCCACAATTCCCGCTAGTGGTGGGATTGGAAAATTTCACCCTATAACTAGAATTTCTCCCCCCCACCAACCCCCCCACACAAACCACGGGAATCAGAGTGGGCATAAGGTAGACCACTTAAAAGGTCTGCTGACCTTGGGCAGGATTTTACAGTTTCAGGACAAGCGAGGTTGTAAAATCCCGCTCTATGTCTTTCTTGGGAAAAAAAAGACACACTTTTCTATTGCTTAAACCTTTCACATTGGCACTTACTGACTGAAAGGAATTGCTTTTGATTGGTTCATGATAAACCCATCAAATACTTTATTAATAGCAGAACTATTATCATTTACAGCACAAAACAAGATTGTGCAATCCAGCACGCCTATGCAAGCATTTGAACAAAGAACAAAGAACAACCCAGCACGGGAAACAGGCCCTTCGGCCCAACGAGCCCGCGCCGCCGCATCACCCTACACCTATTCTACCCTGCATGTCTACGAATGGAACCCTACTCAATCAGATTCAGGGAAGAAATAGTGTCAATTTGGTAAAAACCGATTAGCCTAAGAGCACATCTTTGGGGTGTGGGAGGAAACCGGAGCGCCCGGAGGAAACCCACGCAACCACAGGGAGAATGCGCAAACTCCCACAGACACAGGCCCAAATCCATGTGTCTGCACAGCCAATTTGCTAATAAGATCCTTAGTTTATGTAATACTCCAATGTTTCAGCCCATCACAACTGCAAAAGCCTATGGACATGGGGTGTCTTCAGAAAACTAACATTGAATGCAAAAGCTCTTCCAGCAACAGCAGAGCACTTCTGCGGCATTTCTTACTGTTAAGTCTGTTGGTTTTTTGAGAACAATTGTTTTTAACGCCAAATGGATTGCAGTAGAAGCTTGACTTACTTGTGAAGAGGCAGCTCTTAGAACACCAGGAAGCATGTCCAGAGATTGTTATTATTGGGATGGGATTTCAGGGTTTATCAGAATTTTGATGGGAGCATCAAAATCTGCGAATACAAAGAAAGGTTCCAATAACACTGAAGAAACATATTCTGGAAACATTGGGACATATTATTGGATCACTGGAAAAGGTGTTCTGGAACATGGACATCAACATACCGAAAATGCTGTTTGAAGATTTGTGGGCAGTGGGAGGTGGCAGTTGGGGGCAGAGAAAAAGTTTGTAGGCCAGTAAGACTGGGAAAAGGGTTTTAAAGTATGCAAGAAGGCAAATTCTGTCAGTATTGGAGGAAGCAGGGTTTAAGCAACATTTTGGGAGAGAGGACTATAAAGAACATTTGCCAAACTGCGCTTAGCACTCTTCAGTTAATCATCCCCCACATTCTCAAATGTGTTTCTGTCTGTTAACCTCCTCTCCAACCTATCCACAAGCCCCTTTCATCTCTGAAGTATTTCCCCATGCTCTATCAGCCAGTTCCTATGCTTCTTTTTTAAAAGCATTCAAGAATTTAGTTTCTATTCTCTGTTTTGCAAAATTAAATCTGGAAAGCAACAGGCTGGATGTGCACAATTTCCGAATACGTGCTCCCAATTTATCCCAGGAGTGCAGCAGAAAAAACACACTTTAATGTACTATTCATAAATTTGTCAGCCTGTATATTTGATAAATATAATTTTAAGGTATATAATGCTCAAAAGTTCAATGTTTACAGTCTAAGTTTTTATTTACAGCCTTGTATAAAATTCCTTAAGCCTTAGAAGTAGTTCAGAAGAGATATTTGTTATTATACTGTGGGCAGACATTGACAAAACTAGGTCATTTAAGGATTTGGCTATTTCAGGAATAAATCTAGTTCAAACCAGATTTTGGAACTGTAACTATATTAAAAATACAGCACTCTACAAGTAGCAGTGTCTCATTTATACCTGACTTGTAGTACCAATTTTGATCACCATGACTGACATTCTAATTTAATTATATATGGTCAATAAATTGACTGCACACTTTGCATTCTCTTGTTTACTCTGAAGATTTGAGCATTGCTATGCCTGTCCAGGTAACAAGTCATCCAATGAATGGTGGTGGTCTGAATTTCAGAGAGTCAGAACATTTAGTATAAACTGGGTGGCACAACATTACAGGAGAGAGTGAGACTATTCAGCCCACCATATCCACGCAGCTCTCCAAATGAGAGATATACCTAGTTTCGTGCCCTCATCTTCTCCTTATGACTCTGCATATTCTTCCTTTTCAGATAATAATCCAATTCCGTACTACATGACTTGATTGAGCATGCCTCCAACACACACTCAAACAGTGCGTTGCACATATCATATGTAACGTCAATGAATCAGTTAATCAACCAAGGCATAGACTATAAGATCAGGGCGGTTATGATGGAACTATATAAAACATTAGTTAGGCCACAACTTGAGTACCATGCACACTTCTGGTCACAGCATTATAGAATAGATGTAATGGCATTCAACAGGGTTGAAAGATTAATGAGGATGCTACCAGGACTAGAAAGTGCAGTTTTGAGGAAAGATTAGATAGGCTGGAGTTGTTCTCATTGGAACAGAATAAATTAAGGGCAGAGTTGATTGGGATTATAAAATTGTGAGGGGCCTGGACAGAGTGAATGGGAAGAGCCTATTCACTTTAACAGAGGGGTCAGTGACTCGGGGGGTATAGATTTAAAGTAATCTGTTGATGGATTAGTGGGTGGATGACGGAAAAAATTGTTTCACCCAGAAGGGTTGGAGGGATGTGCAACTCACCACCTGAAGGGTAGTAGAGGTGGAAACCTTCAACTCACTTAAAAGGTGTTTGAATATGCACCTAAAGTACATGTGATCTGCAGGGCTATGGCCCAATACTGTAAATCAGGCTGGGGTTGGGTTGTTTGTTTTCAGCCGTGCAGACCAATGGGAAAAATGGCTTCGTTCTATGACGTAAACCTCCAATGATTCTATGAATAAACTACTGATCTGTGCAAAACTCAGGCATGTATAAATAACACTGCTCTCATCAAGGCATTGAGATAATTTGATTAGGATTTAGCAACAAATACTGGCCTTGCCAGCGATGTTCATCCCATTGAAGGAATTATTAAAAAAACAATAGTACCTTAATTACTGAAGATATTGCACTAGAATCAAATCAAGACAAATCAAGCTGTGCAAGTTAAAGGTTGTATTGTACCACTTGGCCTAAAATTGGTTTTTAATTACACTTAATTAAGATCACAGGCAGCCTAATAATAATTAAAGCAGGTCAAATCATTTTTAAATATTTGTTATTTGCACAATAATCAAGTGTGATTAAGACAATTCTCTTGTATTAGAAATCATATTTTATTAAAATAATTATTAATGAGACAACAACCAGGATTTTATTCTCAGTGAATTAACACCACTCACCATTCATGGCACTTCCAGCTATGCAGACTTCTCATCCTTTCAATGAGATCTGTGACCTTGTGAACAAGGCCAGCAACAATGCACTGGACTGTACAGTGAAGTGTGAAGTCCTTGCTTCCACTGGCCTAAAAGTTGGGTGGAAGCATTGCCTTTGAAAGCTGCTGGTCAAACGACTGGCAACTCCCTGACCCAGAAGTCTCACAAAGAGTGGTGGCAAGAAATGGACACAGGAGCCTGTAAAGATGGCATTTCCACCCATTGACTGGCCACTGGTTCACCCAGTGAAACTTGTCAGGCTGGACGCATGGCAATTTGGGGGAAAAAAAAAAATCGCAGCAGCACTAGGAGGCCCATAATGGACATTAATTAGCTTCTTAAGGGCCTCAGCTGGGCAGTCCTCATGACACAGCACTCACCATCATTAAAATAAACATGGGATGGGCAGGTAGCTGTTAGGAACTCTCCCTTTGTATAATGCCCAATTATATGTTAACCCCAATTGCCAACCTTTCCCCAGGGAGCCTTAAAATTTAGCCAAATGCGTAATTTTAACCAATCAAATTGAAGAATACTCAAGTCTAAACCAGGAAGTTAAAGTATTTAATTCAATGTAAAAATTATATGCGAAAGCAAAATAAAGTATGGAAAAGAAAGATGAAATTAAGAGAATGAGAGACAGACAACAAAGAGAAAAGGTTTTCGTAATTAGCTTCTAATTTCTTAAGACCTTTAACAATAATTAAAATAATTAAATCTGAAGAAATGAAGCTCCACATTTTCAAAAGTAAATTTTCACTGCCAGAGAGATTGATTTGTGATAATTAAGAGTTTTCACACGTCTAAAAATGCATTTATATTTAAGCTCCAATTTTTTCTGGCATGATTAGTGATGGTTTGATCTTCATGTATTTGAATGTAGAGTCTCTTGGCGGGATACCAGTGCAGTGAAACTTGTGAAGCAGCAAGGAAATCCAGAGAGAACTTCCCGATTTCCACTTTTAGTGGAAATGTGTGTGGATGGCAGAAGTTGTTGTTTAGTTTATTAATAAAAAAAATAATAAAAACACTATTTGGCTCACTTATTCCTACCACAACATCCAGATTATTTTTTTTGTCACGTTTCAAACATTGAAAAAATATTATGAGCAAACTATTTAACTACGAAATGAATTGACTTTAAATTACACTGTCCATCTCAATCAGTTTTATGAATATACTAAAAGTTATATCATTGCAAAAAGAGCTAACACTAAGACGAGTGTAAAGAAATTCAAATTAACTCAGCTGAAAATAAAGACATTAAGAATAGTACACAAGTAGTCCGATACTGTTCAATATTTAAGCAAGATAAGTGCATGTGATTGGCAAGTGTAAGGTCAATGGGTTGACATCAGATCAATATTAACCTCAGGCCATTTTATGTCCTGAGAATTTTTTTAAATAGACCAAGTGTGATCCTCCTGAACTTGGTGTCAATGATGTCAGGGGGACAGGAGATTGTGGCAGGGATCCAAGGAAATTAACCCAGCCATTTTCAGACAATGAGTTTATAATATGTGGATTTATATGGAATTTAATAATATCATTGAAACGTTTCATGGTGCTCTATCCAATTAAGATTTTGCAATTTAGAAAAATTGAAAGACTGGGAGAGGAATTGCCAGTGACTCATTGTCATTGATTGGGTTTTGGTTTAACTTTAAAAAGAGACTCTCTTTAAAAAATTGAAATACTCAAAGGCAATTATTAACAACATATTTAGGAGTATCAAGAGTCATCAATAGACTTATCTTGTGGGATGCCATGCAAGTTAGATATAATCTATAATGATCATATTCCAAAGCCACTTACCATAAACCTCAACTTAACTTGATTTAAACGATGCCATTCCAATACCTTTTCAAATAACTCAGCTTGTCCATCAGGATCATTCCTACAAGAGAAAGCTATTGATTAAAACTATCAAGCAAATGCATTTCACAAATTAAAGCTGTAACATTTCTTTGAGAGTTTAAAAAAATGTCATTTCAGGTCTTTTCTCATGTGCAACTTATCATTGGCATGTCAGAAAAATGAGGATAGACCGGCAAATTTCAATTGATTTATAGCATATACCCATTCCATAAAAAACTCATTCTTAAATCTCTTTCTCTGTCCCAAATTAATGTTACAACTTTAACCACCCTTTTTCGTCATCATCCTCAAACTCTTCTAATAAGGACCTACTATTAAATTCATTGGATTCTTTAGCTTCCCTATTTTCCTCAAAATTTCCTGAATGGTGACAGTCACCTCTGCCCATCCTTCCATATCTACCACAACCTGGACCTATTATGTTGTGCTTGAGCTCTTTAAATATAGACAGTGGGTCCTGGCAGGGTTTCCACACGAAGATGGAACATTTCCAATGTAACAACAGAGGTTTCTGGCCACTGCAGCACCAGAACATCTAGAAAGGGACCTTAACGGGGCAGCAGCACCAGGGGGTCAGATATGGAAGAAAGTGAGTCCTTCAGCAGGTAAGCATCTGGGGCATATCGAGACCATAATGAGACTCATTCTCTACATCGAAGGTCAGGTTTTCAGAATTGGAACCTTTAACAATTGTGGGCAGGACCAAGATGTAGAAGTCCCACACCCATTTCCAACAGGTCTAATTTTTGCTAGCATGAGGAAGGGGGCATGGTCTGATTCACAGAAACGGAGACCTGAACTCAACAAGGCCATTTAAACTTAGTGTTAGTTCAAACAGATCCCATTTTGAATTCTTCAAGGGCCTTAACGCACATAGAAGAATCTTAGGAGCCCTACAGTGCAGAAGAGGCCATTCAACCCATCGAGTCTGCACCAACTCTCTGACAGAGTATCTCACACAGGCCTCTCCCCATAACATCACGTCTTTACCAAGGCCAATCCCCCCAACCTGCACAGCTTAGGGCTGTGGGAGGAAATCACAGCACCCTGATAAAATTCACGCAGACACAGGGGGAATGTACCAACTCCACACAGTCACCCAAGGCTGTAATTGAACTTGGGCGTTGGGGCCTAACAGCTTTTAAAACAACTGGAACAACGTTTCAAAGAACCAAGGCAGGTATTTTAACCAGCACTAGACTGCCCAAGATCTGCTTCCAGGATCAGCCAGCCTGACTCTATCCCTCCCACAACTCCATGGAATGAAAATTGGGTCTAATGGGTCCCTTTCAGTTTTTGCTGAGCTGGGAAATTTCCCTATTTCAAGCAACCTGCCTCAGTAGCAAAAGTCCAGTCCAGAGTCTTTACCTCAACTTTCATATGGCAGCCTTGTCAAGCAAATCAGAAAGGAAAATTCACAGGGGAAAACAAGCTCCATCACCCACCTGTCACTATTTGTTCACACCAAGCTAGAAGCAGCTGCCTTAATTTCAAGATAATAACCAAGATCAATCTAATAACACCAGTTTAAAAGTCCTTGGAGAAATCAAAAAGAAACTCTTGGCGTTCTATCATGTGAACTTTCAAAGCACATGGAATAAAACTACTGATGTGTTAGTAGCAAAGAAAGCTACACAATCCAGATATTAGTTAAGGGACAGAAACATGCCTATAACCAGATGTTGCCAACTCTGAAGTATTAAACAACCTTTCAGAAAGACAGGCAAACAGAGAGCTATGGAGAAGTCCTGCCAATTTGTGGGATCAAGCTTGCCATGATCGAGCAAAAACTTGGTAGCCAGAATGGTGAAATATTATGGAATCAACTTAAAATCAAAGGAAGGCATAAAGTCACCATAGGAGCAGTTTACAAACTTAAAAATTATGATGAAGATATGACTGAGGTGCTCAACAAAACACTTAAAAGGATTCAAAGTCAGATATAAAATGCTGACATCATGAAAGCAGATGACTTCAATCAACCCAATGTTAACTGGACTGTGGGAAACACTATTCCAAATCATTAAGCTTGTAACAAGATAGTGAAAAACCTTTAAATGTGATTTTTGATAGTGTAATGGAAGAGCTGGTTAAGAATCAACCACAGGGAATAACCTCCTGGATCCTGTGCTTGCCAACAACAAAACCTTTTCACAAAAATGTCTGCAAAACCAGGGATTAGTGACCAAATCTTCATTAGAAACACAGTTGGCAAGGAAGGAATAAGAAAACAATAACCATTATTTTACCAATTTAGTTTCATCATCAATGCAAGAGAAACTGAAAACAAACTGTAAAATGTTTTGACAGAAGACAGGGATAAAAAAAGTATCATCCAAGTTTCATCCAACAGGAGAAACCTCATTTGGTTCAGTAGAGAACATCATAAGTTATAGAGAAGGAAATTTTATAGCAAGGCTTAAAAACCCAGGGATGAAGAGGACTGGAAGGAATTCAGAACTTGCTTGCAGAAAATAGAGAATGCTCTCAACAAAGCAAGGAAAGGAAAGTTTGAGTATCTTACATCCTCTATTAAGGAAAATCCTAAGAGCCTCCAGTCACTTATAAAGAAAACCCAAAAAGAAGTGGCCTTTCAGATCTCAATTTCAAAATAAACAGTTAAATATGATTCTAAAGGTAAAGCAAAGACACTCAGTGATCAATTTTCCAACTGAAAAGAAGACATGTAACTCACGTTCCTAGTTTAGACAGCAACTGCATATCAGGCATAGTAAAACATAATAAGAAAAGAGGGTGTTACAAAATGATCGCAAGAAATAAATTCAAAATAAAACTCCAGGTTCGGATTACCTAACCACTTCCCCAGATCTTAAAAGTTAGCAGCTGATGAATCGGCTCCAGTATTGACCAATCTCTTTAAAGAGTCAATATAAACTAGTTACTTACCAGACCAGGTAAGACAAAAAAAAGGATGAAAATCAATCAGAAAACTTCAGACTAACATTGCTGACCATCATTGTTTTGCAAATTGCATGAACATATAGGTCATTCATCTGTTATGTAGCACTTTGAAGTTCACAATATGTGGTTTTCAGTCAAAAAAATCTACACAAACACTCAATGACCCAGCTTCAAATCTCGAATAGATGAAGCTACTCACATGGCAATATTTGATTTCCCGAAGACAACATTCTATTGTTCAAACTTCATTATTACATAATCAGGACATTATTAAATTGAATCTAGCACTTTCTAACTAATAGAAGGGAGAGAATGGTATATGATGGTGAATCGCCCTCTCTTAGGGATGTTCTCTCTTGGAGTGCCCCAGGGAATTATGTTCAGATCTTTACTTTTCCTGACATACGTAAATGACCTTACCCAACAATATGACTGTGCAGATTACTGCATGGTCTGCACATCAGGGAGAACTCAAGCTCACATCCTTGCCTAACAGGACTGTGAGTGTGCCTACACTACATGGACTGCAGCAGTTCAAGAAGCTTGGCTCACCTCTTTCTCAAGAGCACTTAAGAATGGGCAAAAATTGCTGGCCAAACCAATGGGAGTTGGCATTGAATGCCAAAAAATACAACGCCATGTGCAGTATCAACAAAAAGGATCTACCAATAGTTCTCTAATTAAATCTCCAATGGATAGATACATAACCATAATGATGGGTTCATCTCAAAACCAAGCTATAATGGAGATTCTCCATAGTGATATCTCAATCAGAGTTGCCAACTCAACTTGACAACAAACCAGCATCCTTTTCACATGCAATATTAATTGTTGCTCTCCTTGAAATTTGGCATTCTCACATCAGTCTCGATGAGTGCAAGGTAAAAAGTTTTGAATGGCATGCCTTTTTTTAAAGCAATAATCATAGAAATGTGCAACAAAGGCCATTTGCCCATATCCTCATTAGAACAGAGAGCTGTTAGACATGATGAAGGAAGGGGGTGGTGGAACAGTGTGGAGAATGGTGGGAAAACTATAAGCTTCTGTTTCGGTTGTGTTGGCATAGAACCATGGAATCCCTACAACGTAGAAGGAGGCCATTAAGTCTGCACTGACTCTTCGAAATAGCATCTTACTCAAGCTAACCCACCACCCTGCATTTACCATGGCTAATCCATCTAAACTACACACCTTTGGACACAGAGGCAATTTAGCATGGCCAATCCACCTAACCTATACATTTTTGGACTGGGGGAGGAAACTGGTGGACCCAAAGGAAACCTACGCAAACACAACTAATATCCGTATTCTGCTAACATTTATGAACGTGATTAGCAATGGCTGAACCAGATGTGACCTGCTCACCTGGACCAATATGTGACCTTTTGACTGCAGAAACATGGAAAGCTGGAGGATAAATGATCAGTCTGGTATCTCGAGGTACCACTTTCATCAAGATGCAGGTGATCAGTATAAACTGGGCTGTGTGACGCGATTGATGCCTGACTCTTCCACCATGTGTTAGATTATTCAATAGAACTGAGAAAATTGCTTGACAAATTAAAGATACATATTTTGACGATAAAGTTTAGTCCTCAGTCTTTAGTTTAATTCTGTTTCTTTTTTAAAGGCTTGAGAATTATTTGACTAACATATATAGAACAAAGTTGTAAAATTGAAAAAAGGTCAACAAAGTTATGATTGGATGGTCCTAAAGCTAAAATATTGACGCCCTCCCTGAGATTAAGGATCATGAGATTTAACCAACTAAATGAGGTACAGCCAGCAGCAGAGAAAGTGAATTTATATCAGAATAATTTATTCAGGGGAAACACATATCACCCCTATAGACAGAGGTTCGTTACTGAGGTTTCTGAAAAGTAATCCCAAAAGAAAACAAGGCTTCAATTCATACATAAGCAAAATACTACACATGCTGGAAATCTGAAATGAAAATAGAAAAAATAGAAATACTCAGAAGTCAGGCAGCATCTGAGAGAGAAGCAGAGTTGATATTTCAGGTCAACAATCTTTCATCAGAAAAAAAAGACAACCAGTTTGTCAACTCCAACAATTAAGAAAATATCATACAAGGCTAAAAAATGTTGCTAACTAGAAAAACAAAGGGTCAGATTTTTACAAAATATATAAACATACATATTAGGAATAGAAATAAGCCATTCACCCCTTGAGCTTGCTCCACCATTCAATTGGATCATGGCTGATTTGATTATGGCCTCAACTCCACTTTCTTTTCTATCCCTTTGACTTGATCGTCAATCAAGAATCTATCTACCTGTACCTTAAAATATTCAATGATCCTGCCTCCACTACTCTGAGAAGTTCCATTCTCAAGCAACCCTCAAGAGAAAAGAAATCTCCTCATCTCTATCTTAAATAGGAGACCCTTTATTTTAACCTCCAATAAAAAGAAATGTCTTTTCAACAGCCACCTGGTCAAGCTCCCTCAGGCTCTTGAATGTTTCAATAAGATCGCCTCATATTGTTCTAAACTCCAATGGATAATCTAACCTATAGGCCTAACTTATCCAACCTTTTCTCACAAGATAGCCCCTCATTCCAAGAATCAGTCAAGCTTTAATCATGAGGGTTACTTCCAGGTTCTGACATCGCATCGTCCACTTTAGGCATTGCGCTGTAAACATCAATGCTCCAACCAACTTAAGGCTAGGGAGTAGGCTCACTGTCCAATAAGGAACAGCAGTAAGGCTCCCAGTGCTGGTGGCCCAATTGCAGGCTATCCAAAATGTCTGGCAGTCCCACCACCAAGGCGAAAGCTGTCAACTTGAAGATGTGGGCAGCAAAGGACAACTGCCAGAAAAATGATCTTTTTAGAATGCCAATATATGACTAGCCATGACTTAGACCAGTAAACCCTCCAGGGAACGGCCTATGGCTGCAGCCATGGCCCACCTACTATTATAAGTCAGGGAAAACGGGGTATCCTCAAGTGAGCCCTCTGCCTTCTCACTCACCATGTTGACCTGAACCATATGATGGTTGACAATTCTAATCAACCAAGGACTTAATAGGTCCCTGAGTTAAATCTAATTGGTCTCAAATGGCTACTTGCCACTTCCCAGCAGGCAACCAGTCACTGAGCTGCCTACAGCCCATTTAATCATCTAGCTCGTAAACTTTAATTTCTTCAATGGAATGGCTATCTAACACCGTTAACTTCTCAGCTGTCAAAGGAATCTAATTCTAAATTAACCTCATTAATTTATATTAATCTCAAAACTGATAACAACTCTACTTTTATAATCATCAAGCAATTAATACTGAAGTACTGCAGCAAAATGGAACTGCCCTGTAAGATATTATTTATATTGTCAATTAGCTCTAATTATTTGCATACATAATGTTTCAGTGCTTCTGAATGAGTTAGACACCCAATTTCTTTGATAATTGGTAAGAAATGAATGATTCAGTCACTTGATATTTCATACAAATCCAGATGGGTGGCTTGTCGAGTAAATGCTAATATAATCTGAACTGGTTGTTGTAAAACAATTCAGTGAGTTTAATTAAAGGAGTCATTAATTCCTAGGCAAAGATTGGATGATAAACACCAGAAAGTTCCTTCAGAAACTGAAGGGATTAGTGAGTTGTGTTGTGCCCTTGCTGAGTATTCTTGTCAGGATTTTAATATCCACCTGTATTGATTTGATTTATTATTGTCACATGTATTAGTAGACAGTGAAAAGTATTATGTCTTGCATGCTGTACAGACAAAGCATACTGCATAAAGGGAAGGCTTTAAACTAATTAAGGGGGGCAGAGGGTGCAGGGGTAGGAGAAATTACAATGTCTAAAGTAAAAGAGAGGGTACGGACGTGGGAAAATGTTGAGGATATCCCAATAATAAAGGGAGTAGGTGGCATGAGAAAGGTTGGTAGCATTCCTTCAAATAGGGTACAGATAAAGGCTGGGATAAAGACACTTTACCTGAATGCACAAAGCATTCGGGACAAAGTGAATGAGCTGGTGGCATAGATCAGCACAAATGGATATGTTCTGGTGGCCATTACGGAAACGTGGTTGCAGGGTGACAGGGACTAGGAGCTGAATGTCCAGGGGTATCAATGATGTGTGCAGAAATGGAACAGCGATAATTATGGGGGATTTCAATCTGCATATTGATTGGTTGACCCAAGTCAGACGCGGTGGGCTTGAGGAAGAGTTCTTGGAATGCTGTAGGGATAGTTTCCTTTAACAGTGTGTGACGGAACCAACGAGGGAGCGAGCTATCTTAGATCTGGTGTTGTGTAACGAGGCAGGAAGAATTAGGGATCTTGTTGTGAGGGATCCCCTTGGGACAAGAGATCATTGTATGGTTGAGTTTTTGATGCAGATGGAGGATGAGAAAGTAGGGTCCCAAACCTGTTTGAACAGAGGGAGTACGATAGGATGAGAGAGGAATTAGCAAATGTAGATTGGGGGAGCAGATTGGTCGGTGGGACAACTGAGGAACAGTGGAGGATCTTTACGGAGATCTTTTTCGGTGCTCAGCAGAAATATATTCCAATGGTAAAGAAGGAATGTAGGAGAAGGGATAATCAGCCGTGGTTATCGAAGGAAATAAAGGAGAGCATTAAATTAAAAGCTGATGCGTTTAGAGTGGCTAAAAGTAGTGGGCAAGTAGAAGATTGGGAGAGGTTTAAAAATCAACAAAGAATGACTAAGAAGTTGATAAAGAAAGGAAGGATAGACTATGAAGCTAAACTAGCACTAAATATAAAAAAGGACAGTAAGAGTTTTTACAAACAGAAAAGAGGAGGAGGCTAGCGAGAGTGAATGTTGAACCCTTAGAGGATGAGAGGGGGGATTTAGTGGTGGGAGATGAGGAAATGGCTGAGGCATTAAATAAGTTTTTTGCCTCGGCCTTCACGGAGGAGGACTCGAATGGTTTGCCGGATATTAAAGATAGAAGGATGGTACGAGTTGAGGGCCTGAATGCGATTACTATCACTGGAGAGGTAGTGCTTGATCGACTAGCAGGACTGATGGTGGACAAGTCCCCAGGACCGGATGGAATGCATCCCAGGGTTCTGAAGGAAATGGCAAAGGTGATAGTGGATGCCTTAGTGATTATTTACCAAACTTCGCTGGATTCCGGGGAAGTGCTGGAAGATTGGAAAATGGCTAATGTTACACCGCTGCTTAAAAAAGGTAGCAGGCAAAAGGCAGGGAATTATAGGCCGGTTAGTTTAACGTCTGTTGTTGGAAAAATGCTTAAATCCGTCATCAAAGAAGAAATAGCGAGGCACCTAGAAAAGAATGGTTTGATAGAGCAGACGCAGCACGGATTCATTAAGGGGAAGTCGTGTTTGACGAATTTATTGGATTTCTATGAGGATGTGACTAGTGCGGTAGACAGAGGGGAACCGGTAGATGTGGTGTTTCTCGATTTTTCAGAAGGCGTTTGATAAGGTGCCGCACAAAAGGTTGCTTCAGAAGGTTAGGGGGCATGGAGTTGGGGGT
The DNA here is from genome assembly GCF_965287045.1 of Carcharhinus amblyrhynchos. NCBI lineage: Eukaryota > Metazoa > Chordata > Chondrichthyes > Carcharhiniformes > Carcharhinidae > Carcharhinus > Carcharhinus amblyrhynchos. The sequence continues at coordinate 133,644,413 of NC_137324.1, read as the reverse complement.
AAGGTGTTAGCGTGGATAGAGGATTGGTTGTCTAATAGGAGGCAGAGAGTTGGTATCAATGGGTGCTATTCTGATTGGTGGTTGGTGTCTAGTGGAGTGCCGCAGGGATCGGTGCTGGGGCCTCAGCTATTTACCATTTATATAGATGATCTGGAGGAGGGGGCTGAGTGTAGGGTAATGAAATTTGCTGATAACACAAAGATGAGTGGAAAAGCAAATTGTGCGGAGGGTGTGGAAAGTCTGCAGAGGGATCTGGATAGGCTGAGCAAGTGGGCGAGGTCCTGGCAGATGGAGTACAATGTTAGCAAGTGTGAGGTTATCCACTTTGGCAGAAATAATAGTAGGTGGGATGACTATTTAAAGGGCGAAAAGCTGCAGCATGCTACAGTGCAGAGGGACCTGGGGGTCCTTGTGTATGAGTCACAAAAACCCAGTCTGCAGGTGCAGCAGGTGATCAAGAAGGCAAATGGAATGCTGGCCTTTATAGCGAGGGGGATAGAATATAAAAGCAGGGAGGTCTTGCTGCAACTGTACAGGGCACTGGTGAGGCCGCAGCTGGAGTGCTGTGTGCAGTTTTGGTCGCCGCACTTGCGCAAGGATATTTTGGCCTTGGAGGGAGTGCAGAGGAGGTTCACTAGGCTGATACCGGAGATGAGGGGGTTAGACTATGAAGAGAGCATAAATAGACTGGGTCTGTACACGTTGGAGTTTAGAAGGATGAGGGGGGATCTTATAGAGACGTATAAGATAATGAAAGGGATGGATAGGGTAGAGGTAGAGAGATTCTTCCCGCTCAGAAAGGACAGCAGGACTAGAGGGCACAGCCTCAAGATAAGTGGGGGGGCAGTTTAGAACAGAGTTGAGGAGGAACTTCTTCACTCAAAGGGTGGTGAATCTCTGGAATACTCTGCCCGTTGAAGTGGTGGAGGCTACCTCGCTAAATATATTTAAGACACGGGTAGATAGGTTTTTGACAGACAAGGGAATTAAAGGTTATGGGGAGAAAGCCATGATCTTATTGAATGGCGGGGCAGGCTCGAAGGGCTAGATGGCCTACTCCTGCTCCTATTTCTTATGTTCTTATGAAAGGAGAGAGAAAGGAATGTAGTGTCACAGTCATAACTCAGGTACAGAGAAAGATCAACTTAATGTGAGGTATTCTTACAATGGGAACTGAATTATGTTTCAGTCAAAAAACAGCAGATCTGACAATGAAATATTTGTTTAACACTGCAGCAACAGATCAACCTAAATTATAGGCTTTATAATATCCCTATAAATAAAACAGAAATTCACTGAATATTTTAATGTTTGAAACTTTTTTGAATGTTTTATACATTTTAATGTGTAAAACAAATAACTAAAATTTCTGAGCCAATTAAGTTATTTTAGAATTAACACTTTTCCATGTGGCATCGGAAAGGACTATTATTTCCTACAGGGCCACAAGAATACATTTGAGGTATTTTAATGCTGAACTCAGAAATTGTTGCAAGAATTGGTCAGTAAAATTCAGACCATGGAAGAATGATTATCTATTCAAGGTGCCAATTGTCATAAACACAACGTAAAGAGAAAGCTGATGGGCACAGGATTCTATCAGCAAGAAATTTAGCAAAAAGTCTAAATCCGCCAATAAAGGCATAATAGAGAACAACTATTGTGTAGAAATATACACAATTGGTGGAAAGTTTATACAGGATAAATGGAAGAGTAAATGAACAAATTAAGTATTTTTATCTGCTGCAAAACCACGATGTAAAGCAAGAAATAGTAATGACCTGGATTTGGCAGTCAGCGGCTGGGGTGCTCACTACTGATTTCAAAGTAAACTGTACTAAGAGATCTAGTGATTTCTGTGGTGAGGGTTTTAATTGGTGCAGTTTAATGGGGATTCCAAGAGTGGACCAGTGAGATCTGTGGCGGCACAGTGGAAAGCACTGCTGCCTCATAGCGCCAGTGACCCGGGTTCGATTCCCAGCTTGGGTCACTACCTGCATGGAGTTTGCACATTCTTCCCATGTTTGCATGGGTTTCCTCCAAGTGCTCCTGTTTCCTTCCAGGCATGCTAGGTAGGTTGATTGTTAAATCGCCTCTTTGTGTCAGGGAGATCAGCAGGGTAAATAGGTGGGGTTACAGGGATAGGGCCTGGGTGGGATTGTTGTTGGTGCAAACTTGATGGGCTGAGTGGCCTCCTTCTGCACTGTGGGGATTCTTTGACCCAATGACATCAAGCTGTACAAGCAACCAATCACATTAATGAATGCTCCCAGGAAATGGAAAAATACTACAGAGATTGAAATAAATATTGGGACACACACCCTGGGTTAAAGCCAAATGCAGTAAAAATGACAATACCAGATTTTAGTCCAACTGATTTATTTGATAGTAAACTCACTAGCTTTCAAGGGGTTTCCCTCTTCTTCAGGTGAATGGAGAGTTCTGGCCTCAGACAGAGCATATAAAGCACAGACAGTTTACAGATTACTGATTAGAATGCAAATCTTTACACCTAACCTGCTGTTCAAGTCCTAAAGTGGCTGACAATGTGTGTGGAAGGAGCACTGATCACAGGTTAAAGAGATGTGTATTGTCTCCAGACAGTACAGTAAGTGAGGTTTTGCAAACCCAGGCAATCAGTAGGTGTAAAGATTCGCATTCTAATCAGTAATCTGTAAACTGTCTGTGCTTTATACGCTCTGTCTGAAGCCAGAACTCTCCATTCCCCTGAAGAAGAGGGAAACCCCTCGAAAGCTAGTGAGTTTACTATCAAATAAATCGGCTGGACTAACATAAGAACATAAGAAATAGGAGCAGGAGTAGGCCATCTAGACCTTCGAGCCTGCCCCGCCATTCAATAAGATCATGGCTGATTTGTCGTAGCTCAGTTCCACATTCCCGCCCTCTCCCCATAACCCTTAATCCCCTCTCTTATCAAAAACCCATCAACCCGCTTCTTAAAAATATTTAGCAAGGTAGCCTCCACCACTTCAACGGGCAGAGAATTCCAGAGATTCACCACCCTTTGAGCGAAGAAATTCTTCCTCAACTCCATTCTAAACCGCCCCCCCTTTATCTTGAGGCTGTGCCCCCTAGTCCTACTGTCCTTTCTGAGTGGGAAGAGTCTCTCCACCTCTATCCTATCCATCCCATTCATCATCTTATATGTCTCAATGAGATCTCCCCTCATTCTTCTAAACTCTAACGAGTACAAGTCTAGTTTATTCAGCCTCTCCTCATAGCTCAACCCCCTCAACTCCGGCATCAGCCTAGTAAACCTCCTCTGCACTCCCTCCAAGGCCAAAATATCCTTGCGTAAGTACGGCGCCCAAAACTGCACACAGTACTCCAGCTGTGGCCTCACCAATGCCCTATACAGCCGCAGCAAGACCTCCCTACTTTTATATTCAATCCCCCTCGCTATGAAGGCCAGCATCCCATTCGCCTTCCTGACCACCTGCTGCACCTGCAGGCTGGGTTTTTGCAACTCATGCACAAGGACCCTGAGGTCCCTCTGCACCGTCGCCTGCTGCAGTTTTTCGTCACGTAAGTAATAATCCTTCCTACCATTATTCCTACCAAAGTGGACCACCTCGCACTTGCCAACATTAAATTCCATTTGCCATTTCCTGGCCCATTCGCCCAGCCTATCTAGATCCTTCTGTAGACTCTCCACACCCTCCGCACAATTTGCCGTTCCACCAATCTTGGTGTCATCAGCAAATTTCGACACACACACTCGGTTCCCTCCTCCAGATCATCTATATAAATGGTAAATAGCTGAGGCCCCAGCACTGACCCCTGGGGCACTCCACTAGTCACCAACCACCAATCCGAATAGCACTAAAACCTGGTGTTGTCAGACTTTTTACTGTGTTTACCCCAGTCCAACGCTGGCACATCCACATCATTAAAGCCAAATGATCATGAACAAACATTTTAAAAATAATTTAAAAGCCCATATTTAATCAAGCAGACAATATTTAACAACATTCCACAAAAAATACTTTTTTGGGGCCAGGTCAGTTGTAATTCAACAGAGGTTATTGCTCAGGTCACTTTGAAGAACCTAGTTACACCTTATTGAACAAAGCTTAATACTTGACGGAGTTTCCAACAATAATAAAAGGGAAGTTCTCACCAGATCAAGTATTTTCACTGCTTCCCCTTGCTGCAGGAGGTCCACAGTCCAGCCTACAGTACAGCAATGAATGACAGACTGCAACTTCAGTTTATGTTATGATCAGATTCGGAAGTACAATAATGGTGACCATCAAAAATCCCACAAATTCTGGGTTAATATAAACAAATTAGAATAAACATTTTAACGTGTAGAAACAAAAAATACTATTCTATATTAAGCTAATCTTGTAAAGTAACTGCAAATAACAACAGAAACACACCCAAGACCCTGTATAAAAATACCATGTCTGCCACATTTAATGTTGCTTCAGTAAATCTGTTGTATTAGCACAATCAGCAAACCACTTTTGCTCCAGCATAATGAAGGCAACAACCTGTAACATGGACTTCATATCAGTAGTGCCATCAGCGATCTCTTTCTATGTTCTAACAGAGAGGGTTTTATTTTTCTTAAACACTTTGCAATTTAACTATTACGAACATTCAAAAATTTCTTCCCTGAAACTAGCTGTTAGGTGGAACAGTCCTTACAACTGTTTTCAATGGTCGAACATAATCTCACGCCAGAATAATCATTTCTTTCAAATTTCTAGATGTTTTTCTAGTGCTGTGTGCCAACAAGTTTTTCCATACATGAGCCTATATGTTACGAAATCATCAATGTTTATTTGCTCAATGCCCGGTAATATAACATTCTAGCACACTATATTTAGCTTGTAAGACAAGGCTTCTTGTGATTGCAGAGCAAATAGACGGCTAAACATTTTGTCAGATATGCTGTAATTTATAAAAATGAAATCAGCTTTATTAAGTTTTACAAATAGACAGTAGTAACAAGACAACACAGCACTCATTTTTGGTGAAGTTTTAATTCACCTTACATCCTCCAATACAAAAATAGCTAAATGTACTGACATTATGTTTGAAACAATTATATTAATTTTTTCTGTAACATCTTGTGCACCTTCCAGGGAGCCTCAATATTCCACTCATGATTGTTCTAATGTACACAAAGAACAGGCAAATTAAGATGCACGGCTTAAAATAGGCTTTCACCTGGGCATGGAACTGTTAATTACCTTCCCTATTTGAACAAGATCCCAATGTGATAATCAGGTTACTTCTGTTCAAGTCTTTAATAACTTCAAAATGGGGCGGGATGGGATTGGTAGATAAGAATTGGAGATTGGAGTGGAGATCAAAAACAGAGGCTTCAGTCTTCCCAGTGCTTAACTGGTGCAAATTTCAGCTCAGATTAGAATTGGAAAATTTAGCAACACTTTAGGAGTCAAGAAAGGCTCATGGGGTAGAGCTGGATGTTGTCAGTGTGTGTATGATGCCTTGCCTTTGGATGATATTGCCAAGGAGCAGAATAAAATGAGAAGACCCTGTAATAGATCCTTGGGGAACACCACAGTAATGGCGCAGGAGAAGTAAGAGATTGCAAGGGATTCTCTGGCTACAAATAGATAGATAAGAATGGAACCATGTGTGAGAGTCCCATCCGGCTGAGGGAATGTGGAGAAGCTGCAGACAGGTTAAGACGAGGGGAGAATGTTTACCTTTGTTACAGTCACATAAGATGTCAATTGTGACTTAGATGATAGTTGTTTTGGTAGGATGGCAGGAATGGAAACCTGATCAAAGGGATTTAAACATCGAATGATGGGAAAGATTGGAATGGGTTTGGGAGGCAGCAGGTTCAAGGACTTGAGGGGGAAAAGGAGGTTGGAGATGGAACGGTGGTTTGCAAGGACACAGGCATCAAGGAATTTTTTTTAATGATGAGGACAAATTTAAAGTAGGGACACCTGAAGAGTGGGAAACAGAGTTAACATTTCAGGTTGATCACCTTTCATAAAAGGGGGAATCAATTATAGTGTTGATAACATGGGGGCCAGGAGAGAAGTTTAGTGATTAGCAGTTCAGTGGAAAAGAAGAAGGGAACAAAAGTGAGCTCCATGGTCAAGATGAGCTCAGAATGAGCATGATGTGAGATGGGGGAGAAAATAGAAACTAACAACCAATGAACACAATTATCAGAGGCTGCCTGGCATTTTCTATGCAGCCTGTGGGCTCCAGGCAAAAATACACCCTTCTCCCAACACTACCTGGACATAGCTGTAGCCACAGACCGCTTATGGAGTGGTTTCCCCTCCACAATGGTGAAATTGTGGCATTTTTGTTTTGATTTTAAAAAGGTTTCTCAGAGAGTGCTTCAAGATGGAGGCAGTCTCTCTTTCCCATACCTGCAAAGGCTGTTGCAGCTCCTTCCATTACAAATTTGTTCTACAGGTTCTTCAGCTTCAAGAGTCCAGTTATTGGCCACTAATTGACCAATCAAGGGAAAATCGCTGCTGGGTGACTGTTTCCCTACAGAGTGCATGATTGGGACTCAGATTGATTCCAACATCGGGGTCCTGACCCAAAAGAGAAAATCCTGCTCTCAGAATCAAAACAATGGTCATTATGGACAAGTCAACAGAAAATCCTGAAGTTCAACAGTATTAACACACTAATGCCATCTAGACTCCTCACATACGGAGTATGCTGCAGAATATAATTCAGTGCTAGTTGGCTAATTAACTACCAGGAAAGACTCGTTACTGGAAATGCAGGCCTATTCAGCAACCTGTGAGATTGTTTTGTTCAAAAAGACAGCACATACTGAAGCCCGAAGGAAGAAGGCTTTTGGAAGAAGACACTGGGTTGGCCCCATTATTAAATGATGCATGACTCCAGGTTCACCTCTAGGCTGCTTGGGCAAGGAAGGAGGTCCTTTTCCCTCAGGACTGGGGAGGAAGTTAGCCAGACAGACCAAGCAAGCTTGGACAGAAATGGCAGAGGATGTCAGTAGCCATCAGGTCATCCCTCAAACCTAACTGAAGTCCCATAAAGCAGGATAATGATTTTAAGGAATCCGCCAACATGAGTGCACCACACATTGTTTTCCTTACATGCGACCATCCATAAAAGGGTGACTGGCAAACAGGGAATGTCCGCATAGTCATTGGTGTCGACTCAGCAGCAGCATTGCTTGTCAGAGACACGGTAGTCTTTATATGAAGTTCCCCGAAGCATCAAACTTGATTCCTACACTGCCACTTGTCAGTGATCTCAGAAAGGAGACAATCCTGTGGCAGCATCATGGACAATCAGGTTGCCATCAGTTGGACATTTTGCATGGCTTTGTTAGGTGACTAACAATGATCATTTACCTGCTTGCAGGAGAGGTTTAAAAGAATTCTACTGAAAGGGTCAGGTTGGACAGCAATATTCCTTACCTCACCACCCTGATGCTAATAGAGGCTCTAGATTCTGGAAGCCAGCATGTGGGCTGTTCCACAGCAGATGGAGAGAGAACTGGAGATACAAGAGAGTGAGGATCTTAATAGACAGACATAAGAAACAAGGCATAGTGCTCACATGTTCATTAGTGGTCACATGGCATCTAAAGATTGAATGCAATATGCATTAATTAATGTTCTCTCTCACGCAGGTCAAAGATAAGAATGGGGAGCACCAGCAATCAAGGGTCACCTCTGAGGAGAGGTCATCAGACAATGTAGGATCTGTTCATTCCCTTGCATCATCCATCAGCATGATACATTCACATCAGTGCGTGCCCATGACATAGATTTCAGGCCATAATATGGTGAGCACATCACTGACATGCCTAAGCGTGGGACAGAAACTGTAACAGCTAAAGCCATTCACACTAGAACAACTGTGAGAGGCCAAGGGTGACATTGAGCCTCAGGCTGATGACGGGGCTGTGGTCGGCAGGTACTGGACCTGCAGCATGTGGTGCAGAGACAACTAGTGTAGTTGTTAAAGGCTATGCACATCCATGAGCAAACAATAGGAGAATTCATCCAGGCCTTGAGTGTTGTTTTGCCTCTCGCATATGCATGCTTGGCTTTCTCCATCAAAAGACTGGTAACACTCATGGAGAAGCCATATCTAGCAGACCATTCAGTGCATGCCAGAAAAATGCTCAGACCTGCATGCTATTGTCACCTCTGTGAGCTTTGTGCAGTAATGGCTGGGTGAGGGGACAAGGCACCTGGACTCACTGCCAAGTCCTTGGGGGAGAGTTGGCAGCATGCATAACTAGGTGCTCCTCTCAGAGTGCTCCTGAGTCTCTGTCAGTGACACCAGTACCTCACATATCATCAGTGACAAAGGTGCTCCTGCACTTGTGAAGAAAGTCCTCAATATACCCAAGCCGTCAGGATGGCTGCCAAGGTGATCCATGGTCACTGGACAGCAAGATTAGCACCACCTCAGCTAACAGTGCAGGAGGAGCACCATGCGGAAGCACATGCAAGGGATTTGAGTTTGAGTTTTTTTTAAAGCATACTGCCTTGCAAGCTTTCATTCATGTATGGGGGCACAGCCTCAAGATAAAGGGGAGGCGGTTTAGAACGGAGTTGAGGAGGAACTTCTTCACTCAAAGGATGGTGAATCTCTGGAATTCTCTGCCCGTTAAAGTGGTGGAGGCTGCCTCGCTAAATATTTTTAAGAAGCGGGTTGATGGGTTCTTGATAAGAGAGGGGATTAAGGGTTAGGGGGAGAAAGCGGGAAAGTGGAACTGAGCAGCGACAGATCAGCCATGATCTTATTGAATGGCGGGGCAGGCTCGAGGGGCTGGATGGCCTACTTCGGCTCCTATTTCTTATGTTCTTATGTTCTTATGAACATGACAGTGCAAAAGTAAGTGTTCCATTTCTTGAGAGTTACCTTGACTTCAGGAGTACCCTAGCTCTGACAAAGGATGTGATGGGAAGGACCACACTGCATGAATTTGATGCATTCCCCATGCTGCAATATTATTGGGTGCAGGCAAAATATAAGTAAATATTGATAAATATAGAAAAAAGTAAAATCAGAGAAATGGCAACAAGGCTGCAGAATGCTGTGGCTTTACTGGACTTCATGGACTTTGTTAGTAAGGATCACCTGAAACGTGCTTATATAAATTCATGACAAGCCTCCCTTGCACTTATCTCATTGCACCTTTCTATAGTCCTGGGGTTTTTCAGTATGTAGCGCCTGATCATCAATCTTACACATCCTTATATTCAAGGGAGGTATCATGCTCCAGGATATTCTGATTTGTTCACAGACTCTCCACTCTATAGCACCACATTGTGCACAGCAAAATACATCACCAGGACATAAGACCCTTGCTATGACATATTGAAAGGTCCCACCAAATCTACCTAGGCATCTGAACCGCATCTTCAGAAACACTATGGCCTCCTCGATGGTTACTTGAGTTGTCTCCAGGCAGATGTTATATCACTCCCCTGCATCAATACTTGGGTTCCTCACAGATGTCAGCCCTCATCAGCCAATATCCATCCTTGAAGGCATATGGGAGGTCTGCAGACGTCTTAATTTGAGCTTTCTTCTTGCTGTTATGTCTTCTGCCCTGTTACAAAGCCAGCTACACGTTGGTGAAACAGGGCTCACCATCGTGGGCAGTTCAGTGTATTCTATTTCCAGTTGTTGAGGTCAAAGTCGATCTTCAAGTAACTTTTTAAAATTTTTAATTTATTTATTAGTGTCAGAAGTAGGCCCATGTCAACACTGCAATGAAGCCACTGTGAAAATCCCCTAGTTGCCACACTCAGGCACCTGTACAGGTACTTTTTCAGGATATCTTTGAATTTTTTCCACTTGCCACCCTATGATATTTTACCAGTCAATCTGGGAGCAGAGTGTGCACTGGAAAGGAACTGCTCAGTATTCTAATGCAGTAGCTATCTCGCACTTTTTTTTATTCTTTCATAGGATGTATTCATCGCTGGCAGGGCCAGAATTTATTGGCCATCCCTAAGTACTCCTGAGTGGACTGGCTTGCTTAGCCATTTAAGAGGACAGTTAAAAGTCATCACAATGCTGTGGGTCTGATGTAGGCCAAACAAGCTCAAGATGGCAGATTTCCTTCCTTCAAGTACATTCATGACCCAGAAGAGCTTTTACAACAATCAATTATAATTTCATAGCGTAATTAAGTCAAACAAGATTTACATTCCAGGTTTATTAAATGATTTTAAATTTCACCAGCTGGCATGGTGGGATGTGAGCCCATGTCCCCAGTCTGGGCCTCTCGATTACTTGTCCAGTAATGTTCCAACTACGCCAGCATCTACCCACTGCTAGGTGTGAGTGGTTGCCTCTATCCCCTGCATTTGGGAAGCTGGTCAGATCAGCCTCCATGAACCATCACCTGTTGTCAGACACAAAGGTCACAGTCTACAGGGTGATGTAACACTGACACCTGAATGTCATGTCTTGTGAAGCAATGCATCTGTGTGAGATTAATCACGTGATGTGCTGTAACATCACCTGATACATTCGTGGGTTTTATCTCTTCCACGTTTGACTTCAATATCTCTCACATTTTTATAAAACATAAAAAACATGAAGTGTTGCTGCCACTGTACAAAGCATTGCTGAGACAGTACTTAGAACATTGTGCACAGTTTTGGCCCACTTACTGCAGGAGGAAGATAGCTGCATTGGGAGCAGTTCAGAAGAGGTTCAGTAGATTGACTCCAGAGATAAGGGGTTTACCTTATGAAGAGAGATTGGGCAGTTTAAGCCTGTCTTCCCTGGAGTTTAGAAGAGTTTTCCTTCATGAAAAAGTACAAAAGTCTGAGGCCAAGTATCAATCGACTCAAGAACAGCTTCTTTCCTGCTGCTGCCAGACTTTTGAAGGGACTTAGGTTGCATTAAGTTGATTTTTCTCTACACCCAAGCTATGAGTATAACACTACATTTTGAGCACTGAAACAGCTGTATTTCCATGAGCTCTGGCACTACTCTGAATCATGCAGCACAGAAAAAGGCCCTTAGGACAATTGTGTCTGCACCGGTCAAAGACAAACAACCAGGAATATATACCAGTAAGTGCTGGTCCCATTTCCCAGCAACTGCCCCATAGCATTGTATGCCTTGGCATCGCAAATGCACACCTAAATACTTAAAAATCATAAGGATCTTTGCCTCCACCACTCCAACTCCAACGATCTTATGTGTGAAAATGTTTTCCCTCACAAAAATACTCTCCAGCCCAGGCAACGTCCTGATAAATCTCCTCTGCTCCTTTCCAGAGCTATCACATCTCTCCTATAATGTGGATTCCAGAACTGCATGCAATACTTTGGCTGTGGCCTAATCAACATTTTGTATAGTTCCAGCATAACCTTCCTACTCTTAAATTCTATGCCTAAGCTAATAAAAGCAAGTATGGTATATGATTTCTTAAGCTCTTTATCCACCTGTCCTGCTATCTTAAGGGACTGGTGTACATGCACACCAAGATCCCTCTGATCCTCAGTGCTTCCCAAGGTCCTGTCATTCATCATGTAATCCCTTGCTTTGTTTGCCTGCACAAGTGCATCACCTCACACTTATCCATATTGAATTCCATTTGCCACTGATAAGCCCATCTGACCAGCCCATTTATATCCTCCTGTAATCTAAGGCTATCCTCCTCACTATAATCCACCCTATCAATTTTCATATCACCCGCAAACTTAAAGATCAACCTTCCTACATTCTAAATCATTCATATAAATCATAAACAGCAACACTCATTTTGTAATCCTTTCATTTATCCTAATGCACAGCCAATAAGTACCTAATCCAGGAGTGAAAACTCCATAATACGTACCAGGAAGTTTTGGGACAAAATGCTGAGTTAAGTCATGAAAATCTTTGATTGAAAGAAGCAGTTGGAGGAAGCTGAGCCCTCAGTATGATGATATGATCAGTGCGCAGGCTCGCAACCCAGCAACATCCAAGGCATTGTAGATGATGTCCATCAATATGATTAACATTATAGACAACAAACTCAGATTTTTGGCACAGAATTTCAGTCCTCATATTGTTGAACTACAGAGTACCAGTAAGGAGCTTGATGAAGCTGAGGAAAGAATCCTTACTGTTGCAAATGTAGCTTCCTCAGTTGAGGCCCATTTTCAATGCTTGGAAAATCACCAAAATGGTACATCAGATATCCTGATCGATCCTGGGAATCAGGGCAGGAGGAGTGTCCATATCGCTGGCACTCCAGAAGGAGCTAAGGGCAAGCTCCTAGCTAAATTATCTGAGAACTGGCTACCACATTTTCTTAATCTTAAACGAAAACTGGGTGGATTAATCTTGAAGGGGCACGTCATATCCTGTTTTGGAGGCCTGACCCCCAGATGGTAATCATGCATTTTTATACCGTTGGTATAAAAATGAGGCTGGAAAGCATCTGAATGTTATCTGAATGCAATTTGTCCTTCCTTACCCTGCTACCCTGAGGGTGACATCTGATGGATCCTTAAGGCTGTTTGACAACTCTGCAAAGGCTTTGGCCTCTCTAAACTCAGTGGGTAGCAGTAATTTGGAATCATAATCTGCGCTTTAACACTAATCCTGGACTTTACCCTTATCGTTAATCTACTTTTTTGAGTTTGTGATATGATTCACTATGGTGAATTTCACTGTTATCTTTTGAAAACCAGGGACATCCATTTGTTCATAATGGAATGCATCCCTTAGCATGTTCCTTTAATTACACTGATTTTAAGATACAGATTTAATTCCACTATATCCTAGCTGTGTCAGGGTGCAAGGTGGCACAAGGGACTACCTGCATTGCTTCTGGTCCTGTGTCAAAATTCAATTCTAGTGACTTAATATCCTTAAAGTGTTAGGGAGCACACTGCATAGATTGTATGGCACTCGGGCTGTGCAACATGTATCCATTTTTCTTCTTATAATCTTTGTATTTCTAATGGCATAATGTACTATCTAGTGCTACTTACTCTTGTCATGGCTAATATGAGTAGCACTATTGCAGGGAGGTGAGTGGCTGGTTTAGGGTAGAGATTGCGGACATGGCTCAATGAGTCCTCCAACTAGTGAGGAAACCATCCCCCCACCAAACTTAGAACTACTGGTATTGCGTAGTGTGCTCCTGTACTTTTGTTATTTTGGGGTCAAAGAATTTCTGACAGACTCCTGTAGATGTGCAGACAGAACATATATTCTGAGACAAAAAATTGTTTTGTATCAATAGCACCTCTGATATAGCTGGAGATGGGGAAATTATGCTTTGATGTGCACCGAAGCATGGTGCAAGAACCTTTGGCTGATCAGCCTTTTCTATACCTGTGTCAATGTCCTCTATTCTCCTTGGCTGAATATGCAATGGCAGCAGCTACTTTGAAAATCCTGGAATGCAAGTGCTATGTTTTGCAAACCAATGCAACTGCATGCAGTGTGTCATATGATTATTTGGTGACATCATCAGAGACATTTCCGAGCTTTTCCCTCTCTTCCGTCCTGGACTGTAAGCAAGTAACACCTATCTAATAAAACTCCACTAACTGGTTAAGTAACCCACCATATAGCAAGCTTTTCATTCTTTTATCTTTGCTGTTAAAATGCACTGACTGCTTTAGTGTATAACAATAAATTACATGACTATCTCTTATATCCTGTAAGTGAAGACATGCACCATTATGCCATGGACTCGTGGCTTTATCTTGTTATCCTGTTTTCCCCCAATCTCTGAAACATCCTTTCATTGTTTCCATCTTTGCAGAAGCTGTTTGTAATAAACAAGGAATAATCTGAACTAACTGCATTGCTGTGTGCTTATGTGGAAAAATGATTCTGCTATTCTGTACCAATCCTTGAGGGTTTGTTACGTTATGTGTAAAAATGGGAAAAATCTTTCATTAAAAAATATATTTTTAAAAATTATAGGAGCTGCCATCAGACTGAGAACATGCAGATGGATGTCTACAGAAATCAGGGAATTATCCAAGAGTAATCAGTAAGTTCCAAAAGGAAGAAAATTATTTTTTCCAGGCCAATCTGAAAAAGAGCACACATAAATGTCTTTGCCAAAAAGCCCCAGAATGGAATATTGCAATTATCCGGGTGTGAGGTCACTAAGGGATTTAAACCCAAGGATGGAAATTCTGACTTTTAACTACTAGACAACCAGGAACATTTGCAGCTTTATGAACACAGCAGTGGAGGAGCAGGACTTCATGTAATTTAGTAAAAAGGGAATTATTTCATCATAACATGATTCAGATGTAATTTCAATGATGTCCCCCCACCACAACTCTTAAAAATAATTGTACTCATTTTCCCATCCCAAACCGAGTGCTTTTCCATTTGTTATTTGGTAAACATCTTCTCAGGCTTATTTTCTTTGACATAACAATAAAATGTCTGCAGCAGTTTTGAACATGCCCATGATATTAGTCATTATTTTCCAACTGCCACTGTCTGCTAAAATTCAAAGAAAATGCAGTGTTAGACCTCAATGCCTCTTAGTGAACAGTTTCCACCACAATCTTGGACACAGCACACTGGAACAGATTTATTTATTATGCAAAGATTCTTTCTTAAAAGTTCTGAGGCTGTTAATAGCTGTGTGGTCTTACTCAAACAGCACCAGTTCTAACCAGCTACCTACAGGATAAACAAAATCATACAATACAGAGTTAGGCCACTCAGCCTCAAGTGCCTGTGATAGAGTTCTCTAATTAGTCCTACTATCTTCTTCGCTTCCACTTCATTTTCCCCCAGTTTGAAGATACCAATAAAATTGAGCAATGAATGGCCAATTACAAATATCAGAGAATGAAAAACATTGACCTGAAGAGGACGACTGCTACCAGTGATCAACTTGCAGCAGGTGCCTCTGAGAAAAGAGGCTGTGCCAGTCTGTTGTGAACCAAAACAAATTATTACTTCATCACAGTTATCTGACAAATATCTATCATAATCTATTTCCTTCTAGATCTGGTACCTACCCTTCCATGGGTTGTACACCTAGACAAAGTTAAAGTCTGGAGAGCAATGGATTGAAACCAAAAGGGAAATAAGTACAAATGACCCATGACAAAGTATGGAATGTTATTACACATACCTCCCCACAGGCTTCACAAGGAGACCCAACTGCTCCTATTTGTAAAACGAAACTCCTTAACGCAAAATCAAATCCCTCAGCATAAAACTGATTCACTCATACTTTTTCAATAAGAAAACTTCCTAGACAGCATCAATAATCTTTGTTTTAAATGGTACACTGCTTAAGCTTGCTAGTTGGCTTCAAGACAGTAACAGAATGGGAATAAAGGGTAGCTGTTCACAGTTTCCACTATCTGGAAGTTGACATAATTTGCGTGTTCATTTGCATTCATTACACATCAATTTTTCTTTATTCAATCTTGGGATGTGGATGCTGCTGGCTATGCCAGCATTTATCGCTCATCCCTAAATGGCCTTAGGAAGGTGGTGGTGAGTTACTTTTCAGAACCACTGCAGTTCATGTGGTGTAGGTATACCCACAGTGCTGAGGGAAGGAGTTACAGGATTTTGATCCAGCAAGTGAACAGCTACCTCGCTAAATATTTTTAAGACGTGGGTTGATGGGTTTTTGATAAGAGAGGGGATTAAGGGTTATGGGGAGAGGGCGGGAATGTGGAACTGAGCCACGACAGATCAGCCATGATCTTATTGAATGGCGGGGCAGGCTCGAAGGGCTAGATGGCCTACTCCTGCTCCTATTTCTTATGTTCTTCTGTTCTAACAGTGACACGTTTCCAAGTCAGGATAGTGAGTAGCTTGGAGGGGAAATTCCAGATGGCTGTGTTCCCATGTGTCTAATGCCTTAGCCCTTTCAAGTGGTAGCAATGGTGGGTTTGGAAGGTACTACCTAAAGAGGTTTGGTGAATTCTTGCAGTGAACACTGTAGATGGTACACACAGCTCCGCCTCAGCATTGGTGTGGAAGGAGCAAATATTTTTGTATGGGGTGCCAATCAAGCAGGCTGGTTTGTCTTAGTAGGTGTGAAACTTCATGAATGTTGTTGAAGCTGCAATCATCCAGGCAAGTGGACAGTATTCCATTACACTCCTGAGTTGTGCTTTAAAGATGGTGGACAGGCTTTGGGGAGTCAGGAGGTGAGTTACTTGCTGCAGGATTCATAGCCTCTGACCTGCTCTTATTGCAGTATTTATAGGGACAGTCCAGTTCATTTCTGGTCAATGGTAACACCCAGTATATTGTTCATAGGGGATTCAGCAATGTCGACGTCAGTGAATGTCAAATGACGATGGTTAGATTCTCTCGCTGGAGTTGGTCATTACCTGGCATTTGTGTGGCATGAATGTTACTCGTCAGCTCAAACCTTGATATTGTCGAAGTCCTGCTCAATTGGGGCATGGACTGTTTCAGTAGGAGGAATTGAACATTGTGTAATCAGCAGTGAACATCTCTACTTTGGACTTTATGATGGAAGGAATGTCATTGATGAAGCAGCGGAAGATGGTTGAGCCAAGTACACTACTCCTACAGTGATGACCTGGAGCTGAGATGATTGACCTTGAACAATCACAACCATCTTCCTTTCGTGCTTAGTATAACTTCAACCGTAAGAACATAAGAACTAGGAGCAGGAGAAAGCCAACTGGTCCCTCGAACCTGCCCTACCATTCAGTAAGATCATGGCTGATCTTTTCATGGACTCAGCTCCACTTGCCCACCTGCTCACCATAACTCTTAATTCCTTTACTGTTCAAAAACTTATCTATCCTTGCCTTAAAAACATTCAATGAGGTAGACTCAAGAGCTTCACTGGGCAGGGAATTCCACAGATCCACAACTTTGGATGAAGAAGTTCCTCCTCAACTCATTCCTAAATCTGCTCCCCCTTATTTTGAGGTCCCCCCCCATCTCACCACCACCCCCCCCCCCCATCTCACCCCCCGCCCCCAGTTCTAGTTTCTCCCATTGGCAGAAACAACCTCTCTGCTTCGATCTTATCTATTCCCTTCATTATTTTACATGCTTCTTTAAGATCCCCCCTCATTCTTCTAAATTCCAATGAGTATAGCCCCAGTCTACTCAGTCTTTCCTCATAAGCCAACCCTCTCAACTCCAGAATCAACCTAGTGTATCTTCTCTGCACCTCCTCCAGTGCCAGTATATCCTTTCTCAAGTAAGGAGACAAAAACTGTGCACAGTACTCCAGGCATGGCCTCACTAGCCAAAAGAGCTACGACATAGCCTCGCTGTTTTTAAACTCCTTCCTCTAGCAATGAAGGATGAAATTCCATTTGCTTTCTTAATTACCTACTAACTCTGCAAACCAATATTTTGCAATTCATGCACAAGGACACCCAGGATGCTGCAATTTTTACCATTGAAATAATTATCCATTTTGCTGTTATTCCCATCAAAATGGATGATCTCACATTTACCAACATTGTATTCCATCTGCCAGACTCTTGCCCACTCATTCAAACTATCTATATCCCTTTGCAGATTTTGTGCCCTCTGCACAATTGCTCTACCACTCACGTTAGTGTCACCTGCAAACTTTGACACATTACACTTGGTCCCCAACATCAAATCATCTACGTAAATTGTAAACAATTGCAGTCCCAACCCTGAGGCACACCACTAGTCACTGAACCAGCAAGGAGTTTTCCCAGATTTCCAATAATGACAGTTTTGCTAAGGCTCGATCAAATGCTGCTTTGATGTCAAGAGTAGTCATCGTCACATCACCTCTGGAGTTCAGCTGAACATGTTTGAACCAAGGCTGTGAGGCAAGGAGCAGATAGCCCTGTCAGAACCTAAACTGAGCATTTGGCAGGTTACTGCTAAGCAGGTGTCACTTGATAGCACTGGTGATTAACCCTTCCTTCTCTATTGATAATCAAGAGTAGGCTTATGGGGTGGTAATTGACCAGGTTGTATTCCTCTTTCTTGAGCTGTAGCTTCACCAGGTCAACACTTCATTTTTAAGGTATACCTGGAGGGTGCTCATGGCATGTCATCCTGCACTCTTCATTGAAACGGAATGATCCCCTGGCTTGATGGTAGTGGTAGAGTATTAGGTGAAAGGTAGTGAAGTTACAGATCGGTTGAGTACAATTCTGCTGCTGCTGATGCCTAGTCTCACATTGCTGGATCTGTCTGAAACTTATTCCATTTAGCATGGTGGTAATCTCACATAATTTGATGGAGGATATATTGTCAATGAGAGGACAGGATTTCATCTCCAAAAAGATGGTGTAGATGCATCTACGGCACGAAGGTTGGTGAGGATGAGATCAAGTATGTTTTTCCCTCTGCTGATTGACTCACCACCTGCAACAGACCCAGTCTAGCAGTGAACCATTGAACCATAGAAAGCCTGCAGAAGGCCATTCGACCCATTAAGTCTGCATCAAATCTCCAAAAGCATTTTACCCAGCTAAACTAAATTTACAAAAAGCAGACTCTGTTTTAACACATTTTAATAAGTTAATTTGACGTTTATCTTCATAACCTATCACTAGAGATGTACAACCCTGCCAGCCCACGTATGCAAGATTAAATCTGCTTCCATGGGGGAGGGGGTGGACATAAAATACTGGCCATGATGCGAGTGGTGTTGGGTTTGTCAGAAGATGATCACATTCTGCGCAGAGAATGAACAGACTGGAAAGTGGAGGTCTAAGGTTTCATCGCTAGGCCCAAAAGCCCAGACAAATACTTACTTTTCCAGACCTTTCTGGCAGGTCTGATACTCAGTACATGTAAGGCAGGGAACGTCATAAATTCTGGCTCAATTCTTAAATGAATGTAAGCTTTGTCAAGAGAAAATAGGACAAAAGGAAAAAAATTGAGCTTTCGAACTCCAGGATAGCTATTCTGTTTGAAGCTAGAGAAGACAGCAAGGTCAAGAATGTAATTAAGTAAAGACTAAAGCTGAAGCTGCTGTGTGTATTTCTAGGACACGAAGGATTAAATGAATCCGGATTTTCATGAGACCACTGAAATTTTTCAGGAAATTGTCGTGTAGACCTTTTGTAATGATGATGTGTATTAAGAGAAAGTGATTAATATAAAGTAAAATCATCAAAAGAATTCAGACGTGTTGAGTGATATGAAAGAACAAAGCAGAAGAGAGGACAGTGACCTGTTTAAGGGCAAAGAGGGACTCAGAACAATTAGAACAATTTCACCTACAGCACAAGTAGAACAAATTAACAAAGAGTAAATAAAGATTAAACATAGTTTTGCTGAGAGAACAATACAGGCACAAATCACACTCAAAATCATATTTTGTTTGCTGTGAAGTCACGGTTGCAGCTTCTGCTCAAACATATGTATCAACAAATGTAAAATCTCTTTTGAACGAGTCTAATTGGACTGCATTTTAAAATGTAATTGGGCTTGTTCCTTGAATTAAAAACATTCTTTGAAATTTTGAAGAGTAGTAAACTGATGTAATTGTTATTGATAGAACTGAAAATGGATTTATCACAAATAAAAACATTTTTAACAGGAATGCCTAGAGTACCGACAAGTGAATGTAACTTTTAACAATTATGAAGGATTCTCCCTTGGGGACCAGTTGTTGATGTGGTCTCATATGATGTTTAGCCAAATCTTAAGTTGCAGATCCAATTGCAAATATCACACGTTACATGTTATGTCACTGTTGGATGGGTGGGTGAAGGCACCAGCTTTGTAGAGTGCTCTGGGGACTTGGCTCTATACTCATCAAATAATGACATTGGTTGAATCCAGAGACTTCTCCATCTCAATCTGTCTGAGGCTGTTTTCGCTCATGTATTGGACGAGGCCCAACTTACAGACTCAGATTGGCTTTCAAAACGTCTTTGTATCCAAGTCTGGCACATGCTCTGGTTTGAGTTCTCATGTTCAACTGGCTGGATAATATCACCTTTGGTAAGGGGGAGCCCCCACACTAACTGCATGATTGTGATGAGCATGCTCTTGATACTACACTGCAAGAACATTGACGTTAGCAATTTTTCCCTGTCACTTGGTGTTTCAGATCTATCAGAAGAAGAGAAAGTCGAATGCATGCAGTTACTTTATATGACACAGTAGGTTGTCCGTGCCTCATTACCATCAGGAAATGATGTGAGAATCACTGCTTGGTGGACTTTGATCTTCATTATGACGCAAGCTCCAAAGCCTGCTGAGCGCTGAGCTTGCTTTTCCAGAAATTGAGTGATTTTATCATCCAACTTGGAACTGTTAGACAGAATACTCCCAAGGTAGCGAACAGAGTGAGGGGTGCATTGTTAATTGTAACAATGGAGTTTTGTGGAGCAAGAGCTCTGTCTTGTTCAGAGATTTAGTGAAAGACTAAAGAATTCTGAGGTAAATGCAAAATGGTCAAAAAACAGCTGGCTGTTTTCCTTAGTGTGTGCCATGAGGGCACAACTGTTAGCAAACTAAAGTTTACTTAGTAACTGTTCTGTAATCTTTGAGCGAGCCTCAAGCCTTTGTAGACTGAAGAGACTGCAGCCTGTCCTGAACTCAATATATACTCCAATGTCAAAGTCTCTGAGCACATACAATGACATGATAGAAAAGCAGATGGCAAATCAAACTGGAGCCATTGTGCAACCTTGCTTGATGCCATTGATCTCAGGAAAAGGCATCTGACAAGATAGCATTCATAAGAACATAAGAAATAGGAGCAGGATAGGCCATCTAGCCCTTCTTGCCTTCCCCGCCATTCAATAAGATCATGGCTGATCTGAAGTGGATCAGTTCCACTTTCCTGCTTTCTCCCCATAACCTTAATTCCCCTGTCTATCAGAAACCTATCTACCCATGACTTAAATATATTCAGCAAGGTAGCCTCCACCACTTCAACGGGCAGAGAATTCCAGAGATTCACCACCCTTTCAGTGAAGAAGTTCCTCCTCAACTCTGATCTAAACTGCACCCCCCCCCCGCAACTTATTTTGAGGCTATGCCCTCTAGTCCTGCTGTCCTTTCTAAGCAGGAAGAATCTCTCTACCTCTACCCTATCCATCCCCTTCATTATCTTATACACCTCTATAAGATCCCCCCCCAAGCCTTCTAAACTCCAACGAGTACAGACCCAGTCTATTTATGCTCTCTTCATAGGGTAACCCCCTCACCTCCGGTATCAGCCTAGTGAACCTTCTCTGCATTCTCTCCAAGGCCAATATATCCTTCCGCAAGTGCAGCAACCAAAACTGCACACAGTACTCCAGCTGCAGCCTCAACAGTACCCTGTACAGTTGCAGCAAGACCTCCCTACTTTTATATTCTAGCCCCCTTGCTATAAAGGCCAACATTCCATTTGCCTTCTTGATCACCTGCTGCACCTGCAGACTGGGGTTTTGTGACTTGTGCGCAAGGGCACCCAGGTCCTTCTGCACCGTAGCATTCAACATCAGAATGGCCTTCTTGCTTTCAAGAACTGAGCACATGACCATGATCATTTTTTCAGGGCAGCCCATATTTGTACAGCACTTTCCACAGGCCTTCACGGATTACTGATTTGAAAGCCTTGGTCAGGTCAATGAACACCATACAAAAACATTATGGAGGAACATTTATTAGCTTAATTAGCATAGACTGGTCATTTTTCTGATGAATTGAGTATTTTCTTAGTGTTAAAAGCTTTTGAAAATCATGTATACCTAAAAAAAATGTATTTGAAGAATCTCTTTGAATAGGAACAAAGCAAGTTGCCACATACATTAATTCAATTTGCAGGTGCGGCTGGAGCCAGCTTTTAGTGTGCTGTTTTTAAAATCAGCTTCAAAAATCATGAAAACTTCTTTCACTGGATTAAATGACTGGGTGAATTGCAACTCTATCGACAACACCTTCCAAGCTTGAACATGAATTCTTTAAAAGTTGCTGAAAGTGCATCTTGGCAGAAATTCCAATCTTATGATGTCAATTTCTCCAAAATGCTTAGGCCGAGACAATGATAAATGATCCACAGCACTGTTCATGAGCAGAATACAGAATGGGCAACAAGGTCATCAGTGGATTGATCATGCTCAAAACATACTGGCCATCATGGACTATACCATAAATTGCAGGGTCATTTGAGAACAAATGACACTTTTCATAATTTTAGCTTGTGTCAACATATGGGTAAAAAGACATGGCAGCCATGGAGTAAAAAAAATGGAGAGTTGCCAGAAGCATAATTTTCAGCCCGGGGCAGGAATTTAAGATGAAAATCTGTACCCTGCTAATTCTAGTTCTGAGATTTCAGTAATGGGAGGCATATTCCTCTTTATTTACATCATTCACACATAGCTAATATCTATTGATAGAATCATAGAAATCCTACAGATCAGAAGGAAGCCATTCGGCCCATCGAATCTGCATCGACAACGATCCCACCTAGGCCTTACCCTCATAACTACACATGTTTATTCCGCTAATCTCTCTAACCTACACATTCTGGGACACAAAGGGATAATTTTGGGGGACATAGCTTTAAATTAAGGGATGGTAATCATAGGACGGATGTCAGAGGTAGGTTCTTTACTCAGAGGGTAGTAAGGGCGTGGAATGCCCTGCCAGCAGCAGTTGTGGACTCGCCAACTTTAAGGGCGTTTAAATGGTCAGTGGATAGGCATATGGATAACATTGGAATAGTTTAGGTTAGAGGGTCATTAGATTGGTTCCACAGGTCAGCGCAACATCGAGGGCCGAAGAGCTTGTACTGCGCTGTAATGTTCTATGTAATTTAGCAAGGCCAACGCACTACTTGCACATCTTTGGACTGTGGGTGGGAACCAGAGCACCCAGAGGAAACCCACGCAGAAAATGGAATTTTAAACCAGGAATCAAACATCAAAATTGAAATTCTGAGTTATTAAATAGGAAAAAAGGTTCACCTCCGGTGCAAGTTTGCAAACTAGTTTTCACAACATCATATTGGCTGCCCTTTCAATTAACAACAGGGCAGGCGACTGCATTTGCACAGTATACTATGTTGTGCTTACTGTATCACCAAAAAACAGCAAGTGTTTCGAAATGCTATTTAGTAAGAACATAAGAACATAAGAAATAGGAGCAGGAGTAGGCCATCTAGCCCTTTGAGCCTGCCCCGCCATTCAATAAGATCATGGCTGATCTGTCGTGGCTCAGTTCCACATTCCCGCCCTCTCTCCATAACCCTTAATCCCCTCTCTTATCAAAAACCCATCAACCCACGTCTTAAAAATATTTAGCGAGGCAGCCTCCACCACTTCAACGGGCAGAGAATTCCAGAGATTCACCACCCTTTGAGTGAAGAAGTTCCTCCTCAACTCCGTTCTAAACCGCCCCCCCCTCTATCTTGAGGCTGTGCCCCCTAGTCCTACTGTCCTTTCTGAGCGGGAAGAGTCTCTCCACCTCTATCCTATCCATCCCATTCATCATCTTATATGTCTCAATGAGATCTCCCCTCATTCTTCTAAACTCTAACGAGTACAAGCCTAGTTTATTCAGCCTCTCCTCATAGCTCAACCCCCTCAACTCCGGCATCAGCCTAGTAAACCTCCTCTGCACTCCCTCCAAGGCCAAAATATCCTTGCGTAAGTGCGGCGACCAAAACTGCACACAGTACTCCAGCTGCGGCCTCACCAATGCCCTATACAGCTGCAGCAAGACCTCCCTACTTTTATATTCAATCCCCCTCGCTATGAAGGCCAGCATCCCATTAGCCTTCCTGACCACCTGCTGCATCTGCAGGCTGGGTTTTTGCGACTCATGCACAAGGATTTAAATACTTCTAATCGCACTTTCACACTGCAATAAATCACCAGTGAACCATATGTTCTCAGCTTAAATCAGTATGATACAACTGGCAGAATGCAATTGAGGTGGTCTCAGATTACTTGATATAAAATGAAGCATTGGAGGAAATAGTGTCACGGGCAACATCTGAAATGGATAGCTGGTAATAGGGAAAAAAATGAAACTCTGTGGTCAGTAACACCAAACTGTAATTTCAATCTTAGCAACAAAAATCCAATGTTAGTGCTCTAGGGGGTAACAAATCTTATTATCTTGGTAGATTGTACTATAGAGTAGCTGCCTGGAAAGTGAAAATCTTGAACTCTGAATTTGGTTTTCAGACCACAATTTAATTATTACAAAATAAATTACTGACAGCTCCAAACATAAAGTGATTTGCCTGGTAATAAACATCCATTGGTCCGTACAACATCTATTTATCAGCATGGATTTCTCCTTTTAATAAGAATACTCTGACATGTACTACATCTTTTCAACATTTGCAACTTCATTTTACAGATCTGGCATCTCATTACACTGAGAACAGCAGCCAGGTTTTGTCACAGAACATTAAATAAGCAAATTACAATGTTTACAGGTTACTACAAATATGCAACTTACATTTATATTGTGCCTTTATGTAGAACAACATCCCAAGGCACCTTGCACAAGTGTGAGAAAAATAAACAAGCCAAAAAAGGAAACGTTGAGAAGTGTGTGATCAACATTTTAGTTAAAGATAACAACAAAAAATGCTGGAAACCACAGGCAAGTCTGATACCGTGGAGAGAACAGGCACATTTATCTTTCAGATGCCAATCCTTCTTCAGAACCAAAAACAAAATGAACAGAAAATAAGAAAGAGGAGATAAAATAACAAAGGCAAGTGTGTCAGATTCTGTCAGTAAAGTTAGAGATTATGCAAAGAGAGGTGCAAGGCAGGGGTTATTGAGACCACATCAAAAAACATTTATGGCCAGGCCCCTTTTGTGTCTCTCTCAGATAATCTGAAAGCATGTTAGAACTGATTTAGACAGTGAATTGCTTTGGAGGGCCAGACTTTCGGTGGAGCAAACACCTATTTAAGGCAATCTTGCATCTCTTACAGCAAGATAGACATTGAAATGAAAGTTGGGATAATTTGGGATGAACTGTAATAGATGCTGCCTGACAAGGGCTTCCAGGTTCAATGATGCAGTGCACATGGAGCAAATGATGCCAGGAAACAGTTCCTCTTCTCCATAACTGACAAAAGGGTGAATTGAGGAAAACTGCAACCACATTGGGAGGGAGCTGAGAATGTCAATGTCAGAAGTTTCATTCCCAAGAAATGGACGCTCTGCCAGAAAAAGTTCCATGAATTTTTCGGACAGCAAAGGTGAGAATGATGTCTTCCTTTCTCTTTTTCTCAAGACGAGACCTTGTCACAGCACTCCTATAGCTGCCCATCTGCCAGAATGTACAAATGCCCGGGGGGGGGGGGGGGGGGGTGGTGGTGGTGGTGGTGGTGGTGGTGGTGGTGGTGTGGTGTGTGTGTGTGTGGCAGCACGGGACTTGTAAATTGCGACATGTGGTCTGCCCATCACAAACCCTCAAACTGTCTCCCATTTTATAATGGTTGAGGACAAATATTGACCACTTAAATGCCACCCTCGCCATTATTTAAGCCAAAAGCAGGCAGAGACCTACGCCAAGCAGATTACCTGGCAATTTTTAATTGGGTGGGCTAGTGTTGGGAAAAGTGGAGGAGACTTCTTTTTGAAAGGTGGGGTCCCCTGAACCCAGTGGAGGCATCTGACCCAAAGTCATAACCACCCCCCTCCACTTTAACCCTCCCCAAAGCCTCTCAAAGCCAGCCCCTTTGTTGAGGTCTGCCTGCCTGGCACAGTCAACAACTAGGACTTGCCTTAAATACCAAAACCTCGTTTTCCATAGATCCAGAAGTGGTCATTGCTTAAACCTGGTGCTACCAGGGTCACAGACCAGCTGGACAATCAGATTGACGAACTAACTGGCAGCTCTTGCTCCACAGATGGAGACAGAAGTCTCACCCTGAGTTAACCATCACCTCACCAGCTTTACTGTGGGCAGGATCCCAACCGGCTTTTCAGCCCTGGTGCGAAGTTTGTGTTCCATGAATTCAGGCAATATCTTGATTTGTCTGACAATAGAGGCACTATACCATGTCTCTGGGCTGAATTGTTGCTGGAAGTGGAAGACAAAGAACAAAAAATACAAAGAAAATTGCAGCACAGGAACAGGCCCTTCGGCCCTCCAAGCCTGCACCAACCATGCTGCCCGACTGAATTAAAACCCCTACCCTCCCAGGGATCATATCCCTCTACGCCCAACCTATTCATGTACTTGTCAAGACGCCTCTTAAAAGTCACTACCGTATCCACTTCCACTATCTCCCCCAGAAACAAGTTCCAGGCACCCACTACTCTCTGTGTAAAAAATCTGCCTCGTACATCTCCTTTAACATTGCCTCTCGCATCTTAAACCTATGTCCCCTAGTAATTGACTCTTCCACCCTGGAAAAAAGCTTCTGACTATCCACTCTGTCCACGCCTCACATAATCTTGTGGACTTCTATCAGGTCTCCCCTCAACCTCCGTCGCTCCAGTGAGAACAAACCAAGATTCTCCAACCTCTCCTCATAGCTGTTGCCCTCCATACCAGGCAACATCCTGGTAAATCTTTTCTGTACTCTCTCCAAAGCCTCCACACCCTTCTGGTAGTGTGGCAATCAGAATTGAACGCTATATTCCAAGAGCAGCCTCACTAAGGTTCTGTAAAGCTGCAACATAACTTGCCCATTTTTAAATTCAATACCCCAGCTGATGAAGTCAAGCATGCCACATGCCTTCTTGACTACCTTCTCCACCTGCATTGCTACTTTCAGTGAACTGTATACCTGTACACCCAGATCCTTTTGCCTGTCAATACCCTAAAGGGTCCTGCCATTTACTGTATATTTCCTATCTGTATTAGATCTTCCAAAATGCATTACCTGACATTTGTCTGGATTAAATCCATCTGCCATCTGTCTGCCCAAGTTTCCAACTGATCTATATCCTGCTGTATCCTCTGATGATCCTCATCACTATCCACAAATCCACCAACCTTTATGCTTTTTGTCTAAGGCCAATACTTCTGCTCAGTGCTGGGCAAATGGATTAATCACAACTTTTCAATTCTGATTTAGACAGTTTAACATTGCAAGTTATTGAATTAAGGAATCATTATTTTCCAGAAAGTAGTTACAGTAGAAGTTTTCCATTCAGCCACAGAAAGCCATTATTTCCCTTAGGATTAGGTTTTTGATCAGCTGATAGAATCAAAAATCTTTTTTCCCCATTCAGTTTTATAAACTACCCCTCGATCCTTCTGTAAACTTTATACAGTTGTTGTTAACTGAACGATGAACCTCACTGTGGAAATTGCAAAGTCCAATATCCAGAACATATGCACTGGCCGTAGTGGTTTGTTTTTGAGAGGGTGAGGGAGTCACACAGTTTGTACAATCCATTTTTAATGATGGAAGGGCAAAACAGGAAATCGTATTAAACTTTAAGGAGCTTTGCCAACCAGTGATGAGGAGCTGCATCTGGCAGAGCAGAGACAAATCCTTGGAGCACAGGAGCAAATAAAGAGGAGCAGGAATGCTCCAGCTTCTGGATCAAACACAATCTTCAACACCAAACTTCATCGCTTTGCCAAACTTCACTTCCCATTCTCTGGAGTACTACCAATATAACACGGAAACACATTATTTTCCATGTGTTTTAATGACTTGGCAGAAACTTTTATTTCCATTATAAAGACCCATGTGACCCACAAATAATATCACCAATGTAGAGGCCTTGAGGTGCATCTCGAAAGTTCGCCGTCTACTAGTGGATGTGATGCTCTCCTTGAGACAGAGGATGAGATGGAGGGAGGCAGATTGATCATTAGTGTCTATCTGGAACCAAGATGCCTGTGGCAGCCATCCTTGCTATGATGCTGACAGGAGAGCCACTTCCAAAGGCTACTGCACTGTCCAGGATGGCTCTCTCCTTGGCATTCTGGGATCTGCTGACTGGGGGGCATAACATTTATAAGAAATAGGAGCAGGAGTAGGCCATCTAGCCCTTCGAGCCTGCCCCGCCATTCAATAAGATCATGGCTGATCTGTCGTGGCTCAGTTCCACATTCCCGCCCTCTCCCCATAACCCTTAATCCCCTCTCTTATCAAAAACCCATCAACCTGCTTCTTAAAAATATTTAGCGAGGCAGCCTCCACCACTTCAACGGGCAGAGAATTCCAGAGATTCACCACCCTGACTCTATCTTGCCACACACCCTGCTATAGCCAATAAGGGCATTGTAGCATTTCCAGCACTGCATCCAGGTCCTCCACATCACTCCTCTGTTGACCTCCAGCCATGCCCTCTTGATCAGTCTTGGTGTCCTCCTGTTACAACTAGCACAGCTAGGAGTGTGCCTCCATTTTGTTGACAAAAAGCAGCTTCAACAATGGCTATCATTTGACCTTCAGATTGGTTTCTGGCTTGTTCCTGCTTCCTTCTTCTGTCTACTGCCAGCAACTGGGTGGCAACATGACTCATAAACAATTAAATACTTTGCATCAGAACACTGCTTTTTCATGTTTGGTGAGGGTTTGGGATTCGAAAGGTAACAACTTTGGGGTTTTGACCCAGGAATTGAAATCCTACTTCATATTACTTCATCTTGTACTTTGAAACTGAATACAATACTCTCCATTTAACGCATGACTGGAACGTAAAAGTATCAAGGTTTTAAAATACTCCAATAAATGCAACGTATTTGACCTGGACAATCACTAATATAGTGTGAAATAATGCCAATCGTTCTCTAGTTTTACAAATTCCTAGTTTGTTATTGCTCTATTATTGCTAACCATGGACAGAAGATTCAAAGTTGAGCACTGCAGTTAAGTGCTTACAAAGCTAAACTACAAAGATCAAACACCAGATCAGTAAACTGATACACTTTTGCCATTCTGCTACACAAGATTCAAATGTTAATACAAGATAATCAAATCATTCCCAAGTGTTAGTAATACAGTGGTAACAAAATAAGTTAACGCTCTCCACGATATTATCATAGAATATCATAGAACCCTACAGTGCAGAAAGAGGCCCTTAGGCCCATCGAGTCTGCACTGAACACAATCCCACCCATACCCCCATATCTCTACATATTATGCCCACTAATCCCTCTAATTTACACATCCCTGTACACTAAGGGACAATATTATTGTGCACTCTGTTGAGATATTTATATTAATGAGTTCAACACCCTTGAAAGTCTACGTGTATCAATGAACATGTTCAGAAACAATCTTTCTGCAACAAAAAATAATTCTGCAGCTCCTGGATCTCAAGAATTGCTGGAAGTACTCAACAGGTCAGGCAGGCAAAACGACATTATAGATACATTCTTCATCAAAATGGAAGTTGATGACGAGTATTTAAAAAGGAATGAAACAAGATGAAGGAGGAGCTGAGAAACATACACACAATCCACAAAATGTTTAAATGGTCCTGAGGAGGTAGACACTAATCACCAACTCTCTCTTTGATACTGCAGTGAGGAGAACATACTGAACATGGAAGCTGGTGATATTGCTATCATTCTTCTTGCTCACCGGAAGGAGAGAAGATGGTGACTCCGATTGACCAGGCTTGCCAAAGGAAGGAGCAGAACTGTGGCAGAGTCTGCTCCACATGCAGAGGATGAATCCCAGAAAGCTGTCACTTGGAGGCACTTCTCTAGATGCAGAATCCACACGGCACCTAACAACACCACACATGCCCAGGGAACTGGTTGGTCACATCTTCACTTTTTGCAGAATTTGGCACCATGGGGCTTGAAGGGAATCCACTGCCAGTATCATTGAAAGTTATAGCGATGCTCAATTTTTGCACCAGTGGCTCCTTCCAGGGTTCCACAGGTGACCTCTGTGAGATTTTGCCAGCCTCCAAACACAAATGAATCCAAAAGGTGACGGACACAATATTCACAAGGGCATACAACTTCATCCGTTTCAATCTAGATCAGGCAAGCCAGGATGCAAGAACAATGGTCTTTGCGCAAATCTCTGGCTTTCCACAGGCGCAGGGTGCCATCCACTGCACTCGTGTGGTATTTGGACCTCCAATGCATCAAATAGTAGTTCATATCATGTGGACTGCAAGGGCTTCTACAGCTGGTATGTAACCACATGAAAGGCATCCTCCAGGGTGTGCTGGATTCCCAGGAAGTGTCATAGTGGCTACATTCAAAGCAGCTCTCAGATCCCCAGCATGTTTCAAAATCGTCAAAGACTACAGGGTTGATTCCTTGGGGACAAGGGCTACCTATTGAGGACAATTCTGATGGTGCCTGTGCGGAGGTCAGAGAGTGCAGGTGAGACAAGAGACAATAAGGCTCACATTACAATCTGTGCTTCGGTGGACCATACCATAGGTGCTGAAGATGAAGTTCTGGTGCCTGCACCAGTCTGGTAAAGCTCTATAATACAATCCACAAAGGGTGTCACACATCATGATCACTTGTTGTGCCCTGTGCAACCAGACGTTCCAATGGCAGAAAGAACTGCCAGAGGAGGGGATGGAGCAGCATATGGATGTTTCCTCCAAAGATGAGGACATCGATAGGGATGAGGCTGAGGATGTCCTTAAGGAAGAGGATGTCAGCCATGAGGCAATGGCAATGTCCAAATGAGACAGATAAGCTCAAGATGTGCTTATCACATCTAGATTCATGAAGATTGAGGAGTACATTTAGTGAGGACACACCATTACCTTCACATGGCATCGATGAGCACTGCTATCCCATCTGACTGATGGCAGTGCACACTCAGGCAATGGATTCTGATAGTCCATACGCTCCAGGAGGATGATGACACCTTGCAGTGGGGACAGTGCACTGATCCTCAGGGAGCTTCTGCGAATGTCTGACTCCTGTATAGATGTTGGCAGCTCACTTGCTCTCAAAGACTAGGGTCATATCATGGCGATGCAGTGGGCAAATTTTCACCTGTCCTGATCTTATGACATCATTCCTGAACTGTCCCCTTGAGGTGTAGTGTCACCGGAGACTGATGGCACACACATGCCTCCCTCTCTCACTCACGTGTGCACATGCACATCCCTCTCTTGCATACACTCGCCTTAGAGCAGAGTGTGGCCTGTGCTGGACTCATCACTATGAAGGCACCCACTCGGAAACCTGTGACGAGATCCTCTCTTCTCATCAGTCTGCTGTTCATCCTCATCCAATCAGAGGCTGGTGGTCCCCAGTTGGGAATCCCTGGCTTAGGCTGGGTTCAAGAAAGAATGGTGCAAGGGCTTGATTGTCAAGGACAGGAGTTATGTGAGAAGGCTCAAGAAGTTAATGACAAGTGGATAACATCAAAGGCTAGGTTTCACATCATGTTTCAGACAAAGAACTCAAATTTTAAAGGATATTTCAAGACAAAGTAATCTTTACCAGACCAAAAGATCTGTCAATAATGTTCCCAGATCCACTACTAAAAAGAGGTATGAAGTAAAAGACATTAGGATGCCTCAACAGAGAAGGCACTGGACAGAAACTTCTACAGTTAGATCCATGTTAACACTTTTGGGAAACTTGAGAAGTTATAAACATGAGGCAGCAAAAACTGAAAAAAACTGGACAGATCTAATGGTCTGGTAAAAATTACTTTGTCTTGAAATATTCTTTAAAATTTGAGCAAAGACCTCATAGGCTAACTTGTTATCCTTGGAACATAGGAGGGGTGACTTAATTCACCGTATAAAATTATGAGGGCCTGAAGAGAGTAAATAGAAATTTACCCTCTTCAGAAGGGTCAAAGATCAGAGACTAATGTAATCGGTAGAAAGGTTAGAGGAGATATGAGGAAACAAGTTCACTCAGAAGGTGGTAGAGATTTGGAACCCATTTACTGAAAGGGTGATGGGGCAGAAACTCACACCACATTTAAAACATTCACCGTAACCTACAGAGCTACGGACCTTACAGGGAGGTGGGATTAGGCCTGGTTGCTCATCAATAGTGATGGACATGATGGGCTGAATGATCTCTCTTTGTGTCATAAATTTTCCATAATTTCCAAAAGAAATAAGACAGATAGGGATGGTCTCACATGCATTTATGCTGTCAAATCTTTATATCTGTCATGGTGAAATGTTTTTGTGAATTACTAACGTGTTTATAGAACATAGAACATTACAGTGCAGTACAGGCCCTCCGACCCTCGATGTTGCGCCGACCAGTGGAACCAATCCAATGACCCTCTAACCTAAACTATTCCAATGTTATCCATATGCCTATCCACAG
Source organism: Carcharhinus amblyrhynchos (assembly GCF_965287045.1). Lineage (NCBI taxonomy): Eukaryota > Metazoa > Chordata > Chondrichthyes > Carcharhiniformes > Carcharhinidae > Carcharhinus > Carcharhinus amblyrhynchos. Next base: position 133,612,271 of record NC_137324.1, on the reverse strand, counting down.
ACCATTTGAACACCCTTAAAGTTGGCGAGTCCACAACTGCTGCAGGCAGGGCATTCCACGACCTTACTACCCTCTGAGTAAAGAACCTACCTCTGACATCCGTCCTATAATTACCACCCCTTAATTTAAGGCTATGTCCCCTTGTGTTAGCCACCACCATCCGAGGTAAAAGGCTCTCACTGTCCACCCTATCCAATCCTTTGATCATCTTGTATGCCTCAATCAGGTCACCTCGTAACCTTCTTCTCTCCAATGAAAATAACCTCAAGTCCCTCAGCCTTTCCTCATAAGACCTTCCCACCATACCAGGCAACATCCTGGTAAACCTCCTCTGCACCCTTTCCAATGCCTCCACATCCTTCCTATAACACGGAACTGTACACAATACTCCAAGTGCGGCCGCACCAGAGTTTTGTACAGTTGTAACATGACCTCATGGCTCCGAAATTCAATCCTTCTACCAATAAAAGCTAACACACCGTACGCCTTCTTAACAACCTTATCAACCTGGGTGCCAACTTTCAGGGAGCTATGCACATGTACCCCGAGCTATGCACATGTACCTATGCACATGTACCCCTCTGCTCGTCCACACTACTAAGAGTCCTTCCATTAGCCCTATATTCTGTACCCCTGTTATTCTTACCAAAGTTTATTTCTGCTTTAAACTCTGTTAAACTCAACACATCTACCATATTGGTTTCAGTCAATCCCAATTGATTAAAAAAAAAACAATAAATTGGAAAGATTAGAATCGCTCCAATCAAATTTTCTGATACCTGCACCAGAGACATTCATACATCTTGTCGTCAGTGCAGGTTTTGCTTTTAATTATTCTAAGGTCCTCAATGCAGCCAAGTAAAATCTCACCTGACAACATCATAGAGAAGTTCCAATAAAATGCTGTAGAAGTCAAACTTGTGATCGAGGTCATTTGCTTCCCTGAGGAGGAGGAAATGGAAGCATGATTAAATTCATTTAAAAAGCAGAATTTAAAGAAAAGAGGAAATCATGATAACATTTAATGAGGAGGGCATTGCAGCCCAGTTGTTAAACAATAATTCAGAGATCTAGATGAATAGTCCTAAAACCATGGCTGGGATTTTGCTGTAGATACAAGCTGTTGCTGCCAGCACTGTAAGCAAGTGACGTGGCCAACCAAGGTCAGCAACTAGGAGGAAGCAATTTAGGCTCAAGTGGCCAGGTGGCAGGCCTGACTAGTCAAGGAGTGGAGATGCTGCTGAGGTGGTCAATGTAGCATTAGCTGACACCAGTAGAGCTACTGGCACCACATTTAAAGGGCTATTTGCTCACTCTCAATGCTACTACAGCTCTCCTATTGACTTTGTCTGTGACACTCAAACTCTCCTACCAAAGGTGTCTATAACATTCTGAAACCCTCCAAATGACCATGTCTGTGATATTCTGAAACCCTCTTACTGACCACGTCCGTGACACTCTGAAAACACTCTTACTGCCTGTGTCTGTGACACTCTGAAACACTCCTACTGACCACCTCGATGACACTCTGAAACCCTCTTACTGTGTCTGAGACACTGTGAAGCCCTCTTACTGACCGTGTCTGAGACACTCTGAAACCCTCTTACTGACCGTGTCTGAGACACTCTGAAACCCTCTTACTGACCGTGTCTGAGACACTCTGAAACCCTCTTACTGACCGTGTCTGTGACACTCTGAAACCCTCTTACTGACCGTGTCTGAGACACTCTGAAACCCTCTTGCTGACCGTGTCTGTGACACTCCGAAACACTCCTACTGACCACATCCATGACACTCTGAAACCCTCTTACTGACCGTGTCTGAGACACTCTGAAACCCTCTTACTGACCGTGTCTGAGACACTCTGAAACCCTCTTACTGACCGTGTCTGAGACACTCTGAAACCCTCTTACTGACCGTGTCTGAGACACTCTGAAACCCTCTTACTGACCGTGTCTGTGACACTCAAACTCTCTTACAGCCTGTATCCACAAACTGAACTGACCAGCCATATAAATACTATGGACACAAGAGCAGATCAGAGGCTGGGAATTCTGCAGGACATAATTCATTTTCTAACTCCCCAAAGTCAGTCCACAAGGCACAAGTCAGGAGTGCAATGGAATACAGTCCACCTGTCTGGATGAGTGCAGTTCCAACAACACTCAAGAAGCCGGACACAATCCTGGACAAAGCAGCCCGCTTGGTTGGCACCTGATCCACCCCTTCAACTTCCACTCCCTCTGCCACTGATGACAATGGCAGCAATTTGTCCCATCAATAGTGGTAGGGGATTCAGCAATGATTTGAGTTTCAAAGGGAAAGGGTTGGATCCTTTCTTGTTGAAGGTGATCATTGCCTGAGACTTATGCGGCATGAATTGTTCTTTGCCATTTATCAGCTCAAACCTGAATGTTCTCCAGGTCTTGCTGCACAAAGGCAGAGACTGCTTCCAATATGAGCAGGCTGAATGGTGCTGAATATTGTGTGATCATCAGCGCACATCTGAACTTCTGACCTTAAAATGGAGGGGAGATCATTGATGAAGGAGCTGAAGATGGTTAACCTAGGACACTACCATGAGAAACCTCTGCAGTGATGATCTAGGACTGAAATGATTGATCTTCAACAATCACAATCAACTTCCTTTGTGCTGGAATGACTACAACCAGTGGAGAATTTCACCGCTTCCCACTGACTCCAGTATTGCTAGAGCTCCTTGATGTTACCTTAAATTTAATGGTGCCTTGATGTCAATTGTACTTATGTCACCTTGAGTTCATCTCTTTTGTCCGTGTTCAGACTTGGGCTATAATGAGGTCAAGAGTTGAGTGGGCCCTGCAGAACCCACTGAGAATCAGTGACCAGGTTATTGTTGAGTAAGGTCACTTGATGCGCTGTCAATGACACCTTCCATCACTTTGTTGTTAATCGGCAGGAGACTGATGGGGTGGTAATTGACCAGGTTGGATTTATCCTGCTTCTTTTGTAGATAGGGCAAACCTGGGCAGTTTTCTACATTACCAGATAGATGCCAGTGTTGCAGCCTTTTTGGAACAGCTTGGCTAAGACACAACCAGTTCTGGAACACAGATCTTCAGTACTATTGCTCGAAAATTGTGAGGGTTCATAGTCTTTGCAGTATCCAGTGCCTTCAACAGTTTCTTGATGCCATGTGGAGCGAATCGAATTGCCTGAAGGCTGACATCTGTGAATCAGGGGACCTCAGAAAGAGACTAAGCTGGCTGTCACTTTTAGCTGAAGAAATTTGCAACTGCTTCAACCTTGACTTTTGCAAGACTATGGGTGGGATTTCCCAGTCCTTCCTGCCTATGGAATATTCCAGTCCTGGTGAGGCAGCCTCCATTACCGGAAAGCCAGCGGTGGGCTGAGTGAGCGATGCAAAATGCTGCAGACATCGCTGGGGCCAGAAGGTCCCACTAGCGGCCAATGGCAAGCTGCCTCTGCTACCACAAAATACACCGCAGGCGAGGGCCTTCAGTATCTACCTATTATTTTTGCTGGATTGCCATTTTTCTGTTAACAATTACATTTAACAACCGAAGACAGAGAGGACAAAGTGCAATGGGATTGTGGATTAAAATGGCAAGTCCACAAGTGTAACCCCAAATTTATACTTTCTTCTTTTATTTCCCCAATCCACTCCAAATTTAGTCTCTTTGTCCCCAACCTCCCATGCAGTTCCAACTAAATACAATGGAAACTCAAGAAACAGCACCTCATCTTTTGTTAGACACTTCACAGCCTTCCAGACTGCAACAATTTCAGGTAGCACTGCCCACAGCCAATGTTGGTAACATATTCTGCTGTTGCCATGCTTAGTTCATTTAGATTAGTCTTTTGATCTTGACTTGCCCCATTACCATTCCTCTTGCCCTTGGTCTTCTCAGTTGCAATTTAATCCGTCCAACCCATCACACACCTTTCACTTTGTTCTTTCTCCACTCACCCCCTTTCCCTGCCTCAGCACTTTGACAAAAATGAAAGTTCAAACCTGAAACATTAAGCATTTCTCTCTATGTGTTATTTGATTTGCTGAGTATTTCCAGCATTTTCTGATTGACTATTAGCAGATCCTTGAGGTAGCCTGACAAGCTGTTCAGTTGCGTGAGGTTGACCACCAGTTTCTCAGAGCAATTAGAAATGGGCAATAAATGACTAATACAAATAAAGAATTTTTTTCAATTAATATTTTCTTTTTATAAGCTATTGCAAAGAGCAATATTACCATCCTGCGTGGTGAATGAGAAAGTGCACTTTTATTCTGTATCCTGAATCAAGAGCACCCTCCTCTGGTTGAACATCATACTGCTGGAAAGACATGACCAAAGGAGTGAATTCACTGCCTTATGAAATAAATACAATTAAAACCATGTTGTGCCTGGTTTGATCTAAACTTGTATGCTTGCTAACTACCACGTTACAATAGCGAGGACAATTAAGACAGCAAATTTCTATGATACACCATTCTCTTTTCAAAATGTTGAGAATCATAAATTCATTTCTCTTTTCAAATCACTTCACCAGATAAGTTAGATTCTGTTGAAGTCTGGTTTATGACTTCAAAGAATGATGCGGCACAGAAGGAGGAATCCATGCCAGCTCTTTCAGAGATATCCAATTAGCCCCATTCACTAGCTCTAAAGGACTGCTAAATATATCCCAATTATTTATCTAATTCCTTTTAGGTGCTGCTATTGGATTTGCTTCCACCATCTATTCAGGTAGTGCATTGCAGATCACAAGAACTTGCTGTGAAAAAACGTTCCTTCTTGTTGCCTCTGAATTCCTTGACCAATTATCTCAAATCGGTATCCTCTGGTTGCTAGCAGCTCTGTCGCTGGAAACAGTTTTTCCTTATTTACTCGAACAAAACCATTCACAATTTTGAGCAACTCTACCAAATCTCCTCATTTGCTTGAAGGTGTTCAATCCAAGCTTATCCATTCTCCCCGCAAAACAGAAGAACCTCATCCCTGATAACTTTCTAGTCAATTTCCTCCACATATTCCCTAACACATCCTCACTCGCTCCCTAAAGTACGGTGCCCAAAACTGGACATAATACCACAGCTGAGACCTAATCTGTGTTGTATACATTTTCATGCTTTTATACTCAATTTCTCTATTAATAAAGCCAAGGATCTCACATTTTTCTTCTCAACTTAAGTTAATTTATTAGTCACAAGTAGGCTTACATTATCAGAGCAGAGGAGTGAAGGAGCAGAGAGAGAGAGATAAGAATTCACCTGTTAAAAACCTGTTTAAATTTAAGTTTAAAGCACTTTGTTCCTTGTAGAACTGTTTAAATCATTTAAAAGCATTTTTGCGGGCTTTTTGTATTTACCTCTTTAAGAATTCTGAGGGAGTGGTTAAAAGGCAGTTGTGGGGGAGCAAGCTTCAAATCAGCGCCAGGTTTAAAAAGAGGCCTGGTGTAGGCAGCGGGCAGCATCGGAGCGGGCAGCGGAGTGAGGGGGAAGCAGAGTGAGCTATTAGGGCTTAGGAGCAAAGGGCTGGGGAGAAAGAGGGCCAGGTAAGTTAGTGTTGAAATTTTCAATACTACTACAGTGAATAATGGAGGGGCATGTGATGTGTTGTTTCTGTATGATGTGGGAACTGGTGGACCCCAGGGTCCTTCCCACTGACCATGTCTGCAGTAAGTGCAGGTTGCTGGAGGAGCTCCAGCTCAGGGTAAATGAGCTGGCCTCTGAGCTTCGGATGCTGAGGCTCATCAAGGGGAGAGAGGGTGCCATTGTCAATGGGGTGCAAGTGACATCCACCCCCCCAGACTGGCTAACTCTAAGGGTCAGGAACAAGAGGGGGCTGCTGAGAGGAGGAAGGAGGGTGGGGAGAGGAGGAAGGAGGGTGGGGAGAGGAGGAAGGAGGGTGGGGAGAGGAGGCCTCAGCCTCTCAATCTGCATAACAGGTTTGAGGCTCTTGCTTCCAGTCTGGACGAGGACGAGGGAGGTGAGGTTGGTGAGCAAACTGCACACGGTACAGTGATGCAGCAGGGCATAGGCAAGGAGAAGGTGAAAAGGAACATAGTAGTGATTGGGGATAGTGGGGTGAAGGGTATTGACACTGTCCTTTGTCACAATGACAAAGTGCACAGAAGGGTGTGTTGTCTGCCTGGTGCTCGGGTCCAGGATGTCGCATCTGGGCTGCAGAGGAACCTGGAGTGGCAGGGTGAGAATCCGGTCGTTGTGGTACATGTGGGTGCCGACGATGTAGGCAAAATGCGAACTGAGGATCTGGGGACGGAGTATGAGAAGCTGGGAATGGAATTAAAGAGTAGAACCGACAAGGTAGTTATCTCTGGGCTACTGCCTGAACCGAGTGCAGACGGGCATAGGGTAGATAGGATTAAGGAAGTGAATGGGTGGCTCAGGGATTGGTGTGGGAGGAATGGGTTTGAATTTATGGGGCATTGGCATCAGTATTGGGGTAGGTGGGAACTGTTCGGGCGGGATGGGGTGGGTCTGAACCGTGCTGGGACCAGAGTGCTGGCGAATAGAGTAAAGAGGACTGTAGTCAGGGCTTTAAACTAATTGGGGGGGGGAGGGTGCGAGGGTAGGTGACATTACGGGGTCTAAAGTTGAGGAGAGGGTACAGGTAAGGGAAGAGGCCGAGGATGTCCCAATAATAAAAGGTGTAGGGGCCGTGAGTATGGTTGGTGGCGCTACGGCAAATAGGGTCCAGGTGAAGGCTGGGATGAAGGCACTTTACCTGAATGCACGAAGCATTCGGAATAAAGTGGATGAACTGGTGGCGCAGATCAGCACAAATGGATATGATCTGGTGGCCATTACAGAGACGTGGCTGCAAGGTGACAGGGACTGGGAGCTGAATGTCCAGGGATATCAAGTGTTTAGGAAGGATAGGCGGGAGGGAAAAGGGGGGGGTGTAGCTCTGCTGATTAAGGATAGCATCAGGGTGGTAGCAAGGGATGATATTGGAGCCAAGGAGCAGAAAGCGGAATCGTTGTGGGTAGAGATTAGGAACAGCAAAGGGAGGAAGACGCTGCTGGGTGTCGTCTATAGGCCCCCAAATAATGATCTGGAGGTGGGGCGGGCTGTTAACGCGCAAATAAGTGCAGCGTGCAGGAATGGGACGGCCGTAGTTATGGGGGATTTCAATCTACATATAGATTGGTCGACCCATGTTGGACGCGGTGGGCTCGAGGAGGAGTTCTTGGAATGCTGCCGGGATAGTTTCCTCGAACAGTGTGTGTTGGAGCCGACGAGGGAGCGAGCTATCTTGGATCTGGTGCTATGTAACGAGGCGGGTAGAATTAGGGACCTTGCGGTGAAGGATCCTCTTGGGGAGAGTGGTCATTGTATGGTGGAGTTTCTGGTGCAGATGGAGGAGGACAAAGTGGGTTCCCGGACACGCGTCCTTTGTTTGAACAGAGGGGAGTACGGTAGGATGAGAGAAGAATTGGCGAATGTGGACTGGGGGAGCGCGTTGGAAGGTAGGTCTGCTGAGGAGCAGTGGAGGATCTTTAAGGAGATCTTTCTTGGTGCTCAGCGGAAATTTATTCCGACGGTCAAAAAGGACAGTAGGAGGGGAGGTAATAAGCAGTGGATAACGAAGGAGGTGAAGGAAAGTGTTAAATTAAAAGCAGAGGCGTTTAGAGTAGCTAAGAGTAGTGGGCGAGAAGAGGATTGGGAGAGGTTTAAATGTCAACAAAGATTGACAAAGAAGATGATAAAGAAGGGTAGGAGAAACTATGAAGCTGGGCTTGCGCTTAGTATAAAATAGGATAGCAAGAGTTTTTATAAATATATAAAAAGGAAGAGGCTGGCTAGGGTGAACGTTGGTCTCTTAGAGGATGAGAAGGGGGACTTAGTGGTAGGGGATGGGGATATGGCTGAGGTCCCGAATAACTTTTTTGTTTCTGTCTTCACGGAGGAGGACGTGAATAATTTGCCGGGTGTTAGAGATGGAAAGGTGGTAGGACTGGAGGGTCTTAATGACATTACTGTTACTAGAGAGGAGGTGCTCGACAGACTGGAGGGACTGAATGTGGACAAGTCGCCAGGACCGGATGGAATGCATCCGAGGGTTCTGAAAGAAATGGCGGAGGTGATAGTGGATGCCTTGGTGGTTATTTTCCAGACGTCGCTGGATTCCGGGGAAGTGCCGGAAGATTGGAAAGCGGCTAATGTTACGCTGTTGTTTAAGAAGGGTGCCAGGCAAAAGGCTGGGAATTATAGGCCGGTTAGTTTAACGTCTGTTGTAGGTAAAATGTTAGAATCCGTCATCAAGGAGGAAATAGCGAGGCATCTTGAGAGGAATTGCTTGATAGAGCAGATGCAGCACGGTTTCGTTAAAGGGAAGTCGTGTCTGACAAATTTACTGGAGTTCTATGAGGATGTGTCTAGGGTGATGGATAGAGGAGAGCCAGTGGATGTGGTCTTTCTGGATTTTCAGAAGGCCTTTGACAAGTAACCTCACAGGAGGTTATTGCAGAAGGTCAGGGGACAGGGAGTTGGGGGTAGGGTGTTAGCGTGGATAGAGGATTGGTTGTCAAATAGGAGGCAGAGAGTGGGGGTCAATGGGTGCTATTCGGATTGGCGGATGGTGACTAGTGGAGTGCCTCAGGGGTCGGTGCTGGGGCCTCAGCTATTTACCATTTATATAGATGATCTGGAGGAGGGAACCGAGTGTAGGGTGTCGAAATTTGCTGATGACACCAAGATTGGAGGAAAGGCAAATTGTGCGGAGGGTGTGGAGAGTCTACAGAAGGATCTAGATAGGCTGGGCGAATGGGCCAGGAAATGGCAAATGGAATTTAATCTTTGGTAGGAATAATGGTAGGAAGGATTATCACTTACGTGGCGAAAAGCTGCAGCAGGCGACGGTGCAGAGGGACCTTGGGGTCCTTGTGCATGAGTCGCAAAAACCCAGCTTGCAGGTGCAGCAGGTGGTCAGGAAGGCGAATGGGATGCTGGCCTTCATAGCGAGGGGGATCGAATATAAAAGTAGGGAGGTCTTGCTGCGGCTGTATAGGGCATTGGTGAGGCCGCAGCTGGAGTACTGTGTGCAGTTTTGGGCGCCATACTTACGCAAGGATATTTTGGCCTTGGAGGGAGTGCAGAGGAGGTTTACTAGGCTGATGCCGGAGTTGAGGGGGTTGAGCTATGAGGAGAGGCTGAATAAACTAGGCTTGTACTCGTTAGAGTTTAGAAGAATGAGGGGAGATCTCATTGAGACGTATAAGATGATGAATGGGATGGATAGGATAGAGGTGGAGAGACTCTTCCCGCTCAGAAAGGATAATAGGACTAGGGGGCACAGCCTCAAGATAGAGGGGGGGCGGTTTAGAACGGAGTTGAGGAGGAACTTCTTCACTCAAAGAGTGGTGAATCTCTGGAATTCTCTGCCCGTTGAAGTGGTGGAGGCTGCCTCGCTAAATATTTTTAAGACGCGGGTTGATGGGTTTTTGATAAGAGAGGGGATTAAGGGTTATGGGGAGAGGGCGGGAATGTGGAACTGAGCCACAACAGATCAGCCATGATCTTATTGAATGGCGGGGCAGGCTCGAAGGGCTAGATGGCCTACTCCTGCTCCTATTTCTTATGTTCTTATCACTGCAATGAAGGTTTTGTGAAAATCCCTGATTGCCATCCTCTAGCACCTGTTTGAGTTCACTTAGGGAGAATTTTGCCAATGCACCTAACCAGCATGTTTTTCAGACTGTGGGAGGAAAGCCACATAAACACGGGGAGAACATGCAAACTCCATACAGACTTTGACCAAAGCCAGGAATCCAAGCTGGGTCCCTGGCGCTATGAGGCAGCAGTGATAACCACTGTGCCACCGTACTTCCCTATATGCCCCCATCCAGCCATCTTGACATATTAGTTTGCGTGTACCCTCAGGGTCTCTATTCCTGCACCACTTTTAAAATTGTGCCATTTATTTTATATTGTCACTTCTCACTCTTACCAAAATGTATTACTTCACATTCCTTGCATTAAATTTCATCTGCCAATTCTCTCTATTTGGTGGCCTACTGTACATGCTGTAACGTATTTATTAATATTGATTTTTGGTAGCCGCACTAAGCATTGTGTGTTGAGATATTCATGCATTGACCGGCAGTGACGTCACAGATCATTAGCACAGGAAACTGCAAGAGTGAAGCAGCAGCCATGTAGTGAACACCACCCTGTAAATAAAACTCTCATTTTTAACCCTCTGTGCTTCCCAGCATCAATTCTCCAATATGCAACCTAAAAACTGGCGACAAGAACTTTGAACAGCATTTGTTAGCCACTCTGGAGGAGGAAAGTTACCGGAAGAGATGGGAATAGAAGACTTAAAAGGGAAGTTCTTTGCAAGTGCTCCAGACATAACAGGCGAGGCAGACGCAAGTAATGATCCTTCACAGAGCAATTTGAGATCTGGGTGTGCTTAAAAAGAGGCTGAAGCTTGCATTGTTGTTTAAAAGAAAACAAGTCAAGATAATTGCTGGAAACATGTTACAAATTGAGCATACAGGGAATGTCCATTAGTAAGAAAATGGTGGGAATTTTCAACATTGTGGGGCTCTTTGATGAAAACATGGAGCTACGGCAGTCCTAGACTGAGCATTTTGACTATATTGCGCAGTCAAGCAAATTAGAAGAAATTTGCATAACATCTTGTATCAGAACAAAAATGGAAGTGCTCAGTCGAATCCATGCAATAATGCATTCATGCAAGACAAAGACGCATTGCTCAAATATGAAGCTCTTATGCATTTTGCTCCTAATGTGTGATGCATCCCCTTATGGTTTCAGAGTGATGGGATCCCACATCGTGCCAGCAGATGAAAGAAGGCTCATTGCTTTTGTGTCTCGAACATTAAGCATGGCTGAAAGTAATTACATACAAATTGAGAGGGAAGCATTAGAGATCATCTTCGGAGTAAACAAATTTCATCAATTCCTATGTGAAAGAAAGTTCACACTATTGATGGACCTTCATCTATTAACTACCATTTTTGGACCACAAATGGGAATTCTATCACTGGTAGCAGATAGAATGCAGAATTGGGCATTGTTATTGTCTGCACATTATTATACCATCAAGTATTGACAATCAAGTCTAGATTATAATGCGGATGGACTGTCAAGATTACTACTACCAAGTGTTTTTCAGCTAGTAGTTCATCAAATTACTCAAGCTGAAACATCCTCTGCTTTGAACAAGCAGACAGTTCACCAATCACTTCTGGACAAGTGGGAAAGTACATTCAGAGTGATCTGACACTCTCTGAAGTGATGGACATGGCATTAAGAGGGACAACCTCAGAACTAACACCTGGCTTGAAAGTGCACTCCTCTAGAAGACTGGAGTTGCCAGTACGGTCAGCATTTCTTTACTGGGGGTGCAGAGAGATCATTCTGCCACCATTGAGAAGATGAGTGTTAGAGAAGTTATATAAGGGTGTTGCGGAATCATCTGCATGAAGGTGTTATTTTCGGTGATCCAGATTAGATGCAGAAATTGAAGAAAAATCGGCAATGTATTCTTCATGTGATATGGTAAGAAACTGCAACCCTTAGCACTGCTGCATTCCTGACAGCGAGTGTACATAGACTTTGTGGGACCTTTTGAAGGACATATTTTCTTAGTAACAGTTGATGCTCATTTAAAATGGCCAGAAGTTGCTATAATGAAATTTACTTCATCAGAAAAGAGTATGATGAGACTAGGGTAAGTCTTTAATAGGTTTCCCTGAACAATTGGTAAGCGGCAACAGACCTCAATTTGTCTCCCAAGAATTTGAAAGTTTCTTGAAAGAGAAAGGTATTTAACATGTTAGGCCTTCTCAAAAGTCAAACTATGAAAAGCAACTGGCCCAGATGGAGTACCTGGATGAGCACCAGGTTCCTGCATGAAGCAGCTGGCAGGACATTCGCAAACATTTTCAACCTCTCTTTATGCCAATCTGGAGGTCCCTACCTGCTTCAAGAAGACAATCATCATCCCGATGCAAAGAAATGCCAGACAGCGTGCCTTAATGATTATCATCTGGAGACTCTGATATCATTATGAAGTGCTCCGAACGCTTAGTCATGGAACAAATCAATTCCTACCTCCCAGACTACCTGGTTCCACTACAGTTTGCCTATCACCGCAAGAGGTCTACAGCAGATGCTATCTCCCTGGGCCTACACTCAACCCTCGAACACCTAGAAAACAGAGACACCTATGTCAGACTCCTTTTCATAGACTACAGCTCAGCCTTTAACACTATCATTCTTATGAGACTCATCTCTAAACTTCGTGGCCTGGGACTCGGCTCCTCCCTCTCCAACTGGATCCTGGACTTCCTAACCCACAAACCACAGTCAGTAAAGATAGGCAATAACACCTCTTCCAAGATCATCCTCAACACTGGTGCTCCACAAGGCTATGTCTTCAGCCTTTACTATATGCCTTATAAAGCTCTGATGGACCAAATTCCCCTCCAACTCGATTTTCAAGTTTTCTGATGACGCCACCATTGTGCGTCGGATCTCAAACAATGATGAGACACAGGAAAGAGATAGAGAGTCTGGTGAACTGGTGCAACGACAATAATTTCTCTCTCAATGTCTACAAAATGAAGGAGATAGTCATTGACTTCAGGGAGCGTAGTTGAGGCCATGCCCCTGTCTACATTAATGGGAACGAAGCAGAAATGGTTGGGAGCGTCAAGTTTTTAGGTGTCCAGATCACCAACAACCTGTCCTGGTCCCTCCATGCCAACACTATAGCTAAGAAAGCCCACCAACACCTCTACTTTCTCAGAACACTAAGGAAATTTGGTATGTCTATTACAACTCTCACCAACTTCTACAGATGCACCACAGAAAGCATTCTTCCCTGTTTTACCACAGCTTGGTATGGCTCCTACTCTGCCAAAGATCACAATAAACTACAAAGGGTCACGAACGAAGCCTAATCCAACACTCAAACCAGCTTCCCATCCATTGACACTCTCTATACTTCCTGCTGCGTCGGAAACGCTGTCAGCATAATCAAGGACCCCACGCATCCCAGACATACTCTCTTCCACCTTCTTCTATCGGGGAAAAGGTCTGAGGACAAGTACCAACCAGCTCAAAAACAGCTTCTTCCCTGCTGCCATCAGACTTTTGAATGAACCTACCTCACACATTAAGGTGATCTTTCTCTACACCATAGCTATGACTGTAACATTTCATTCTGCACTCCTTTCCTTCCCTATGCATGGTTTGCTTTGTCTCTATAGCGCACAAGAAACAATAATTTTCACAGTGTACTAATAAAGTCACAATAATAAATCAAATCAAATTCACTGCACCATCCTGCAATGAACAAATTAGCAGAATATTTTGTCCAAACCATGAAACATACATTGAGAGCAACTACAGAACAAGATTCGCTGGTTAAAAATCATAACCAAATCCTACTTGATTACAACAATACTGTTATTCTACAATTAAAACCTCTCCTGCATTATTAATGATGAAGAAACAATACATTTGGCATTGACTTGTTGAAACCTCCAAAAACAAAACGAGTCACACAATAACAAGTAATAAAATGGTGGGAAAGCACAGCAAAATGTTGTGTCTTCCAACAAGGACAAAATCTAGCTAGAAATTACTTCACAGGAGAGAAATGCGTTCTTCTCATGATCCTTGCACAACCAGACCTGCCTTGTATACCAGAGATGATGTCACTTGGAGGAGACACATGGACCAGCTGCTTGTGGGAAGAACCAATCTACTGGAAATGGAACCTGCTGAAAATCCGGGTTCAACAGCACAAAGTTCTGACCTGAACCTTCCTGCAACTGTGACGCCAACAGATCAAAGCAATCCCTCACCTGCAGACCAAACACAGAATCAACCTCTGGTTGCAGAGTTGTTGTTGGTCAAACCAACCACAAACGACAATAGTGCAAAGATAAAAATGTGGAGGTTACAACCAGGGCAAAAAAGACAAAGGTTCACTGGCAAACATTCCAAGAGCGATGACCTCCAGACCACCTGACTTACTGATTATTGTTTATTGATTATTGTTCATGTTGTACTTGTTTGAATTTGTTAAAGACATTCAATTTAAAGGAAGAGGAAATGTTACATATTATATTGATTCCTGGTAGCTTCACTAAGCATTGTGTTTTAATATATTTATGTGTTCACTGGAAGTGACATCACTGGTCACTAGCACAGGAAACTGCATATACTGAATACCACCTTGTAAATAAAACTCTGTTATTTTTAACCCTCCTAACATCAATTTTCCAACATGCAACATAAAACCTGTAACCTTTGTTGTTCCTTTATTCAAACCAAATGGGTTTTGTCTTTGATTAGTCAGCTATGCTATCACTCTTCAGTGCCACTTTTTTGATCAATACTGCCACTTTCCTATCATTACTGAATAACACATAATAAGAAATATTAAGTTTCCAAACCTCTCCTCGAGTCAGATTTCTATTATTGTCACTATATCATAGTTTCATGTGACAATTTGTGGCTGAAATTCACCAACCTTATCTAACATGCTGCACAAATTCATACTTCAAACTAATTTATACTTCAAACTAATCTTAGAATTGCTCACATTTGCTCATCCGATCTCTCCCATTTCTGAAATATTCTTTACTCTTGTGCTATTTATCTCTCTCATTCCTATATGCACTTTGTTTCACATTATTGTTTCATATTGGTGCCCATCACCCTGCAATATTAAATTAAATACTCTTCTTCAACACTAACTAATCTTTGCATTGAGGACACCGGTCCACAGCTCTCCTGAAGTGCAACCCGATTTTTTGAGTAGGTCCATCCTGTACTGGAACTAGTTCCAGTGCCCCAGGAATCTTAAATGCTTCTTCTACAGCTGCATGTTAACCTGTATTATCCTAATATTTCTAGACTTGCTATCACACGGTACTCAGGATACTCCAGGGATAATCATGTAAAATTACTGATGTTGTGTTGGAAGATAACCTATCAAGATTGATCAGCAGCAAAAAATAGACCACTAGTCACTTACATTAGACAATTCCTAAAGTAGATGAAAAATTCATTGCAGAATTTGTGCTGCCTAACATATCATACATTTTATGCATTTCTAGTTGCCAAGATACTAGTGCTTAGCACCAGAATAGTTTTTGAGAATGCAAGTCATGTTACTGCAATATAACAACTCACGCATGATGAATAATATCAACACTATCTTCCATGGGTCAGTAATGAGTAAGGGGGATGGAATCAGTGGCTAGGGAATGGAGCCAATTGCTGGGACTACAGACCATGTTTTCAATCTTCCTGATGTTTGATTGGAGGAGATTTCTGCTTATTCAGAGCTTTGTCATTCAAGCAGCTCAACAAGATGGAGGGAGTGTGAAAAAGTTTTAATCTAAACCCCCTCTATTCCTTTGTCACCTTCAATAAAAGATTTTGATTAAATTTTCCTTTTCATTCATTATTTTGATTTTGAACTTGCCACATTGGAATATGACAGAGACCAGCCTTTTACTGTATATTGACACTATTTCTGCTATTTTGATAGCTTATTCTT
The DNA here is from genome assembly GCF_965287045.1 of Carcharhinus amblyrhynchos. Classification (NCBI taxonomy): domain Eukaryota; kingdom Metazoa; phylum Chordata; class Chondrichthyes; order Carcharhiniformes; family Carcharhinidae; genus Carcharhinus; species Carcharhinus amblyrhynchos. Next base: position 133,596,696 of record NC_137324.1, on the reverse strand, counting down.
ACAGTTACCTAGTGGTACACAAACAAATGATCCAGCATGTACAGATGGATTAATACAAGCTTCCACACAAACATATCAGAAAAATATTTAATTATTGCTTGTGCTTGCACATTTTCCCTTGAATAATTTTAAAACATATTTTAATCATTTTTCTCCTTTAGTGGAAGTGCAAACTAGAAACTCTGCATTGACCAAATAGCAGAGCACTGATGCCCATCAGATTAACTTCCTATCATGCAGACTTTCAAAGGACAAGGTGTACTCAGAATCATCTGTTCCATTTACATTCAATATGGGCAACATACTTTAGGACTGACAAAGCACAAATGGAAAACATATAGCAAAGGCAATGAGGCCTCTGGAATTTTGTGTTTATAAAAATGATTTTACTTTAGTGAACAACTGACTAATACTGGAAAACAATTCCCAGAATGAGTACAGATACATTTCAAATTACATGAACAAGTTTAAGTTGTCAAATGCTCAGAATACTATCACTACTGAAAAAGAAATCAAAGCAGCCAATTTAGAAAGGATTATAGAAATGTGCTTCCTCCATTAGAGGCGCTCAGTTGAGGGTTCAGGAACAGCGTACAGTCCCATTTGGACAATCATTAGAAGTGAGAAAGTCACACTGCCTCCACTAAAGTCTTTTTTTTAAATAAGCACTTCCATCAATTATAATTGCTCTTTTGGGAGGTAATTTCCTGTGAACTATGTACTTATGTGCACATATCTATGTTCTTGTTACAAATCTAATTAGGGGAATGTACTTTAACTACCACTGCTGAATTTCAATGCCAGCCAGCCAGTCCGCCTGTTATTCATAAGATTATATAACAGATTGGTTAAGTTATGAAAGTTAACCATAGAAAAATAATTACAGGAAAAATGAATGATATTTTTACTTCAGGACTATATCCAGATTTACAGAGAGCAATTTGATAAATTTGATATGTCAATTACTTTCACATTGGCTGGAACTGTGTACAGATTCTCAATTATAAGTGGTTCTCTGTTTGCTGTTGGATTACCTCACCATATCCCAACTTGGCAAGTTAAAGGTCAACATAATAAGAAGGAAAAATAAATTAAAATCTTTTATTGAAGGTAACAAAGAACAGAGGAGCTTTAGAATAGAACCCTTGACACTGCCTCTGTATTTTTAAACTAATTGGGCTAGTAACAAATTAGAAGAACCAAAGATACTAAATGATCCCAATGAAAAAGCAATGGGCAAGATTTCAACTTCTATAACTTTAACTTAATCAAACCAGAATCAACATGAAAATCATGGTCAACATAATTTATAACTTACACATTAAATAGCTGACACAACAAAGATAGATCTCACAAATTTATCAGGCAGTCCACTCAGCATATATGGCACCAACTTCAGCCAAAAACATCAAAATTCTGAACTTCCTTGGGAGCAATCTAATAGCAAATAGAGACTCACTTATATTTGAGAATCTGTACACAATTGTTGCTGCACTAATCAATGTGAAAATAATTGACAAATCAAATTTATCAAGGTACAATTCCAGCTTCTTCCCTTCAAATATTTAGCCACTGATCCTCATTTGACAGCAACTCTTCAACAGGCAGCTGAGCTCAGCCTACGCGGTTGGCAGCTGCATGTTCAGGAGCGGGCTGTGGAGTACACTCCAGCTAGTCTCCAGTATTTAAAGTGAGTCTGTCCTTCTTAAAGGAATGAAAAGAAACTGTTGCTTCCAGTGCTACAACTGGAGAGAAGGAAAATGGAGTATCAAGAAAGAGAAAGGTTTGTCAGGTTGACACATGCTGTGCATAGTCAAGGAACACTGTAACCATTTGGCCCATCAATGAGTGATCAGGATGTCATGTATTGCACAGCATGTGAGGCTGGTGGTGCACTGAGTAGATGTCCTTTGACAATACATTCACTGACCTTGACACCCACATAATGTCAGTAAACTTATTCCAATACTGCTGCTAGATCCTGGGACCAGAGCCCAGGAGCTGACCTTCCAGGCTACTTGCTGCCACTGCAATGTCAACGCAACAGAGGGCATCAAGCAGCCTGGTCCCATTCTTCTCAGGGAAAAGTAGTCAACCTCACAATTGCAATTCCTGATCCAGCAGTTAGAGTTCTGGGTGGCTACTACCTTCACAGCAAAAATGAAAGCTACCAATGTAGATACGAAGAAATCTCATTTATTATCACAAAAGAAAATATACCATCTTTCAATTGAAATGATTCTACATTATAAGGAATTTAATTTGAATAGGCGAGAACAGAAACTAATCAGGATATGTGTACCTGCTATATTTTCTCTTCATTAGTTCACACAGTTTGTGATCGTTGAAAAAGTTGTCTACTTTGATAACAAGGTTGCGAAATTCCAGCCATTTCATCAGCTAACAGATGGAGATGGTTATCAGATACCATAACGCTACTTTCCTTATATTATTAAATAATACCACTCCCTTGTGAATATCATGTTGTATTATCATTTCTCTTGATTTTTGATCTTTAATTTTTTCAATATAAATGTATATTTTTAAAAGCAATTAATGGTGCGAGCACTGATTCAAACTCTCATATGATCCAAGATATTGTGGGTCAACTGTCAACATGTGGACTGCACCATTTTAAGAAGGGAACTCATCACCACCTTCTCAAAGACAATTAGGGATAGGCAATAAATACTGCCTGCCAGCAATGCCCATGTCCCACGAATAAATAAAAAAACATTTTCTCCGGTCAGTGGTATTGCTCATACAAGTCCAAGATTTGGAGTGTGAATGCGGTCACTTTTCATAGACCTACTGCAACTTAAATGATACAGCAATTCATCTGTTGCTGCAATAGAGCAAATGTACTAAACTATATATCACATGACAGATACAAGGTCAAACAAAACGTAGCACACTACTCAAATAAAAACAGGAAATATTCAACATGTCAGGCATCAGCTATAACATAAGAAACAAAATTAATGTTACAGGTCAATTTTCCAGAACTGGAGGGACACAACAGGTTTTATGCAAGTACAGAGGGAGGCAAAGGGAATTAAAAATAAAAAGGATGGTCTGTGACAGGGTGGAAGTGAGGAGAGATTAAATGATAAAAGAAATGAAGATGCAGGCAAAATGGGGTGCTGGTGGGACAAGCAATGAAACAAAAGATAAGACCGGGGAGGTGTGGATATCAATATCAGCATCACAATCAACATCTGCTGACTGGAAAAATTGCAGAGTAGGATTTGAGTTTAATAATAGCCTAGAATATCCGACATCCTGCAGGTTGTACCCAGAAAATACCCCAGAAGATGCACTGGGATGCCAAACATCCCTGGGCAAGTTACTCTGAAAGTTCAAACTTTTGATAGACAATTACCTCCACTGGGAACCATCCTATTTTCTGATACAGATCAAAGACTTCGAACAGTTCTGATTCTCTGAGCAGAAATAACTACAAAGATTAAAACCATTCCCAGCACCTGGCTAACTATAGTATTGACTCTCACCCATCCCAAACACAAACAACACCCCCAATGGACCCTTTGACCACCATCATAACCCCAACCAACCAATCTCTCTAACCGCAATGCAGCATCCATGTCTCTCAGCTATCACCCCACCCTTGACTAATGTCCTCATCCCACCAACCTCCCAGCCTCCTGACTACCCTCCTAACTCCCTCCAAACCACCCACCCAGCCACACACTCCATCCTCACCAGCCAACACTCCATTCCCCGTGATGAACCCCCTCGCCCCTATCTACACTGACCCGTCAAATTACCCTGCTCCAATCTCCTCGACTACCCTGCCAAACACTTCTCACCCACGCCCCCCCTTGACTAACCCCCAACTACCACCAGCCACCCGGACTGCCCCCACCCGTCAATACCTTGCTGACTCTGATCCTCCAACTAGCCCATACTACATCCCAACCACCACCCACCTCTCACCCCACTAGATTACACCCTCCCTGAACCTGCTTGACTAAGGTTGGGTAAAAGTAGAAGTAGCCAAGTAGCATTCCAACTGCAATTGCCACTCTTTGGAAGTTCTGGCCCATTAGTCAGTGAGTCCAGAAGGCTGAAAATTACATAACAAAAGGTGAAGTTATGTTCCACAAGCTTCTGTTAAGTTTCATTAGAACAGTGTAGGAGGCCAAGGTCAGGAAGGTCAGAATAGTAGTGGGGTGGAGAATTAAAATGGCAACACTTGAAAACTGAACCAAAGTTTTCCACAAAGCAATCACCCCATCTGAGTTTGCTCTCCCCAGTATATTGGAGACTGCACCACAAAGCTGGGTTCGTTTCTCTTTAAAGCAGTAAAGGCCAAGAGGAGATTTGATCGAGATGTTGAAAATCATGACAAGTTTAGCTGGGGTAAATAAAGAGAAACTTTCTAATGGCTGGTGGCAAATAACCAACAGGAACAAATTTAAGGAGACTGGAAATAGGACCCGAGGCAGGGAACATTAGGGGAATCTTTTTTTTACATAGCAAATCGTTAAATAGCAAATTTGGAATTCACTGATAGTGTGGTATTGGAAACTGATTCAAGTGCAGCTTTCAAAAATAAATTGGACAAATGCTTGAAGGAGAAGAAACTGCAGTGATATGGGGAATGAGTACAGGAGCAGGGCTAAATGCAATTGATGTTGTCTACGTAGGCTTTGGCAAAGCCTTTCACAAGGTACCGTATGGTAGGTTTTTGCATAAGATTAAATCTCACGGGATCCAGGGTGAGGTATCTAAATGGATACAAAATTGGCTTCTTGACAGAAGCCAGGGGTTGTTGTAGAGAGTTGTTTTTCAAACTGGAGGCCTGTGACCATCAATGTGCCTCACGGATCAGTGTTATTTGTCATTTATAATAATGATTTGGATGAGAATATAGGAAGCATGGTTAGTAAGTTTGCAGATGATACCAAGATTGGTGGCATAGTGGACAGTGAAGAAAGTTATCTCCAATTGCAATGGGATCTTGATCAATTAGGCCAGTGGGTTGATGAATGGCAGATGGAGTTTAATTTAAACAAATGCAAGGTGATGCATTTTGGTAGATTGAACCAGGGCAGGACTTACACTGTTAATGGTTGGGAGTTGGGGACAGTTACAGAACAAAGAGATCTAGGGGTACATGTTCATAGCTCCTTGAAAGTGGAGTCACAGGTGGACAGAGTGGCGAAGAGGGCATTCGGCATGCTTGGTTTCATTGGTCAGAACATTGAATAGAGGAGTTGGAATGTCTTGTTGAAGTTGTACAAGATATTGGCAAGGCCACACTTAGAATACTGTGTGCAATTCTGGTCACCTATTATAGAAAGGATATTATTAAACTAGAAAGAGTGCAGAAAAGATTTACTAGGATGCTATTGAAACTTGATGGATTGAGTTATAATAAGGAGAGGCTGGATCAACTGGGACTTTTTTCCCTGGAGCGTAGGAGGCTGAGGGGTGATCTTATAGAGGTCTATAAAATAATGAGGGGCACAGATCAAGTAGATAGTCAATACCTTTTCCCAAAGCTAGAAGAGTCTAAAACTAGAGGTTTAAGGTGAGAGGGGAGAGATACAAAAATGTCCAGAGGGGTAATTTTTTCATACAGAGGGTGGTGAGTGATTGGAACAAGCTGCCAGAGGTAGTAGTAGAGGCAGGTACAATTTTGTCTTTTAAAAAGCATTTCGATAGTTACATGGTCATGATGAGTATAGAGGGATATGGGCCAAATGCGAGCAATTGGGATTAGCTTAGGGGTTTTGAAAAAAAGGGCAGCATGGACAAGTTGGGCTGAAGGGCCTGTTTCCATGCTGTAAACCTCTATGACTCTAAATGAAAAAGTTAAATGCTCTTTGAAAGATCCAGTGGAAACTCGATGGTTTAAATAGTTTCTTGCCATGTTGTATTATTCTATCATAACATGAAGGCAATAGCCGACAACAAAAACATTTTAACCTGATATAAAAGGAACTGCAGGGCATTCATTTCTTACCTTCGACTTTAGTAGGGCTTTTAATTTCATATCGGTTGCAGTCATATTTCTGTTCATGCTGAAAGGCAGAAATAACCTTTAATCCTATTCTAGAGTATCAAACACGCATTTTTTGTTCACTCGCTAGAATTATTGCTTTTTTTTGTAATTATGTTCATAAAGAAACAATCAATAACTTCAGACATATGGGACGATTTCATTTCTAGAACCAACATTAAGCAGTACCAGTGATAGATTTGTACTGACCTGATGCAATCTAAAGTTTCAAACTCTTCCAGAACAGATTTATAGGAACTAGCTTAATGTAACACTGTACGTAACCTACATAATATCAATGTGCCCAAGTAAGTGACCAGCTTCTGAAAAACAACATACATATCCTATTTTTTGTACTTCTCAAACTTACAAATTGAGTCAGATTAAAAAAATTAATGATAAATACACAGGGAAGTTGTGTACGGAATGTTTATGTCCAATGAAATGTAACAATTTACAAGATTATTATACTTTGGGATTGTAGCTTTAAATCCAGGCTAAATAAGAGGTCAAATAACCTCTTCTGTAGACTGCCTGACAGTGAACCTGGGTGGTTTGATTGTTAGAGATTAAAGGAAGGTTTATATTGTTTTCTGAGAAGAAGGCACAGATATTTACTGCTGGAGGCAATGACAGCAATCTCAGAGTTTACAATGTGTAAACTTTGAGCTTCCCAAAGACCCAGTAAGGTGTTATAGGGCTGCAAACAATCATCCATTTACTTCCAAGATTAAAGGGATTTGGAGTTAGAGATAGTTAATTAGTGTTGCTACCTCAATGCACATTGCCATAGGAGAGAGAGCCTTTGCAATCAAGGTTGCCTATGAACCAATGACTTTCACAGACTACAGAAGTTCTGTGCAGAGAAAATACTGCTTTGGTTTGGCGAGCTGCTGCAGTCGGATGTAGGAGGCAGATGGTCTTTGGCCAAAGAAATGCATCCTTCAGCCTTCCGGGAGTTACGTTCAGGTGTGGGAGGGCATGGGACACAAGAATAATAATCAGAATAAACTTTACTGCTGGTGGTAGATTTAAGAAAGTCCCAAGAACTGAGGAAAGTGCCTGGAAATGAGCACTCAAAGTTACTGCTCAGTGAAGTGGTGAAACTGGAACCCCTTGAAATCTGGGAGCAGCTGTGGACTGTTTGCTAAGAGGACTGTAACTTTGTGGGGAGCGCAATGGATGCTAAGCATACAAGGGAAATATTATTTTCTGCAGTTACAGTGTAAGTTGCCTACAAAAAGAAAGTAATGTTTAGTCAGTAGGGGTCATTTGTTACAATAGAAGTTTTAAAACATGCAATCTAGCCATGTCATTCTTCCAGCTATTAACTGAAATTTCAACAGGATCAAGAATAGGTCATTTTGGGCTTCAGGAGCCTATTCCATCATTCAAGTAAATTATTACTGATCTAATTGTGGTGCAAACTCAACTTTCTTGGTCTATCCACCGCAATCTTTAACTTAGCAATCAAAAGCAGTAAGCAACTCAGTTTCCAATGTATCCAATGATCCAGCCTTTATTGATCTCTGAGGAGAACTCCAAACACTAACAACTCTCAAAAGGGGAAATTCCTGCTATTTTCCATCTTAAATAGGAGGCTCCTTATTTTGAAATCATGCCCTCTTGATCTACATTTCCCTACAAGAGGAATATCCTCTCAGCATTTACCCTGTCCAGCTCCCTCAGAATCCTTTGTGTGTCAATAAGATCATCTCTCATTTTTCTAAACTCCACTAAATATTGGCTCAGCTTCCCAACCTCGCCTCATAAAATAAACCTCTTCATCCCAGGAATCAGCATGGCAAACCTTCTTTGAACTGCCTTCCATGCAAGTGTGTCCCTCCTTAAGTAAGGTTACCAAAACTACACACAGTGCTGTCTTACCTAAACTGTCCAGTTGTAGCAAAACCTCCTGTGCTCCATCCTCCTTGCAATTAAGACCAACATTCATTTGCTTTCCCAATTGCTGTACTTACACACTGATATTTTGTGATTCATGTATAAGGATATCCAGGTTCCTCTGCACCATAGCATTCAACATTCTCTCTTCATTTTAAATGTTTTTCTATTCATCCTGTCAAAGTGCTTAAACGTAATCGGTCTCAACGGAGATTGTAACAGGAACCAGAGCTGGCATTCCTTTCAATTAGCCTCTTTTCTCTGATGGTTGTTGTGACACCTGTCATCTCATTTTGCTGTATTAGACTCAACTTAGTGCAGAGATAAAAAGATGCTGTTAAAACAACTGGTGTCATTCATTCCACCTTTAGCTAAATAATGACAGAAACTGAAGCATTCGTTTTTAGAAAGGGATCTCACCCTTTCTCAAGGTAAATCACATAAGAATGAATAATTTGAATATTTATTTATTTGATTCCATCCCCTTATGACATTTAACGTTTGTATTTAATTAGTGATTGTTGAAATCAGAGGAAGTTACTCAACCCAGTGTGGAACAAGAATGCTTCAGCATCATATGAATAAAGCTTCTCCCAGAGCGTCTGGCTCTGCCTCATTCCAATGCAACCCCCAATATGTTAATACCACTTCAAACTAAAATACTGTTTACAGAAAAGGCTAAAACGGTTAAAAAGATTTGGGTTTTTTTGGCATTAATTTAGTTTTCATGAGAAGAGAAGTAACACACATTCCAACATAAACTGAATCTAGAAAATTAGGGACATTTTGAGGCATTGCATCAGCTGGGATAGTCATGGTATGTATAGTAAACCAAATGAATCAAATATCCCAGGATTGGTTGTATTTCATGCAATCCTTCTTCATTTTTTTCTATCCTCACCTGGAATTGTCTAATTCTGGAGACTTGCCAGCAGTATGTGAATTAAATTCTGTTTCTTTTCATTAGGTCTCGAGTATTATTACCATCCTAGCATCCTTCGGGGAAGGAATGTCCTGATTCTGGAATCTGTTACTTTGGAACAGGGACAGTTGGCATCCGTAGAGTCAGAGTGATCCAGACAATAGCCTGGATTAATGCCCTTCAGAACCCTATCTAGCGTACTTACTCTCTCGCTCCCTCCTTTCACAGACTGCAACTGCCAATGCAAGTGCTTCAGGAAAAGTAGAACTTTTAGCAGCTCTCAGAGCTTACCCCAGCCGCTCTCAGAGTTGAGACCTTAGCTCACACATCGGGCCTCTTGTTCACCAGATGACAATGAACTTTCACACCTGCTGTTGTCCTCTTCCGCTCTGCACTCAATAACCTTGTAGGGAGAGTCATGCCTCTGTTGGTATTACTATCATCTCTGAATCAAAGATAGCAAGTTCATGTCCCACTCCATATGCCAATCCCTACACCATGAGCTCTTATTTTGTGTATTAACTTTTGATGTGGTACTTTGTCAAATGCCTTCAGCACATCGATAGGTTCCCGTTCATCCATGTTGCTTGCACTTCAAAGAACTCCAGCAAATTAGTCAAACATGATTTCCTTGCACAAAACCATGTTGCCCGCGATGCCTCTATTCCGTCGTGCTAGTTTTTTAGTGCATCGGGCCAGGAGAATCTTGCGGTGGACAATGGCGGGATTCATGCATGCATTCCACTCCAATAGTGTCTCCCAGTGCCAGATTTCCAGCACTATTCTGTGCCAGAAATTGGTGAGGAGTGCAGAAGTTATTTAAATATTACTATAAATGCAATTTAAATATGATTATCAGGCCCGACTGAAATCTCCAGGTCCGCTAAACTTTCCCCCACTCGGGGTAACTCCCCACTAACAGGGAGCTAATGGCCCGACCCCGCTGGAGTGAAGGGGGAGGAAAAAGTCAGCCCCCCGCCCCCCAGAGGCTTGGGTGCCAGGAGTTTGTCCCCTGGGCATTGGTACCCTAGACAGTAGCAAACTGTGCCCTATGGCACTGCCCAAGGGGCAAAGTGCCAATGCCCAGGGGACATTTTGGCACTGCCCATTGGGCATGGGCAATGCATATGGGAAGGCATGGCCTAGGGCATGATCGGTGGGGGTAGGGGTCCTACCGCCACTTTGCAGTTGGGATTGAGGAGAGATTGAGTAGACTGGGGTTGTTCTCCCTGGAAAGACAGAGAATGAGGGGAGACCTAATAGAGGTGTACAAAATTATGAAGGGGAGAGATAGGGTGAATAGTGGGAAGCTTTTTCCCAGGTCGGAGGTGATGATCACGAGCTCAAGGTGAGAGGGGAGCAGTATAACTCAGAGGGACATTTTTTACGCAGAGGGTGGTAGGGGCCTGGAATGCACTGCCAAGTAAGGTGGTGGAGGCAGACACACTGGCATCATTTAAGACTTACCTGGATAGTCAAATGAGCAGACTGGGAATGGAGGGATACAAACAAATGGTCTAGTTGGGCCAATGAGCGGCACAGGCTTGGAGGGCCGAAGGGCCTGTTTCCTGTGCTGTACTGTTCTTTGTTTGTTCTTTTTGTTGTTCTTGGGATCGGTGGGGGAACGAGAGAGGCCAGCAATCAGCGCTTGGCCGGGGGGGGGGGGGGGGGGAGGAGCTGGTGGTGGTGGTCAGTGGCCCACTCAGCACACTGATTTCAGCCTCGCCAGTGGGGATAGAACCCACCCCCTAAAATTTAATGATATTCATGCTGATGGCCTCTACAGTGTACAGAGTGTAGGAGATTCTTCTCTGAACTCCCACTTCAAAAAACACGGAGCGAGTTACTCCAGTTTTGACGCGCATGCAACACTTCGATTTTTTTGGGAGAATTCTGGCCGTTGACACTGCCTGATTGCATTGAAATTTTCTAAGTTTCTCACTATGAACACCTTAATAATAGATTCCAGCAATTTCTCTAAGACAGTCATTGATCTAATTGGCCTGTAGTTTCCTGCATTCCATCTCCTTCCTTTCTCAAATACAGGACTCATTACTTTCCAATCTGATGGGACCTTTTCAGAATCTAGGGAATTTGAGAAAATTAAAACCAATGTGTCTTTCTCAACTATCTCACCAATCACATTTTTTCAGACCTTAGGATTAGGTCCATCTGGATCTGATGGTGGAGTACCACAGGTATCAGTGATGTGGCCTTGAAAACTTACAATCCGTATCAATCCAATTTATACCCCCTAGATGAAGGGACCAGATGTATGGTTGCTACATTTTGCTGTTGACACAAATATAGGTAGAAATTCAGTTGTGAAGGTTGCATAACAAGAGTCAGCAAAGGGGCGGTGAGTGAGGTGAGTGAGCAGTTGAGCGCATCCACATTCAATATTTCCATTCCTGGCCCATGCTGGATACTGTAGCTTTGCGCAGCTAGCAACAGACCCACCTTTGCACACTCTTATCCTCTCAGAATAAACACAGCAATGGTTTGTGATCTGATACAATGGTGAAATGTCTACCACATATATTGATGAAGCATCTTCACCGCACAAATTACCTCCAGACTTTGTCAACCTGAGAATACTTTTCCTCAACATCTGATGGCAATGCAATTGGCCCCACCACTCCATCTGACATTTTATGGGACAAGACTACTCCCACTCCATATGGCGATGCATCACAGGTAACTACCAAAAGTTTGATTGGATCAAAATTTGCAAACAGTGCTGATGACTGGAAGGCTTGCTTTACTTTTACAAACCACTCTTTTTGTGCTTCTTGCCATTTCCATCACTGATGTTTCTTCAAAAGCCAGTGAAGTGGGACTAAAATTGTAGTAAGAACCTGCCGTCGTAATTCACCATTCCTAGGAATGATTTTAACTCAAATACATTTTTAGGTTGTGGTACTTCCTTAAAGGCTTTAATGTTGTCTTCCAAAGGCAATAGGCCTTCAGCATCTACACTGAATCCTAGGAATGTAACCTCATCCAGCTGGAAAGTGTATTTCTCTCATTTTAAACGGATGTCCATTTCTTTAAACCTTCTTAGAACCTCCTCTAAACTTGCCCTGTGTTCCTCAGGTGAGGCTCCCATAATTCAGAGGTCATTAAGACACACCACTATGTTAGGAAGGCCCAGCAAAAAAACTTTCCATCATATGCTGGTGAATGGGACAGGCTGATGGGACTCCAAAGGGTAAACCTATGTACTGGTGTAACCTTTTGTGGGTGTTAACCACTGGGAATCTTAAGAACATAAGAAATAGGAGCAGGAGTAGGCCATCTAGCCCCTCGAGCCAGCCCTGCCATTCAACAAGATCATGCCTGATCTGAAGTGGATCAGTTCCACTTACCCGCCTGGCCCCATAGCCCTTAATTCCCTTATCGATCAGGAATCTATCTACCCATGAGTTAAACATTTTCAACAAAGTAGTCCCCACCACTTCAATGGGCAGAGAATTCCAGAGACTCACCACCCTCTGAGAGAAGAAGTTCCTCCTCAATTCTGTTCTAAACTGTCCCCCCCCCCTTATTTTGAGGCTGTGCCCTCTAGTTCTGGTTTCCTTTCTAAGTGGAAAGAATCTCTCTATCTCTACCCTATCTAGCCCCTTCATTATCTTATCTATCTCTATAAAATCCCCCCTCAGCCTTCTAAACTCCAATGAGTACAGGCCCAATCTACTCAATCTCTCCTCATAAGTTAACCCCCTCATCTCCAGTATCAACTTGGTGAACCTTCTACAAATCTTCATCCAACTCCAGCTGCTGATAGGCATGACTGAGATCTAACTTGGTGCACTTCAGGCCCCCTGCTAATTTGGCATGGAGGTGCTCAATTTTCCGTCTGAGCTTTTCGATTTACAGTTAATTTATAATCCCCACAGATTCTTACAGTGTGATCTAGTTTTAGAATAGGAACTATAGGTGTAGCCCAATTGGAAAACTATATACAGGTTTTATGACACCTAACTCTTCCAATCTTCCTATCTCCAATTCTACCTTATGACGAAGTGCATAAGTACGGGGCGGGCCCAAAAAAATTTAGGCGATGTCTCAGGGTTCAAAAAAATATTGGCTTTAGCCTCTTTCATACATCCCAATTCCTTTTGAAAACGCTCACGCTCCTCCCCTTTTAACTGTGCACTGAAATCTCAAAGTGGTTGCTTCACTATTGCTCAAACTGACTTGACCTGTAATTGCTAGGTTTATCTTTACATCCCTTTTTTGAACAACGGTGTAACATTTGCAATTCTCCAGTCATCTGGCACCAAACCCTTAGTCAAAGATAGGAAAATTATGGCCAGTGCCTCTACAATTTCCACTGTCTATTTACCCCAGTATTCTTGGATGCATCCCCACATATCCTGGTGCCTTATCTACTCAAGATACAGGCAGCCAATTGAATAATTCTTCCTTATCAATATTCAACTGCTCAAATTACCTCCTCTTTCAACATGACCGGTTAAGACAAATGCAAAGTATTAATTTAGTTCTTCAGCCATGCCACCTGGCACCATTCTTTAGTCTCTAAGCCACCTGGCTCCCTTCTTTAGTCTCTAAATCAGCCCTACTCCTTTTACCACCCTTTTACTATTAGTATACCAATAAAAGTTTTTGGATTCCTTTTTGTATTAGTTGCTAATCTCTCTTCATTTCTCCCTTTTTGCTTCTCCTTTGGATACTTTTTCAATTCCCCCCTCAACTTTCTATCTTCAGCCTGGTTTTTGGTTGTATTGTGCACCTGATATCTGTTACATAAACATACCTTTTCATCTTCATCTCAACCTCTCATCGTTATCATTTTGGGAGCCCTGGATTTGTTTGTCTTGCTTTTCCATTTTGTGGATTATACTTTCCCTGTGCCTGAACTCTCTTCTTTCAAAGCAGCCCACTGTTCAGACATCTGTTTACCTGCCAACCTTGGGTTCTAATCAATTAAATCAGCGTCACATCAATTCTCATCCCCATTGAAATTAGCTTTCCCCCAGTTAATTATTCTTACTCTGGGTTGTTCCTTGCCCATCTCATTCTCAAGAACCATGCCCAGCAGTATATTATTTTCCATTGGACTGGAAACTATCACTGTGGAAAATATTCATCATCATGATCAAATTTTAGCAATCTTGCCATCTCTGACCTTCAGTTTACACTGGTACTATCCAAGTCTACATTTGGATAATTAAAGTCTCACATTATAACTATTCAATAATTCTTACACCAATCTAATTTCCTTGTAAATGTGCTCCTCTACATCTTACCCAATGGTTGATAGCTTATTAACTACATTTAGCAAGATACCTGAACCTTTTCGTTCCTTAACTCTAGTCAAATAAGTTCTGTATTTATTCCCTCTGGGGTATCCTCTCTCTCTCTGTTTAGTATTGCTATCCTTTATCAACACCACCATCGCCGCCGCTCCCCGCACCCCCCCCCCCCCCCCACTCCCCCTCTATCCTTCCTTCTTTTCTATCTTGCCTGAACACCTTCTATTGAGGAATATTTCTCACTCTACATTACACACAGCTTATGCACTCACTTAGTAACTGGGATGACGATTAGCTATCAGCAGTGCATGTGACCCCTGCTACCTTTAAAATCCTACTTCTTGAATTTCCTTCCTAATTCCTGAAAATCTGACCATAGAACCTTGATCTACTCTCTCTGTGTCACTGGTACTGATGTGTTATCACAACTTCTAAATCGCTCCTTTTCACCCTGCAGAATATTCTGTGTCATCTCTATGATGTCCTTTAGCTAAGCAACACTCTGTGTGATTCATAATACATTTCCTATTAGTCATCACTATGGGATCCCCTACAACAACCATGGGTGAAATTTTCCTTTCCCGCCCACTGTGGAAATCATAGCAGGTGGGACAGAAAATTCAACAGATCAGTTAAAGATCCATTGACCTTGGGAGGGCATTTCTGGTCTTGGGGCATGTGTAGCTGGAGGATCCATCCCACATTTATATGCTTTGCTGTTATCATCTTGCACTGTCCCTTGCTCATCAGTGCCATGGTCCAGAGTGCACTCCATCAGGGTTATCATCACTCCCAGCAGCCTCTAACACTGACTATATGAGGGTGACACATTGACTAAAAACTCCTGCACTTACTCCTTCATCCTATCCTGAAGTAAAAAACAATAAAAATAGGGAAAAATACTGGTCTGTGTACATCAAAACCTGGCAAATAAGAATACTATTCCAAACTTTTTTTTCCTTCTGGGTGGCCACCCTCTACAATCTTGAACTCTGAATGAACTTGGGGAAAGGCTAGATACAGCTGGATTAGGCAGGAGCTTAGGGATACAGACTGGGATAGGCTGTTGAAAGGCAAGACCACGATAGGCATGTGAGAGTCTTTCAAGGGAAAACTGCAATGGGTGCAGGAAAGGCATGTGCCGGTTTGGAGGAAGGATGGGAAAGGTAGGATTAGAAAGCCGTGGATTACTAGAGATATAGAAGACCTGGTTAGGAAGAAACGAGAGGCGTATGTCAGATCTAAGCAGCTGGGAACGGAGAGAGTGTTGAAGGAATATAGGGAGAGTAGGAGGGATCTCAAAAGGGGAGTTAGGAGAGCAAAACGGGGGCATGAGATGGCTTTGGCAGGTAGGATTAAGGAGAATCCAAAGGCGTTTTACTCCTATCTTAGGAGCAAAAGGGTGGCTAGGGGTAAAATCGGTCCTCTCAGAGACAGACGAGAGGAATTGTGCTTAGAGGCTGAGGGAATGGGGGAGATCCTGAATGAATACTTTGCGTCGGTATTCACGAAGGAGAGGGGCTTGACGTCTGGTACGGTCATCGAGGGAGCGGTAGACCAATTGAAAGATCTATCGATTACGAGGGAAGAAGTGTTTGGGCTTTTAGGGAGCATTAACACTGATAAATCTCCGGGGTCCGATGGCATTTATCCTAGGCTGCTTAGGGAGGTGAGAGATGAGATTGCTGGGCCTCTGACGCAAATCTTTGTCTCTTCTTTGGACACAGGTGAGGTCAGCACAGTAAAAAGTCTGACAACACCAGGTTTTAGTCCAACCGATTTATTTGATAGTAAACTCTCCATTCACCTGAAGAAGCGGGAAACCCCTCGAAAGCTAGTGAGTTTACTATCAAATAAATCGGTTGGACTAAAACCTGGTGTTGTCAGACTTTTTACTGTGTTTACCCCAGTCCAAAGCCGGCATATCCACATCACAGGTGAGGTCCGAGGACTGGAGGATAGCGAACGTGGTACCATTGTTTAAAAAGGGTAGGAGGGATAACCCGGGTAACTATTTAACGTCAGTGGTAGGCAAGTTGATGGAGAGGATTCTTAGGGATAGGATGTATGAGCACTTAGAGCGTTGCGATCTGATTAAGGATACGCAGCACGGCTTTGTAAAGGGGAAGTCTTGCCTTACAAATCTGGTAGAATTCTTTGAGGAGGTGACAAAAACGGTCGACGAAGGACAAGCCGTTGATGTCGTCTATATGGATTTCAGTAAGACGTTTGACAAAGTCCCTCATGGTAGGTTGGTAGAGAAGATTAAAGCTCATGAGATATGTGGCCAGGTATCTAGATGGGTAGGGAACTGGCTTGCAAAGAGGAGACAGAGAGTAATAGTGGAGGGGTCCTTTTCTAGCTGGAGGTCTGTCACTAGTGGTGTGCCTCTTCTCTTTGTAGTGTATATAAATGATTTGGAAGAGGAGTAGGTGGTGTGATCAGCAAATTTGCTGATGACACCAAGATGGCTGGATTGGCGGGCAGTGAGCAGCAGTGTCTGGCAATACAACGGGATATTGATAGGCTGGTATATTGGGCAGATATATGGCAAATGGAGTTTAATCCGGATAAATGCGAGGGGATGCATTTTGGCCGGAATAATGTAGGGGGGAGTTATATGATAAAGGGTAAGCCCATAAGGAATATAGAATCGCAGCGAGATCTGGGGGTGCAAGTGCACAAGTCTTTGAAGGTGGCAGTGCAAGTGAAGAATGTGGTGAAGAAAGCCTATGGTATGTTAGCCTTTATAGGAAGGGGTATATAATATAAGAGCTGGAGTCTAATGTTGCAGTTGTACAGAACGTTGGTTAGGCCGCATTTAGAGTACTGCGTCCAGTTCTGGTCGTCTTACTACCGGAAGGATGTGGAGACTCTGGAGAAGGCGCAGAGGAGGTTTACCAGGATGTTGCTTGGTATGGAAGGACTGGGGTATGAGGAAAGATTGAAGAAATTGGGGCTGTTTTCCCTTGAAAGACAGCGACTGAGGGGGGATCTAATAGAGGTATATAAGATTATGAAGGGTATAGATAGAGTAAACAGAGGTAAGCTATTTCCTATGATCGAGACACACAGGACAAGGGGCCATGGGCTTAAGGTGAGGGGGGAGAGGTATAACACAGATATTAGAGGGAGGTTTTTCACACAGAGGGTAGTGGGGGTATGGAATGCTCTGCCAAGTAAGGTGGTGGAGGCAAACACGCTAGAGTTGTTTAAGAGTAACTTAGACAGGCACGTGAGGGGTTGGAGGTGGGTGGATATAGGAGATTGTTTTAAATCAGGGTCATTAGCATTGGGGTGTTCCTGGTAAGGTAAATGGATATGGTACAATAATAATTTTTTTTTTCTTTTTCATTCACAGGTTTTAAGTCGTTCCACCTTGTGTCCAACGAGGGGCATACACATGATGGGTCGTACTTGTGCTGCTCTTGATTGTTCGAGATTGGCCTAGTGCTTCATGTTGTTAGTGTGTGCTTAAACTGGACCAGATACTGGGCAAGACGACAGCTCAGTGACTATCACTGATTGCTGTGCAGACACATGGATTTGGGCTGGTGTCTGTGGGAGTTTGCACATTCTCCCTGTGCTTGCGTGGGTTTTCTCCGGGTGCTCTGGTTTCCTCCCACACCCCAAAGATGTACTATTAGGTTGACTGGCAGTGATAAATTGTCCCTAAATTAGTTTCCCTCAATGTGGATGGTCATAAAACATTAGATAAGGGTCATGGGTGGAGGGGGAGGGGGGAGGAACTGGTGGTGTTAAGATGGTGGCGCAGGCTCGTTGGGCCGAAGGGCCTGTTTTTGTTCTTTGTTCGTACAGGGGCCATCTCCTGGAACGTAAGTAACAGCTAGGAAACTCTCATTCTGTCTGAGAATTCAGTGACTTCGGCTGCTGCTCAAAACAAGAAATCTTGAGATTGGGCTCAAGCACTGGCGACACTTAAGTTTGAAAAATCCGTCACTCACAGGTGGCGTATGAAACTCTTGATTAAAACCGTTTATCTTTTCTGATAATCACATTTTCAACTAAGACTGCACCAGCTCATCGCTCTTAGATATATCACAGCATGTTTTAATATTTATTTCAATTACATCCCGTAACTGCCAAATTGCTATCTCATTGGAAATGTTATCTTTTATCCAAATGAGCACGGCTCGAAAACAATTCAATTTGCAGCTAAACTGGGATAAGGCGGAGGGAGTGACTAAGGATGCTACTGTGATATTTTTCCCTTTTTTTCATGCACAGTACTTGTCTTCCATCCTACCTCCCCCACCTCTGCACTTGTTTAAAACTTGTGACTTCGTTAATCCCTTCCAGTTGGGACATCCCCAGACTTGAAATTCTTGTTCTCTTCACAGGTGTTTGCCTGACCTGCCGCGTACTTCCAGCATTTACTTGTTTGCATTTGCCAACAAATAATAGCCATGATTTAGTGGCATAGCTGAAGAATGCACAGGTTGGTGTTTTTTTTACTGAAAGGTGATTTGAATTTACAGGTTTCTTTTATACTATTCGGTTCTGCAATGAAGCGGTTACCTGAGAGATTGTCATACAGACTAGCGGGTGAGTGTCCAGTTGGGGAAGGGTTGAGTGCACACAGTCAGTGTGATGGTCAATGTTGCTCCCTGGCCGGAGCCAGCCCTGACTGCGCGAGCAACTTCCAGTCCACTGTTCCACAGCACGTGTGCGCTCACAGCCGTTACCGAGCAACCGGGACGCAGGGGCCAACTGTCAGCGCACATTGACCAGCCCACCCCCATCACCGCCCCCAACACGCCCCAGAACCCAACCCCCCAGCACCCTCAAACACACCCACACCCCAGCACCCTCCAACACACCCACACCCTGACCCCCCCCCCCCATCCCAACACACCCACACCCCCAACAGCCCCAAACACACCCCCCCAGACCCCAACACACCCACACCCCAGACCTCCCACATCCCCAAACACACCACCCACACCCCAAATCCCCCACATCCCCAAACGCACCCCCCAACCCCAATACACCCACACCCCCAACAATCCCCAACACACTCCCCCAACACCCCCCCAGCACCCCCAAACTCACCCACTCTCCAGACCCCAACACAACCACACCCTAACCCCCCCAACACCTTACCAACACTTCCCCCCCCCCACAAACACACCCACACCCTGACCCCCCAACACACACACATCCCCTCCCAACTCCCCCTACACACCCACACCCCGACCCCCCCCCCCCACCAGTCCTCACCCCCCCCAACACACCCACTCCTCACCCCCCACACCCCCCAACTGCAGCCACTACCCCCACCTCCCTCACCCCACCCCCCACAAGCCTCCAAATCCCCCACCATACCATCCCCCGCTCTGCCCCGTGTACACCCCCACTCTTTTGGCTGGCCATTCATGATATAATTGAGCACTTTGGGCATCATATTCTTGTGAATTTCTTCACTAATTTCTCTGTGAAGTACTGACATGTCAGTTAAAGATGTAAAGTAATTTATTGGTAACTCAGTGGCTAGAAGTAGAACAGTTTTCACAAGAAATCGCTAAAGGATGTCCACATTGTATGATCTGCTGACTTATGACTTATGATATCTACTCTTATTTGTTTCTCCTTGCTCAAAGTCCACTCAGCGCTTGATCAGTGGTAGGTCGTCATCTTTCTGTTATGTATTATACTTAGAAAGACTAACTATTACAGACAGGGGTGTAAGACAAAACCGAATTTTGTTATTTTCTTGCCACCTGTCCAAAAGCAGAGGTGTTTTAATTTTTGCAATAGGCTGGGGCATATTTCTCCAAAACTTCTGATTGTGAGTAAATTCTTAAAGTGACCTGCAGCAAACTCTCTTTAGGGTTAAATCAGAAGTAAAGTTTATTCATACATTCAAACCTGGAAAATGATTGTACCTGCATACACACCATAAGCACACAATAACCAGATCAGAAAGAGGAGTTTTTTTACAACAGTAAATAACTTTAAAGAAAAAGCACCACAGATGTGGATATCAGTTCACGTAATTGCTAGCATCCAGAAAGTCAGAATCCAGAGAGAGGTCCTTCACAGTGTTCCCCTAGCTGAAGCAGGGTTTCTTTAAGAGCTGACGATAATGCAGCAAGATGAGATTGGTATGCAGACACTTGGTCTGCTCAGCAGTCACTGGCAGCAATCTTTCAGAGAAACAAGGTTGAGAAGGCTTAGATTTGATGCAGATTGTTGTCAGTCTGGAGTCCTGCTTTTATGTTTGCAGGCTGGAGTGTAAATAGCAGACTGAGTTGTGAGCCTGAAATTGTAATATTATAACTTTTCAAAGGCTTAGAAGCTTAGGTCATGTGATGTTGCCCATTAATGAGCAGTTTTTGATCAAGATCCATTATTCATCTTAGGAGACAATTGGTGCTTTTAGCACTCTACAAATATAACGAGTTTTGATGGCTCCCCTTTGGAGCAGGGGAATGGATCATCTGCTGGTTCCACTTTTAAATTCATTTTACAGAAAGTGGTGTCACTGGTGAGGTCAGCATTTATTGCCCATACGGAGGTCATTATAATGTGTCCTCACAATGCGGCATATGAGAATCGACGAGGATGAGAGTTACTTTTTTGTCCTGTAACGGCTGTTGGAAATTTCCAGAAACTGTAGCCAAGTTGTGAATTATGTGACTTGCAGCATCCAACTTTTGGCTCAGCAAGGTCCATTTTTTAAAAATGAAAAAGGTAATGTTTGACTTAACATTCTGTGATTTCTTTCATGACTAAGGGTTTTTTAATTCATTCGTGGGGTGTGGCTTCACTGGCTAGGCCAGCAATTATTACCCATCCCCAGTTAACATAGGAGATAGCAACAGGAGGAGGCCATTTGGCCCTTCAAGCCTGCTCCGCCATTCATTACGAGCATGGCTGATCATCCAACCCAATAGCCTAATCCTGCTTCCTCTCAATAATCTTTGATCCCATTTGCCCCAAGTGGTATTTCTAGTCACCTCTTGAATACATTCAATGTTTTGGCATCATCAATTCCTGTGTAATGAATTCCACAGGCTCCCCACTCTTTGGGTGAATAAATGTCTCCTCACCTCTGTCTTAAATGGTCTACCCCAAATCCTCAGACCATGATTCCTGGTTCTGGACCTCCCCACCATCATGAATATCCTCCCTGCATCTACCCTGTATAGAATCTTATAAGCCTCTATAAGGCTTCCCTCATTCGTCTGAACTCCAGCTTTTTCCCTGGGTGGAAGGGCATAGGTTTAAGGTGTGAGGGACAAGGTTTAAAGGAGATGTACAAGGCAGATTTTTTACAGAGTAGTGGGTGCCTGGAACTCCTTGCTGGGGGAGGTAGTGGAAGTGGATACAGTAGTGACTTTTAAGGGGCATCTTGACAAGTACATGAATAGGATGGGAATAGAGGGATGTGGTCCCTGGAAGGGTAGGGGGTTTTAGTTAAATTGGGCAACATGGTCGGTGGAGGCTTGGAGGGCCGAAGGGCCTGGTCCTGTGCTGTAATTTTCTTTGTTCTTTGAAATAAAGAGTAAGAATCAATGGATCCTTTTCAAATTGACAGGCAGTAACTCGTGGGGTGCCACAGGGACCTGTGCTCGAACCCCAACTGTTCACAGTATATATTTGTGATTTGGATGAGGGAACATGATGTAACATCTCAAAGTTTGCAGATGATACCAAGTTGGGTGGGAGAGTGAACTGTGACGAAGATGCAGAGATCCTTCAGTATGATCTTGACAGGTTGGGCGAGTGGGTGAATCAACGACAGCAAAAACAATCCTAACCTAGCCAGGGAACATAAAGACTGACATTAAGGGCCTGAATTTATCATAAATGGCCATTGCGCCATTTCGGGTAAGGTCCCGATCGTAGCCAATTTCAGGCCTCGGTAAAGGGGGAAATGGCGCTACTCACCTCAACGCCAACTTTACCAAGTTTTTGCACCCAAAAACGGGCGCAACTTCATGATAAATTTGGGCCCTTAGTGTCAATCTTCATGTTCCCTGCAAGCTTATTTTCATACTGTATTTTTCCCTTCATATTAATTCCTTTGGTACTTCTTTGGTGAATTTTAAACTGCTCCCAATCCTTAGGCCTCTTATTTTTCTTGGCCAATCTGTATGCTTCTTCCTTGGATTGGATACTCTCTCTAATTTTCTTTGTAAGCCATGGATTGACAGTCTCACCCATCTTGCTTGTGTGCCAGGCAGGAATAAACAGTTGCTGCAGTTCCCCCATTGAATGTTCCTCGATAGGCCATTGCCTATCCATTGTCGTCCCTTTAAGTAATTCTCCCAACCTCATATCTTCATAGTTTCCTTTACTAAAATTCACACCCTAGTCTCTGAATCAACTACACTCTCCAACTTGATAAAAAATTCTATCATGTTATGACTGCTCATCCCCAAGGGTGATGGTGGGTTGCCTTCTTAAACTGCTGCAATCCATGTGTTGCAGGTATACCCAGTAAGAAGTCTCACAACACCAGGTTTAAGTCCAATAGGACTTTACAGGACTGTTGGACTTAAACCTGGTGTGGTGAGACTTCTTACTGTGTTTACCCCAGTCCAACGCCAGCATCTCCACATCACTGCAGGTATACCCACAGTGCTGTTAGGGAGGGAGTTCCAGGATTTTGACCTAGTCACACTGAAAGAGCAGCAATATATTTTCAAGTCAGGATAGTGGCCAGCTTGCAGGGGAACTTCAGGGTGATGGTGTTTCCATGTATCTGCTGCCATTGCCGTTCAAGATGGTAGTGGTCATGGATTTGGAAGCTGCTTTCTAAGGAGCCTTGCTGAGTTCCTGCAGTGTGTCTTGCAGATTATACACACTGCTGCCACTGTGTGTCAAGTGAATATTTGTGGATGGGATATCAAGCATGCAAGCTGCTTTGTCTTGGGTGATGTTGAGCTTCTTGAGTGTTATTGGAGCTGCAATCATCAGGCAAGGGGAGAGTATTCCATTACATTCCTGCCTTGTGCCTGGTAAATTGTGGGCAGGTTTTAAGGAGTCGGGAAGTGAATTACTCACTGCTGGATCCCTAGCCTCTGACCTGTTCTGGTAGCTACAGTATTTATATGGCTAGTTCAGTTTCTAGTCAATGGCAACCCCCAGGACATTATGATTGTGGGGGATTCAGCGATGGTAATGCCATTGAATGTCAAGAGCTGATGGTTAGATTCTCTCCTGTCGGAAATAGTCATTCCCTGACATTTGTGTGATGCAAATGTTATTTGCCACTTGTCAGCTGAAGCGTGGATATTGTCCAGGTCTGCTGCATCTGGACATGGACACTAACAAAACTTTGACTGCAGGCAGCATTATTGAAAAGTTTATTTACACCTGCCCCACAGAGAAAGTGCTATAACAAAATACAGATCTTGCTATATATTACACAAAATGTCCAAACCAGACCTTCCAACCTGAGACTGAAATCTTTGCCAACTGCTGAAAGCTTGAGCCACAGCCAAATTGCTCCATTTGGAGGGATACATTGACCTCTAGTAATTTGTGATAAATGGACCTGCAAATACTAAATCCAGTATGAATAAGTAAAATTTTAGGTATAATACAACATTAAAATGACAGTGAACAGTAAATAAATCAATTTAATTAATATTCCACATAAAACCCCAGAATGACATATGCCAATAAATATGACTAACATTACAGAGGTTTGTTATAAAAGCCAGTCACTGGAAAAGATTTCAGAGCACAAAAAACATGTGCTCCTCATTTCTTTTTGGCTATTTTAACTAACCACATGCAGCTGTGAATCATATAAATATCTCCAGTACAGAGGGAGCAGTTAGAGAACTTCCTGAACTTGACCAGAAACAAAGTTATTACAAGAGGGATACAGTTACAGCAACTTGCACCAATATTGCAGAGTAAAATGTCCAAAATCAGGATGCTCCTGGAGGCTTTGGAAATTAAATATTAATCTCCTCAACACTGCTGACATCAATCAAAGAGAAAAACCAAAGTGGGCATTAAAGATAACATCTTTTCAATTTCTTTAAATAATTCAATTTATTAGTTATAAAATATTGAAGATGAAAAAGGTGTGTTTGACTGCTTCAACGTTTGAAATCATGTGTTGAAACTTTCAGGAAATCACCTAACCATTGTTGACACTCCTATCCTACATTCCATAACTTGGACAATCAGACACAACAGGAAGGCGGTCAGAGGCATGCTTGAAGAGATAGGATTTCAGA
This sequence comes from Carcharhinus amblyrhynchos, assembly GCF_965287045.1. Lineage (NCBI taxonomy): Eukaryota > Metazoa > Chordata > Chondrichthyes > Carcharhiniformes > Carcharhinidae > Carcharhinus > Carcharhinus amblyrhynchos. Next base: position 133,572,342 of record NC_137324.1, on the reverse strand, counting down.
AGCATTTTGAAGATTGGAGACATTCAGTGAGGAATTTAAAAGACAATTCCTGAATGCAACAACAGTTTGCCTTTATATAGCTCCTTTGAGGTAGCATAGTGCTTCACAGGAGCACTTTCAAACAAAAGCTGTCTGAGGAGATTGTAAAACAAGATATTGAGTCAAGAAGGTAGGCTGTAAGGAATATTTAAATAGGCAGAGAGTGTTAAAATGGCAGGAATATGTAGAGAGAGAATTTTAGAATTTGGTGCCTAGGCCGCTGCCATCAACGAAAGATACTGTGCCAGGGAGTCAAATACAATCCATGAGGGCTGGGGAAACAAAAAGGAATCAGAAAAATCCTGTTCCACTGCAGAGCTGAAGGGGTCCTTAACATCTTACAGGGGGCTGGGGGGTTTGGTGGCAATAGGCCCAATAAATAATAGAGAAATGGAAATAAAACCAGAGGCCTTTCCAGAGGCCAAGAATTGGACCATGGAATTTGAAATGAACAAAGGTGCTGAACCAGAGGTCTAGTTAATAGATATCTTTTCAGGTTTAAATGGAGACAGAGAAATTTCCCAAACCAGGAAGTGTGGGAGACACCTCACTGTAATAACTCCACAGACGCGAAAGTCCTGTCACCAAGTTACTTTATTTACACCATACATCTGTACACAGCTCTCCAATTGCTCCCTGCTGAATGCAGACTTGGAGTCTGACACACCTGCTTTAAATAGGGAGCGTGAGGCTTCCTGATTTAATCATCAATTAAAACCCATCAGGTAGTTCTTTTCATGCGCCAAACGAGTAAAACCAACTCAAATTAACTTAGGGACAAATTAAGAGGGGCAGCCCCCCAAAAAGGTAGCGGGGGGGGTGGGAACAGCCCAAACAAAAAACAAAGCCCAAAGGAAACTAAAACATTAAATCAAAATGTGATTGTCAGGGCCTATAATATGCCCCAGACCCTGCGGTGCCCAGCGGGTGCAGAAGGCATTAACTGTGCCCGCGGACACCACATGCTCCCTCTCCAGGGACACCTGGCTGCGAATGTAGCCACGGTAGAGGGGCAGACAGTCGGGATGGATGACCCCGTCGATCGTCTGCTGCCTGGACCTATTGATGGTATGGCTCGCTGGGACCAGGAGCAGGTTCACAAGGATGTCACCATCCCCACCCACCCCTCTCTCTGTGCCAAGACTCATCATGTAGTTCATACTCTAGCAAGCTAACCTCATTAGCCTGGCTGAAGTCATCACACTCACCCATTCAAAAAGCCACAGGGCAGTGCAGCATAGGTTGACCAGCCACCTGTGGACAGTAGGTCACCAAAGGACATGGAGCAGATTGGGGACTGTCCCATCCCCAAAGTACAAGAAATGGGCAGTCCATTCCCCTGAATGCAAATCATACTTGTGAAAGCCACAAGTGAATGTAAGGTGCAGCTAATGCAGAATTGACCAAAGAGCCTACACAGGATCAGATTCAAAACATAAATTCATCTGAACCCAACAGGTCAATTTCCAAGGTCACTGACAGGAAAGCAGGTGTAAAATCCAGAATCCTCAAGGAGGCTAAAATCAATACACACCACACCATCACCTTAGAGATACGAATCAGTGGACCAGAATCTAAATTAGCAGACTCCTGGGTTGTGCGAAAGGATTAAAAGCATTGCAGTCACCACAATAAATCTGTTGAATAATTTATATTTTACAAGTTTCTAAACAGAATTCAACATTAAGATACTTGAACCATCCCTCAGAACCAAAACGGATTTTGAACTTTCCTACTGTCTTGAGAATCAAAGGTCTGGAGAATTACTGTTCCCGAATCCACGTGCACTGATATTAATAAATTAATACCAGGCAGCACGGTAGCACAGTGGTTAGCACTGCTGCTTCACAGCTCCAACGATTCCCAGCTTGGGTCACTGTCAGTGTGGAGCTTGCACATTCTCCTCATGTCTGTGTGGGTTTCCTCCGGGTGCTCTGGTTTCCTACCACAGTCCAAAGATTTGTGGGTTAGGTTAATTGGCCATGATAAATTGACTGTAGATGCATAGGTTAGAGGATTCATAGGTAAAACATGTATGGATATGGGGGTAAGGCCTGGGTGGGATTGTGGTCAGTGCAGACTTGATGGGCCAAATGGCCTTTTTCTGTATTGTAGGATTTCTATGATGATTTTTCTGTGACAAATATTCACCAGATGACATGTAACTGAGGATTTCTAAGAAAAATGAATGCAACAGAGGACTGGAGCCATATCAGATTAATAAATCTGAAAGCCAGAGTATGATGAAATGAATGTGTACATTTTACTTTTGCTTTCCAAGGAAGACAAAAAAAAAAATCAGGGATTCCAATTTTTTTCTCCCATTTGATGGAGGCCTGTTGAAGAGTCTGTGAAAATGATCACTCCAAGTCATGTCACATTGTCATTTTTGAGTTCCAGACAGTTCTGAGTCTCAAGCAAATACCTGATTAAATATTGACTTTCATTGTCTGCCAGGAAATTCACACATTCCTTTGTTTAAGGATGGATTGTTAACAACAGAGCTGGCATTCCAGCTAACTCAGCTTTCATCATGGACTTTACCTGACAGCTGGACAACAGGTAACAGTAGAGCAGATTCAGATAAGTGAGGGTTAGTTAGTGGAATGTAAGGCTGGAGGAGATTGCAGATGGTAGGGTACAATAAGAACGCAAGTACAATGAGGAGTTTTAAATCAATATACTAAAGGGGTAAGTATCACGGAAGGTCAGAAAGAACAGGGATAACAAATAATCAGAATCTAGAGCTGGAAGAATGCTTGTGGAGGTGGCCTGAATGAATAGGGTGGAGATTATGAAGCTGACAAGGATATCATTGAGAGCGTTGAGACTGAATGTCTCTGTAACTTTGGGCATGAAGACAGCTAGTATTATCTGGATGCAATTCAAATGTCTCAGTGATGGGCAGGATGAGGGATTTGAAATAAACGTGATGTTTCTTTCTTTCAATTTGCTGTGGAAATTAATGATAAATGTTCATTTGTCAATTAGTTATTATTTGATACTCCCTAAGGATGAAGTCTTTCTTCATTCTTTGCATTTGGACTTTTAAGCAGTAATCTACTTTGCTATCCAAACCCATCCTACTTTCCTAAATTTCTCATGTGCTGATTGGTGAATAAATCCTCTTTACCACTTCTGTGCTGTTGAATTTGCTACGTTTTTGACAAGACTGCTCCAGTAATTCTGCCAGAGTGATTGGATGATTCACAAGCGGTGAAATCTGACCAAAAAAATGGCAGTGTTGGTTTTGCCAAGAAAAATGAAGTGTTGACTGTTGAGGGCACCAACATGTTTTCAGGCCGAATGTTATAGCTCATTAGTATTAGTTTCTATTCCCCAAGTTTCATGCCACTCCAGTGGCACATTCCCTCTGATTCGCCCACCCTAAGGACTTAACTGCTGTTAGCACTGAGAAGCTCCATATAAATGGCTCCCAGCACTTGTTTCACAACAACTGCAGGGAATGGCAGCCAAAGAACCAATACCGTGCTCCATGGGGAGGACCCTCAGCAGACTGCCCAATGGAGTGGCACAGAGGAGGGTAACAGCTGTACCCATGTTCCAGGTGATGGCTGTCATCAGGGTCACCATCCCCCCCACCTGGGATTCAATGGCAACCCTGGAGTGCATTTGCACTGAAAGAGGATGGGGCAATAGTGTTGGAAGAAGATGAATGATCTTCTTTGCTCAGACAGGTAAGTGAATCACCCTCCATCTCCCACTGCCCCCTTATATGCCCCTCAACCCTTTCTCTCACTCAGCCACTTTGGCCTTGACCAACACCAGGCACCAGGTCCACCCCCACCACCACCCCCCCCGCCACCCCAGCCCCATCCACAATCACCATGTTCCCCATTAGCTGGTAGCTCCTCACACTCAGTTTGCAGCCAAGCCCCATGCCTGCCACACCTCATCACCATTTTAAATATCAACACTCCCACTTACAGTTTTCCTCATTGTGTCATTGCAGGGCAAACTCGAGCATAATAGGCATCAGCAAATACAGCCAAATACAGTAATGCCCCAGCTGTGGACCCTTAAATGTTTTGAAGAGTGAGGCTTCAACTGGCCAAGGAGAGGAAGACTGTGTCTGCACTGCTAGTGAAATGCAGGCAGCGGAGAAACATAAGAATCCTCCACATGAATGCTGTCATTCCTCAAATCTCAAGTGAATAATCAGTGTCCTCTTCATATCCCCTCTAGTGCACTGATGCTATGTCCCTTCTCTCACAGGCCAACCATAAAACAGGCCAGACCATTGTTGCGGCCCCTGGAACCTCTGTATTCCACCAGTTCAAAGGGGGCACTCTCCAAACCCACTGTAGAACATGCATCACAACTGTCACCCAAGCCTGACACCAGCACAGATACTCCAATAACTAGGCAGGCTTCTGGATCACTCATTGGTACAGCAGACAGAGACAGGGATGTCCCAGGGAACCAACACACGGAGGAATGCCAGAAACCAGCACTCTGCTTACCCCCAGGCCGATGATGTGCTCCTAGGCTCAATCGTCATACAGCTGCTACAGTTGCAATGGTGGAGTTGTGACTATCAGGAAGGGATGACAGCAACTCTCCTTGGGTTGCAAGGCCAGCTGGAGTAGTATCATCACCTTCTATGCGAGGAGATGCAGAGCATCCAGGTCAACATTGCGAGGTTGGCATTCACAGTGGAGACCTTGATGCAGGACATGCACTCTATGGCAGATGCCTACACTATGGCTAAGCTCATAACCTCCATATCTGAGGGTACACTTCCAGTCCCTGATACTGAGGAGAGCAGCAGTCAAACATCCATGCTGCCCAAATGCAAGCCTGGACCCTCAAGTGCCAGCCCTCTTGGGAATGCCCGCCAAAGTCATCTCAGGCAAAAGGATCCACAGCAGGGCTGCCTCAACCTCAGCTGTAGATCCTGGGGATTCACCTAGACATAGTAGGAGGGTCAGGAAGACTAAGAAACCATGGGCACTTAGTGGGCACAGGTGAATATAGGCACTTATGTAGAGAGGTCACCATTTTATTTTGTATGTTTATCAATAAATTTCACTTCTTTTACCCCATCTGCTCATGCCATCAAGCTTGAGGAAGCATTGCACATCCCTATGGTGTGTGTGAATGGCAGTGGTATGTCCCTTCCATCTGGCCAGCCCCCATTAAGGAAGGGCACTCCCTCAGCTGCGATATGGACAGGAACCCAGGAAGGAGGACATGACGGGCATTATCTGCAAACCAATCTTTACAGCCCCTTTAAAGCAAAGGGTGCCCAACATAAAGAGAACACAAGGCCTGCAAGTGACATCTACTGACCCCTCTCATCGAAATGGCAATTCTGGGACCCACTACCCCCACTCCAAGTTGAACATATCATATCCTTCGAGTCCTTTCTTGTGTCCCCTGAGCAGTGCTGCCATCCTAAGTGCTCACCCCCGAAATCTCCGTTGAAGGTGAAGTCACCAGGTTCATGCTTATGTAGAGCTGTTGTAAATGGCATTAGTGTGACATCACACCAGCTGAGTATCGGATGAGGAGCGATGTCCCAGAGAGAGTGCTCGCCAATAACATGCTAATGTATTAAAATGAGCTTTCTGCAGTCATGTAGCAGGTTTCTGGTCACGCCACTGGTCAGGAGCTGGAAAGATCGGAACTTGGAAAATCACTAGTGCGAATTGCACTCTCCAGATTTTGAGCATGCACTGCCATTCCCACTGAAGGAGAGTGTGAATCAAAATCACTTCCAAGGTAAATGGGAAAAGGCAAGAACTTGTGATGTGGCTCAGAAACATAGAAAGTCAGAGATTCATTCATGCTCTAGGGGGAGCTATTGTATCTAAAACTTCAATTTTTCAGTCCCTTTCACTGTTCCACTTTCTGAAAAATTGGGTCAGCGTACCTGAATATTCCTGGGGGAACCACTGAAGTGGCTGCTACTTGGACCATTCATTAAAATGTTTAGACATAGATTTATGTTAGAACAGTGATTTAAATTGTAATGGTAAGCATATAGACCTAAAAATGATCATAATTGACAGTTGGGTAATAATTTTTCATTAATACTGAACAAAAGAACCCAAGAAGACATAAACAGCATTTTTGATTCATTTTAATCCTGCATTTACTTTCATATAGATCTTGTTGTAGGAACATTTCTACTTAATTTCAAAAAATGTTGCTTTAATCTTTAGTATTGGTGAAACAAAGGAACATTAGGTATAAACTGAAGCTGAACATTAGGTATAAACTGAAGGAAGAAGGAAACGTTTTACCTTCCATCTGCAAGTTGTAAAATAGTTACAGGTTTTTTAGGATTTTCCCTGTAACAGTTGATTCCATAAGGGGCTGAGTCAAGGCTTGAGTTCAAACCGTTCAGATGAAATACTTCTCTGTCTGATGATTTTAAAGGTTTAGCATGAAATTCATTTGCACACACTCGATCCAGCTCTTCATAACTTTCACCTCAAAGTGCCACACCTAATTTAATGCGTATTAACAGAATCTTCCAGAGGAATGTATGAGGTGGGGAACAGCAAAATATCATGCCATGGCAGGAGAGGGCAGCACTTTCAGGACTTTGAAACTGAGAGTCACTTTTGGAACAAAGTCGAGAAAGGGATATGTATTGTACCAGATCTGTGACTTTGATTCAGTGCACAAAAAGAGTATTGTTACCTTACATCCTTTATTTTGAATAGTCTTAAATTCACAAAAAATATATAAATAAAACCAGTTTCTATCAGTGGTCATGAATATGGGGTGAATGTTATATGCACAATGACATAGATTTTTTAATCCTTCATGGGATGTCAGTCGGCATCACTAGTAAGGTCAGCATTTAAATGGCAGTGAGAAGTCAACCTCATTGCTGTGGATCTGGAGTCATAGAGAAGCCAAATCAGGTAAGATGGCACATTTACTTCTCTATTGTATATTGATGAACCAGATGGATTTTTATGATAATCAATGATTGTCTCATTGTCAAACTACTGAGACAAGAGGGTGAATTTTATGCTGCTCCCCAACCATCAAATTTGCTGGCTGATTGGACAGCAACTCCAGAGTACAGGACTTCTTTTCCGTGGGGTGCAGGGGGGAGCAGAAGATAATACTTCCCGCATTAAAGATCACCCCAGTGAATTACTTCTGTGAGACATCCTTCTTAATGTTTGACCAAATTTTCCAAACCCTCCCCCCTACCTGAACCTCATATTTTTTATTAATCAAATTAAATTCCACCAACTGTCATGGCTGGACTTGAATCTATGTCTTAATAGCTTAGGTCTCTCGATTATTAGCCTGGTGATATTATTATTTTGCCAGCATCTCTCTGGTCACTAATAGTTTCTTTATTCAATTTCAATTGCCATTCCCAATCCAATTGCATCTAATATTTACATTTCTCTATATTTTATCATTACCCTTGTTTTCAAAGGACATTCATCTTGCCTAACAATAACCATCATACTCAAAATCAGAATTTTCAGTAGTTTTAAAGCAATGAGGCACTATATAAATGCAAATATTATTTATTATTCTGAGATTGTCTGCTTCAGATGAAAAAGGTGAAAAGGCTGTGGATTTCTTCATGATTTCAACATTAATTTCATGGCTTAAAACTATCCTAGCCTGTCAGTCTGATTTAACAATGGGCCCATGCAAGTGACTGCGCCAGTAGACCATAAAACATAATCTGATTGGAATACATGTTCAATGAACTGCACATCTGCACACAAGGGACTTCCTACACAGACATTTTTCTTACCTTCAAAGATTTCCTACAAGTACAAGTAAAGGTCATTTCAGATAATGTTGCTGGAAGAGTATTTTGAAGTCCAAAGCTATTTGTTAACTGCTGCATTTCTGCCAAAGGTAGCCTAGAATGTCACTTTATGACTAACTGACTTGAAACGTGTACAGTGGAAGGTGGAGTCCCTGTGTCCTTTGTTAGCTATAAACTGATTAAACTCATTATGCATGGCAGGCATCAGTCTGTAAAATGATGTTGTTAAAGATATGTTGGCAGGGATGGCCAACATAATATTATTCAGGTGAATACCTTTAAATTGTCAATTTAAATGGTACCTAATACAAATATAATATTACATTGACCTATTACCTTGAATGTTTTAAGCTATTCTTTTTTACATTTTAACTCTGTGAGGAATTATTAGTTTTTAGTAAGATAACGTAAGGGTATATAACTCTTACAATTATAAAAGACAGTAGAAGCATATTGAATAGCAACTTTCAAAAGGGAATTGGATATATATCTGAAAAAGAGAATTTTTTTGGCAATATGGAGAGCTTTGACAGCTGACACAGGGACAATGGACAAAAAGGCTTCTCTGTATGATTCTATGCTTCAGCTATTTATTTTGCAATACTATAGTTATCAGCAATCAGCCATATATAGTATAAGCGTTTCATACTTACTGCTGAATTCTTGGTTTGTGTTTTCATTCCAGCATTCAAATTCTAAAAGTTATCTATTTTTATTCCCCCAATTAATTATTGGGAAGAGTGAAGCCATTGTTTTTGGTCACCGCTCCAAACTCGATTCCCTAGCTATTGGTTCCATCCCTCCCCTTGGCAACAATCTGAGATTAAATCAATTTGTTTGCAACTTGTGTGTTCAATTGATCCTGAGATGAGCCCCCAACGTCATACTTGTGCCATCACTAACACTGCCTATATCCTCCAGTAACATTGCTTAACTTTGTTCCTGTCTCAGCTCATCTGTTGCTGAAACCCTTGTTACATCGAGACTCAACTATTCCAATGCATTTCTGGCTGGCCTACTACATTCTACACTCTGTGAACTTGAGGTCATTCAGAACTGTGTCTTAACTTCCCCTATCACCTTTGTGTCCATTGGACTACTTTGGTTCCCCATCAAGCAATGTTTTGATTTAAAATTCTTAGCCTTATTTTCAATTCTTTCGAGGGTTTTATTCCTCACTGTCTCTGTGAACTCCCCCAGCCCATAATCTTCCAAGAATTCCGCACTCCTCTAATTCTGGCCTCCAGTGCATTCGGAATTATAACTGCTTCACCAGTGTTAGCTTTGCCTCTTGTTACCTAGACCCCAAGTTCTGGAATTCTCCATCTACACCTCTCTGTCCCTCTCTACCTTGCTTTTCACTTTTAAGATGCCCTTAAAACCCACTTCTTTGACAAAGCCTTTGATCATCTAACCTAATATCACCTTTTCTGGCTTGATATCATACTTTGTTTATGAAGTGACTTGGGATTTGATTTGATTTATTATTGTTACATATATTAATATGCAGTGAAAAGTATTGCTTTTGTGTGCTATACAGACAAAACATACAGTTCGTAGAGAAGGAAACAAGAGAGTGCAGAATGTAGTGTTACACTCATAGTTAGGGTGGAGAGAAAGATTGACTTAATGCAAGGTAAGTTCATTCAAAAGTCTGACAGCAGCAGGGAAGAAACTGATCTTGAGTCAGTTGGTACGTGACCTCAGACTTTTGTGTCTTTTTTCCGAAGGAAGAAGGTGAAAGAGAGAATGTCCGAGTTGCATGGGGTCCTTAATTATGCTGGCTGCTTTGCTGAAGCAGCAGGAAGTATAGACAGAGTCAATGGATGGGAGGCTGGTTTGCATGATGGATTGAGCTACATTCACAACCTTTTGTAGTTATTGGATGTTTCATTATGGTCAAGGCACAGTGCAAATATAAGTTGTTGTATTTTAAAATTGTGGGTAGTTAGTATTTCATCCTTAATATGTTTTTTGTTCTTCATTGTAAGAGATACATAGGAACAGGAGTAGGACATTCAACCCATTGGCTGATCTGTGGCAGAATTCCATATACCTGCCTTTGGCCATATCCCTTAATACCTTTGTTTAACATTTCTCTATCTCAGATTTAAAGCTAGCAACCAATCTGGAATCAACTGCCATGTGTGGTAGAGAATTCCAAATCTCTATCGTTCTTTCTGTGTAGAAGTGCTCCCTAACATCTCTCCTGAATGGTCTGCCCCGAACCTTTAGTTATGCCCCCAGTTCTAGAATCTCCAACCAATGTAAGATGCATGAGAGGCAAAAAATCAGGTTCACTCCCAGTTTCTCATCTCTCACTATCTTATTGTCCCCAGATTTCCAGCATGATCAGCCTTGCACCCAGAAATGGTGCAAGGCTGATTATGATACTTAAAATGATTAAAATCCTCATTTAAATGTTATTACCAAACCAGGGACACAATTGTCTGAACTCGCTTGTCTTAGTGCTCTTGCTGGTGAAGGTCTTCACATATGGTCCCTATCAATGGGGACATGATGTGGTGACTTAGCTGGTAGGACCGGAGACCATTGAGGCACGCTAGGTGGTTGGGGCAGGAGGCAGTGCCAGCATGGTACCCCCACACTGCCAGCCTTACACTGCCTACTGGGCAGTGCCAAGGTGTGGGACCATGATGGGTGGTGCCTAAGGGAAGTGGGTAGGCAGGAGACCATGCACTCTGTAATTGGCGATCGGTGGGGGAATGGGGGGGGGGGGAGCTGCGCAATCTGTAACTGGCAATTGGCCTGAGGTGGGGGGTTGCAATCGACAGGGCCAAGAGGGGCCATCAGCTGAGGACGGGGGAGATATCCAGGGGAGTGAGAGGGTGATTAGCTGGGGTGGCCTGTGATAGGAGGGGGGAGTGGGCATTTTCCCGGGGCAGATAGCCAGAGGCTGCACAGAACAGAGAGATCTGTGCATGCGCAGTTGCGCCCTCTAGTCTTGTCTGGCTTTCCAGTGGGTGTAGACCCCTACTCCTCCCCCTACTTTTTGGAACCAGATTGTGCATCAAAAGTTTATAGTTTATTTATTAGTGTCACAAGTAGGCTTACATTAACACTGCAGTTAAGTTACTGTGAAAATTTTCTGCACTAAGTGTTGAGGAGCAGAGGGATCTTGGGGTCTGGGTCCATAGGACTCTTAAATCGGCCTCGCAGGTGGAAGATGTGGTCAAGAAGGCATATGGTGTACTAGCCTTCATTAATCAAGGGATTAAGTTTAGGAGTCGGGAGGTAATGCTGTAACTTTATAAGACCCTTGTCAGACCCCACTTGGAGTACTATGCACAGTTCTGGTCACCTCACTACAGGAAGGATGTGGAAGCTATTGAGAGGGTGCAGAGGAGATTTACAAGGATGTTGCTTGGATTGGGAGGCATGCCTTATGAAGATAGGTTGAGGGAGCTAGGTCTCTTCTCCCTGGAGAGACAAAGGTTGAGAGGCGACTTGATAGAGGTTTATAAAATGTTGAGAGGAATAGATAGGGCGGATTCTCAGAGGCTATTTCCCAGGGCTGAAATGGTCGCTATGAGGGGACACAGGTTTAAGGTGCTGGGAAGCAAGTACAGAGGAGATGTTAGGGGTAAGTTTTTCACTCAGAGGGTGGTGAGTGAGTGGAATCGACTGCCGTTGGTGACAGTAGAGGCGAACTCGCTGGGGTCTTTCAAAAGACTGCTGGATGAGTACATGGGATTTAATGGGATTGAGAGTTACAGATAGTTCTATGGCCTGGTAGGTATGGATATGATTGGCGTAACTTATGGGCCAAAGAGCCTGTTTGTGCTGTAGTGTCCTATGTTCCAAGTTCTAAGTGCCTTAAGATTCTTTATGGCCTTGCCAAAGAAATGGATCTGAAATTCTCCCATTTTCATGCTCATTCGACACATTGAATTCTTTTGGCAAGATTGCTGTTTTTATTGTTATCTACCCTGTCTTTTCCTGTTAGTACCTTGAAGGCTTCAATCAGATCACCCCTTAACCTTCTAAATTCTAGAGAAAACAGGTCTAATATGTATATTCTCTCCTCATAACTTAACCCCTGAAGTCCAGGGATCATTCTTGTAAACCTACACTGTACTCCCTCCAAGGCCAATATATCCACCTTAGGTGAGGTGCCCAGATCTGCTCACAGATCCAAGTAGAGTCTATCCAGGATTTTGTGTAGCTGCAGCTTAACCTCTTGTGCCCTTATACTCCAGTCCTCTAGGTATAAAGGCCTGCATTCTATTAGCCTTCTTGATTATTCTCTGCACCCTTTGTGGCATTTTAATGATCTCCTGAACTGCCAAGTCTCTTTGGAAAGCCACTATATTTAATTTCATACCATCTAGAAAGTACCCTGATCTAGCCTTTTTCAGTCCAAAATGGATAATCTCACACCTGCTTAGTTTGAAATTCTCTTGTCACAGTTTTTCCCATTTGCCTCATCTACTAATATCCTTTTGTAATTTTATGCTACCTACATTATCTGCAATGCCACCTAACTTTATGTCATCAGCAAATTTAGATATATGACTTCCTATGCCATTATCGAAGTCCTTAATAAATAATGTGAACAATTGAGGTCCTAACACAGATCTCTGTGGGACACTACTGGTCACATCCCACCAGTATGAGTACCTACCCATTATCCCTACCTTCAGTCACCTGCTGCTCAATCAGTTTCCCAACCATGTCAGTACTTTCCCTCAACTCCATTGGCTTCTATCTAGTTAACGGCATGTTATGTAGGACTTTATTGAAGGTCTTCCAGCAGTGAATATAAAGAACATCTATAAGCATTTCCCTGTCATCTTATTCATGTCTTTAATAAATTCACTGAGGTTTGTTAGGCATGATCTACCTGTCATTAATCCATGGTGGCTGTCTCTGATTAATGGAACATTTTCAAGGTGCTCAGTTATACTATCCTTGATTATCGACTGCAACAATTTCCCCACCACAGATATTAAGCTAACTGGTCTGTAATTCCCTAGAGATCCTCTTTCGCCCTTCTTAAAAGTGTAGTGACATGAGCAATTTTCCAATCCAGGGAGACAACTCCAATGGCTAGTACTGCAGTCTCACAGCACCAGGAACCCGAGTAAAATTCAAGCCTTGGATAACTGTATGTGTGGAGTTTGCATGTTCTCCCTGTGTCTGCATAGGTTTCCTTTGGGTGCTCCGGTTTCTTCCCATAGTCCCAAGGCATGTAGGTTAGATGGATTAGCCATAGTAAATATGTGGGCTGTGGGGATAGGATGGGGGAGAAGGCCTAGATAAGATTCTCTGTCAGAGTCAGTGCAGACTCAATAGGCCAAATGATCTTCTCCTGCACTGTAGGAATTCTATGATTCAATGAATCTAGGGAACTCTGAAAGATTATCGTTGGGGCATCTACAAAGTGTTCCCCTACTTCCTCTAATATCTTTGGATGGAAGCCATCAGCCCTGGGAATTTGTCACTCTTTAGTTCCATTCATTTCTTCATTATCAATGTTTTACGCACATTAATTTTATTTAGGCCCTGTCCCAATCCACTATTAATTTCCTCAGGACTTTGGGCAAGCTCTCCTCCTTTTCTACTCTAAATACGGAGACAAAGTAGTTATTTAACATGTCTGCCATTCTCCCATAATCTTACAATCCCCACTTTCAGTCTTTGTTGTGCCACATTGTTCCTAACCACCCTATTTCCCTTTTTGTATAGGTATAAAATTATTCATATTGATCTTGATGTCCCATGCAAGTCTCCTTTAACAATTCCTTTTAGTGGCTCTTTTAAGCCTCTTTGTGGCACTTTGCTAGTCTCAGTATCTTTTGAACATAAGAACATAAGAACATAAGAAATAGGAGCAGGAGTAGGCCATCTAGCCCTTCGAGCCTGCCCTGCCATTCAATTAGATCATGGCTGATCTGTCGTGGTTCAGTTCCACATTCCCGCCCTCTCCCCATAACCCATAATCCCCTCGCTTATCAAAAACCCATCAACCCGCGTCTTAAAAATATTTAGCGAGGCAGCCTCCACCACCTCAACGGGCAGAGAATTCCAGAGATTCACCACCCTTTGAGTGAAGAAGTTCCTCCTCAACTCCGTTCTAATCCGTTCTAAATTGGTAGGATCTCTGCTGTTTTTTGCATTTTTGTAAGCCCTTTCTTTTAATTTTAGTGCAGTTCCTTATCTCTCTAGGGTGGCATGGTGGCACAGTGATTAGCACTGCTACCTCACAGCACAGGGGACTCAGTTTCAATTCCGGCTTTGGGTTGAGTTTGCACATTCTTCCTGTGTTGAGCTTGTACATTTTCCCCGTGTCTGCGCGGATTTCTTATTGGTGTTCCGGTTTCCTCCCATAGTCCAAAGATATGCAGGTTAGGGTGATTGGCCCAACTAAATTGTCCCTTCGAGCCCTTAGGTTAGGGGGAATTAGTGGTATAGGTATATGGGGTTCCGGGGATAGGGCCTGGGTAAGAAGGTCTATTGCATAGAGTCGGTGAAAACTCAATGGGCAGAATGATCTGTTTCTGCACTGTAGGGATTTGATGATTCTATTCTATGATTATTTAGTTGTCCATAGCAAAACACAGAAAAGGAAAACAATGATTTACATATTTCAAGAATAGAACATTCAGATTGCTACTTTGGATTCAGCCTATATTAGTGACAAGCTTTATGGTTAAAGTGCATAATTGTGATAATTTATTCAGGAGATTTTGTTTTATCCAAAAAAAGGACCTTAATTGAATGCTTGGATGAACTTTAGCTTTTTATTGACTCCTTTTTGTCTCCAATCAGTAGTTTATGTAGCCCACAAACTACTATTATTATGGAGAATCGGAGTGGCCATGTAATCAAATTAGCCACTTTGCCACCCTTTGTTTTCAGTCATTGTGTAAATCTTTGACGTTTTGCAAACATTAATTCAAATGCATTGTGGTTTTGAGAATTTGATACACTTTGGAAACTTAATTCTAAAAACTGTACTACCACTGAATGCCTCCTTGTGGTGCTGATGAACCACTGGAACTCTGCACAGAATTTTTAAAACTGCAAATGCTGGAAAACTGAAATAATACCAAGCAGGTTGATTATCATCTGAAGAAAGATTAATGTTGTGGGGATGACCAGATTGGTTCTGCCAAAACTATTTCCATGTAAAAGGTTAACTTCTGCTTTCCATTTATTCCAAAATTTTATGGTCCAGTTGTATGTAGAATGTATTTCTACATTTTCTATTTTTTAAAGATTGTGTAATTATGGTCATAAGTGATGTTAATTTGATTTCTTCTTTCATCTTTGTTTTGTCTTTGGCCTGGGAATAGAGTATATTGGGTGGCACAGTGGTTAGCACTGCTGCCACACAGCACCAGGGATCCAGGTTTGATTCCTGGCTTGGGTCATTGTCAATGTGGAGTTTACACATTCTCCCCATGCGTGCATAGGCTTCCTCTGCACAGTCTCTGGTTTCCTCCCACAGTCTGAAAAACATGCTGGTTGGGTGCATTCACCCAAACAAGCGCCGGAGTGTGGCAACTACCGGATTTCGCAGTAACTTCATTGCATTGTTGATGTAAGCCTACTTGTGACTAATAAATGAGTAAACTTTAAAACGTAAAATAATTTCATAATCATATAATTCAAATTAGGTTGACTACATTGGCCGAATTCTCTGACTTCACTTGCAGCTGGGATTCTCCTGTTCCACAGAAGTGAACAGAGACTTGGCTGAGCGCCAAATTCTCTGCCCTTGCTGGCAGCAGGAAGTGAACAGCCGGAGAATTCTGGCCACATATCTTTTTCTAATGCTGAGGTACAATTCCAGAGGCTTATTCCAGTGACCACTCTATGTTGGTTGCTCAAGAGTGGAGCATTACATTCCTGTCAAAACCTATTCTCATCTAATATGCATTCTTTTCAACACACAACGATAGATAGCAATGAAGATCAGTGCCCCAGCTGTGTTTCTCATTGCTTAGCCAAGGGTTGCCAAATCCAATTATAGCATCGTGATCACACCCTTTGCTGAGATTAACTAATCAGCACAGGCCAAGGCACAAACCTTTCTTGTTCACCTGTTTATCTCGATTCAATAGAGTGATGCATCTACCTCAGACTACCCCTTCAGAGAACATTAATAAAGGGCTGCATTGACACCATTATTATTGGGAATAAAATAACACTTTGAAAACAGAAAATGCTGGAAAATCTCAGCAGGTCTGATGGCATCTGTGGGGTAAGAATAAAGCCAACATTTCGAGTCTAGATGACAGTTCGACAGTGCTTTGATGATACAGCTGATGGATACAGTAGGCTTCAAGCTGGGGAGGTCTACATGGGACATAGGCCCATCCACCTCAAATACCTCAGGGGTAACACAGCGATATCAATCACAATTATAGTGGGAGAACTGAGGGATAGAAGGGAGGGAAAACTGAATGTTAATCAGGATGATGAGAGGAATTTCCAGTCACACAGGAAGGTTTGAAGCCAGCCTGGAAATAAAACCTGAGGACCACCAACTTAGAACCTCAAGCAATGGCATAGCAGAAAATGAAACTGAGAAAAAACATTACTGGGGAGGGAGGTTATGCCCATTGGGAGGCTGATTAAAGGTGCACGCATTTGGAATCTGCATTACCACATGAGGAAGAATGCCTAGCTGAGACATGTTAGAAGCATCTCAATAACTATTGAGGTAATTTAGAGCGTAATAATGCGTTCATGCAAGAATAATTCCAGTACATACCAATCATCGTTTATCTACAATGGCTCATTCTACCAACCATGGTAATTCCCCAATGAGATAATGATTTTAAAAGCAAGTGCACACCTGGACAAACAGGGGAAGCCACTTGGAAACCTCACTCAGAACCTTGCAACTGCTAGGTTCAGAGATGAGAACTCCCAAGCCCCCATGTGTACCCCAAAGGGTGTAGTCATAGAGCCCAGTGATAAGTAATTTACTGCCTCAAATAAACGCAGAACATCCAAGCACTTGGCCAAATCCATTACATAAATATAGGTAACTTAAATAGTGCTGAGGAGTAGGGGAGCAGCATACTGTGACACAGAGTGATCACTGCAATGCCCAGGATTGTATTGGCTAATAGATTGTAATCAAGCCCTTGAATCCACCATCACTCAGGAGTCAGTGAGAGAAAAAGAACCTTTGGAGGCTGATGCCCAATTATATCTTTCTTTTCCCAGGGCTGAAGTGATTGCCATGGGAGGACACCGGTCTAAGGTGGGGAGTAGGTACAGAGGAGATGTCAGGGGTAAATCTTTCACTCAGAGTGGTGGGTGCATGGAATGGGCTACCGGTAATGGTGGTGGGGGTGGATTCAATAGGGTCTTTTAAGAGACTTTTAGGTAAGTACATGGAACTTAGTAAGATAGAGGCTTATAGGTAAGTCTAGTAATCTCTAAGGTAGGGACATGTTCAGCACAACTTTGTGGGCTGAAGGGCCTGTATTGTGCTGTAGTTTTTCTATGTTTCTCAATGTTCCTGCAGAGGGGAAACATTCAGGGTGGTGGAGAGAGCACTTCTTATACAGAAGTGCATTGAGAACCAATGTCATCAATGTCTCCACATGTCCAGGGATCTGGTGGTTCACATCTGAGACATTCTCCATAAGTTGATGCTGCAGAAACCAGGTCCTTCCTATTTGAAAGTCATCACCGCCCTTAACTTCTATGTGAATAGCTCTTTCCAGTGCTTCACTGGGGACCTCTGCGGGACCCCTCAAGCTTCCACCCACAAGTTCACAAAGGAGATGACAAATGCCTGGTTTACTAAGGCTGACAATTATCTGCACTTCACTAGAAATCAAGCTAGCCTGACAGCTAGAGCACTGGGAGTGCTGCTGTTTCCAGATTCCCACAAGTGCCATTGATGGCACTTATGTGGCTATAAGAGATCAATGGCAACAGGCAATGCAATACATCAACAGGAAAGGCTTCCGCTCGCTCGATGTGCAGCTGGTATGCAACAACCAGAAACACATCGTATATGTTGTATAAGATATCTGGGAAGTTGCAACGATGCCTCCATTTTGAGCAGATTACAGATCCCAGACTTCTTTGACTGACCATACAACATCCAGGGTTGGGTCTTCTGTAACAAACGCTATCCACAAAACACACGGCTAATGACACCCATCCAATGACCACAAACTTCAGTTGAGAGAAGGTAGAACAGACTATTTGCATCTTGAAAATGTGATCCGATGCCTCGACAGATCTGACTGAGCACTCTGAGGAGTGTACTAGTGACCCTCAGAGGGTCTCATAGATCATTGTGGAGTCTTTGCTGTGCCTACTCAACCTGGTGCTGCAAAGGCAGGTATTCTTGTCAGATGCCAAGATGGAGGAGCTACATGTCTGCAAGGAAGAAGGCATAGCTTGGGCCAGACGAGGCACGTGTTCACGTGAGGTGCTCATAGCCTCTGGATTCTGGGAGGATAATGATGAGCAGTTGTGTTTACCCTGTAGGGCAAATGCCCTCTGTGATGGATCCACATCACCACCAATGTGGCTACTCTTCTCAACAATCCTCTTTACTCTGAATATTTATACATTGTGCTCACCATGTCCTCATCCTGTGAAAGATGATGAAGCCTCTGAGGCATGTGTCTTTGCTGAAATGAGATACCAGCTGCAGGCATTTGTTCCGGTATCATGTGGCAGAAGGTGCTGCCTTATCAAGTCTCTCCAGCATCTCAGGCACAAGGGAAGCCCACAAGAAGCAGGAGTTGCACTGCAGTCCTCAGTGGAGTCCTGGCAGCATAGCTTCAGAAAAGGTGCCTCAATGAGGTCCACCTCCAACAATGGGAAAATACTTTTGTCACTTTGGTGATACTGTGAAGCTAGACTTGAGCTAACTGAAGGAGGATGTTCAATAGATATTAATGTTTGTTCAAAGTGCCCAGCCTTCAGCATTACCTTAATCCCCATTACATTGAGATGCTGTCCTTTCAGTGAAGGATGTGGGACTCCAGTAAGCCTGACCTTTCAATGAACATAGATCACCTTATGATGACAGACACAAAAACGCCAGCTTTTCAACACCATTCATTTCCCATAATGGCCAGCCCTGCCCCTTGTGACTCCATAAATGCAGGCACACCATGAGGCCCTCAATGTTCCACTTTTTGATAGTAAAGAACACTCATCAGCAGCTACCCCATTTCTACCCTCAGCATTTTCTTCCCATCTAACTAACATATGAGCATCGAAACAATGCTCAGTGGTTCCATTGACCACAGACCATTAGCAAGTGGATGTGCCATCACTGAGCTTACTGAGTGTTTGCCGGATGGGAGACTAAGTAGAATGAACTGGCCAGCGCTGCATTTTTGACAATAGCCTTGTGGGCACTTTGCAGACAAGGTGCACGCACGTATTGGTGAGCTTAGTGGATGTCCTACCAATGAATCACAAAAGACGAGTATACAGTTACATCAAGTAAATAGGAAAGCTAAATGAATGTTACCATTTATTGCAAGTAGAATTAAAAACAAAAGAAGGAAGGTTATGCTTCAGTTATTGGTGAGACCACATCTGGAGTATTGTGTTCAGTATTGCTCTCCTTATTTAAGGAAGGATGTAAATGTGTTGGAAGCAGTTTAGAGAAAGTTTACTGGACTAATAGCTGTATTGGGAAGGTTGCCTATTAGGAAAATTTGGTCAGGCTATGCTTGTATCCGCTGGAGTTTAGAAGAGCGAGTGATGACTTGATTGAAACATATAAGATCCTGAAGGGTCTTGATAAGGTGAATGTGGAAAGGGTTTTCTTGTGGGAGAATCTAGAACTCGGCATCACTGTTTAAAAATAAGATGTCACTCATTTAAAACAGAGATGAGGAGAAATTCTTTCACTTGTGGAAGCAGATTCGTTGAATAATTTTGAGGCAGAGGTGGATAGATTCTTGGCAACCAATGATATCAGGAGTAAGCAAGATGCATTTTAAGGTTACTATCTGATTAGCCATGATCTTATTAAATGGTGGAGTGGGCTTGAGGGGCTAAATGGCCTACTTCTGCCCCTTGTTCATATGTTTGCATAAATAAAATGCTTGGTAATTGGAAGTTCTGCCAGAAAACCTGCTGTCACTGTCAAGGAGCATGGGGATATCAGCTTCAGATTGACACAGATCCTTGTGCAGTTCTTGGAGCCCATAGTTTCTAGTGTGGAATAGGTGCCAAAATCCACAAGAGTGGGATAAAGCACGTGCAGCAAAGGCAAGCTGAGTTGGTAGGAATTTTTGGGAGGTTGGTGAGGGTTTGGTTGGGAACATTCTGGATGTTCTTCTTTCTTCTTTTGGAGGTTTTAGCATCTCATCTGGAGCTTTCAGGACATTGCAGTCCTGTGACATCTGAGATTTGTGTCCCTCTGGCACCCTCTGTGCATGGGTCAGCCCTATTTGCATCTCTGAAGAATGGACATAATGTACTCAGCAGGAAGCGCCACGTCTGATGATGGGCGTAAGGGGCCAGGTGGTCGAAGGCACCACCTTAGAGCAGAGGCTCAGACACAGGGTGTTTATGTTTGATTTGATTTCATAGAATTCCGACAGTGCAGTAGGAGGCCATTCAGCCCAGTGAATCTGCACCGACCACAATCCTACCCAGGCCCTCTTCCCAAAATCCCTATGCACTTACCCTAGCTAGTCCCCCTGACACTAAGGGGCAATTTAGCATGGCCAATCCACTTAACCTGCTCATCTTTGGAATGTGGGAGGAAACCAGAGCACCCAGAGGAAACCCATGCAGACACAGCAAGAACATGTAGACTCCAAACAGACAGTAATCCGAGGCTCGGAGTCGAATCCAGATCCCTGGCACTGAGGCAGCAGTGCTAACCACTGTGCCACCGTGCCACCCAGATTCAGGACCAGTAAAGAAAACACGGAGTCTGCACCCATAGAAGACACCACCACACAGCTGCCAGGGTGTACAGGCAACAATCCAACTTCTTTGACAGGACCAAGGATATAGCTTTCAAGGGAAGCCGTCATGGTCATCTACCAGATGATTGGGCCCGAAGTAGCCTGTAGTTGTGTGGGTGGACATCCAATGCCCATGGATCTCATAATCTGTCTCAGTCTCAGCATGGTCCTAGTCTCCAGTACTCCTCAACTGCCTGTGCCCTGGGCATGCCCTGCCTCCACCATCTGCTCAAGCAAGTGTGATATGCTCTCACCACTTTGCACTACCAACTGAGCCAATTCACTATTGCCCACGCACATGACAGTATCTGTCCTGGTGCTTGGTACTGAGAGGGGTATGTGGCAGATGCATCTTCCAATGTTCCCCGTTCTGGTGTCAATGGAGGATCATTGACCTCCTGGCTTGTTTTCGGTGAATGGCTCAGCTGAAGGACGAAAAGAATGGGTCAGTATCAGAGTCAATTTCCATGTTCTACTGCCCAGTGCCAGTGGATTCAATGGCATCACAGTGGCTCAGTGATCAGTGCATCACCTGAAGTCCTTATGAGGGATAACACACTCATAAATTCTCTTCACTCTCAGCCTGTCACACTTCATCCTACTGGGCTCTTATCTCAGAGGCGCCAGCCTCTCTGTGACCTGATGATCTTCCTCCCTGCTCATGGCTGGTGAATATTTCCAGGTTAGTCACCCCATCACCAGTGATAGATCTCTCAGACTTGTCATGGTGATGTTTCTTCTGTAAGTACATGCAGAGCGCCAATCAGTACATAACCATCCACCTTCAGCACCAGACAATGCTGGTCCCCACCCCACTTCATCCCCAAGAGACATATGGACATTCCCAGCCCTTTTCACATCTGATGAATCCAGGCCTCCAGACCTTCTCTCTGGCTTTAACACACATGGGCAAGGGTGTGTTCCAAGACTCCCTCAATCCTACATCTTTGACTGCAACTATGAACGGGCATCCTTCCTCAGTCCCCCATACTGAAAAATGCCCACTCAGAACTCACCCTTACAGATCTCAGAAGATCATTTGAACCTTTTCCAGTACTGGATCCATGTACAGCAAACCAGATTGTGCTTGCTGACCTCAGCTGCCACCTCTACCCAGGCCTTCTTGGTGAGGTGGGAGGCTTCCTCCTTCCATTCTATGGCATGAGAATGTCTCTCTTGGCACTCACCATTTCCACACAGGCACCCTTCAGAGAAATGGTGGGTTTGCTGCCCATCTGAGATTCCCTCCTGCTTGGTGTGTCTTCCTGGTGCTGCCGCTGCCATACTGCACATCTCCCTTTGCATCCTCCATTGTCTGTGGCAGCCTCTGGCAGCCTTCTATAAACTTCACGCTTGTCGGCACTGGACCTGGCGCCCTCCCCTCTCCCATCCCCTCCATCACCGCTATCCTATCCAGATGCATTTCAATCTGGCTGCCACTTAAGTGGACAGCCTGTGTAATATTACATTTGGTCATTGATCTAAACGGGCCTGGAAAATGCAGCTGCTTCCAATCCATTCGTGTTGCGCTTAAAAATTCTGGCCAGTGTTCCTACAGCTAGCTAATGCTGGAACAGATTGCTCTGTTGCCTGATACTATAGCTTGAGGGATAATACTGCATCAAGCATGTCTGACCAGGATGCTCTCCCATTCTTACCACGTGCCAGGTGTATTTTCTGAAGTTACTGTTGGGTAATTAAGATTATGTACCTTCCATGGCCATTAAGTCTGGAGTGGGATTTGAATCAGGAGCTTCTGCCACAGAGGCAGAGAAGCTATCCACTGCACCATAAGACCTCCACCAACTTTACATTAGGGTATCAGGAAATACAGATAGCATTGTATTACTTCAGGAATGAATATATAATGAGTACTGAATTATCCTGTCACAACACTTACTTAAAAGCTAAGGTTGCTTTCTACCAAGGTTTACTAAGTTTACACATGAACTTTCAAGCTAGGAAAACCTTGGGGTTAATAAGCAATCTGGACAAAGTTATCGGGGTTGATTATAATTACTGAGAATGATAGAAACCCATTCCATTCCCCTACCCCCTTTCCATCTGACCACTGCAATTTTAAATTGTAGACAAGAAGACACTCTCTGGAAGACATATGGGATGCCTCTTTAAATATACATATCAGGGCCCGACAATGTTACTCAAAATATGCAACCATTATTTTTGCCTGAAACCTGTCTGCAGGAGCAGTGGTGGCTTTAACCACCTGGCCAAAGCTGCAGGAAGCTAATCTGAAGAGTAGGCCAGAAGAGGCCTAGTTGATAACCTTTAAATAAATGTTAAAAGGTTCCTTGTGGGCTAGCAGGAGTAAGTGGGATTCACCTTCTCTCAACTACAATTCCACAAGTCCTGCCCTTCTAGTCACTTACTTCGTACTAAAGATATTTCCTGTAGTCCCCCACAGGGGTCTTGCCATGGAGTTTTAACAGTCAGGTCAATCTCTTCCTGCCGAAGTTGACAAGTGGAATGTTAATGAAGCCTGTTAATTAGATTCAGCAAAGCCACCATGTCATCAGATGGCCTGCTCACACATTTGGCCATTTTCCTCCTAGAAGTAAAAATCTCAACTAGGACAGCAATAGAGGTGAGGCAGTTGACCTCTGTACCCTCTTGTTAGGAAGATGAAATTAGGCCATGGTTTCTGCTCATGACTACATCATATGGCCCCTGTTGTCTGTGTGCATGTATGGATATCTGTTGAGGATCAGATAGGGGGCATCTCAGTTAAACCCAATCAGCACTAACCGCCAAGGCTTACACATGAAGAAGAGAACATTTATAAAAATAATATCTTGATAGGATGATGTACCTTGAGAA
Organism: Carcharhinus amblyrhynchos; assembly: GCF_965287045.1. Lineage (NCBI taxonomy): Eukaryota > Metazoa > Chordata > Chondrichthyes > Carcharhiniformes > Carcharhinidae > Carcharhinus > Carcharhinus amblyrhynchos. The sequence goes on along the minus strand of NC_137324.1, from coordinate 133,548,741 downwards.
AATGAGGGGAAGAGAGGAAATTAGTGGAGAAAGTGTTAAAAGTCACACACAATTAAAAATGGTTTGGCTTACAATTAGGTGTCTCATGAACAATTAGAGCCTAAGAATTTTGTAAAGCAGGTTGTGATAGCATGGCCCTTTAACGGGTGATCCTTTGTAGGCCACATGACCGGGCTGGAGTCAATGATACCAGCATGTGAACCTAGGTCAATTGGGAACCTGGACACTCATTCCTGGGGCTGGAAGGCTTCATTAGAATCAGAGTGTTGTCAGGAGTAGATCTGTGTAGTTTTGTTGTGAGACCCTTAGTTCTTCTCAGTCAATAAATCTTTTAGTTTGTAATTTGCCACATCAAGTTACTGTACCGGCAACAAGGACAACCTGTAGCCAGAGGGAAAACTCTCCACTGTTTGGAGTCATACCTAGCACATATGGTGTGGTTGTTTGAGGTCAATCATCTCAGTCAAAAGACCTCATTGCAAGAGTTTCTCAAGATAGTTGTGGTATTGCGTGCAGACAAAAGTCTCAAGATCTTCTCACTGAGACATCTCCACAGCAACGAAACACCATAATATAACATGGTTGGCAGTGGTGGGAACTCCGTAAAGTGCTACAGCAATTGTTTTTTGTTTAAAATCTGCAGGCTTTTGTTATTTTTTTTCCTCACTGTGTGCTGCAGATTTCTATCTTTAACTCTGTCAGCCTTTTTATTTTACGTCTACTGTAGCTGTCTTTCAGCTGCCATCTGAATGCTGAACCTTGGGACTGCCACCTATTCTAAAGCTTGAGTACAGTTTATATTACATCAGAGATAGCATTATAATCGGACAGGATAATCAATGGTGGTACAGAATGATTAGATCATAGAATCCTTGCAGTGTAGAAGGGACCATTTCAGCCAATCGAGTCTGCACTAACTCGCTGACAGAGAGAGTAGTTTATCCATGCCACTCCTCCTCCTATTCCCGTAATCCCATACATTTACCTTAGTTAATCCCATCTAACCTGCACATTTTTGGACAGCATGAGGCAACTTTGCATGCCCATTTCATCTAAACTGCACATCTTGGAGGAAACCTACACAGTTGGGAAGAAAATGTGAAAACTCCACATAGTCACCCAATGCCAGAATTGAACCTGGGTCCCTGGAACTGTGGGACAGCAGTGCTAACCACTGTGCTACCATGTCGCCATGGTGGCAGTTAAATACACAACCCAGAGCAGATTGCCAAGGTATGAAAGACCAAAAACAGTTGAAACCTAACGAGAGACTAGCACCTAAGAAGAAAAATTGCAAAGTTCCTGAGTGAGAGTTCACAAGATGAATGAGCAAAAATACCAAAAGAGGCTATACTTACACTTTAGAATAGGCCACAGTCCCAAGCCTCAGCATACAGTGGATAGCTGGAAGACAGTTTTAAAAAAGACTGACAGCGTTAAGTACAGAAACCTGCAGTGCACAGTGAGAAAAAATAAGAAAAGCCTACAGAGTTTAAAAAAAACAAAGAATTGTTAACGCTTTGAAGATTTTTTTTAAAATGGAAATCAGAGTAAAATAAATAGAAGCATGCTTGGCAGTTAACTGTCAGTCAGAATCAACAGGTGCTTTTCTCATGCCAACACCTCTACCAGTGTATACTTGCCAATCAGTCATCACTCTCTTCGTGTACAGTATAAATTGTTGTTTTCCCCTTACATTGGTCTTCTCATAAAGTGCCCGATCAGTGCAAAATGAAAAGCTTTGAAGTGTCCATTTTTTGTCAAAACTCAAGTTCTTTTCTCCCAAATGACTATTAAAGATTAAACAAGTGGATAAATCTTAAAGCGTTAAGTCAACTAAGGTTTATTGTGGGAAGGAAGGAGTGTCATTTGGTGGGAGGCCGAGCCCTAAGCGTGCCGCTGAAGCCAGCTGCAGATTACTTTACATTGGCACTCCAAGCAAAGTAAAATTTATTGATTAGTCACAAGCAAGGCTTACATTAACACTGCAATGAAGTTTCTGTAGTTGCTACACTCCGGTGCCTGTTCAGGTCAATGCTCCCAACGAGCACCTCATTCAAACTGAGGGAAGAAACCAAAGCACCCAAAGGAATCCCATGTGGACGTGAGGAGAATGTGCAAACCCACCAATAGAGTAGTGCCAATAGCTCAGCGTGCAAGCCAGAAATGGACACAAAGCCGGTTTTTTGCTGCGCTGCTATTTTACCGGCTCACCATGCTGATCGACCGATAAGATTGCTCTCTGAAAGAACGACATAAACTTCACATTTCTTATTTTACACAGTGTATATATTATATCAGTAAAACATTCCAGTTAGTCCAAGTGTATCTTTGACTTGATAGAAAAATTGGTTTTAATGTTTAGCTTCCTCCACAGGTGAAGCTGCTGAGTGCATTCTCTGGATTGCTACTCGCAGCAAATGATGCCGGCTGCTCTTCCATGTGATGATTCACACAGGGAGATGAGGAACTCTGAGGCTGTTACTGGGCAGCTCAAGTGACTGTCTTTACTGGTTGTTTATTGTGAAGTCCGAGGCGACATCAGGATTTGTTTATCTCATTGTGGTTCGTGGGCTCTGAAACACTGCACCAGCTCCCTGATGATTTTCTTCTCCATTTCACTGCTGTCATCACCAGTTTATCCTCACCGCTGCTCTCACCGCTTCTTTATCCTCACTGCTGATCTCACAGTCACCGCTGTCACTGTTCTTTTATCCTTCCTGCTGGTCTCGATAACATTTAGGGAACAATAAAAATTAGAACGTGTAAGAGTTAGATAAGCACTGGAAAAGAACAAGAAACAATCTAGAATAAAAACATTTAACAGGAGCTGGGTCAATTTTAGGGTTTGAGGAAAAAATCCATCATGAATAAATTGAAATCAAGGATTGACAGAAAAACTAACAGAATACTGAATCCTCTTTCAAGATGAAGTATTTTGGGTAGCGTTCCCTGGGCATTGCCACTTTGCCCCTTGGGCAGTGCCAAGGGGCCGAGGCTGGCACCACCAAGGTGCCAATGTCAAGAGGGCAATCCCCAGCACCCGACCCTCCAGGGAGGCCTTGATTGCCTGTCCTTCACTGCAGCCGGATTGGGCTACCAGCTCCTCACAGCTGGGTAAACCCTGCTGGGGTGAACCACTCCTGGTGAGGGACGGAGAAGAGGCTCGCAGGCTCAGAGACTTTTATCCCAGGCCTGCTAATGATATTCAAATAACATTTAAATGAGAGGATGCATGTATTAGGCAGCTCCACACTGATTTCCAGTGCAGAGCTGATGGTGTCAGAATGGCAGACACGCAGAGGCCTGCACGCCCAATGCGGATTGTGCAAATCGGCCACAGCCAGAATCCCCTGGCCCATTGAGCTAAAAAAGCGCAGCAGATTGGGAGAATCACCCCCAACATTTTCACCCAAAGGTTGGTTTGAGTCTAGAACTGAGAGGATTTGATTTGGTTTATTATAGTCGCATATCTTAGAAGAAGGGAAAAGCATTGTTTCTTGCGTGCTGTTCATAGCATACAGTTCATGGAGAAGGAAAGGAGAGAGTACAGAATGTAGTAGAATACAGTTTTAAATAGGACAAGAGTAAAAGATAGAATTTGTGGTATGCTGGGGACAGCTCGCAAACAGCCACTGCATTCCAGCGCCATCTTGAATTGCCTGAAAGGGTGGTGGAGGCAGGGACCCAGGGTCCAAGGATGAGGACATTCAGTTACGTTGGTAGATTGGAGAATTTGTGTTGCTCTTCCTTGTCAAAGATAAAGTTGAGAGGTGATTTAATCATGAAGGAAATAGGAAGGAGCTGATAGGGAGAAGCTGTTCCTGTTAGTGAAGTGATTGCAAACCAGAGGACACTGATTTTAAGGTGATTGATAAAAGATGCATCTGGAACATTAGGAAAATCTTTTTCACAGCCAGTAGTTAGGAGCTGGAATACTGCGTCTGAATGGTGGTGGGGACAGAATCACTTGTGGCTTTCGAATGAGAATTGGATGATCATCTGAAGAGCAAGAATGTGCGAGGCTACAGGGCAAAGCAGCATATTGGCACGAGGTGAATTGTCCTTGCGCAAGCACAATACATTGTTTATAGCAAAGCAGAAACATTGAAAATGAAATATAATGCTAACTTCGTCTGTTGGGCTTTCAGCCTTTCCAGTCTGGGCCGGTGTTTCTTTAAACGGGTGGAAGTTTTCCCAGGCATCTGCGTAACTTGTCTTCAATCCTTGATTTCCAGTTTTTCAGGTGCACAGTGGAGCACTGCAGGAAGTGCACGGTTGTTGCAGGGACCTGTCTCTTCCCCTGTCCTTGTTCTCTCTGATATGATGATCTTCTATCCATCCAGGATTTGAGTTGTTGTATAGATTTCTTTATAAATGATGTCCTTGCTGATGGAGAGACTGTGATTGGCTGCTCATTCTCACTGGGACACATGTAAGGCCTCAATGCAATCCAGATGGAACCACTGCTGTCTGTATCCAAGTCACTTTCCAGATTGATGCTTTCCCAATCTGTGTCATCGAGGAAACGTCCGTTTACATTCTCTGTGATGTCACTGTTGATTAAGAATGCCTCAACGTCACTCATCCATGAACCATGTTCCTCCATTAGATCTGGTTTCTGGTCAATGGAGGAGATTTCCCCAATGGATGTTTTTATTCCACAGACTGAGGTCATCCATTTCTAATCGACCTTCAGCGTCAGTCAGACTCATAATCGCATCCAGAGTCTCCAGTGGTGATTGAGCTGCTATGGGCAACCACCCCAGCATCCTATCGTGCCTCACACCTTCCATGTTTTCTGGTTGGCGTTCTCGGTTCTTTTTGCCACACTGAATGAAATCTTCCAGGCTCTCCATCCTCCAAGGCAGCTGATTTTTAATGTCCATCAACAGATTGTGTAGACTCAGCTCCTCTTCTTCTCCAAGTCCAGATTCTTCAGTGAGATCTTCAATCTTCTCATTATTTAGGGCTGGTTGAGCCAACACAATGACATCTGAGGAATCTGTGGTGATAAATTGCAGCTGCTTTCCTCCTTGATAATTTTCATTATTAATCAGCATTTCCACTTCATTCACCATTGTTGTGGTGAGAATGGAATGCATTGGTCCATGTAATCTTTCAAATCCCCAACAATAAATGATCACGTTGTGATGATCATGTTGACTCTGTTTTGCATAACAGTTGGCAGGTAGAACACCAAATCAATGGTAAACATTCTGTCAACGGCATCTAAACTTGGCCACTATGGAAATGGGTAAGCAGGATGATGTCACAAACACGGTGGTACTGTGACATCACAGGACTATGTCACAATAGCCTCATCCCCAACAGTGTGATGTCACCAGCTTCCAGAATTTCCCAATTTAGAGACACAAGTCAGGAAACAAAGACCAAAGTGATAACAGGGGCTCTGTGTTATTACAGCGCAAAAGAGAAAAGACAATGGATTTTCATTTCCAGAGAACCTATCACCCTTTCAGGGTTTCCCAAAGGACAGACAATGAGTTACTTCTTTCAGGAGGCTGTTGTGATGCAGGACTGGAATGGAGTAACGTTGAACAGAATGAGATGGAAGATGAGATATCCTCACTGTTCTGACACCACAGGAGAGTTAACAGGGTGTGGGGGCAATGTAATGCGCTCAAATGATTCAAGTTGTTCAAAAGGTAGAAGTAACAAAGTTGTTCCCAGTTGTGGGGAAGATCAGAACTAGGCAACCTTAAATGTAAGACAATCCCCAACAAACTCAATGGGGAAGGCAGGAGAAACCTCTTCATCTAGAGAATGCTGAGAATGTGGGACTTTCCACATGGAGGTGAAGTTGGGGTGGCTGGAGGCTTGTGTGGATCATGAACAGTAACATGAAGAGAGTTCCCTCTCTTGCTGTAACATTTATTTTTTAATTGATTTTCTCATGCTGCCCTTCCCAGCATTGCACACACACTGTGCTCCCAGACCCACCTCCCTCTGAGACACAGCCCCAGTGGCCTTTTGGTAAGTAGCCATCTTTCCTGACAAAGCACTTACTTCTATCAAACAGCAACTAAATGCTGGCTAGCCAGCAACACATCATCCTGAGAATGAATCATAAAAATAACAGCAAACCCAAAGAATAGTTGAGGAAAACCCCCAGTGGCAGACAGCGTTTGAAACCACAGTTCCAAAGTTCCCTGTCAGCTGATCCCTCCAAGCACACTAGACCCCACACCAGGCCATAGAGAATACATCCCTAAAATTGTTAGTTTCCAAAAAGAATCTCTGGTTCTGAATGAAAAATACAAATGGTACCACCATCGCACAAAGGTATCTGTTCAACAGCTTACTCTTCCTTTCCCAAACCTTTTGCCTTACTGGAGAATCTGGAGGAAACTGAAGGACACAGAGCATAACCTTGGAGGGGATTGGGAATAATAGGTCAGCTCATTTCAAACAGCTGGTGTAGTTGCGTGGCTGCTTTTAAGGGGACGATTCCTGAGTGCCATGTGATCAGGTTTGAACCTATGGAGAGGCCATACAGCACTAAGCAAATCAGGAGCAAGGGCATGCATTCTGGGATGGGGAGGATCCTCAGTGGAATCAGTGAGGAGAAGAGATTGGATGTGTATTGAAGTTCTGTCAGACCCTTGATTGGAGATATATAGATATTCTTGTTAATAAACCAATGGTTGCTTAAAGGTACAACGAATCGCCTTCAGATTTACTACAAATCTGTAGGGTGTGCCGAATGGCCACATGTAGGGTTGTAAACTTGAGTCCTGTGCTATCTCAGTAAATTTGACTTGGATTCACTAAGGGTCTTGGGATTCCCTGGGAAATGATCTCATCCCTCTCTAACATTTCTTCCACTTCTGCAGCTCTCAGAGATATGTGTTCCTCTAATTCCAGCCTCTTTCCCATATCTGATTTCAATTGTTTCACATTTAGCTCCCAAATTCCTGAGCTTTGGCATTCATTCCCTAAATATCTCCATCTTCCTCTCCTCCTCTACAATTTGACTTAAAGCTTCCACTATGGCCAAGCTTTTGGTCACCTGTTCCTAATATCTGCTGATGTGACTCAGTGTTAGATTGTGTTTGATAACACTGCTTTGAACTGCATCTGTGTGTATCACTGTGTGCATTACATTAAATGTTCAATGTTGTGAAAACTATGAAAATGCCATTGGTAGGAATATAATATAGAAAATACAGAGGACAAAGAAAGCAGAGTTAAATTGTTTGATATGGAATCATTTAACATAGCACGAGGGGACACAACAGGATGGAAAATGAGATGAGAAGTATTTTCTGGGTTTCCTTAAGGGTCCCTGAGTTCAAAACTGAAGAAAGTAAAATGGAAAATAAAAACCTGCTGACTTCTGCCAAATTTAACAGTATTCAAAAAAAAACTAAAATATTGTGGATGCTAGAGATCAGAAATAAAAGCAAAAAGTGCTGGAAAAGCTCAGGTGCAGAGTGTAACAGAGTTATTATTTTGATCCCAATATGACTTGAAACATTAACTTTGTTTCTGTCTCCATAGATGCTTTTAGACCCATTCTCCCAGCCGTTTTGATTTTTATTTCAGGATTCAAAAAGGTTAGGATTGTCCTAGTTACTGCAACTTTATGAAAATGAACAGCATTGAAGGAGAGTGGAAGAATACATGTAAAAGTGCAAGGATTTCAAAGAATGTCATGTTTTTAGAAATGATAAATGAGGATGAAGGAGGGTCCTGAAAGGACTTCAAAAAGAACACCAAGAGAAATAATCAATGTGCTAGCTATAATGAAATAAACTGTGACAGAAGTTATATATACTTGCTGAGTATTTAATTTGTATTCCTTAATACTGGAAAGAGCATGGAAGCTTGAAATAAGCCAGATCACTGACATTTTAGGTCAGGTCAGTGCTAGTTATTTTCTACAAATGGAGGCTGCTCGTATTGCAGTTGAAAGTGTTAATTTCTAAATGGTGCTCAAAGCAATTCAAGAAATTATTTTATCAGTTTGATTGCCTAGTTCCTGCTAGGTGCCAATTTTATATTGGTAGCGATAAAAGCAAATTGAACAATTACATTACTCAGTGATTTGCTTCTTGTTCATTCGCTTCTGGTAGATATTAACTTAATTGAACTTCCTTTGATTCATTTGAGTTCAGTGAATTGGATGTTCCAGTGGTAATTTAGTAGATAATTCTTGATTTCAGTACGTAACTAATTTTTGTCCTTAGAGGGTATAACATTTTCAAGTGTGATGTCTTTAAACTTAAGATGAGATGAACAAGTTCTGGACATTGACTTTTAATTATACAGATAGATAGATAAATTTAGCCAAAAGGAAGAACATTCTTATGAAATAGAATTTTTTTTTTAACTTTAGGGTGGCCTGGTGGCACAATGGTTAGCACTGCTGCCTCACAGCACCAAGGACCTGGGTTCAATTCTAGTCTTAGGAGGCTGTCTGTGTGGAGTTTGCATATTTTTCCCATGTCTGTGTGGGTTTCCTGAGGGTACCCCTATTTCCTCTTACAATACAAAAATATGCAGGTTAGGTGGATTGGCCATTCTAAATTGCCCCTTAGTGTCGTGGGATTCGCAGGATAAATATGTAGGGTTACGGAGATAGGTCCTGGGTGGGATCGTTACCGTTCAGGGCTTGTGGGCCAAGTGGCCTACTTCTGCACTGTAGGGATTCTATGATGATCTGTGCACTAAGCAGAGTTTGCTGGTTTTATGAACTTCTAAAATTTGAATACTCCTCATTCAAAAAACAGACTAAGCAAAATGCACTGTTATGTGCTATTAAGTTAGTCACCATTGAAAAGTTACTTTGACGATATCCCCTTTGATAGCTTGTGTGGGCTTTATTAAAAAAAAATAAGTATTACAAACTTAATGGTTCTCTTTAAAAAAATGGGCAACTAATTCTAAATTTATTGTGAATGTGCTGCAAGGTTGATTACCACTGGAGTCAGTTTTATTGTCTGAGTAATGATGTGAAAGAATGAGATTACAAACAGTCTACTCAGGGTAATGAGGGATAGACATCACTCTTTTCCTTTCTCACTAGAAAGTCTAGGATACCAGAAACAGAAAGTTCCTGATTCAACAACTCACTATGGTCCGAAAGAAATTATGTGCAGTCATTTGCGCTACTTCTCGAATGATAAGGAAATTCTTTTTCTACAGTCATCAAGTAAAGCTGGCAAATTTTACTGAACTTTCAAATTTGTGTCACGCATGAGCAGCCACTTTAATTATAACATTGTTTTTGTTTTCCTCTGCTGATGCTAAAGCAAAGCTGTGAAAAATGTAAAAGTCCTGATTTTTTTTTAAGGTTCTATCCTTAACCACTTCAATGAACTTATAAAACCAGATCTTATCATTACAAACTGGTGGATACCAACAAAAGAGTTCTCAACATCTCAACAGTTCAAAACAATTTGCATCATTCTAAAGAATCAATTCATCCTGTCGCTCAATGTTACTGGATTCCTTCAAAAATTCTAGGGTCTGGATTCCCATACTGGCCAGAACTTAACCAGTTCTTTCTTGGAACATACCTTATCTGTGTACCAGGTTTTTGTTTTAAATCTGCCCATTCATTTTTGAAATATATAGGGTGGAATTCTCCCAAAAATGATTGAAGTGTCATAATGGCGAGAATAATTGAGTGGTCCCTGCCAGTCTCTTTGACACACTCCACACCGCAATACACCGACATGTAGTGCACAGAAAGAACCGTCATGTGAACAACTCCGTAAAGGAGTCTCCAAGCCTCTGACTTGCCCAAGGTGGCCGCAGCTGTGCTCTGTTAACAAGGGACAGCTGCTTTTAAATGCTCCACCTGTACTCATAGCCAGTGATGCCAGAAAGATGTCAGCATGCAGCCCAGCCCCATGGTTTACAGGTGAACAGCTCGGACAGCTGCTGGAAGACATGGAGGAGAGCCCGGCAATCCTGTATCCTGGGGAGGGAAGATGACCCTAGAGCAAGGAGTCCATTGTGGTCTGGCATGCGGTGGCTGCAGCAGTCAGTGCCCACAGCCTGACATGCAGGACTGGCTCCCAATGCAGGAAGAAAACGAACAACCATATTTGGGCTACAATAGTGACTGTCCGTCCGTCTCGTCATGTCAGTAGTCCTGTCTGTCACACCTGGAATGTCCACATAATCCATTCCCTGACGCTCTGCGAATGTCCAGCTCTCGACCATCTAACATCCTCCTCAAATCCCTCGGCATCACAACCCCAACCTGAAGCACAGTGATGAGCCATGCCATCCATTTCCCCCAGGCCTGCCAGCCAACAAATTCTCAATCATCTCCTTATGTCTCTGCAGGAGAAGATGATACATAACCAAAAGGAACAGGAAAAAACAGGCAGTGCAACCCACAAATTGTGGCTCTTGGCTCCCTTTGAGGAGCGAGTGATGGATCGTATAGGGAATCCTGAGAGGTCTGTGAGAAACTGTGATGTCGATGTGTGCCACAGAAGTGAGCATCTACAAAAGCTTCAAACATTTTGACCTTTCTCCAAGTAAGTGCCGACTTGCCCAGATACTCATCCCTCCCTAGCACATTATGTATGTGTCTTCTATTGCAGGAGCAACACTAGATGTGGCTGGGCCCTCAAGAGTTGACCAACCCCCCCCACCCCCCCCAAACCGCATCTCTGCAGAACCCCCCCCACCCTGCCAGCACTTTGGAGGAAAGTTCTGACAAAGCCAATGACCAGGCATCAAAGCCATCACCCGCACCATGTACCAGCACAGAGACACACACCTTGGTGTGTGGAATTAGCAGACAGCCTTCAGGGTCACTTTCTGGTGAGCACCACACAGCTGCCGAAAGATATCAGATGGAGGCAGGAACATCTGAGTGATCAGGCAGGCGGAGGCCTACCAGATCCAAGGACACAGCAGGCTCCCAGCTAAATGTTAGGCTGCTAGAAAAGTTCTCAGAGTTGCTGAGGATGCAGAAGCAGAACAGGGGACTGTGTGAAGAGTGTGTCAGAGACATTCCAGCATCTGCGAGACTGTTTGAAGGAGTCCCAAAAGCAGAAGATAATGTTGACATTGTGTGGTACCCAGGCCAACACTACAAGGGTGACAAGCGTGCTGGAAAGGGTGGGACAGGAAATGTTAACCATTAGTGGCAGGGTCCAGGACATGACCAAGTCGCTGAGGACCTTGCCTAAGGGCCCTGGGATGATGCTCAAGACGCAATGGCTGATTGCAGAGGAATTCCAGAGCATGGTCCAGACTTAGGGGACCATGGCTGCTGAACATCATGCCTCCTAATTGGTGAACCTTGTGGGTATGAGGGCCTCCCTGGTCCTCCTGGCTTGCTGGATCCTTGCCACTGCCAGTTCCCCAGCCTCCAGGTTTTCCTTGGCCTATTCCTCCACATCCTCCTGGTCTGCCTCCTCCACAAGAGCATCCGCCTGGCCCTCCTCCAGGATGTCGCCCTGCTGCTGTACAATGTTGTGCAGGCCACCCTCTGGGGACTGTACTGCAGAGTACCACCAGAATGGTCCAGGTAGAGGAACCTTTACAGACAGGGTGCCAGTGTGGTCCTTGTTGTATTGGGTTTCTGCCTTCGTCTCTGGCCTGTTCACTGGTGTCATCAGCCAAGACCTTAGTGGGTAGCCTTTGTTCCCCAGGAGACAACTATGGTCCTCAAAGACCCCAAGGATATTTTAGTGCCCCAGGATGTAGCTATCGTGCACACACTCCTGGGAAGTGTACACACACCACCAGGATGTTATTGAAGTGGTTCCTCACGATCTGCACGTTCAGGGAATGGAACCCCTTCAAAAATGCCATTCCCTCATTCCACGGGGCCTGGAATCATCTCCTGCACCCACAGAATACTGGCAATGGCAGCGAAGCCTGCAGCCCAGGCACCTTGTTGGGCCAGGCCTGGATCAAAATGGTGGCCTGCCTGGGTATGCAGGGCGCTCATTACCTCCTAGATGCACCTGTGGGCCTATGACAGTGAGAAGATGCCATATAGGTCCCCACTCTAACCCTGGATTGACCCAGTGAAGTACAGGTTGAAGGCAGTGTCACCTTCACTGCTGCCATACTAGTGGTGCCATATGCTACTTTGATCGGCTGCCGACCATTACCACATCATCACCTCACCGGCTATGGATACTGCCCTTCATGGTCGTTAATGGCATCCCACACGGCTGTACCCTCTCTTCACTGATGTGGCATGATGCCTTCTGCACCTCCACTTCAGTTGCGTGCTAGCTGGTGTGCAACGCAGAACTGCCCCCCACCCTCCCCCGGATGTGGTCCCCTGATACCACAGCCCATTGGTAACAGCATGAGGCTGACTGGAGCTCAGTGCATTGGCGTTCATATTAAGCATAAGGGTAGCTATGAGAAGGTCCTCATTGAAGAACCCTTGCAGTATAAGCCTGTGTGTACCTACCTGGACTTTTGGTGCAAAGTGGCTTCCAAACATGGTATGCAGTTCACACAAATGGTAGGAAAGCGCCCTCCTAACTTCCAAATGACTGGTGGCCATTGTAGGGAGTACCTTTGAGTTCAGGTAGGGTGCAGAGCTTTGTTAACACCTGCCGAGCTCCCTCGATTTGGGATGACAGCTGCCAGGTCTTTGTGACTGTTAGTGGGGTCTAGGATGGGATGTCTGCACTAAATCACAGAACCTTTCCAGCTGCGAGATGGCAGGGTGGAGCGTACAAGTTGGGAGTCTTTCAGCAGGCAGGAAGAATGCTCACCACAGGACCCCAACCCAGCAGCATCCCCTAACCTGAGGGCCCCCGGCCAACCCAAGCCCCCCACAAGCCTCTCCGCCCATGGGGGCCCCCTGCCCAACCCCACACTATGGCAGCAGCTGACCTATCCTCTTGCACTCTGGAGGTTGGTGCTAAATGGAATTCACCTCTCCGCCTTCATAACTGCTGCACCTGAACCACTCTAAGGACTAGCTGTGATTCATTCCCATGTGATGTCACCCCGGAGAGGTGGGTGCATTCTGAGAAAGGGGTGGATGGCTTGCTGAACACATTAATGAGATTGAAATGCAATCAAACTCATGCTAATCAGGCTTGTGCTCTTTCTGGCTACAAACCAGTCCACGCTATTAAAAAGAGGCTGGGAGCTTGGCACTGGGTGCGAAACAGATTTTTAGGCTCATGCACTATTCTTCAACATCAACATCTACTAACATAGAACATAGAACATTACAGCGCAGAACAGGCCCTTTGGCCCACGATGTTGCGCCGACCAGTTAAAAAGCAATGACCCTCTAACCTAAACCAAACCCTTTCCATCCATAAACCTATCCACGGATCTCTTAAACGCCCCCAAACTAGGCGCATTTACAACTGCAGCAGGCAGGGCATTCCAATCCCTCACCACCCTCTGGGTAAAGAACCTACCCCTGACATCCGTCCTATAACTACCCCCCCTTAATTTAAAGCCATGCCCCCTCGTGCTAGCTTTCTCCATCCGAGGAAAAAGGCTATCACTGTCCACCCTATCTAAACCTCTAATCATCTTATATGTTTCAATAAGGTCCCCTCTTAGCCGCCTTCTTTCTAACGAAAACAACCTCAAATCCCTCAGTCTCTCCTCAGAGGACCTCCCCTCCATACCAGGCAACATCCTGGTAAACCTCCCCTGCACCCTCTCCAAAGCCTCCACATCCTTCCTGTAATGTGGGGACCAGAACTGCTCACAATACTCCAAGTGCGGCCGCACCAGAGTTTTGTACAGTTGCAACATGACGCTGTGGCTCCTAAATTCAATCCCCCTACCAATAAACGCCAAGACACCGTATGCCTTCCTAACAACCCTATCTACTTGATTCCCAACTTTCAGGGATCTATGTATATATACACCTAGATCCCTCTGTTCATCCGCACTATTCAGAGTCCTACCGTTAGCCCCATACTCTACACATCTGTTATTCCTGCCAAAGTGAATTACCTCACACTTTTCCACATTAAACTCCAACATTAAACTAACGGCACGGAAAGGTTGGAGAATCACCCCCATTGCTTACAATCCCACCAACAAACAGATGTGAAACTAAATGGCGGAGGGAGTTAAACGACAAATAAAACATTGGTCTTTATTGCAAGGGGCTTGTCGAATAAAAGCAAGGAAGTCTTGCTCCAGCTATAGCTATAGGTGAGAACACATTTAAAGTACTGTGTACAATTTTGGCATTCTTCCTGAAAAGAGCTAAATTCTCACTGGACGCAAGTTGACAGGACTGAATCCTGGGATGAAGGGGTTGATTCTGAGGAAACGTTGAGTAAATTGGGCTCATTGGAGTTTAGAAGAACAAAATGTGTAAGAGTCTGATGGGGGTTTCACAGGGTAGCTGCTGAGAGAATTTGTCCCCCTCATATCAGAAACGAGAAACAGGCCTCAGTTTTAAAATAAAAAGTTGTCCAATTACATAGAACATAGAACAGTACAGCACAGTACAGGCCCTTCGGTCCTCAATGTTGTGCCAAGCTATGACCAAACCCAAGATCAAGCTATCCCACTCCCTATAATTCTGGTGTGCTCCATGTGCCTATCCAATATCCGCTTGAAAGTTCGTAAAGTGTCCGACTCCATTATCACAGCAGGCAGTCTATTCCACACCCCAACCACTCTGAGTGAAGAATCTACCTCGGACATCCCTCCTATATCTCCCACCATGAACCTTATAGTTATGTCCCCTAGTAATAGCTACATCCACCCGAGGAAATAGTCTCTGCACGTCCACTCTATCTATCCCCCCATCATCTTATAAACCTCTGTTAAGTCGCCTAAAATCCTCCTCCACTCTAAAAAGAAAAGCCCCAGCTCCCTCACTCCCTCAACCTTTCCTCATAAGACCTACCCTCCAAACCAGGCAGCATCCTGGTAAATCTGCTCTGCACTCTCTCTATTGCTTCCACATCCTTCTTATAGTGAAGTGACCAGAACTGAACACAATATTCCAAATGTGGTCTCACCAACGTCCGGTATAATTGCAGCGTAACCCCACGTCTCTTAAACTCAAACCCCCATTAATAAACGCTTATACAGTATAAGCCTTCTTCATGGCTCTATCCACTTGAGTGGCAACCTTCAGAGATCTGTGGATATGAACCCCAAGATCTCTCTGTTCTGCCACATTCCTCAGAACCTTGCCATTGACCCTGTAATACGCATTCAAGTTTGTACTACCAAAATGAATCACCTCGCACTTACCAGGGTTAAACTCCATCTGCCACTTTGCAGCCCAGCTCTGCATCCTATCAATGTCTCTTTGCAGCCTACAAGAGCCCTCCACCTCATCCACTACTCCACCAATCTTGGTGTCATCGTAAATTTACTAACCCACCCTTCAGCCCCCTCTTCCAAATCATTGATAAAAATCACAAATAGCAGAGGACCCAGCACTGACCCCTGTGGTACACCGCTGGTAACTGGCCTCCATTCTGAAAATTTTCCTTCCACCACCACCCTCTGTCTTCTATTGGGATAGTCAGTTACTTATCCAATTGGCCAAATTTCCTTCTATCCCACAGCTCCTTATCTTCTTCATGAGCCTACCATGGGGAACCTTATCAAACGCCTTACTAAATTATAAGGAGATGGGGAGAAATTTTTCTTCCGTCAGTGGGTGGTGAACCTTTGGAACTCCATATCCCAGAAAGCTATGGAGGCTCAATAATTGAATATATTCAAGACTGATAGATTCTTGAAATATGTGGGAAGTCAAAGGTTTTGAAAAAAAGGCAGGAGTTAAGGCTAAGATCAGATCAGACATGATCTTATTGAATGGTGAAGCAGGCAGAAGGGGCCATGTGACCAACTCCTACTCCTATTCATGTTCCTTTAAAGCATTTCACACCCAATTAGTTACTTTTAAAGAGTTGTTGAAGCCATTGTTATCATTTGGCAAGAATAACATCCAATTCACCTGCAGCAAATGCCATAGTGATTGGTTAATGTTTTTAAATTACATTGATTTAAAGGATAAATGTTGACCAGGACACCCATACAAGTTATTCTTCTCTTCTTTGAATAGTGAGAACGTATATGTTAACCAAAACAAGCAATCCCTCAGTACTGTATATCCTTCAGTACTGAAGTGTCAGCCTGGATTATAACATTCCGGTAGGATTTAAATCCATGACCTTTTCTTATGGCTCTGATCAGGGTAACTAATGTAGTACTGAGGGAATGTTACACTATTGGAGAAATTATTCTTTGGATGAGAAGATAAACTGAAGGCCTGTCTTGCCTTCCAGATAGATGAAAATACATCCATGGCACCAGTCCAACGAAGTGCACAGAGTTCTCCTTAGTCCCCTGACAATATTTATCCTTCAACCAACACCAATGATTACCTGATCATTATCACATTGCTGTGCACAAATTGGATGCTGTTTCTGAAATTACAACTATGATTACACTTCAGGAATACTTTATTGGCTGTAAAATGCTTTGGTGCATCCTGAGATCATCTGAATGTGAGTTATTTCTTTTAGTGGAAAACTAACAAGATCTTGGGACTAAACATGTTATGGCACAGAAAGAGGCCATTCAGCCCATTTTGTCTGTGTCGGCCATAAAATTTTAATATCTGACCACCTATTCTAATTTCCCATTGCCTTGCAAATTCCAGCACCTCAAGTGCCGATCCAGGTGCCTTCTAAATGAGTTGAGAGTTTCTGCCTCCACCACTGAACCAGGCGGTGAATTCCAAACATCCACCGAAGAAAAGCTCTCTCATGCCCCCTCTGATCCTTCTACTAATCACCTTAAATCTATACCCCTGATAATTGATCTCTCTGCTAGGGGAAGACAGATATTTTCTGTCCACGCCATCAAGGGCCCTCATAATCTCGAACACCTCAATTAAGTTACCTCTCAGCCTTCTCTGTTCTAAGGAAAACAAGCCTAGCCTATCCAATCTTTCCTCACAGTTGCAACTTTCAAGCTCTGGCATCATTCTTGTCAATCTCCAGAGCAATTATGTCCTTTCTGTAGTGTGATGACCAGGGCCAGAATTTTCCCAAAAAAGTGTTGAATTTGCGTGAAAATTGGAGTGATTCACACTTTTTTTTCAGTGGGAGTTCAGAGAAGAATCTCCCACACTCTGTACACTGCAGAGAGCACGAGCATACATATCATTATAAATCAGTGGGTGGGATACATTCCCACTGGTGGGGCTGAAATCAGTGCACTGAGCGGGCCACTGCACATGTGCTGATCTGTCGGTGCTGGGATCAGTGCATGCACAGTAGCCCCTTACTCCCAGCCTCCCAATTGCTGGCCAGCTCCGCAACACCGCCTCTCTAAGTTCCCCCAGTGGCCCGATTGTTGGCCCCCTAACCATTCCCAGGCCAGCCCTGAGCTGCCCCACCCGGCCCACCCCAATCTTTAGCAACCCTCTGCAGTGCCAATTCCCCTCCCCCATCCATGGTGCCAATCCCCTCCACCAGGCTGACTGACTCCCCCTCCCTTCCAGGTGCTCCAAGCACTGGCCTCCTTCCTTCCCCCGTCGATCCTGGGCCTAGGTAGGGTGCTCTTTCAGGGGTTGGTACAGATTCAATAGGCCAAATGCCTCTTCTGCATTGTAGGGATTCTATGATATGATATAATGATTTGAAAAGGTCCCATATGGCAGACTAGAGAAAAGTTCCTGCCTTAACATCCTAACCCTATGCATTGATCATAGTCAATGGACCTCACCTATACATCTTGGGACACTAAGGGGCAATTTAGCATGTCCAATCTACCTAACCTACCCATTTTTGGACTCTGGGAAGAAACTGGAGCATCCAGAGGAAACCCACACAGACAATGGGAGAACATCATCTTGTTAGTACAACCAATATTTATTTATACCCACACAATCAATAATCACCCACCTGACCAACAATAACTTATCTTACAAGAAAATACTAAAGTTCAAGTCTAATATGAGACCTTGACTTAACTTTGCATGACTGGCAAGTGCCCAAGCAGATATTGGCCTTTATCTGTGCGCTGGTCTTGGTAGTTGTCTGGTCTCTTGGTCTGGTGTGGCACACTGGCTCTGATCTTCCTTCCTTCTTTCTCGGGTGTGGTGGCTCGCCGTTGTTGTAGCTCATTTGTGGGGTCAGAGAGCGAGAGAGATTCCTAGTTGCGCAGCACCCTTTATATCCCATTTGGTTTCACGCCTCGTTTTGGCCATTGCCAATCAATTGATCAGGACTTGATCCCCCTGATGAGTAAGAGTCCAATCAGGTGCTACCACACCAATCTCTGCATGTGTCCTCAACAGCCATGTCTGTAGGTGCTGGAGGCACATAGTTCACATACCTCCCTCCTAAATAAGGGTTCACGGTGCCCTTATGTCTGGTGTGACCAGAAAGTCTCTTTCATTCTGGGGATGAAACAAGCCAGTGTGACTGTAAAGTCCCTTTCATCCTGGAGATGACCCATATCCTGTTTATTCACTCATCAGAGTTGCAGGCTGTTTGTCTCTGTCTTTAAACTGCAGCCTGTCAGTTTAGTTTCTTACCTAATTGTCCCAGAGTGCTTTACAATTCGCCATTTTATATGGCCCGTTTGGCCACACCCCCTTCAGAAAGGCAAGACCTTGCTTTCAGCTCACCAATAGAATGCATATCTCTTTAACCTGTGCTTAACCCTCTCTTCGTTTCCATTGTCTGTACCTTTAAGACCTGATTACCTGTAAGGACTCGCATTCCAACCATTATTTTGTAAATTGAGTTTGTGTCTTTATATGCCCTGTTTGTGAACAGAACTCCCATTGACCTGATGAAGGAGCAGCACATGGAAAGCCAGTGGCTTTTGCTACCAGATAAACCTGTTGAACTTTAACCTGGTGTTGTGAGACTTCTTACTGTGTTTACCCCAGTCCAACGCCAGCATCTCCACATCTATACAAGACAACCAGGTATGATCTGCGGAGATCCAGCAAAGATGCCAAAAGATAGTACCTGACCAAGCTAGGAC
This sequence comes from Carcharhinus amblyrhynchos, assembly GCF_965287045.1. NCBI lineage: Eukaryota > Metazoa > Chordata > Chondrichthyes > Carcharhiniformes > Carcharhinidae > Carcharhinus > Carcharhinus amblyrhynchos. The sequence continues at coordinate 133,529,766 of NC_137324.1, read as the reverse complement.
TCCTGCCAACCAAGACAAGGTCTGCAAGACATAACAGGTTACAGTACAAAGGCAAGTAAAATTGCCAGCTCCAATGCACTCCTCCTCGATGAGTTCAATGCAATCTATGCCATTTTGAGTAAGAAATGAGCGAGAGCACACTCTCCATCCCAGAAGCTGAACAAAAATCTGTCTAACTCTGCCTTGAATACATTCAAAGACCCAGCCTTCACTGCCTCCTGGAGAAGAGAATTCCATACACCAATGATCCTTGGAGAGAAACAGTTTCTCCTCAAATCCTTCTTAAAAGGGAGACTTCTTAATTTTAAACTATGGTCCCTAGTTTTAGTCTGCTGCACAAGAAGGAACATTATTTTGGTATCCACCCTATCAAATCTCCTGGTAATCTTATATGTTTCAATAAAATTATCTCTCACCCTTCTAAACTTCAGGTGTAGAGATTGAGGTAGAAGATCAACCATAATTGCACTGAATGGTGAAGTGGGCTAATGGAGCTGCATGGTTTACTCCTGTTATTATTTCTTGTGTCCTGATTTTCTTAAACCACAGGATGATTGAGAAGGGACAACAACATTGGGTGGTCCTGTTGGGCCACAAATAGTACCATTTATTCCAGCGGGTAGAAAGAAAGGAAGTACTGGAAAGAGCAAAAGTTGGGTTCGGTGAAAGTTCACAGAAGCAACAAGGCCCTAAAAATTAAACATCTGCATTGGATGGTGGTAGAGTCAACATGGAAAGCCAAGTTTTTTGGTTGGACCCTGAATGGGCTCAAGCATTAGAGCAGCAGAAAACATAAGAAAATTAAATCTGGCAGCAAAACAGTTGCAAAAACTTCAGGAAATGTCATATTGGGCTACAGGTAAGTCTGGCAGTGGTAATGGAGAGACAGCAACTTAAACTGTGCTCAAATTAAAAAGGTGACAACAAATGCTAGCCAGGCAATTTTGAAATAAAAGACAATAATGGCCTGCATTTATAATCACACCAATAACTATTGTCCCAATATGTAGAATGTCTCAAAATGCTTCACAGGAGTGTAATCAGTTAAAATTTGATTTCTTTGAAGAGTGTCAATATGTTAAAGGCATTGTTTAAATAGAAGTTCTTTAAGAATTTTCCCATTATAAATATATATGTAGGGATTTCCAATTATGACCTTAAAAAGTGAGACTCAAACCATAAGCAGCAAGTATGTGCTTTACATAACATCCCTTGTGCAATAATTTGACAAATTGTAATTCAACGTAATGTATTATATTACCAGAATTCAGATGGTCCAAATTCCTCTGTGAAGAAAAGGATATAAATATTAGAAATATAACATGGTAGATTTGGGAGGACATTTATAATGAAGTACATTTTTGTGCATGTGCTAATGCAATACATAGAAGAATTGTAACTGTTATCCTGCCCTATTGAGAGGTTCAAACATTTTGATTGAATTAGCTATCTGTGAAGGCAAAAATGTCCTGCCCAAATTTTTTTCCAGGATCAATGTCTCTCATATCAGCAGCTGCCATCCCCTCTGCACGCACAAAGCTAAACAGCTGAAGAACATTCCTTCGCCTATTGTGAATTCCTTCATCTGTTTTAGTTCTACCCCAGTTGTTTTTCTTGTCTCTGAATAAAATTTGGTTTGCTTCCATTACTGAACAAATTTTTGATCTTTGGCTGTTCTGTAACCATGAGGGAGTCTCCTCCCTGGCCTCTATCCTGCCTTATGTGTTTACGAGATGAATTCTGTTTCCAAATATTATTGCCCTCCTGGGAATATATGATCCACTGTATGAGAGTGGCCTATGGCTCTGTAGAACAGGTCTTCCTGGATTTCTGTACCATTGCTGGGCATTCCCAAATAGGCAGTGATATAATTATTGTCCAATAACTTGGCAGACTTAACTGCATCTTGGCCTGCTTATATCAGTGCTAAACTGATAATTGCAGCAATGTGCTGATTCGCAGTTTTAAATAACTATCGTTGATAGCCCTAGCAGACATCACATATTCGTATTTGCAACAATATCACAAAGGTGACTGCAAAGATATTCAGCCCAATGCAACTGAAGTATTTCAAATATTTCTACCCAACATGCACTTTAAGGACCTCACATTCTGCCAAAACTTGCAACTAAATGAATTATTTTAAGCTCTTTTGCTGTCATTGGTTATGTGACCATTATTCTTTTCATTTTTCAGGACCCTCACTTCTTTATAATATCTAATTTGGTTGTCCTCAATGATTTTTGAGCAAGCATTATCCTTCTTACTTTTTGATTTCTGAATACCTTTAAAAAATAAATTCTTACCCTTCCACATACACTTGCCTTCTTGATGACTGTTGGAACTCTTGACTTATACCTTGTAGATGATGGATAGATTCTGAAGATTAAGTATTTGTTGCAGAATATGAATTCCCTGACCTGCTCTTGCACCCACTGTATTTATCTAGTTTGTCAAGTTTTGTGACCCCCAGGATATTGAATGTAGGGTGCAACAATGGTAATTGAACATCAAAAGGATGTTGTTAGCTTCTGTCTTGTTGGAGATGGGCATTGCCTAACACTTATGTTGGATGATTATTACTTGTTACTTATCAGTCCAAGCCTGAATATTTTCCAGGCTTTGCTGAATGCTTTGATATTTGAGGGGTTGGGAATGGAACTGAACATTGTATAGTCTTCAGCAATTATCCCCTTCACTGACCTTATTATTGAGAGAAGTCATTGATGAAACAGATGAAGATGTTTGGGCCTTGGACACTGCAACAATTTTTTGAGATCAAACGTTTATTTATTTCATGAAAAATCAACTTCCAATGCAGCCAAAGGCAAAATTGAAATAAGATTTACAATCAATCATTCCAAGCCAATACCATATTACAGCAACGTGGGCAGGGGTGGTTGCTTGTTGTCCATTGAAGTGTCATAATACAACATGGTAACACATGATCAGCACTGATGTGAAAGGTGGCATTTTAAATAATGAACCAGAACAGAGTTCCAAGATAAAAAAACTAAAAGTAGTTGAAGTCAGAGAGATGTATGCCAAAAAGGAAAGGTTGAAGAACCAGTTGAAGAAGCTTTGCTACGGACTTCAAAGTTGAGGAGTCCACCAGAGTGAATAGAAGCCCATTGTGATACTGCCAAGTAACACAGAGTAAAATAAATCTCTGGTCAGATCACAAAGATGGGTTGCATGACAAACTAAAAATTGAAAGACCATGATTGACGCAGAGTCAAAGAACTTGGTCAGTTCACAAGATGCCAAGCAATAATTCTAATAAGGAAGCTGTACTTACATTATCAAATAGGTGGCAATCCCAGATTGCAGCAATTGTGGTCATGCTGCCCTTAAGTAAAAGAAAATAAGTTAAATAAAAATCTGCTGGCAAAGTCAAATGTTTAAGAAGAAGGACTGCAGAGTAAAGAGAAAGGCCTATAGGGTTTAGGAGAGAAGGAACCACTTTTTGGTTGAGAACCTTGGCTTTCTGTCTAGAAGAGAAAAGATTTGCAGAGTTAACAACTTATAACTTTTAAAAAACATGCAGCTGCCGAATCTCTCAAAAGTGGAAAGGGTCTGCTGAGGTAAAAGAGAAAGAATTGCACAGAAAAGAAGGGCTGCAGTTTTTAAAAAGATTTTAAAGTGAAGCTTACAGTTACTGAGGAGCACGCTAAAATCAGAAACTCATGGGAAACTCACAACAAAGAAACCCAACAGGTTGCACACAGTCTGAAGCAAAAACAACAATTATTATACTGACAACATCAAAGGGACAACAATATTTGAAGCTTTAACTACAAGACAAAACAAACAGCCATGAACATAGGAACATAAGGCAGAGAGTGGGGATAAGAGGCCCTTTTCAGGATGGCAATCAGTGATTAGTGGTGTTCCACAGGGGTCAGTGTTGGGACTACAACTTTCCACTATATACATTAAAGGTCTGGAAGATGGAACTGAGGGCATGATTGCTAAGTTTGCGGATGATGCAAAGATATGTAGAGAGAGAGTGTTGACGAAGTGGGGTGGCTGCAGAATGACTTGCTCAGGGTAGGAGGGTGGACAAAGAAATGGCAGATGGAACGCAATGGAGGAAAGTTTGAGGTTATGCACTTTGGTAGGAAGAATAGAGGCATAGACTATTTTCTAAATGGGAAAAGGCTTTGAAAATCTGAAGCACAAAGAGTCTTGCAAGTCCTGGTTCAGGACTCTCGTGACATTAGTTAACATGCAGGTTCAGTTAGCAGTTAGGAAGGCAAATTCAATGTTAGCGTTCATTTCTAGAAGGCTAGAATACAAGAGCACGGATATACTACTGAGATTGTGTACGGCTCTGCTCAGGCCCCATTTGGAATATTGTGATCAGTTTTGGGCCCCATACCAAAGGAAGGATGTGCTGGCCTTGGAAGGGGTCCAGAGGTGGTTCATAAGAATAATCCCAGGAATGAAGGGTTTGTCATATGAGGAGTGGTTGAGGAGTCTGGGTCTATTCAAGGTGGAATTTAGAAGATGAGGAGGGATCTAATTGAAACTTACAGAATACTGAGACCCCCTAGATAGAATGGATGTGGAGAGGATGTTTCAGCTAGTGTGAGAGACTAAACTCAAGGGCAACTGAGATGAGGTGGAATTCCTTCAGCCAGAAGGTGGTGAATCTGTGGAACTTATTGCCACAGAGGACTATGAAAGCCAGATCATTGAGTGTCTTTAAGACAAAGATAGATAGCTTCTTGATCAATAAGGGGATTAAGGGTTATGGGGAGAAGGCAGGAGATGAGAATCATATCAGCCATGACTGAATGGCGGAGCAGACTCGATGAACCGAATAGCCTAATTCTGCTACTATATCTTATAGTCTTATTGTCTAGCATAGGAATTATGAGCGAGAGTAGGCAATTCAACCCTTTGAGCCCACTCCACCATTCTATATGATCATGGCTGAGCTCCAGCTTAATCATAACTCCACTTCCCTGCCTTTTCCCCATAGCCCTTTATCCCACTTTTAATCTCATATTTATCTGTCTCTTTCTTGAATCCATCGTTTGATTCTGTATCCATTGCACTCTGGTGTAATAAGTTCCATAGATTCACAACCCTTGGTGTGAAGTAACTGCTCCTTATCTCTGTCTTGAATCTCTCCCTCTTACTCTGCAACTATGACCTCTTGTCCTAGACTGTTCTAGAAGGGGAAACGTTTGGTTAACACTTACTTTATCAATCCTGTTGAGTATTTTATATACTTCAATCAAATCCCCCCCTCATTCTTCTGTACTTCAGCGAGTACAAGCCCAAGGTACTCACCCACTCCTCATACAACAGGCCCTTCAACCTGGAATCAATCTAGTAACCCTCTTCTGAACTGTCTCCACTGCCAGCACACCCTTCCGCAAAGATGGTGACTAAAACTGAACGCAATATTCAGAGTGTGGTCTCACCAATGCTTTAAATATTTGTAACAACACTTCTCTACTTTTATACTCCAGATCCTTTGCCATAAATATCAAGATTCCATTTGCCTTCCTTACAACATTCTGCACCTGCATACCCACTTTCTGAGACTCATGCACAAGGTCACCCAGATCCCTCTGCTCAGATGTCTTTTAATCTATTACCCATTTAACTAGTAATTTGTCCTTTTATTTTTCAGCCAAAATGAATAACCTCGCATTTATCAACATTAAACTCCATCTGCCAGATTCTGGCCCATCCCCTTAGACTGACAATACCTGTTTATAAATATTTTATCTCCTCATCACAGCCTGTTCTCCCACCTATTTTCATGTAGTCAGAAAATTTCACTATATTACACTCTGTCCCTGCTTATAGATCATTGATATAGATTGTAAATAGTTGTAGCCCAAGAACTCAACCCTATGGGACCCCATTAGTTACAGATCACCAACTGGAGAAGACCAAATAATCCCAACCCTCTGCTTTCTATCAGTTACCCAAGCCGCTACTCTACACCCAACCCCTTGGGATCTAACCTTCTGGATCAGTCCCTTGTGTGGCACCTTATCAGTTGCCTTCTGGAAGTCCCGAAAGATCACATCCACAGGATCACCTTGCTGGTTATATCTTCAAAGCTCTCTAGTATGTTTGTCAAACAAGACTTGCCCGTCACAAAACTATGCCGACACTGGTGAATTGAGCTTTGTTTTTCCAGATGCTCAGTCACCCCTTCCTTAATGATAGACTCCAGCAACTTTCCCACGAAGGGGACAAGTTAACTGGTCTATAGTCTCCCACTTTTTGTCTCCTTTCTTGGACAAGGGTGTCACGTTAGTATGTTTCCGGTCCACCGATACCTTTCCTGAATCCAGGGAATTTTGGAATATCATAACTAATGCACTCACTATCTCTGCTGTCACCTCCTTTAACACCCTAGGGTGTAGGCCATCAGGTCCCAGTGACTTGTCCACTTTTAAACCCTTACTGAGTACCTTTTCCTCGTTATAATAAATTCACAATTCACCAAGTTCCACTGTATTAACTGTAGTTTTTGGGACAGAATTATTATCCTCTACGGTGAAGGCAGGGATAAAGTATTGGTTTTGTGCCTCTGCCATCTCTTGAGTTTCCCATTATTACCCCAGCATTACCATCCGCTAAAGGACCAACATCTACTTTCATATTCTCTTTCTCTTTACGTACTTGCAGAACTCTTGCCGTCAGTGTTTATGTTTTCAGCTAACTTCCTCTCGTAGTCCATTTTAGCATTTTTGAAATTCGTATTTAGTCATCTTTTGTTGGCATTTGAACTTCTTTCAATCCCCCAAACCTTTTTACAGTATTACATGACTTTGTTTTTGTCCTTATGTTATCCTTGATTTCTTTATTAAGCCATGGATGATTTTTCACCCTTTTGCAATTCCTCTTCCTCTCAGGAATGTACCTTAGTTGAAATGTCTTTAACGTATTCCTAAACAACAGTCACTGTTCTTCTACTGTCCTCCTCTTTAATACTCTTGCCCAGTCCACTTGAGCCAACTCTTTCCTTAGGCCTGCATAATTATCTTTGCCCAAAACTAAAACTCAAATATGTGATTCTGTCTAATCACTTCAAATCTGAATTTGAAATTCTATCATGCTGTAATCGCTCCTCCCAAACGGATCCTTAACTTCAGGCCATTAATCAATCCTTCCTCATTAGATAATACCAGATCTAAAGTAGCCAGTTCTCTGGTTGGCTCCATAACATTTTGCTGTAAGAAGCAGTTCCTCATACACTCTATGAACCCTTCAGCAAGGAGGACCAAGTGACTGAGTAAGCAGGGAAAAATAGAGTATGAAAGTAAGCCAGCAGGAACATAAAAACTGACATTAAACGTTTCTATGTATATGTAAAGAGAAAAAGATTGACAAAAACAAAGTCAGAAATGGGAGAATTCATAACTGGGAGTAAAGAAATGACTGAGAAATTAAATTTGTACTTTGCTTCGGTCATCACAGATGTGCTGAGAGAAACATGTTTTAATAAGGAGCTATAGGAAATCAGCATTAGTAGAGAAATGGTTTGGGGAAATCGATGGGATTGAAGGTCGATAAATCTTCAGGTCCTGATAATCTTCATCTCAGAGTATTAAGGAAGTGGTGCTGGAAATAGCAGATCCATTAGTGATTATTTTTCAAAATTCTTTGGACTCTGGAATGGTTCCTACAAATTTGAGGGTAGCTAATGTAAGACTGCTATTCAAAAAGGGAGGTAGAGAGAAAATAGCAAACTATAGGCCAGTGAGCCTAACGTCAGTACTGGGGAAGTTGCTAGAGTCTATTATCAAGGATTTCATAACCTGGCATTTGGAAGACAGTGGTATAATCAGTCAAAGTCAGCATGGATTTACAAAAGGTAAATGATGAATTGATGAATGTATTTGAATTTTTGGAGGATGTAACTAATAAAGGGACTGAGCAGAGCCAATGGATGTGGTTTATTTAGACTTCCAGAAGGCTTTTAACAAGGTCTCATATAACAGACTACGATGTAAAGTTAAAGCAAATGGATTGCAGGTAATGTCTTGAGATGGATAGAAAGCTGGTTAGCAGATAGGAAGCAAGGAGTTGGCATAAGTGGGTATTTTTCTGACTGGCAGTCAATAACTAGTGGGATAGTTTCACAGGGATCTGTGCTAGGACCCCAACTGTTCACATTATATATTGATTTGGAAAAGGGAACAGAATACATTATCTCCAAATTTGCAGATGATATAAAGTTGGGTGGGAGGGTGAGCTGTGAGGAGGATGCAGAGATGCTTTGGCATGATTTGGACAGGCTGTGTGTGTGGGCATTTGCATGGGTGTAAATTGTGAAAGGTGGATACTCAACGAGACCTTGGAGTCCTTGTGCATCAGATGCTGAAAGTAAGTGCGCAGGTACAGCAGACAGTAAAGAAGGCAAATGTATTGTTGGTCTTCATAGCAAGAGGATTAGAGTTTAGAGATGGGCATGTTTTGCTGCAATTGTATAGGGCATTGTTGAGGCCACATCTGGAACATTGTGTACAGTTTTGTTGTCCTTATCTGAGGATAATGTCCTTGAAGTAAAGGGAGTACAGTGAAGTCTTACCGGGCTGATTCCTAGGACAGCAAGTCTGTCATATGAGGAGACAGTAAGTTGGTTAGGATTATATTCATTGGAGTTTTGTAGAGTGAGAGGGGATCTCATAGAAACTTATAAAATTCTAACAGGGTTAGACAGCTTAGATTCAGAAAGAACATTCCCGATGGTGGGGGAGTCCAGACCTAGGGGTCATAGTTTGAAGATAAGGTGTAAACCTTTCAAAGTGAGGTGAGGAGAAATTTCTTCACCAGAGGGTGGTGAATGTGTGGAATTCACTTCCACAGAATGTAGTTAAGGCCAAAACATTGTCTGATTTCAAGAAGAAATTAAATATAGCTCTTGGGGCTAAAGCAATAAAGGAGTATGGGGGATCAGGATATTGAATTCGATGATCGGCCATGATCAAGATGAATGGTGGAGCAGGCTCAAAGGGCCGAATGGCCTACTCCTGCTTCTAGTTTCTATATTTCTATGTTTTCTCAAGGCTATCCTTGCCAAGTTGGTTAATCCAGTCATTATGCATGTTAAAGTCACCCATGATTACCATAGTGCCCTTTTCACAAGCTCTCCTCATTTGCTGGTTTATACTATGCCCTACTAAGTATTATTCAGGGCCCTGAAAATTACTCCTGGCAATGTGTTTCTTTCCTTGCTTCTTATTTCTACCCAGAATGGCTTAACATTTTGGTCTCCAGTGCCAATGTCTTTTCTGAGTACAGCCTTGATGTCATCCTTAATCATTTGAGCAACTCCACCTCCTACTGCTTTCTGTCTGTCCTTCTGGAATATTGAATATCCTTGGACATTCAATGCCCATGCTGGTTCTCCTGTAACTACGTTTCAGTAATCCCCACCAGGTCATACACATTTGCCACTATTTGTGCTGTCAGCTCATCAACTTTGTTTCAAATACTGCAGCCATTTAGGTATAAGGTCTTTAGTAAGTCTTACTGAGTTGTCTTTCTGTCTTTTCATTTTTATTTGTTGATCCGTAATAATATTGAACTTTATCTCCAATATTTACTCAAGACTTCAGTGTACATTTTGTCTTGACAGAATATTAGATGAGACCCAGAGAGCGAGAGAAACTCCCAATAAAATGCCAAGGGCAACACGAAACTCCAGAGGGAGGACAAGTCCCAATAAAACGCAAGGGGCAACAAAAGACCCCACAGAGAGGGCAATTCCCACTAAAGTGCCAACCGCAACAAGAAACCAGAGAGAGCAGGAAACTCCCAGTAAAACACTGTACACAATGAAAGACCTCCAGAGAGAGACAAAATGACCTCAGAGAGAGGGCAAGATGGAGCTGCAGAGGAAGGGCAACAAAAGATCCCAGAGTGAGCAAGTCAAAAAACGCAGAGAAAGGGAGATAGAAGACTCTTGACTGAGGGAGATAATATTCTATTAAATCACAAGATGGTGGCTGACTATGCCAGTACAATGAAATGCATAAGCCAAAGAGTTTACCACAGAAGAAATCTGTGAGGAACAGCCCAGAGGCTCAAAAATACAGTTTCTTGAAAAAACTGACACAGTGCACAACTGCAACAGCAGCTGGCAGTGCAGAGTACACCAGTGGCTGTGATTGAAGGAAAGCTGTGGTTGTGGCCATTACCAATGTTAACTGCTGAGCAAAGCAATCCCAGAGGAAACTTGGCTTATGAGTCTTACCATTTTTGTTTTTTTTCTGAAAACAAGAAGAAAACTTGTGACCTCAGCAGCAAGAATTCTAGTAATACTGTTGAGAGTTTAAAGCTTCACACTTAAAGGTTTATCAACAAGAAGGGAAAAAAAACTTAAGCACATAAGATTACAATTACGCAGTTAAAAATAATCTTACAAAACTTTTCCCCAAAAGACTCCATGCATGGTCAGAACAATAAATAAATACAATTAGGGATCAAATCAGAAACTCCAAGGTATAATATGCAGTTAGCCTAGACCCCAAATTTTGCATTTGATTTTGGCATTAGGAGACCATAAGATGCTTCGCTCCAGGTATGATTCAATTGATCCAATAAGAATCTTCTCAGAACAAATTTTATTTTAAAACAGTTAGGGTAAAACATAAAGGATTAGCATAACTTTTACCAATTAAAATACTTAAATATGACAAAGTATAATCCTTAACAGCTAACTATCCCTATTGTTCCAATTTAAAGAAATATTCCCTGAGACATATATGCTTCTTCAGAATTAGTTAGTACAAAAAATAAATATGCTCACACGGTGCTAGTTTTCAGGCTTTTAAATACCTCTGGACAGAGTTCCAACAGCAGTTTCCTGAGGAGGATATATCCTTAAAACAGCAGAACACCAAAAAAGTAACCCTAGTCTTTGGTAGCTCCCAGTCTCCAGACTTCAGAGAAGGGAAAAGAGAGGCACTGCTCTTTCTAAACTCAAAAGCAGCATCTAAAAAGCAAGAAAGCTTGAATTCTTTGTGTAAGCCTAGCTTTACCAGTCATATAACCTTATCTATCCATCAACCTAATCAACCCCTACTCTACAAATTCCCATGGAAAATCTCAAAAACCTGCATTAGTACAGATTAAAACAAACATTGTAACAATTAAGATCGATTATGCTGCTGCAGTAACAATACAGGATGGCAGTCACAGATAAAACAGCACCAATAATAACTAAAACAGATCCTGCAAAAGAAACATGACTATAATATATTTCTTAGAGGCACAGTATCATCATAACATTCCTTTATAGATGTCTAACTATAAAAATCTAGTAATAATATCCAAGCCAAATTGATATAGCACTAATAAAGGTAAACTACATAACCTCTCAAACTCCCTTCCATTTTGGTCAGGAAAGAAGTTTCAGAACAAGACTGCTTTTTGATGCCCAAGAATTATCCAACTTGACTGGATGGCTGATTCAAATGTCACATCTTCTCCCAGCCCAGAGCTGTTTCCTAGAGATCTGCCTGACTTAGCAAACACCCAAATCAGCTCAACATTTCTCCTCACTTTTTTTTCTCTTTCATCTTCAATGTCATTGTTTTCAACTCTCCTTTAAATTTAACTTTTCCAAAATATACAAAATCTTTCATGACTTTCCTCTTGCCCCAACTTTTAGGATCAAATAAAATGTAATAATTTTCCCTCCCTTACTTATGAAACCTTTGCAAGCTACACCCTTTGAAATTTAACAGCTGAAAAACCAGGTCCCTAATGTAAATTCATAACCTTCACTCATCTACTTCTAAAACCAACAAATGGCAAAAGGAGTTTAATTAAGATAAATGCAAGGTGATGTATTTTGGTAGATTGAACCAGGACAGGACTTACTCAGTTAATGGTAGGGCATTGGGGAGAGTTACAGAACAAAAAGATCTAGGGGTACATGTTCATAGCTCCTTGAAAGTGGAGTCACAGGTGGACAGAGTGATGAAGAAGGCATTCAGCATGCTTGGCTTCAGTGGTCAGAACATTGAATACAGGAGTTGGGACTTCTTGTTGAAGTTGTACAAGACATTGGTAAGGCCACACTTGGAATACTGTGTAAAATTCTGGTCACCTTATTATAGAAAGAATATTATTAAACTAGAAAGAGTGCAGAAAAGATTTACTAGGATGCTACCGGGACTTAATGGTTTGAATTATAAGGAGAGGCTAGATAGACTGGGCCTTTTTTGTCTGGAGCATTAGAGACCGAGGGGTGATCTTTTAGAGGTCCGTAAAATAATGAGGGGCATTGATCAGCTAGATAGTCAATATCGTTTCCTGTATGTAGGGGAGTCTAAAATTAAAGAGCATAAGTTTAAGGAGAGAAATACAAAAGGGTCCAGAGGGCCACTTTTTTTACACAGACAGTGGTGAGTTCTGGAACAAGCTGCCAGAGGTAGTGTTAGAGGCAGGTACAATTTTGTCTGTTAAAAAGTGTTTACACAGTGACATGGATAAGATGGGTATAGAGGGATATGGCCAAATGTGGGCATTTGGGACTAGCTTAGGGGTTTAAAAAAAGGGCGGCATGGATAAGTTGGGCCGAAGGGCCTGTTTCATGCTATAAACCTCTATGGCTCTATGACACTTGAATGTAATTTAATTACTAATGCATGCATTTAACACCCATACTCCTTTTATCTCTTAATTCTTCAAACAAACTGACTCCATTAACCTTTCCCAAACATAATTAATTCATTCACCCAACACAGTAAGACACACAATATTCTTCATAGAATAACATAATATTCCCCAAAACATATTTAAATAAATTATGTCCATTCTCATACTATATGAGAACTCTAAATAAGCAAAACATGCAGAAAAATGAATGGAGCTGTTCAACAGGAAAATGTTTATATCAGAGCTGAACTAAAAGGTTTGAAGGAAGAGATTCAAGGCTAGTCAATGAGCGAATGCACGGAAACCCAGTGTGAGTTGTCAAAAGGTCAACAAGAAAATTAACAGTTCAAGGGACAGTTGATTACCCTTCAAAATCAAATGCAAAAGGAATATATGACCTTACAGTAACACAAAGAAATGAAGGCGGTCTTAAACAGCTGAATGCAAGCACAGCAGAAGAAATTTGAGAAGACTGATTGAGCTATGGGCAAGCTCAATATGAAGCAAGTGAACTTCACAAAGAAAAGGAATATCTGTTGATGAACCTTCACACTTTGCAAGAATCTCTGGAACATTAGAAAGAGAAGGAAAATTAATTTAACATTACACTGAACAAACTGAAGAACCAGTCAGCAACATTCAATACTCAGGAAGAAGCCCAAAGCTACAAGAAACAGACTAAAGAGCTGAAGAAGCAATTGTATGAAAATGAGAAGGCATTCTGATGAAAAGCTGTAGAGTTTTCCAAGCTCTAAGAGGATAATGAAGCCACGAGTAGCACAGTTACAGAACTGAAATAAGTTAAGACATTGCCGGAAATTGACCTGACCAACAGTGAAACCAAATTGAAAGAAAGGACAACGTTCTATTGCAGAGAGAAAAAGAAAAGACTGAAATGAGATTGGAAAATATAAAATTGACACTAAAGTACAAGGAATAGAAGAAGAAAAGTTTGAGATGAATGAAAAGATTCTTAAGCTCACAAGACAGCATGTAAATAAAACCCCAAACAAATATTTCGGAAACAGGTGGAAAGATTCCATTTGTGAGACGCAATGGAGAAAGAGAATTCCAGTCCCGTCGAGGAACAAACAGTGTATACATTCCCACCAGCCAAAATCTTCCAGCCATTCCCATTGGTGAGATCTTTCAGTCCTGCTGAAAGCAGTCCCCTGCTACAGTTTCTTGCAGCAGAGGGTGCAAATGGGAAGATCCATTGACAGCAGTAGGACAGGATGATGCTACCATTAGCCAATGGTGAGTTGCTTCTGCCACAGCAAAACAAACCAGGGGTGGGCAGAAAATCCTGCCCACAATGTTGGAAACATTCATCTTGAAGGAGTGCAAAAATAGAATCAAATGAAGAAAACCAACTGCCAGAAACACAGAGCACAACGACCATGTCTCCTGAGATGTGGAAGAGCTGTCAAGCCTCAAGATTATCTGAATTCATAAATTCAGAGACTTGATAGAGGTGGAAGGAGAGAAAGGGTAACAAGTAGAGATTATATAGTTATGTTCCATTGGAAGGGAAGGAATTTTTTTTATTGAGAAGAAAGGGGAATTTTGTATTATAAGCCTCTATGCCATTGCAATGTAAAGTTACTCAGCAGACCAAGGGTTCATGTGGGATTGGATAATAGCACTGCCCACAGTATGATTACAGAGTCACAGGTAGGAAACGCAAAGAGAGCACTCTGGAAGCAGCCTACATGGGAGAAACCCCACTATCTACAATATCTGGGATTGGTAAGTAGCTAAAGATGCATTCCCTCCACTAGCATAGTGACAGCATTGTGTACCATATACGAGATGCACTGCAGGAACTCAGCAAACCTCACCAGGTAGCACCTTCCAAACCCATGGCCATTACCATCTCAAAGGACAAGAGCGTTGGACACATGGTATCATTCAGCACCTTGGCTTGGAACTATATTCTCCCTTGTTGTTGCTGGGTTAAAATCCTGGAACTCCCTCCCCAACAGCACCATGAGTGTACTTACATTACATGGGCTGCAGCAGTTCAAGAAGGCACCTGATCACCAGCTTCTCAAGGCTAATTAGAGATGGGCAATAAAGGCTGGGCTAGCCAGTGACACCCACATCCCTTAAATGATTTTTTGAAAAATGGATCAGCTTTAAACACACAAGTCTCAAGATCTCATCATCAAGACTTTAAAAGAACCCACATTATAATAGCTGTTGCTGGCAAAACCCAAACTGAACATCAACGAATAGGTTAAAGGAGAGTAGGTGCCATTTGATAACAATATCAAGATCCTTTCCATCACTGTGCTGACAATAAATTACTTTAATGTGCAGCCACTACTGTTATGACCAGCCCAAAGTTGGGGGAGGGAGGGGGGAGGGTGATGGTACCCACAGTATTATTGATCTGGGTGACACCCCTCAATTTGTCATCAACCAGCTGGGATTCCCTCTAAGCATCACAAACGAACCCAGGTGAGGTGGGGTGACTGGATCTTTATTTAACCTATCCCCTGCTGTTAGCAACAGAGATTTAATTTAACAGGGTTCCCTTTCCCTTGAATGCCTTTTCCAGACCCATCAGTTATTTTTAAAAAGGAGCCATATCAAACAGGCCTTCTTGAGTTAAGACAGTCATGTGGATTGGAGATAAAGATTGAGTCCAATAGCAAGTATATATTTAAAAAGTTATATGGGATAGTCTTTGAGTTGCGAAGAGTACATAACGTGTTGTGGCTGTTGCGAATGTTGTCAGTCGAATTGGCTACTGCTGGCAAACAGTTGATTCTTTGGTTCAGGCGTCCTGTAGTTCGGGAGTTTGATAGAGATTTCAGTGCTTTTCCAGCTGTGATTTCTTTTCTGGTCTATCAACTTTCATAGAAAGAGAGCAAGCTTTAGATGATCCTACAAAAGCTGGCTATTTTTGCAGGGACCCTGCTTTGGTTACTGTATTATCTTCAGTGTGGCAAACTTTCAGCTGCTTTTCTCACAGCATGCACACGCACACATGCATATGCACATGCCCACACATGCACACACGTGTGCATATGTCCTTTTCTCCTTACTGAAGATGTACATTCTTAGCCATCTTTGATATCTATGTCCTTTTGTTAAAGTCTTTTTCAAGTCCAATATTTCCTTGTATAATTCCAGGATTTTTTTCCATCATCATCAAACTACTGATTTGTAATTGAACAGAGCAACGATTCTGCACACAAGGTTTTACAAAGCACAAAGTGAATGATCAGCTGATTATTTGGCATGGTGTGGGTTGAGAGAAGAATGTTATCCAGAACATTAAGGGACCTCAAATAGTTCATGGAATCTTTAACATTCACCTAACAGGTTGATACAAGGCCTCACAGCGTAATGGTATTTTCCTAAGGGCATACAATTCCAATTAAAAAATGGAGAGTAGAATGGTGAAGGACTGAGAAGAATTGGGGGGGGTGGTATTGCAATGGAGCAATTGGAGAGTTAGGTGAACCGAAAATGGATTTGAACATCTAAATCTTGTAAAAATAGTACATCTGTCCCTACTGTCCAGCTATAGAACCTCCTTTCTTGCTTTGTGTCAGGTTCCTGATTATAAATTCCATTGTCTGTATTAACAATGGAACTTGGCTATGCAAACCTGGTGCCATGGAATTGCATAATACATCTACTTGTCAGTTGATAAGTAGGTTTACCATGGGTGATGTCATTAGGTATAGCACAAACTTCTAACTCAATGACAAGAGTGTTATCAAACAAACAAAGAATAGATTGAAAAATACTTTATGTCAGGAATGCAATCATTGTAAAGACTATTTCTTCTTCAATGTGCTAAACACAATTGTGCAGATCCAACAGTCCTCCTTTAATACAATACAATGTTGACAATCAGATCTCCAATGAACTTCACGCCACCATGACAAAATGTTATTTTGCTATTTAGAGGCACTGTGGCTGTTGTTTCCTGCTGTTCCGTTTCTGAAGGACACTTTTGCTAATCATTCCATTCAACGTCCCACCAGCTGTTGAATTAACAATCTGTAAAATAAATAAGCAGATGAAAAATACGTTTTGAGAAAAATATTCTCAGTTGTGCATATTCAAGAATTCTGGGTTTACAAATTATCGGATATTTACTGAAGTGTTGAGATGGTCTAAATCTATTTCACACAGCACAGTGACAGGCATCAGATAGACTTTCAACCTATCAAACAGAGCTGAAATTACACCTGGATCCCACAGGTCAATACGTATGAACCCATAGCACCATTCAGTCCCCAAACTCGTTGCTTAACTATTATGATTATTTGTAACAAAAAACACATGACACACATATGAAGGGATTCCACTCACATTACAATGACATTACAATGAATAGATGGCATCTGGAGTTGAATGAATACAATTTCCCAAGATGCCAATCTGGCAAACACTACTTCCCTCTGGAAGCCCAGATTGCAAAATCACTGATAAATTAGATATCATACATTCTGCCTTACTTTCTGTTCTCATCACCCTACTTCTTATGTCAAATTTACAATTTAAATCACCAATGCAAAATGGTAATTTTCCTATGCAGTTGATAGCTGCTGTGATGTAGTTTCAGCCCTGGTGCTATCATACATATGAAATTATGTTGCAACTTGTCTCCTAAGTGTCGCAATTAAGAACAAAAAAACACAAGAAATAGGAGCAGGACTGGATTATTTGGCCCTTCAATAAGTCTGCACTAATCAAGACGATCATAGCTGGCCTGCCAATCAACTCCACATTCCCACCCCCTCTCCATACCTCTGGATTTCCTGAGAGACCAATTCTCAATAGCTGAGAAATCCTGTGGAATGGCAATCGGTATTGGATTGCCACTCTGCTCCTTTTCACTTATACTGGAATGGAGCTACTTTTTACCTGTTCAGGGCTTCCTATCCTGGCCTGGTGAGAAATGTGCAGTGCAGCGGTTCCAGAGTCCATTCAGTGCAGGGCTGCAGAATCGGGGAAAGTGAAGACAGGCCCTCTTTGTAAATTATCTTAAAATGTCCCAGCCACTGATAGAAGAGAAGGTAAATGTGTATAATGAGTAAGATGAGTCAGGCAGGTTTGGGAGGGTATAAGTGGGATTCGGGTTAGGTCAGAAGGAAGATAGTGGGAAATAAACTTTCCTGGATAATAATTCTGTTAAGAGAATCAGAACCATCGAACTTTAACTCAGGGTATTGAATAGTTTCCCATGCAGGTTAACTATCCATAGGAAATTTAAACTTCCCCGTAAATTCTCCTGCAGTTCTTGCCTGGAGATTTCCGGGTATCACCCTGGTCACCTTCTGGGATACTTCCAGGGTATGACCCCCCCCCCCCCCTCACCCCCCCCCCCCCCCCCCCCCCCCTCACCCCCCCTCCCCGGCCCGCCCCAGAAATGGAAATTCTGGGCCAATAACATTTTCTTCCTCTGGTTTCCCTGCAAATTAGTTTTTTTTAATGAATCAGTACTTGGAATCCTGCTTCTCAGTAAACCTACTTATCAACTGACAAGTAGATGTATTGTGCAATTACATGGCATCAGGTTTGCATAGCCAAGTTCCATTGTTAATACAGACAATGGAATTTATAACCTGACACAAAGCAAGAAAGGAGGTTTTGTAGCTGGACAGTAGGGACAGATGTACTATTTTTACAAGATATAGATGTTCAAACCCATTTTTGATTCACCTAACTCTCCAATTGCTCCATTGCAATACCATCCCCCCCAACTCTTCTCAGTCCTTCACCATTCTACTCTCCAAAAGACCATGGGTGATGCCATTCGGGATAGGCTAGTACGTAAAATACCATTGTGAAGGAAAAATATCTTTTTCCTTTCTGTGTGGAAGACAGCATTTATGGAAGACAATTAGAGTGAATCTAAAGGATATTTGATCTGGCTAAAATAAACTGAAAAGTTTTACCTGACGGAGTAAAGTCTATTCCTTTCCTTCAAATAAAAAACAGTGCAGAAGATTCAAGGTTAAGCTGCAAAACAGATTGTTGCCTAAAATTGAATTTTCTGCCTGACTGACATGGGTGGAGATTTCATTGAGAATAGCATCAGAATCTAACCTTCTGTTGTTTTTGTTTAATAATGAGTCTAAAGACCCTGGAACTGTTGTGCTTCAAAAATGCTGAAGACAGGAAAAACATATAAATTACGTATCCCACATGGATGCAAATTTGTCTGCGTTTATCAGCTGAATTGATAGCATGCATAGTCACATGAGTATAATTAGGAGATGATACCAATCAAGGATATTATCATCATTAATTAGACAGGCTGTGACAGCTCCTAGCACTATTGGTTGGCAGCTTATCTAATGCCAAAGGGGTGGGGTGTACGGATATTGGGTGTCTCTAATTTTCAATGTAGGAAAGGTTTACTGATTTTACCAGGGTGACCAAAATAATTTTTATATCACATCATTCTTTCATAACTCTGCATTACACGAAACACCAATGCTCACCCTTTTTGCCCTCCAAATTATCCCACTTCTTCCTTTCCTCCAGCTTTTTGCTCTTTAATCTTCCACTTCTAACTTTCCCTGCCTGTGTCCAAATATCCTCCTAGCATTTAACCCTGCTCGATCTGAATGATCTGCTTGGTCATGTGCAGTACAACAGCAAATCAACTAATTATTCAGCATAAATGATTATAGGCGCTGAAACGAACATCAGAAGGAAGCAAAACAAGATAATGATTCCCCACTGTATGAATAGAAAATAGGGTTTACAAATGCACTTGTCAGCCATAGGGCACTGTGAGTTTGAATCCCATGGAGCAAAGTAAGTTTAATATGTGACCCCATGCTCACAGTAAGCAGCAAAAACAATAACATGAATATAGTTTTGTATAAGCTGCAATAATGGTAGGCAAAATGGAAAATCAGATTTGATCTTGTATGCGCATTACATGATGAGTGAAGTGTAATTTATATTTCCCACTAAGTACAGATGGTTACTAGATTATACAGAACAAGCTTGCCTGCCCATCCTATGTCTGGGAAATAAAGGTGTGAAAGTTAAAAAGTAGATTTTAAAAATAAAGTAAATATTTTATGAAGTCATAAGCTGTGATATTTGATATATGCGTTATGATCATAGAATCTCTACAGTTCAGAAGGAAGCCATTTGGCCTATCGAGTCTGCACCAACTCTCTGACAGAGTATCTTACCCAAGCCCAACACCCTGTCCTATCCCATGTCTAATCCATCTAACCTACACATCTTGAGAAACGAAGGGGAAATTTACCATGGCCTATTGACCCAACCTGCACACCTTTGGACTGTGGGAGGAAACCAGAGCACCTGGAGGAACCCATACAGAAAATGTGCCACCATGCTGCCCCAATATCTGATGCACATTTATCACATTCTTTCTTGAAACGTATAGTTAAGGTTGGTTAAAGCATTTCTAAATGATAGTGTCAGTGGGCACACTGTATAGGCAGGATCACAAGATCTTCTTCCAGGAGGCCAAAGCCTTCGTAATACCACCAAGAATCAGACCATGTAAGTGTTTCTGTGAAGTAATTTATTTGAAATATTTATCAAATTCAACAGATTTCATGCAACAGTATTATTTTCTGTCGGACAGTTATTTTCATTAACAATTTTAATCCCACAAATATGAAACACAAATACTTAATTCACACTATTCACACAAATAATTCACATAAAATTATTTTGCTCAAAGACAATAACTGACAAAAAATATTCAATTTCATCATGAATTTACATTAATCCACTTTGTTTTACTTGGTTTGATTAATTCAATCAAATTTACAGTTTTTACTTACTGTGGGTATTAATTTTAATTAATGTGGATATTTGAGAGGAAGAAGGGCAGATTGGGAAGTTCAGGATGCACTCATGGGGCATGAAAGTGCCAATACTGCACCAGACTGAGAGGAGAATGAAACTCAACAGAGTCATAGAAGGACTTATGCAACCACTCAAGTGTCTGAACAGAGACTGAGATATCTGCAGATGTCCAAAACAGAATGCAAGAGGAGGCTTAGGTTCTCAAGAGTCACAGTCACATCATTCTGTGACATGCTGGCTGGGGAGATCTCCTCCAAAGTTGGATGACCATATAGCTCGAAAAGTCACACTTGTGCTCAGTTTCTTCATGATGGAGTGCTTTCAGGCAGAGATCTTAATAGCATAACACAGACTGCTGCACATTACTGCATCAAGTCTTCACTGATGCAATCTTTCGAAGGGCAGGGAATTAAACCTCCTTCGCATTGGATGAACACAGCCAACTTGATAGAACCAGAGGTTTTGTGGTGATTGCAGGAACCGTTGACTATACACATCATCACCATGAAGGCTCCCGCTGGACAGTCCAACACCTTTATTACAGGAAGGTATTTCACTCATTGAATGTCCAGCTGTTTTGAGATTTTCAAAGCAGTATCATTCAGATATGAACAAAGTACCTGGGCAGAAGCCATGACTCCTTTATTCTGCAAAACTACAGGTGCCAAACCTATTCATTGGCCCTGATGCCCTAGATGGATGGTTTTGAGGTTACTCATTGAAGAGATGGCTCATGATGCCAGTGAAAGCGCCAAGAACAGAAGTGAAGAGGAGATACAATGACAGCCACAGAAGCACCAGGGCCATCATTAAATAGACCGTTTGAAAATCAGGTTTAGATGCCTTGACAGATCAGGAGGGATATTGTAATATGCTCCATCACATGTGCTCCTCGTGAGTGTGGTGTGCTGTGCCTTCCATAAAATTGCTATTTAAAGAGGGGATGACGTTAAGGATGAAGGCACATTAAATAGGGCAATTTTGTCTGAGGATGCGGGAGAGGGAACACGGTGATGGTCAGGTGGTAGGCCCTGGAAGTGATCATAAAGATGGCCATGACAACAGGGACATGACAACAGTTTTGCTAAGGCAGAGGTTTCAATATTTTAACAAATCCCAGCTCAGAGATGAGTGCACAGCATGTGTCTGAACCTTCTTCTACGTGCAGTGGGAAACTCATGTCATTGTCTTGTCAACACATTTATCCTATCCAAATAGTGACACTCGATGTATCGAGCCCTCTATCAAACTATTAAAGCTATCATTTATTTCCTGAAAGAAGTTCTGTAGCCACAATACATATTACAAATTTCTGCATGAGGGACAATGGAATCAGTGTTTATTTACAGACTTACTCGCTGTCATAAGGAACACACATATGTGACTCACTTGGTGGAAATTCCGAGTGCTCCAGTGCAGTTCATGCTTGCAGCCTCACTGGAGAGAAGCAACTGACCTACTATCTCTATTACCCTGGATCATTTTGGAATGTGCCTTCTGTGTGTCTGAGGCCTTGAGTTTCCTGCTACGTTAGAAGACTCCTGCTGAATGACAGGAGGAGCTTCTGTCACCATGGCACTGAACAAGGTAAAATTTTGCCTCCATCAGAGGTGCTTTCAGATGGTGGCAACTAGTGCTCATCCTTTGCTGCAAGAACTGTTCAGTCAGCCTTGCCATGAGGCCCCACAAGGTTAGTCTGTGCCCTTGCTCCCAACCCCCCTGTAATAGTGTGCAAGTCAGAGTGAATACCCATGATTATGTTTGCAATATCCTCAGATTGCCCCTCCAGGACAGTCACCAGTCTTTCTGGAACAGGCTTGTTGCTTTGAAGAGTAGCTGATTGCAGTGTATATAGTCAAGATGGACATGACCATGATACGAGTAAGAGAACATAACTTCCCTGGGACATCTGTCAACTCTCCATGGACCATGTGCAGGACATTGAGCATTAGCCACCTCACAGGCGACAGCAGAGTCTCATCATCCAACTCAGAATCTGTCTCTGGATCAGTCTAGACACTCCTCATTGTCATTACAGAGACACGGCTGCAGGATGACATAGATTGGGATCATAAATATTGATGGATACATGATGGTGAGGAAGAAAAGATGGCAGACGATTAGAGTTTCTACAAATGTTTTAAAAAGAAGCGTTGACAAAGTGATCATTTGACCTATAAAAAGTGAATCTGGGGAATTAAGAATGGAAAATAAGGAGATGGCAGATGAATTAAACCGGTATTTTGCATTAGCATTCACTAGAGAGAATATAAATAACAGACCAAAAAAGGATGTATGTTAGGAAATAGTAGGGAAGGTGGAAGAGAAGAAAACTACAATCACCACGGAAATGGTACTGAGCAAATTATTGGAGCTATGGGTGGACAAGTCTCCAGGTCCTGATGGGCTTCATCCCTGGGTCTTAAAATAAGGGTCCAGTGAGATTGTTGATGCGCTGGTTTTAATTTTCCAAAATTTGGGGAGGTTTCCATTAGATTGGAAACTACATACAAGATGATTAGAGGTTTCGATAGGGTGGACAGTGATAGCCTTTTTCCTCGGAGGGAGAAAGCTAGCACGAGGGGACATAGCTTTAAATTAAGGAGTGGTGGTTATAGGTCGGATGTCAGAGGTAGGTTCTTTACCCAGAGGGTGGTGGGGGAATGGAATGCCCTGCCTGCTGCAGTTGTAGATGCGCCTAGTTTGGGGGCATTTAAGAGGTCCATGGATAGGTTTATGGATGGAAAGGGATTGGTTTAGGTTAGAGGGTCATTGCTTTTTTCTTAATTGGTCGGCGCAACATTGTGGGCCGAAGGGCCTGTTCTGCGCTGTAATGTTCTATGTTCTGTACTGCTCAGTTAGCTTAACATCTGTTATGCAAAAAAAGTTAGGAGCTATTATTAAGGATGCTATGGCAGGGCACTGCACTTAGATAAATTCAAAGCAATAAAACAGAGTCAACATGGTTTTGTGAAAGAGAAATCATGTTTAACCAATTTATTGGAGTTCTTTGAAGAAGCAGCATGTGAGGTAAGTAAAATGGAACCAATGGCTGCTCTGTTGTTAGATTTTCTAAAAGCATTTTATATCAAATACTATTGCGTAAAATAAAAGCTAACAGTAATCAGAGCATAGGCATAAATGGGTCATTTTCTGTTTAGCAAGATGGAACCAGTTGTGTACCACAAGGATCAATGCTAGGGCCTCAACATTTTACAAATGATTTAAATGACTTGGATGAAGACGTGGTTGTTAAATTTGCTGACTATACAAAGATGTGTAAGAAAATGAGTTGTGAAGAGACTAAAAGGGATATAGAGAAGTCAAGTGAGTGGACAAAGATCTAGCAAATGGGGTATTAAGTGGGAAAATGTGAATTTGTCCATTTTGGCAGGAAGAGCAAAAGTGAAGCATAAACAGTGAGAGATTGCAAAACTGTGAGATGCAGAGGGATTTGAGTGTCCTTGTTCATGAATTGAAAAGGTTAGTGCACAGGTACAGCAAGTAATTGGGAAAGCTAATAAAATGTTATCATTTATTATGAGCGGAATTGAATACACAAGTAGCAAGTTTATGCTTCCATTATACAGGGCACAGGTGAGGCCTGTATAATGGAAGCATAATCTTGTGTATAGCAATGTGTATAGTATTGATCTCCTTGTTTAGGGAAGGATGCAAATGCCTTAGAAGCATTTCAGAGAAACTTATTAGACTAATACCTGTGATGGGAGAGGTGTTTTATGAGGAACATTTGGGCAGGCTAGGTTTGTATCCATTGGAGTTTAGATGAGTAAGAGGCAACTTGATTGGAACATATATAATCCTGAGGGGTCTTGACAAGGTAGATGTGGAAAGGATGTTTCTTCTTGTGGGAGAATCTAGAACTAGGGTATTTGTTTACAAATAAGGGGTCACACATTTAAGACAGATGAGGAGTTTGTTTCCTCAGTGGGCCTGAGACTTTGGAACTCTCTTCCTCAAAAACAGTGGAAGTAGAGTCTGAATATTTTTAAAGAAGAAGAAGATAAATTCTTGATATAGCAGGGGGTGAAAGCTTATCAGACGTAAGTGGGAATGTGGAGTTAAGGTTGCAAATGTGGAGTTGAAGTTACAACTAAATCAGCTGTGAACGGCGGAGCAGGCTTGAGGGGCCAAGTGGCCTGCTTCTGCTCTTAATTTGTATGTTCATATGTATGTTCATTTGTTTGACTACACTTAAAAAACATTTAATTGGCTGTGAAGTGTTTTGGGGAAATTTTGAGGTTGCAAAAGGCATAGCATTTCAACCACGTACCTCACCTATTTTAAAATGTTAATATGGCTTCTGCTTCAGGGAATTCATGCCACAGCCTTGTAACTTGAGAATCACAAAATCACTGAACAAATAGTATTGTTACAGCACAGAAGGAGACCATTTGGCCCATCATGCCGGTGCCAGCTCTTGGAATGAGGAATTCACCTAGTGCCATTTCCTTACCATTTCCGCGTACCCCTGTACATTCTTTTTTAGGTAATACTCCAATTCTTTCTTGAGTGCCAATATTGAAGCTGTCTCCATCACACTCTTAGAGAGCACTTGCTCAGTGAAAAAGTTTTTCCTCAAGTTTCTATTGATTATTTTGCCAATTACCTTAAACTGAGCCCTCTCGTTCTTGTTCCTGCCAGTGCAAACAGTCTTTCGCCTGAGCAATGTAAAAAGATTTGTCTTGTTGCTCTCTATTAAATATCTTACATTTAATCTTTTATCTATGTCTCCTCTAGCTAGACATCTCAACAACAAGAAATAGTCTGTTTATATCTGTTCTGTCCAATCCCTTCACAATTTAAAATCATGGCTATCAAATTAGCCTCAACCTTCTTTATTTAAATAAAAACCAGCTACAATTCACTTTAACTTACATTGAATGTTCAGCACACAAACAGACCAATTGATCAAAGTAGCCTCTTATGTACAATATTAGCCTCCGTCTATCATAATCCATCTAAGTCTAGAACAAATCCTTCTATTCCTGTCACTCGCATGCATTTATCTAGCTCTTCTTTAAAAGCATCTTTGTTATTTGCCTCAATTATATCTTGTTGCAGCACATTCATACCATTCTTTGAGTAAAGACATTTTTCCCTTTTGGAGTTATTGGTGATAATCTTTTATGTATAACTTCTTGGTTTGGAGTCCCCAAAGGTGGGACCATTTTCTTGATGTCTACCCAATCATACATTTCATTATTCTGACGACCTTTATCAGGTTGCTCCTCAGCCTATACTTCCCTAGAGAAAAAAGCCCAAGTCTGATAAGCCTTTCTTGAGCCGCGTATCCTCTCGTTCTATTGTTAGCTAATTCGCCCCTTGTCTCTGTATTTCCTCGTGACATGTCACACTGGTACATCTTCTCGAACTTCTCTATTGCCTCAATGTCCTTCCAATACTGCCAAGTTTAAAACAGCATACAGTTGTCCAAATGTGAACTTAAGATTTTATATAGATATACGTTACATCCTAAATGTAGTATTCCATAGCTTTTTCCTTAAAGGCCAGTATCCATTAACATTTTTATATTGGCTTAGCCCATCAAACATTTCAAATGTGTGAACTCCCAATTCCTTTGCTCTGTTACATCACCCAGCCTTCCCCAATTCATAGTCTAATTACTTTTACAGCTTTTACCAAAAGTGCATTTCATAGGAGCGATTTTGACCGTGCACTTTCCAGCTGCAGGAATGGCGGTGTGCACACAAAATCTGAAAAGCATGATTTGCACTGGTGAGTTTCCAAGTTCTGATTTTCTTGGTACCTCACCAGTGGGGTGGCATGAAACATGCTGTGGGAATGCAGAAAGCTCATTTTAATATATTAGCATTTCATTAGTGAGCATTCTCTCCAGGACTTCACCCCTCACCAGATATTCATTGGGCACGACGTGACATCGTGCTGGCACCATTTACAACAGGTTCACCTACACATGAACCTGTTATGGGGATCTCCCTCAGGGTGTAAAGGTGAGTATATTCCCCAGAGGAGAGAGACATGGTCAGGAAGTTGTCTGGCAATGCCCTGGCACCTCCCGTAGGCACAGGTTGGCACTGCATGTTGGCACCATACCCATGCCAACCTGGCAGTGCAAACCTGTGCCAAGGTTCCCACTGTGCCCCAGTGGAAGCCTCATGAAGGAGGGGGGATTCAATCAGATTTGACTGTGGGCCGGGAGTGGATGGAAGAGCAAATGATGTTGGCTCTGACTGAGCAGGGGAAAGGGACTGATGATAAGGAATAAGGGGAGGAAGGGGTGGATGATTGGGGAGAAGAGGTGGATGATTGGGGGATTTGGGGGTGAAGGGGCAAAGGGGCTGATGACGGGGAAAAGGGGACAATGATTAGGGGAAGGAGCTGATGACCCTGAGGAGGGGTGGGGAGAGGCTGATGATTTAGGAGGAAGGGGCTGTTGATGGGTGGAAGGGATGGGAAAGAGATTCCAACTCCAATCGGAGGATGGGGAGGGGAGACCCTGAGATCTCTGTGGTGGGCTGGGGAGGAGGTTTATTCCTGTTATGATCGGGGCACCCTTTAAAGATGGTGCCCTGATTTCTGTGCAGTCAGATTTTAATGGCATGTTAACATAAGAACTTAAGAACTAGCAGTAGGGGTAGGCCATCTGGCCCCTTGAGCCTGCTGCTCCATTCAATAAGATCATGGTTGATTTTTTGTGGACTCAGCTCCACTTACCCACCCGCTACCTTAATTTCTTTACTGTTCAAAAAATTATCTATCCTTGTTTTCACTTCTAATTCCTCAACTGCTTCACTGGGTAGGGAATTCCACAGATTCACAACCCTTTGTGTGAAGAAGTTCCTCCTCAACTCAGTCCTAAATCAGCTTCCTCTTATTTTGAGGCTGTGCCCCCTAGTTCTACTTTCACTCACCAGTGGAAACAACTTCCCTGCTTCTATCTTGTCTATTTCCTTCATTATCTTATATATTTCTATAAGATCTCTCCTCATTCTTCTGAATTCCAATGAGTATAGCCCCAGTCTATTCAGTCTCTCCTCATAAGCCAACCCTCTCAACTCTGGAATCAACCTAGTGAATCTCCTCTGCACCCTGTCCAGTGCCAATATATCCTTTCTCAAGTAAGGAGACCAAAGGTGTACACAGTACACCAGAATGTGGCTTCACCAGCATCTTATACAGCTGCAACATAATCTCGCTGTTTTTAAACTCCATCCCTCAATCAGTGAAGGACAAAATTCCATTTGCCTTCTTAATTACCTGCTGCACCTGCAAACCAACTCCTTGAGATTCCTGCATAAGAACACCCAGGTCCCTCTGCACAGCAGCATGCTGCAATTTTTTTACCATTTAAATAACAGTCCATTTTGCTGTTATTCCTACCAAAATCGATGACCTCATATTTACCAACATTGTACTCCATCTGCCAGATCCTCGCCCACTCACTTACATGTTGAAGCCCCGCCCCCTGCACGATGGTGTGAAGCACGCCCTCTTGATTTTTTTTAGGCAGAGTGTCATAAGATCTGGTGAGAAAACCTAGAGATATGAGGCTCTGCAATTTTTTGATAAGATCCCCCCCATATATCCTGACATTCAATTGCAACTATCACTTTCTTGCCCATTTGACAATCCGACCTGCAACTTCTTTTAATCCTCAGAATTATGTAATATGCCTCACATTTTAGAACTTGCAGAAATTCTGGCCACTACTCCCTCAGTTTTATATTGAAGTAAATGATGTACACCATGAATAGGGAGCAGAATCTTGCAGGACACTGTTTCCCACTTCTAACAGCTTCTAATAAACTACTCTTTACTCCTGCTTTCTGTTTTCTACCATCTAATCAGATTTTAAACCAATTTCCTAATTTCATAATCTTTATTTTATCCGATAGTTTACATGTGTTATCTTGTCAAAAACCTTGCTGGATGTTCATGTATTCCACCTCCACAGAATTTCCCCCTTTTTAAGCAAATAAATATATATTTTAGAATGCTTTTCTTTTCTTTTCCAAGGTTTTTGAGAGTGTTTCCTCATACTCTCCCTTTTCCATTTCATATTCTTTTTTCCATTTTTGTTTGGCCTGTGTACAGCTTATTATTATCACAAAATTAAAATTCTAACGTGGGAGTCTGCTTAAAAGCAAAAGGAATTGAGCAAAATGTTTTTGTTTTGGAAACAAGAACCAGTGTGTCATTTTCATCCTGAGGATGCAATGTTTGACTTAATTTACACTGTCATGTGAAGTATTTGCAAAAGATGCAATTCTATAGGTTTTTTAAAAATTATAATCACAAAAAATTTTATCAATGACCTGGAAGAGGGGTAGTAAATTTGCTGATGACACCAAGATTGGTGGAGTAGTGGATGAGGTGGAGAACTCTTCAAGGCTGCAAAGAGACATTGATAGGATGCAGAGCTGGGCCGAAAAGTGGCAGATGGAGTTTAACCCTGATAAGTGTGAGATTTGGTAGGACAAACTTGAATGCAGATTACAGGGTCAATGGCAGGGTTCTGAGGAATGTGGAGGAACAGAGAGCTCTTGGAGTTCACATCCACAGATCTCTGAAGGTTGCCATTGAAGTGGATAGAGCCGTGAAGAAGGTTATAGTGTGTTAGTGTTTATTAACAGGGGGTTTGAGTTTAAAAGCTGTGGAGTTATACTGCAACTATACTGATGTAGGTAAGATCACATTTGGAATATTGTGTGCAGTTCTTGTCACCTCACTATAAGAAGGATGTGGAAGCATTGGAGAGAGTGCAGAGGAGATTTACCAGGATGCTGCCTGGTTTGGAGGGTAGGTCTTATGAGGAAATGTTGAGGGAGCTGCAGCTTTTCTCTTTGGAGCAGAGGAGGATAAGAGGCGACTTAATAGAGGTTTATAAGATGATGAGAGGGATAGATGGAGTGGATGTGCAAAGACTATTTCCTCGGGTGGATGTAGCTATTACTAGGGGGCATAACTATAAGGTTCATGGTGGGAGATATAGGAGGGATGTCTGAGGTAGATTCTTCACTCAGAGAGTGGTTGGGGTGTGGAATAGACTGCCTACTGTGATAGTGGAGTCGGACACTTTAGGAACATTCAAGTGGATATTGGATAGGCACATGGAGCACACCAGAATTATAGGGAGTGGGATAGCTTGATCTTGGGATTGGACATAGCTTGGCACAACATTGAGGGCCAAAGGGCCTGTACTGTGCTGCTGTAATGTTCTCTATGTTCTAAAAACACTCATTTTCAGCATGCACAATTAACTGCTTTGTCTCAAATTCCAGCCTCTGCAATAGTTTGCTTTTATTTAGAAATAAATCATAGAATACTCACAGTGCAGGAGGAGGTCATTCAGCCCAGTGAGTTTGCACTGACTCTCTAACAGGCCCTATCCCCATAACACCCCATATTTATCTTGCTAATCCCCCTAACCTGCAGATTTTGGGACACATGGGGCAATTTAGCATAAACCTATTGTTTAGGTATTGTATTGTTTAGGATTTTTAAAGATGTATTGTAGATTTAAAATATCCAAATAATTTATGGCTGGCACGGTAGCGCAGTGGTTAGCACTGCTGCTTCGCAGCTCCAGGGACCTGGGTTCAATTCCCAGCTTAGGTCACTGTCTGTATAGAGTTTGCACATTCTCCTTGTGTCTGTGTGGGTTTCCTCCAGGTGCTCCGGTTTCCTCCCACAATCCAAAGATGTGCAGGTTAGGTTGATTGGCTATGCTAAAAATTGTCCTTAGTGTCCTGAGATGCATAGGTTAGAGGGATTAGTGGGTAAATATGTAGGGATACGGGGGTAGGGCCTGGGTGGGATTGTGGTTGGTGTGGACTCGATGGGTCGAATGGCCTCTTTCTATACTGTAGGCTTTCTATGATAAGTTCCAGGTCATTAGAAAAGAGGGCAACATGGGAACTCAGTTCGAATTTAAAGGAACAGAAGAAGTGTTTGGTAAGAATTTGAGCAGCAGCAGCCATTCAGCCTCGTGTGGGGCACTAGGACCTGGCGGAATCCCCTCTCTGGGGCTGCAGCCAGTTCCTCCGCACACTGCGGCTCAGCGCTGAGCTTCAGCTGCGGCTGCGGCTGCGGCGCCTGAGGAAAGCTGCCAAAATATAGATTCAGAGGAGGAGGAAGAGGAGAAGCTCCGAATAGTTACACCCCCATTACAGCAGTCTTTGCCGGCCATCTCCACGTCCTTGCTGCAGCTGAGGGGGGAAGAGGCTGCTAACATCAGCCCTATTGCCGTCCTGCAGAGAGGAACATCCTCAGCTCTCCAGTCGGGTATTGCCTGCGCTCCTGGAGTGACAAGCGGCGCTGGGTCAGGCGGCTCTGCTCCCTCCCTCTCCCCGCTTGCTGTGGACCACAGCATCCTGCCGACTGGGCTGCATCTTCCCTCCTCTCCTGCACTCAACTCAGCCCCAGCATCTGTGCAGAGGCCGACACTGGGCTGCAATTGAGCACAACAAGAATCTCCTCATCCTCCTCTCCCCTCTTCAATTTGGGGCATCCTCCTCCCCCCCCCCCCCAATCAAAAGGAAATGGTGGGAGATCTCCCATCCTGGACCAACTGCCTGAAGAGCCCAACACATTGTCTCTGGTGATCAAGGCAGCCTCCTGCCATTGTATGTTTTCTTAAGGATAGTAATTGTTCACAATCTAATGCCACAATTGGACTTGGGAAGGTAACCGGCTCAGCGCTGGCAGTCAGAAAGGGAATAGGGATTCTTAGCAGCTTTGAAGGAATAACAGTTTTCTTTAACATTTTAAAACATATTTTAATTTCTTAATGCACTATTAATAATGTCGCATGATCGGAGTATCGAGCTGGAGCACTTTGAGGAGAGGAGCCGGGGTCACCGATCTTCTCGCCGTGGAAGTGGCAGCGGAGGAGGAGGCGGTGCTGGAGGCGGTGGAGGAGGTAGTGGTGGAGGAGGCTCCGGCTCCCGAGGAAATGGTTTACCGAGTCCAGCTCACAGCGCTCACTGCAGTTTCTATCGGACCCGTACCCTGCAGGCACTCAGCCAGGAGAAACGAGCCAAAAAAGTCCGCTTTTACCGAAATGGAGATCGCTACTTTAAAGGTCTTGTGTATGCTGTATCTTCAGACAGGTTCAGGTCCATGGATGCTTTGCTGGTGGAACTGACTAAGTCTCTTTCGGACAATGTCAATCTGTCCCAAGGAGTCAGAACCATCTACAGCATCGATGGGAACAAGAAAATCACCAGCCTGGATGAATTGCTAGAAGGTAAGTGAGAAGGAAACAAATGTGCTTTAATTAAGACCAACTTAAATTGGACCAAAGCCAGAAATCTGATTTTGAGCAATGTTACACTTTTCGAGATTTAATAGTAAAAGCACAGTATGATAGATGAACGAATTCCCTATTCAAGCACAAAAAGCTTGCCTTCGTTTTAGAATAGGCTAAATTTATTTACACTTATTACAATAGTCACAAAACAAATGAGCTGAAAATGCATGTAAACAAAGGTTTGATATTGTTAATATTATAGGTGATTCAAAAGGAGTTAATTAACAAATCTTCATTAATATGTTTGCCAGTTAGGCATCACAGAGTTCTTACTGCTGCATCTAAAATAGGGAGCACTTTTCACATTGCAAAGTTTTAGGTTTTCAATCTTGGAATAGTCTCAGTCAGAAGCTTCTGTCACAATTCAACTTGATGCTATTCAGAACAGGACTTTAAATGGTCATTTTTATTTCTCAAACTTTAGCATTTAGTTTAGTTAAGCAAATGAGCTATAGGATCCTCATATCGGATGCACTTTCCGATTGTGATAGAAGTATGATGTAATTTGTTAAATCAGTGGACAAATGTTCCTACATTTACAAATTTGGTGCAATGTCTTCCAATACCCTACTGCTACTTATAGGCTTTAATTTAAATTAAAAGATAGAAGATAAACAACATAGAAGTCAAGGAAAATCAAGGAGGAACTTCCTCTTCAAAGTATTCTAATTTTTATTCAAATAAAATTTTATCTCAGATTACTTTGACCTTAACAGCCATTTTATCAGTAATATGAGATATTTGATTCAGGCCTCCTCTCCCGTTAAGCCTGTCAGCTGTGCAGAAACAAGGACCATTCTGGAGTTACTTAATGGCGAATAACAAGGAGAAGTTAACCTAGGGCATTCTCTTATCTTAGAAGATAAGAGCTATAAGTACCAATCTAACTTTGGAACGTCTTCCCACAGCTCAGATTGTAGACTTCCAAGATTAAAATGTGGTTTCTCAAGGCCTCACTGCTCCAAAATGACTTGCAGATAAGCATCACCAATAATAACAACTTACATTTTATATAATGCTGTTAATATAACAAAACATCTGAATGTGTTTCATGTTTGAAATTGCTCCTTTCTGCAGTTTGCAATGGAGTCACACATCATAGAGTCACTCAGGATACTTCTTGTAAGTTACCGATGTAGCCCAGCAGAAAGGGAAGACTTGATTTAAGGGTTGGTAAAATTGACATTAATCTTATGAAAACAAAAGTTTCATTTTCTTCTGCAAAAGAGATGATCTAACCAAAAAGCATGACCTGAAAATATTGCAAGAAGCAAGTCTGATAAAGGAAGCATGAGCTGTGCATCATATTTTTAACATAAACTCATGGTATTGGGTTGCTAATGGTGAATCAGTTGACGTGTTGTCTTATAACAAAATGACAGCATGGTGGCACAGTGTTTAGCATTGCTGTCTCACAGCACAGCTTGTAGGGAGTTAATGATTCTAATGGTTATTTATGCTATGCAGAGGTAATATGTGGGTCAGTGTGCACTATCCATTTTATTGGAGAAAGCTACAGGAAAGATATGATATTGCAAATTGAAGAGCTATTTTGTGTTTGATGCACCCTTCCCCCTACCCCCTAATGAAGTTCCAGAGGATTGGAGAATAGCCAATATTGCCCCATTGTTTAAGAAGGACAGCAGGGATAATTCAGGAAATTATAGGTCGGTGAGCCTTTTGTCAGTGGTAGGGAAATGATTGGAAAAGATTCTTAGGGACAGGATTTACTCACATTTGGAAAGAAATGGTCTTATTAGTGATAGACAGCATGGTTTTATGAAGGGGAGGTTGTGCTTCACCAACTTGATTGAATTTTTTGAGGAAATGACAAAGATGAGGGAAAGGCAATGGATGTTCTTTACATGGACTTCAATAAAGCCTTTGACAAAGTACCTCTGTGGTAGACTGGTACGAAAGGTGAAGTCACACGGGATCAGAGGAGAGCTGGCAAAATGGATTCAGAACTGGCTAGGGCATAGAAGACAGAGGGTAGCAGTAGAGGGGTGCTTTTCTGAATGTGACTAGTGGTGTTCTACAGGGATCGGTCCTGGGGCCTTTATTGTTTGTAGTGTATATATAAATGACTTGGAGGAAAATGTAGCTGGTCTGATTAGTAAATTCACAGACAACACAAAAATTGGTGGAGTTGTGGATAATGAAGAGGATTGTCAGGGGATACAGCAAGACATAGACTGATCGGAGACTTGGGCAAAGAAATGGAAGATGGAGTTTAACCCAGACGAATGTGAAATAATGCATTTTGGAAGGTTCAATGCATGTAGGAATTATAAAGTAAAGGGAAGAACCCTTAGGAATATTGACAGGCAGAGAGATCTGGGCGTACATGTTCACCAGTCACTGGCAATGCAGATGGATAAGATAGTCAAGAAAGAATATGGCATGCTTGCCTTCAAGTCAGAGCATTGTGTATAAAAATTGGCAGGTCATGCTGCAACTGTACAGAACCTTAGTTAGTCCTCATTTGGAATATTGTGTCCAATTCTGGTCGCCACATACCTGAAGGATGTGGATGCTTTGAAGAGGGTGCTAAATAGATTTAGCACGATGTTGGCTGGTCTGGAGGGTATTAGTTATGAAGAGAGGTTTGTTTTCATTGGAACGAAAGAGGTTGAGGGGTGAGACCTGATCGAGTTTCACAAGATTGAGTGGCATGGAAAGAGTGTATAGTCAGATGCTTTTTCCTGGGGAGAAAAGTCAATTACTAGGGGACATAGGTTTAAGGTGCATGGGGGAAATGTTTAGAGGAGGTGTGTGAGGCGAGTGTTTTTTTACAGAGGGTGGTGAATGTCTGGAACGTGCTGCCCCAGGAGGTGGTGGGACCAGGTACAAAAGCAGCATTTTAGGGGCAACTGGATGAATACATGAATAGGATGGGAATGGAAAGATATGGACTCTGTAAGTGCATATGGTTTTAATTTAGGCAGGCATTGTGACCGGCACAGGCTTGGAGGGCTGAAGTGCCTGTTCATGTGCTGTACTTTTCTTTGTTCCCAAATTAGTCTTCCCTGAATGCAGTCAATGCCAAGCTGTTCTGTTCACATAGTCTAACCAGAAAGTGATACAACATCACTGTTTCTTTTCAAACTGTGGTTTGAAAAATAAAAACCCTGGTTAGTATGTGAAAGATCACTGCTTCTCTCTGTGTCAGTGTTGCCTTTCTGTGTCTCTTGGAAGAATAGAGTATTTACATTTGCTAACTATCAACAAAAACATGTTGATAATTCAGTAATGAACAGTTTTTTTTGCTTCAATATTGTTTCTTGCTGTCCACAAAATATATTTTAAGTTCCTAGAGTGTATAGAATTAGGTGTGTATTCATTGCAGTCATGCATTTCATAAACACAAACCTGCGCACGTACACACACACACACTTTTGCCTGAAAATCCATTAGTGACAGAAAGAGTGAAAATTGTAAACAAGACATGACCCTGAAAATTGGGAGGAAAAGCACAAGACCTGGGTAGCTCACACCATAGCACCACTCAGTGGTGAAAGTCTTGAGTTGTGCACCTCATCACCAACAATGTGCAACGACAACGTGATAAGCACATGCTTACATAAGATATATTTATTATGAATATTGGTATATGGTCTTTTAGAATGTAAGCTTATGGGTATCCTGCAGCATGTCTACAGAAAGTCAAGCACAGCAAATATCCCACAGTACATTAATGTTCCTGTAGGTGTAGATTTGCACCTTCTAGAGCTCATAACATTCAAGTTATTAGCAGAAGTGTGTTGCTACAAGAGTGGTTTTATGTCACTATGGTAATGCTCAAATGAAAAGTGACTGACATATGTAGCAAATTTAATATATTTTGACATAAGAAATAGGAGCAGGAGTAGGACATCTAGCCCCTCAAGCCTGCCCCGCCATTCAATAAGATCATGGCTGAACTGAAGTGGATCAGTTCCACTTTCCCGCTTTCTCCCCATAACCCTTAATTCCCTTGTCTATCAGAAACCTATCTACCCGTGACTTAAATATATTCAGCGAGGTAGCCTCCACCACTTCAATGGGCAGAGAATTCCAGAGACTCACCACCCTTTTGAGTTCCTCCTCAACTCTGATCTGAACTGCTCCCCTCCTTATTTTGAGGTTGTGCCCTCTAGTTCTGCTATCCTTTCTAAGCAGGAAGAATCTCTCTACCTCTACCCTATCTAGCCCCTTCATTATCTTATATGTCTCTATAAGATCCCCCCTCAGCCTTCTAAACTCCAACGAGTACAGACCCAGTCTATTCAATCTCTCAGAGGCTAACCCCCTCATCTCTGGTATCATCCTGGTGAACCTTCTCTGCACTCCCTCCAAGGCCAATATATCCTTTCGCAAATGCGGCGACCAAAACTGCACACAGTACTCCAGCTGCGGCCTCACCAGTACCCTGTACAGTTGCAGCAAGACCTCCCTGCTTTTATATTCTATCCCCCTCGCTATAAAGGCCAACATTCCATTCGCCTTCTTGATCACCTGCTGCACCTGCAGACTGGGTTTTTGTGATTCGTGCACAAGGACCCCCAGCTCCCTCTGCACCGTAGCATGCTGCAGCTTTTCGCCCTTTAAGTAATAATCCCTCCTACTATTATTTCTACCAAAGTGGATAACCTCACATTTGCTAACATTATATTCCATCTGCCAGGTCCTTCCCCACTCACTCAGCCTATCCAGATTTCTCTGCAGACTTTCTGCGCCTTCCACGCAATTTGCTTTTCCACTCATCTTCGTGTCATCAGCAAATTTCATTACTCTACACTCAGCCCCCTCCTCCAGATTGTCTATGTAAATGGTAAACAGTTGCGGCCTCAGCACCGATCCCTGCGGCACCAGAGTAGCACCCATTGATTCCAACTCTCTGCCTCCTATTAGACAATCAATCCTCTGTCCACGCTAACACCTTATCCCCAACTCCGCGCATCCTAACTTTTTGCAGCAACCTTTTGTGAGGCACCTTATCAAACGCCTTTTGGAAATCTAAAAACACCACATCCACCGGTTCCCCTCTGTCTACCGCACTAGTCACATTCTCATAGAAATCCAATAAATTTGTTAAACACGACTTCCCCTTCACGAATCCGTGCTGTGTCTGCTTGATCAAACTGTTATTTTCCAGGACGTAAACCTATTAGAGTTCATGACACGTGATCTAAGGGAAATTGAGACAGGAAGTGCATGTTATAATCAAAATGTATATGCATTGAGTTGCATGTGTCTAAAATTGTGTTATCATATACTTTAGTTTTAAAGAATTACTCTTCACATTCGTGCATAAATGAACAGAAAATGATAGCACTTCATGAACATCTGAAAAGCTTGTGACCCCTCAAAGAAATATACATGTGTGAAAAGGACTATTTGGGATACCATGGTCTCTTAACTGGAAAAATCTTTGCTTATTCCAGAGAGGACAACTTGGAGAATTAGTTTCTTGGAAAGATTAGATTACCCACTTGAAAAATAGTTCATGACACTGTGCGCAAACATCCCTAACATATATTTGCGAGGGAGGATGTAATCAAGTATTAGGCTGAAACATCAGTTAATTATAGTAGGATATGCATCAGAGTATACTGCTGAATTATAGTGAGGTGCTGCATACTGAACATTATAGCTGTCAAAAAGGCATATACATATTAGTGAAAGATGAGCAGCTACAAGCCATGGTACCTGTGAAGGAAAACACAATTTGGGCAATAATAATTGGGGGCAGAAAGTGAGCCAAAATTTCTGTTCTGACTGAGTGGTTTCTTTTTCAAGACCTACATCTTTTTTTTATTGTGAGATTTCATGCAAAGAATCATTTCTCAGTCATGTTGTGGGGAAATAATTAATTTTGAATGTAAGATTTGTGGTGATGTCTTGTAACTTTGTTGAAGGTACTAGTGAGCAGTTTTTGGCCCCCTATCTAAGGAAGGATGTGCTGGCCTTTGAAAGGATCCTCAGGAGATTCACAAGGATGATCCCTGGAATGAAGAACTTGTTGTATGAGGAACAGTTGAGGACTCTGGGTCTGTACTCATTGGAGTTTAGAAGGATGAGGGGTGATCTTATTGAAACCTACGTGATACTGCAAGGCCTGGATAGAGTAGACATGGATGTTTCCACTCGTAGGCAAAACTAGAACCAGAGATCACAACCAGACTAAAGAGACGATCCTTTAAAACAGAGATGAGGAATTTCTTCAGCCAGAGTGGTGAATCTGTGGAACTCTTTGCTGCAGAAGGCTGTGGAGGCCAGGTCATTGAGTGTCTTTAAGACAGAGAAGATAGGTACTTGATTAATAAGGGGATCAGGGGTTATGGGGAAAAGGCAGGAGAATAGGGATGAGAAAATTATCAGCCATGATTGAATGGCGGAGCAGACATGACGGGCCTAGTGGCCTAATTTTGCTCCTATGTCTTATGGTCTTATAACATAGAGTATGCATCATTATTACTTTCCTCCCTTCATAGGTAACTTAGTAATACATGGTATTTGTACTGAGCAACTCCTATTTGCTATCCTACATTGAATTTTCCCACTAGTCTGCTGACAGATCTAGCCCTGTCAAGGTGATGGAAAACCTGATGTTTTTGAGGGATTGAATAGTTAGCTTACACAATTTGTATGCTTCGCCTCCCCTGGTCCATTGGTAGCTGAAACAAGGGATTGGCAGATTGTAAAACTGTCCAGCATTCCTATGCTTCAGATAATGTATGCTTATCGAAGATCACATCACCTGGACTAATATTTTGGACAAAGCAATGCAATCCCCGAGTTCCTCACATACTCACTAGGAGAATAAGTGGAAGACGTTATTATGCCATGGAACGTAAACCTCAGCATCACCAGTGGAATGGGTAATTGTGCCCTCTGTCAAGTTAATCAAGTGTCTTCCATTTCACAGTTTTCTGTTTGAAGACTGATCAAGAAATGAATCAACAAGGCATTGCAGCGTGATGCCTCTGCTGAACAGGAAA
Source organism: Carcharhinus amblyrhynchos (assembly GCF_965287045.1). NCBI lineage: Eukaryota > Metazoa > Chordata > Chondrichthyes > Carcharhiniformes > Carcharhinidae > Carcharhinus > Carcharhinus amblyrhynchos. The sequence goes on along the minus strand of NC_137324.1, from coordinate 133,490,991 downwards.
CAACATCTTTGTGTCCCCAGTTCTGCCCATTCCATATGTATAAGATTCATTGTGTTTCTTCATCAATTTGGAAACCTGCCAGATATATTCCTGGTTTGATGCCTGCTTGAGGTGATGAGGCTGAAAGCTGTAGTCAGGTGCTTTGGTGAGAAGATTCCGTTTTCTGTATTATGAGGAAAAGGTGTTTGATAAGTTAGTGAGCATTGTTAGGCATCTCATAGCTATTGTGGAGATAGCACTTAGCAAAGATCAAGATACAACATGGGCACCGCAGCCCACCTGCTGAGACACATTTCCACAGAGAGTGTGTGCCAGTCTAACTGGTCATTTTCTTCTCTTTAGGCTTGCATGTCAGCCTAATTGTATCCAGTTTCCCAAAAAAGATTTCCTTGGTAGCATCTTTAGGTGTTGGGAGATTTGGTTGCTCAATCCTTCTATCATCTGTGTTTGATTTCTATTGCTGAAGAAGGAAGATAAACATTGCACTAATTGAGGGTAATAGTCATAATAAAAATCAATTTTTGGTTCAAAAGATGGCCAAAATGTAATTCCAAAAAATCAAGGACAGAGGGAAAATATTGTATATGATGCCACACTTTATTAATTTTAAAATACAAGCCATAAAGCATCATGAAATTTTACTGCAATTTGTTTTCTTCGCCATACAATTATGAGATGAGATGAGAGTGACTTCCCTTATCATTAAGGCAGTATTTGACCAAGTATGGCATCAAGGAGCCCAGGCAAAACTGAAATCAATGGAAATCAGGGGGAAACCCTGTACTGGTTGAAGTCATACCTAGTACAAAGGAAGTGGTTGTGGTGATTGGAAGACTATCATTTCAGCTTCAGGATACTGCTGCAGGAGTTCTTCAGGCTAGTGCACTGCACTCAACCATCATAAAATCAGAAGTGGGAAGTTCACTGATGTACAATGTTCAGCGTCGTTCATGACTCCTCAGATAATGAAGCCGTCTGTGTTTAAATGCAGCAAAATGTGGACAATGTCAAAGCTTGGCTGACAAATGGCAAGTAATATTTGCGCCACCACACAGGTGTCAGATAGTGACCAGCTCCAACAAGAGAGGATCTAACCAACACCCCTTGACATTCAATGGCATTGCCATCACTGAGTCCCCTAATCAACAACCTGGGGGTTGCCTTTGACCAGAAACTGAACCTGACTATCCATATAAATACTGCAGCTTCTAAAGCTGGTCAAAGGCTAGGAATACTGTGGAAACTCATCCCCAAAGCTCTTCACCACCTTCAAGGCACAAGTCAGGAGTATAACAGAATACTCTCCACTTGCCTGGCTGAGTGCACTCCAACAATGCTCAAGAAGCTTGACATCATCCACAACAAAGCAGCACGCTTGACCAGCACCTCATCTTCAAACATTCACTTCCTCCACAACGGATGAAAAGTAGCAGCAGTGTGCACCATCTATAAGATGCACTGCAGGAATTCCCAAGAATGCTTAGGCAGCACCTTCCAAACCCACTACCATTTAGGACAAAAAGTAGCGGATGCCTGGGAATACCATCACCTGGATGTTCCCCTCCAAGTTACTCACCATCTTAACTTGGAAATATATCACTGTTCCTTCACTGTCTCTGAGTCAAAATACTGGAATTCCTTCCTAGCAGCACTGTGGGTATACCTGCGTCGCATGGATTGCAGGGTTTGAGAAGGCAGCTCATCACCATGTTTGACGGAGGGCAGCTAGGGATGGAAAAAAGGTCTAGCCAGTGATGCCTCTATCCCATAAATGAATTTAAAAAAAGCTTGTGGTGCAAATGTCTGCTGATTGTCTTCTATAAAATTTAATAGCGTTGTTTTACTATCACCACAGAAAGGTACATTTTGGATGGGTATCAGCTGTTTCGACCTCATACTTTATTTGGAAGGCTTTTTGTTTTTTCACATGTATTTATCCAATTCCCTTTTGTAAATCATTACTGAATCTGCTTCCACCATTCTTCCAGGTCATCGTTCATTGTGAAAAGTTTTATTCTTTTGTCACTTCTGGTTCTTTCATGAATTATCATGAATCTGTGTCCCCTGGTTACTGAACCTCCTGTTACTGAAGGGTGTTTCTCCTTGTTCACTGTATGAAAACTCTTCATGATATTAGACATCACTATTGAATCTCCCTTAACCTTGTGGCCAAATGACAACCTTAATGCTCAAAGAAGAACAGCCCCATATTTTTCCAGTTACTCCACATAACTGAAGTAATTTATCCTGTGTACCATTCTCATAAATCTTCTCTGCAACTCCCTGTATGGTGTCCAGAATTGACTGCTATACTCCAACTGGAGCCTAGATTTAGCGTAAGTTCTTTGCTTTCGTATTCTTTGTTTCTATTCATGACAATCCAACATTACAGCTTTCTCAACTTGTCCTGCTACCTTCAAAGATTTGTGGATGTATATCCCTAAGTTTCTTGCATCTCCTTTCACTTTGTACCATTTAGTTTATAAATAATTATTTGGTAGTGCAGAATTTGAATATTGCTGAAAAGAGAGACAGGTTGCCAAAGCTTTTAATCTTACACTCATCAGGACACATACAAGAATGCTGAATTTCAAACAATCACAGTCGTTCATATCACAGTAAATGGGGTACTCATTGGTTGGCATGTCAACTCTGGCTGTGGCATTGCCATAGAGACAGCAGTGGGGAAACCATAGGCCTCCCATGCTTTGGGTAATTCAAAAACAGTGCAAGGATTGATCATTTCCATTTTGTTTGAAGAGAATGGGTCATTGTGAATGAAAGTGTCATTTCTAGCAAGTATGTAAGGACCATGTTACGAGTTCAACAGATTACCTGAAATTGGTTGTCAGTGTGGCTGTTGGCATACTGGATTGATCAGCAAGTGCTGTCCAACCATGGAATTACTTCTAACTGTAAGGTTTTTCATTTTGCAAGTATGGGTTGGCTGAGGATGATCTGTACTTTGTCTATTATGAGCAGCTAGTGGAACATGTTTGATTCAGTCAGCCTATCTTTGGGATGGACAGCTACTTAACTGATAATGCAGTAATACTGAAATTCATACACTGTTGCCCATGTGTGTGTGGGCTGAAATAGAAAGTGGAGGTATAGGAGTCTCTCTAATCCAGCTCTCAGTAATATTTTCATAGGTTTCCTGAGAAACATGTTTTGATGGAATGAGTCTTAAACTCCTACCCTATGCATATTTCCGATGCATGGATGATATATTTGGTATATTTGAACCTGCAACCATGTGTATGGATTTCCCACACTTTTGAGATGGAGCAGTCTAACATGTTCCCTTTTCTCAATGTGTTAGTTGAGAAATCTGCTAATAGTTTTTGCACTGTCTACTGTAAACATAGCTTCGCTAGTCAATATATATGTTGGGACCTGTACAGTTCTTGTAAATAGGACCCTAGCTACTTATTCACACTGCAAGTTCAATACAGAAATGGAGCACATCAAAGCTATACTGTGGGACAGTGACTATCTTGATCACATTATTGTTTGCTGTATATCATACAGATACAAAAATGGGCCAAAGTTCATTACTTTTGGAGCTGAAAAGTGCCCAGTCCACCTCAATTTATCCCAGGAAGGCTAAGAATCAAAGCATTTGAACAGCAAGTTAAGCAAGTTTTTCCATGCTTCCAATATGTAGTGGTGTTTTTCATTAATGTGATACTGCTATCTGTCCAAAAAACATTTCTATCTAGCACATAATTGAGCAACGTTGAGTATGAGTTTCAGTGCCTGTGCAATGACAGGTATGTGGGCTCTAGGTCCCAAAGATTGGCTGATCAAATCAAACAACATGTTCTTTCAACCATTTTAAGAAGAGTATAGATTGTACTCACCAGCCTATGCTTGCAAAACCCAAAATTAAATGCCCACTGATAGATGTGATCCTGTGATTGGGCAGCACTGGCTGAACAATCCTGAGTGTGCTAATTTGTTACACAAACACATTTTCATCATGTTTACGCTTCCTAGAAATGATGTGTATTCACACTCAGGGACATATTTTCTGCAAATGAAAAGGATATATTCAATCCTCTTGCCTTTTTTGAATTACCAGGAAGCTTGCTGAACCTATAATTCCACATTGCTTTCTTCATGGCAATGCTCTGGCCAATCAGGGTCGAGTTGCCAACCAATCACCATGCTTTTTCCCTATAGAATAAATTGCGATTGTTTGAAATTTGGCCTGTGTTGGTCCTTATGAGTGTAGGGCAAAAAGCTTTGGCAACATGTTCCTCTTTTCAGCAGCATTTATACTGCCTCAGTTCGTATTCTTCCTGCTAAAATACACCATTTCATGTTTCCCTGCATTAAATTTCATGTGTCTTAATCACCATTCTGCACATGTTGTTCTAAAGTCTGTTACTAATCTCCTCACAGTTTATTACATTTCTCAGTTTTGTGTCATCTGTAATCTTTTATGCCCTGTACACCCAAGTTCTGCTAATTACTGTATAACAGAAAAGACAGTGGTCCCAACAAAGACACACTATATCATTTTTGCCTCCTTAATGATCCATTAGTAATTCTGGCCTCTGTATGCTGATGTCAATGGAGTTTTCAGCTACCTCACTCCCACTGATTTGGGAATTCCTTCCTAAATCAATCTGTCTCTCTGATCTCTAGAATCTTCAAAAGATCTGTTTCTTTGGCCAAGCTCTCTGGCGTTTCTCCTAATCTCTACTTTTTTGAACATAAGAAATAGGAGCAGGAGTAGGCCATCTAGCCCTTCGAGCCTGCCCCGCCATTCAATAAGATCATGGCTGATCTGAAGTGGATCAGTTCCGCTTTCTCCCCATAACCCTTAATTCCCCTGTCTATCAAAAACCTATCTACCCGTGACTTAAATATATTTAGTGAGGTAGCCTCCACCACTTCAACGGGCAGAGAATTCCAGAGATTCACCACCCTTTGAATGAAGAAGTTCCTCCTCAACTCTGATCTAAACTGCTCCCCCCCATATCTTGAGGCTGCGCCCTCTAGTCCTGCTATCCTTTCTAAGCGGGAAGAATCTCTCTACCTCTACCCTATCCATCCCCTTCATTATCTTGTAAGTCTCTATAAGATCCCCCTTCATCCTTCTAAACTCCAATGTTTCTCTTTATAGTCCAACCCCCTTATCTCCAGTATCAGCCTAGTGAACCTCCTCTGCACTCCCTCCAAGGCCAATATATCCTTGCGCAAGTGCGTCGACCAAAACTGCACACAGTACTCCAGCTGCGGCCTCACCAGTACACTGTACAGTTGCAGCAAGACCTCCCTGCTTTTATATTCTATCCCCCTCACTATAAAGGCCAACATTCCATTTGCCTTCTTGATCACCCACTGCACCTGCAGACTGGGTTTTTGCAACTCGTGCACAAGGACCCCCAGGCCGCTCATCACCATAGCATGCTGCAGCTTTTTGCCTTTTAAATAATAATCCCTCCTACTATTGTTATTATTATTACTATTTGCCTCAACATTGTTTTGTTGCAGTTACTTGCAAAACTTCTTGGGACATTTCTTTAGACTACGGGTGGATATAAATGCACAGAGTTGTTTACAAATTTTCTAAATGCGTCTTCATAGCGTCTAGTGCATTTTTGCTTGAAAACTAGCTGGTACAGATTTTTGCTGACTCAAACACTTTGCATGCAGTCTACACTAGGAAGGAAGCTGATCTGCATTGCAAATCCCACAGTTGTAGTCACACTTCCTCCCTTTCGACCACTCGGTTTTCTTGATGATAAAGAGGAATGTTCATAAGTTTTAAAAAATTGTATAAATAATGAATAAATAATTCAATACTGAAACTGCACTACCACAGCGCCAATATCTCAAAATAGAATAAACAAGTTAACTTTATGAAAAGGAAACAAAACAAAATGCAAGGAAATACTCAGCAGGTCAGGGAGCCACAGTGAAGAGAAACAGAGTAAAGCTTTCAGGTCAGTGACATTTCATCAGGATGAAAGTTCATGGTCCTGAAACTCTGATCGCGATTTTCCAGCCTTGTTGTGCCTGGTGCAGATCGCGCCAATCCCTCAAAATTACGCGCAGGCCTAAAAATAGATTCCGTGCTGGCATCAAATGGTTTGGCACCAGCACATGCTGATACAAACCGGATCTCGCCCAGAAAGAGCATGAAGCCAATGTGCATATGTAAAAGAATATTTAAATACAATGAGCTTGTTTGATGCTGGATTCATTTAGCTCCCAGGATCTTCCAACCTTTGGGCGTGGCAAGAACCCAGTGAGAATCTCTACTGGTCACCGCTAGATGAGACCAGGCCACGCCAGGGGGGCTTGGGAGACATGGAAGCCCCTCAGTGGTCAGGGACATGGCTGGGCAATGCCCATCTGACAGTGCACACTGGTGGTGCCAACCTTTTTTTCTCAAAGAACTGAAAAGGCTGGATTTTCCTCTTTTTAGCTAGTTAGTGACACAGTGGGAATTTTGCAACTTCTACAAACTCACTTTGACCATTTCCCTGAGTATAGAGTCACTAAACATAAAGAGAAACTTGCCATTGGGGAACTTGGTTTCACCAAGAGAGAAACTAATGGTGCCTGCGTACAAAAATCTTGTTGTTTGTACACTGGGTCTGCTACTGTGGCAGCAGGACCACTTGAAGAAACAGAAGAACACAATTAAGAACTTAAGTGACATTTCTATAAATGTTAGCCAAGACGAAGTCCAGAAAGTTAAGTATGTAGAACTGGATTGGATGGAAAAGAGGCCATCTTAGTTACTCCAAGTTAATGCTGACATTTCCTGAGTATCCCTTTGGACTACCAGCTTTTTCCTTCTGCTGATCCTGGGGGCAGGGGTAATTGAGAACCTAGGCTTCATTTCCTTGTTGGTATTTTATGTGCCTGTCAGGGCAGGGAGTAACATAAGCAGCAGTCCTGATAAAGGCAAGGAGAGGAAAACTTAAAATGATGATAGACTTTACCACCTAAATTTGCTTGACTTCCTATGACTGCAGGCAGAAAAGCAAAGAAAATTCCCACCTTAAATATCTGAAGAAGCAAAAGCAATCCATGCTGTGTTGTATTTTGAAAGAAAGCAGGATAATAATCTGAGACAGCAGCAGGAGAGAGCAGACAGGAACTAGCTTCCACAGCTGCAAAAGGGTCCAAAGGGACAACTGTTTCACAAAGGGTGGTGAGTGTCTGGAATGAACGTTCAGAGGTAGTAGTAGAAGCAGATACAATTTTGTCTTTTAAAAAGCATTTATACAATTAAATGGGTAAGATTGGTATAGAGGGATATGGACCAAACATGGACAGCTGTGATTAGCTTAACGGTAAAAACTGGGCAGCATGGACAAGTTGGGCTAAAGGGCCTGTTTACATGCTCTAAACCTTTATGACTCATTCTCACCGGAAAAGTACATTCAGTACTGAACTGGTCAGCCCACTCAGATATGCTCAGGTTTCTGGAGTGTGGTTTAAATACAAATTTACAACTGGGTCCTGGATGATACCCTGTCAACTCATCGAAAAGTCGGGAAGGCTTTTTTTTTAATTGTGTCGCCAATGGTTCAGTGGCGGATGTGTGGTGCTGAGGGCAAAAATATTGGTGAGGATGCATTCTGTTGAATCTTCTTTATTTTCCCATCCATCTACCAGCATTATCTCGTATAAACACCAAAGCCATTTACCCATAAAGAAGCAGGCATATCTAAATGAGGTGTCAGTATGGAGGGACTTGGATTTTATGGCTGCCTCGTTGCCGAGTGTGTATTTGGGAGGAGGACATGTAAAATATGAGGGGTGGCCAACCCACCATCTTCCTGTCCAATCTGTCCCACATAACGCAGTAGGTGGATGTCAAAATCAACAGCCAACTGGCTATTTTTAAATAAATAATTAATGGTCAATTGAAGTTGTTACTAAACTAATTGACTGCAATAACAGTTGGCATGAGTAGGCAGGCAGAAATGGGCATGCTTTTTTTATGGAAGTTGATTAAGTGGTGAGAAAGAAGGTTGAGTACATCTTACCCGGTTGGGGTACCTTGTGCAGCCAGGGACAAACCCCCATGATGATACCAACCCCCCAACTTTGTTCCTCCCTGTCCAGCCTCCAAAACTTACCCCCACCCCCACATTTCGCCAATCCCTGGACTCCCCCATCTAATACCTCCCTGACTTGCCTCTCTCTGGGATCCATGCCCTCTTCATTCTGCTTTTCCCAGGCTGGAAGAAGAAGAATGTCTTTAAGTTATGACAGATTCTCTCTCTCTCTGTCTGTCTGTCTGTCTCTCCCCCCCCCCCCCCCCCCAGCCCCCTCACTCTGGCACTGCAATAACATCATAACGGCTGTCATGTTAAGGACATGATAGTACAATGTAAAATTAGGTTGATAGTCTGGAGGTTTGTAGGTGAAATAGGGACATTGGACCAAATCCACATACATTTTTTATGTTCTTATGTTTGAAGATGACACAACCATACAGGCTGAACTGAGTCTGGTAGTTACAATTGTTTCATAAAATAAACATTCTTCATCCGGGAATTGTCGTCAGTATATGTTTTATTCTAATAGCTGCCATTAATAAACAGCTTTGGTATATTTTTCACATTTTATTTTGACAATACTACTTGGTGCACATACACCTGTCTGATCAGAGATAGCTAACATTGAGGTCCTAATCTCCAGTTCAGGGTCGAAACCCCTGAGCGGAGTTTTCCAGGGGCAGTGCTGGGGGCAATACCAAGGGGCAGCATCCAGGCAGGATCAGTTTCTTGGTAGGATTCCCCCACCCCCGAGCAATGTGCTCATCTGGTGGGGTCTGCTTGCCAGGCGAACACAGTAGGAGATCTGTTCCTCACACTGACATGAACGGATTATGTAAGCGGGGGTGGGGGTGAGATTATCAGGCGCAGAAGCCTAATAATATGTAAACCTATAATGAGCTTCCCAATGTTTAAATACCCCCTCCCCCCATCCCTCCTGCTACCCATTTATCACACCGAACAGGAAAAAAACACAATTACATTCCTCCAATAGTTCAAGGTGATTTTTTTTTGAGGGATCCTTCCAAACTGACTTAGTGCAGGAAACCTTGAGTGGGATGGGGGGAACCAGCAGAGAGAATCTGTGCTGAATCCACACCTCTTTTTATGACACTAGATGTGTGGAGTTTGCACATTCTCCTCGTGTCTGCGTGGGTTTCCTCTGGGTGCTCTGGTTTCCTCCCACAGTCCAAAGATGTGCAGGTTAGGTTGATTGGCCATACCAAAATTGTCCCTTAGTGTACGAGGATGCTTAAGTTAAAGGGATTAGAGGGTAAAGTATGTAGGGATATGGAGGTAGGGCCTGGGTGGGATTGTGGTCGGTGCAGACTCAATGGGCTGAAGGGCCTCTTTCTGCACTGTGGGGTTCTATGATTCTATGATTCTAGATGTCATGTTCTAGTAAATAAAGAGATTAAATGTTTGAAAGTTTCTTTGAAAAGCTATGGAGAGAAGATAAGCGTATGAGAGGGTAGGCTGGGTAAGTAAGCAGATAGGGTCGGTAAGGTGTGAGGGCAGGGGGAGTCAGAGAATCAGAATTAGTTATTTTGGGTTGGGAGTTGGGGACTTGTCAGATCAGGTGGGGGAGTTGGGGGGGAGCAGTTGGTTGGTGGACCCAGTCAGGCTGGGGTGAGTTGAGGGGTCAGGGGAATCAAGTGGTGGGGGCTAATCAGGTCAACTAGAATCAGTGAGAGCCAGGGGGACAGTGGGGGAGTTGTGTGGGAGGGTTAGTGCCAGTGATTGGGAAGGTCATCAGTTGTATAGTTAGCCTAGCAGCATTCTAGATTTTAATCTGTCTAATATTTCCTGGCTGACTTTTTAACTATTATAAGTATGGGTGGATCAGTGATTAGCACTGCTTCCACACAGCACCAAGAACCCAGGTTCAATTCCAGCCTCGGATGACTATCTGTGTGGAGTTTGCACGTTCTCCCCATGTCTGAGTGGGTTTCCCCCAGGTGTTCCAGTTTCCTCCCACAGTCCAAAGTTGTGTGTGGGTTCGGTTGATTGGTCAGGCTAAATTGACTCCTAGTCTCGGGGATTAGCAACATGTGGCATGGCATTGCGGGGATAGGGGCTGGGTGTGATTGTTACCGGTGCAGGCTTGATTGACTAAATAGCATCCTTCTGCACTGTAGGGATTTTCTGATAATTCTATTCTAAAAGTTGGAACCATTCAAAGTCTTTTAACTTGGACTTTTATAGAGGATCCAAGAGATCAGAGAAGTTGGTTATGAGCTTCCCAGGCACTGCCAGTGGAGCTATTGCGTTGGGCCTTCCAAGAGGCCTCATAGCTTATCTTGAGGATTGCATCTGGTTCCTGACTATCTGGAAATGGGAAGATCTGATCCATAAGCACAGGGTTGCAACCTCGAGGAATGGCTGTGAACAATGCTCATGCTGCTATGGCAACTATTTTAGGAGTGGAAACTGATGATGTCTTCATGTGCAGAGGCGGCATCGAAAATAAAACTTCTTAGATAGACACTGGTAAATTCTTCTGTATATTATCGCTATTTGAAGGCAATTTTTTTTCTTTCACTGTTGAACGGGAACAAAAGGAAGTACACTTAGTATTCATTGTTTCAAAGAAAACATTTACATGGAATCATTGCTAACATTTTAGCACGCTTTTCAATCTAGTTCTTGATCAAAGAAAGTTTGTTTGCAGAATAAATGTTGAAGACATTACCGTGAGCATAAGATTGGAAGGATTACTGAACCAAACACTGAGATCTAAATTAATGATCAAACATTAGGACATTTTCCATTGTTATTTTTGGAAACTTAGGGACGTGTGAGAATTTACCCTGCGGAGAACTGCAAACTGTTTGAATGCTGGTTCAGAATATGTTTAAACTTAATATGATCACAAAGTATATTGTTTGTTTGACGTCCATAGCTTGGCAATATAAAAAAAATTAATATTGTTTTCTGATGCGTGCGTGGCTGGGACAGAAAATTTGGAGTGCTTTTTGGCTGGCTGCTCCCCAGATGTTCCTGTCCCACTTCTGATGATGGCCGCTGCTGGCAGGACTGGAAAATTCCACCATGACTTTTGCATTTATTGTACCAGTGTCTAGGAGAAGATCAGAAATAATGCTATCCTGTCTCTGAGGTGGATTCTCATTTCAGAAGGAAATGACATCCCAATATACAATGATCGATTGTAAACAATTCCTTGTCACAACAAAATAGTTTAATTGTTGACGTAAATATCTGTTGTTTAGGACCAAACTTGTTTGAATTATCTGACAAATGGAACTAAAAACCTAAGTTGGCCAGGTGAGAGGAATAATTACTATGTACCACTGAGCTTATACTTAGAGTTTATTACATTTGCAATAGATTTGTGTGTCAGATTCGCAGTTCCATCTTATCAGTAAACTGGGTGCTTCATCTGAATCAGTCGTGTGAGTTGATACCTTTATATTTTTGAAACATGACTCAATTGACAAATATATGACACTAAAAAGTGGTTTTAGCGGGCTGTTTGATTACAAATGATCATAGAATCCCTACAATGCAGAAAGAGGCCATTCAGCCCATCAAGCCCGTACTGACAACAATCCCACCCAGGCCCTGTCCCCGTAGTTCCATGTATTTACTGGCTAATCCCCATGACACTAAGGGGCAATTTAACATGGAAAATCAACTTCACCTACACGTTTTTGGACTGTGGGAGAAAACCGGAGCACGCAGGGGAAGCCCACACAAACATGGAGAGATCGTGCAGACTCCGCACAGACCCTGACCCAAAGCTGGAATTGAAACCAGGACCCTGGCACTGTGAGGCAGCGGTGCTAACCACTATGCCACCGTACTGCTTATTTGCTTATCTTTCTTGCAACGAGTTTGGAAATGAAAGAAATGAGTAAAGCACTCCCAGAACAGGTGTCCTGTTTTCCTAGTTCATTATTGTGTTAACAGTGAGCTTCTGAGGACTTCAAGCATTGTCTTTGTGGAATGTTAAATGTTGCTGAGAAGCTGAATATTCAATTTGAGTTATTGCTTCTGTGGGAAAGAAAGTTTCTGTAGCTGCTTTTACCACTTCCAATGAATTACTTTTGAAGGGCAGTCACTGTTACTTAAATAGATATACAGCAGCCAATTTGTACACCAGTTGATCCCACAAAGAGCAAAGAATCAAACATAAATAAATACAGAAAATGCTGGACAAACTCAGCAGGTCTAGAAGCAACTGGGGAGAGAGAAATAGTTAATCTTTGAAGTCCATGAGACCCTTCTCAGAATTGTAGATTCAAAATGTTAACTGTGTTTCTCTTTCCACAGATACGGCTGAGTTTATTCAGTATTTCCTGCTTTTATTTCTAATTTCCAGCATCCGCAGTATTTTGCTTTTAAATGAACCAAACATTCTGCTTTGAAATTTGTCACTTTCCTTACTGATAAGAAGAACAAAGAAAATTACAGCACAGGAACAGGCCCTTCGGCTCTCCAAGCCTGCCCCAACCATGCTGCCCGACTTAACTAAAACCCCTTATGCTTCCGGGGGCCATATCCCTCTATTTCCATCTCATTCATGTACTTGTCAAGACGCCCCTTAAAAGTCACTACTGTGTCTGCTTCCACTACCTCCCCCAGCAACGAGTTCCAGGCACCCACCACTCTGTGTAAAAAATCTGTCTCATACATCTCTTTTAAAACTTGCCCCTCGCACCTTAAACCTATGCCCCCTAGTAATTGACTGTTCCACCATGGGAAAAAGCCTCTGACTATCTAATCTGTCTGTGCTTCTCATAATCTTGTAGACTTCTATCAGGTCTCCTCTCAACCTCTGTTGCTCCAGTGAGAGCAAATCAAGTTTCTGCAACCTCTCCTCATAGCTAATGCCCTCCATACCAGGCAACATCCTGGTAAATCTTTTCTGTACCCTCTGCAAAGCCGCACATCCTTCTGGTAGTGTGGCGACCAGAATTGAACACTATATTCCAAATGCAGCCTAACTAAGGTTCTATAAAGCATCAACATGACTTGCCAATTTTTAAACTCAATAATGCAGCCGATGAAGGCAAGCATGCTGTATGCCTTCTTGACTACCTTCTCCATCTGCACTGCCACTTTCAGTGACCTGTGTACCTGTACACCCAGATCCCTTTGCCTATCAATACTCCTAAGGATTCTGCCATTTATTGTATATTTCCTATCTGTATTAGACCTTCCAAAATGCATTACCTCACATTTGTCCGGATTAAGCACCACCTGCCATCTCTCTGCCCAATTCTCCAACTGATCTATATCCTGCTGTATCCTCTGATGGTCCTCATTGCTATCCGCAAATCCACCAACCATTGTGTCGACCGCAAACTTACTAATCAATCCAGTTACATTTTCCTCCAAATCATTTATATATACTTCAAACAGCAAACGTCCCAGCACTGATCCCGGAGGGACACCACTTGTCACAGCCGTCCATTCAGAAATGCACCCTCCCATTGCTACTTTCTGTCTTTGACAGAGCCAGATCTGTATCCACCTTGCTAGCTCACCTCTGATCCCATGCGACTTCACCTTCTGCACCAATCTGCCATGAGAGACGTTGTTAAAGGTCTTACTGAAGTTCGTGTAGATAACATCCACTGCCCTACTCGCATCCATCATCTTTATCACTTCCTCGAAAAACTGGATCAAATTCGTGAGACACAATCTCCCCTTCACAAAACCATGTTGCCTCTCACTAATACGTCCACTCATTTCCAAGTGGGAATAAATCCTGTCTCAAAGAATCCTCTCCAGTAATTTCCCTACCATTCATGTAAGGCAAATTAGAATAAGTCTAATTAGAAATGCATATAAGCCTATGTTAATTGATTTGCTTTTCACCTTTAAATAAAGTTAAGACCCAAAAAAAAAGAAATGACCAGTGAATTTATTTTGGTGGTGTTGGCTTGGATTTGGTGTCATGGCCTCAGCGAATGTCTCATCTGAACAGTGTCATCTGCAATATTGTTGTAGTTCCTCAATACTGCGCTCAGTGACAGCATGAATGATGTGCTTAAGTTGACAGTTGTCATTGACTTGCCAATGATTTGTTTCTGCTGCTTGATGAAAGTCAGGTAGGCTGGAATACAAGCAGTAGAGTTTTGATCTCAAGTTTATATAAAGTAGAATGTGGGAGACCTGCCAGGAGTGCATTGGAATAGTCAAGCCTAGAGGTATCAAAGACAAGGGTTTCAGCAGCAGATGATGAACTGAGGAAGAGGCAAAGCTGGGTCATGTTGTTCAGCTGAAAACAGCAGGCCTTAGTGGTAGCATAGATATGGGCTTGGGAAATAATCTTGGGATCGCATCTGACAGCAAGATTGCGAATAGTCCTGGTTCAGTGTGACACAGTGGCCAAAGTGTGGCATGGAGTTGATGGTCAGGGAACAGATGGGGAGTGAAGACAATGGGCGGGATCATCCGATTCTACTGATGGCAAGCCCCTGTCTGGGGTTCCCTGGTGGCAGAGGGTGCGAACAACAGGAAACCCTGTCAACAGCAACAGAAATGGGAAGTCCCACCATCAGCCAATGGCAGGCCACCTCTGCCACTGCAAACATACCGTAGGGGAAGGTGGAAAATCCTGCATTATGGTTTTGATCTTCCAAGTAGCGGGAGAACCAAATCCTCAGGCTTAGGGTTCAGCAAGGACATACTATTACCAATTGTCCTCTGATATAAGAGATAATATTGTCATTTACCGGTAGGGTGATTGCCAACACTGATAATTTTACACTGCCTTCTCCTCCCAAGTCATCACATGATCCTCCTGCTGTGTCAACCAATTTGCTCTTGACTAATGCAGGTTAGAAGCCGGTGACTAATGCGTAGTGTAGCACGACAAGCTCAATCATCTTCTTTCCCATGATATATTAAAAGCAGCGTAGTCTGGTTACTCAAATTCCCTGGAGAATTTCTCAGAATATGAGGGATAATTGATAGCACCCATTTATCATTCCAAGCTCGAATGCACAATCTCTGTCAAATAAAGAGAAAGATTAGAGCTTTATTTTTAGAATAAGGATGGAAAACGCTGGAAATACTGGGCAGGTGGCATCTTTGGAGAACCAGAGATAACTTTTCAGGCCATTATGATCCACAGATGCTGTATGATTTGCCATGTATTTCCGGCATTTTCAGTTTTTATTTCAGATTTCAGCATCTGCCGTATTTTGCCTTTGAATTAGAGCTTTTATTATTTTCCTGAAAAGAACATTCTGGGAGACCTTGATCTTCAATTCTCTGAAGTTTCACTTTTCTGAGATATGTAAAAAAAAACTAGGTGGGACTGAATTGACTTCATTTGAATACTCCTGTCACTGTACTTGTGGAATATCTGGGAAATTGAGGAAAAGGGTTTGGAATGATCATTACCCAATTTGAAAAAAAATGACACTGAATATACCATATTTAGTACTTTTTAGTAATCTATTGTGAATCTTGATAACTTGTTTGTAGTAAAGTGCATTTCAAAGTTGATGAGTTACTGTGCTTGTTATGCAGGCAAATATCACAGCCAGTGAGAGAAGTGGCTAGGTGAGCTGTTTTAGTGGTAATTCTTCTTCTTTTGACTCCTCCCATTTTACCTGTGTTGCCACAGTGCTGGTGGGTCATCCTTCTGCATGTCTTCCTGTCAGTCACCCATCCCTCTTCCAATCCTGCTGTGTTTAAATCTCTCCTCAACACATCTTTTCATCTGCTTCTAGACTTTCCTCTTCTTCCTAATAGACCCACCTTCTTAATTCAGCACTTTTCCCCCCTCTCTCTCTCTCTCTGTCTCCACATGGACGACCAGATCATTCCAATCTCTTCCCCCCCACCTGCCTGGACGAGTGCAGCTCCAACAAAACTGAAGAAGCCTGATACCATCCAGGACAAAGTGGCTTGTTTGGTTGGTACTCCTTCCACAAACATTCACTCCCACAAATACCAATTCACCTACAAGATGCACTGCAGGAACTCACCAAACTCCTTAGACAGCATCTTCCAAACTTACAATCATAATCATCTAGGAAGATAAGGGCAGCAGGTACGTCAGGACACCATTGTTCCCCTCCAGATCACTTGCCATGCTGACTTGGAAATGTGTTCTTATTCCTTTTCGGTGGCTGGGTCAAATTCCTGGAATTCCCTCCCTAACAACACTATAGGGTGTACATACAGCGCATGGATTCAAGAAGGCAGTTCACCATCACCTTCTCGAGGGCAATTAATGATGGGCAATAAATGCTGACCTAGCCACATCCCACAAATTAATTAAACAAAAACTTTCTTCAATGCTCCCACAATTTTCACCAACCTGCTGACGTACTGGCTCCTGAATTTGTCCTTTGTCATTGTTCCACACACCCATCTCAGTATCCACACTTCAGCATCCACATCCAGTCATTGTTCCTCTTGATATTGTCCAAGTTTTTGCACTATATACCAAGGCCGCACTCATAACTTTCTTGTAGATTCTTCTTTTCGGTTTCAGGAATAATTTTCTATCACAAAACATTCCACTGCATTTTGTCTGATTCCTCAAACCAGAGCTAATGCATTGTTTAATTTGTGTTCCACTTACAGTTTCTACCATCGCTAATCGCAGGCACTTGAAACTACTCACATGCCCCAAGTGTTCCAAGGTGACCCCTGGATGTTGACACTTTGGGGCCCAGATCGGCGCTGCCAATTCCCAAGGACACTCCCCTCCCCCCAAGCGCCTGACTGTCTGGGGGGCCTCAATTGCTCCCCTTCACTCCAACAGGGTTGGGCCACCAGTTGCTTAAAAGTGGGGAGCCATAATAATCCCCCATGGAGTGAACCATTCTGTTTAGAGGTGGGGGATGCTAGCAGGCTTGGAGACTTCAACCCCGGACCCGCTAATTGTATGTGAAATATATTTAAAGTCTTATTTCAATAATTAAAGCACTGATTTCTGGTGTGGAGCTGATGCCACATTGGGAAACATTATCAGAGTGGGAAGCCCAGCATGGATCGGGTGCTGTTGATTCCCGGCTTTCTGAATAATAGACAAGAGTGCCACAACTGAGATATAGTTGACACAAATTTAACATTTTAGCCAAAAGCCACCACCTGTTATGAAACAGCACTGCCAGAATGCCCATGTCCTTGTGTAGGACCGGTTCCAAAATGCACCAAAATGTCAAACTTAAAAATGCCCATGGGAGCTGAGTGACATACCAGACCATTCAAAACAATACACCTCCTTTCAGTATTTACTAAATGTAATACAGCTGTGTCTTTTTGTATTTAAATGATTTTCAAATAAACATACCAATTATTGGATAAATTTGCAATTTGAATTATGAAAATGCTGTGCCCTATTGCACTTTCACTCTCACTACTTATTTTATCTGTCACAAGACCCTGTTTCACTAAAGCAAGGGGCACAGCAGCTTAGTAGTTATGTTACTAGGTTAATAATCCAGAGGCCTATACTATTGATAGAGACAGGAGTTCATATCTCACCAAGGCAGCTCGGGAAAAGAAATTCAATTTCAGTGGGGGGGGAAGGGAAAACTCATTTTAAAACTGTTATCATCCTTCTGGGAAGGAAATCTGCTGACCTTACCTGACCTGCCAATATGCGACCCCTGCAGCAATGGGGTTGATTCTTAACTGCCCTCTGAAATGGTTTAGCAAGCTGCTCAGCTATGATCGTCCCACATCACCGGCACAGAACGTAACAGAGTACATCCTGCCCAGTTGACCTTTAAAGACCTCCTCCCTAAAAACAGGAGACTATCTTACAGATTAGTCAAGCAACAACCTGGCATAGTCATACTTAAAAAATCATACCTTACAGCCCTGTCAGTAGGACCATCACACAGCCTTAGGCATCCTCAACATTGGCTGCAGACCTCATGAAGTCTCATGGCATCAGATCACACACGGACACGGAAACCTCCTTGTGATTACCACCATTGGTGGCCACACCTACAGCTACCAAAGCCCTGATTTCTGATATCTTTTCCTAAAGTTCTCTAGCTCCCAATCTCTATTTCTTCCTTTAGGACATGCCCTAAAATTTCCCTGTGACTCAGTTTTTGATCATCTGTTTTAATGTTTTTCAAATTCTTTCACAGGATGTGGGTACCACTGGCTAGACCAGCATTTATTGTCAATCTTGAATTGACCTTGAGAAGTGCACAGTGGTTAGCACTGCTGCCTCATAGCGTCAGGGACCCAGGTTCAATTCCTGGCTTGGGTCACTGTCTGTGTGAAGTTTGCATGTTCTCCCTGTGTCTGCATGGGTTTCCTCTGAATGCTCCGGTTTCCTCCCACAGTCTGAAAGACATGCTGATTAGGTGCATTGGCCATGCTAAATTCTCCCTCAGTGTACCAAAACAGGCATCGGAGCGTGGTGACTGGGGAATTTTCATAATAACTTCATTGCAGTGTTAATATAAGCTTACTACTAATAAATAAACTTTCTTGAACCACTGCAGTTTATATACTGAAGGTACACACACACTGCTGTTAGGGAGGGAGTTCAGGATTTCAACCCAGGATTTCGACCCAGCGACAATGAAGCGATAATAGTTCTAAGTTGGATGGTGTGTGACTTGGAGGAAAAGTTGCTGACGGTGGTGTTCTCATGCATCTGCTGCCGTTGTCCTTCTAGATGGTAGAGGTCACATGCTTGGAAAGTGCTGTGAAAGGGGCTTTCATGAGTTCCTGCTGTGCACCTCGTAGTTGATACATACTGCTGTCGCTGTGCATCAATGGTGGACGGAGTGAATGTTTAAGGTGGTGGATGGGATGCCAATCAGGTGGGTTGTTTTTTCCTGGATGGTATTGAGCTTTCTTGACTGATGTTGGAGTTGCACTCATCCAGGCAAGTGGAAGGTATTGCATCATACTTCTGACACGTAACTTGTAGATGGTGGCCAGGCTTTTTGGGGAGACAGGATGTGGATTACTACTATAGAAATATAGATACGAATATTTATATTTCATGTCTCTTCATGTGGATTGATGTTAAATTTTGCTTTTGTATACATCTGTGACACATTTTGCAATGTTTTATGTTTAGTCCCTGTACCTAATCTTAAGAAAAAATAATGCATCCTTGCTTTGAGTGGAGTCAGTCTCTCTTTCTAGGTTGTACCTTTCTGATCTCGTTCTCTATTGTGCCTAAGTTATTTTTAAAAAATGAGTGCACTGCCTGCCTGGCTGAAATCTTTATTTTACTGTCATACCCAATAAGCAATTTATTCTTTGCTAAAGAAAGTTTTAAATAAAGGTAATCTTGGATTATTGGGAGAAAACTTTGAGAGCTTTTAACCATTTATCTTTTGGATACTAGATAGGTGATCAACGAAAATAAATCAATAATTTTAAAATTATACAATGTACTAAGCTTGAAAGTAAAGAAAGATCTATCAAAATTAGATAATTACCAGAAGATAAGAAGACATCGCTATGTTTACAAGAAGTGTTGGTATTACAAAGTGTATTTGTCCACTTTGTGTTGGAGTTGTGCGGACTATATTCTCCCTAACTTGTAAATTATCCAATCAACAAATTTATATTTCTTGCTTAGTCAGATCCAGCATTCGAGGGAATTTGCAGGAATTAAACAAAGCAAAACTCAAAGAAACATTCCAATATTAGAAATCACCTGGAATATTAATTTAGAAGTAGGCTGAATCTTGAGCTGGTAAATGCAATTTGAATTTTCTCATATACTTAAATATTGGACAGTTCTGACCAGGAGGTGTCTATTCTTCCTTCCTAAGGGAGGAATAAGGTATAACAATCCTCTAGATCAGTGGTTCCCAACCTTTTCTTTATGCAGACCACTGGTTTGTCATTAAAAGCTTTTGTGGAGCACAATGTACACAAGCTGTTTTTAAACTTTTTTTTGCATAGCCTATTGCTTAATGGGAGCTGTTATATCAGCTCCCATTTTTAAAAATGCAGTTATTTTTAATAGTTTATGATGTACACTTACAAATACGTTGCACTGGTCACAGCACGTAGGCCTACCAGTAGGCCTACCAGTGGAAACAGATACCACTTCTCTAATGAGAAGGCAGGTGTTTTTTCGCTGATGTCAAACTCTGGAGGTCAGTTTCCAGAGAAGGCAGTCTCAGTTGGAGATTTGGTTCAGTGTTGAATTTATTCTGACGTTTGGTCTTCAATGCGATCAGCTCTGAAAATCCAGTTTCGCAAAGTTAGGTTGTCGGAAAAGGCATCAGAAATGTTACTGCTTTGTTGAACAGTTCTGGGTATTCTGAAACAACTTTTGAGCCAAAGGTCAGTCAGTTAGTTGTAAGAAAAATCCAGCTTTAAAACACTGTCACAACATAGATCTCATCAAAGAACTCACCCGTCAACTCAACAGACTGATCAAGACCTTTTTGATCCGGACCTTCAGGGTGCCCTCCGTGCTCTCACCCCATGTACTCCCCGCGTTGGAGATTTCTACTGCCTCCTGAAGCTACACAAGGCCGTTCCATCGGCAATGGGAATCTGTGTGAGAACCTCTCTGGCTATGTGGAGGACATCCTGAAACTCATTGTACAAAGAAACATCAAATTTTGTCGCGACTACGGACTTCCTACAGAAACTCAGCACAGATGGAGCAGTTGAACCAGGAGCACTCCTTGTCACTATGGATGCCCCGGCATTCTACACCAGCATCTCCCATGATGATGGCATTGCTGCAACTCCCTCAGTACTCAACGCTGACAACTGCCAATCTCCAGATGCAATTTTACAACTCATCCGCTTCATCCTGGACCACAACGTCTTCACCTTCAACAACCAGTTCTGCATCCAGATACATGGAACAGCCTTGGGGACCAAATTCACACCTCATTATGCCAACATCTTCATGCACAAGTTTGAACAAGACCTCTTCACCGCACCGGACCTTCAACCAATGCAATACACTAGGTACATCAATGACATTTTCTCCCTTTGGACTCATGGTGAACAATCACTGAAACAACTAAATGATGACATCAACAAGTTCCATCCTACCATCAGACTCACCATGAACTATTCTCTGGAATTGTTTGCATTCTTGGACACTCTATCAAGGACGGTCACCTCAGCACTTCACTGTACCGCAAGCCCACGGATAACCTCACGATGCTCCACTTCTCCAGCTTCCACCCTAAACACATTAAAGACACCATCCCCTACTGACAAGCCCTCTGTATACACAGGATCTGCTCAGATGAGGAGGATTGCAGCAGACACCTGCAGATGCTGCAAGATGCCCTCATAAGAACAGGATATGGTGCCATTCATCGATCAACAGTTCCAACGCGCCACAGCAAAAAACGGCATTGACCTCCTCAGAAGACGAAGATGGGACATAGTGGATAAAGTACCCTTCTCCAGTACTTCCCTGGAGCTTCTCCGGAGCCTTCAACATGTCATTGATGAATACGAACACCTCGCCAAGGCCATCCCCATACCCCCCACTTCTTGCCTTCAAACAACCGCACAACCTCAAACAGACCATGGTCCATAGCAAACTACCCAGCCTTCAGGAGAACAGTGACCATGACACCACACAACCCTGCCTCAGCAACCTCTGCAAGATGTGCCGGATCGTCAACACAGATGCCATCATCTTGCATGAGAACACCATCCATCAGGTACATGCACTTGCAACATGGCCAACGTTGTCTACCTGATACGCTGCAGGAAAGAATGTCTTGGTACATTGGGGGAAACCATGCAGACGCTATGACAATGGATAAACGAACACATCTCAACAATCCCCAGGCAAGAGTGTTCTCTTCCTGTTGGGGAATACTTCAGTGGTCACGGGCATTCGGCCTCTGATCTTCAGGTAAGCATTCTCCAAGGCGGTCTTCACAAAGCATGACAGCGCAGAGTCACTAAGCAGAAACTGATAGCCAAGTTCCACACACGAGGATGGCCTCAACCGGGATCTTGGGTTCATGTCACACTATCTGTAACTCCCACGACTTGCCTGGGCTTGCAAAATCTCACTAACTGTCCCGTCTGGCGACAGTACACATCTCTTTAACCAGTGCTTAACCCTCTGTCCACTCACATTATCTGTACCTTTAAGACTTGACCACTTGTAAAGACTCGCATTCCAACTATTATTTTGTAAATTGAGTTTGTTTGTTTATATGCCCTGTTTGTGAATAGAACTCCCACTCACCTGACAAAGGGGCAGCGCTCTGAAATCTAGCGGCTTGTGCTACCAAATAAACCTGTTGGACTTTAACCTGGTGTTGTGAGACTTCTTATATCACAGTTCTACAAGATTGTCTTACTCTAGTGAGGATGTCATCAAGAAGGCTCGCAAAGGGATTTTGTATCCAGTTGAACTTTTGTCGAGAACAGGCAAACACTCGCATATTTTCAAACTTTGGAGGTGCTCTCCAGTGTCTTGTTTCACACTGTTTGGAAGCTTCATTTCTTCTGTGGCCAAGAGATCTGACAGATTAGCAAATAAGTCATAATTCAACTGCTCAAGTCATTTGGCCCACATCTCTCTTTTCTTGATCATTGTTTCTATTTCGTACTGCACATGAAAGACTGTCATTGATTTTTCCCTGAAGACTCAAATTGAGACCGTTTAGGTAATCGAAATATCTGCCAATTATGTTAATTTGGCTAGCCATTGAAAATCATTGACGCATTGAGAGTTCAAACTTTGAGTCAAGTAAAAAAAAAAATTCACTTCTTCATCATGCAACTTTCCTTCGGAGAGCCAGCAGACCTCAGTATGCAGAAATAGTTGATGGTGATTATTGCCAATCTCACAAAGAGCAGCAAATATTCACAAATTTAGTGGAAAGACCTTGATAAAATTAACTGTTTTGACCTTCAAAACAGTAATGAGATCAGCAGGCATTTTCTTTGCAGCTTACACCTTCCTTTGGACGCTGCAATGAATGTATGTTGCTAGCGGAGCCAATACTCTTGCATCCGTAACAACCCTAACATGGCACAGTTATCTAACAACATCTGTGCTAAGTCCGATGCATTTTGACCAATCAATCCCATTCCAAATAATAATGTAACATTTATTATGATACATACGGAGCACACAGAATTGTATACTTATGTCCATGGACCACCTGCAGCAGTATCACGGACCACAGTTTGATAACCACTGCTGTGGATCACCAAGAAGTTATTGGGTTGTTGCTGTCTTGCCTATCTCAGGTATAAAGGGCATGACGCATAGCTACTGTTTTCTCGGCATCTGCAAGAACGTACACGGCATCAAGTTTCACCTTCAAATGTTTATGCAGACAATCATCTTCAAAGCACATTGACACCAATGTGATTCACAGGAACATTATAAAACAAAGCATGATGCCAAGCTACAATGAAAGCAATACTGGATCAGATCACCAAAAGCTTGGTTTAGAGGTAGGTTTTAAGGAGTGTCTAAAAAGTGATATAGTGAGGTATAGGGTGGGGATACCATACTTGGTGTCTTGGCAACCAAAGTCACAACTACCAATGGTGGAGCAATTAAAATTGGAAATGCTCAAGAGGGCAGAAATTACAGAGCTAAGGAAGGGCAAGGCTATGGAGAGATTTGAAAACAAGGATGAGTATTTTATACAAGATAGTGCTTCATTGAGAATCAATATATGACAGTGACCTCAAAGGTGATGACAGAACAGGACAAGTTAAGATATGAGCGGCAGAATTTTGAATGACTTAAGCTTACAGAAGATAGAATGTGGGAGACCAGCCAGGAGTGCAATGGAATAGTCAAATTTAGAGGTAACAAAGCCAAAAGTGATGATTTCAGTAGCAGATGAGCTATGTCATGTGATGTTAGGGCAGTGGAAACAGGCAGTTTTAGTGGTGGTATGAATAAAACATAACTCTATTTATTCAGCTCTGCCACCCCTCAATAATGAGCCGTGACGGGCTTTGGCCCTATTCCTGCTTTTTCTACAGGAAAGAAAAAGCATTATGTTGATCTAATAAGCATATGAAACCTGATTCAGCCTCTTCGTCATAACTCAGTCTATTCAGCCAAGCTTGGAAGAACTTTGACTTTGAAGAACAGAACTTTGTGCTTTGTTGAGAGGACTCATCCTGAGGAGGAGAAAATTTAAGAAACTATTAAGAAGAATGATTTAATTAGGGTATATGCACTATTAGCAGAAACCATTGCAAAGGCTTACAAAGGCATTTAGTGTTGTGTCAAATGCTACAGGACTGGGATCGGATGGCCAAGTCAAGATGGTGTCAAGTTAGTCAATATTGATAGCAGTACTTTGGTCAATGAAAATTGGCGTTTGAACCATGTTGAAACGTAGGAACTGAAAGAAATATTTAATCATCTGGATAGATAATAAGTAGATCCCATCACTATGGAGATAGAAGCCATTCCCAGGAGGAAGGGAAGAACTTTGCAGTTCCCAGTAGGGTTGACTCTTGGGCAATAGGAAAACTTATTCATTATCCATTGTTGTAATTCCATTTACTCTTTAGTTACATGTATTTAGGCACTGTTGCGTACAATAGTTTTCTGTAAGACAGAATTCTTATCCTGGTTAAGAATTAATTGTCTTACTACATAGACCTTAGAATGCATTGACCTGAACATCTCTTGGCAGAAGAAATTGTTGTTGGCAGGATGCGGGGTTAACTTGAACATGGCTTACAATCTGCATGTTCGTCTTAAGACTATACGGATCATTTTTGGAAACATATTTTCTCGGTACAACGTGCTGTTCTATAATAAATGGTTTCACATTTTTTAGACAGCTGGCATGCAATAGGATAGAGCAGTTCAGCCATTCTTTCCACTTAGACATTCTTCACATTTGCTGTGCTGTGTTGATTTTCTAATTCCATGTAAGGAAATAGATTATAAAGAATATTTTGCTAAATATAAATGCAGTCACATCGTCAATATACTGTTGGCTGTCTTTTAAAATTTAATTCATCCAAAAAAAACCTAATATTTAGAAGAACTATATTTACAGAGGATGACAAGATTATAGCACAGCCAGCATCTAAGATACTTGAGTTTTTGGCTGTGATTGTTCTGAAGATTAAGTTTCATATAGTATTATTAATCGATTACTATTCCTTTGTGTATGGTTCGTCATTTGCATTCAGTGGACGTCATCCATCAACAAGCTTTGTGTAAGAGGGTTACCAGTGATTGTGCATTAAGTACAGTAAAAGGAATTAACAATCTCCCTCAGGCCTGTATCAGTTACTGTGTAAAAAGTCTGACAACACCAGGTTTTAGTCCAACCTATTTATTTGATAATATACTCACTAGCTTTCGGGGTTACCCCCTTCGTCAGGTGAATGGAGAGTTCTGGCCTCAGACAGAGCATATAAAGCACAGACAGTTTAGAGATTACTGATTAAAATGCGAATCCTTACACCTAACCTGCTGTTCAAGACCTGAAGTGGCTGATAATGTGAGTGGAAGGAGCACTGATCACAGTTTAAAGAGATGTGTATTGTATACTGTCTGGAGACAATACACATCTCTTTAAACTGTGATCAGTGCTCCTTCCACTCACATTATCAGCCACTTCAGGTCTTGAACAGCAGGTTAGGTGTAAGGATTCGCATTTTAATCAGTAATCTCTAAACTGTCTGTGCTTTATATGCTCTGTCTGAGGCCAGAACTCTCCATTCACCTGACGAAGGGGGTAACCCCGAAAGCTAGTGAGTATATTATCAAATAAATAGGTTGGACTAAAACCTGGTGTTGTCAGACTTTTTACTGTGTTTACGCCAGTCCAACGCTGGCATACCCACATCAGTTACTGTGGTCAGGAGGGTCACTCAAATTCTGCCCATGGTATCAGTCTTGAAAATTTTCTGTGGAGAGAATAGAACTGACGTTTCAAGTTTGGATGATTCTTCAGAGCCTATTTAAGGATTAGCTGTTTTTGATGTGGCTACTGTCCTCTTGTTCTTCCAACTGCTAAACATTTGTGCTTCAGGAATTAGGTCACCAAAATCCCCGTGTACCACAGCATTCTGAAGTTTCTGTCTATGTAAATATTCTGCTCTTCTGTTCTTCCCACCAAAATGGATCATCTCAAATTTTCCCCTAATTTTACTCTATTTGCCTTCTCACTTAACCTGTATCTATTTGCAGTAATAGATAGAAAAATATTTTGCATTTATATTGGACCTTACACCTCATCAGGATGTCCCTAAGCAGTTCACAGCAAATGATTTATTTATAGTATGTAGTAAATGTCATTTGTAGGCAAGTTTGACACCAAGTTTATGTATTGCATGGCCCCATTAATAGCAAAGAAGAGAAATGATCAATTCACTTACTTTGGCTGAGAAATGAATGTTGCCAAGGATACTAAGAGAATTTCCTGCTTGTCTCTAAAGAACATGGGATCTTTTGCATTCACATACACAGGCAAAGAATTAAGGATTATTGTCAAAAGGCAGCAGGCTCAACAATGTATCAGCCCTTCTGCTGTTCTAAACAATGGTCTGTATTCTGTGCTGGTTGAACCGCCAACCTTCATTACTACAGAATAAGGTGACTTAGCCATGTTTGAATATATTGAAAATACTCAGCCCTCATTAACAGTTGATAATTTTAAAAATTGTCATGCTTCTAATGTCCCCATTCGATCTTTACAAAATTGCAGGCAAATCTAAGATGCAAAAGAGAAGCATGAGAGAATGCAAATGCATGTGAAAGAATGTGATAGACTTTGAAATAAATGGAACTGCTTTGGGAGGTAATCTAATCATTCTTAATAAGGAAGCAATCACAAAAGCTGGGCAATGTAAAATGGGCACAGTAAGAAGTCTCACAACACCAGGTTAAAGTCCAACAGGTTTATTTGGAATCACCTGAGAGTCCACTCACCTGATGAAGGAGCAACGCTCCGAAAGCACATGATTCCAAATAAACCTGTTGGATTTTAACCTGGTGTTGTAAGACTTCTTACTGTGCCCATACCAGCCCATCGTCGGCATCTCCATATCAACGTAAAATGGAAAGAGATTGAACACTACTCTCTTGCCTTCCACACTTAACAGTGCAAAGGTGTGTGAAACCTGTTTGGCCGCATCATGAATGCACCTTCCTTTGCCATCAAGTCCTGGGGTGGGACTCGAACCCAGACCTTCCGGCTCAAAGGCAGGGATGCCACTGGCTGTGCCACAAGACCTCCTCTGATTGTATATGTACATGTAAAATATTCAACCCCAATAATCTAACAAGCAGAGATTTCACAGATAGCAATATCTTATTGAAAATCCAGAAAGCTGGAGCAAATGAACTTCTCCGGTTGTTTTTCAGTGATGGTTTAAGATCACAAACTTTGTAAAAGCAAAATACCGTGAATCCTGGAAATCTGAAATAAAAACTGGAAATGCTGGAAAAACTCAGCAGGTCTGCAGCATCTGTGGAAAGAGAAACAGAGTTAATGTTTTGAGACTAACGTGACTTCATCAGAAATAGTATTTTTGTTATATTTTATTTTAATTTTGTGTATTTTTGCAGTGGATCACTGAATTCATTGGCAAGAGTTGCTAAGTGGTTAACTTGAAAATAAATTGATGCGTTTTGTAACACGCAGCACAGTGAAGAGGTGTTCATCTAGGAATAGATTTGCTGTGAATGTTGCTATGGCCGCGTGACACTGGCAGCTTTGAAGTTCACAATCAGTGCTATTGAATGGGGCTGAGTGCTTTCAGGTTGAGGAAGGTTGTTTTTGTCAGGAAAGCTTCATCCAGCTGCTGCTGAATTAACATTTGTCAAGTTCATTTTGCAGTAAAATGAACTAATTTATAGGCACACTTATGGAAAAAAATGATAACTGCCTCCTTATCAAAATTCACATTGGAAGTGAGGTGATTTAATTTAAAACTAGCAAGAATTAAGTTTTGTGAACATAAAAGCTTACTTTTCTAGTTTAATTGGGTTTTAACTGCACTCTCTTACCCCCACCAGCCTCCCCCCAAACTATAAGTCACAACATCCAGCAGATGTTAGTAGTGTTGCTTTTTAAAATAAAGAGAACTCTAATCACTGGAAATGAGCCACTTGACCTCTCAGTTGATTCCCATCCCTTTTGCCCCAAAACCATACGATATTTATCATCTAAAAAGATGGGCAGGTGGCTTCTATCAAAGCTTTCCAATAATTGCTTTAAATATGGTTATTAAGAACTGTGCAGAAGTGGTTAGCAGCCCTCTGATCCCTCAAAGGGTGGACTCGGGTCCGCAGCAGAGGCCTGAATTTTAGTTATTGCTGGATCCTCTGGGGTACGTGGGGAAGTCTGCTGCTGAATCCTGATGGGGAGGCTACAGTCAGATCGGCTTAGCCATCAGCAGTGAAGACAATTGTGCCATTAATTCCCATAAGAATAACCATTACCAATCCCATATTGAATTGACAGGAACGTTTTGATGGAAGATACACAGAAGACTTTCCCCCGTTGACCTGCAATTTAAAAAAATTGGGTAATTATCCAATTCCTTTTTAAAAGCCACAATTGAATCTGCTTGCACCGTGCTCTCAGGCAGTGCTTTCCAGATCCTAGCCACTCATTACATAAACATTATCCTTTATGTCGCCTTTGGTTCTTTTGTCTTTCACCTTAAATCAGTTCCTCTGATTCTTGCCAATACGAACAGTTTCTCCCCATCTACTCTGTCTAGACCCTTTTTGATTTTTGAACGTCTCCATCAAATCTGCTTTCAACCTTCTCTAAGGAGAACAGCACTGCTTCCCCAGTCTGTCAAGTAACTCAAGTCCCTGATCTCTGGAACCATTCTTGT
The DNA here is from genome assembly GCF_965287045.1 of Carcharhinus amblyrhynchos. Classification (NCBI taxonomy): domain Eukaryota; kingdom Metazoa; phylum Chordata; class Chondrichthyes; order Carcharhiniformes; family Carcharhinidae; genus Carcharhinus; species Carcharhinus amblyrhynchos. The sequence continues at coordinate 133,462,189 of NC_137324.1, read as the reverse complement.
AAATCTTTTCTGCACCCTCTCTAATGCCTCCACATTCAGCCTAAAGTGAGGTGCCCAGACTTGGATACAATACGCCAGTTGAAGCTGAAACAGTATTTTGTAAAGTTTTGCCTTTTTTTGTATTCTTGTGATAGATGGTGGGTAACGTGGGATAATTTTCCCCATTTTCTTGCTCTTGCTCACTGCAACAAGATAGATTTTTAAGAAGGACTGTTTTAACCCTTGAATGCTGTGACATTAAAAAACAGACATAAACAGGCTTTCTTGTGAGTTTAAATCAAAAGGAACATAAACATTCATTTTCCACAACAGCCAAAATGTAAATGCAACAAACACCCACTCCCCAACAAGCAAGCAAACAAGAAAAGGTGATTTTTTTTTTGAAGATGTAACATGTACTTAGATTATTAGAAGGATAAAACAGACATTGCTTATTTCACTGTTTTTAAAGTTTTGGTTGAAAATATTGCAGGCTTGAAACATTCTTAGTTCCCTGAAGATAAATGGAGCTTGGAAGTTTCTGGCTATTCAGTTGAAATTCTGGTCTGTAGTGAAGAAATATTATCTTGCAGGTAAAATAAATTAGTTTTTCTTCACTGCTTGCGATAACTTTCTTTCTGAGGTAACGTTCTTTTTTTGCTGGATGAGACCTCTTCCTCCGAGGTGCTTGTCCCAGACTGGCTTGCTGGGGGCCCTTATGGATTAATAAGGTATCTGCTCCCTCTCCAGTCAATGTCTGCCATGTGAGGACAGTGTTGACATACTCCACATCATGGGTTGAATCCAAGGTAATTGACACACAATGGGAAAATGTTTTCTATCTTTCAGCTATGATCATCCTCGCTGAATGACTTCACTGGAAAATCCCATCTTCATGGGACCAGTCAGTCTGGCAGCCATTGTCATTTTAAGTCTGTTCCATTGAAATGATGAGGAGTAATCAGTCAGCACCTGGCAAGACCATATACATGTTAAGCTGCTTCTCAGATACATTGGTACAGAATGCACAAAGGAAATCACTGACTTTCTGGAATCCATTTTGTGAAGGCACAGTGTCCATGTTTCATGTTGCTTTTTAAAACTAACATGCCCATTTTCCAATATGCTTTAGGAGCGTATAATGTAACCATCACGTGGGGCTGGGATTTTCCACTCCTGCCCAAGGCAGGCGGGTGGTATGATGGTTAGTACATCTGCTTCAGAGCACCAGAAACCTGAGTTCAATTCTGGCTTTGGGTCACTGTTTATGTGGAGTTTGCATGATTTCTCTGTGTCTGCGTGGGTTTCCTCCAGGTGTTCCAGTTTCCCCCCTCACTCCAACGATGTGTAGCTTAGGTGGATTAGTCTTGGTAAATGTGTGGGGTTATGGGGATAGGACAGCAAAAGGCTCTTTCGGAGAGCTGGTGCAGACGTAATGGGCTGAATGGCCACCTTATGCATTGTAGGGATTCTATGGAATATTAATTATAAAAAAGTCAGTTTCCTGTTGGCAAACAAACATGTTGTGATTGTCTACTCCTGCCCCCCAGTGACAGCGCATGTTTCCCATTGTGCCACACCAGGAACACTATTTGAATACACTACATTATCATGAATTCTCATTATCAAAGAAACTTGCTGGAATTGTGCTCCATCGCCAAACAAAAGGCCTTGTTTGTGTCTAATGAGACCGACATATTTTACAACCATCACTCATGAGGAAGGGCGGGTGACAGAAGTGTCAGTAAGCTGTCACTTTGGGACAGGTGGTCATAATTCTATTAGTTTTATGATAGCTGTGGAGAATGATAGGTCTGGCCCAGAAGTTAAAATTGTATATTGGACCAAGGCCAATTTTGATGGTATTGGGCAGGAACTTTCAACAGTTAATTGGGGGAGTCTGTGGGAAAGAAATGGAATGTTTGGTAACTGGAAGGCTTTCAAATGTGTGTTAAGCACATTCCTCTTAGAATGAAGGGTAATGCTGGTAGAATTAGGAAATCCTGGATGACTCGGGATATTGAGGCCCTGGTCAAGAAAAAAGAGGCACATGACATGCATTGGCAGCTAGGATTAAGTGGATCCCTTGAAGAGTATAGAGGGTATAGGAGTAGAGTTAAGAGAGAAATCTTGGGGGGCAAAAAGGGGACATGAGATTGTTCTGGCAGATAAGGCAAAGGAGAATCCAAAGAGCTTCTACAAATATGTGAAGGGCAAAAGAGTAACTAGGAAGAGAGTAGTGCCTCTTGAGGGTCACCAAGGTCATCTATGTGTGGACCCACAAGAGATGGTTGAGATCCTAAATGAATATTTCTCATCAGTATTTACTGTTGAGAAAAGCATGGATGTTAGGGAACTTGCGGAAGTAAATAATGATGACTTGAGGAGTGTATGTATTACAGAGAAGGAGGTGCTGGAAGTCTTAAAGCGCATCAAGATAACTAAATCCTCAGGACCTGAAGAAGTGTATCTCAGAACGTTGTGGGAGGCTCGAGAGGAAATTGTGGCTTCCCTAGCAGAGATATTTGAATCATTGATAGTCACAGGTGAGGTGCCCGAAGATTGGAGGTAGCAAATGTTGTGCCTTTGTTTAAGAAGAGCTGCAGAGAAAAACCTGGGAACTACAGGCTGATGAGCCTCACATCAGTCATGGGTAAGTTGTTAGAAGATATTTTGAGAGACAGGATCTACAAGCGTTTAGAGATGTAAGGACTGATTAGGGACAGTCAACACGGCTTTCTGAGTGGAAAATCATGTCTCACAAAATTGATTGAGTTTTTTGAAGGAGTAACCAAGAAGGTAGATGAGGGCAGTACAGCTGATGTTGTCTGCTTGGATTTTATCAAGGCCTTTGACGAGGTACCACATGGTAGGTTGTTGGATAAACCTCACGGGATCTAGGGTGAGGTAGCAAAATGGATACAATATTGGCTTGATGACTGAAGACAGAGGGTGGTTGTAGAGGTTTGTTTTTAAAACTGGAGACCTGTGACCAGCGGTGTGCCTCAGGGATCGGTGCCAGGTTCACTGTTATTTGTCATTTATAATAATGATTTGGATGAGAATATAGGAGGCTTGGTTAGCAAGTTTGCAGATGAACCCAAGATTGGTGACATAGTGGACAGTGAAGAAGGTTATCTCGGATTGCAACGGGATCTTGATCAGTTGGGCCAGTGGACTGACGAATGGCAGATGGAATTTAATTTAGATGAATGCGAGGTGATGCATTTTGATAGATTGAACCAGGGCAGGACTTACTCAGTTAATGGTTGGGAGTTGGGGACAGTTATAGAACAAAGATATCTAGAGGTACATGTTCATAGCTCCTTGAAAGTGGAGTCACAGGTGGACAGAGTGGTGAAGAAAGCATTTGGCATGCTTGGTTTCATTGCTTAGAACATTGAATGCAGGGGTTGGGATGTCTTGTTGCAGTTGTACAACACATTGGTAAAGCCACACTTGGAATACTGTGTACAGTTCTGGTCACTCTATTATCGAAAGAATATTATTAAATGAGAAAGATTGCAGAAAAGATTTACTAGGATGTTACTGGGTCTTGATGGTTTGTGTTATAGGGAGAGGCTGGATATACTGGGGACTTGTTTCCCTGGAGCATAGGAGGCTGAAGGATGATTTTATTGAGGTCAATAAAATAATGAGGGACAAAGATCAGCTAGATAGTCGAATCCTTTTCCCAAAGATAGAGGAGTCTAAAACTAGAGGGCATAGGTTTAAGGCGAGAGGGGAAAGATACAAAAGGACCCAGAGGGGCAATTTTTTCACACACAGGGTGGTGAGTATTTGGAACAACCCACCAGCGATAATAATAGAGGTGGGTACAATTTGTCTTTTTAAAAGCTTTTAGACAGTGACATGGGTAAGATGGGTATAGAGGTATATGGGCCAAAAGCAGGCAATTGGCATTAGCTTAGGGGTTTTTTAAAAAAAAGGATGGCATGGACAAGTTGGGCCGAAGGCTTGTTTCCATGCTGTAAGCCTCTGTGACTTTGAGGTTTGTTACCTATCTTGCAATGCAAGGTAAGTTAACAAACTCATGTCATCTTGGATTCCACGCCAGTTTTGCAGACACCACTTCACTTTCAATAGAGTTTTCAAGACCAGACCAGTGGCAAGGTGGGGCTGGTTGGTACATAGTTGCAAGGCAACAGTTTGACCGGGGATGGGGGAAGACAAGACGGAGGAAAGGGAAAGTTCTGGAGGATCATATTGTGGGAGGGAGATTGGAGAAGATTGCATTCAGACAGTTGACTGGGGAGCAGAGGAGACCGTAAAGTACGGGAGTAGAATTAGGCCACTCAGCCTATCGAGTCTGCTCCGCCATTTAATCATGCCTGATATTTTTCTCATCTCCATTCTCCTGTCTTTTTCCCATAACTCCTGATACTCTTATTAATCAAGAACCTATCTATCTCTGGCTTAAAGGCACTGAGTGACCTGGCCTCCACAGCCTTTTGCGGCAAAGAATTCCACAGATTCACTACGCTCTGACTGAAGAAATTCCTCCTCATCTGTGTTTTGGAGGATCTTCCCTTTAGCCTGAGGTTGTGCCCTCTGGTTCTAGCTCTTCCTACTACTGGAAACATCCACTCCACATCCAGTCTATCAGGCCTCGCAGTACCCTATAAGTTTCAATAAGATCCCCCCCTCATCCTTCTAAACTCCAATGAAGAGTCCTCAACCGTTCCTCATAAGACAAGCTCTTCATTACAGGGATCATTCTTATGAATCTCCTTTGGACCCTTTCCAAGGCCAGCACATCCTTCCTTAGATATGGGGCCCAAAACTGCTCACAATACTCCAAATGGGGTCTGACCAGACCCTTACACAGCCTCAGAAGTACATCCCTGCTCTTGTATTCTAGCCCTCTCGACTTGAATGCTAACATTGTACTTGCCTTCTGAACTACCGACTAAAACAGCATGTTAACCTTAAGAAATTCTTGAACAAGGACTCCCAAGTCCCTTTGTGTTTCTGGTTTCCTAAGCATTTTCCCATTTAGAAAATAGTTTATGCTTCCATTCCTTCTTGCAAAGTGCATAACCTCACACTTTTCTACATTGTATTCCATCTGCCACTTCTTTGCCCAGTCTCCTAGCCTGTCCAAATTCTTCTGCAGCCCCCCTGCCTCCTCAGTACTATCTGCCCCTCTACATTTCTTTGTATCCTCTGCAAACTTAGCAACAGTGCCTTCAGTTCCTTCCTCCAAATCGCTAATTATAATGGGGCGAAGCATCCTGTAGGTCAGAATTGGGATAGGACATAAGCAAGTCAGGGCCAGAGTGGGAGGATCGTGGGACTGAAGAACCTTCAGCTTACATCGCTGAGTTTCTAAAGACAGTCCTTGGCCCAGTCCAGTCAGCATAGTGTGCACAGGGTGTGGTCATTACCTTGCGCCCAGCAGTGCGCAGGAGTCCCTGACATTGTATTTGGTCGCAGGCGGTACAGGCGCAGCCAGGAGTGGCATCTGCAGCCTATAGATGGGAAGCAAATAGTTTGGGGGTGGGTACTTAATTGTCTCATGGGGGTGGGGGGGCTGGGTCCCTGTGCATGATGATACAGTAAGCTTCAAGATGGGGAGAGGTAAGATCTACATGGGACATAGGCACATCCACGTGAAACGCTTCAGGAGTAACACAATAGTATCAACCACGGTTACAGTGAGAAGACTGAGAGGGATAGGAAGGAGGGAAATCTGAATGTTAAACTCCACCAGAACAGTGGAGTTTTTCCACAGTCACGCAGGGAGGGTCAAAGCTGGCTTGAAATAAAAACAGAGCACTTATTCCATCAATATGGACATTGATGGCATCCAGTGAGAGGGGGCAGGGCACCTAGATCTCACTCAAGATTCCCCTTCTGCTCAAGGAGACAAACAGGAGCCCTGGGAAATCTGTGGGGATGAGGACTAGCAGTAGGACACCCCAGGGTCATCCACCCCACAGGCTGATCCCAATCCCCTCTGCCTGTGACCCAATCACTTCCAATTCCACGGACTCACAATCTCTTGAGCATAGTGCACAATGTGGTCCACAGCAGGTGAAAGCAGGGACATCGGAGGTCACTCAGCAGAGTGCCAGAGGCTAGGATTCTGCTGAGTCCCAGTCAGATGGCAAATCAATGGAGTTGGTCAATGCAGTATAACAATGTCACCAGAACGGTGGAGTTTTTCCACAGTCACGCAGGGAGGGTCAAAGCTGCCTTGAAATAAAAACAGAGGACGTATTCCATCACTATGGACATTGATAGCATCTAGTGAGATGAATTGTTATAGTACAGAAGGAGGCCATTTAGCCCATAGTTTCCATATCCCGACTCTCCAAATGAGTATTTAGTGTTATTTCTCTGCGTTTTCCTTGTAACCCCAATTTTTCTATTCACATAACCATCCAATGCTTTCTTGAATGCACTGCTATAACCTGCCTCCACCATGCTTCCAGGCAGGAAATTCCCGACCCGAATCACTCCCTGTGTGAAAAAACTTTTTCTCACATCACATTTACTGCTTTGACAATCTTCTCATTCTCGTTCTTGGAAACTCAAAGCACTAAGCGTAGCACAAAGTGAAACTAAGACACAACTCAGCATACAGAGGAAGCAGACACGAAGAGATTTGGGATGAGTGTAATTTGGTTTACATTGTGGGAAGGAGCTCCTAGTATTTTGTACCTTTCTAACCCTATCACTACATGTTGGTGCTTCCCTGACATCCATTGGAGGTGGAAGCAGCTTGCTGTTGCTATACCCTGTTCTGTCTGATAAAATGATGGGTATCCTCTGGAGGACTAACAGTAGAAGAGTCCCGGCCTAATTTGGGTGTCTGCGCTGGGGCAACTGCATCCTCATCAGCCCGTGGAATTGGAAGTGATTGGGTCACAGGCTGAGGGGATTGGGATCAGCCTGTGGGGTGGATGACCCTGGGGTGTCCAACTGCTGGTCCTCATCCCCACAGATTCCCCAGATCTCCTGATTGTCTCCTTGAGCAGGAGGGGGATCTTGAATGAGATCTAGGTGCCCTGCCCCCTCACACTGGATGACATCAATGTCCATAGTGATGGAATACAACTCCCACAGCAGTCCAAGCGCAATGTCCTGGACCTAGGTCTCCATGGTGGATGCCATCAGACTAGTGCTGATTTTGGTGAGCTTGCATGCCTGAGTTATTATCTCAAACGGAACATGATGGACTCTTCCAACTTACTTTCAGTTGCAAACTGTGGAAGGCAGCTGACAACCCGACCTGATGTCTGGCTGACCGACTCCATTGATTTGCCATCTGACTGGGACTCAGCAGAATCCTAGCCTCTGGCAGTCTGCTGAGTGACCTCCGATGTCCCTGCTTTCACCTGCTGTGGACCACATTGTGCACTGTGCTCAATAGATTGTGAGCCCAAGTCTGCTCTAGAACTCAGTCCCACTGAGATATATTTGTCTGCAAAGGTGGAGGGTGTGGATGAATCTTCCATAAGTGGGTTCTAAAAGTCCTCTTCTGAGGCACCTTTGGGACTGGAAATGAGGGACTGGTTCCCGGTGTCCCTGAGGTGCTTGGTTGTAGTGCTCTGAGAGTAGAGATAACTAGTGCATGGAAGCAGATGCTAAGACACAGCTTTGCACTCACATTCTCACTGAGGGATCAGCTAGTGCACTCACTGGGTGAATGATACTGACCTCATTGTCGCCACAGTCCCGGTCCACTCCAACTAGATGTACTGCATACTGTTTGGACTGGGTGAGGTCCTTGATCTCTGGCATCCCACCATCAGTCTGTGACCTCTCCCTCTTATGGTGGGTGTGTTTGGTCTACGAAAGGACAGATGGAGGATGTGAGTAGGAAGCATGCCAAGGCAAATGATAAGGATACCTCCTGTGGGTGCTGAGTGGAGCCATGTACAGTTTGAGGATGTGAACCCAAATGGAGATGTCAGGGTGTGTGTGGGAGAGTGAGCGGCGATCTCCTTTATGCTGGTACTGTGTGAGATTCTTTGGGCAGTTATCCTGCAAATTGTGAGAGGTTTGTGAGAGTGTGAGCTAAGAGGGTTGATTTACCCTGGATGTGTGGATAATATGATTCATCCATTTGCGACACTGAATCACTGTTCTCCACCAGGCTGAGGTGGTGCTTATCACCATGGACTCTTCCTCCAGAGCTGGGTTGATAATCTTGTTACACCTCCGCTGGCCATTGCCAGAGTTGGAAAGGTTACAGCGTACTTTGACTGTGTCCAGAAGTTGAGTGAGCGGGGCATCACTAAACTTGGGGGGCTGCTCTCTTCCTGCTTTTGGGAGCCACCTGTCACTTGGAGCAGGGATCGAAAGATCTGTGTGTGAGTGCAGTTTAAATATGGCAGCTGGAAGGAAGATCTGCTCAGGTCATGGCAGGGCAAGCAAATCACTGGCTGCCCACTGGAAAAATGGCATGCTTCCACCTGATACATGTTTAAAAAGATGAGAAGTGGACAGATGGAGTGTGAAAATGCATCATTGTAATTGGCAAGGGAAAAAGCCTGCCCTCTTCCCTTTATTAATAAAGGCCAGGAAACTGTATGTTTTATTAAACACCTTTTCAAACTGCAGTGCCAGCTTCAACCATTTAAGCACAGAAACTCCTAATTTTCTCTGCTCCTGCACCCCTTTAGTATTGTATCCTTTATTTGGTACTGCCTTTCCTCAATCTTCCCACCAAAAACTACCACTTCACACTTTTCCGCCCATTCTACTATTTCATGTTCCCTTGAAGTCTTTCACTAGTTTTCTCACAGTTCACAATACTTCCAAGTTCTGTATCACCTGCAAATTTGAAAATTGTGCCCTGAACACCTGAACCTTGGTCATTCACATTCATCAAGAAAAGTAGTAGCCCTAGTGTCAGTCCCTCATTGGGAATCACTGCTGTATACCTGGCTCCAGTCTGACAAATAATCATCACCGTTATTCTGTCTCCCATCACTCAGCCAACTTCAAAACCTTATTGCTGCTGTTCCTTTCAGAATGTGAGATACAAAAGGGTCCAAAGGGGCAATTTTTTCACAGAGGGTGGTGAGTGATTGGAACAAGCTGCCAGAGGTAGTAGTTGAGGTGGGTACAATTTTGTATTTTAAAAAGCATTTAGACAGTTAGATGGGTAAGATGGGTGTAGAGGGATATGGGCCAAACATGGGCAATTGGGACTGGTATGGTGGCTTTAAAAAAAAGGGCTGCATGAACAAGTAAGGTCAAAGGGCCCGTTTTCATGCTGTAAACTTCTACGACAATAGAATCCCTACAGTCCAGAAGGAGGCAATTCAGTCCATCAAATCTGCACCAACCACAATCCCACCCAGGCCCAAGTCTCGTAATCCCACATATTTACCGTGCTAACCCCCCTGACACGAGGGTCAATTTAGCATGGCCAATCAACCGAATCCGCACATCTTTGGACTTCTGTTACTGACTTTACTGACAAGCCGTTTAAGTAGCACTTTATCAAACATCTTTTGGAAGTCCATTAACATGGTACCCCTGACAGAAATTTTAGTTCTGCACTTGTTATCCTGTGATTTTGTTTTCCTCATTATAAGCGAATGGAGACAAAACCACTCACTGGTGGACCCAACAGCAACATTTCTTTGTATGGGACCTCAATCTCCCTGGAAGTGAAAGCTGGATGTTTAGTGGCTTGCTCTCATGAGTCAGGTCTCCCTGGAATCCTAGCAAGCTGTTGTTTAATTGTATTCTAAGTTGTGAGCACTTTAGTACCGACCTTCGCTGTTAAATTAAAAATAGAAGAGAATTCAATAAAATTTATCTTTTATTTTCATACTCCGAGATTGGCATTAAATGCTCTCTTGGAAAGAGGAAGAGTAAGTGGTATGGATGTGGAGATGCGACTGGAACTATGAGACATTGCTCCCTGATTTACAGCACCAAGCAGCTCTTTCATCAGCCAAAAATTCAGCAATTAATACTGAACATCTGCTCCCGGTTTACAACTTTACAAGATGTGAGCAATTATCAGCTATTTCCCTCTCCATAGACGATTAAAATCTACCTCACTAACAAGTGAAAATTGATGGTTTAAAAAAATTGAATTTAATTATGCTGAAAATGACTAGAAGAATTAGATTCATTACTAATGTTCTCAATGATTTGCAGAACTTCTCAAGGTCACGGGAAGATCGAATAACTCTTAAGGTTTCAGATTTTTGACCAGTGCCTTCTCTACCATATGACACTTTGACCCTCAATACACTTGTTATACTAGCTGTATTTAATTACATGGGATAATATCAGTAATTTTCATGTTTCTTTATTGCCATGTTATAATGATATGCTAAGTCCTAAAGCTATTTCTAGACAATATTAATCTTAGAATCCCTACAGTGCAGAAAGAGGCGATTCGGTCCATCTAGTCTGCACTGACAACAATCCTACCCAGGCCCTATAACCCCACATGCCTACCTTGCTAATCCCCCTGACACTAAGGGGCAATTTAGCATGGTCAATCAATCTAACCTACACATCTTTAGACTGTGGGAGGAAAGTGGAGCACCCAGAGGAAAGCCACGCAGACAGAGGGAGAACATACAAAGTCCAAGCAGACATTACCTGAGGCTGGAATTGAACTCTGGACCCTGATGCTGTGTGACAGCAGTGCTTGCCATTGTGCCAATTTGCAAACTCTGGGATCAATTTGTTGCAATAGTGTGTTTTGGCTGGACACAAAATTGGAAAGAGGCAGATCTGCTACATGTTGCAAATCTCATGTGCTGTTTTCTCTCATTCATTTCCTCCTACTTTCACCTTGATACACTTCTTCATCCTTCTCAATACACCACTTTGAAGAGAGAATAGAGTTTTTGAGTCATCCAGCTTGAAATGTTAGCTCTACATTCAAAAATGCTGTCAGATTTGCTGAGATTTTCTAGCATTTTTTGTTTTTGTTTCAGATTCCAGCATCTGCAGTAATTTGATTTTATCAGTACACCTTGTGTTCTCTTTGCTCTACATTTCATGTGCTCCAATGCCTTCAAAGTCTACTTTACATCTACCTTGTATTCCATTACATTCTGACTTTCCCCATATCTCCTACTCCTTTACAGTTTCATTTTCTCTCCTCTCAGTACCATTGTTGGACTGTGTTTCTGTTCTGTTTTGGTTCCCTGCATTTAGAGTTGTCAGTTTAGTGCTGGCTGAGGAAGTTAGAGTGATTGCCACCGGGAGCGTGGGAGGGCGGACAGCTGATGAAATGTGCTTTTATGTTATTCATTTCATTAGCTGTGTATCCCGAGGAGCACTGCAATTTACACGGCAGGTGCACAAAGGGGAGCTGCCACACCCGCTGTTACTACTTGGGGTTGAAGGTCAGGGTGCCTTATTTAACAGGCACTTGGATAGCCATGCACTCACTGCAAGCCAGGATTTCTAGATACTGCCAATACCAGGATGTCACAGGCCTGACAACACGTAGCTCCAGGGTTCAGTGAAGCTTCCTGGCATATTCCCCTCCAGCAAAGATGGCGGGTTCTGTTTCCCTAGGATGGCAGAAAAAGGCCTTCTTGTTTGACCATGGTGACTTGGGTGGAAGCCGCCGTGAACGTTTGTGGGGCCCTGTGCAGAAATCCCCAGCCGTGAAGGAAGAGGAGGAATAACCTGCCCTCATCCAGGGTAAATGCACCATCTCCTCTCACTACAAACTGACAGATCATCAGACAGTCTGTGCGAGTGCACAGGGAAGTCAAACAGGGATTTGGGTTACAGGACTCAGCAGCAGATAGGACACATGCACTGAATGTAGGCCAGCCACTTCATGGTCTCAATCTTCTTTGGTTGCAGGACATCCTGCTTGTTAATCACTTGTTAATCAGGGACAGCAGAGCCTGATTGCAAGTGAGACAGGTAGGGGGATCCTAAATTCAGGAAAAGAGGAGCCCCAGCACTTGACCTTGTCCGACAGGTATAAGCTACCAGCTCCCTATTTAGATGAGGATGAGGGGTGTAGGGAGGATGAGCTAGCTGACCACTTCACCATGGTACGGGAGGCCATTTAAGAGGGGGAGACAAAAAGACAAGTGGTAGCTCACAAGTGGTAACTCTATAATTCGGGGGATTGATATCATCCTTTGCAAGCCAGATCGTGAGGCCCACATGGTATGCTGCCTGTCCAGTGTCAGGGTGAGGGGTGTCTCTGATTGGCTTGAAAGGATATTGGAGTGGGAGGGGGCAGATCCAGTTGTTGTGATCTAAGTTGGGACAAACAACATAGACAAGAGTAGGAAAGAGGACCTGTTTGGAGTTTTCAAGTATTAGGAGCTAAATTCAAGAACAGGTCCTCAAGAGACATCTCCTGGATTACTATCCAAGCCATATGTGAATTGGCATAGGTATGAGAAAATTAGGGAAGTGAACATCGTGGCTAAAGGAGTAGTGTGAGAAAGAGGGGTTCCATTTCATGGGATATTGGAACAGGAGGGATCTGTACCATTGGGATGGTTTTCACTTGAATTGATCTGGAACCAGTGTTCTAATGGAAAGGATAAATAGGGTGGTCACAAGGACTTTAAACTAGCATGTGAGGGGGAAGGATAAAACTACAGGAAATATAATGGTTAGTAGGAAGCAAAATCAGCAGGTTAGCGTGTGAGGAAAAGGTTTCAACCACATGGAAAATTACAAAAAAAGTTAAAAGGAAGAAGAGCTCAGGAGATGTTATTAATGGAGGTGTTAGGATTCAGAAAGAAAGTATAAAAGCTAGCATGAGGGCACTTTGCCTAAATGCTTGTGATATTCGTAAAGTCATAGAGACTTACAGCATGGAAACAAGCCCTTCGGCCCAATTTGTCCATGCCACCTCTTTAACCTCTAAACTAGTCCCATTGCCTGCGTTTTGCCAATATCCCTCTATACCCATCTTACCCATGTAACTGCCTAAACACTTTTTAAAACACAAAATTGTACCCACCTCTACTACTATTGCTGGCAGCTTGTTTCAGGTACTCACCACCATGTGTATGGAAAAAATTGCCCTTCTGGACCCTTTGTATCTCTCCCCTCTCACCTTAAATTTATGCCTCTAGTTTTAGATTCCACTACCTTTGGGAAAAGATATTGATTATCTAGCTGATCTGTGCCCCTCATTATTTTATAGACCTCAATAAGATCATCCCCAAGCTTTTTACAATTCAGAGAAAAAGTCCCAGTTTATCTAGCCTCTCCTTGTAACTCAAGCCATTAAGCCCTGGTAGCATCTTAGTAAATCTTCTCTGCACTCTTTCTAGTTGAATATCCTTTCGATGACAGGGTGACCAGAACTGTACACAGTATTCCAAATGTGGCCTTACCAATGTCTTGTACAACTTCAAGAAGACTTCCCAACTCCTGTATTCAGTGTTCTGACCAATAAAACCAAGCATGCCGAATGCCTTCTTCACCACCCTGTCCACCTATGATTCCACTTTGAAGAAGCTATGAACATGTACCCCTAGATCTCTTTGTTCTGTAACTCTCCTCAATGCCCTACCATTAACTGAGTAAGTCCTGCCCTGGTTCAGTCTACTAAAATGCATCACCTCGCATTTATCTAAATTAAACTCCATCTACCAATCGTCAACCCACTGGCATAATTGGTCAAGATCCCGTTGCAATTGGAGATAACTTTCTTCACTGTCCACTGTGCCACCAATCTTGGCGTCATCTCCAAACTTGCTAACCATGCCTCCTAAATTCTAGTCCAAATCATTAATATAAGTGACAAATAACAGTGAACCCAGCACTGATCCCTGAGGCACACCTTTGGTCCCAGGTCTCCAGTTTTAAAAACAACCCTCTACAACCACCCTCTGGCTTCTGTCGTCAAGTCAATTTTGTGTCACCGTGGATCCCGTGAGATTTAATCTTATGCAACAACCTACCATGTGGCGCTTTGCAAAGGCCTTGCTAAAGTCAATGTAAACAACATCAGCTGCACTGCCCTCTACCTTCTTGGTTACACCTTCAAGAAACTCAATTCGAAACAAGGTAAATGAGTTGACGGCACAAATCATCGTAAATGAGAATGATTTAGTGGCCATTACAGAAACATGGTTGCAGTGTGGTCACAATTGGGAGTTAAATATTCAGGGCTATCACACTATTCAGAAAGACAGATAGGAAGGTAAGGGAGGTGGTGTAGCACTATTATTTAAGGATGACATCAGGGCAGTAGTGAGAGATGATATAGGTTCTAGGAAGAAAAGTGTTGAAACTATTTGGGTAGAAGTTAAATACTGTAAGGAGAAAAAAATTACTGGCATAGTCTATAGGCTGCACAATAAAAACATCATAGTGGGGCGAGCAATAGACAAGGAATTAACTGATGCATGTACAAATGGTCCAGCAATTATCTTGGGGGACTTGCATGTCAATTGGTCAAACCAGCTCATTCAAAGCAATGGGAAATGAGAAAGGGCTGAGACAATAAACAATTCATGAAAAGGCAGGTCATGTTTAACTAATTTAGTGTTGGTCTTCACAGTGGAAGAGACAAATAACATGCCAAAAATTGATGACAAGAAGGCTATGGCAGGTGATGGCTGTGGTGGAAACGATCGTTATCACTAAAGAAGCAGTGTTAGGTAAGCTAATGGGGGTAAAGGGAGACACGTCTCCTGGCCTTGATGGAGTGCATCGCAGGGCAGTAAAAGAGATGGCAGGGGAAATAGCAAATGCACTTGTGGTAATTTACTGAAATTCCCCGGACCCTGGAGTGGTTCCCACAGATTGGAAAAAAGTAAATGTGACACCATTGTTTAAAAAAGGAGGTAGACAAAAGGTGGGTAACTATAGATCAGTTAGCTTAACGTCTGTAGTAGGGAAAATGCTTGAATCTATCATCAAGGAAGAAAGAATGAGACGTTTGGATTGAAATTGTCCCATTGGGAAGACAGAGCATGGGTTCATGAAAGGCAGGTCGTGTTTAACTAATTTTAGTGGAATTCTGTGAGGACGGCTTGAGTACAGTGGACAGCAAGGAACCAGTGGATGTGGTTTATCTGGATTTCCAGAAGGCATTTGACAAGGTGCCACACAAAAGTCTGCTGTGAGGTAAAGGTGCAGTGTTATGGGTAACGTATTAGCATGGATAAAGGATTGGTTAACTAACAGAAAGCAAAGAGTAGGGATAAATGGGTGTTTTTCTGGTTGGTGATCAGTGACTAGTGGTGTGCCTAAGGCACCAGTGTTGGAACTGCAATTTTTTACCATTTACAGAGACGATTTGGAGTTGGGACCAAGTGTAGTGTGTCAGAATTCATAAATGACGCTAAGATGAGTGGCAGAACAAAGTGCAGAGGGTGCTGAAAGTCTGCAAAGGGATATAGATAGTCTAAGTGAGTGGGCGAGGGTCTGGCAGATGGAGTACAATGTTGGTAAATGTGAGGTCATCCATTTTGGTAGGAATAATAGCAAAATGGACTATTATTTAGATGGTAAAAAATTGCAGCATGCTGCTGTGCAGAGGGATCTGGGTGTCTTAGTGCATGAATGACAAAATGTTGGAATCTGGTTTCCAATGGGGGTACCATAAGCATAGACATGGGTCAAGGGTGGAGGAGGAAAAACACATTGTTAAGATGGCAGCACGGGCTCATTGGGCCAAAGGGCCTGTTTCCCATGCTGTGTTGTTCTTTGTTCTTTAAGTACAACAGGTAATTAAGAAGGCAAATGGAATTTTGCCCTTCATTGTTAGACAGATGAAGTTTAAAAACAGGGAGGTTATGTCGCAACTTTACAAGGTGCTGGTGAGGCCACAGCTGGAGTGCTGTGTACAGTTTTGATCTTCTTGAGAAAAGATATATTCATACCAGAGGGGGTGCAGAAGAGATTCACTAGGTTGATTCTGGAGTTGAGAGGGTTGGTTTATGAGGGGAGACTGTGTAGACTGGGGCTATACTCATTGGAATTCAGAAGAACGAGGAGGGGATCTTACAGAAAGGTATAAAATTATGAAGGAAATAGAAGCAGGGAAGTTGTTTCCACTGGCAGGTGAAACTAGAACTAGGGGGCATGACCTCAAAATAAGAGGGAGCAGATTGAGGACTAAGTTGAGGAGGAACTTCTTCACACAAAGGGTTGTAAATCTGTGGAATTCCCTGCCCAGTGAAGCAGTTGAGGCTACCTCGTTGAATGTTTTTAAGGCAAAGATAGATTTTTAAACGGTAGAGGAATTAAGGGTTATGTGAGCAGGCGGGTAAGTGGAGCTGAGTCCACAGAAAGATCAGCCGTGATCTTAATGAATGGCGGAGTAGGCTGAAGGGGCTACATGGCCTACACACTCCTGCTGCTAGTTCTTATGTCCTTATGTACTGAGGAGGGCTCAGGAGCTGCCATGGACATGCATGCTTCTAAACTGCTTATGCAACCAATGGGATGACAGTCAACCCTCCTGTCTTTTTGCAGGACAAGAATGCTCGCAATAAGCAGGAACATTCCCATACTGGAAATGGCATTCCTGACTTTAAAGTCCTGACCTAGTATGAGGAGCAGGCCACAGAGACAGGCGGGCAGGAATAGGACGTACATATGCTGTAGTCAAAAATCAGACTCCTCAAGGAGCGAGTGAGGGTGCCTCCAGTCTACAGTTGCCAGCTGTGTGCACACAGTGACTGTTTAAATAAGGGACCTTGCTTAAGCATGCACCAAATAATTCTTTTTTCAATGCCACTTACCAAAAAGAAAAGGGGGAGGCCCAAAATATAAACCAGCCACAGTTAAAGTCCAACCCTGGTTCTGAAAAGGATGCCTCAGAATTTGCACTGTCACTACATTCATTTGCACCTTCCACCAATACAGGTACTGTCACCTCTGTGTCCACAGTTTAGGATACACTAGGGGTTACAATCTAGTGAGTATATCACTGACACAAGGTCTGTGACACTCAGAGGACTGCTGAAGATCAGGTCCCTGCTCAGCCCTCAAAAAGCTGTGGTACCTGGGAGTGGGTCAGAATGTAGGCATTGTGAGAGCTCCCTGGGAACTGAACCCAAACACGCATGTGAGCTGCATGTTCAAAGAGTGGAATCCTTTTCTATTGATTAATGTGATTGGCTGTTGCCAGGGAGCTCTCATAGCCATGCGTGCAGTCAGTGATGTCTTGTACTTATGAGAAATCTGATATTTCTGGAAAATCTCAATGCTTGTACAGACTGACTTTGCAGGCAGAATTGAACAAATTGGTGCACTGTCCTGAACAGGGGTACCTGTCACCTCTCATATGTTCTTGTACGGCACTGAAGAGGAGATGACCGCCTAGTGCAGCCCTGGAATGAGTCACTGGCAAAGAAGCATCAGGCAGCAGTAATCTTTCATTCTACTGTCCTGGCTTTCCTTAAAGTCATTGTGGCTGCAGATCATCGTGGAGCAGCCATATCCCAAATCATTCTAAGGAATTGCTATTGCGATATAGCTGTGCTAGAGCCAGTTCCCATTGTTGCAATATACCTTTCTACCAGTATTCTTATCTCCTTGAGGCTTCATTGTCTCTTGTTGCTCAGGCTGTTGCTACTCCTGTCACTGTACCAACCTGCGGCAGACCCTCCTCCTCCTCCATCTGAATGTGAGTCAGTAGAAAGGTGGGATTCAATGGAGCTTGCATCATCTCTGCCTCAGTGGATCTGTGAGTAGATTGAAGAAATAAATCCTGTGAGCATATTCTTTACAGGTTTGTCTCCATCTCAGAGCCACCCAGCCAGTGCTGAGCCCTCTGCCTGCTCTCGTTGAGGTATGACATTCCCCAATCCACCTCTTCCAGAGGAAGGACATCCTGGTGGACCAGCAAGTGGTATTCCTCCCATTCATACATGACTGCATATGGAGACATTGCTCTTTGACCAGAATGGGAACCCACCCTCTAACACAATTCTCCTTGCTTCCAATACACTCAAGACTCTAGAGAGACCATTGCCTTGGCAGCGTATAAAGACTAAGCACATGAGCCATTGTCAGCCATGACCTTACATCCAGAAGGATGGAGGTTTGGAGTTGGGAATTGACTGCCATCCATACGCCATGTCCCAGTGGAGGCATCAACTTCCCTCCCACCCTGCTTCTCACTACAGTCAGTGGTGAATGAACAGCAGCTTTGAACCTTGCTGGGATCTCAATATTATGAGACCTTCAATCAGGAACAAACCTGTTGCTGTTTGGGCTTCACCATAGAGAGGAGAAGACAGCTGCGCATGGGTTCTCACCCAGTTGCCTCATGATTATGTATGTGTCCCTTTAGTCAGCCACTTGTGCTGATCTTGAACTCCACCCACCTGAAAAGACCGTCCTCCACTTTGCGGTATCATAGCTTTACATTGATTGCTTTGAATTGATGAGAAATGAAAAATGGTGTGCATTGTAGTTGAAACCTACTCCACAACCTTCAAACGTCCCGGATCACCCACCAAATTCCTTTCCCCTCACCCTTGACCCACCAGTATCACCATTTTTCTCCCCTCCATCACTCTTGAACCTCTGCCTTTTCACCTATTACTATTTGCCTTCACATACTTTCCCTCTCCTCGGAACCAATGCCCACCCAGACCCTAACCCCTCCCATTGTCCAAGTCATCAGTTTTGTCTGTTTCAATGATTATCTTCATGAGATCTTTAGCCATTCATATGTCATCCTGGACCTGCCACCTACCGCATCCCAATCCTCCCTCACTGTGATTGTTTCTTCAGCTACCCAGTACCCTCAGTTCAACCATCAGGACCTCACTGACAGCATTGACCCCGATCTCTAGCACCATCTTTCTCCTGGCATCCTTGTCCGGAAAGCCCCTTCCTCGCCTAGCCACAGGATCCCCAAACCCAACAACAGAGGCTCTTCCCTCTGCTCATATTACGATACCTTTGCTTTCCTTCACTGCCTCCCCACTCTCCAGACAGTTTTGTCTTTCCCCAGGCAGTCTGCCTCCCTTGTCTAGTGTTTGCTCAACCCTATTCCTCTTCATCCATCTGTCTGCCTCCCATTCCTAGCCTTTGTATAGTTTGTCCTACCGGCACCTAAATGAGTTAAGTTATGAGCAGCCTCCAAGTAAAACAAGACAGCACCTACTGACCTTAGAGTTATGGATGAAGTCAAACTCGTCAGGGAGCATGCTAATTAAATACAGACATAAATGCAAATATTCAAATTTCTAACTGGCTGGGAATTTAGTTTGGTGACCTTTTAATGAGCATGCACAACATGCTAATATATGCTAAAAGGGCTTCCTGACAATGTTCTTTTAAAAGCTCAATCTGCCTTTAATGTTCTGAGAACCTAACTGCTAAAGTTCATCCCACTATCGGGAAACTGATTTCTGGCCTCATGTCAAATTAAATACCCCTGCCCACCAAGGTGTTGTTATGGTGGGACTGTTGGATACCACTGGCTGTTTTAAACACACATCAGACCTTTGTCTTATTGTGCAATCCAACATGAGTACTCAGTTAAGTCGTGCAGCATAATGATATGGTTCTTTACTCATGAACACACAATTCACTATATCAGCGGCTGTGATTCACAATTCTCCTTTCTTTCCTTCCATCTTTCCCCCCCTCTCGGAGAAAAGTGACTGAGAGAGTGAGAGAGGTTGCGAACAGGAAGGAGGCAGTGAGCAGGCTGCAGCCACAGTGCAGGCTGCAGGCAGGCTGAAGGTTAAATGGTGAATATCATTGCTTTAGGAGAAAGACCATCTCTTCACTAGCTTTGCTCCTTTATTCCACACCTTCTTGCTCTTCTGCAAAATTCCATTGGCCAAAGTCCTGCAATAAAAGCCATTAACAAATTCTTTGCTATGATGTCTTAATCCAACAATGCATCCAGTCCTAAAAACAAAAAGGAACTACTCACCCTTAGTGCTGTTCTTGTGCTCTAATGGATTGTCTGCCTTGTGGCTGCTCCACAGCTGGTGAAAGGCTGATGACTTTGACTTGTTTGGGGGACTACAGATGGCCCTTGAGCAGTTCTAAGTCTAAGGGCCTAACTTGAGAGAGCATCATCTCGCCATGGGCAGCAGTCATCTGGGTTGGCTGACAGGGACATCACAGTGGCGGAGTAACAGAGGTGGGAGGATGAAATCAGTCGTCCTGAGAGAAAACAACAGATTTGTATTCTTTAGTGTCACTCTCGTTCCCCTGGCCTGTGATTCAGTAATCAGAACAAATTGTTGGAGGATGAATTGCTCAACCACCACAAGACTGTTTTGAGCAGAGATCCACAGCCATGATGGCAGTACTTGGAGCGTCTATGGATGGATCTCATCTCATTGCTGCTGTTTAAAACTGAGGAAGGGGTAGACCAAGTAATTACAGATCGGTCAGTGATGGGCAAATCACTGAAAGAAATTCTGAGGGATTAGTATAAGTCGCCTTTTTGTAGGTAAGGATTAATTAGCATGGATTTGTTAAGTGAAGGTCTTGTCTGACTCAGCTGATGGAATTTTTTGAGGAGCGTGAATGAACCAGGGACCCCAGTTTGATTCCCAGCTTGGGGGTCTGTCTGTGCAGAGTCTTCACGTTCTTCCTGTGTTTGTGTGAGTTTCCTCTGGGTGCTCCAGTTTCCTCCCACAGTCTGAAAGACATGCTAGTTAATTGCATTGGTCATTCTAAATTCTCTCTCGGTGTACCCGAACAGGCACTGGAGTATGGGACTAGGGGATTTTCAGAGTTACTTCATTGCAGTGTTAATGTAAGCCTACTTGTAACACTAATAAATAAACTTAAACTTAAAGACTTAAATAGTCTACGTAGATTTTAGCAAAACTCCCACGTAGCAGAATGGTCAAAAAAGTAAGAACCACAGGACCCAAGTGAAAGTGGCAAGTGGATCTGAAACTGGTTTCATGGTAGGAAGTAAAGAGTAAAGGCTGACAAGTGTTCCTAAAACTGCAAGACTGTTTACTGTGGCATTCGCAGGGCTCAATCCTGGATCCCTTACTTCTCGTGGGCTAGATCTCCTCCTCTCCCACCAGCTCCCCCTCAGGGTGATGGGAGTCTGGAACTGACTGAACATAAGAACATAAGAAATAGGAGCAGGAGTAGGCCATCTAGCCCTTCGAGCTTGCCCTGCCATTCAATAAGATCATGGCTGATCTGAAGTGAATCAGTTCTACTTTCCCGCTTTCTCCCCATAACCCTTACTTCCTCTGCCTATCAGAAACCTATCTACCCGCAACTTAAATATATTTAGCGAGGTAGCCTCCACCACTTCAACGGGCAGAAAATCCAATAGATTCACCACCCTTTGAGTGAAGTATTTCCTCCTCAACTCTGATCTAATCTGTCCCCCGCCTTGAGGCTGTGTCCTCTAGTCCTGTTATCCTTTCTAAGCGGGAAGAATCTCTCTATCTCTACCCTATCCGTCCCCTTCATTATCTTATATGTCTCTATAAGATCCCCCCTCCTCCTTCTAAACTACAACAAGTACAGACCCAGTCTATTTAGTCCCTCTTCATAGGCCAACCCCCTCATCTCCGGTATCAGCCTAGTGAACCTCCTCTGCACTCCCTCCAAGGCCAATATATCCTTGCGCAAGTGCGGCGACCAAAACTGCACACAGTACTCCAGCTGCGGCCTCACCAGTACCCTGTACAGTTGCAGCAAGACCTCCCTACTTTTATATTCTATCCCCCTCGCTATAAAGGCCAGCATCCCATTCACCTTCTTGATCACCTGCTGCACCTGCAGACTGGGTTTTTGCGACTCGTGCACAAGGACCCCCAGGTCCCTCTGCACCGTAGCATGCTGCAGCTTTTCACCTTTTAAATAATAATCCCTCCTACTATTATTTCTGCCGAAGTGGATAACCTCACACTTGCTAACATTATACTCCACCTGCCAGGTCCTCGCCCACTTGCTCAGCCTATCCAGATCTCTCTGCAGACTTTCCACACCCTCCACGCAATTTGCTTTTCCACTCATCTTCGTGTCATCAACAAATTTCGTCACCCTACACTCAGCCCCCTCCTCCAGATCATCTATGTAAATGGTAAACATTTGAGGCCCCAGCACCGATCCCTGCGGCACTCCACTAGTCACCAACTGCCAACCAGAATAGCACCCACTGATACCAACTCTCTGCTTCCTATTAGACAGCCAATCCTCTATCCACGCTAACACCTTACCCCCAACTCCATGCACCCTAACCTTCTGTAGCAACCTTTTGTGAGGCACCTTATCAAACGCCTTTTGGAAGTTTAAAAACACCACATCCACCGGTTCCCCTCTGTCTACTGCACTAGTCACATCTTCATAGAAATCCAATAAATTCGTCAAACACGACTTCCCCTTCACGAATCCGTGCTGTGTCTGCTTGATCAAACCATTCTTTTCTAGGTGCCTTGCTATTTGTTCTTTGCTGACGGATTCTAGCATTTTTCCAACTACAGACATTAAACTAACTGGCCTATAATTCCCTGCCTTTTGTCTGCTACCTTTTTTAAACAGCGGCGTAACATTAGCTGTTTTCCAATCTTCTGGCACTTCCCCGGAGTCCAGCGAGTTTTGATAAATAATCACTAAGGCATCCACTATCACCTCTGCCGTTTCTTTCAGAACCCTGGGATGCATTCCATCCAGACTGAAAGGCTGGCAGAGGCAAATTCTTTGTTGCATTAAAAAATAATACTTGGCTAAGCATTTGAAATACTTAACCGTACCTAACAATGGGTCAAAAAATTGAAATTAGGCTGGATTGCTCTTTTTTAGCCAGCACAGACACAATGGGTCAAATGGCCTCCTTTTGTGATGTAAGGTTTCACTGACCTCCATTTGAACTGAATAGCTAGGGATACATAGAGGCAGCAAGTGATTGGTGTAAGGTTTCCATCATTGATGAATGTGAGAGAGTTAGGTGGAATGAATCCTATCTCAGGAGTGCTGATGAGTGAGTGATCAAGGCATGGTGCACTGAGCATCATGGGAACTTGGTGATGTAGTGAATATGAAATGTCCTTTGAAGATACATTCACTGCACTCATCAGCCCTGTGAGATCATTGAATGGCTTGAGGCACTGTTTCCATGTCCTCTGAGGCTGTTCCTTGTGGAGTTTTTCGTCATGATGTGGATGTGCCGGCGTTGGACTGGGGTAAACACAGTAAAAAGCCTGACAACACCAGGTTTTAGTCCAACCGATTTATTTGATAGTAAACTCACAAGCTTTCGAGGTTTCCCTCTTCGTCAGGTGAATGGGGGTGTGGGGATGATGGCCATCCCCACACCCCCACTTCTTGCCTTCAGACAACCACACAACCTCAAACAGACCATTGTTCGCAGCAAACTACCCAGTCTTCAGGAGAACAGTGACCACAACACCACACAACCTTGCCACAGCAACCTCTGCAAGACATGCCGGATCATCGACACGGATACCATCATCACATGTGAGAATACCATCCACCGGGTACACGGTAAATACTCTTGCAACTCGGCCAACATTGTCTACCTGATACGTTGCAAGAAAGGATGTCCCGAAGCATGGTACATTGGGGAGACCATGCAGACGCTACGACAACGGATGAATGAACATCGCTCGACAATCACCAGGCAAGACTGTTCCCTTCCTGTTGGCGAACACTTCAGTGGTCACAGGCATTCAGCCTCTGACCTTCAGGTAAGCGTTCTCCAAGGCGGCCTTCACAACATACGACAACGCAGAGTCGCTGAGCAGAGACTGATAGTCAAGTTCCACACACATGAGGACAGTCTCAACAGGGATCTTGGGTTCATGTCGCACTATCTGTAACCCCCGTGACTTGCCTGGGTTTGCAAAACCTCACTCACTGTGCTGTCTGGAGACAATACACATCTCTTTAACCTGTGATCAGTGCTCCTTCCACACACATTGTCAGCCACTTTAGGACTTGAGCAGCAGGTTAGGTGTAAAGATTCACATTCTAATCAGTAGTCTGTAAACTGTCTGTGCTTTATATGCTCTGTCCGAGGCCAGAACTCTCCATTCACCTGACGAAGAGGGAAACCTTGAAAGCTTGTGAGTTTACTATCAAATAAATTGGTTGGACTAAAACCTGGTGTTGTCAGACTTTTTACTGAGTTTTTCGTCCCCATGGAAAGGTGGCCTCTGTCCTCCGGTCGATCTGTACTGTTTGTATCCTCTAGCATTAAATCTTGGAGCCATCTCTCTTCTCTGATGCTCAGCATATTCAATTTTTGCTTGAAGCCAGTTGCAGGACTGTCAGTCAACAGCAGCTTCCTTCTACTGAGTGAAGCTGCCTTCTGAGAGCTTCGTGCTGCCTTAAAAATGAGCTAACTGGAACATATGTTCACCACACACTGGGGGCCTCCTGTTGACCATTCAGCCAACTAGCACATTCAGCTGAAAGTTACAATAAGGCAAATGAGGAGGCAAGAGTGGCCTCCTCAGTGGATCCAGGCATTAGCAGATTGCCAATCATGATGCTTGTGCCTGAAAGTGTAAGGGAATGAATCTTTAACACAAAGTAATTTGAAAATAAATAAATACTGGTTTTCTTACCCACTGTAGACAGATAAGGCTCCTTGGAGGCTGTGTGATCACAAGCCAGATGAAATCAGCCAAGGGCAAACTATTTAAAGCAACTTGTTCTGATCTCAAGTAGCGACCTTGCTGTGAGGAAAAGCCTTCAAATTTTAGTTGTCCAGCTACTTCTATTCACGGCTTCCTTGTTATTTGCAGGGCCAGTCTAGTTGTCAAGCATAAGAAATAGACTGGAAGTTGTAAGCAAATATTACTTGTAAGAGAGTGACACTGATGTATTCTGGGAGTTTATCTCTGGAATTCTCTACCCGTTGAAGTGGTGGAGGCTACCTCGCTGAATATTTTTAAGAAGCGGGTTGATGGGTTCTTGATAAGAGAGGGGATTAAGGGTTATGGGGAGAGGGCGGGAATGTGGAACTGAGCCACAACAGATCAGCTATGATCTTATTGAATGGCGGGGCAGGCTCGAAGGGCTAGATGGCCTACTCCTGCTCCTATTTCTTATGTTCTTATGTTCTTATTAGAAACAAAAAAATCCAGGAGGTCATGGCAGAATCTTGCTCTGCTGGGAGAGATGGGCAGCAAGATGGGCAGGGAGCAGGAGGTTGAAAATCAGTGACCTGAAGCGGAATGAATGTTTACAGTTAGTTTTAGGGAAGTTTGAAGGTGTCTGCATTTCGTACATATTCGTTAAACGGTTAGCTCACCAGAATTAAGTTCCCCTTTCCAATTACGTTATCAGTGAGAGTATCACAAAAACAGACAAAATAAGTGGCTCAGATAATGGGAGGGACAGGGATAGGATGAAAATAGGGATGGTAACAAATGTAGGCTCAGAGGAGGGCAACAGTCTGTGGAGTGTGATGGTCATAGACTTAAGGATATTGGGGGCAGGTTCAAG
Source organism: Carcharhinus amblyrhynchos (assembly GCF_965287045.1). Classification (NCBI taxonomy): domain Eukaryota; kingdom Metazoa; phylum Chordata; class Chondrichthyes; order Carcharhiniformes; family Carcharhinidae; genus Carcharhinus; species Carcharhinus amblyrhynchos. The sequence continues at coordinate 133,436,830 of NC_137324.1, read as the reverse complement.
GGTAACAGGGGAGAGGAATGATTATTTTGGATGGGGTGAAGGATGATGGGGTTAAATTGAGGGGTGACCGGGGTAGTGTAGAAGGTGATAGATATGTCTAAAAAGCCAAATGCTCAAGGCTGTTTTTCACAACACAGTTGCTCTGTACGTGTAAGTCCTCGCAGTGGGAGGATGTCTTTTTGGGTGAATGGAGTTCAAGGTGATTAAAAGGAAACCCTAATAATTGTGAGACAGCTGACTGATAATCATGTTCAGGCATGTCCTCTCTACAGTGAAGCTCTCAGCGGAAACAGGTTTGCTCCCTGGCTTGTGAGTCACATGGTATTGAGATCCCTTGGGAGTAAAGTCTGCACTGTAGGAAGGGCAATGGATTAGAGGGGCAAATGATACGAAGGAGGCAGGGGCTGACTCCCCTCAGTCTGGGAGCTGGAGGGGGATGGTGTAGGTGAAAGACCAACATCAATATTCTGGTTTAAAACCTTGAACATCTCGGATAGATAGTCATAGCTGATAATGGGGTGGGTGCTACACCTAAAATGTGGTGGGTGCAATGTCTGTAACGGAAGGCAAGGGTTTCCTGAATGTCCCTTGAGGATAATGGAAGGAAGCCTAACAAAAGAACGTAAGAACTAGGAGTAGGCCATCTGGCCTCTCGAGCCTGCTCTGCCATTCAATAAAATCATGCTGATATTTTTGTGGACTCATCCACTTATCTGCCTGCTCACCGTAATCCTTAATTCCTTTACTGTTCAAAAATTTATCTATCCTTGCCTTAAAAACACTCAATGAGGTAGCCTCAACTGCTTCACTGGGCAGGGAATTCCACAGATTCACAACCCTTTGTGTGAAGAAGTTCCTCCTCAATTCAGTCCTAAATCTGCTCTGTCTTGTTTTGAGGCCGTGTCTCCTAGTTCTAGTTTCACCTGCCAGTGGAAATAACTTCCCTGTTTCTATCTTATCTATTCCCTTCATAATCTTATACGTTTCTATAAGATCTCCCCTCATTTTTCTCAATTCCAATGAGTATAGCCCCAATCTACTCAGTCTCTCCTCATATTCAATTCTTTCAACTCCTGAATCAGCCTAGTGAATCTCCTCTATATCCCCACCAGTGCTGGTATATTCTTTATCAAGATGTGGAGTTGCCGGCATTGGACTGGGGTAGGCACAGTAAGTAGTCTCATAAAAGCAGGTTAAAGTCCAACAGGTTTATTTGGTAGTACAAGCTTTCGGAGTGTTGTCTCTTCTAAAGGGGCAGTGCTCCAAAAGCTTGTGCTACCAAATAAACCTGTTGGACCTTAACCTGGTGTTGTGAGACTACTTAATTTTCTTTCTCAAGTGAGGAGACCAAAACTGCACACAGTACTCCAGATATGGCCTCACCAGCACTTTATAAAGTTGAAACACAACCTCCCTGTTTTTAAACTCCATCCCTCTAGCCATGAAGGACAAAATTCTTAATTAGCTGCTGCTCTGCAAACCAACATTTTGTGACTCATGCACAAGGACACCCAGGACCCTCTGCATAGCAGCATGCGGCAATATTTTACCATCTAAATAATAGTCCATTTTGCTATTATTCCTACCAAAATGGATGACCTCACATTTACCAACATTATACTCCATCTGGCAGACCCTCGCCCACTCATTTAGACTATCTGTATCTCTTTGCAGACTTTCAGCATCCTCTACACACTTTGCTCTGCCACTCATCTTAATGTTATCTATAAATTCAGACACACTACACTTGGTCCCCAATTCCAAATCATCTATGTAAATCATAAACAATTGCTGTCCCAACACCGATCCCTGAGGCACACCACTAGTCATTGATTGCCAACCCGAAAAACACCCATTTACTCCCAGTCTTTGTTTTCTGTCAGTTAACCAATCCTCTATCCATGCTAATACATTATCCATAACACTATGCACCTTTTCACCTTTTATCTTATGTAGCAGTCTTTGGTGTGGCACCTTGTCAAATGTCTCTTGGAAATCCAGATACGCCACATCCACAGGTTCCCCATTGTCCACTGCATGTGTAATGTTCTCAAAGAATTCCACTGAATTAGTCAAACATGAACTGCCCTTCATGAACCTGTGCTGTGTATTCCCAATGGAACAATTTATATCCAGATGTCTTGCTATTTCTTCCTTGATGATAGGTTCAAGCATTTTCCCTACTAGGGGTTAAGCTAACCAGCCTATAATTACCTGCCTTTTGTCTCCCTCCTTTTTTATTTATTTGAGGGAGAGTGTACAGACATGGCTTTCATTACCCCAGTCAATGCTGCAGTCTCCATAAGCATGGATATATGAATGAGAGAAAAACTCCAGGATGGGTTTCAACAAGCCGGGGTGGAAGGAGGCCAGGGTAGACTGATGCGAGTTACAGAGCTTCCCATAGGCTGAAATGTTCAAGGTCTGAGGGACAGCAGCGAAGAATATGCTGATGAGATCATAGAATCATAGAAACCTTACAGTACAGAAGGAGGCCATTTGGCCCATCAAGTCTGCACCGACAATAATCCCACCCCAGGCCCTAACCCCACAACCCCACACATTTACTCCACCAATCCCTCTAACCTACACATCTTGGGACACTGAGGGGCAATTTAGCATGACCAATCAACCTAACCTGCACATCTTTGGACTGTGGGAGGAAACCGGAGCACCCGGAGGAAACCCACGGAGAGAACATGCACACTCTACACAGATATTGACCCAAGCTGGGAATCGAACCCAAGCCCCTGGAGCTGTGAGGCAGTAGTGCTAACCACTGTGCCACCGTGCCGCCAATAAATCACTGCAACTTGTTCACAGGCGTATATGATGCCAGCCACTGGCTATGATCCAGCTGAGAAGGAAGTGACAGAGCTTTCAACATCCTCATATCCTCACCACGAGATTCACTATCCTCTCTGTGCATGCATATCTAATGAGCTGACCAGCGCAAGGTCACACATGGTCACCAGTACTGCACCACCCCCAAGCAGATATCACTCTTATTTCCATTCTGCCATCCAAAATATACTCTAGAGCTGAAGATTCTGCCCCATCTGTGGAGAGAGGAACAAAGTTAATGGTCTGAATTCTCCAGTCGTTCATGCCCCACCATTGCTGCCAGTGAGAATGGAGAATTTGTTGCTCAGCCAGATCTCCATTCACTGCAGTGGGACTGGAGAATCCCAGCTGCAGGCAAGGTCAGAGAACCTGGCTTAATATGTCAGGACAATGCCGTTTCATTGGAACTGGACAAAGTTAGAAATATGATAGATTTTAAGCAAGTCAAATGGGGGGAGGGGGTAAACAGACAAAGGAGGATGTCTGTTTGTGTGCACAGCCAAAGGGAGTAGTAATGGCACATAAAAAGCAGATGTGTCTGGAGGAGGAGCGAATGGCAGTACGATGAACAGATTGTTGTCTGAAAGCAAAAAAAAGAATAATTTCAAAAACTGCAAAGGGGAAGACAAAATGGGAGCAGAGAATACGGTCTGAAAATGTTAAATTCAGTGTTGAACATTGAGTAAAATGCCTAATTGAAGGATGAGGTGCTGTTCCTAAAGCTTACATTGAGCTTCTTTGAGACACTACAGGAGACATAGGACAAAGTTATCAATATGAGAGCAAAGTGGAGAATTAAGAGGATGGGGGGGCTGGAAGCTTAGGATCATGCTTGAGGACTGAATGACGAAGCAATCCTGCAATCTGCATTTTATCTCCCCACTGTAGAGCAGACTTCATTGCTTTAGTGTACTTGTAGAAACTCTTAGTGTTTGTATTTTTTTTTTGGCAAATTTACACTCATATTTGTATTTTTAGACTGCTGGTTTCTAGAATTTTTTCAGTCTTCTGGCCTGACGTTAATCTTCACAGTGGCCAGCAATATTACGAGAGATGAGAAATTGGGGCATGAATCCGATTTTTTTTTTGCCTCTCTCTCATAATTCCTGTTCTGCTATGCTACTCGACCAGTGAAGCAGTGTGGAAAAATCCCACCCAAAGCTCCTTGAGATTTGACGCTTACTGTAGAATGTGATTGCTGTGGATCACACTGGTAATGATCAGCTCCCACATGTTATAGCACATCATTTGTGCTGACATCTGTTGTATTTTATTTAACTAATTAGAGCTTCAAATTTTAGTGATATTAAGTCGTTTACCCAGTTAAACTATAAATTTAATACAGTATTTTTCTCTCCCTGATCCTAGTTTAAATTACTGCCTGGTTTAGAGAAAAGAAAACTGGAAGGCTCATCAATCAATCAACCTGATTGATGCCTCAAGATCTTAGCACTCAGCTCTGTCTTTCTCACGCTCCCCCCCGCCCCCTTTGGACAACTCCTTGTCTTGTGAAAAACTAGAACGACACTTCTTGCGTCACTGCACCAAATTCCCCCACTCACTAAATTCCCTGACTTTAGTACTTCGTAGAAGCTGTAGTCCATTGAACTAGCCTCCATGCTACTTACCACAAATACATAGATAACAGTTTACTAATGTGGTATATGTAGTTAGGTCATAGAGGTTTACAGCATGAAAACAGGCCCTTCAGCCTATCTTGTCCATGCCACCCTTGCTTTTTAAAACCCTTAAGCTAATCCCAGTTGCCGCATTTGGCCCATATCCCTCTATACCCATCATACCCATGTAACTGTCTAAACACTATTTAAAAGACAAAATTGTACCTGCCTCTACTACTACCTCTGGCAGCTTGTTCCAGACCCTTGCCGCCTTCTGTGTGAAAACGTTGCCCCTCTGTACCCTTTTGTATCCCTCCCCTCTCACATTAAACCTATGACCTCTAGTTTTAGACTCCCTAACCTTTGGGAAAAGATATTGACTACCTAACTGATCTATGCCCCTCATTATTTTATAGACCTCTGTAAGATCATCCCTTAGCCTTCAATGCTCCAGGGGAAAAAGTCCCAGTCTTTCCAGCCTCTCCCTATAACTCCAACCATCAGGTCCTGACAGCATCCTAGTAAATCTCTTCTACACTCTTTCTAGTTTAATAATATGCTTTCTATGATAGGGTGACCGTAACTGTACACAGTATTCCAAGTGTGGCCATACCAATGTGTTGTACAACTTCAACAAGATGTCCCAACTCCTGTATTCAATGTTTGGCTGATAACATCAAGCATGTTCAATGCCTTCATCACCACTCTGTCCATCTGTGACTCCACTTTCCAGGAGCTATGAACATGTACCCCTAGATCCCTTTGTTCTGTAACTCTCTCCGACACCCTATCATTAACTGAGTAAGTCTTGCCCTGGTTCAGTCTACCAAAATGTATCATTTTGCACTTATTTAAATTAAACTCCATCTGCCATTCATCAGCCCATTGGCCCAATTGGTCAAACCCTGTTGCAATCTGAGATAACCTTCCTCACTGTCCACTATGCCACCAATCTTGGGTTCATCTGCAGACTTACTAACCATGCCGCCTATATTCTCATCCAAATCATTAATGTAAATGACAAATAACACAGACCCAGCACTGATCCCTGAGGCACACTGCAGGTTACAGGTCTTCAGTTTGAAAAATAACCCTCTACAATCACTCTCTGGCTTCTGTCATCAAGCCAATTTTGTATCCGTTTAGCTACCTCACCCTGGATCCTGTGAGATTTATAATTATATTAGATTTGATTTTTTATTTGAATTATTATTGTCACATATATTCGTATGCAGTGAAAAATATTGTTTCTTGCACGAAACATTATTATATAGGGAAGAGGAAAAGGAAATGATGCAGAATGTAGTGTTACAGTCATAGCTAGGGATTAGAGAAAGATCAACTTAATATAAGATAGGTCTATTCAAAAGCCTGATGGCAGCAGGGAAGAAGCTGTTCTTGAGTCAATTGGTATGTGACCTCGAACTTTTATGTCTTTTTCCCAATGGAAGAAGGTGGAAGAGAATATGTCCGGGGTGCTTGCTTATGTTGGCTATTTTTCCAAGACAGCGGGAAGTGTAGACAGTGTCAATTGATGGGAAGCTGGTTTGCGTGATGGACTGGGCTTCATTCATGATCCTTTATAGTTCCTTGCGATCTTGGTCAGAGCAGGAGCTGTAACAAGCTGTGATACACACAGAAGGAATGTTTTCTATAGCTCAGGCAGTATATTTATTTAAGCTTTCAAGAACATTTGTGACTTATCCCTTCTGACAACCCCCATTGGCAAATTGCCCAGGCTTTATAAAAAGACAAAGTACTGCACTCTGCAAAAACTGCTTCGTGTATTTTATTAATTTTCTTCAGATCAATAACTTGATACAATAATATGAGTTTGTGTAACTCGGAATGTAAAAAGAACTATAACTTAAGTTTTTAGCGAAAACCTCAAGACGTTGGATTGGATATTCTGACCTTGCCCACAGCTGGGATTCTTTGGTCCTGCTGATGTAAAATAGAGATTTGGATGAACACCAAATTCTCCATTCTTGTTGGCTTGAAAAGCCAGTGACTTTCAGCTATTATCTATTGCAGCAGTAGTGGGCAACCTGCGGCCCAGGGGCTAGATGTGGCCCATCTGAGTGAGGTTCACAAGACTTTTTGTTGACCGTTGCCCACTTGCAAGGTTGCCAAATTCGACCAATTTACGTCCACAGAATTTTTTTCCTACTGATATGACGAAAGCGATACACATGTAAATTTTATTAAGGGCAAATGAAGTGCTGATTATACACAACATTGGATCTTGAGAGCCACTGTGCCCAAAGTATAATTATTTCTTTTGTTTTTACCATTTGACATTGACAATAGTTTTGTTAATATATAAATGATTAACCGCTTTCTGTAACTTGTGATGAAATATTCTGCTTATAGTAAGAACATAAATAGGAGCAGGAGTAGGCCATCTGGCCCTTCGAGCCTGCCCCACCATTCAATAAGATCATGGCTGATCTGTCGTGGCTCAGTTCCACATTCCCGCCCTCTCCCCATAACCCTTAGTCCCCTCTCGTATCAGAAACCCATCAACCCGCTTCTTAAAAATATTTAGCGAGGCAGCCTCCACCACTTCAACGGGCAGAGAATTCCAGAGATTCACCACCCTTTGAGTGAAGAAATTCTTCTTCAACTCCGTTCTAAACTGTCCCCCCTTTATCCTGAGGCTGTGCCCCCTAGTCCTACTGTCCTTTCTGAGCGGGAAGAGTCTTTCCACCTCTATCCTATCCATCCCATTCATCATCTTATACGTCTCAATCAGATCTCCCCTCATTCTTCTAAACTCTAACGAGTACAAGCCTAGTTTATTCAGCCTCTCCTCATAGCTCAACCCCCTCAACTCCGGCATCAGCCTAGTAAACCTCCTCTGCACTCCCTCCAAGGCCAAAATATCCTTGCGTAAGTGCGGCGCCCAAAACTGCACACAGTACTCCAGCTGCGGCCTCACCAATGCCCTATACAGCTGCAGCAAGACCTCCCTACTTTTATATTCAATCCCCCTCGCTATGAAGGCCAGCATCCCATTTGCCTTCCTGACCACCTGCTGCACCTGCAAGCTGGGTTTTTGCGACTCATGCACAAGGACCCCGAGGTCCCTCTGCACCGTCGCCTGCTGCAGTTTTTCTCCACGTAAGTAATAATCCTTCCTACCATTATTCCTACCAAAGTGGACCACCTCGCACTTGCCAACATTAAATTCCATTTGCCAGTTCCTGGCCCATTCGCCCAGCCTATCTAGATCCTTCTGCAGACTCTCCACACCCTCCACACAATTTGCCATTCCTCCAATCTTGGTGTCATCAGCAAATTTCGACACCATACACTCGGTTCCCTCCTCCAGATCATCTATATAAATGGTAAATAGCTGAGGCCCCAGCACCGACCCCTGAGGCACTCCACTAGTCACCAACCGCCAATCCGAATAGCACCCATTGACCCCCACTCTCTGCCTCCTATTTGACAACCAATCCTCTTTCCACGCTAACACCCTACCCCCAACTCCATGCCCCCTGACCTTCTGCAATAACCTCTTGTGAGGTACCTTGTCAAACATACATATTACATGTATTTAATCTAATTCAAGGGGTCACAGTTCGTGAACAAGCCTGATTTCAGCTTTTCAGCCCACTGAGATGAAGGAGGGCCACTCATGCGGCTCAGTCACCAGGCTAGGTTGCCCACATCTCTATTACACTGTGTCTCCTGGCAAGGCAAGATGGCCAGCAATATCCGTCTGCGCATGCACATTTGTCTGCACGCGGCCAAAGAAACAGTGAGAAATTTTGTCATTCCACACTTGGGTTGTGTCAGGGGCTATTTTTAAATTATAAAATACCATTATAAATTGATGTGGCATGATCGATGAAACGAGTGGAAAACTGCAGTCACACAGATAGGAAATAAGAATATCAACTGGTCCCACAAACATTAGCTGTAGAATAGACAAATGCTATTCCAACCTGTAAAACATCCCACAACATTGCACACTTTATACTGCAGATTTTTATTAGTTTGTGTCAGCTCTTCAGTTGACTGACGTAATATTTCCAACAATGAAGCAAACACAAATAAATACAGAAAGAATAACCTGTAAATGGAAAATGATGGACAGAATAAGCAGGTCCTGCAGCATTTATGTAGAAACTCAGGTTAATAGGTCAGAGCGCTGAACCTTGTCTAAAACTGAAAGCTAAATCCTATCTTCCTCACCAAGGATGTAGTTTATTTTCCTTCATTTCTGTTCTGGCCAGTGCCTCCTCTGCTACTCCCAATGAGGTGACAGAGTAAACAGTATAACTGCGCAGGCACCTTGTTGGCAGAAAACATAGTCTATCTGTTAGACAAAGTACCCAATTTCACTGCGGTTATTGTAAGAATTATCAAAAATAGAATCTTTAGGAAAATTAATATATGCTTTAAAAGAGTGTCTTTTTTTTTCAAACAGGAGAAAGCTACGTTTGTGCATCCAATGAGCCATTTCGTAAAGTAGACTATGCCAAGAATGTCAATCCAAACTGGTCAGTCAATATCAAGGCAGGAACCTCACGCTCTCTTTCATCACTGACATCAAGAAGCGAAGGAAAAGAATCCAAGGATTTTATTAGGCCCAAACTGGTGACTGTTATCCGTAGTGGTGTAAAACCACGGAAAGCTGTAAGGATTCTTCTGAACAAAAAGACGGCTCACTCATTTGAACAGGTGTTAAATGACATTACAGATGCCATAAAGTTAGATTCTGGAGCAGTCAGAAGGCTGTACACACTTGATGGAAAGCAGGTAGGAAGTTCTAATCTGACTCCTTGATCACACAGTATTTACAGAGAAAAGGTGTGTAATTTATGCAATAGCAATGGTTAAACTTTGTATGCCCATAACTAGTTCATGATGACCAGTTTATCTAAACATTCAGTTCTTTCTGACAATGCAACCCATGCTATTTCCAAGGATGACCACAATTTGCATTAGCCCTTAATTAGTTTGTGCAAGGGAACAAATGCAACCAGTAACTCGACATGCTGTATTTATTCTGCATCTGATTTTCTGATGAGCAGTTTGCTGTGCAGAAGCTGGCTTGCAAACTTCCATATTAGCATATAAAAATGATTTTAATATGGCTCTGTGCATAATTTCATGAAGCCTGGTGAGGTAGCACCTAAAAGGTGCCCCTCCTTCATATAAAAAGGGCATGTCTATAGAGACTGGGCCTAGGCCTATTTCATGATTTCTTCAAAGTTTAAACTGGTGTAGAATTGTGGTTTGAACATAAAAACATAAAAACATAAGAACATAAGAAATAGGAGCAGGAGTAGGCCATCCAGCCCTTCGAGCCTGCCCCGCCATTCAATAAGATCATGGCTGATCTGTCGCTGCTCAGTTCCACTTTCCCGCCCTCTCCCTATAACCCTTAATCCCCTCTCCTATCAAAAACCCATCAACCCGCGTCTTAAAAATATTTAGCGAGGCAGCCTCCACCACTTCAACGGGCAGAGAATTCCAGAGATTCACCACCCTTTGAGTGAAGAAGTTCCTCCTCAACTCCGTTCTAAACCACCCCCCTTTTATCTTGAGGCTGTGCCCCCTAGTCCTACTGTCTTTTTTGAGCGGGAAGAGTTTGCTTTTTGGTTACTGAACATTTTCTACTTGGCTGCATTGTACATTGGGTTCCCAGCTTTGGTTTGGCATATTCCTGGAGATTTGATATCATGATACTAGATTACATGGCATTTGACCACGTGACACCAGTTATGCAATGCTTACTCATGTAATGTTCAATCACATGACAACCTGATTGCTGTGCATGCAAGAACTGCACAGTGATGGTTTCTCCTGAGTCATCAATCACTTTAAGTGAGACTAAGTGCCCTTTCTGGCAGACTCCTGCACAAAGTATGAGGATTAGGAACTCTCTTCGTATATTATATATCGCAGCTCGCTTTTATTTGTGGGCTAGTTTCCTGCAACTTGCGCTTTTGAGGCAGACACAGCTTGAAGAGCTGAAATATGCAATGTGGTTAAACAGAATGGGAGGAGAGTCCTACTATTGAGTATTTTATTTGTACTGCATAGTGTGGTGAGGAAATCATATTTTCCAGTTCACACATTCTTCAAGTGTACTTGACCTCCAGGTCCAGAGTATGCAGACCATGCCATGTGGTACCTAAGGATATTTGTCTTTGGTGTTTTTATTTCACCAGAGCTAATGACAGAGCTATACCATCAATTTGCCAGTTGATCTTCAGACTACCTCAATGCTTGATACAGTCACTACTGCCTATATAATGGGTGTGTAGATGTCAACATGATTTGGCGATATATATGGTGGATATTGAAACTAAGGAATTTAAAATATTAGATTTTTGACACAAGTTATCAGATTAACATTACTTTTGGTTAAATCCCTTTGTCTTTGCTTTATTTTTTATATATTTGCACATTAGAGACAGATGCACAGTATTATGGTGCAAAAGAATTCGTCCCAATGGCAAAACCATACCAAAGTGTTGCCAGTCTGATGCAGTCTACTCAGCTCAAATATCTGGCAGCTGAGATGCTGCGGCTGGTGAACAATATGGCATGGGACAACAGGTAATTTTAGCTCAAGAGTGAGGAGAATAAGAACTCAGTAATTAGAGAATTGTGGAAGTAGTGCAGGATGCTGACTTCATGCTGTGGGCCAACCTGATCAAAGTCGCAGAACCCGTGGGCAGGATTTCCTCTGCCACCTTTAGGACCTCAAAGTCAGGGTTATAGGGGATCAGAAACACGAACTGTGTGAGCATGAGTCGCAAAAACCCAGCTTGCAGGTGCAGCAGGTGGTCAGGAAGGCGAATGGGATGCTGGCCTTCATAGCGAGGGGGATTGAATATAAAAGTAGGGAGGTCTTGCTGCAGCTGTATAGGGCATTGGTGAGGCCGCAGCTGGAGTACTGTGTGCAGTTTTGGGCGCCGCACCTGCGCAAAGATATTTTGGCCTTGGAGGGAGTGCAGAGGAGGTTTACTAGGCTGATACCAGAGTTGAGGGGGTTGAGCTATGAGGAGAGGCTGAATAAACTAGGCTTGTACTCGTTAGAGTTTAGAAGAATGAGGGGAGATCTCATTGAGATGTATAAGATGATGAATGGGATGGATAGGATAGAGGTGGAAAGACTCTTCCCACTCAAAAAAGACAGTAGGACTAGGGGGCACAGCCTCAAGATAAAGGGGGGGTGGTTTAGAACGGAGTTGAGGAGGAACTTCTTCACTCAAAGGGTGGTGAATCTCTGGAATTCTCTGCCCGTTGAAGTGGTGGAGGCTGCCTCGCTAAATATTTTTAAGACGCGGGTTGATGGGTTTTTGATAAGAGAGGGGATTAAGGGTTATGGGGAGAGGGCGGGAAAGTGGAACTGAGCCACGACAGATCAGCCATGATCTTATTGAATGGCGGGGCAGGCTCAAAGGGCTAGATGGCCTACTCCTGCTCCTATTTCTTATGTTCTTATGCAACAGTCACACCCCGTGATTTTCCCTGAATTGGCCATTTCGTGGCTGGTGGGCAGGATCGTCATCCAATTAAGGATGACATGCTGCATTTCGAAGTTGAAGTCTTTTCTGCAATGAAGAAGCAGAGGTTTGCTTTCCAAGGCATTAGAGAGATAGGGCATTTAGAATGGAGATGACTGACTCGGCTCAAATTTATTTTAACTTACAAATTCAAAAATCCTCTGAGTAGCGAAGGCTAAGAGTGTTGAGCCTGTGGAATTCATTACCACAGAAAGTAGTTGATGCCAAAACATTGAATGCATTCAAGAGGCAGTTGGATATAGCACTTGGGGCAAATGGGATCAAAGATTATAAGGAAAAAGTAGAATTGGGTTTTTGGGTTGGATGATCAGCCATGATCTTAATGAATGGCAGAGCAGGCTTGAATGGCCAAATGGTGGTCTCCTGCTCCTACCTTCAATGTTTCTATGTTATGCAGTTATGTTCTTAAGGTCGTTCATGGTTCCCACCTGTAGCTGACCAACCCTACACCTCCCCATATCCCCCAGTCCCAGTTGCAGTACTGATCTCTTTCTGAATGTTCAGCCTTGTCTGAGTACCACTGCATAGTGTTGTCCTGATTATGGAGGCAGTCACTGGGAGGATGGAAAAATCCCACTCAGTGTCCTAGTGCTGTCTATCTGGCCATCAGCTGCCGGGTTTCCTTAGCCCTACAAAATCAGGCCTGCAGCCATCAAATTTAAGTGGCTGCCAAAATCTGCAGAACACAGCCTAATAAACATGATGGGCCAGAATTGACTGTAAAAATAACATTGAGGCGAAAACACTGGCCACTCTTACGTCCGCACAAATCGGATTGTAACTTCAGGAAAGCATGGTTGTGTTGTTAAATGTGGAAATCAGAAAATTGTTGTCCGAGATATGACACACAAATTGTATAAAAAAGGCATCTTGCCATCAGACTCCCCTTTCAAATATGTCGAATGGTGTGAGGTTTCTGCTTTTACGCTGTAGAAAGGCACTAAATTTTGCATAGAAAGACTTGTTTATTTTCGTCTAAATGTCACTTCTAATGTCATAGTAAGTTTGAATTAACCAGATAAACTTTCTGACACTGAAAAGCAACCACTATTGGTGTGAAATTTTGTTCTTCCAAATTTTAATTATTGGAGGTTTAAAAAATATGGAAGCGTTTACTGTTTCTATCGTTTTTCTTCTCCCTCTTAATTCTATCTTTCTTTACCTGATTTTATATTAAATTCAATATCCTACTGAACTTTCTGGTTCAGGCTTTGCACAGCTCATTGGCAACTCTTCAGTCTTATTGGTTATTAGACATTGCTTGTCCTATTCATGTCCCAGATACACTGCACCTTTTGGACCAGGAACTTCCAATTAAAATATAAATCTCAATATTTATAGGATTCTTGCCTGCTCTGGCCAGGAACCGGATGGGGCTGGCAGCATGGCCTGAGAGGATCACAACAGATTTGGCAACTGGTACACAACCTGTTTTTCTGCCGACTACCAATTCTGCAGCCCTATGTGATGCTCAGCAGAAACTGGTGGACCCAGAGAATTCCATCCCCCCACTCCATATTTGAAAATGAGAAATTTCAGCTACTGAGGGGGAAAAAGTAGCAAATTATTTCTTTTCAACATGTGGTTTGAATATGTTTGTACTTTTAGTTTCTTTATTGCATATTTTTTGCAATGGTTAACTTTTTTCAACTTCTTTCAGGATTGGCCGTTTTCAGAAATTCTTAATAGTTCTTAGTGTCAGTTTCTGATTGCTCTTCATGCTTACAATTCCCCACCAACGTGATTTGCTGTTTATATTTTGAAACAATCAGCACAAAAGCAAAATATGTGGCAACAAGAACTGTAATAGTCAGTATATGTGCACTAGAAGTGAGGTTTCTCAGTTTTGATGTAGCAACTCTTAATAAGGAAATCAATAGACAATAGTGTCTACTTTCTGGAAAAAGATATTTAAAAAATCTTAAGCAAAAATAGATTATGCATTCTGAGTGAGTGCTCTGATCACCTTCATTTTTGCTTCCTCCCTCTGGGTACTCAAGATTTGTTGAAACTGACGCTGGCATCCGTCTGCATTGACCTAGTCTGACCCAGTGCGTTCAGTCTCTAAGATCGCTACTGGAGTGCTGTACCTGCTCTGACACAGTCGTGACAGCCAAGTGGAATCATGAATTTTCAACCCTCTGTGTGATCTGCATAAACTGCAAATTAGAATCAGTGAAAGAATCACCTGGATTTTCAGAGTTGAAACAACATCTGGGCCATTTAAAAATGGCAGGTAGGATCTGATGTTCCAGGATTAAAGCCCCTGTATTCAGTACCCCCCAGTTTTCTCTGGTGCAGGAGAAGGGTGAAGGCAGCAAGTCCGTATCCTGCACTCACAACCTGGCTGTGTTGCAAGGATAAGCATCTTCAACCTTGCTGCACTGTTCATGGAGTTGGGTGAGTTTTTCTACGCCTTAGGGTTTCTCAGCCCCTCAGGAGTTGTGAACCAGAGTCTACATTCAGGAACTTCTTGAATGCTACAGTCTACCCTTGTCCTTCCATGCCTGCATGCTCACTTCATTCCTGGGTGGCAAGTCAGAAGATTGGACAGAACATATAAAACAGCAAAGTATGTCGAGAAGATTAATAGGGTGGTAAAAATTAGAGTACGAGTGAGAGCCAGCTAAAAATATATCAGCAGATGGTAAGAGTTTCTAAAGACTTTTAAAAAGAAAAGAGTTAAGAAACTGAATGTTGGTCCTATTGAAAGTGAATCTGGAGTCAATAATGGAAAATAAGGAAATGGCAGATGAATTTAACTGGTATTTGGCATTGCTTTTCACTCTCGAGGATACAAATAACATTCCAGATACATCAGATAATCAGGAATTGGAAGGGAGGGAGAAACTTAAGAAAATTACAATCACCAGGGAAGTGATGCTGAGCAGATAGTTGGAATTGTGAGTTGACTAGTCCCTGGGTCCTGAAGGATTTAATTTTTGATTCTTAAAAGAAATGGCTAATAAGGTAGTTGATGTATTGCTTTTAACTTTCTAAAATTCACTAGGTTCAGGGAATGTTCCATTTATTCAAAAAGGGAGCGAGACTGAAAGTAGGTAACTATAGGCCAGTTAGCTTAACATCTGTCATAAGGAAATGCTAAAAGCTATTACTAAAGATGTTGTAACAGGGCACTTAGATAAATTTAAGGTCATCAGGCAGAGTCCACGTGGTTTTGTGAAAGGAAAATCATGTTTAACCAATTTTTTGGAATTCTCTGTAGAAGTAACAGGCGATGGATAAAACAGAACCGGGGATATACTGAACTTAGATTGTCAGAAGGTATTTGATAAGGTGCCTCATCAAAAGTTATTGTGGAAAATAAAAGCTCATGATGCAGGGCATAATATATTGGCAAGGATTGAAGATTAACTGACCAACAGGAAATGGAGAGTAGGCATGAATGGGCCATTTTCTAACTGGCAGCATGTGACAAGTGAGACTCATAAACAATGGGTCTCACTCACCCAATTTTCCTTCAACCGTGGGAGCAGGAGGAGAGAATGTGAAGAAGGAGATTTATTTATCTAGGCTTTCATCAAACTCTGCTGAATCTAAATTTCAACATATTTGCTGGATATTGTTTTGTTGAAGAAAATCCCTGTGTTGTCTCAGTCCATCTTAAATCAAAAACCTTGTTTTCCATTGTGGGGGGGTAGTTCTGATCTCCCACTGTAACTCTGGCAGAAGATGGTCAGAATTCCCAAGAATAGAATGACGACGGAAGATCACTGTTTACCCTGGTTCCCTGGAACTTCCACCAAAGTTATAATGCAAGGTCAGGAAACCCACATCGCAGTTCTACTGCAAAGAGTGCTGTGCTCCACAGGAAACTGAAGCAATTACCACTATTGAGGAATTTAAGAAATGAAGTAAACAACAGCTTGAGATTTCCATTAAGGGAAGTACACACCATGGGGTAGAGTTTCCGCTTGGGGCACAGTTGCCACTCTGGGCAGACTGGAAGCTAGTTTTGAGTTTTTTTTAATCCTGAGTTTCAATTCAAATTGATTTGTGTATCACCAATCCCAAATTCTGAGCCAGTGCACTTAGACAATAATTTAAAGCATTTATTTAGAAGTTTGCTTTAGAAACATAGTTCTTAATATATTTAAGAATGAACACTTGGTGCAGTTTAATCAGTACTGCTGAAAAAGTGTCAATTCACTGCCTGTAACCCATTTCAAATTCCTGAAAATTATTTTCAAAAGTATATAGAATCATTTGCTGGCTGTATTGGGATACGAGTCAATTTCCATACTAAATAAAAAATGCACTCAGTTTTTTTCAAAACACGCCTATTTGGATTTGATTTATTATTGTCACATATATTGAGATACAATGAAAGCCTATTAGCTTTCTTATACCCAGAAGAACTCCTTGAAAACCTGCAAACAAACGCAATTAGCAAACACACTCTCTTTGGTGATTAGTTTGATCTGGGATGTGGCCAGATTTGTGGACGGGGTTAGCTTCGAATACAATGGCTCAGGTTTTCATCCCGAGATTCCTGCTTCTATTCCCGTCATGCGGGATTTTCTAAGATCCTGGGGTAAAGGTGCATGTAGCAAGCCCGGACACAGCAATCCCACCCTTGCTAATTCTCTTGTCAGGGTGGGCATTTTTTGAAACCCCCGCTCCCCCACTACTTTCAGTTAGTCAGTCTTCGGTGACAGTGGTGAAGGATGAGTATGGGTCTGACAGTCATCATTAAAGCAGGGTTGATGTCCCATTAAATGGGGACTGGCATTCTAGCCTGCCCTACTGTCACCCTCCAGAAGCCGCAAACCTAATTCCATCCTGCATTCGCTTCCTCAATGGAAAAATGTATCTCCTTTTAACAGGAGATGCTCTCCCAGATCAGGAAGTTTCCTGGTGCAGAAACTACATCCTCATTCCTGGTACATAGTATGATATTGAGATCACCTCTGAAGATGGTAAATGCTTTTTCAAACATCATGGATGCACAGCATTGGACAATAACAGCAGATTGGGGAGATTTGAATAAGGTGCTGTTTTGACACTCGGAACAGGTTCCTTATAGTGTGGCTTTTATGCCTTCCATTTATTGCGCTGTTCAACTCATGTAGTGCGTATCAAACGAAAGTACTGAAAGTACAACCACAATCCCCTTCACGTTACAGTCAACCATACCAAATTTGACCTCAAATCTTTCAGAATGTTTCTCTGTCACATTTCACATGGTTTCCTTGCTGCTTCTTTTCCTGTTTAAAATACTATTATAGACTTGTTCTGAAAACAGTCTTTTACCAGCCTGAATTTTGTTCATAACTAAATGCTTCTTTTTTGTTGCATTAGAACAAACAGCTGTTTAAGAAATTACCCATGTTTAAAGCAGGTGCTGACATTTGACCTCAAAATGTAGAGTGCCTCTGAACATTGTCTAGCTCTGGGCAATAATGAATTAACTGTGTCCATTATGAGCTCCCATGTCCTACTTAAGAGCAGTTTTCTGTGAGAAGGCATACAAAGATGGCCTTAAGATGATATTGCTTAATTTATTCTTTTAAATTGGAAACATGAGGCACTCAATGCAAGCAGCTCCAAATCCTGCTGTGTTCCCCAAGTGAGGCAAGTCTCTCAGCCAACCATTGATTTGCTGTAAGAATTTGTAAAACAGAGGCAACAGAGGGACTGTGAAGGGCAGGTCATATAAATTGCACTTGTCATAAATATTAAATGAAGACCTTCTAGTTTCAATTTGTTACTTTTGTTTTAAAATAAATATTATTCATACCAGATTTTAGGTTGCAGGAAACCCTCAAAGGATGCTGATGTCATTGGGGATTTTCCTCAGTTGTAGTAAGTTCCAGATTCTGTAGATATTTTCTTTGATATTGAGTTATGCCTGCACTGCACACTTAATGGCTTGTTGTAAAATGCTGTTCAACCCTTTAGCGACTGCACCCTTTATTATTACCAAGCCAAGCCCCACAATTTTCTGCATGCCTTTTTGTGTTATAATGTTTTTAATTTAGAATATCTGCCTTTTAAAATTATCTTTAAAGCTGCTAATTTATTCTTATTAATTGTCCAAAAAATATTATCCCCTCCCTCTCCTCCCCCAACCACAAAGTTAAATCAGGTACCCAAGCTTGTGCCTCTTGTACTGTTTTTGTAGAAAACATTACCCAGTTAGTTCTGTGTTTCTGACTGGTCCTGTGCATAGCTCCAGCTCTGTCTCTAGCCCCAGTGTTCTGTTTCTATCTTTTTGATTTTGATCATGTTTTTCCATGAGGCAGAATGGCCAAATGCTGTCAAGATAATATTAGGATTAACCCTGGGTCTCTGCAAAAACAAATGAACAAAAACAAAATTACTTCTCATATTAGCTCAGAATAGAAGCTTGTTCTGGCACTGCTTGCCTATTATCTCTTAATTGCACCCTTTTAATACACATCTGCTTAGTTTTTGATAGGACCTGTGTCACCTCTAAATTTCTGGGTGGTAGCAGTAATATGTTGTGGTGTACATCCCCTTTAAATACTGCCTGACGTTCCCTTTCTTCATCCTCCTCCTCCCTCATGATGACAATAGAGTCTGCCACACTTGTCCCTGTGGGGAGTGATGGTCAGAATAAAAACTAAGACTGCCTGACTAAATGTAAAAAAAAAGTCACTGAAAATTATCTTTCCCAGCTGCACTCTAGCTCAAAAACTCCTCACTTCCACCAGTGCCAGCTTAGTCTGGCAACATCTGCATTGTATATTTTTCATTCTGACATATCCTGTGTACGTGGTGAGCTGAAAACCTTGAAATTCAGGGTGCCAGCACATTAGTCCTTGTTTACATACATTTTAGTTAGATGCAGGGAACTGGCCAGATGGGTCATTGGAAGGGCCAAGTCATGTTAGGAAATAGGGCAAATCAGCTTCCACCCCAGTTTGCTGCACTGAAAATTTAGTTGCTCTGAAGTTATGCGGTTGAACTGCCGCAAATGGCCAAGAGCTTTATGTGCTGTCATCAAATAAGTGCATTCTATGACAATCAAACACTACCTTTTTTTAGCATCTGATGTCTTTTGGTTGGATTGCACGTTTTCAATAATTACAAAGAACATGGCTCTGACAATGAATAATAATGTGATATTGAGTACTCCATTTAAAAAGCAACCTCTTGGGTAATTATCACCTTGGGATATTTTACTCTGCAAAAGTGGCGTTCAAACTCTGCTGCCCATGTTCTAACTGGCATCGGGTCATGTTCATCCATCCTACCTATGCTCACTAACATACCTTGCACCTAATTATGCAAAACCACAATTTTAAGATCCTCGTCCTTGTTTTCAACTCTCTCTATACTTTCACTTCACCCTCCTCCAGCCCTGAAAATCTCCGAGATATTGGCTCGATCTTACCTCTTGAACATCCTTAATTTGAATTACTCCAACATTGGTGGCCATGCCTTCTGCTTTTAAAATACTAAGCTCTGCAATTCCCTCCTTAAAGTTCTCTGCCTCTTCAGCACTCTTTCCTCCTTTAAGCCTCTCTTTGAAACTTACCTCTTTGTTCAATCGTTCAATTTGTTCAATCTGCTGAAATGGCTTAGACTTGCGTCACCAAAGCAGGTAGTGAATTGAGAAAATTTCTGAATCAATCCCCCCCACCCCACCTCCACACAGCTCAGAAGAAAGTTCCCACAAAAGTAGTATCTCTGTTCTCAGTTTCACAAAAATTTAAGTGGTTTCAAGGGCTTGTGATTTCTGCTACTGATACTTGAAAGGATCTGGATGATTGACACTTTTTTTGCCCTGTAGTGAAATGACATTTCAACACAGAGAAAGTAATGAATTAATCACTTTTAAAGTTTTTCTTTACACATGTTATTGTCACTGTAGGGTTCACTGGTTATGTACAGTGTGTTATGGGTCAATAGGCATGGGATCATGAGTTACCATTGGTCTGGTCGAGGGGCATAGCGTGGCATAGCGTTCATGAGGAGCCATGGGATGTCAGTGGACCGCCATAATTTGGCTTGTGGGAATGAGGGGATATAAAGTGGGTGTAGTACCATAGTCTGGAATGGGGGGCATGAGGGGCCATGAGACTTGAGTGGGGTGTGGCATAGGGAGCATGGAGAATGGATGGAATGCCAAAGCTTGACATTGGAGACATGAGGGGTGATGGGGGTTGGATGAGGGGCATAGTCTGAACAAAGCAGTATGAAGGGCCATGGGGAGTTGGTGGAGTGTCATAGCTTGACATTGGAGTGATGATGAGCTCTGGGGGTGGGGCACAGCGTGTAAAGGGGGCATGTACTCTTGGGGTGTATGGGGGGCAGAGACGGCATAGGTTGACATAGAATCTTCTGAACTTGTTAAGGACCTTCTGAACATAATCTTTTACAAGTTTCCCACATGCAGATGAGGGTTCCTGCCTTGTCTGAGAGGCTGTGAACCAGGGCTCTTTGGAAACCTGGCCTGATTCAATAAAAATTGTGGAGGAGGAGGACGTGCCTATACCTGTAATGGAACCAACCAGTTCAGGAATGCTGGATCTGGGCTTTTGAGGCGAACCAGCCCGCATTTTTTAAACATGTTCCCAAAAATCAGTCAGCCCCAGAAAAGAGTTCGGAATCCTGGAGTCAGGATATTTTTAAAGAATTCCCAAGTCATCAGGACTTCAGCCCAATATCTCCTTGTGTGGTTTGATGTCAAATTCTGTTTGATAATGCTCCTTTGACAGCACCTCTTGGACTTTTTCAATATTAAACCGAGCTATTAAAATACAGCGAAGGTCTAGTGGCGCAGTGGGTAGCGTACCAGCCTCTGAGCCAGAGGCTCTGGATTCAAGTCCCACAGTAAGAAGTCTCACAACACCAGAGTTCTTACTTTGCTTACCTCAGTCTCACACCGGCATCTCCACTTCAAGTTCCACCCTAGGACTTGATGGCCAAGGAAGATGCATTCATAACGAGGTCAAACGCGTTAACCTGTAAATCCTTCCAAATACCTCAATGGCTGACAGTGAGAGCAGGACAGACTTTTGCTTAGCTGCATTTAACATGGAGCCATGCCCCTCAATCTGGTGATAGACTGTTCTGGGAATTACTAGCAATGAAAACAGACGAAAGTCTGCCTTGGTGCACTGCTAGGTGTGGGAGGCGAATTGGAATTAAAATACAAGTCCTAATTCATATGTTCATATCTAAGTTAAAAGCAAAATACTGTAGATGCTGGAATCTGAAACCAAAAAAGGAAACACTGGAAAATCTCAGCAGGTCTGGCAGCATCTGTAAGGAGAGGGAAAAAGCTGATGTTTCGAGTCTGGATGACCCTTTGTCAAGGCAGATATCTAAGTTGTTGCTTTAAAATAGTTTCACATTGTTATTATCATAATGCATCAACCCATGTCCACCGGTGTTCTTTAAACTGTATATACTCACATAGCAGCCCAAAAGTTCCTATGCAGACTGTATGCACATTTTAATGCATGTGCGCAACTGCAGAATAAAAGTTAATGGAGCCATGCACTTAAATCATCTGTGCACTACAGAAAAATGAGGATATGTTGATGTCCACCCAAGAAGAAAGTTGGGTGTGGCTGACCCCAAATTTACAATTGTTAGAATGTTAAGTGCTGTGTTTCACATTATTTGCCACAGTTGCTCAGTCAACCACTTCTGGGATCAATTAATAGTATTAGCAAGGTAATATCCTAAAGGGACCCGTTCCTACAACTGCACCAAAACACATAAGGTCCAAATTAAGCTTGCTCTTAAGGACTAGCTTTCATCTGCTGCAAACTGATTTACATAAATATCTCGACACCCATTAGCCCACAATTATGCCGAATACGTGGCCTACCACAGTTATGGTTTGGCCTGTTATTGATTAGAAGTGGCATTATTGCACTATTATCAGTCTGCATGAAAACCCTTATAATTATTTATTGTTTTTCATTGCCAACAGATTGTGGATCAATTTGACAGCTGTAAAGAAAACACATATACAGTACATGCTCTGGTTAATGATCAGTTTGGCTTTCTAGAAATCAGTTCATCATCTCATGCACTCTTGTCTAATATTTGAATCTGTATGATAAATTTACCAGCTCGATATTGAAGTGGGAAGATTAGCCAGCATAAGTCAATTACAAACCATAATTCTCTTTTAATTACATGATAAAATCATAAGTTAGAAATAACATATCTGGGAGATGATCTAATTATGTTGTCCAGATATCCACAATGTCAAAATTAGGCTTTAGTTTAGAACTAGTTCAAATATTTCAGTATTTTTCAAAGAACTAGTAACACAAAAATGTAAGTAAACAGTTTGATTGAACCAGATCAATTAGTTTAGGTGGTTAAATTGATTCATAACAAAGCTAGCATCAAAGATCAATGTTGGGAGGACGATCTGCGGAGAACAGAAGCATAACAGGCTATACCTTATCTCTCTGTCAGGATTGAATTTTCCATTGTGTCAATCATATCTTCTCTCCCAAAATAAGTTACATTCACAAAGATATTTAGCATTTCTTTGACACAGACATGAGTGCCCTGTGTGTTGACTGTTCAGTTGCTCAAAGGTTCAACATAAATACAGTATCCTAAAACAACATCATAGTCAGGCTTTGTGGAATTTTTTGCTGCGATTAAACAAGATTTGTTCTCCCAAAAGCCAGAAATTCCAGACCTGTAAATCGTTACAAACATCTCAGTCCTCAGCGTGACTCCTTTTACAGACTTTACAGACTTTTCTTTGATCACTTTGTTTGACTTCTCTGTTTGCACACTAAATTGCACATGCCCAAGTATGAAGCTGGAAATGAATAATATTCTTTAATGCTTCATGGCCTTACAACAAATGTAGTTCAGGTCAGGTTTGACTAATCTAATTGAATTTTTTGATGACGTGACAGAAGGCTGGTGAAGGGAGTGTGGTGGATGTTGTCTGTATAGATTTTAAGAAAACGTTTGATAATGTACTACACGAAAGACTGGCTAACAAAATTGAGTCTCATGGAATTGGAGGGTCAGTGCCAAATTGGCATAAAAATGGTTCAAAAACAGAAAAGAGCGAGTCTTGGTAAACAGTTGTTTATTAGATAACAAATGAGAGTCATCCCTCGTCATCTAAGTGGCCTGACCTTGATTCTCTTATCTTTCTCCTGAATATGAATGCACCCAACCTGTACCTGAAACATGATTACTTTAAAGATCATTATCCCTAACAATATTTTGATATTTAAACTCTTCTAATATCACCACTGTATGGTCCTTGCACATCTCTATCACTGTCCAGTAGATGTGTCCCTCTGTCTCTTTCATACTATAGCTCTGGTAGCATGATCATCCCCCTTTTTGTTTCTGAACTCTACTAAATGGATTCTGTCTTTGCTCCCCCTCCAGGAAATCCTATTTTCCCAACACTGCAACATCTTTCCTAATCAGTAGTGCTGAACCACCTCCCCTTTTCTTCCCCTTCTCCATTTTTTGCTTAACACTGTGAGCTGAATTTTTGCTCCTGCATTGGAATCCTAGTCTGGAGAATTTCCAGTTCCTCCAACCCAGTTCAATGGCCTGATTTTCATTCTGTTGAGTTGTTAGCAGGGGTGGTCATGGGAGATCGAACTGGAGTTGGATCGCTGCCTCTGGAAAGGGCTCAGCAGCAGTCACAGGGCCTGATGGGTGCTGAGGCGGGCTGGTTAAAAGGTCCGCTGCAGTGCTCTGGGTCTACATCCCAGTTGTAAAAAAAAAGCAATAAAACCAAAAAAAACAGCTTTCACCCCACACCCTCTACAAACTCTCTATTCCTCATCCACACCAAATCATGCCACCTCATGCATACCACTCAACCCTTGTGGCCCTTTATAATCTCTACACCAAGTTAGTGCCAACTCATGCAACCAATGCCCTCACACCTATCGCCCTTTGTCCTTACACTGTCAATGCCAACTCACCCAGTATCCATCATGGGCAGATCTCATGAGATAAAATAAATTTCAAAGTGTATATTGCTAACCACTATTTAATTTTTAAAAATTCTCATTCATAAAAACTTATTCAGTATGTTTATATTCCTTTAATACTTGATCCCTCATAAAACAACTATTTTCTTCAATTCCTTATTAAATGTAGGGGGAATTGTCTGGCCTTCCCACAATATATTTCTCATGATGGGGAGGCAGAATGCTGTTTGCTGTTTGCTGGTGGCAGGATCCTTTGATCCCACTGCTGTCAGTGGCATTTCCCATTGTCTACACCCATGCCACCAGGAAACCAGAGGCTGAGGGTGGGCTGTCAGCAGGACCAGAGGATCCTGTGGCATGAACAGCTGGAGTATTCTGGAAAATACTCGTATTCATAGACCCACATCAAAAATGGCTAATCTCTTTTATAAACGCTTGGATCTGTCAGTCAAACTGTGAACTTAAGAACATAAGAACATAAGAAATAGGAGCAGGAGTAGGCCATCTAGCCCTTCGAGCCTGCCCCGCCATTCAATAAGATCATGGCTGATCTGTCGTGGCTCAGTTCCACTTTCCCGCCCTCTCCCCATAACCCTTAATCCCCTCTCTTATCAAGAACCCATCAACCTGCTTCTTAAAAATATTTAGCGAGGCAGCCTCCACCACTTCAACGGGCAGAGAATTCCAGAGATTCACCACCCTTTGAGTGAAGAAGTTCCTCCTCAACTCCGTTCTAAACCGCCTCCCCTTTATCTTGAGGCTGTGCCCCCTAGTCCTACTGTCTTTTTTGAGCGGGAAGAGTCTCTCCACCTCTATCCTATCCATCCCATTCATCATCTTATACGTCTCAATCAGATCTCCCCTCATTCTTCTAAACTCTAACGAGTACAAGCCTAGTTTATTCAGCCTCTCCTCATAGCTCAATCCCCTCAACTCCGGTATCAGCCTAGTAAACCTCCTCTGCACTCCCTCCAAGGCCAAAATATCCTTGCGCAGGTGCGGCGCCCAAAACTGCACACAGTACTCCAGCTACGGCCTCACCAATGCCCTATACAGCTGCAGCAAGACCTCCCTACTTTTATATTCAATCCCCCTCGCTATGAAGGCCAGCATCCCATTTGCCTTCCTGACCACCTGCTGCACCTGCAGGCTGGGTTTTTGCGACTCATGCACAAGGACCCCGAGGTCCCTCTGCACCGTCGCCTGCTGCAGTTTTTCGCCATGTAAGTAATAGTCCTTCCTACCATTATTCCTACCAAAGTGGACCACTTCACACTTGCCAACATTAAATTCCATTTGCCATTTCCTGGCCCATTCGCCCAGCCTATCTAGATCCTTCTGCAGACTCTCCCCACCCTCCGCACAATTTGCCTTTCCCCCAATCTTGGTGTCATCAGCAAATTTCGACACCCTGCACTCGGTTCCCTCCTCCAGATCATCTATATAAATGGTAAATAGCTGAGGCCCCAGCACCGACCCCTGGGGCACCCCACTAGTCACCAACCGCCAATCCGAATAGCACCCATTGACCCCCACTCTCTGCCTCCTATTTGACAACCAATCCTCTATCCACGCTAACACCCTACCCCCAACTCCATGTCCCCTGACCTTCTGCAATAACCTCTTGTGAGGTACCTTGTCAAACGCCTTCTGAAAATCCAGAAAGACCACATCCACCGGCTCTCCTCTATCCACTGCCCTAGACACATCCTCATAGAACTCCAGTAAATTTGTCAGACACGACTTCCATTTAATGAAACCGTGTTGCGTCTGCCCTATCAAGCAATTCCCTTCAAGATGCCTCGCAATTTCCTCCTTAATGACGGATTCTAACATTTTACCTACCACAGACGTTAAACTAACCGGCCTATAATTCCCCGCCTTTTGCCTGGCACCCTTCTTAAACAACGGCGTAACATTAACATAACTTACAGGCTCCCTACTATAATAACAATAGATTGTGAAAGCGACCAATCAGATCTAATGCCATAATGATAAACATCAGGCATATATCAGCAGATAGTCCGTAAAATTGCAAGTGAATTACAGCCAGCAGTGGTTTTTCAAAATTTAAAAGGCTTGGGGATTGAAATTGGATCGGCACAGTGGCTAGCACTGCTGCCTCACAGCTTTAGGGACTTGGGTTCTATTCCAGCTTGGGTGACTGTCAGTGTGGAGTTTGCACGTTCTCTTTATATGTTTCCTCTGGGTGCTCCAGTTTCTTCCCACATTCCAAAAATATTTGGTTAGGTTAATTGGCCATACTAATCCAGGCACTGGCGAGGTAAATACAGGGGGCTGCAGGGACAGGGTTTGGGTAGGATTGTTGTTGGTGCAGACTCAATGAGTCGAATAGCTTTCTTCTGCACTGTAGGATTCTATGACTCTACAATTCTATGAAATGACTTGTTACCTTGACAGTTCCAGTGAGCTGATCTACCTCTTTATGCACATTCATGTCTATACTTACCTCTCCTCAAGGGCACCTTACCTCTCCAAGAAACTCTGGCAGCTTTAGACATTTTTCTCAAATGCCTAAATTCTGTGAGTTATGTTTTGGAAATCCCAGTAATGAAAATTGCAGCTCTTTGAAGGCAGTTGCCCTTTTACATGTGCAGCTCCATCTGTGAACTACAGATATGCAAACTGTTTTGGCTAAGACACAGAGCCCTTATGGCTTTGTGAAAATTCAGGCCTTTCTGTCCTTAAATATTCGGTGTCCAATCCTCACCATTTTAAAATCACTCCCTGCCAATTTAGTTTAAATTCTTCATAACTATACTCGTAAACCTTGTTGTGAGCACATTGGTCCCAGTCCCATTTGAATGGATGCCTCCTTCTGCAGAATTGTTCCAATGGCCCAAAGTTTGAACTCCACCTCCCTGCAACAAGCCTCAAGCCATGCATTCATCCTTCCTCGATTGATCCACTTTGCTAAGTTACTGCCAGGAGCTGAATTTGGAAATTACTCCCACTATATCATAGGGCTATCCACAGTTCACTTGGAATATTACTTTCTCACAGACGTCAAGTAGTTAGATTGCCATGTCTTTTGTTTCTCAATTTAAATTGGCTACTAGTTACAAGGTTAGTGCTAAGCAGTAGAAATTGCTAGTTCACTGACTATGGTGAAACTATTTAAGCTTCATCTTCGTGTTTTAGTGGAAAACACCTTGCACACACAGGTGAATTGCTTCATTGATATATTTACAAATATCTACCTCCACTCTGTACAAAGCTCAACAGTCTTTCTTCAAATTCTGGCACAAATTTAATCAGGCACAGCACATCCTTGTGCAGCCTCTGGTTTTTGATAGGGCAATTGCAAATATGCTTTGACTTTGCCATAAAGAATTTTGAGAAGGTTACCTTGTGCAGTGAGCTGTGCCATATCCACTTCTACTTTCCACCTGGAATGTGGCTGGATGCTGTTTGTCCTTGCCATTACATTGGAGCTACTTGTCACTGGTTGGACTTGTTTCGTTTTGCTAGCCTGGAGTTGTTATTCCAATTAGTTGGGCTGACCATGATGATTGTTCTGGTTTTCCAGATGCTGAAATCATACTCGTTCATCTCTATTGCACACCGTTTTACTAGGTAATTAATAAGCATTGACCAAGAAAATGAAGCACGCACAACTTTAAAAGAATACTTGCATTTTTGTCTTCATTTTATCAACAAATGCACAAATAGGTTAAATTACAGATACTTCCACCATGTTCATATATATGCGGCGATCATGAGCCCAACAATCATTTTTTAGTTTACATAATCAAAAATGCAATTAAATGATTTCTGGATTTCTTTTAACTGTAAGTGCCTGGTGTACCCAACAAGACTGTGCTGGGTTATTATTATACAGTTACATCTCAACCAATTGGCCTAGCATTTTGATTTTGTTTCTACTTTAACAGCATTACAATTAATCCGGGACATGTAATAAGTCTTTGGAGGCAGAAGCCCCTTCACCAAAATCCTTTTATTTGCAAACTCTAACAGCAGTACGTAGAGTGCTTTCACATAGTGGTCTACCTTTGGTGATGTTAGAGGAACTAACACTCCCAGTTAAATACAAGACAAAGATCCCCAGGTTGGCTCATCAATTGGATCATTTATCAGAGATATCTTTTTTCCCCCAAATAAACAAAATCAAATTAATTTAGGGACAGATCCTTAATCAGGGAGTTCATACTCCGACAAGTCAACCTCAATGGCCTGATTGAAATCGTTACAGGACAACTGATGACCTGCTGGGATAACTAACCTATCAAACACTGATAGCCAAGTTCTGCACACATGAGGACAGCCTCAACGGGGATCTTGGGTTCATGTTGCACTATCTGCAATCCCCATGACTTGCCTGGGCTTGCAACATCTCACTTATTGTCCTGTCTGGAGACAATACACATCTCTTTAACCTATGCCTAATGCTATCTCCACTCACATTGTCTGCATCTTTAAGACTTGAATAGCAGGTTAGCTGTAAAGACTTGCATTCTAATCAGTATTCTGTAAACTGTGTGTGACTTCATATGCCCTTCTCTGATCAGAACCTTCCACATACCTGATGAAGGAACCGCCTTTCCGAAAGCTTGTGGGTTTACTATCAAATCAACTGGTTGGACTTTAACCTGATGTTGAGACTTCTTACTGGGACGACTGGCAGCCAGACAATCAAAAGGGATTTTGTCAGCTTCTCTGCAATGAAATCAATTAAAACAACAGCTCTGATGAAGAGTCATCCTGACTCAAAACATTGGCTCTTTTTTCTTCCCTTCACAGATGCTGTCAAAACTGCTGAGATTTTTCAGCATTTTCTGTTTGTGTGTGGGAGAGAAAAACAAGATGTTTTCATGTTTGTTACCGTATTGATTTTTTTTTAACTTGGAGACTTTACAGCATAAACATTGCACTTTTCCTCCTACCATTGGTTTGTACACTTGTATCGGATTAGTGGTACAGTGGACATTACGGCACCAACTGCAAACAAAACATTTAATTGTCTCTCAATCACCAGTTCATTCCAATGAATTTACACAATTTTGAACATATTTCCTTATTTTAGCAATAATATTCTAAATCTTATATCCTCATTTTGAGTGATGGGACTGGAAGGGGCGCAGTTCATTGCATTGCTCCTTCCACAGTCATAACAAACTAAAAGTTGCCTGATGTTTAGGATTAACAACACAATCTTTGGGGAAAAAAAGCACATCTTTTTTTCATTAAAATTTGTTTCATTACAGTTCTTTCATGTGACATTAGACCTAATCAGGTAAATTTTTGTTCTGTAAAGCAAGCAATGAAATTATAACAAATGCAGCTTTTTGTAAGGCTTTTTGACATTGGGAGAACTTTTTCTCATGCTCACTTTATTTGAATCCATGTTCCATTAAGGAGATGCTTGTCTTCATAACACATTGCCCAGTAAATGTGAGTGCATCCTTTTGATGCCATTTTGAGTCATCAGATAAACCATATTCTTTTAAATGAACAGAATGTCATTTTTAAAATTATATATTGAAACCTGTTATACATCACAGTGCATGTGGCATTTAGAGAGACTGTTAATGTTGGGTCTTAAATTGGCTTGACATAGCTTGTGCTGTTACAACAACAATGGAACAGTGTACCATCTTGAAACAATTACCACCCATTTGGCAGGATATCACTGAACATTTCAAAACGTAACATTCCCATGGGAAAGTGAAACAAGCTGATTTCTGTTCCTCCTTGTTGAATTGTCCTTTCTCCATATGATTTTAATTCTGTAAACTTCAGGGTTCAGATGATTAGGAAAAAGAAAGTACTTTAGCAATCAGCATACATTGTGCACCAGATAAACAGTACAAGCCTGTTTATGTGACATATTTACAGTACTGTTCATGAAGGACAAATAATAAGGCTGAAGAAGGAGGTCACTGCTTTTGGCCAGTCCTTGTTCTTTGACAATGCACATGTAAATGCATTATAGTACAGCTCTGGCAGCATTCAAACCATTTATTTGCATTCGGTGCATGGCAACTCCCTAATAAACCCTTTCCATTCCATTAGCCAGGCCCTCTACAAATCTTCATTTCACTTCACTTTTAAAATTATATATTGAAACCTGATATATTGACTCCCTTTCCCCTTGATTTTGCTTTTCTCCAGCCTTCCTACTAAGAAGTAATTTCCCAGAGAGAATGATTGTTTGAATTTGCATTATACTGACATCAATGAATAATATTTTGATTTTGAGGAAAATCACTCTTTTCTAGAAAGGAATAGAGATTGGGAAAAAAAAAATTTTAATGGAATGTCTATGAACATAAAAACTGTTTCAGCAGCAACCTGGCTAAACAAAATGAATGACGGAAAGGGGAAAGTATCTTAGCAGGTCTTCAGGATATGCAATGAATTTCCCAAAATTGGCAGTTGTAAATCAAATCTCATAAACAGTAAGTGAAATAAATGACCAGTTACTCCAACCTTAGTTGTGGTGACTGGGTGAGGAACATTGGCCAGGTAACCCAGAGAATTTCCTGCTTCTTTCTCAATAGTAGTATGGAATTTTTACACCCTCATGAATAACCAGATAGGGCTTTGAAAATGGTGCCTCTGATGATGTAGCAAACCATCCAGAAGTGTTGACTTAGAGTAGGAAGAGCTTAATAGTGAGAGAGAAAACAGGTGTTTCGGTTATTTAAATTGTGAATCAAAGCTGTATTATAAGCTTTGAATTGGATAAGCATTTCCTTTTGGAAAACAACACAGCAGCGCAGCATTTGTATGCACCAATTTTCCATGACACAGAGATGATTGTATCGTAAGTTCCTATCCTCAGCTGGACCAACAGCAGCTGATGGAGAACAAATGCCATCAAAGGCATGTTGCTCAATGATTTTTTTCACTCAGTTCCAAAAGATGATTATAGAGCCACCCCATTTGCAAACCTATGTTGAAATGATAGGCAGTGTTATGAAAGTGTAATTTATCTAAATCAAAGAAGAGTTGAGGAGCAACTGGGAAACAAGGAAATGTCTTAAAGTATCCATATACTTTTCAGATCCAAAAGTTAAAAATGAATTTAATTAGTTAATATCTCTATCCGGGGCATCACGGGTGTGTCATATTGCCAGGGGATAGGTTGCAAGGAGGAACCTGTTTATTTTGGGTTTATTTACATGATTTCACACAAACACGGTATAAATGAGAAAATGTACCAATAGTGGTTACTTGGTAGCAACTGAGACCAATAGTGAGCGACTATGCAAAATAAGGATGTTTTCTAATTTACTCATTGAGCAAGAAAGAAGTAAAGCCCATGGTTGAGCTGGAATGTGCACAAATCATAAGATGCTTGAGAACTGGAAGGCTGCCTGATCGAATCTAATGGAATCTCATACTTCAAATAATAACAGGAATATTGAGGAGAATTAAAGCGAACTCTCGAGAGCTGCAGTACATCTTGGTTTTATTGTATATTTTGCACTTGTGAGGATAAAAGAAAATGGAGTCACAGCACATGAGTTGGTTGCAGTCAATAAGGCAGGTTTATTAAGAAGCTGTACATTGTACAAAGGCTTGGGCTCAGCTGACTAAAAGCCTGCAAAGCAACCGATGACATCACAAACTAAACATGTGACTAGACTCAAAGTGACAGCACAACAACATAACACCTACCCAGAGGATGCCTCTACCCTGGAAGGAGTAACTGTCTCTTTTGCAGAAGGAAGACTAATAGCAGCAAAGGATTCTTCAGAACTCTCACTTTCAGTCGCAGTCATAATATCTTGGGGAATAAATGGTGGTTCATCCTGAGGTAGTTCTGGCACACATGGGGCTAACACATCGATCCATTTAGCTAACAACTGACCTGTATATCATTTCCACACTAGCTCACGTTCACTTTGCACCATTTAGGAGATCAGACCACTTAGAACCAATATATTTGCAGGAACCCAGTTTTTGTTAGTGATATAACTGCATGCCAAAACTTGTGTTCTTATTGAAACAAGCGTCTTTTGGAATTACTTTCTCTTCTTAAAATTTGCTCCTGCTGAAGCTGCTCTTCTATTTCAGACATCTCTTGTAGTAAAAGTAGATCAAAGCTAATTCTCAGATTTCTGCTCAGTAACAGTAAAACTGGGGAGTAGTCATGTGTGTAGTGTTGTGATACATTGCCAAGAAACTGTTCAGACAGCGATTCAACAAAGCTTGGTCCTTAGAGTTTTTCAGTGAATCCTTCAAGGATTGGACAAACCTTTTGGCTAATCCATTTGTAGATGGGTGGTAGGATGCTGATTTTATGTGTTGGATACCACTCATCGTTATATAGATTTCAAATTCCTGAGCCATGAATTGTAATCCATTATCCGTCATGATTTGTCCTGA
The DNA here is from genome assembly GCF_965287045.1 of Carcharhinus amblyrhynchos. Lineage (NCBI taxonomy): Eukaryota > Metazoa > Chordata > Chondrichthyes > Carcharhiniformes > Carcharhinidae > Carcharhinus > Carcharhinus amblyrhynchos. The sequence goes on along the minus strand of NC_137324.1, from coordinate 133,404,499 downwards.
TTTCACAAATCTGGCAAAATCTCATTTAGCTTCTTGATGGTTTGTTCTGCAGTTGTTGACTTTAGGCCATTTGCATTGTGCATCTATGACAAACATGAAAATGTGTCCCTTGTATGGACCTGCAATGTCAATGTATAGACATTGCCAACGCATCTTGGGGAACTCCATTATGAAATGGGAACAATGGCGGTTCATTTCTTACCACGCACATGATTGACATAGTCCTGCTTTTCCCTTGATTTGGGCATCAAGTCCTGGTCCCCAGATGTTGCTCCTCATAAGTTCTTTCATTCAATCTGTACCTGGGTGTGCTTCATCTAATTGTTCCAATACTGTTTGTCACTAGTTTGGAGGAAATATTACCCTCATCCCTACAACAGGCATTCACCCTATACTGGAGTTTTCTGGAAATAAATGTCTTTAATTTGGGATGCGTTCCCATTATCCTCTTCTTAATACCATTTCCAGGACCTTCCCTATCAGGTGATCATTTCTGGTCTGTCATTGGACCTCAGCCGCAATCATTGGGATTTATTCTATCTGTGAAAAATAGAAAATATTGGTAATACTACTGGGTGGTACTTGACCAGTAGGAAAAGGCAAACTTGACAATGCATTGGCATTGCCGTGGCTTCTGACTGATGGCAGTTGATCTTGTAGGAATGTGCTGATGGTATTACAATCCATTGTTGCAGTCTGCTCACTGCAAGCGAGGGGATACGCTCCGTTTAGAACTGAGTTGTGGAGGAACTTCTTCACTCAAAGGGGGTGAATCTCTGGAATTCTCTGCCCGTTGAAGTGGTTGAGGCTACCTCGCTAAATATATTTAAGACGCAGGTAGATAGGTTTTTGGTAGGCAAGGGGATTAAGGGTTATGGGGAGAAAGCGGGAAAGTGGAACTGAGCCACTTCAGATCAGCCATGATCTTGTTGAACGGCGGGGCAGGCTCGAAGGGCTAGATGGCCTACTCCTGCTCCTATTTCTTATGTTTTTATATGGTCCAAAAATAGCTGTTAAAAGACAGTGGTCTGTCAACAATGTGAAGTGACGACTATTCCACAGGGTTGGTCCACCTTGTTGTCAAACGAGGGGCATGCACACGGTGGGTCATGCGTGGGCTGCTCTTGGAGGTTCCGGGAGTGGCCTAGTACTTCGTGTCGTTGTGTGTGTTTAATCCTGGACCAGCAGACAGGCACCACAACAGCTCAGTGACTATCACTGCTAGCTGTGCAGATACATGGATTTGGGCCTGTGTCTGTGGGAGTTTGCGCATTCTCCCTGTGGTTGCGTGGGTTTCCTCCGGGCGCTTCGGTTTCCTCCCACACCCCAAAGATGTGCTCTTAGGCTGATTGGTGTAACAAATTGACACTATTCTCTCCTGAATCTGGCTACATTAGGGGTTCCACTCACATACACACAGGGCAGGGTAGGTGTGGGAAGATGCGGCGGCGCAGGCTTGTTGGGCCGAAGGGCCTGTTTCCCGTGCTGGGATGTTCTTTGTTCTTTGTACAAAGGTCATGGTAATATTTCCTCACTCCAAAAATAATACTCAGTGCCTCCTCCTCCACCGAACATAATTTTATTCAGCACTTGTTAAGATACGTGATGCAAAAGCTATTGATCTTTCTTACCCTAAAGGTGTGACACCACTGATCCAATTCCATATGGCGATGCGTCTCAGGCAAGTTGCGATAATAGCCTTGAGTTATCCACAAACCACATTAATTTATATTCGACTATTGGACGTATAGCATAGGGTACTGTTCTAGCCTTGGAACTCCTTGACTGGCTGTTTTGCTTGATCTTGAGTGTCACCTGAATTCCTTTCATGGAACCAGGTGTGTCCTCAGTACACTACTGTATTTGTCTAAGCTGCTCTATGTATCTTCTGAGAATCAACTAACCTGCTCACAGCATTCCAATTCAACTTTATCTTCTCTAGCCAAGAACGGCCAAAATGAGCTGGAAAACTTTCTCGGACAGCAAGGATTGGCAGCTCCACAGTTTACCCACTTAACTCTACTTTGACTATGATGTCTTCTCTTAGGGGCACTATCTCCTCAGTGTAGGTCATCAAGATAACATCTGTTGGCTTTAATGGTTGGTGATTTAATTTCCCCCTGTTGGTGGTCTCAGGAATTAGACTGCAGCCCTTGTATTGATCTCTATTCTTATAGGCTGTCCGTTTAATTTTGGAGCTACCCAGAACTGATGTGATTCTCCTTGAATTTAAAGTATATTTATTTTCAATTCCTCATCAGATTCATGTGCTATGTCTTTATTATCCAGATTATTTTTTTCTTCCACGTTATAAATTCTTTTAGTGGAATTCATTTTTATTTTTTCTTTTGGGTGTATCCTGATTTTTTTACTTGAACATTCTTTCCTGGAAAAGCTGGTTTCCTCCAGCAAGCTCATGCTATGTGACCATTTTTTCCACAATTTTTGTAGTGACTTCCTGCACCAGCAGTCAACCTGTGAATGGCCTGATTTTGCACAGCGATGATATGCCTGTTATTGGGTAGACTTTCTCTATGTTCATGTTCACATGTTACGGATCCTCGTGCCTGCTCCTTACCAGCAAGCTCCATTGAAACAGCCAGTTCTAATGCTGTTTTAAGACTTTGGTTCAGTTGGCAATCTCACTGTATAGCCTCATTCCTCAGCCCACAAACCAAATGGTCCTAATTGTGTCATCCAAAGAAACACCAAATTCATAATAATCCACAAAATGCTTGAGGGTTGCCATGAATGGAACTAGCTTTTCTCCTTCTAGCTGATTCATTTATGGAATCTGAAACGCTCTGATATAATTAGGGCTTGGGTGAATAATGGACAGCCAGTGTCTTAGTTAATTAATGCTTGATATATTTTGCTACCATGTTTTTCAGGCTGAGCCAGACTTTGGAGTAAATTGAAAGTTTTGCTGCCAGTGATACGATGAAAGGCAGGGATAATATCCTTGAAACCTTATTTGCCAGTATATAACAATAAAATCTTTCTGCATCAGACTTCCTGTTCTCATAATCTTCCTCACATGAGCTATTGATGCCAAACATTCCCACCATTTTTACTGAGTTGCTTGGATCTGCGCAGTTATTTTTTTCCCGGAGCTTTCCTTTATAAAATGGTCGAGTTTTATTTTTCAATGTGACCCAATGTATCAGCTAGCTCTAGATGTCACCGGAGCGGCCGGCTCGGGATGTCACCGGATCGGCAGGCTCGGGATCTCCCGCTCAAACTATCTCTATCCCTTTGCAGACTTTGTATCCTCTGCACACTTTGGTCTACCACTCATCTTAGTATCATCTACTAAATTTGACACACTAACCTTGGTCCCTAACCCCAAATCATCTCTGTAAATTGTAAACAATTGTGATCTCAACACCGATCCCTGAGGCACACCACTATCACTGATCGCCAACCAGAAAAACACCCATTTACCCCCACTCTTTGCCTACTGTTGGTTAACCAGACCTCTATCCACACTAATGCACCACCCATGACACCATGCACCTTTATCTTATGCAGCAGCCATTTGTGTGGCACCTTGTCAAAAGCCTTCTGGAAATCCAGATACACTGCATCCACCAGTTTCTTGTCCACTGTGCTCATAATGTTTCATATGTTAAATATGTTTCAATTGACCTAGCTTCATCAACCTTAGGGGAGAGAGTACTAAATTTCCACACGTTGTGTGAAAAGTGCTTCCTGACATCATCCTGTTTAGCCTAGCTCTAATTTTAAGATTATGTCCCTTTTGCTTTGGATTCCCCACTAGAGAAAATAATTTCCCTCTATCTACCTTATCAACTTAGATTAAGCAACTTCAACTTCACAAGAGCCTCAAGCGCCTGTAATCAAGGTAGTATTATACTAATCAATGCAACCTGACCCATCTCTCCCTTTTAGACCCAATACCATTTTGGTAATTCATTCTTCACCCATTCCGAGGCCAGTATATTGTTCCTGGGGTGTCCAAACCAAACACAGTCCACTAATATTAAATAATATGATATCCAACCCTTTGTATTTCAGTCCAGTGGAAATTAAAGCTGACTAGCTTTCAAAATTTTTTTTTGTCCGAGTCCGCTAGCTTTTAGTGATTTCTTTATTTGAAGCCCCCGGGCCGATGAACCAAATGGCCTCATTCAGCACTGTATGGATTCTATGATTCTGTTCTAGTTTATCTCTCTGCAGTACACAGCTCCTAGTTTCTTGCTATTTAGAAATTACTTTGATTTATCTTTGTTAGTGAATGTCCTCACACTTCCCTTGTAGAACTGCATCTGCCACAGTTTTGCACACACACTTAATCTATCAATGTCACTGCCAGAGCCAGCTCTCATCTATACTATTTACCTAACTTAAGTGTTGTCAGCACACTTTCGTATATGGTTCTGTACTCCTTCATCTATGTCATTTATAAATGTACTGAGAAACTAAAGCCCCAGTACAGATACCTGGGGTTATCACTCGTCACACCCTACCAACTGTAATATGTAACTATTATTAATACTCCATGTGCTCTCATTTTGTGAAAGCTCTTTATGTGGAACCTTAATATCATCTTGAAATCCATGTTAATAACATCCTCGGGCAGGTCTTGTGGCACAGTGGGTAGTGTCTCTGCCTCTAAGTCAGAAGCTCCAGGTTCAAGTTCCATCGTAGGACTTGATGGCCAAAGAAGCTGTGTTTATAACAGTCAAACAGGTGGAGTGTCAACTTGCAAAATCCTTTCAATACACCAATGGCTGGCAGTAACAGCAGGAGAGACTGCTTGATGTGGAGTGGTATCCCTCGAGTTCTAAGTCCCTGATAACAGACCAGTGACCTGTTCTGGGAATTACTTGCTATGGAAACAGATGAAAGACTGCCGTGGTGCACCAGTAGGTATGGGGAGAAAATTGGGAGAATATCTTTAGACCTTTCCTTATCCACCCTTAAGTTCCTTGGACCAAATAGTCTTTCAAGCACCTCAAACTGCTCATTCCTAGTTATGTTTATCTATTAGTAGTTCTTCCATTGCCACCAATTTGTGCGACATCTTAATTTAAGATTTTGGATCATAACTCATCCTTTTTCTTCTCAAACCCAGTATGGATGCCTTGGTGGTTATTTTCCAGACGTCGCTGGATTCCAGGGAAGTGCCGGAAGATTGGAAAACGGCTAATGTTACGCCGTTGTTTAAGAAGGGTGCCAGGCAAAAGGCGGGGAATTGTAGGCCTGTAAGGTTAACGTCTGTTGTAGGTAAAATGTTAGAATCTGTCATCAAGGAGGAAATAGCGAGGCATCTTGAGGGGAACTGCTTGATAGAGCAGACTCAGCACGGTTTCGTTGAAGGGAAGTCGTGTCTGACAAATTTACTGGAGTTCTATGAGGATGTGTCTAGGGCGGTGGATAGAGGAGAGCCGGTGGATGTGGTCTTTCTTGATTTTCAGAAGGCGTTTGACAAGGTATCTCAAGAGGTTATTGCAGAAGGTCAGGGGGCATGGAGTTAGGGGTAGGGTGTTAGCGTGGATAGAGGACTGGTTGTCAAATAGGAGGCAGAGAGTGGGGGTCAATGGGTGCTATTCGGATTGGCGGATAGTGACTAGTGGAGTGCCCCAGGGGTCGGTGCTGGGGCCTCAGCTATTTACCATTTATATAGATGATCTGGAGGAGGGAACTGAGTGTAGGGTGTCGAAATTTGCTGATGACACCAAGATTGGGGGAAAGGCATATTGTGCGGAGGGTGTGGAGAGTCTACAGAAGGATCTAGATAGGCTGGGCGAATGGGCCAGGAAATGACAAATGGAATTGAATGTTGGCAAGTGCAAGGTGGTCCACTTTGGTAGGAATAATGGTAGGAAGGATTATTACTTACGTGGCGAAAAACTGCAGCAGGCGACGGTGCAGAGGGACCTCGGGGTCCTTGTGCATGAGTCGCAAAAACCCAGCTTGCAGGTGCAGCAGGTGGTCAGGAAGGCGAATGGGATGCTGGCCTTCATCACGAGGGGGATTGAATATAAAAGTAGGGAGGTCTTGCTGCAGCTGTATAGGGCATTGGTGAGGCCGCAGCTGGAGTACTGTCTGCAGTTTTGGGCACCATACTTACGCAGGGATATTTTGGCCTTGGAGAGAGTGCAGAGGAGGTTTACTAGGCTGATGCCGGAGTTGAGGGGGTTGAGCTATGAGGAGAGGCTGAATAAATTAGGCTTGTACTCGTTAGAGTTTAGAAGAATGAGGGGAGATCTCATTGAGACGTATAAGATGATGAATGGGATGGATAGGATAGAGGTGGAGAGACTCTTCCCGCTCAGAAAGGATAGTAGGACTAGGGGGCACAGCCTCAAGATAAAGGGGGGGGCGGTTTAGAACAGAGTTGAGGAGGAACTTCTTCACTCAAAGGGTGGTGAATCTCTGGAATTCTCTGCCCGTTGAAGTGGTGGAGGCTGCCTCGCTAAATATTTTTAAGAAGCGGGTTGATGGGTTCTTGATAAGAGAGGGGATTAAGGGTTACAGGGAGAGGGCGGGAATGTGGAACTGAGCCACGACAGATCAGCCATGATCTTATTGAATGGCGGGGCAGGCTCGAAGGGCTAGATGGCCTACTCCTGCTCCTATTTCTTATGTTCTTATGAATTTATTGCTTCATGGTATCTATTAGCCAGGTGTTCACTGTTAAAATATTGACTAATTGAAGTCCATTACTCATCACTAAATCTGGTGAGGCCTGTTCAGGAAAGTATTGTTTTAAAATCCTGCTTTGAAAACACTCAAGGAACTCATGACAATTGGGACTTAAGTTTTTGACTTGATTTTTCATTCTTGAGGGAGTAATGGGAAACGGGAAAATACCTGATTCAGCTAGCCCGCCTAATGAGAAAGTGCCCACAAAAGTGAGATTTTTATTGCCACGGTGCGGGTTGGCGTCAGAGTAGCCAACCCTGGAAAGTTTGTAAACAGCCAGCAGGACATGGGGTGGCACGTTGGCACAGTGGTCAGCACTGCTGCCTCACAGTGCCAGGGACCCAGGTTCGATTCTTGGCCTTGGGTCACTGTGTGGAATTTATACGTTCTCCCCCTTTCTGCATGGGTTTCCTCTGAGTGCTCCGATTTCCTCCCACAGTCTGAAAGATGTGCTGTTTAGATGCATTGGTCATACTAAATTTTCCCTCATTGTACCTGAACATGTGTTGGAGCGCAATGACTAGGGGATTTTCACAGTAACTTCATTGCAGTGTTAATGTAAGATTACTTGTAACTAATAAATAAAACTTTAACTTATAACTTTAAGCTTCAGCAGGAACTGCCATGCCACGGTAGCTGTTTAGAAGGCCTGCTTAATGCTGGGGACTTCATCCCAGTTAAAATAAAAAAGAAATGCCTTCCATTCTTCATCCCACATACCCCCCACACACTCCCTGTGCTGCCCACCCACCTCCCATGTCAAACTATGTCCTTTCACCCAAACCCTATGGCCCCTCATCTTGCCAGTGCCAATTATAGCACTTCCATGTCCATTGATCCACTACACTCTATAGAACCTCGTGGTGGCAGTAGGATGTGTTAAAAATTTAAAGTATGAAAAAGGATTCCACTATGGTGCAATAAAAGTGTCAGTTATCCATCCCTTTAAAGTATTAATAACAAAAACTACAAGTCCTTAAAACTATTTAATCTTGTGGAATTAAAAATTGTGAAATTGACTGCAGAGATCAGGGAGACTGGCTGTCAATTATTTATTAGTCACAAGTAAGCTTACATTATCACTGCAATGAAATTACTGTGAAAATCCCCTAGTCGTCATGCTCCAACACTTTTTTGGGTACAGTGAGGGAAAATTTAGCATGATCAATGCACCTAAACAGTATGTCTTTCAGACTGTGGGAGGAAATAAGAGCACTCAGAGGAAACACACGCAGAAAGGGGGAGAATGTAAAAATTTCACACACGTGACCCAAAGCCAGGAATTGAACCTGGGTCCCTGGCACTGTTTCTCTTGGGGCTCAGGTGTTTCAACAAGAGTAATGATTGCCTAAGTTCTAAGCCAAGGCACATTATGTTTTTAAATAATACATAGTGGATCATTGGGCCTGAGTTTCAACTGGTCTTTGCAAGTGGTATGTTGGGCCAAGCCATCTGCATTTTAATAAGACCCCGTCTCACCACAGAGACGGCCACAGAGAATGCTCAAAAGTGGACTTGCCTGCATTCCTGGGTTTATAACTGGAGAGATTTCATGAGAGCATGAGAGTGGAGGTATTAGCAAAGGTGATTCAACTCATTCAGCCCACTCACTTTGTCACCAGTTTGTTTCAGAAGTTGATCTGACATTTTCCACCTATTTCCTACTCAAAGTCAATATTCCTGGGGTACCTTTATTTAACTTTGTAATAATCAAAAATATGTCCCTGGCTACTGTGATGAATTAATATTAATAGTATAAATCCATAAATTATTGATAGGACATGATTCTCTGATCCCATGTTCCTGAGTGTCAAGCTCTACTCACATGGGCAGCTTGTAGCAGGTTGGGAAACAAAATGGCACCCCTGAATTTCTAATCTGATTCCCATTGCAGGCACAATTCACTCCAATGTGAAAATACATTTATTCTTTAAGATCAGAGTGTTTTTTCATTGTTGTGGTTCTCCAGTCCATCTATTAATTTCCTCAAGTTTTTAAAAGCTTGTATTATATCCTCCTACCTTAATCTGCAGTTTACTGCTGATGGATGAGCTTGCCTCAACACATTATTATATTAACTAACCTCTTTCTACTTTAATAAGCTTGTCAACTTTTCCACATTCAGCAGGAACCTCACCCAGAGAATTGCAATCTTCAACCTTTCCATCTGAGGACTGTAATTTCTATGTATAGGGACCAGAACAGCATTTCTGGCATGTATTTTGTCATGAGACAGCTAATGTGGAGCTACAGTGGTACTGGAAGATCACAATTAAAATTAAAAGAGCTCAGAGAAAATGCTTGAAATCTGTCTGGTTGGTTGTGAAGAGAGAATAATTAGTATATAAAGAGGACAGTGAAAGAAAGAAAATGAAGACTAAGGAAGAATCTGTTCATGCAACTTGGCTGCCCCTGTGGCCCATTTAATAAGAGCAGCTGGTAACTAAAATTCACACTAAGATTTGTTCAATGTCGACTGTTAATGACTTTGTACTGCCAGACCATCTGCCTAATTATTTGTCTGCAATGCAGTGATAATATGCACAATTCTGTATGAGAATGTCTTTAGGATTTTTACACTATTTGAATTTGATATGGTGAAGTATTTGCTGATTATAGCTTAGCTTGGCGGTTTCTAACAGCTTTCAAATTGGTATGCACACAGCCAAGAACTATGGCAGCACTTGCATCTATATAATACCTTATGACACCTAAACATCTCAAGATGCTTCACACAAATAGAATTTTTAAAATTTGCAATAAATTATCTGTAGCAGTAAAAATTCACAAGCATCATGAGGTTCTGAATGTTGTTATTCAAAATTGAAAATTTCATAGAATCTGTACAGTAAATATTAAAGGAGGCCATTCGGGCTATGGAGTCTGCACTGACTCACTGACAGAGCATCTTACCCGGCCCCTGTCCCCCACCCTATCTCCATAACTCTGTACATTTACCTCACTAATCCCCCTAACCCACACATCTTGAGACACAAAGGGGTAATTTATCATGGCCAGTCCACCTAACCTGCACAAGTTTGTAGTTTAAAGTTCTTTTTAAATGAGCAATATCTTCATAACTACTTCCCGTGAAGCTGTTGTGTTTGGCATAAAATTACTCATCTGTGTGTTTTTTTAAATGCTAACCGACCTTCCATGGTATGCTTATCAGGGGTTTAAAATCTGGACCGTGCTAATCCATCGCTTTAAGCTCACTGTTTAAGTGCTCCTAGGAAGGAATGGTCCCATGACCAATTGCAGTGGTTGTTTGAAGTTTCTGTATGTTTGGAGGGAGACCAGGTTTAACTCTGAGCAGGAAATCAATGCTTTTTCTCTATTTGGATTTTTTAAAGTATTTTAATTACAGTTTTGTAATGTTTTTACACAAGATATGATATCTGGATTATGATGAATGCTATCAAAAACATATGTAATATAGATCACATTTGAATGATATTTATCTTCTGTAGGACAACACCAATAAAATTCTGGTGCAGGTTCATATGGTTACATAATGTACAGATGCACAGGTTGATAGAACACGGTAACTTTTATGAATCGATACGACTGCTCAGGGTTCAGTATTTTGCACTAGAGCTACCAGCCGCCCTTGTAGAACATAATTTTACATAATTTGCCGATGACAACTCAGCAGTTGACCCTCTCAATCCTTCTAGCACTCTACTACTCAAGTGTTAATAGATACACTTGTCCGACCTGAATAGTTATGGCCAAGGATTCCAAACAAAATCAGCATTTATTTTCTGCTGCTTTTCATATGTTCACTGCAGTTTCAGCTTTTATTTCAAATTTCCTGCATTTAGAATGTTTTCTTCTCATAGACTGAGCTTCTAATATAGTGAGGCTGGCTGCTGCTCTAAAACAGCACTGCTGTTGTGCAATGTCGGTATTTAACATTTGTCAAGTCGGTAGACACAATCTATGCGCTAACTACACACTCTGCATTCATAATGATGTTTCTAGCATTCAGCAGGAGAAACAAAATACTAAATCAGGGGCATGACTGACGCTTCCAGTTTCTGTGTGTCAGACAGACCAAGTAATCTATATTTTATGCCTTTTCACCTTCCCATGGGGCTAATTTTTCACAGACCTGGATGTACAGATGAATCAACTGCTGCTTCATTCTGTCAGACAAAATGAAGCAGTCACAAAACTCAGCAATCATTTTCATCTGTCTGGACTTGAAACATCAAGTGCTACCAATCTGCTGTGTATTCTAAATGACCATATGTTTTGAACTGCAACTTTCAGAACTGTTTCTAGTAAATGAAAATATAATAAAACATTAAATCATTCTTGTATGACACCCGCACAAGAAGCTATTATCAGCTTGTAAATAGATTTACTGACAGCTGGGCGTAGTATCAGGGAAATAAATAGGCCCGACTGCTCATCAAGCTTGCTGTGTGCCATTTTGGTAGCAAAACAGCTCCATCTCTCATTTCCCTGCCACGGCATCTCATGGATTATAATGTTTTCTCCACAAATAGGTTTCTTGCTCCCTTTTAAATACCTCATTAATTCTGTATCAATGATCATCTAGGACAGAACATTTAATATGCTCATAATTCTTTGAAGAAGTTTTTTCCCCTCAGTCTATTTTTAAATAGGTTAGAAATAATTTTAAGAAATATCCTTCTGTCCTGGATTCCTTCATCAGGATTAAATGTTATTCTTTCACGGTCTTGTTTGTTTCCTCCGTTAACGTGTGCCTGGATCACTCCATCATTGTAGGGCCTGAAATGCATGAATTTTACTTCCCAGTCTAAATGAGGATCTGCCCATGGCCACCCTCAGGTGCTGGTCTTGCCAAGGAATCACCAATACTTCAAAGACAATTCAGATGCCTATTGTAAGGGGCCAAATTATCCCCTTAAATATGTCAAGCATCATTCAGAGTTGCCAGGATGTGTCAACCCACATATGCTCCATGAAGCTGAGTGGTTGGGATATAGTGGATTATATAGGCAGGGGAGGTGAAGTTTCAGGTGAGAAAATCCAAACTTCCCTGCATGAAAACTGCACAGCGTGCATCTTTTAGCCCTGACAGGTGGTAAAGAAGGTATTTGGAATGCTTTCATTTATTACATGAGACATTGAGTACAAAAACAGGGAAGCCATGCTGGAACTGCATAAAACGTTGGTTAGGCTACAGCTAGGGATTTGTGTACAATTCTAGTCACTATATTGTAGGAAGAACATAATTGCAGAGGAGATTTACAAGAATGTTTCCAGGTCTTAAAAGTTGCACTGTGAGGAAATATTGGGTAGGCCAGGGTTTTCCTTAGAACAGAGTAAACTGAGGGGTGATCTGATTGAGCTGTAGGAAATTATAAGGGGCCAAGTCAGAGGAGACAGGAAAGACTTGTTTTACCAAGTGGAGAGGCCAATTATCAGAGGGCACAGATTTAAGGTATTTTGTAGAAGGATTAGAGGGAATATTAAGAATAACCTTTTCACCCAGAGGGTGGTATGTGGCTGTGTGGCTGGAATTTACTGCCCAGATTGGTGGTTGAAGCTGAAACCCTCAACTCAGAGGTGATGTTGGGGATGGCATTAGACAGAAGATACGGGCAATAAAGGAACATCTTTAGTTAGAGAACAGGCCATCCTCAACTGGGTATTGTGTAATGAGAAAGGAATAATTGGCAATCTTTGGGATGAGTGACCCCAATATGATAGAATTCTTCATCAAGAGGGAAAGTGACATAGTTGATTCTAAGAGTATGGTTCTGAATCTAAATAAAAGAAACTAGGATGATATGAGGTTATGATGATTGGGAAATGTCTCTTAAAGGGATGAACACATGGGTGAACTGCACCAATTGTTCACCCTCATCTGGCATAAAAGTAAGGTGGCCAAACGATGGGTTACAAGTTAATCAGAGATAATATTAGATCCAAGGAAAGGCAGACAATTTGGCCAAAATAAACAGCGGACCTAAGGATTGGGAGCAGTTAAGAATGCAGCAAAAAAAGGCAGAAGAATTGATTATAGAATCATAGAAACCCTACAGAGCAGAAAGAGGCCATTTGGCTCATCGAGTCTGCACTGACCACAATTCCACCTGGGCCAGACCCCCATATCGCTACATATTTACTCACTAATCCCTCTAACCTATACATCCCAGGCAATTTTAGCACGGCCAATCAACCTAACCTGCACATCTTTGGACTGTGGGAAGAAATCGGAGCACGGAAGAAACCCATGCAGACACGAGGAGAATGTGCAAACTCCACACAGACAGTGACCCAAGCCAGGAATCCAACTCAGGTCCCTGGAGCTGTGAGGCAGCAGTGCTAACCATTGTGCTACCATGCCACCCTTAAGAATTTGCACGTTCTCCCGCGTCTGCATGAGTTTCCTTCAGGTGCTCCTCCCACAGTCAGAAAGACGTGCTGGTTAGGTGCATTGGCCATGCTAAATTGCCTCTTAGTGTACCGAGGTGCGTAGGTTAGAGGGATCAGTGGGGTAAATATGTGGGCTCACGGGGATAGAGCCTGGGTGGTATTGTTGTCGGTGAGGACTCGATAGGCCGAATGGCATCCTTCTGCACTGTAGGGATTCTGTTATTTCCATGCAATGTTACATGTTACCATGACCAACAGATGAGCTTACAGAATGTTCTTTGCCATAGCAAGTATGTATATAACATTGCAACCAACCACATACCTTCCTCCTTCATACCCCAAGCAATAGCTATGATTTTACTCTTTTCACATTTAAAATGTTTCTAGTTACATTACTCCTTAGGCATCTGAATTTTATAATTCCTTACCCACTTCCAATGTTGATTCTGATGTCTTATGATCTCGGGATATACAAAAAAAAATGTGGGAGCCATACTATCAAAGAATGATATCGAGTCTCAGTTTAGATGCATAAAGTGAATCTAAACATGTACCAGCGAGAAGGCTTGGACTTATACAGAGATGACAGACGTTAGAAAAGGCAAAGGCTTTTGAGGCCTCAATTATAAGATGTTCTTAAGTTAAGGATTGTGAGTTGGGTGGGGGGTGTGGGTAGCTCGGGAAGAAAAATGGTTTGGAGTGGAGAGTACGACCATCTCCACTTCAGGATGATTTTGGCTGACTGGAAAGATTCATAAGGATGTAAGAAGTATCTGGTCCCTCAGACCTGATTTATCATTCAAAATGATCATGGCTAATCTTTGGTCTCAACTCCATTTTGCTGCCCATTCCCCATGTCCTTTATTTCCCTTTGAATCAAAACTCTTTTCCAGCATTGAATGTTCTGAATAATGGAGCATTCACAACTTTCTTAGGTAGAGAATTTCAAAGGTTGTGAAGAAATTTCTCCTCATTTGCGTCCCAAAAAATCATTCTCTTATCCTGAGGCTGTGCCCCGTATTCTAGATTTACCAGCCAGGGGAAACGACCTCTCAGTATCTACCCCATCAAACCCCCTCGGAATCCTGCATGTTTTGATGAGGTCACCTCTCCTCAACTTCAGGGAGTACAAATGTATCTTATTCAGCCTTATATCATATCTTATAGGACACACATCTCATCGCAGGAATCACTCTTGAAATGATAAGATTTGAATGCTTGAGACCTATCTGGTTGTGGACAGCTAGGTCGATCACTTGGCATATGATATCAAGTCCAAGAGGCAACCAAGTGGGCAGCAAAGCCATGCTACACCAATATTCTGACTTTTTTCTTTACTGAAGGGGCTGCAATGTTTGGATAAAGAAAACTATTTACAAAATAACCACTTGTGATAAGATGTGCTGATACTCATGTCTACTTTTTTGTGCTAAGATAAGCAGAAAAAAGAAAATATACTCCCATGAAGAAATTTAGGTAAAGTACAGATTTGATTGCTTTGCCCTTATCTTTCAGACATTGCTATTGTTAAACTTGTCCACCCAGCATTCACTCCAGTCTGTATTAAAATTGAATAGTCTAGCCTGATTGGTGTTGTGTTTTTTTTCATTAAACTAGAAGGAGCTCATGATCATTCGAGAAGAAAAACGGAGCTGAGTTTGCAATGTTCTGCTCCCTTTTGCTTTACTAATGAGAGCCTCAGTGACATTTATTTTAAAAGGGCAATTATCAAAAGCCTGACCTGACAAAGGGCTTCATTTATTTGTTTCATTTTGTGGAGGGAGTTAGTGTGAAGGTTTTAATTAAAGCTATAAAATGCAGCAACGTTCAGTCAGTAAAATAATAAGCTATTCATAAACATTGAAAAGCATTACATCCTTGCAGAGATTTACAGTGCAGAAGGAGAGCATTCAACCCATCTTATTAATACTGGCTCCAGGAAAGGAATTCAGAACTAATACAACTCTCCTCAGATACTCTCTGTACATCAAATATTTATCTACTTTCGCAATAAAATGTGAAATAAAATCTGTTTTAACCATACCTGCTGGCAAACCCACTATTCACTTGGTAAATAACTTCTGATAATGCCTCATCTCGTAACTTTTTTCCCATTGAGAATTTTAAATCATTGACCCCTTTGTCATTGATGCCCCAGAGAAAATAGCCTCTTCTCTATTCTCTGGATCAAAATCATTCTCTTTTCCAAATCTTTTAAACCTCCTTTTACCCTTCTTTGTTCCAGTACACATAATGCCAGTATATCAAGTCTCTCCTTGTGACTAAAGATTCCAGCATCAGCATCTCCTTGCTGAATCTGTATTGAACTTGATTATTGCTGAAAAAACACATTTTGTCAAAGCTTTTCATCTTCCACTCATCAGGACAATTGCAGGAATACCAATGTCAGGGGAAACAACAACTTCATGCTGAACGAGGAGACATTCTCAAGTATAAAGTTGTTGTTTCCCCTGACATTAGTATTCTTGTATTTGTCTTGATAGTGCAAGACAGAAAGCTTCAACAAAATGCCTTTGAATCTATATTGCAGATTTTCTATGACTTTTATGTTCTTTCTTTGATTTAAGAAAAACCACAAACTGCAAATAGCACTCAATCTGTGGCTAACCAGTGATTTCTACAAAATAATCTCTTTGCTGTTATGATCTATGCTCCTCAATGTGAAAACAAAAAAAAACTGGGCTTTTTGGTTCATAGAAGGATTCATATGTAGCAGAAGAATAGTTAAAGCAGAACATCTGACCCTAGTTTGCCCATAACGAGCAGTTCTAAATAATGAAGCATGTTGCAAGAGATAATGAGCATACAGGTCTCTCCCTGTATGGTGTATTTGATCAAGCACATTTCAGTAAATCGCACTTTCCATTCCTCAATATTGTTCCCTTTAAGAAGAGTTTTAATGAATGAACTCCAGTTTTCATATGCCCTCCAGCAAGGTACACCAATCGGATTGAGGCACTAAGATTGATATCACTGTCTGCTCCAGTGGGTACATATGTGAAAGGAAACTCCCATTTAAATATCTTTCCCGTGCATTAGTATAACAGTGGTCAACTCAGCATGCAATTCTATGCCAGCAGCACCTCCAGCTCTCTGAAGCAGCTTCTTTATAGTCACAAGTACAGCTGATGGTTGACTTTCGCAATACGATGGTATTTCACGTGCATGTGGCAGGAATTGGGTAGTAAGGAGGATTTTGTCAAGGATATCGTTGTTGAGATGTTGTGGAATTTTTTTTGTATCAGCTGCTTCAATAAGACATTCCTGAATGACTGATTGAGAATATGGAATAAATTGTGGCTAAGAAAAGCTGCCTCAAAAAACCCAGCGTTACGCTGGCTACCAGAGCATTCCTCGATTCACCAAGCTGGGCACCAGCGGAAGATCCCATGGAAAATTCACACTGGCATAAACCAATTTTTGGGCCTCCCAACCCTCGAAGTTTTTATGCACTTAGCTCTTGAATTTTGTATGGGTTTTACTGTGGGCCTAGTTTTTGTCTATATTGCTACATCTTGAAGGTTACCACTGAGCAGAAATTGAACTGGGCCAGCCATATAAAGACTCTGGCTACAAGAGCAGGTGAAAAGCTTGGAATTCTGGGGAGATCACCTCTTGACTCCCCAAAGTCTGTCCACCATCTACAAAGGCACAAATCAGGAGTGTGGTGGAATACTCCCCACTTGCCTGGGTGAGTGCAGCTCCAACAACACTAAAGAAACCTGACATCATCCAAGACAAAGCAGCCCACTTGATTGGCCCCTCATTCACCATTGTTGTAAATTCGAGAATTGAAGCTAGGAACCCTGAGGGTTAAAAATGTCAGAGTTTTATTTATTGGGTGGTGTTCACTAAATGGTGCCTTCTCTCCGTCAGTTCCCCCAGTGAGTGACTTGTGGTGTCACTTCTGGTGAGTACCTGAGTATATTAATACACAGTGCCTAGTGCTGCAATCAAGAATCAATACTAAAACATAACCACCATAAACAATCACCCCATCCGTCACCTACACACTGGCAGCAGTGTGTACCATCCACTAGATGCACTGTAGCAACTCACCATGGCTCCTTTGACAGCACTTTTCAGATCTAAGAACTCATCACTTAGAAGGGCAAGGTAACAGATTGAACAACACCTGCAAATTCCCCTCCAAATCACTCCTGCTGACTTAGAATTATGGTGCTGTTTCTGTAACTGAGTCAAAATCCTGGAACTCTCCTAACAACACTGCATCTGCACTACATGGACTGCAGCCACAGTGGGGATCAAAGGATATGAGGGGAAGGCGGAATCAGGCAATTGAGCTGGATGATCAGCCATGGTCAGAATGAATGGCAGTGCGGATTCAGGGCCGAATGGCTTCCTCCTGTTCTTATTTTCTATATTTCTATGTCTGTTTTAAGAACATGTTTTTCTTTATGAACTTACAAGCAAGTGATGCTTTTCAATTAGATTTGTTATTGAATTTTTATAAGCACCTTTTTTCATAAAGGTGATCTTTAAAAATGAAGTGTGCGGAGCTTCGAAGAGCACATTGTGTGAAATGAGAAAAAGCATTAGCTCAGATTTTACTGTGATGAAGATGATGAAATTGTCATTGTCCACCATCAATACTCCCATGATACTGACAAAAGTTTCAGGACTCCAGCCATGTAAAGGATAACTTGGAATCTAGAAGTTGCTGTCAGTGAGCCTCCATTAGGTGCTCTGAAGGGTTTCCCACAGACTGCAGTTAGACAAAATTCCCACTTCAACATTATTAATCTTACCGTAAAACCCTGGAGAAAGTCATACTTGGTTGATTGGCTGCTTACCTGCTGGCCACTATCACTGTTGCTGAATAGCAAGTCATCCTTTGAACGGGTGCCAGATTTAACTTTGTCCGGAAAGGAGGAAGCCACATCACAAAGATCGCCCAACCTTTGGGTAACTTTCTTCAAGGTCAGCAGTGAGTTGTCCTTCTTCCCTCCCCCATGTCCTTTTATCCCCATTGTGGCTTCTTGAAGCCATTGCCCCTTGACTGCACAATCTCGGTCAGTAATTGTAGCTAAGCAATGCACATAGTGAAGCTTCATACCAAGATCACCTTAAATATTCACTTAACATCATGGTTAGATTCTATTTGTTAATAACAGAAAACAAACTTTATAACAAAAATGGTGCTGTTGTGCCCACAAGATTTCTTTATCTTGACTTGTACATTTTACTTTTTAGAAATATTAATTGTGAGACTGACTGATACATACCCAAAGGGCATGAGGCCAAATCCATCCTAAACTATTGGGATGAAAATGTCCTTGACCGCCTCATTATATGAGCTCTATATGAAAGTGCTAGGTGTTCTCAATTTAGTTGTCAGTGGGTGGATGTGTGTCTGCATTCGAGGCTCTGGCTAATTTCTCATGAACCTGGCAGTTTCCCTGGTGACCGTGGTATGGAGATCTTGAAGCTGATGTGAGAAATCAGAAATTGTCACACTGCTGAACTGAGGAGTGTTCATCTGAGATTAGGCACAGTTGATGCAATATTCAGAATAGAATGGCTCAGGCCTGATTTATATAGCAAGATACCTTGCGCACCTCAAGCATTTATTGGAAAATTGCATGTGAGTTTCCATCATCGATGTGTATGTTTGCTACTTGTGATTTCCTTTCCCAAACACAAGGACTCTGAAAATAAACCTTTCCCTCTGTAGGTTATGGATGGATATAGATGAAAGAGACTCCTTCTTTAGTGTAGAACAAATATGTTAGTATGTTGCATGTTATTTTAAAATAAATATTAATTTAACAATATTTAAAGTTAAAATTCACAAAATACCACTGTGTCCCAGAGCAGAATGTGATGGGAAGAAACATGATGAAGAAAGGTGTGAAAGCTTAAACAAATCTGCATAAATAATGTGAAGTCTTTACAGTTACATCATTGCTAATTTCATAGTAAGTGACAAAATGAAATCAAGCATATATGCATTAATAGGGGGCATGACTTGTCATTAAAATGACACATCTGACATTTGTTGCTATTTGTTGAGTTAGGTTTTTATGACAAAATATGGGCGTGTTGTGTATGAAAAGTATAGGTAGTTCAGAGCTGGACCTTTAACTCATGAGTTAAAGATCTAGCTCTCTTTGTCCCATATTAAAGGGTTCATGCATAACTATGTACAGAGAAGGAGATGCTTCAGGCCTTGAGTGAGACTGCAGGTGAGCTCTGTTTATAGTTCTTGGACAAAACAGTTGTGTATTGCTTTTTAAGTTTGAATAAGAATGTAGTCCGATATGCAGAAATAAAGCTTACAGATTTCAGATTAGAGAAAATGCAAAGGGAAATCTTTCACTCTGTTTGCTAAAAAAAATGTAAGTAAGAAGCTTGAAAATGGCCCATTTAGAGGGTGGAATCGTGGCACAGTGGTTAGCACTGCTGCTTCACAGCGCCAGGGACCCTGGTTCAATTATGGCCTCGGGTCACTATCTGTGTGGAGTTTGCACATTCTCCCTGTGTCTGTGTGGGTTTCCTCTCACAGTCCAAAGATGTGCCGGTTAGGTGGATTAGCCATGCTAAATTGCCCCTTAGTTTAGGGGATTAACAGTGTAAATATGTGGGGTTACAAGGATAGGGCTTGGGTGGGATTATTGTCGGTGCAGGCTCGATGGGCTGAATGGCCTCCTTCTGCACTGTAGGGTTTCTATGATTCTATGATCAGTACTGTCTACTTGTTCTGTGTGCCATGACCCACTCAGTATATAATTGCTATTTATGCTCGTCTGTGTGCAAGATGACAGTTCTCTCAACTTGTGATACAATATTTTGTTGGGCCCAGTGTTGGGGCTGCAGCATTACCAAGTCAGCTTGCACATGGGGTGCAGTGAGTGGGAGCCAAACATGGACAGGACTTTCCATGCAGGCTTCTGAACAGTGCTGTCCAACAGGGGCCAGAAGCAATCAGTCAATGTGATTTTCCCTGACGTGGTCAATTCATATCAGGGCAGCACACTGTTCAGTGAAAGATGGTGGGTGGGCCCTCAAAACTGGAGGTCCTGTTAATAGAAAGAGAACATCATTGCCATCCAGTTAAAAACAGAGGGTGGGCTCTTGAAGCGGGCTCTTTAAACTTTAAATTAAAAATGGGTATCACAATGGGATGGAAGAGCAACCCCTTCCAGTGAGTGGCCATTGGTTGCAGCTGCTCTCCCTAAGAAGGGCCATGCACGTAGTCTTAGCTATTCAGTCTAACACCAGGAGGCAGTCTCCACGCAGTTGAACTATTTCTTGCCACCTCCAAGAACTCCTCCAAGTTCAGATTAGCTCCTAACTGGTCTAATCAGCACACATTGTGTTGCACGTTCCAGGCCGACCAAAATCCCACTTCAGTACAGACAGTTGATGATTTAACTGGCCAGCTGGCTCTGTAACCCTCGTTGAAAGTAGGAAGTGCTATGATTGGGGACAGGACTTTAGGATTCCTGGGCTCACCCACCATTTTGCCAAAGTGGAATTTCTCTGTCGTGGCAAAACTCTGGGTCAGTGTTTTTCAGTGAGTAGGGTGATATGCAAAAAAAAACAATTGGGACTGAGAAAAGTAAATCATTTTAAAAGTACCTGGTGATAGTAAATATAGTTTTATAATGAAATATTCACAAGATAGGAGGATGTTATGGGGAAGGCTGGTGATGATACACTGGGTCTCAGCAAAGCTGTTCTCTAACCAATCAGTGAGCAGTTTGAGAGAGCAGTTCAGAGACGATTCCTCCTTGAAGGAATTGCCTTATCTACATTTGGAAATTGATCATCACAATACAGATGAGATGAGAACTCACTAACTATGGAGTAAGTGATGTCGTTGCTCAACTCTCCATTGGACAGGACAGTACAGCACAACAAAGACACTTGCCTGATTTAAACTTAGTGCGATGCTTGCTAAGTTCATTTTCTTCTGGAATTGGGGGTTCAGGAGCACTCTAGCCGCTAAGTTGAGTTTCAGCTGTAGCTCAGTTGGTGGTGCTCTTACTTCTGACTCACAAGGCTCCACTTCAAACCCCACTCTAGGGTCTGAGTATCAAAAATAATGCTGATGCTCCAGCGCAGTGCTGAGGGAATGCTGCACTGTCTTTCTGGTGACATGTTAAACTGGGACTCCATCTTCCTACTTAGGTAGATATGAAATATCCCATGGCTTTGCCCTGGCCACCTTATCCCTCAACCTACATCTCAAAAACAGATTATCTGGTCATTTTCACATTACTGTTTGTAGGAGTTCTGTTCGTGCGTGTTGGCTGCTGTGTTTCCTACATAAGAACAGTGACTACGCTTCAAAAGTACTTCACTGGCTGTAAAGTGTTCTGAGACATCTGTGATTGTCAAAGGAGCTGTATAAATGCAAGTCTTTTATTCTTTTAATGTTGAACTATGAATTATATCATCAGTGTCCAACTTTTATGTCTCAATGCAGCTATTGACTGACAGACTGTGATCTCTGGCTTTGTTCCAGATTAGCACAGTGGATGTGATACAAAGAAGGTACATAGTACATTGAGGAAATCGTAGCCTGTTGCATGTTTGTTCATGTCTGGAATGGATAATTAAAATGAGGGCAACAATCTGTAAAAACCCACTGATTTAATGTACCACATCATCCTGAGAGTGAATGTATAGTATCTTGCAAAGATGGGCGACCACCAAGTAGACTAACAAATGAACAGCAATGTACAGAAATATATAAAGATTACCATACTCCACAACTCCGGATTCCTAACTGGCAGGGAAAACCCATGCACATCTCCAGGATTCATATGCTCTGGGCTTATTGGCCAACTGGGTCACATGACCCTCCAAGACCTTGCCCTCTCCTCTCAAATTCCTGATTAACACATTTCAGTAACTATTTACAGTATTATACAACAATTAGATATGTGGGTAGCATGGTGGCACAGTGGTCAGCACTGCTGCCTCCCAGCTCCGGGAACCTTGGGTTCAATTCTGGTCTTGGGTGACTGTCTGTCGGGAGTTTTCACATTCTCCCCATGTCAGCGTGAGTTTCTTCCTGGTGCTCCAATTTCCTCCCACAGTCCAAGGAAGTGAAGATTAGGTAGATTAGCTATAGTACATGTGTGAAGTTACAGGGATAGGATGGGAGAGAGGGCCTGGGTATGATAATGTTACAGTCAGTGCAGACTTGATGGGTCAAATGGCCTCTTCTGCATTGTAGGGATTTGATGATTCTGTAATATAAAACACAGTCCTTTATAAGATAAATCGGTCTGGGGACTTCCTGATCCTTTAGGGTCATTGCAGTCACTAGCATGTGCTCTGGCAGTAGAGGTAACTTTGGTTTGATTTTCAGTGGGTGGATTCTTGACTGTGAAGATACATCAGTGCAGATAACTTCTCTAATTCCCACTGGAACATTACTTGGCTCTTCCTCGGGTAGCTTGTTGCTGCATTATTTTTGTTGGAGCAATATAACTGACAGACACAGTAGAGGCTGCCTCCATGGTTCTATGTGCAATTGTCTCCTTTTCAAATAGTCCAATTGCTTTTTTATCCTTTTTTTCTTGGACGACTATTTTATACAACAGCCCATGACTGTTTCAAGGACTCATTTGGACCTACACCATAATTCTTTCACATATACCCAAGTTGTCCACCTCAAATGCTCTCCATTTTTGTGAAATCATGATGCTTCTTTTGTTTCCTGTTTTACTTCTCCCCTCCATGCCAAATTCGGAAATATGAGATCCAAACTTGTTCTAATACACCTGCACATTAGTAGCTTGGCAGATGTAACACCTGTGGTGACCTAGGATGTTGTTTTGTAGGCGATCAGGAAACTAATGTGGAGGGACTGATGAATGTTTCTTCATGGGGGATTTGATTTTTCTTAAGTTCAAGTTGAAGCTGTCAGCCAGCCTGCTTGAATCAGGATGGTAGGATGCAGCTTGAATATGTTGAATGCTGTTGGTTCATGAAATGTTGGAACTCTTCACCAGCGAAAGCAGTCTCATTATTCAATACTAGCAGCTCAGGCAATATCTGGGTGACGAATGCCTGCTGCAATTTCTCAACTGTTGCTGATGAGATTATGGACTTAATTTTGCATATGTCCAACCAATTGGAGTGTGCATCTACTATAAGCAGGAACATGGTGCCCATGAATGGGCTTGCAAAATCAACGTGTAGTCACACCCATGATTGCCCTGGCCAGACCTGAGGGTGCATAAGGTCCACAGATGGCAATTTTTGCTGCATTTGACATTGGTCACATTGTTTGATCAGATACTCGTAGGCTGCTGGTAATAGCGCCCAGTGTTGGATCCTCACTGAAGTTCTTGGAGGAATGGCTTTACCCTCAAATGGACCCAATAGGGGCTTGTCATCAGTAACTACTATGAAATGCCATCCATAACATTGTGATGGAATGTCTTCACACCAAAGATAATAGCTGGTTCCTCTTCTTTGATTTGAAAGTAAACTTTTTCAGTATCAGAGTCCTGGAAGTGTACGCAATGGGCCTCTCTACACCATCTTCCATCTTATGTGATGAAACTACTCTCCAACTCCTTAAGGAGACAAGTTGTAGGTAATCAAAATGAACTAAGACTAGATAACTGCAATGCCAGTTTAATCTGTTCTAAGGCTTCTTTCTGATGTTCTTTCCAATACCACTTGTGACACATCTTGAGCAGTGTACGGTTGCTAACATTGTAGGAAGATTAGGAATAAATTTTCCATAATAGTTCACCATTTCTAAAAAAGGTTTAAATTCCAATACATTTCTCGGGGCTGATGCTCCCTTAATTGCTTTTCTCTTCCCCTTCATTGAATGCAGCCCTTTTGCATCCACTTTGAATCCTAAGTTGAATACTTTGAGCCAAGAATATACATTTCTTTCTTTATAACCTCACTCTGGCTGCCTTAAAACTCTTTAAAACTTCTTTGAGGAGCTGTCAGATGCTCCTGTGATCAGTAATCATCTAGGTAGATAAATAACCTTCGGTAGGTCTTGTGGTAAGCTTTCCATCGTGTGCTGGAAAATTGCACATGCTAATGAGACTTCCAAGTGTAGCTGAGTATACAGTAACCCTTTGTGGGTATTTATTGAACAAATTCTCCAAATGCCTCATTTTAACTCTAATTGTTGATATGCGTAGCTCATATCAAGCTTAGTATAAGTTAAGTCTCCTGCTAATTTAGCATGCAAATTTTCATTCCTTGGTATTGGGTTTGATCCAATTTTGCTGCTTGATTCATAGCTAATTTGTAGTCTCCGTGTATCTTGATGTTTCTGTCTGACTTAACCTCTGGCATAATGGAAGTTGCCCACTCTGAAAACTGCACAGGCTTGATGATGTCCAGTTCTTCCAACTGCTTGAGTTCAGCCTCAGCCTTCTCATGTAAAGCATAGTGTACAGGGCAGGCTCTGTAAAACCTTGGCACGACCTTTGGATCCACAGAAACCTTTACTTTGAGCCCTGTATCTTGTCTAACTTATCTTGGAACACCACCTGGTATTTTTTAAAAACTCCATGGAGGTTTTCATCATTAATTTGGTTTGATAATTTCAAAATCAATCTAATTTGATGCACCTAATCTCAGACCATCAAATTTGGCCCTTGGCCCCATATTACTATTGGAGGCAATTGAGCTGACTGCCACCTGTAGTTTTTGGTGCCTAGGATCCTTAACACTTCCCCCATATATGTTGTTATCCTGGCCATTGTGCTTCTTAACTTTGGGAGCTGAACCTCTCTTTCGTAAATAATGAAATGTTTGTTCTCTGTGCAACTGTAGAGGAGGCACATGTCTCCACTGCCATTGTGAGTGGTTGACTGTTTACCATCAATGTTTAACTTATATATTGCTGAATCGTTTTCAGGGTTTTTTGCAACTCAGGAGCTGGAATTTTTTTGCTGGCACATGGTAGGCTCATGGTGGTCTTGCAATTACTCCTAATGTGCCCTCTACACAGCATGTTGCTTCCCTGAATCTACATGCCTCCTGGGGGTGATCACATCCAGACAAGTAGCATTCTTCATAACTTCTGTCTGTGGACCAAATTCCTTATACCTCTGCATTCTCTTTTGCTCCCATCCTCTTTGCTTACTTTCTGCGCCCTCCTCCCTGGTGTCTCAACTACCAGAGGCAACCCAACACACTTGGTGGACCTTGCCTGCTGTGCAGCTGCATTCCCTCCCCCCTTTAGGCATTTTCTATTGCCTGGAGGACCTCTAATGCCTTCTTTAAAGTAATCTGTGCTGCTGCTAATAATTTCTTTTGTATAGTCATCTTGTTATCATCACAGACTAGCCTCTTTGAGTCATTGAGTGTGGACCCAAACTTGTGATGTTCAGCTGTTTGGCTTAGGTTCACCATGTATTCCACTGTTGACTTCTTTGTGGCTCCTGTCATTGAACTAATTTTGTATCACGGCATTAACACCAAGGGCTTTGGATGACAATGTCCCTCGACTAATTCCACAACTTCCTTGAAAGTTTTGGAGTCAGGGGCATGTGGAGAAGTCAGGCTCCTTATCAGGTTATAGGATGGAGCCCCACAGACTGTTAATAGGATTATCTGCTGTTCCCCACGCACCCCCCCCCGCCGCTCCCATCCCCACGCACCCTCCCCCACGCCGCTCCCACCGACCCCCCATGCCCCCAATTTCGTTAGCCTTAAAAAAAAGTATTCAATATATTGCACCCACTGCTCTATGTTTGAGTCAAGTGGTTCGAGTCTGCTAAAAAGGGGCATTTTGATACTAACAGATTGCTGAACAAGTTTTCTTCCACACGAGGTCTGCTCTGCCAATTTTTACAGCAGTAGGAAGGTATTCCAACTGATCCTCATTACCAAATGTAGCATCCTGCAAATACAGGCAACCGTCAATTAGATTAACAAATGAATGACTATTTACAGAGGTATATAAAGCCATCATCCTCCATGACTCCTCACTGGCAGAGACAACCCATGCTCAGCACCATGACTCACACACTCTGGCCTGATTGGGTCACATGATCTTCAACTCACAGAATAACTGAAATTGAAGGTTTTTAAATTTCTCTTACCCATTTATCACTCGTCAAGAACATTAACATTTAACTTAATTAACACCTTTTCTGCAAAATATAACCCCTGTTGCTAACCAGTGTATTGTCTCAGTAAAACATTAGTACAAAAAATAAATTTGTCACTGCCCAAAGTTTTCTGTCATGAGCATGGAAATTTGGGAGGGAGTGATTATGCTAATGTGTTGAATCTGAATATAGTTTTAGGTTGGGTGTGATTGATTTACTTCCCCTAAATATTTTAGCATGTGTTTCTGCATAAAATCCATTGTTTTAAATTTTTTTTTTAACCCGTGTGCCTAGATTTCTTTTCCTGAGCGATGCCAGTCTAGCGTAATGCTTTTTCCTTCATTTTATTTGACGAAAACCTTTGTGCACTGCCCTTTGGTGACCTTGCAGTATCCAGTGAGATCCTGTTGCCAAGGCAACATTCAAATTTTTTTGCAGTGAGGAGGGAATAACAGATAAGCTGAAACCTGACCTACTTTCTCAGCACAGCTGACAGTGCGTCATCCTGGTTGGGTCTCGGTAGGTGCCAGTTGAAGCCACTCAACTGTGAACTTGGCTTTGCTCCTGATTGACATTACTGAATGCCATAAATATCTTAGCAGAGCCTTGAAGAATAGGTCTCATTAACAATGCTGCAGTGACTGCAGGTTCATGAAAGGCGTAACAAAAGATGATTGAAATGAAAATTTAAAGTATTTCAGAGATGCTAATTAATGGGAAAAGCATTACATATGAATTGCAAGTAGAAGCTAAATTTCTGTGCAGCAGGAAGGGAATCTGTTCGAAGCTCGACATTTACCCATCAGTTGTAAAGAAGTTACATTATTGATATTCATCTCCTCAATCAGGCATGCTTGGTGATGTATAACACCCTGAATTCACTGTGTTCACATCATTGTCATAAATTTTTTTTCATTCAATAGCTTAGAAAATTATTTTTTTAGAAAGTTCCATTCCAGTGCCTCAATCTATTACTTCTGTCTCTCATCATTTAATTTTCCATTCTAACATTTGCATTTCATGATTAGAATCTGGATGATTTTTCTCAGACCCTTTGAGATATTATTCTCTGAATTTACATTTTGAACATGCATTTCTTCCTTGTAACAGATGGTTACAATTCATTTCACACCTCCTTTCATTCACATTATCTCTACTTAAATTTAATTTTAAAGACAAAGGGTATCATAATTATACTGAAATACCGCAGCAATTTGTGGGCCATTAAATTCATAAATTAAAATTTTAAGTGGTTGCTTATGCTACAAGCTTTAATAGCTGACTCCTAAATAACACAAATTTATGATGGTGTCAAGCTTTACTGAGATGTACAGCACTTTGCCCTGAATAATTAAAATAATTTTTTGATTCGTTCCTGGGATGTGAGCATAACTGGCAAAACTAACATTTATTTCTCATCTCAAATTGCCCTTGAGAATGTGTTGCGAGTCATCTTCTTGAACCATAGCAGTCCACTCCCACAGTGCTGTTTGAGAGGATGGCCCAGGAATTTGATCTAGAGGTGATGAAGGAACAGCAATACATTTCTAAGTCAGGATGCTGCACCACAGGATAGTGGGAGGGAAACTTGCAAATGGAAATGTTCCCATACGTCTGCTATCCTTGACCTTCTAGGTGGTAGAGGTCACAGGTTTGAAAGATTTTATTGAATGAACCTTGGCAAGATGCTGCCATGTATCTTGTAGAGGTACATGTTCCAGTCACATGGTGGAGGGAGTAAATGAATGTTTAAGGCAGTGGTTGTGATGCTAATCAAGTGGGCTCCTTTTCCCTGGATGGTTTCAAGCTTAGTGTGTGTCCTGGAAGCTGCACTCATCTAAGCAAGTGGGAGGTATTCCATCACACTCCTGATTTATGCTTTGTAGATCATGAAGAGGCTTTGGCAGGTTAGGAGCTGGGTTCCTTGCCAGAGTCTATGATCTGCTTATGTATTCACAGTATTTATGTAGCTGGTCCAGTTAGGTTTCTGGTCAATGGTAACCTTCAGGATGTTGATAGTGAGACATTCAACAACGGTAATGCCATTGAATGGCAAGGAAATATGATTAAACTGTCTCTTGTTAGAGATGACTGTTGCCTGGCAGTTGTGTGGCACAACTGTTAGTTGCCACTTATCAGCTCAAATATGTTATTCAAGTGTTGCTGCATAGGGGCACAGACTGCTTCATTATCTGAGAATTTATGAATGACATGCTTATGCACTTTAACAAAGCA
Source organism: Carcharhinus amblyrhynchos (assembly GCF_965287045.1). Classification (NCBI taxonomy): domain Eukaryota; kingdom Metazoa; phylum Chordata; class Chondrichthyes; order Carcharhiniformes; family Carcharhinidae; genus Carcharhinus; species Carcharhinus amblyrhynchos. The sequence continues at coordinate 133,376,123 of NC_137324.1, read as the reverse complement.
AAGTTAGAATGAAATATTCTCTTATCAGTTAAATAAGAAATCAACTACTGTTCAGATCTTTTTATAATGCAGTCATAGGGGTTACACCACAATTACAACAAGTTGGGCCACAAGCTGATGCACTGGAAAGGGAAGTCAGTATCCTAATTGATGGTGTAAAAGGCAGTGCTCAGAATTATGCAAATGCTGTATGCAACCATAGAATTATAATGAAACTTTTATCACCTTCAGTCCCATTAGAACAATTGACTTGCATTTTAAAAATCTCCTATTTGACTGTGCTGGGAGTGTACAACAATCTTGTGTACCTTCTCGATGGGAACAACTTTTAACCCTTTCCTTATCCCATTACTAACTCCCCACCCCCACCTACCCACTGCCCTCAACTATCCTGCAGCTGCCAGGAGATGACCTGTTGCTGTTTGAACCATCTCCACTGGATCAGGAGCCCCTTTCTGAAGCTGAGCTTTCCCCATAAGGTCCAGTGGCCTCTGGATCGCTCACCCTCTCATGCCCTCCCCCCTCCCCCACCCAGGCCTCTCCCCCATGACAACTTTGCCCCCAACCTCTAAGGTCTTTCCCACTCTCCACAGCCTGGACCCCTTCACCTTACCTGAGCCGCTGCCCACCAGACCTCTGCCACCCTCCTGAACTTCCACTTTTGTCCACTCCACTGCAGTGCTGTTGTTGCAGGGTTGGAGTGTTGCCAGTTTTTTAAAAAATCATTCATGGGGCATGGGCTTCACTGGCTGACTCCAAGCTGCCCTTGAACTAAGTGGCTTGCTAGGGCATTTGAGAGGGCAGTTGAGAGCCAACGACACTGCTGTAGCTCTAGAGTCACATGTAGGCCAGACCAGTAAGGACGGTAGAATTCCTTCCCTAAAGGACAAGGTCCAAAGATGTGCGTGTTAGGTTGATTGGCCATGCTAAGAAATTGCCCCTTAGTGTCCTGGGATGTGTAGGTTAGAGGGATTAGTGTGTCTAATATGTAGGAGTATGGGGGTAGGGCCTGGGTGGGATTGTGTTCGGTGTGGGCTTGATGGGCCGAAGGGCCTCTTTCTGCACTGTAGGGTTCTATGATTCTGTGACATTAATGAACCAGATGGGTTTTTCTGACAACCACCAATGGTTTCGTGGTCATCAGTAGATTCTTAACTCCAGATATTACAAATGCAGCGAGGCTTCCTCCATTCGTGAAAAGCGACGTCCTGCCTGCAGTCACTTAACACTCGTTTGAGCACAGATTAACTGTGGGGCACCTCGAATTGTAGGCTGGAAAGCGAGACCCTTTCAACCCAAAAATTCAGGCCATCCAAGTCTGATCCTAATGTCATTGGGGCCTGTCTGTAATTTGTATTGTGTGGCCTGAGTAGGAAGTGGTAATGAGATTTATGTCAATACAGCTCACTGAGTACATGGAGCAGGACATGCACACCCACCTCTTCCCATCTGAAGAATCAGCATAGCCAGCAGTTAAAATAATAGGAGTGTGCGCATGTATGCATGCGTGTGGCAGGTTTTACAGTGACGCACCTGGAAGTGTGCACTTCTTTAGAAACCTAAAGTGTGATTTATTAACAACATCCAGGAACCAAAGACAATAATGTGAGTTTAAATGCAGGAATAAATGTTTTTTTGTTAAGTTCAGAATTGGAGACTGCCAACTAGACTGAGCAAAAGCTGTGTCTGAAGATGACAAAGGTTGTAGGATGAGCAGAAGATGCACGGAGTTAGGAGTGGAAGTGGGTGATATGTGGGTGGAAGTTATGGGCTTGGATGCTCAGCTTACATAAGAATCAATTTAATGCATAAGTAAATAATTAAAATTGAGATGTAATACATTGTCCAACAAATGCAAGGTTTTCTTTCAGTCGCAGTTCGATCTATTAACTTAGAGTGCCCAGGCATTATAGAGTTTCCAACCAGACCGGAGCTGTCGAATGTCCACCAGTTAATGGAATTATACATTTTGCAGTACCAATTCATCATGAATCTATTTTACATAGTTTTCTTCAAAGGAATTTGAGTAATGGGAATATTCTGTCATCGAATAATCCTGCTTTGTGTAGAAGACTTTGCAACCAATAGTTTTTGTGGAACCAGTATAATAATATTAATACTCCTAAATCCATTTTGGTACTACTTGCAAATGAGCGGTATCAAATAAAGCCAAGCTGCCATCATGGTCTAAGCATCTATAGATCGTTTGGGATAACATATTGTATGTTTCTCTAACATACCTGTCAGACATTCTACTTTACTGTAGGAATTGTCATTGTCAGGAAATCTGCCAACTATACTGATTTAATATAGAAGTTTGAAGGGTTCATGCTGTGAACCAGTAAAAATGTAAAATAATGTATAAATCATTGCTGTTTCTGTAAAACTTTGCCAAGGCAATGGAAGTTCATTAACAGTTATATCTCCATGCCAGAAAGGAAATCATGAACTAAGATTTAGTGTTTTCACATTCTGTTATTTCTCTTTGAGTGTAAATGACAATCTCACTTTCACAGAACTCTCAGTCACGCACATGCCCTGACACTGAAAGATCTTCCTTGTTGCTCCAAATTCTATTTTGAAAAGTAGTGTTTAAAATTCTAAACGGATACGTTGAATATTATTAACCAGTCAGCGCCGTGTTGTTAAACTGTTTTTACCCTCAGTATCCTTAGGATGTTTGAATTAGTGCTCTGCAGATCCCTCGCTAGTGGATCAATTCTAATGTCAACCGAGTGACATTTCCCCCAGATTTCAGGACTCTTTTCATAAGCTTAACATGCTTCCTTCAAGGGGTAAAAATTTAAAATAAAGATTAAAGAATAAAGATTTTATTTTAAGAAGTAAGAGAAGTCTCTAGGCCTCTATATTAACAGCCCCCTGAAAGGTGACAGGACTGTTTAAAAAGTGAAATGTGCAAAATGCAACCCAGCCTGCCGTGAACCACCACTGCCTAATTTGCACTTGAAAACCTGATGTGAAGCCTATATTCCTCAGAGCTTGAGGAACTCAGCAGTGAAAGGGAGGCAGGACTGCTGGCTTCCCAAGCTATGTGCTTCTTGTGGGCTAGGAGAAACAGGGATGATCCTTGCAGGGCCTTCAAAAACAGCCTGTTTACCAATGTTCCCCACCCTGATCTCAGTCCTCTGTTCCCTACTCCTCTGCCTCCATTTCCACCACAAAATTGATGGGTATCAGTCCTGAGGGTCTGCAGCTGCAGCCCCCCTGCGTAGTGTTCTCTCCCACTTGCTCTACATTTGAATAAACAAAAGGTTAGTCATTAAATGTCCCACCATTAAGACCATGGCCTTTGTACCCTCAGCTTTGCCAGGTTATTTGATCATTCTTGGCCTCACCTGCAACTTCCCCATTAATATCCAGGCCTTTGTATTTTTCTTCCAAATATATAGAAAATACAAGTCAAGTACCCTTTATCTGTAAACTTGAAAACAAACACAGGGTGGCACGGTAGCGAAGTGGTTAGCACTGTTGCTTCATAGCTCCAGGGACCTGGGTTCAATTCCTGGCTCAGGTCACTGTCTGTGCAGAGTTTGCATGTTCTCCCTGTGTCTGCATGGGTTTCCTCCAGATGTTCCGATTTCCTCCCACAGTCCAAAGATGTGTGGGTTAGGTGGATTGGCCAAGCTAAATTGCCCCTTAGTGTCCCAGGATGCGTAGGTTAGAGGGGTTAGCGGGTAAATATGGGGATAGGGCCTGGGTGGGATTGTTGTCGGTGCAGACTTGATGGGCCGAATGGCCTCTTTCCGCACTGTAGGGTTTCTATGGTTTCTACCTCCAAAAATCACATTTGTTTGAACGTGACTAACTTTTAGAGCATAAAATCTCTGACACAACCAGACAAGAACCCCATCAACTTCTGGTGCGGGAAGTCTTTGACCTGAGCTGACACGAACCTCGCTGATGCCACGCGATCTTTAGTGCAGGAGCTCTAGTTGTTTGTCTGTACTGTTTATCTTGCAAACCATCTCATACAAGCAGAATTGCAGATGGCATAATGGTTGGGAACTTAGTTCAGGTACCCTGCATTTATTATTCAATGGTACATCTTGCTTTTCTAGCCATTTTATTTAGTTATTTAATGCTGTAGCTAACCTAGGCTTTGGCTGTTGTAATGGAAAAGGCCCAAGCCTATATGGGTATCTAAAATCTAAAATGCGATTGACTCTGAGGGTTTCAGATAAAGGATACTTGACATGTACTTCCTCTAACACAGTTACTTCCCTAAGTATTAAAGATCTGCAGCAGGCATAATGCAGATTTTATTAGCCAGGGCTGTCTTTGTTGTCACTGCTAATTAATGTCTCAGTGCCCCATTTCTGTCAGCCAAGAGGCTAAAGTCTAAACTGCCAGGCAAATAACTCTTGATTTTGCGCTTACTGGGGCAGCATATTTTCTACCTGTCTTCAACTATAGAATCATTAAAATTGTAGCACAGAAGATAGATATTGTGGCAGTGATGGTGGGACTGTTTACTGTAATCCCACCTCCATTCTTTTGTACTTTTGATTTATTGTAAAGAATTCCATTTTCTAATAGTGTTCTGTGTACAAACGTTTTTGCTAACTTCAACCTTTGTTACAGTAAATGATCTCAGTCCGTATCCTCTTTCCACTGACCCACAAACCAATTGAAATTTTGAAAATCACAGGACCCTCTGTTTCAATGAAATCCCCAATTTTTCATGCAATACTTCATAACTATAGAGGTAAATTTGTTGCACTAAATATAAAAGAGACAGTGAGGACCAATTTTGGGAGGTCACTATTCCGCCTGCTGCCAGAAGAGTGTTTGAGCCAGTCCATTTTCAGGCCTCCCCACTGTTTTATTCAGAAGTCAGACTGGGTTTTTTTCTGTCTAATATTTATGGGTAACTATTCAAATAAATCAATCAAAACTGCCAAACTCTCCAACTCTAACTCTAACTTTTGGAAGGTCCTGAGGAGGAAGTTCAAACTTCCTGGGAAATACCTGTGAAATCAGCATGTCGGGACTTCTTTAGCGTCCTGACACGTGTTGGGTTATACAACTGGGTAGGATTTTCAGCACCTTCTACCATGTGTATTGATGGTCCACCATTGGCTGCAGGCAGGATCTTTTGATCCTGCGATTGTCAATGGGATTTCTCATTTTCTCATTGAATGCACCCCGCCTCCACCTCCACCACCACCAGGAAACTCACAACACGGGCCACATTAGCGGGAGTAAAAGATCCCGCCAATATGGACGACTGGAAAATTGGAAAATTCTGGCCCTGGCTTCTGATGATCTGGAGGCCAGAAGATATGAAGCAATTCATATTGGAGGGTCTTAATGACATTATTGTTACTGGAGAGGCGGTGCTCGACATACTGGAGGGGCTGATTGTGGACAAGTCCCCAGGACCGGATGGAATGCATCCGAGGGTTCTGAAAGAAATGGCGGAGGTTATAGTGGATGCCTTGGTGGTTATCTTCCAGACGTCGCTGGATTCCGGGGAAGTGCCGGAAGATTGGAAAACGGCTAATGTTACGCCGTTGTTTAAGAAGGGTGCCAGGCAAAAGGCGGGGAATTATAGGCCGGTTAGTTTAACGTCTGTGGTAGGTAAAATGTTAGGATCCATCATTAAGGAGGAAATTGCGAGGCATCTTGAAGGGAATTGCTTGATAGGGCAGACGCAACACGGTTTCATTAAAGGGAAGTCGTGTCTGACAAATTTACTGTAGTTCTATGAGGATGTGTCTAGGGCAGTGGATAGAGGAGAGCCGGTGGATGTGGTCTTTCTGGATTTTCAGAAGGCGTTTGACAAGGTACCTCACAAGAGGTTATTGCAGAAGGTCAGGGGACATGGAGTTGGGGGTAGGGTGTTAGTGTGGATAGAGGATTGGTTGTCAAATAGGAGGCAGAGAGTGGGGGTCAATGTGTGCTATTCGGATTGGCGGTTGGTGACTAGTGGGGTGCCCCAGGGGTCGGTGCTGGGGCCTCAGCTATTTACCATTTATATAGATGATCTGGAGGAGGGAACCGAGTGCAGGGTGTCGAAATTTGCTGCTGACACCAAGATTGGGGGAAAGGCAAATTGTGCGGAGGGTGTGGAGAGTCTGCAGAAGGATCTAGATAGGCTGGGCGAATGGGCCAGGAACTGGCAAATGGAATTTAATGTTGGCAAGTGTGAGGTGGTCCACTTTGGTAGGAAGAATGGTAGGAAGGACTATTACTTACGAGGCGAAAAACTGCAGCAGGCGACAGTGCAGAGGGACCTCAGGGTCCTTGTGCATGAGTCGCAAAAACCCAGCTTGCAGGTGCAGCAGGTGGTCAGGAAGGCGAATGGGATGCTGGCCTTCATAGCGAGGGGGATTGAATATAAAAGTAGGGAGGTCTTGCTGCAGCTGTATAGGGCATTGGTGAGGCCGCAGCTGGAGTACTGTGTGCAGTTTTGGGCGCCGCACCTGCGCAAGGATATTTTGGCCTTGGAGGGAGTGCAGAGGAGGTTTACTAGGCTGATACCGGAGTTGAGGGGATTGAGCTATGAGGAGAGGCTGAATAAACTAGGCTTGTACTCGTTAGAGTTTAGAAGAATGAGGGGAGATCTCATTGAGACGTATAAGATGATGAATGGAATGGATAGGATAGAGGTGGAGAGACTCTTCCCGCTCAAAAAAGACAGTAGGACTAGGGGGCACAGCCTCAAGATAAAGGGGAGGCGGTTTAGAACGGAGTTGAGGAGGAACTTCTTCACTCAAAGGGTGGTGAATCTCTGGAATTCTCTGCCCGTTGAAGTGGTGGAGGCTGCCTTGCTAAATATTTTTAAGAAGTGGGTTGATGGGTTCTTGATAAGAGAGGGGATTAAGGGTTATGGGGAGAGGGTGGGGAAGTGGAACTGAGCCACGACAGATCAGCCATGATCTTATTGAATGGCGGGGCAGGCTCGAAGGGCTAGATGGCCTACTCCTGCTCCTATTTCTTATGTTCTTATGTTCAATTAGTAGTTTGTAGGTATCGCAAAAACAGAAAATGATGGAAAATCGCAGCATGTCTGACAGCATCTGTGGGAAGAGAAGAGAGCCAACATTTCAAGTGTGTGCTTTAACAATTTTTAGAATGTTTATTCTTTCACAGGATGTGAGTGTCACTCACTAGGCTAGCATTTATTGCCTATCCCCAATTGCCTTTAGGAAGGTGGTGGTGAGCTGACTTATTAAACCGCTGCAGTCTGTGTGATGTTGATACACCTACAGTGCTGATAGCGAGGAATTTCCAGGACTTTGACCCAGCAACAATGAAGAAACAATGATTATGTTTCCAAGTCAGGATGATGTGTGGCTAGAGAAGAATTTGTAGATGGTGAATCATAACAATGATCGCATAATAATTTAAAATTTGCTGCATGAATGCCACATATCCATGTGATATATTTCTTGGCAAGATTATGAGGTAGTTTATCAGGATTTAACTGAGCCTGAAAACAGAGATGTTTTTGCGACTGGTGCACCACAGTGTCCTTCATTGGTTGGGTTGAGTTTGTAAAGAAGTGCTTAAAAGGGCATTGTTTTCTGCTTGATCTGTCTTCCCGTTAGTAAACTGAGAGTGCAGTGATGTCATCGCTAAAAATGTCTTCCATGTGAAAAGGTAAATAAAATATTTTTTAAAAAGTTCACAAAAATATCACTAGAGGGGGTTGAATTTCTTGCAGCACAATCTCCCCCAACAATTATCCTCGGGCACTGTGATGAATTGCATTTTATTAAGTATTTAACTCTGCCAGTAAAGTTCGTTGAGAAGCCTTTGTGTGTGAGATCAGCTGATAAGATAAGTTTATCTGGGAGGTGACCTGTGTGATGGATCTGTCAAGAGAACGAAATTTGCTCAACCTTCTAATGAGTCAAATCCCTTCTTGCGATAAAAAATGTATAAGATTGTTTCCTTTTATATAAGGAACTGAACAGATTGGGGTCAAGGGCACGAAATTTAGATCTGTAACATTGTTGGAGATGGTGCTACAGAAACTGGAGGCCTTTCAACTGGGTCAGGTATTGCTTCCAGCAGCTTTTGGCTCATAGTAACTATGCTAAAAACTTGGGACTATGCAGGTTCGTTCATTGTATTTCCTTATGATTCACAAAATAATTCCAGCTATAAGAGAGACCCAGCACTAGAATTAACTTAAGAACCAACATCCACATTGCAGGCCAGATAATTCAGAATAACTTCTGTTCCCTAGTCTCTATCATCGAGTACTATATTCAGTTGTTATTATCATCAAAGATAATTTCTAGACAATGTCACACAAACAATGGAGTCCTTCCTTTCCAATGGGCACATCTGCTGACAAACAACGAAGATTAACATTTGAAAACAAGCAAAATGCACCTTTTTAATCATCATAGTACATGTGTCTGATTGGCAGCTGATAATACGCACAGCTAAGTATTGTATGTAGATGCAATGAGCTGCAGTAAACATAGCACGAGAACTTAAGAGGTCGGCATTCACAGTTGATAGAAGTAGAGGAGACAGGCTTACGAATTTGATCTACTTTAATTTTGAGATGTCAGTAAATCATAAGTACTTGCTTTTGGCTAAGATGCAAATAAGATCAAGCCTTGGAGGAGGAGCTACACCTACTCTAATCAGCTTGGATCATGTAAATCAAGCCCAAGACAGGTAGTGAGAGCCCTGTCTTGTCAGCTTGGATCGGGAATGTCTCAACTTGTTGGGACCCTGAATTGGCTTTAATTTGACTTGATTGGATTGGAATAAAGTTTTTAAAAATTTTTAAAAAATAAGTACTTGCTTCTTTTCCTACTTTTCAAGTTTGAAAATGGTAGTGAAGATTTTTTTTAAGAACAGGAACAACCAGGAGATAAATAAAATTTTGAGGGACGGGAGAACAGAACTATTTAGGATCAGCTATTTACCATTTATATAGATGATCTGGAGGAGGGAACCAAGTGCAGGGTGTCGAAATTTGCTGATGACACCAAGATTGGGGGAAAGGCAAATTGTGCGGAGGGTGTGGAGAGTCTGCAGAAGGATCTAGATAGGCTGGGCGAATGGGCCAGGAAATGGCAAATGGAATTTAATGTTGGCAAGTGTGAGGTGGTCCACTTTGGTAGGAAGAATGGTAGGAAGGACTATTACTTACGTGGCGAAAAACTGCAGCAGGCGACAGTGCAGAGGGACCTCGGGGTCCTTGTGCATGAGTCGCAAAAACCCAGCTTGCAGGTGCAGCAGGTGGTCAGGAAGGCGAATGGGATGCTGGCCTTCATAGCGAGGGGGATTGAATATAAAAGTAGGGAGGTCTTGCTGCAGCTGTATAGGGCATTGGTGAGGCCGCAGCTGGAGTACTGTGTGCAGTTTTGGGTGCCGCACCTGCGCAAGGATATTTTGGCCCTGGAGGGAGTGCAGAGGAGGTTTACTAGGCTGATACCGGAGTTGAGGGGATTGAGCTATGAGGAGAGGCTGAATAAACTAGGCTTGTACTCGTTAGAGTTTAGAAGAATGAGGGGAGATCTCATTGAGACGTATAAGATGATGAATGGGATGGATGGGATAGAGGTGGAGAGACTCTTCCCGCTCAAAAAAGACAGTAGGACTAGGGGGCACAGCCTCAAGATAAGGGGGAGGCGGTTTAGAACGGAGTTGAGGAGGAACTTCTTCACTCAAAGGGTGGTGAATCTCTGGAATTCTCTGCCCGTTGAAGTGGTGGAGGCTGCCTCGCTAAATATTTTTAAGAAGCGGGTTGATGGGTTCTTGATAAGAGAGGGGATTAAGGGTTATGGGGAGAGGGCGGGAAAGTGGAACTGAGCCACGACAGATCAGCCATGATCTTATTGAATGGCGGGGCAGGCTCGAAGGGCTAGATGGCCTACTCCTGCTCCTATTTCTTATGTTCTTATGAATCTTATTATGTGAAGAAAATCCAGGCTAATAATACAGGTCAACTCGAGGATATGGTGCTCTATACTTTTGTCTCCCACTGGAGGTGAGAAGCGGGTCAGGAAACGTGAAATTATGGATCATATTCTCACCATTTGAAATGGCAATGTCATATATTGTTTGAGATTTTTGACCCAGCGACTGCAAAGGAACAGCGATATATTTCCGAGTCAGGATGGAATGTGACTTGAAAGAGAACTTGGAGTGGTGGTATTCCTATGTGCCTGCTGTCCTTCTAGGTGGTAAAGATCATGGATTTTGAAGGTGCTGTCGAAAGAGCCTTGGTGAGTTGCTGCCGTGCATCTTATATGTGGTACATATGGCCATCACTGTGCATCAGTGGGGGAAGGGTTGAACGTTTATGTGGTGGGAGGGGTGCTGATCAAGCGGGCTACTTTGTTCTGGATGGTGTTGAACTTCTTCAGTGTTATTAGAGCTGCACTCATCCGAGCAAGTGGAGAGTATTCACCAAACTCTTGACTTGTGCCTTGTAGGTGGTGAGGATTCAGGAGGCAAGTTATTCTCCAAAGCACTTCCAGCCTCTGACTTACTCTTGTAGCCACAGTAATTACATGGCCAGTCCAGTTTAGTTTATGGTCAATGTTAATGCTTGGTATTGTGATGGTGGAAGGATTCAACCATGGAAACGCCATTGAATGTCAAGGGAAGACGGTTGGATTGTCTTGTTGACGATAGTAATTTCCTCACACTTGTGTGGCATGAATGTCACTTGCTACTTGTCAGCCCAAGCCTTAATATTGTCCAGGTCTTACTGTAGATTGCTTCAGTATCTGAGGAGTTACAAATGGTATTGAACATTGTGCAGTCAGCAGCGAACATCCCCATTCCTGACGTTATGTTTAAGGGAACGTCATTGATGAAGGAAATGAAGGTGGTTATGCCTAGGACACGACTCTGAGGAACTCGTGTAGTGATGTCCTGGAACTGAGATGATTGACTTCCAACCATCACAATTATGTTCCCTTATGCCAGCTATGACTCCAGCGAGTAGAATTTTCCACCAGAATCCCAGTACTAGGGCTCTTTAATGCCACATTTGGTCAAGGGCTGTCACTGACACCAAACTTCCTGAGTTCAGCTCCTTTCTCCATGTTTGGACCAAGCCTGCAGTGAAGTCAGAAGTGAGTGGCCCTGATGGAACCTAAACTGAGCATCAGTAACCAGGTTGTTTCTGAATATGTGCCCCTTGACACCAATGTCAACAATTGTTTTTATCACTGCAGATGATCGAGAGGAGGCTGCTGGGGCAGTCATTAGGCAGTTTAGATATGGCCTGCCTGGACCTCTATTGTCATAAATAGCAAAGGGTTTAGTTGACATGACAATATGATATATAACATGTAAAACAAATATGATCATGGAATCTGTTTTTCCTCTCCTGTACAGCTGGAAGTAAACATTTTCTTTAATTTAAACAGAGCAGTGCTTTAAACCTTATATAGAATTGAAAATGGGAACATGTTTTGCTAACAGAAAAGGATAGGCTGCACTCAGTAATTTGGAAGAAATTTGTCTTCCAGTGTTTCTTACACTTGCGTTTTAATGGCTGGTGTGCCAAATCAGATACAGATAAATATCAGAACTTTGATGACTGTTGATAACTCAAACTGGATAAAATATCATATTTGTAAATTCTCAGTTGTTTCCCATTTTGCTTTAGATCTCCATGTGGATAATATTGGGGGAAGTGACACTGTAAATGTTAACAGGGAAACTTCCATTGTTCACTTTTTGGAGCAAAGTTGTAAACATTCTCTTTTAAAAGTTTTGTTAGAAGGTGCATTCAGAGCCCTCGGAACTAACTTTTCAATTGGAGACAGGATGTACAACCAAAGACATGCATTAGGATCCCGCGGAAGTCTTGAGCTACATGGGAATTGCCCAGAAGTTTCAACATCTGGGCAATTCACCTGCTCCCAGGACCCTCTGTGGATGGCTCCGATTCCGAGCTTGAGTCAGAAGCTAGGAACTGTTCCATAATACTTACCCAGGAGCAGCATGAGCCCAGCAACAACCTGACAATCATTGCTGCTGCTCTGAAGATCCCAGCTAATCTTCCAGCTTTGCTTTACAACAATGCTAATACATGTTGACCACAGCAAAATCGCCACAATCTCATATTACATATATTTAATGTTACATTTTATCTATTTATGCCACATAAAAAAATAAATGCATTGTTCATTCAAAACTCGTGCATTCCTCCTAAAAAGCCTGATGTGAAGTGAGCAAGTGCATAATGATTGCGCCTCCAAATACTGTGAATATTGACAACTTTGTCACTTGAAATGGAATGTTGAAAAATGAAGACATTCATAAGAAATGAAATCCAGATTTATTTCAGATTCCTTAAGTCTAGTTTGTGATTTAAAGCCAATCATGTGTGCAGTGTAGTTTGACAAATAGCTCCATCTACAGCTGATTCAGAACAAAAGGAATGAAATAGAGAAGAACATCTGGATCATCTTTCCTTTGTCAAGTCCTTAAAGAAGATATAATAATTTTGGCTGGGACCACATGGAAAATGGAACAGAATTCGTTAAATTATTGATTTCCTAACAACGGTTGATAATAAAAAGCTACATGTTTCCCCTGCCGCCATATTTGTATTTGGGAGTGTAGTGGTGGCTTTAAAATTGGTCAGTTGTTCGGATTGCCCTTCACACTAGGTTCCTGTCCACGAAGGCCTCTGTGCAATTTTACACTAGGCCAGCCCTGCACGACCTTGCCCAATTGAGGCCCTGAAGAGGCAACTTATTGAAAGGTTGTTTCCCACCTAGCTTTGTTTTTCAGGCTGGCCAGAGGAGTTCAGAGACGGAGAGGAAGCCTAAAATGTAACCCTGTTTAGACTTTGGGATTGGCTGGCATCTCTCTGAGGCAGGATTCCCTCCTGATCACGGAGTAGAAATCACACCGCTAGCCAATTCAACACTTGTCAGAATTTAAATGTCTGTGGCGCTGGCAGTATGGGCAGGGATATGTTCTCTGCCCATTCCAGAGGTGAACCCCATCCCCACCATCCTAATAATCCTGGACCTAGTGAAAATGGAATTGCCTGCATTATCTTGCTGCTCCAAGTATTAGGAGTAATTCCACAAGGAGACACATTAATTATAATGGATTGAAAATCATGATCTGTACACACAAATTTCTTCAGATACAATTTGAGTGAATGTTGCTGCCTTCTGGGAAGCACCAGATTATTGATTAACACACTCAACACATTGTAGTTAGTCCCTGACCACAGCCATGACATCATGGAGAGATAATGAGCATTGAGAACTCCCATTCCTGAGGGAAAAATGGGAAAATTACCGTCATGTTTTCCACTGACTAATTGCAGTAGAGCGTTTACAGCAGACATAGAACAACATTCTAACTATGTGTGAAATCAAAAAGGGAATCAGAAGGAACAAGAAAGAAACAAATCAGTGTGCAGCTACGGTGAACAGTTGCCAGTGTGTGGATTCAACTTCCGTCTGAAAAAGGCACAAAGTTGATGGGGAAACAGCTGCACCACCAACGCATGGGCACCTGACCAATATTGAGGTTTAGACTTTCGTTTAACCATAACTGGTCAGACAAAAGTGCCAAACAGGTGCTCCACTTCAACATGGGGTTAAAGGAGGAGACATGAAGGATCTTGGAATTCGCTGTCCCATTATGCTGAGCTGGCTTGTTGATTTGCCCTGTGGGATGGACCAATCTCAGAAATGGGCAAATAGGGCTGGCAGCAGATTGCAGGTTTTCTGTGGGGCCAGGAGGATTCTTGCTGCTCCCGAGCCTATCACCCCACCCCTGCTGTTGATCCCTGAATTTGGTGATAATGATAGAGTGAGGGATTTTCTTGAACTGCCACACTGTTGGGTGTACCTACACGGAAAGAAGGTAGCTCACTACCACCGCCTTAACAGCAATTACGGATGGGCAATACGTGTTGACCCAGCTAGCAACGCCCACATCCTGTAATTTTAAAAATAGGAGAAATCACCATGTTTTCATCAGAAGACGTTGCTGTTCTTCTGGACGTGCAAGAGTTCTGTTTCCAGCTGCAGTTGATAGTGACTTCTGTTAAATGGGATCTGTTAAATAGACTTTGGTTGCTTCACTGTTTCCTGAATAAATCAACTTCCTTATACAATCTTCTTCTTCTGAGTCCTGCCCTAAGTTTTGCTTTGCTCCCAACTTATTATCTGACATAGCAGTGTCAGCAGATACTCTGAATAAAATTATTTAAGAGGTGAAATCATTTTCCAGTAAAAATGTGAAATTGGTGATTCCGAGTTGCCACATTCAGTTTTCTTTGGCGTAATTTGTAATGCGTGTGAACCTGATTACAATGGAGAGGAGACAAACCAGAAAAATGAGAAGGATTCTAAATGCAAACAGTTGCATATGTAGGACAACTCTATACTTTAAATTAAAGTTGACTTTTGCATCCTTTTAGTTGTAGATGTAGTCTTCAGGTCGGGAAATGCACTGAGGCACATTGCTGGGACAGAGTATAAGCAGCTTTATTCCATCTACATGCCACAGACATTCCAGTGGTCATGTTGCATGGTCAAACGCACAGTGCCAGAAATGTGCATCAGCCTCCACATCAGAATAGCACTCCTTATGCAACATTTTTTCAATTTCCTACAACAAACATCCTGTGACTTTTCTGAATAAGATTAAGGCCAGTTTAGTGTCTGTTTTGTACCCTAGTCCCTGGCCACCAACTGAGACTTCCCAAACACATTGTCTATGCTGCCTTCATAACCATCTGACTGAGTACATTTTCATTCCATCAGTCTCGGTTGGATTTATGTCCAGGTCTGAAGTGCGCAATCCACTGCGCAGTCCATTCTCTTCTGTCTCTGGAGATCTAGTGATATGATTAAGTTAAACCATGAATGAACTCTTTTTACACATGGAAATTGCAAGCCACATGTTTCAGAAAATAAAAATTCATTTAAAAGGGTATCCTCATGTGTCAGGAGAGTAAATGAGAATCTGGACAAAAGAATTAGCTGACTGCACAGAATTTTGTAATTTTTCAGACCCATGATACAAATTGCTGTGGGTTCAATAATTGGCAAACTTGAATTCCCGATATGTACTTCTGCCGTGTGAAACTCTGCTCTGCAAATGCAGTTATTTTAATCTTATAACTGACTTTAATCTAGTTTCTAATGCATTTGAAAGACTTGTGTGCTTTCCTGTAAAGGAACTGTTTGTCATTGTTGCTGCTAATCTTTGACTATCACATTTAGCTGCAGAACAAGTGCCTTGTGGCACAATTTCCGTGGGAAATCCCAGGAGTTTGCCATGTGTTGTGTGATTAGCAATCTCTGAATTGCAATTTAGCAAGTTCTGTAGGCAGTAAAAGAATTGCTGATTTTTTTGGGGGGGGATCTGGACAATGTAAGGCATAACAGATTATTTATGTGATACATATTGGGGCAGGTGTATAGAAGTTAACTATTGTCACATGACTATCACATCAGATTTTCATTTCCTTAAAGGATCGAATTTCCTCATTTATACCACCACCAGGATTCCTCTCCCTATTGACTGCAGGTATTGGAAAATTATCAGCATGCTAGCCTCAATGTTCCTTTATAATGGAAAAACTATTGCTAGTGCCATTGCATCATTTCCCAATAATGGTGCCTGGCTGATGAGGCTCCCCACTGACAGTGTGAATGTTGGTGATGCCCTTCATTACACGTAGCTGTCGCTGTTACAGTGTCTTCTCTGTTCTTTGCCTCTATTAACTTATCAGAGAATTGGACTACGCTGAAGCTTCTCTAGCCCATACAGTCTGTTGAGATTCCCAGGACTTTTTTATTGCTGGAACAAGGCTGGCCTTATATCTGGTACCATGGTTCCCATCACTTGCAGTACTTATTTCATTCAGAGGTGCCAAGTTTCATCAATCAAATATTTGACTAAAACTGCTGCCTCTACAAAGGAACAGAAGACCACTTAGAGTCCCTGCAATCAATGGCATTTTGGAGTTGTACAAAACTGCAGAGATTTTACACTTGATTACTTCTGTACAGCACCTGTAACATTATTTGGGTGCTTTGCAGATTCACAAAAGGTGGGCAGTTCTAGTAGGAGAAATGAACAAGTACTAGGCCAGTAATTTTTTTATATATATAGGTTTATAGTCAGTATAGGTTTTAAAGAAGTTTTTAAAGACTGGGGCAGAGGTAGGTAGGTGAAGGATTAAGGGACTGAGTGAGTTGGTCAATGGACGCATTTGTACAAGTACAATGTTGACGCCAACACATGGACAACAAAGAACCATAAAAATTGCTTTCTGCACTTTCTGACTTAAAAAAAATTGTTTATGTCAGATTAAAAAGAGAAATGAACTCTAGAAGGTATCATAGTCAAAGCTGATGATAACATTCCTGTAAAATCACAGAGCAAGATGTCTATAACCCATTTGAAATGTATTTCAAGTACAGATAATACCTTGATGTATTATTTTTCTTGTAAAATCATTAAAGCTCATTTACCCTATCATGTGACTCTTTATAGTAAGTAGTGTGTATGCACAGAATTATGGTATTCTCCTTCTACTTCTGCACAAACAGCTTTTTTCCTCAGTGATTGAAACCTCCATCATAACTGGTGGCTACTTTTAAAATTTGATTTTATATTGTTTGTAAGTTATTTTCTTAAACCAAACTTAATATAGTAATAATGCTAACCCTGATATTTGTGCATGTTGTACCGTCAAGCTGTGTGAGCTAAAATTGTAAACAAAAGACTGTCTCAGAATGCTCTCTCTTTAAGTTCATTACAGTTCGCTGCTCTTATTCTCTGTTAATGCCATCCATATAATCTCACTGCCCCAATTCATGACCACTCCTTCCACCTTGTCATCTCACATGGCCTCTCTTCTCCCATTGTCTCAGTCATGAATAAGAATGCCTCAGATCAATTCTTTGTATTGCTCTCCATTCACATCCGCCTTTTCAGCTCACAACTCTACTTCCTCTTGTCTTCATTCTACTATTCCATTCTCCACTCTCCATAAATTCGAATTCGACCTAACTCATGCCATGGCCTATTAACCATCATTCCCATGCTCACTGACCTACATTGACTCATGTCCTTACTTGCAAATCACTTCATGGTCTCATCCCTTTCTAGTTCTTGAATCTTCAATCCACCCACCACCACCCCGCACCCCGCACCATTGTGGAATGTTTTACTACATTAAAGATGCAATATAAATGTGAGCATTAGTATTGACTAGTATACAGGATTCAGCAAGGATTTCAATTGTATATTGTGTGACTTTAGATTGTGAAAAGTGCCTGCCCTTCACAGTGAGGATGGGATTGTGAGTACTTGTAACGATTTAGGAACTCTGAGGACCGGATTTTCATGGAGCCAGTTGACTCAGAAAACCTATTATAATGACAGGCGGAAGCTGGATGCAGAAATCCCACCCCCATTTCTAACAGACCCCATTTTTGCCAGTAAAAGAGGGTGTTTGTGAATCACAGCGACGGAAAATGGAACTCAGCAAGACCATTTGAAATTAATGCAGAGTTCAAACTGAATCGAGTTTTGCTATTCCGAGGGCCTTAACCTGCAGAATGGGAGTACATTTTATGACACAGACAGAAACATGGTTGAATAAAACTGCTTAAGTGTCATTGTCTAAAGTTATTTAAATCTCCAGCCCTTTTGAAAACAAAAAGAGAAAGCTGAAACTAGCAGGTTTAAATCAAAACACCAGCAACTGGATTCCTTAATTTGACAGGCCATCTGGCATAGGTTAGATAAAGCCATTTCCTGTTTTATCATTTTCAATAGAGTTAATTGTTGACATTTTCAAGGGCTGTTATTGCAGTTGAAGTTAGTATGAGTTCTTGCCTGAGTTTGAAAAGCTCTAAAAACATTGGATGGAATTTTGAGCCTGTGTTAACCATCAGCAAGAATGATGACGCAGGTGCAAAATCCTGCAAGAGTCACAAAGCATAATTCTAGCCGGTGAGATCCCGTTTCACATTTTTCTAAATGCTTTGTGACATGGTAAAATTCTCACTCTGGAGGTTGGGAACTTTATTTAAGTAAATTAGCATATAGAAACTAGAAGCAGGAGTAGGCCATTTGGCCCTTTGAGCCTGCTCTGCCTCTCATTTTCATCATGGCTGATCATCAAATTCAATACCTTGATCTCATTAGCCCCAACAGCTATATCTAATTTCTTCTTGAAATCAGACAATGCTTTGGCCTCAGCCACTTTCTATGGTAGTGAATTCCACACATTTACCACCCTCTGGCTAAAGACATTTCTCCTTATCTCGGTTCTAAAAGGTTGACCCCTTATCCTCAAACTATAACCCTTAGTTCTGAACTTCCCCACCATTCAGAACATTCTTTCTGAATCTACCCTGTAAGAATTGTATAAGTTTCTATGAGATCCTCTCTCATTCTTCTAATCTTCACTGAATAGAATCCCAATCAATCCTGCCATCCCAGGAATCAGTCTGATAAACCTTTGCTGTACTCCCTTAGATAAGGAAGGATGTCTGCACACAATACTCCAGGTGTGGCCTCACCAATGCCCTATACAATTGCTGCAAAATGGTCCTATCCTTATACGCAAATCCTCTCGCTATGAAGATCAACATACCATTTGCCTTCTTTACTCCTGTTATACCTGCGCGCACACTTTCAATAACTGATGAACGAGTACACTAAGATCTCGCTGAGTATTCACACCTCTCAATTTACACCCATGCAAGTAATAATCGCCATTCCTATTATTGCTCCCAAAGTGGACTACCTCACATGTTTTTCAAGGGCTCTTATTGCAGTTGAAGTCAGTATGAATCCTTGCATTATACTACAATATAATAAGTGAGCCCTCCCAATGGGACTTCCCTCCTCATTGAATATTCATTGAGAGCATGATGTCATAGAATCATAGAACATAGAACATTACAGCGCAGAACAGGCCCTTCGGCCCACGATGTTGCGCCGACCAGTTAAAAAACAATGACCCACTAACCTAAACCAATCCTTTTTCATCCATAAACCTATCCACGGATCTCTTAAACGCCCCCAAACTAGGCGCATTTACAACCGCAGCAGGCAGGGCATTCCAATCCCTCACCACCCTCAGGGTAAAGAACCTACCCCTGACATCCGTCCTATAACTACCCCCCCTTAATTTAAAGCCATGCCCCCTCGTGCTAGCTTTCTCCATCCGAGGAAAAAGGCTATCACTGTCCACCCTATCTAAACCTCTAATCATCTTATATGTTTCAATAAGATCCCCTCTTAGCCGCCTTCTTTCCAGCGAAAACAACCCCAAATCCCTCAGTCTCTCCTCATAGGACCTCCTCTCCATACCAGGCAACATCCTGGTAAACCTCCTCTGCACCCTCTCCAAAGCCTCCACATCCTTCCTGTAATGTGGGGACCAGAACTGCACACAGTACTCCAAGTGCGGCCGCACCAGAGTTGTGTACAGTTGCAACATGACGCTGCGACTCCTAAATTCAATCCCCCTACCAATAAACGCCAAGACACCGTATGCCTTCTTAACAACCCTATCTACTTGATTCCCAACTTTCAGGGATCTATGTACACATACACCTAGATCCCTCTGTTCATCCACACTATTCAAAGTCCTCCCATTAGCCCTATACTCAACACATCTGTTATTCCTACCAAAGTGAATTACCTGACACTTCTCCGCATTAAACTCCATCCGCCACCTCTCGGCCCAGCTCTGCAACCTGTCCAAGTCTTCCTGCAAACTATGACACCCTTCCTCACAATCTACCACACCTCCGACTTTGGTGTCATCAGCAAATTTACTAATCCACCCAACTATACCCGCTACAAAACCATGCTGACTATCTCCAATCAATTCATTACTCTCCAAATAACTATAAATCCTATCCCTAATAATTTCTTCTAAAACCTTGCCCACAACAGAAGTGAGACTCACCGGTCTATAATTCCCGGGGAAGTCCAGAAGGAGGTTATTCGTTCTTTCAAGTTGGCATCGACACTGTGACAGAAAATCTTCCTCAGACCCGCCCTCTGTCCTATCCCCCTAACCTGGGCATTTAACCTGCTAATGCCCCTAACCTACACATCTTTGGAGTGTGGGAAAAAACAGAAGCACCTGGAGGAAACTCACGCAGGCACGGGGAGAAGGTGCCAACGCCATGCAGTCACCCAAGGCTGGAATTGAACCCAGGTTACTGCGCTGTGAGGCAGCTGTGCTGACCACTGTGTCATCATGCCATCCCTTGTCACCCATACAGCCCTGAAATGAGTTGCTGGCGTAAACATTCAGCGCGGCTGTGAATTTCTGATTGAACTTGCAACAAATGCTGAGCAGTGCTGAGGGGGAGTTTAAATGGTAAGCCGCAGGGTTGCAGCCATTATGTTGTAACAGGGCATGATATGAAACTTGTGGAAAAAAAAACATTTCTTAAAGGAGAAACAGCAACTTTTCTCACAAATGGTGCTGGTGGGATTCCCTCTAGTCTTCTTGCTGAGACTCACACTTTGAGAAAATATTGGAAAATTCCACCCACTATCTCAGTAGGGGACTGAGTTCACATGTTGATAGGCTATCAAAGAACAGACGTGGTTACTGAATAGAAGTTTGTTGTATAACACATTGAATATTTAAGAGGATTTAAAATTTTTGAGAGGTTTTTTCCAACATCAAGGTGAACATAAGAACATAAGAAATAGGAGCAGGAGTAGGCCATCTAGCCCTTCGAGCCTGCCCCGCCATTCAATAAGATCATGGCTGATCTGTCGCTGCTCAGTTCCACTTTCCCGCCCTCTCCCCATAACCCTTAATCCCCTCTCTTATCAAAAACCCATCAACCCGCGTCTTAAAAATATTTAGCAAGGCAGCCTCCACCACTTCAACGGGCAGAGAATTCCAGAGATTCACCACCCTTTGAGTGAAGAAGTTCCTCCTCAACTCCGTTCTAAACCGCCCCCCTTTTATCTTGAGGCTGTGCCCCCTAGTCCTACTGTCTTTTTTGAGCGGGAAGAGTCTCTCCACCTCTATCCTATCCATCCCATTCATCATCTTATACGTCTCAATGAGATCTCCCCTCATTCTTCTAAACTCTAACGAGTACAAGCCCAGTTTATTCAGCCTCTCCTCATAGCTCAACCCCCTCAACTCCGGTATCAGCCTAGTAAACCTCCTCTGCACTCCCTCCAAGGCCAAAATATCTTTGCGCAGGTGCGGCGCCCAAAACTGCACACAGTACTCCAGCTGTGGCCTCACCAATGCCCTATACAGCTGCAGCAAGACCTCCCTACTTTTATATTCAAACCCCCTCGCTATGAAGGCCAGCATCCCATTCGCCTTCCTGACCACCTGCTGCACCTGCAAGCTGGGTTTTTGCGACTCATGCACAAGGACCCCGAGGTCCCTCTGCACCGTCGCCTGCTGCAGTTTTTCGCACCGTAAGTAATAGTCCTTCCTACCATTCTTCCTACCAAAGTGGACCACCTCACACTTGCCAACATTAAATTCCATTTGCCATTTCCTGGCCCATTCGCCCAGCCTATCTAGATCCTTCTGCAGACTCTCCACACCCTCCGCACAATTTGCCGTTCCCCCAATCTTGGTGTCATCAGCAAATTTCGACACCCTACACTCAGTTCCCTCCTCCAGATCATCTATATAAATGGTAAAAAGCTGAGGCCCCAGCACCGACCCCTGGGGCACTCCACTAGTCACCATCCGCCAATCCGAACAGCACCCGTTGACCCCCACTCTCTGCCTCCTATTTGACAACGAATCCTCTATCCACGCTAACACCCTACCCCCAACTCCATGTCCCTCGACCTTCTGCAATAACCTCTTGTGAGGTACTTTGTCAAACGCCTTCTGAAAATCTAGAAAGACCACATCCACCGGCTCTCCTCTATCCACCGCCCTAGACACATCCTCATAGAACTCCAGTAAATTTGTCAGACACGACTTCCCTTTAATGAAACCGTGCTGCGTCTGCTCTATCAAGCAATTCCCTTCAAGATGCCTCGCAATTTCCTCCTTGATGACAGATTCTAACATTTTACCTACCACAGACGTTAAACTAACCGGCCTATAATTCCCCGCCTTTTGCCTGGCACCCTTCTTAAACAACGGCGTAACATTAGCCGTTTTCCAATCATCCGGCACTTCCCCAGAATCCAGCGACGTCTGGAAAATAACCACCAAGGCATCCACTATAACCTCCACCATTTCTTTCAGACCCTCGGATGCATTCCATCCGGTCCTGGGGACTTGTCCACAATCAGCCCCTCCAGTCTGTCGAGCACCACCTCTCTAGTAACAGTAATGTCATTATGACCCTCCAGTCCTACCACCTTTCCATCGCTAACACCCGGCAAATTATTCACATCCTCCTCCGTGAAGACAGAAACAAAAAAGTTATTCAATACCTTAGCCATATCCCCATCCCCTACCACTAGGTCCCCTTTCTCATCCTCTAAAGGACCAACATTCACCCTAGCCAGCCTCTTCCTTTTTATATATTTATAAAAACTCTTGCTATCCTTTTTTATATTAAGCGCTAGCCCAGCTTCATAGTTTCTCCTACCCTTCTTTATCAACTTCTTTGTCAATCTTTGTTGACATTTAAACCTCTCCCAATCCTCTTCTCGCCCACTACTCTTAGCTACTCTAAATTCCTCCGCTTTTAATTTAACACTTTCCTTCACCTCCTTCGTTATCCACGGTTTATTACCTCTCCTCCTACTATCCTTTTTGACCATCGGAATAAATTTCTGCTGAGCACCAAGAAAGATCTCCTTAAAGATCCTCTACTGCTCCTTCTCTTTAACTTCTAAATAAGAAAATACTCAGCAGTCAGGTGGTGCAAGGATGAGCTGTGGCTGCAGCTATCAACACGCAGGTAAGGAAGATCTTAAAGCCTGCCTGAAGTGCTGGCTCCTGGTTTGCCACAAGAAGACAGTCTCCAGGCCTGCTCCCCAGGGCCAAGAGGCCAAATGGAAAATTCCAGGCAGCCTGTTTGTTCCAGTGATATTGTAGTGCAGGTTTGGTCTATTCCCAAATCCTGTAGCAGCAGTTACCCAGACCATCTTCAAATTTATCTGGAGATCTAAGATGGATCGTGTCCAGAGAGAAGCGATGCATGAGTCTCTGGACAATGGAGGAAAAATGTCCCCAATGCCTCATGCTGATGGCCATCTTTGTGTGCGGCTGCATCAAGCTGTGTGTAGATCCTTGGCACGCTTACTTGTCGAGGTTCATCTCAAGTAGATCCCTGATGCAGGACTCTGTGCTGTACGGGCTGTTTTCAGGGATGCATACCGAGACAAACATCAACTGCTGCTGGAGGGTCATCAGCTTGGTGAACGATGCTCTTTGGTCTGCCCGAAACTTACTGATCTCTCAGTGCAAAGATTTGTCCTTGACCAAGTGTTACATACTGGTACATTCCAAGGTTCAGGACTATGTGTTGAGGGACGCTCTCAAGCTTGGGACAGCTGCCACAAAGGCACAATGGGAAAAGGCCACTGTTTAAAGCCTTTCACCCAAGGCAGACGGAGGGGCCAGTAACTGTAAAAAAAAACTTGGACTGCGTAACTGTCTGTAACTCTGTAAAAACAGAGTATGTGCAGTGAAAGTGACAAATGTCTATTGTTTTGTTAAAGAACTGAATTGTAATGAATGTAATGTCTTGGAATTGAACACCGTGAAGTATTGTAAATATGACTTCTTTTGCACTGTTTGTAACAATTGGAAATGTTGTTTCTGCAATGGTTTATTTCAGAGTATTTATGAATAAAGTATATTTTCAAAATATATTAAAAAATTCCAGGCAGCCTGTGGCAATAGGTCTTCATTACCTTTTGTTTCCAGTTCGTTAGCTAACTGCCACTTCTGGGCTGGTAGCACTGTCACTCCCCTCATTCTGCCTCCAGGAAGGGATTGGCTTAGGGATGGAATGGGGCCAGCAAGCTGGCCAGCAGTGCAAATCTTTGTGCTCGCTCCTCTTCATCTCAACCCCATCAAGGCCTAAAGATCCTCCAGTTTATTTTCATTCATTCTTGTCCTTTTCCCTGTTCTTTCTTTCTTTCTTAATTCTTCTGTCATAATTTTATTGACAATCCTTGTTTTAATCTAACAATATGATTAAATACTTACTATTTTTAGTAAATATATAACCACGGTGGTGCAGTGGTTAGCACTGTTGCCTCACAGTGCCAGGGATCCAGGTTTAATTCTGGCCTTGGGTCACTATCTGTGCAGAATCTGCACGTTCTTCCTGTGTTTGCGTGAATTTCCTCTGGATGTTCCTGTTTCCTCCCACAGTTTGAAAGACAAGCTGATTAGGTGCATTGGCCATGCTAAATTCTCCCTTAGTCTACCCGAACAGGTGCCAGAGTGTGGTGACAAGGGGAGTTTCACAGTAATTTCATTGCAGTGTTAATGTAAACCTACTTGTGACAATAATAAAGAAATAAATTTTAAACTTTTATGTACCACCTAGATTGCCCATTTTGGAAAAAATTGCATTCTTTTACCTGTGAGGCAGCCCCAAAGACCATTTTTTGGTTCAAGTTTGTAAGGATTACCTGAGTCTGTCACATAGAGAACCTGATCAATTCTAGTCCTGCCTCAGAGTTTATATTCACTGGTGAGTGCCAAGGCTGGTGAATTTAATACTCTTCTGTCCAGTGTCAGTCAGGTGTTGCAAAAGCAGATACCGAGCTTATCTCTTCACTCCACTCTCAGGAGAGTGGAGTAAAGGGATAAGCTCTGCATCAGCAATCTGAGAAAGAGTGACAATTTCAGTACCAGTTGATGGGAAGACTGAAGCATTATTTTTAGTCACCATTCTTACCTATCAACCAACTCAATCCATCTCCTTGGCAGCGGTCTGAGATTAAACCAGTCTGTTTGGAGTCTGTGTCACATTTGACCCTGAGATGAGTTTTTGACCTCATATTTGCACTATCATTCACACCAGTCTATTTCCTGCAGCCGGTAACATTTGTCCAACTTCACCCCTAGGTCAGAACTAGCAGCTAAACTGGATGCCTGAAGGCAAGTGATGCTTAGAAAATCTGCCTGTGACTTTAGCCCTATCCTTTTCACCCCTTACTGTTTCACTGCACCATCTCCCTGTTGTTTCATTCTCACTGTCTGTTTTGATACTTTTCTGTTTTCTTTTACATTCAGATTTTCTTTGCCTAGAATCATGTTTGTTGATGTGAGACAGCCTTAATAGTCATTTGTGAATAGCATCCTACGTGAAAGGCATTGTATGCTGTGTGTCAGGCAAAGGCACAAATACAGTTGAAATATACAATAAATCAATACCATATTGTAAAAACTGTAGACACATATGGTGAGCTCAAAGCCACATTACAATTTTGAGGTTGAAATGATGGCTATAAACAACTTGCGCTTTGTTATTGCGGTTTGTGATGTGACCATAATTCCTCAGTTGAATCCTAGTATTGTAGGTTTATTACCTGGCGTTCATCACCCTCTGTGAATTGATTTATAATACATGAGGAAACAATAAGTTGTAATGAGTGGGTTGCTGAGACTTGAACTTGCGCAGAAGCAACTTTGATTCAATGACAATGGGATCATTCAAAAATGAGGCCGTGGTGTTACAAAATAATGGATCATGCAACAACTTTGCTCTATATCGTTCTATGGCAACCCCTATTCAGCTCAGTGAGGCTTGCTGGTTAAAAAGAAGATATGGGCATTTGTAAGCAGTGGAACAATGGTGAAATAAAGCTTTATGTTGTTTACTTTTAATCCAAGGTTACTAATTAGTCATCTGGACATCACAACACCAGCCATCGACACAACTGGAAATCTGCAATGTGACGAATATAATGCTTCTGTATAAAATGTTTCCTTAGCTACCATTGTACTCAGCTCTCATTCCAAGTTAATTGATTTTCTAGTTAGATATTTGCAAGTTTGAAACAGAATTTTTTTTAACCACGAGCGACAGCATAGAGAACATGAACAGAGCAGTGTAAATATTCCAAGTTGTAGTTTTATATTCTACTGAGTATTGCTTATTGTATGGCATTTGTGCCTCTAAAGAAAAATAGTTTGGATGGGTTCCAAGAAATATCTGTGACCATGAGAAACTTGTGCAATTCATTTAAAAGTAATACTGAACATGCTAGGAATCCACGTAAACAACTTGTGTCTAGTCCATTTTCCTTTGTGTGTAGTTTCTAGGCACACAAAACTTTTGACGGGTCTGAGATTCAGCTTCAAGCTGTGTGAACATAAGAACATAAGAAATAGGAGCAGGAGTAGGCCATCTGGCCCTTCGAGCCTGCCCCGCCATTCAATAAGATCATGGCTGATCTGCCGTGGCTCAGTTCCACATTCCCGCCCTCTCCCCACAACCCTTAATCCCCTCTCTTATCAAAAACCCATCAACCCGCGTCTTAAAAATATTTAGCGAGGCAGCCTCCACCACCTCAACAGGCAGAGAATTCCAGAGATTCACCACCCTTTGAGTGAAGAAGTTCTTCCTCAACTCTGTTCTAAACCGCCCCCCCTTTATCTTGAGGCTGTGCCCCCCTAGTCCTACTGTCTTTTTTGAGCGGGAAGAGTCTCTCCACCTCTATCCTATCCATCCCATTCATCATCTTATACGTCTCAATGAGATCTCCCCTCATTCTTCTAAACTCTAACGAGTACAAGCCCAGTTTATTCAGCCTCTCCTCATAGCTCAACCCCCTCAACTCCAGCATCAGCCTAGTAAACCTCCTCTGCACTCCCTCCAAGGCCAAAATATCCTTGCGTAAGTACGGCGCCCAAAACTGCACACAGTACTCCAGCTGCGGTCTCACCAATGCCCTATACAGCCGCAGCAAGACCTCCCTACTTTTATATTCAATCCCCCTCGCTATGAAGGCCAGCATCCCATTCACCTTCCTGAGCACCTGCTGCACCTGCAAGCTGGGTTTTTGCGACTCATGCACAAGGACCCCGAGGACCCTCTGCACTGTCGCCTGCTGCAGTTTTTCTCCACGTTAGTAATAATCCTTCCTACCATTATTCCTACCAAAGTGGACCACCTCGCACTTGCCAACATTAAATTCCATTTGCCAGTTCCTGGCCCATTCGCCCAGCCTATCTAGATCCTTCTGCAGACTCTCCACACCCTCCGCGCAATTTGCCGTTCCACCAATCTTGGTGTCATCAGCAAATTTCAACACCATACACTCGGTTCCCTCCTCCAGATCATGTATATAAATGGTAAATAGCTGAGGCCCCAGCACTGACCCCTGGGGCACTCCACTAGTCACTATCCGCCAATCCGAATAGCACCCATTGACCCCCACTCTCTGCCTCCTATTTGACAACCAGTCCTCTATCCACGCTAACACCCTACCCCCAACTCCATGTCCCCTGACCTTCTGCAATAACCTCTTGTGAGGTACCTTGTCAAACGCCTTCTGAAAATCAAGAAAGACCACATCCACTGGCTCTCCTCTATCCACCGCCCTAGACACATCCTCATAGAACTCCTGTAAATTTGTCAGACACGACTTCCCCTTAATGAAACCGTGCTGTGTCTGCTCTATCAAGCAATTCCCCTCAAGATGCCTTGCTATTTCCTCCTTGATGACGGATTCTAACATTTTACGTACAACAGACATTAAACTAACCGGCCTATAATTCCCCGCCTTTTGCCTGGCACCCTTCTTAAACAACAGCGTAACATTAGCCGTTTTCCAATCTTCCGGCACTTCCCCGGAATCCAGCGACGTCTGGAAAATAACCACCAAGGCATCCGCTATCACCTCCGCCATTTCTTTCAGAACCCTCGGATGCATTCCATTCGGTCCTGGGGACTTGTCCACAATCAGCCCCTCCAGTCTGTCGAGCACCGCCTCTCTAGTAACAGAAATGTCATTGAGACCCTCTAGTCCTACCACCTTTCCATCTCTAACACCCGGCAAATTATTCACGTCCTCCTCCGTGAAGACCGAAACAAAAAAGTTATTCAAGACCTCAGCCATATCCCCATCCCCTACCACTAAGTCCCCCTTCTCATCCTCTAAGGGTCCAACGTTCACCCTAGCCAGCCTCTTCCTTTTTATATATTTATAAAAACTCTTGCTATCCTGAGGTTCGGGGTGGATGGAGAGAGTGCATTTCGAACCAAAATATTGTTCAGAGTAAGGTGAGGTGGGGAGGTGGTGGTTGGTTTTGTATTTCTATGTTTAGTTAATACAAACTTACCAATCTCACACAGGACTGGTAAACTAAACATAGGTTCGGTTTATTTTAAGAGGTAACACAGGATTACTCAGCAAACAGGTTTATTATTGAGATTTAACAGCAATTGATGGCAATGAAGCTGTAACAGTGCCTTCATGCTACATGCTGCTAGCTAAACTGAAAATCTACTGAATAATGTCTTTTGGTCATATGGTTTATTTACATCCTGGCTACTTACTCATAAGCATATTCTCTTGTAAAGTGATACTACTACACCCTATTTTTTCCAAGATAATATTACATACATTAAGAGTGAACAGTGCACCATTTAAGAGCGAGTATAATATATAGGTGGGTTAACAACAGACACCATAATGATATGACCTTCCTGGGATGTTATCAGTTGGGTGTTCTTGGAGATGTGTTGGTATCTCTGTAATTCTATAACAACACTTATTCAGCTTAGTGATGTTTTTTGCTTTTAAAAGAATGTATGGGCATTTGTAAACAGTGGCACAATGGCAAAACAAAACTTTATTTTGTTTACTTTCAATCCAAGATTACTAATTAGTCATCTGGATGCTACAATACCAGCCATTGACAAAACTGGAAATCTGCAATGTGGCGATTTTGATGCTTCTGTATCAAACATTTCCCCTTTCTCAGCCTCTACAGGCAAGGTTCCAGAGGATTGGAGAATAGCCAATGTTGTTCCCTTGTTTAATAAAGGCAGCATGGACTATCCAGGAAATTATAGGTTGGTCTGTGGTGGCAAAGCTTTTGGAGAAGGTATTGAGAGATAGGATATATGAACATCTGGAAGAAAGTGGACTAATTAGTGACCGGTAGCATGTTTTGCAAGGGAAAGGTCATGTCTCACAAACTTGATTGAGATTTTGAAGAGGTGACAAAGATAATTGATGATGGAAGAGTTGTGTATATAGTTTATCTGGGCTTTAGTAAGGCATTTGGTAAGTTCCCACATGACAGACTAAAAACTAAAATCACATGGGATTAGGGGTGGGCTGGCTAGATGGATGCAGAACTGGCTTGGTTACAAAAAACAGAGTAGCAGTAGAAGGGTGCTTTTCAGAATGGCGATCTGTTGCTAGTCATGTTCCGCAGGAATCAGTGCTGGGACCGTTGTTGTTTGTAGTATATATAAATGATCTGAAGGAAAACGTTGGTGGCCTGATTAAGAAGTTTGCGGATGACATGAAGATTGGTGGAGTTGCTGATAATGCTGAAGATTGTCATTGGGTATATCAGGATATAGATAGATTGGAGACTTGGGCACAGAAATGACAGATGGAGTTTAATCTGGCCAAACGCGAGATGATGCATTTTAGAGGATCACGTTTAGGTGTTTATTATACTGCAAATGGCAGAACCCTCAGGAACATTAACATAGAGGGATCTGGGCGTGCAGGTCCACAGTTCCCTAAAAGTGGCAACACAGGTAGCCAAGGTGATTAAGAAAGCATATGGGATGCTTGCCTTCATTGGCCAGGGCATTGAATACAAGAGTTGGGAAATTATGTTGCAGCTATGTAAAATCTTGGTCAGCCACATTTGGAGTATTGTATGCAGTTCTGGTCACCATGCTACCAGAAGGATGTGGAAGCTTTGGAGAGACTGCAGAGAAGGTTCACCAGAATTTTGCCTGGTCCCAAGGGTATTAGCTGTGAGGAGAGGTTGAATAAATTTGGATTGTTTTCACTGGAAAGACGGAGGCTGAGGAGAGAGTTGATAGAGGTCTACAAAATTGAGAGAGGCAGAGACAGGGTGGATTGTTAGATGCTTTTCCAAGAGTGGAAGTGTCAGTTACAAGGGGGCACAGGTTCAAGGTGAGAGGGGGGAAGTTTAAGGGAGATGTGCGGAGGAAGTTTTTCATGCAGAGAGTGGTGGTAGTTTAATTAGGACATCATGATCAGCACTGCCTTGAAGGGTAGAAGGGCCTGTTCCTGTGCTGTATTTTTCTTTTGTTCTTTGTTCTACACTCAGTTCCCATTACAAGTTGTGTTGATATAGAGGGGTAGCTCTAGAACAAAATTGTTGCATGATCCATCTATTGTGGAGTGCTGATTATATGGTACTTTTCCACAATTTCACTCTCCATCCATCTTTGGATATGTTTAAGACACTGTTGGACTGCTAGGTGTTATACTGTTGTACAATTCTCTTAGCTGATTTCTGTTTCTTTTTAACGCCGCTCCATTCAGTTTTATTACTTCATAGGATCTATTCTGATTTCACACTTTGGATACGTCTGCGAGTAACCAAGTTCCTTAGATAGGATGCGTGACTCAAACCTTTTGTCCAGTGTGCACACTAGGCAGTTCTGCAATTGCATGTTAATCATACAGTGTCCTTTTCTTCTCTTGTTATTCAAGAAGTTTCTTCTGAGAAATAGAACAGGTGAGAGCTTGGCAAGGTTGTTCTCACCTGCCTACTGAACCCGATTTACGCTGGTGAAGGAAAGTCCATGGGTGAAAATCTCCAGTCGTTCGTGTCAACGGGATTCTCCTGTCCCACTGCAGCGAATGGAAATTTGGCTGAGTGCAAAATTCTCCATCCTCTCTGGCAGCGGCAGAGAATTCTGGTCCATTCTGGAGTTGCTGTTAAATATAAAATAGAAATATGAAGATCTTGTCTTGTTTCCCTGCACTTTGTCTGGTGAGGTAATTGGATCTGGGATAATATGTTGAGGCTGTCATGATATCACAACGTTTGGTATTTACAGTCTGGCTTTACTGTGCATCAGTGCTCAGTGGGAGAGGAGTAATTTATGCAAAGGCCAGAATGACTCTAATTTGAGAGAAGATACTGGAAAAATAAGAAAATACTGTCCAACAGGGGGAAAATGACTGGAATCTGAAGGCTGCGAGTGATGTTAACAGTTTGAGGCAGAGAACTTGGTCAGAATTTAGGGGCCAAACTGCCTGCTGGCTGAAGACTGCTAGGAGCCTTTGAAGATTGGAACTCTGAATAAGGTGACAGATCAGTTAGGGTTCTGATTTCAGCAGCATTGGCTCCAAAGTATTTACAGCAGGGTAACTGGAGGAGAACTGAAGCCTTTGGATTCCAAACCCAGCAGAGTAGAGAGGTAGATTCTAAAAAGGAGGAAGTTGGAAACAGAGGCCATGAGAAAAGACAGTGTTTTAGATGGAGGAGTGGGGAATTGAACACGTATAAGTTCCTTCTTCTCCCTTTTTTTGCCGATGCCAGGAGGGCTTATGACTGAAACACTGGAGCCTTAGAGTGACACTTGTTGGCCAGAGGCTGCAATTGCATGCAGGCACAACCTATTTTCTTTGTTCTAAATATACAGCAGAGTTATCAGCTGTCTACATTCCTCCACCAGCATACAGATTTGATATTTGAAACACTTTATTGTCCAGTACAATAAGTTACAAAATATACAAACTATAATACATATATGCAAATAAATGTTGGCCTGAAGTTTTCCAGAAATACACAAATGTTGGGCTGAATTTTCCCAGAAATCCACAAAGGCTGATAATGTGCAGGAAAAGCACTGTTGAACAGCAATGGCTGCATTCCATGCACTGTGGTCCCACACATAGAAAAAGAAATAGCAAGGGCTGGGCCCATGATGTACCACTGGCGGGGTAGCCTTTGATTCACCTGACCCGCCAGCAACTTTGTCCCTCGAGGATCGGGCTGCCATTTTTAAAGGCCATCCCAACAGTTCACTCTGGAATCCCCCACCACCTCCTCTGACATTGCCCCTGGTACTGTCAGGGGCCATACCCAGACATGACCCTTCACATCCCCTCCAATCTTCTCTGGGAGACCCACTCACCAGGTGCATGCCTTGGAGACCAGCCAGGTTTTATGCCATTCTGTTCTCTGAGGTGGATGGTTTTCTAGCAGAGCGGTGGAGGAGGATAATTCAGGTGCAGAGGCCTATAATGATATGATAATTAATTCAAATGATGTTCCTGACATTGAACATCAGGAGACATGCCCCGTCACTGACCAGGAGAGGGGATAATCTCATCATGCCTTCACAATTAGGGAACTTAAGGTGAAGGAACCCTTAGGGAGCAGTGACTGAAATATGATAGAATTTACCTTGCAGTTTGAGAGGAAGAACAGGAATCAGATGTAACGGTATTACAATTAAATAAAGGTAACTACAATGAAATGAGGGAGGAGCTGGCCAGAGTTGATTGGAAAGGGAGCCGAGCAAGGAAGGCAGTGGAACAGCAATGGCAGGTGTTTTTGAGAGTTATTCAGGACGGACAACAGAAATTCACCCTAAGGAGGAGAAAACATGCTAAGGGAAGGACGAGGCATCCATGGCTGATGAGGGAAGTCAAGGACAGCATAAAAGCAAAAGAAAAGCATGCAAAGTCGTTAGGATTAGTGGGAAGCCAGAGGACTGGGAAGCCTTTAAAAGCGAACAGAGGACAAGTGAAAGGAATAAAGGGGGGGGGGAGAAGATAAAATATGAGTGTAAGCTAGCTATTAATATAAAAGAAGATAGGAAAAGTTTTTTTTCAGAATATAAAGGGTAAGAGAGAGACAAAAATAGACATTGGACCACTGGAAAATGAGGTTGGAGAACTAATAATAGGAAACAACACAATGGCAGAGGAACTGAAAAGTTATTTTGCATCATTCTTCTTGGTGAAAGACACCAGTGGGATGCCAGAGCTCCAGAAGAATCAGCGGCACAGGTGAGTGTATTGGCCATCACTAAAGAGAAAGTTCTGGGGAAATTAAAAGGTTGAAGGAGGATAAATTACCTGGAAGGACTACAACCCAGGGTTCTAAAAGAGATAGCCGAGGAAATTGTGGAGGCATTGGTGGTGATCTTTCAGGAATCATTGAAGGCGGGGAAGACTAGAAAAGTAGCTAATGTAACATCGCTGTTTAAGAAGGGAGGGAGGCAGCTGATGGAACGTTATGTGACTTGGTCGTTGCCAAGATTTTAGAGTCCATTGTTAAAGAGGAGATCAAGAGGTGATAAAGCAGGACTGAGTCAGCACGGCTTTGTCAAGGGGAAGTCATGTTTGACAAATCTGTTAGACTTCTTTGAGGAGGTAACAAAGAAGTTAGATAAAGGAGAACCAGTAAACATGATTTATTTACATTTCCAGAAGGCCTTTGACAGGGTGCGGCATAGGAGACGGTTAAATAAGAGCCCATGGTGTTAAGGGTAAGATCCTGCATGGATGGAGGATTGGCTGACTGGCAGAAGGCGGAGAATGGGGATAAAGGGGTCTTGTTCAGGACGGCAGCCAGTGACTAGTGGTGTGCCTCAGGGGTCAGTGCTGGGACCACAACTTTTCACAATATACATTAATGATTTGGAGGAAGGAAATGAAGGCACTGTTGCTAAGTTTGCAGATGATAGAAAGATATGTATAGGGACAGGTAGTATTGAGGAGGCAGAGGGGCTGCAGAAGGACTTGGACAGGTTAGGAGAGTGGGCAAAAAAGTGGGAGATGGAATACAATGTGGAAAAGTGTGAGGTTCTGCACTTTGGAAGGAGGAATAAAGGCATAGACTATTTTGCTTTGGAAATCAGAAACACAAAGGGACTTGGAAGTCATTGTTTAAGATTCTCTTAAGGTTTGTGCAGGTTCAGTCATCAGCTAGGAAGACAAATGCAATGTTAGCATTCATGTCAAGAGCAGGATGGACTTCTGAGGCTCTGGTCAGACCCCATTTGGAGTATCGTGAGCAGTTTTGGGCCCCATATCTAAGAAATGATGCGCTGGCCTTGGAGAGCGTCCAGATGAGGTTCACAAGACCAATCCCTATAATGAAGAGTTTGTTTTATGAGGAACGAGTCTGTAGTTGTTGGCGTTTAGAAGGATGAGGGGGGATCTTATTGAAACTTACAGGATACTGCAAAGCTTGGATGGAGTGGACGTGGAGAGGATGTTTCCACTAGTAGGAAAAACTAGAACCAGAGGACACAACCTCAAACTAAAGGGACGATTCTTTAAAACAGAGATGAGAGGAATTTCTTCAGCCAGACAGTGGTGAATCTGTGGAACTCTTTGCCGCAGAAGGCTGTGGAGGCCAGGTCATTGAGTGTCTTTAAGACAGAGATATTTAGGCCCTTGATTAATAAGGTGGCCAGGGGTTTCTGCACAAGGAAAATGATGATACTTTGACTTTTTTCCATTGTGTGATGAAAATTCACTTCCAAGATTAAATTGTAGCAAATGTTATCCTGTGCTTATCCAGTGCTTGACATCTGGTTTGACAATCTGGAAACTGCTCACATTTGGACCTGAAATGCAGCCAAGTGCTTTTGGCGACAGGGTGGGATCCACCCCCCTCCCCCACGTGTTTTCTGGCAGTGGAAGCAGCTCAACATCAGCACCGGCAGGATCTTCTAGTTCCACCAACATGTATGGCATTTTGTGTGGCTCGTCCATCCTGCTGCCGGGGAGCCCACTGTTGGGGTTCACATTTGGCAGGATTGAAAAATTCCACTGACGGGAAGACTGAAAAATCCCACCCTCAGTCTGGAGTCTGCTATCATTTGATATGTCCATTTGATAAATCTGTGACTGTGTCATGGAAATGTAGTGAACGGATAGATATCCACATTTCATTGGTCAGTCATGTGATGGGAAGAATGTTGAAGCCTGCAGATTGCTATCCATAACCCAGACTACAACACACATGTAGAAGTGCATGTTGCCACAGCAACACAGACTCCTTAAGTGAGCTGTAATATACCACCTACATAAAGCAGAATGAATACAGCACAAAATAACAATCTTTTTTCAATGATTAAATTACAATGGTGAAAACGTTCTTTTATCACAACAATGGATTTTAATTTAGTGAACTCAAATCTGAATCCTACTCACCATTATTACTTCTAATGGCTTTCCTGCTTCTGAACCACATCAGAACCTCAATCTTACTGACACAAATACACAAAATATTCTCAATATGCGATCCCAGGTTAAGCCTTTGTGGGTCTCCTGATGTTCAATGGATTTCAGCAGCCTGGAGTACTGGCTTGTGGTCTACTATATATTTATGATTTCTGTTCATTTCTGATGTGGAGGTACTGGTGTTGGACTGGGGTAAACACAGTAAGAAGTCTCACAACACCAGATTAAAATCCAACAGATTTATTTGGTAGTAAACACTACTAGCTTTCAGAACGCTGTTCCTTTGTCAAGTGAGTGGAGAGTTCTGATTTGTTTGTGATTGATTGATCCGTTTGGCTGACGGCCAAAAGACATTGAAGGGACAGGTTTCATGATGTGCAGTCTCTGACTGAGCAACTTCAGTTTTAAAACATCAAGGTGCCATTTTTAAAGGACATTCCAATATAAGGAATTAAAAAAAGACAGTTGCAACAGCAAGTCCCGCTGGTTGAAATCATATTTTGGGCTTCTCATGGAATTTTCCTTTCGTGCCGTTGATCTCGCCCACCAAAAATGAGAGCAGAAAACCCCATTCCCCCCATATCTTGTCCTACCATACCCTGATGAGGCTTTGCTTCCCCAGTGACAGATTTGAGATAGTTGGCATAGTTTAACTTTAGACAATTTATTAAGAACTATTTACAAAGACCTCAGGATAAGCACATGGTATTCAGGACACAGACTACTTTGCACCTAACTTTGTGGAGCCTCCTAGTCATCTGGTATCACCATTCCTTCATTCATGTTATTATGGTCTCATTAACATAATCATTAACTCATTGTTCGACTGTAGTCACATATATTGTTCCCTTGAAGTGTTAACATTTTAGGTTAAAACATTTCACATTTTAATGCAGCTTCTTCGTCAAATTATGAGTTTGACATTTAATTGGGGTCAGTGCATACTTAATAAAAATCATAAATTTTGCAAAGAGGCTGGATGAATCAGCCTCTGAAGCTTATGAAAGGACATTAAGATTTTCTCAATAAAATGACTGTTTTCAAAACATAAAATAATTTTGAATTCCTCCCAAAATACCCATTATAAAAGTAATCATCAGAACCTTGAAAGATAGGGGCAAAGAACCACAAAGTAGGAAGCAATCTTGAACAAAAGCAAGGATTCTTATTAAATCTGAATAACCTAGGGAATATTCCAGTATGTTTACAACATGTCCTCCACAGCCTCCATTACTGTCTGCTCGGTCGTGACCTTGGAAATATTCTGTAATTACAAATCTTTCTTTTCATTAGACCAAAGGAAGTGGCAGCTTCCCTGAACAAAAAAATCTAAATCTGGTCAAATGCTGTCAGCAAACAAGATTAGTTAAATAAAAAACACTCTTTATGTCATCAATGCCAACTGTCAATACTGAGGCCTGGATTTCTATCCTCTATCCATGTGGGAACAGAGGCAAACGGACTTTAAAAATGGCAGGCAGGACCCGATTGCAGGATTCCTCTCCCGTTTCCAGCATTTTGTGCTGACGTCAGATAAAGTGCCTACACACAACACCATTGTCCATTGTGGGTGTATTTCAAATCCCCAATCATTTGGATGGAATAAGCTGGTGTTTGCGGGAGACGTGGCTCATGGCTACTCAGAGGAGCTGTGAATCACGGTGAAAACTGTAATCTGGAGTTGGGAACTTTTTGACAGATGAGTTTAAAAAGTACTTTGATGATTTATCTTTTTAAGTATTATGTATTGGAAGCTTTCTTATGGCTTTAAGTATGTTTTCAATGCAGTGATTGATCATAGGCCACTTTTTTTTAATAAGGTACGGGACCGTTAAATTGACAAGCAGACTGAGTCCTTGTCTGCATTCTACAGTATGAATA
This sequence comes from Carcharhinus amblyrhynchos, assembly GCF_965287045.1. Lineage (NCBI taxonomy): Eukaryota > Metazoa > Chordata > Chondrichthyes > Carcharhiniformes > Carcharhinidae > Carcharhinus > Carcharhinus amblyrhynchos. The sequence goes on along the minus strand of NC_137324.1, from coordinate 133,339,139 downwards.
ATCAGATATGAATGTATGTAGAGAACCTTTAATTTTAATTTTATTTTCGCAATTTAATATCCTGACATCTGCTGAGCCTTTGAAGCACTCTTTCAATATTTACCATGTACAGAACCAATGAGCCATATGACAACACTGGCAAGAATTTGTTTTCTTAATTCATTAGCACTTCAATCAGGCATTCAATATTCCCTTTGAAAAAACATTAGCCGTCTTAAATTCTCATAAAAACCCAAACAAACACAGCCAGTGAAAGTCCAATTGAAGATATCTTTAATCAACTTAGTACCTCTTGATCTTGTCCATGTAAATGCAAAGGCATTGAAAACACACATTCAAAGAAAGATAACATTAATACGCTCTCATAAAATCATCAGTCAGACAAGGCTAGCAGTTGCCTTTGCAGTTGTGTAATAGGCTGAGTTCATTAGTCATTCTGGAAGTCAGCCAAGCATTCATAATGAAATTGTCTGGCAACTGTAGCAACGGAAGCAGACTGAATAGATGACCAGAGTGGGAACGGAGTATGCAGAATGCTTGGTGGGTTTGGAAAGGAACTGGCTGGTAGGGAGGAGACATGTAGACGAAAAGTGAGGGCTATGAGGCCCTAATAATCATGATCAGCATTGAACCAATGTCTGAGCAGACAGAGGTGGATCTTTTAACTTGCTGTTCCTGTTGCCATGCATCTCAACTTGAGCCTGTGCCTGCCTCCTTGGGATGCAATTACAGCAGGCAGTCACTGTGAGGATAAAGGGAAGATCATAGAATCGGGAAAATTCCTGAACCCCAATGCCCACTTCAAAGATAAAAGTCCAGCCTTGAACGGAACGGTGGCACAGTAGTTAGCGCTGCTGCCTCACAGCGCCAGGAACCCAGATTTGATTCCTAGCTTGGGTCACAGTCTGTGTGGAGTCTGCACGTTCTCCTCGTGTCTGCATGGGTTTCCTCCAAGTGCTCTGGTTTCGTCCCACACTCTGAAACATGAACTGCTTAGGTGCATTGGCCATGCCAAATTCTCCCTCAGTGTACCCAAATAGGCACCGGAGTGTGGCGATTAGAGGATTTTCACAATAACTTCATTGCAGTGTTAATGTAAGCCTACTTGTGACACTAATTAATAAACTTTTAAAAAGTATCTGAGCTCCTAATTTGATGCATAAAATGGAAGAGAACAAACAAGGAAACACGCAGAAGAGCACACAGGTGGAATGCACACACACAAGAGAGTCTATAATAGACAATTTCTCCCATGTACCCCTTCCTTAAAGATGTGTTAAGTTCACCACCACCTTCTCAAGAGTGCTTAGGAATGGGCAATAAATGCTAGCCTAGCCAGCAACACCCACATCCTGTGGAAGAATAAAAGATGGAAGCCAGGGCCTTCAGTTAACTAGTCTCAGAACTGTTCTGTGTCAACTGAAAAGATATAGAGGTTACATGCTGCATCTTTCTCCTGTCTCTGTGCCTATAGCCCTTGCTACTTGATTGCCTGGCCTTTTACAGACTGTATATATACCAATTTCTATGTTTTCTACATTGAGTTTGATCCCTTGTGCCTGTTTTAATAAGTTGATGAAAAACAACTGATTTAAACTTCCCGTAAAGTTCCAGAAAACACAGATGAAATTAATTTAAACATAACCACAGAAATGAACAGAAATAAAATATATATATATTAAATTAGTAGACCACATGTCATAGACATGAATCTCACCCACTCTTGCTGCCAAGTGTGGATGTGGCAAGGATTTTCTGATTGACGTTTGACCTATTTGGCCGCACTATGAACGCACCTTGCTTGACCACCAAGCCCTGGGGTTGGACTTGAACCTGGAGCTTCTGGCTCAGAGGTAGAAATGCTATCCACTGTGCCACAAGTAAAGTAGGTATTAATTGCAATGTCAAAACATTATAAATCTCATCCTATTTCCAATTATCTTCAACTCTGATGAAGAGCCATCCAGACTCGAAATGTTGGTTCTATTCTTTCTTCACAGATGCTGTCAGATTGCTGAGATTTTCCAGCAATTTCTGATTTTGATTAATTACAATGCAACAGCAAAGAAATGATATTTGATCCTTTTGCTGTCTTAGAACATTTAATTTATCGCTGAAGAAAGAACTTCACCTGTTAACATTTGTTAATATATCTCAAATTGGTAAGATTAGTGACAGGAAAGAACACCTTTGAAATGAATAAAGGAAGAACAAATAATTTATAATATAGAACGTCACTCAGTAAATACCATTGTTAATAGAATAGTACTACAGAACTATCACCCATGTGACAGTGACAATATGTGTATGGGCAAGTTTAGAATTGGGGACTCTTTTTACAATTCCATTCTTCTCCCTCCACTGTTTGAGGCTGATTCATGTCATGCTCAATCTTGGCATCCTAATTAACCCTGAGCTGAGCTTCTGGCACTATATTCGCTCCATTACCAAGACTGCCTACCTTTACCTCCGTAACGTTGCATGTTTCCACTTCTGCCTCATCTGCAGCAGAAATCCTCATTCTTGCTTTTGCCAACTCTCAACTTGACTAGTTTAATGCTCTCCTGGTTGGCCACCCATTTTTCACCCTCCATAAACTCAAATCTTAACTCACCCAGCACCCCTGTGTTTGCAGAGCTACTTTGGCTTCCAGTTCTGCCACACCATGATTTTAAAATTCTCATCCTTGTTTACACATCGCTCCCCAGCCTTCATGTTCCCTATCTCTCTGCAATCTTAATTAGCCCTAGAGCCCTCCAAAATCTCAACACTCCTCTAATTCTGGTTTCTTGCCCATCCAAAGAACAAAGAAAAGTGCAGCACAAGAAAAGGGCCTTCAGCCCTCCAAGCCTGCACCGATCATGATGCCTGCCTAAACTAAAACTGTATGCACTTATGGAGGCTGTATCCTTCCATTCTCATCCTACTCATGGATTCATCTAGTTGCCCCTTAAATGCCACTATCGTACCTACTTCCACCACTTCCCTGGGCAGTGCATTACAGACATTCACCATCCTCTGTATAAAAAAAAACTTGCCTCACACATCCCCTCTAAACATTTCCCCACCCACCTTAAACCTATGTCCCCTGGTACCTGACTTTTCTATCTTAGGAAAGAGCCTCTGACTATCCACTCTGTCCATGTCACTCATAATCTTGTAAACCTCTATCAGGTCACCCCTCAACCTCCATCATTCCAGTAAGAACAAACCAAGCTTATCCAGCCTCTTCTCATAGCTAAAAGGCTTCTCTCACCTGAAGAAGGAGCTTGAGGCTTCGAAAGCTAGTGCTGCCAAATAAACCTGTTGGACTTTAACCTGGTGTTGTGAGACTTCTGACTGTTCTATGCCCAAGCCAGTTCTGTATTTATCTTGCCAGCTCTCTTCTGATCCCATGTGACTTCACCTTTTATACCAGTCTTCCTGAGGTACCTTGTCAAAGGCTTTACTTAAATCAATGTATACAACATCCACTGCCTTCCCCTCATGTATCATCTTTGTCACTCCCTTGAAAAACTTGATCAAGTTAGTGAGGCATGACCTCCCCTTCACAAAGCATGCTGTCGATCACGAATAAATCCATTTGCTTCCAAATGTGAGTAAATCCTGTCTCTAAGAATAATTTCCTGATCACAAGGCTCACCTGCCTATAATTCCCTGGATTCTCTGCTGCCCTTATCAAACAATGGAACAACATTGGCTATTCTACAGTTCTGTGGAACTTCACCTGTTGCTAATGTAGGTGCAACAATTTCTGTCAAGGCCGTAGCAATTTCTGCCCTCATCTCCCTCAGTATTTGGGATAGATCCCATCAGGCCCTGAGGACTTATCTACTTTTATGCTTTTTAAGACTCCCAACATCACCTTTTTGGATATCGACATGACCCAGAATATCTACATGCCCTACCCTAGACACCTCTTCCACCAAGTCCCTCTCTGGTGAATACTGAGACAAAGTATTCATTTAGTATCTCGCCCATTTCCTCCAGTATCCTCGAGTGGACCAATCCTTTCCCTGGCTACTCTCTTGCTCTTTACATCCCTGACATGAAACGCTTTATCATGTGCAGTCTTCAGCTGCCTGGCCCCTAAGTGCAGAAGTGTTCTTCCGAAACATCTCTGCCTTCTCCACCTCCCTCTTCTACTTTAACATACTCCTTTGACCAAGTTTTTGTTCAGCTACCTGATATCTCCTTGCAAGGCTCATTGTCAAATTTTGTTTGACCATGCTGCTGTGAAGTGCCTTGGGACGTTTTACATTAAACTGCTATATAAACAGAGGTGGCAACGAAACTGTCCTGCTGGCAGCAGCGCTGTGAAGCAGTTCAGCTGCTCTCAGTTTTCATCACAATGGTTAAGAAACATGAAACCCGGTGTTCAAATGGTTGATAAGGCAGGATTCAAACAGGTAATGCATACTTACAGGATTGGCCTTTTGTTAGAACCTTATTTTAATTCTGTGTAAATGGCTGAATCTTGAGTAGGTTCAAATGGGCCCTGATTCCCTATCTTTTACTTGAAAGCTCCTTTTTAAATCAAATTTTTCAAGATCATCCCTCTCTAATTGTCAGTCTGTTTTAATGTACTGACTGAGTTGGCTGAAGTTTTCTGTACATGAATTCAATAAAGCAAAACTTTGCAATTATAGCACAAAGAATGAGACTTCTGTGACTACTCTTTTAAATAAACGATTGACATGTTTTAAATTCGTTCATTAGATTATAAATTTATTCAATATGCACTCTTGTACTTGTATAGTAATATTGCACATTATTTCACCTCAGAAGCCTTTATCAGTTCTTTTTGAAGCTATTCAGTTATCCAATTCTGTTGAATAGCTGGACTGTTAATGTTAGTATTTTTGGTCCTGCTGAGTCTGTGTGGAGTTTGCATATTCTCCTCGTGTCTGTGTGAGTTTCCTCCAGGTGCTCTGGTTTCCTCCCACAGTCCAAAGATGTGCGAGTTAGGTTGATTGGCCGTCCTAAAATTGCCCCTTAAAATTGTTCTGAGATGTGCAGGTTAGAGGGATTGGCGGGTGGATGTGTAGAAACATGGGGATAAGGCCTGGATGGGATTGTGGTCGGTGCTGATGCGATGGTCCAAATGGCCTCTTTCTGCACAGTAGGGTTTCTATGATTCTATGAGTATACTTGCTGGACTCCAGAGTCATGGCATCATGCCATGCTTCTTTGCTGTACCAACTAAGTTGCCTTGTATCTGTGTCGGTTTCAGAATAATTCATTGAGAATTGGTATTTTTCATTTGAATTTAGTTCTGATCTTTGTCAAGCAAAACCAGTAAACACTAGAAATATACAGTTTTAACAGTTTAAAAATTGGGGGAAAGGCAAATTGTGCGGAGGGTGTGGAGAGTCTGCAGAAGGATCTAGATAGGCTGGGCAAATGGGCCAGGAAATGGCAAATGGAATTTAATGTTGGCAAGTGTGAGGTGGTCCACTTTGGTAGGAAGAATGGTAGGAAGGACTATTACTTACGGTGCGAAAAACTGCAGCAGGCGACGGTGCAGAGGGCCCTCGGGGTCCTTGTGCATGAGTCGCAAAAACCCAGCTTGCAGGTGCAGCAGGTGGTCAGGAAGGCAAATGGGATGCTGGCCTTCATAGCGAGGGGGATTGAATATAAAAGTAGGGAGGTCTTGCTGCAGCTGTATAGGGCATTGGTGAGGCCGCAGCTGGAGTACTGTGTGCAGTTTTGGGCGCCGCACCTGCGCAAGGATATTTTGGCCCTGGAGGGAGTGCAGAGGAGGTTTACTAGGCTGATACCGGAGTTGAGGGGATTGAGCTATGAGGAGAGGCTGAATAAACTAGGCTTGCACTCGTTAGAGTTTAGAAGAATGAGGGGAGATCTCATTGAGACGTATAAGATGATGAATGGGATGGATAGGATAGAGGTGGAGAGACTCTTCCCGCTCAAAAAAGTCAGTAGGACTAGGGGGCACAGCCTCAAGATAAAGGGGAGGCGGTTTAGAACGGAGTTGAGGAGGAACTTCTTCACTCAAAGGGTGGTGAATCTCTGGAATTCTCTGCCCGTTGAAGTGGTGGAGGCTGCCTCGCTAAATATTTTTAAGAAGCGGGTTGATGGGTTCTTGATAAGAGAGGGGATTAAGGGTTATGGGGAGAGGGCGGGAAAGTGGAACTGAGCCACAACAGATCAGCCATGATCTTATTGAATGGCGGGGCAGGCTCGAAGGGCTAGATGGCCTACTCCTGCTCCTATTTCTTATGTTCTTATGTAAAAGTATATAGTTTAATCTTTCAAATACAACTTTCTTCTGAACTGGAAGTTCAAAAATAAGTGAATTATTGTACTGAATAACACAAGTTGGTAGAAGAAGGAATATGTACAAGTAAGCTTTAGATATGTAAGTTATTACCATGAGCAAGCACTGAATGAGTTTACTAACTTAATTTGTCCATATGACTGCGTAAACATACAATGGGATCAATTTTCACTGTTTTTGCCTGATGTTAACAGTCTCAAAATGGGGCCAGTTGCCAGGGGAGTTTCTGACCTCATATTCTCCTGATCACAAAGACTGTCTCTTTCAGCTTACATTGTATTGCCCACTTTTCCCTGCTTTAACCCACACGCTGCCAAAATCTTCATCTATGTCTCTGTATCGTCAGGACTCAACTATTCCAATGCCTATCTTCCATCATTTGCCCTCTGTAACCTCTACCTTGTCCACAACACTGCTGCTCAAAAGTGGCTCTGCTCACTTATCATCCCTGATCTCCACAAAATAAGTTGGTTCCCAGCACCCTTGAACCTCAGATGTAAAATTCTTAACCATGGTACTTAAATCCTTTCATTACCCTGCTGCTTCGTATCACTGTCAAATCTATAAACCTCCTAAATCCCCATCCTGCCCCCACCGATAGCCGCTGTTCTTTAACGCTTTAATATTTTAATTTTGTGCATCCTTCTCTCCCTACACATCACTATTGGCATTTGTACCTTCAGATGCCCAGGCCCAATACTCTGTATTGTGCAACTTGATGGAACTGCTCGCACTTGGTTCCATTCTTATCTATCTAATTGTAGCCAAAGTATTACTTGCAATGACTTCTCTCCCCATTCCTACACTTTTACCCCTGGTGTTCCCCAAAGGTCTGTCCGTGGACTCCTCCTATTACTCATCTACATGTTGCCCCTTGGTGAAGTCATCCGAAAACGCAGTATTAGTTTCCACATGTACGCTGATGACATCCAACTCTACCTTACTCCCGTCTCTCTCAACTCCACTGTTGCTAAATTATCAGAAAGCTTATCCAAAATCCAGTAATGGATGAGCAGAAATTTCCTCAATTAAATATTGGGAAGACTGAAGACATTGTTTTCAGTTTTCACTTCAAACTCCATTCTAGTTACCTACCCCATCTTTCCAGATAGAAAAGATTTCACAGGATATGGGGATAGTGCAAGGATGTTATATTGATATTCCAGCCATGACCTAATTGCATGGCGGAGCAGTTTCGAGAGGCCAATTGGCCTACTCCTGCCTCTATTTCCTAAATTCCTGTGTTCACCCTGGCAATGGTTTGAGACTAAACCAGTCTGTTTGTAACTTCACTGTTGTATTTGATCCCAAGATGAGCTTCTGACAACAAATTTACACCTTGCCTATTTCCAATTCCATAACATTGCCCAATTTCACCCATGTCTTGGCTCACCTGCTTCTGAAACCCTCAATTATGCCCTAGTCACTGCTAACCTTTACTATTCCAATGTTGTCCTCCCACATTCTTCCCTGTGTAAATTTCCAAAACTTTGCTGCCCATGTTTTAACTTGCACCAAATCCCCTTCTGTTGTAACTTCCATGCTTTCTGACCTACATTGGCTCCCAGTCAAGCAACGTCATCATTTGAAAATCGTCATCCTCATTTTCAAATCCCTCCATTGCCTCACTCATCCCTATCTCAGTAATCTACATCAAGCTCACAACCCTCCAAGATTTCTGCCCTCCTTTTCTGGCTTCTTGAATATCTCTGATTTTAATCATTTCATTATAGATGGCTGCACCTTTGGTTGCCTAGGATCTATGTCTGGAATTCCCTCTTTGCATCTCTTTCTGACTTTCCTCTTTTAAGATACTACTTAAAACTTGACTAAGCTTTTGGTTATTGCCTGAATTAGAATCACCTTACGTGGCTTGGTGTTATATTTTGTTTTATAATTCTTCCTTAAGGTGCCTTGGGATGTTTTGTTACAAGTTGTTGTTATTCCTCATCCAAACAACTCTGTTTCTCCATTAAGATCTTAATTAAAATCCACCTCCTTGATCATTGCTCTTGATATCATGTTGTTTAGTTCAGTGTCCAGTTCTGTTGACTCTGGCTCTGCTAAGCACGTCGCGATGGTTTTCTATGTTAAACGTATTATATAAATTCAGGCTGTTGTCACAAAAACAGAAGGTTGTTGGTACATAAAAATTGCAGCTAAATTAGAGGATTCTGGTAGAATTCGTAAACTCTCGAAGTTTGATCTTGCTGCATTTTCTGTTGGTATTAATCTAAAATCCCCAGCTACAAATGTAGGGCTCCAATCCCCCAGCCAGCCAGCCAGCCTCCCTTGGGGCTGCATTCTGCAGCAGAGGCCATTAGAAAGCTCATCTAATCTCCAGCCTGGAACCGATTATTACAAAATTCGAGCCTGCAAAGTTTGTTTATAGGGGTGATTACAGCCAGAATTGTTATATTACTCAATTTTATCACTTGCAACTGCAAGAAAACAGGTTTCCTGTTTTGTGCAAATTGTTTCCAGCTGCAGAAGCCTTTTTATTGGCCTCTGGCTCAATGACAGGCAGGGGTTTTATTAACCAATCAGAGTGTGCTTCTGCCACTCTCAAACGGAGAATAGATTGCAGCTGTGTGTTAATGATATTGAAATGAGATTAGTTGCTGCAGGCTCCTGACAGACTACTGCTGTGAATGTAATTTGGAGGAAATGAGAAAAAAGATCCTGCTGCAGAAAACTATTCTCGCCTTCCCTAAAAAATGTACAGCAATGTAGAAAGGTCGAGGTTTTGCTTTAAAAAAATAATGAGCCAAATTTGCTGGGGCATCACATGGTAGAAATTTTCCTGCAATCTTCGTAGCAGATCAATTTGAAAATATTTTGCCCCATCTGTTGCTGGAAGAGTGAGTTGATGAAGGCAGAGAGAGAGAGAGCAACAGGGTATCTGGGATTTTGTTGAAAAATAGAACAGGCTACTTAACCAATGAGACTTAAGGAATGAGACAATGTACAGAGGAAGGATTGGGAAAGCAAAGTGGAGGACGTAAAGGATTGAATATAGAGACAATGGGGGAAAAATCAGGAATAATGTGTTTTTTTTGAAAGCAAACTAAATTTGGTATTTTGAAAATCTCCAATAATAAAATACAACTTGAAGGAAGAAGACTGTACACTTTCTGGGCTAGAGACTGCCGGTCTTTAACAATTATCACTTTGTGGTGAGTTTATTGGTCAGTGATTGTGCAAATGCAGCAACTTCACGAAAACCAAAGGGAGTTCAAGGGCGAGTGTCATTTTTGCAAAACTAATGGCAGAGCGACACAAATCACCAGCAACTCATGGCTTCACAATTCACAGAGTACTCTCCTTGCCACACAATGCAGGAGGTTGAAGAACAGAGTATTATTTAAATGGGGAAAGATTGCATACAGAGGAACCTGGGTGCACTTGTATGTGAAGAACAATAAGTTAGCATAAGGAACAGCAAGTAGTTAAGGAGGCAACCAGAATGTTCATGATTATTGCAAAGGGAACAAATACAGTAGCGAAGTCTTTCTACAATTGGTGAGACCACACTCAGAATACCATGTGCAGTTTTGGGCCAAGTAGAGTTTCAGTACTGTCGGTGCTCTGTTTTGATCCCAAAATAGCATCTGTGCCAGCCGTGCTGGACACCATTTTGCATGGTCATAGCATTGGCATTAAGATCATGTGCCAGAATTATGCTGAGTAGGTAGAGTGTGATCTTAGTAGTGAATGTTGATTTGATTGCAGCAGTGCCATTTTCAATATTGTTATTCCAGACAACAACCTTCATTAAATGTGCATCAGTGTTCATCAGAGGAAAGGCACCTCCCACCCTCCTTCAACCATCACCTATTTAAAGTGATTATCATCTACTTAGTTTCAGTAGTTGCTGATTGATTTTCCTTGACTCTGAGTTATATGAATGCTTGGTGGCTTGTTATAGGTAAAGTTGACAGGCAATGCTGTTCTACACAAGATGGCATGGTGGCATAGTGGTTAGCACTGCTACCTTGCAGTGCCTGGGTTCAATTCCTGCCTCAGGTCACGTCTGTGTGAAGTTTGCACATTCTCCCTGTGTCTGCATGGTTTTCTCCAGGTGCTCTGGTTTTCTCCCAACACTCCAAAGATGTGTGGGTTAGGTTGATTGGCCATGCTAACTTGCCCCTTGGTGTAGCAGAGTAAATGGAGGTTATGAGAATAGGGCCTGGTTGGGATTGTGCTCAGTATAGATTCAATGGGCCGAACGGCCTCCTTCTGTACCAAAGGGATTCTAGGATTCTACACACGGAAATGATAGTAAGGGTTCTGATCAGACCACTTGCAGCCACTTATGGGTGCTGAAGTGACCATTCTCCTTGTATGAAGCAGCAGGAGCACAAAAGCGGCCAAGTTGTTTGCAGAGGGAGAGAAGAAGGGCTCTTCTGGAAGCTGTGTCCAGTTAGTGCCTTCCAGGAGCATTCCTCTTGCCTCAAGCACTGTTCTTCCTGCTCAAAGACTCTTCCAAACCACTCCTTGCACTATACGCACCTATCCTTGAAAAGATGCAGACTAACTTTATTCTCACGTGAACTTGGACCCTGCCAGTCAGCAGTTTGTTTAGTGCTAGACTGCATGCTAATTTCATTGAGTAGCAGTATGATGTGTGTGTACTGCTTACATCGTAACAAACAGGGGCAAAACATGTAACGTGACATTTGTGTCTTTTAATGGGCCCTATGCAGTTTCTCTTCCCTGTGAATCTCCTATTGAATGGTGTATTGAACAGCAAAACTGATTATAAAATCTGAGTGCATTGCCTGATCCAGTGGTGATAGAATGGTCAGACATTATAACCCATTAAATAGTAATCGCATCAGGTCGGAATGCACAACTTCAGCAGCAACTGCTTGCCTCTCTGCAACAAGCTAAATTAATCTAAAACTATTTCCAATATCTTCACTTTGCAAAATCTTGTTTACCCGTCAGTGTTAGTCATTGCCAACCACCACTCCTCATTCTCCAATAAATTGATTTCCAGATACTTATCTCCTGTCCCTTTCCATCCATGGCCTGTCTCAGACCCTATGACCCAGCTCACTCTACACTGCCCATCTGAATTTGGAATATGTTTATCCCTTTCTCTTTGTCCCACCATTGATTCAAAGCTTTCTGCAATTGTGACTGAACTGTCTTCCATCTTCCACCTCTCCACCTTAAAATGCCTTTTCAAGTCATTCCTTCCTTTGATTATTCATCCTGAGTTTCTCCAACTTTCCTGCTGACTCTCCTATCTGCCTCTTTGAGAGCCAATATGAAACACTTGACTATATTGAGGGTGCCATGTAGGTGTAAGTTAACCTACTGAATAAAGATCTGTGTCATTATAACAACAACAAAAAGCCTTCAGCTGGGAGATTTTTAGCACCATGGTCTCCTTTGCTATTTCTAGTGTTGACTGGTGAAGAATTAAGATGAGTAGCTCCTCTATATTTCAAGTTGCCCTTGTCACCTTTCAAGCAATTCTGACTCTTAAAACAAACACTGTTATTTTGTGTAGTAAAGCACTATTATTTGAGCAATTTGGTCAACTGATGATTACTGTCTAATATATTCTTTTTCAGATCGTTTGCCTGCAGGATTTTTTTGGGGACGATGATGTCTTTGTTGCATGTGGTCCGGAGAAGTATCGTTACGCCCAGGATGACTTTTTGCTGGACAGTAGTGGTAAGATTCTGTGTACAATTCAGGCTGAATCGCTCTCTTCTACAAACGGCAAGATTTCTGTTTGTTGCACTTGACGGTTTATCAATTGTCTTTTTGAAAATAATGATATAGATAGGTTATCAGAACTTCAGTAAAACTATGTGAATTGTTCCATACAAAATTGTTACTTATGTTCTAACCAGATTGCATTTATTAACTCAGATGCTTTCAAAATCTTGCTGTTAAAACATATTCAGATTAGTTCCTTTACACCTCTTAACCTCAATTTATATCTGTTTGACAGCATCAGCACCACCCTTTTCCTCTGCCAAAAGAAAAGTCAGTTGAAAACCGGCCATCTTTAAGTAAGGATTCCGCACAACAATATCCCACTGAGGGTGGCTTTAACTACCTAAGAGCGGGACTGCCACCTCTCAGTGGAAGGAAGCCCTGCCTTCAAGATCTGCTGACCAATCTGATTAGCCAGCAGTGTCAGAACTCAGTAGTGAATGCTATTGGGCTTGCCATGCAGCCCACCAGGAAGTATTGTGGATGCCAAATGTGGAGCTCTGAGGTTTCTTGAGCAAAGAGGGATTAGGACTCCTTGGGGGAGTGGAGTTAGTTTTGAAGGCCAGACAGGGAGAACGGGTGATGGTTGCAATCTTAGGGGATACCTCTGATGATCTAAGGGCATTCCCCAATAAGGTACACCCATTCTTTCCTGCCACTTCATCAACGTTGGTGAAATAAACAGCCTCCCCACTCTTTCCCATCTTCCAATGCCCAATGTATTATGGTAGTGGAGGTGCTCAAGGCCCTTAATTGCCATTTAATTAGATAGTTTAGTGCCTCAATAGGCCAGAGAGCAGGCGGCCTAGTGGCCAATTCACCCATCCCTCTCATATTTTGGGGATTGGGTCGGTGGGGGGGGAGGGATGTTGGAAGATGGTGGACTATCCACCTGATGTATTTGAATACCCCCCTCCCTTGCTGAAAGCATATGTGCATGGGGGGCTGGGTGGGTGGCCTGTAAAACTTCCCCATTAACTCCCTTTCCCTTCACAGACGTTGTCTGACTTGCTGAGAATTTCCAACGTTTTCTGTTTTTAATTTAAAATCATATTGGGGTCTGAAAATATTCGGAGCATCTGGAGTCACCAGATCTCAGAATATTTAAATATTGATGAGGCGACTGATAGGCCTGTTAGAATCCGTGGAGTTAAACTGGTGGCAGGTGTGAACAGGTCACAAAAACAGTAGATTTGCTGGAGGTTAAAAGTGTGATTCTAATGTTAACCTTTATAATTAATTCAAAGTTGCTCTGCTCTGAGGCTCTTCAAGTCTATTTTATTGTAATAGCCTTTATTTTATATGGCCTCTGAAAAAAGCTGGCTAATTTAACAATCTGTTTGGTAACTATTTTGACATACACATCATGTGACTGCTAATTGCCTAGGTTAGCAAAGCAGGAAACTGCGTTAGTTAGCACCCAGCTTGTACATGGGGTGATACAAGTGCCCATAGAGCTCCAAAATGGCATCCATGATGCATTGCAAGTTTTGGGGAGTGAATCACACCAAGTGCCATTTTGGCGTGTCCATGCAGTGAATGTCTGCCAGGATACTCAGAGCAGAAAGATCACGGCATCAATCAACATTCAATACTAATCTGACACCAGCAGTGCTATTCGAAGCTCACTTGTTCAACTAATGGCCCCTCTTAACTCCACCCAGCTGAGCACGCGTTGAGCAGCAGAAAGAATGGTCCATCGCATTACTCAAAAGGAGTATAACTACTTAAAGTTAGCTGCTGTTTCATTTCTTCTGGCGATTGCTACAATTCTACAAGTACAAGTACAAGAACCCAGGTCCTTGGCACTTTGAGGCAACAGTGCTCACCACTGTCCCACCATGCCTGCCACTGGTGCCTCTCAGTAGGAGGGACTACTATGGGTTGGTTAGCTAACAGGCAACAACAAGCACACTGGTGAAGTGGCAAAATAGAAAGAAGAAACTGCCCTCCTGAGAGAGATTTGTTCTCAATGGAGTCACTGTCACTCCCCTAAGGTGGCCCCTTGACAATCCTGGTCATTTGTTGCAGACTGATGCTGGACTGCAATGAACCCCTTTGTACACTGTAATCTGTAGCTATGATGGCAGCAAGCTGACCTGGCTTCTGAACTTCAGCTTCAACACTCTGATGTTTGGTGCCTTCTGCTTATGCTATATAGCAAACTGCAACTTTGACCATCAAGGTTTTGTGCTATGGCTGGGTCCACCAGTGTGCAAATGGAGTTGGTCACCAGTTCCATTCTGGAAAGGATAGACTCAGCACTGCATAACGCCCCTTGCCAAGTTTGCCATTTGCCCATGCTCGCTGCAATTAATCATTGGCTTTCTGGGAGGATTCCCAATGCACCAAATATTTCATTTATATAACTACCAGCCTAATTTTATAGGCCACTCCTTTGTAGTGGAACTCCTGGGCAGCCTCGCCCTATGTCAATGGCAATACAGTATCTTAGGCTCCTGCCCAGGCTATTCAGCACAAGTATATGATGTCTTATCATTGTACGTGCTATTCTCTAAATCATGCACAGTGTCAGTATTGTGCTGTGACTGCAAGTGTGAAATCAAGGAATAATGCATCTTCTTCATCACTATCATTTTGGTCGTCCTCCATTGGTTGACCAGTTGCACTTGGGTATCTGCAATGAGAAAGGTAATCATGAAGGGAAGAGAGTGTAACAGGTGAGTGTTTATACTGTCCGCAGCTTGGAAGTTGGAAGTAGGAAGTGAGGAGATGGATTAGGTGTGAGGATACTGTCACGTTCAGTGGTTTTGAGCCATGCCATTGCCTATGGCCTCAGCAATGGCTGTTCTAGTAATGGTCAATGCCATGTTCACCATGGAGATGAGGGCACGCTGGTGCACCTGATGCCCTGTGAGCCTGATCTCTTGTTCCCTCCATTTGTGTGGCACGTTCGTCTGCAAAAGATAAGAAAGTGTGTCAGTGAGTGTGTCATGAAATGTTTGAATGTTGTGGCTATCATGCTTAGAAGAGCTGACAATATGTGTAAGCTGTGAGATGTTAGGTGTGAGATTTGTAGCAGTGCTAAATATGTGAGAGTGAAGTATACAAATATTAGTTATGAGACCTGTGTGATAGAGATTAGTGGCACTTGAGTGATGGGGTGTGGTAATTAGAGCAGTAAGTTAGGCTACTGGTACAGTGGGCAGAATATGGCATTTCAAGATGCATTCACTAAGCTTGATCACCCATGAGGTAATTGAATTTCTTGAGACATCCATGTTCATGGGGCTTGACTCCTAGCATTGACTGCCACAGTCCTCTGCTCCCACAACATTTTGACTGTAAGTGTAAAGGGTCTCATGTGGTTACAGGACACCTCACTGACTTTTCACCTCTTCTACTAAGGCCTCCAGTGCAGAATTGGAAAGCTTGCAGTCTACTGTCTTGCACATTGTGCTATATTTCATTGTTTTCTAAGTCACCCTGGCTTCCTATGCAATAGGTGGCACTTGCTTTGGCCCCATTGCATATCTGGTTTAGGAGGTGGAAGGCTCACTGTAACTGGTGCTGAGCTGCCTGCTAATGCATGGGACCAGTTAACAGTGTGATAATTGCAGACTCCACACAGCAATCAGTCAAATGATCAGGCACCATGAAGTTGATGTGCTGCCTGTATTACACTCGTTGGACACAGGAAAATTGCTCATGATTATCCCTGCAACCTGATTTCTGTGGTTTTCCAATTTAGCTGCCGCAGTCTTCTGCATCCCTTGTCAAAGAGAATGAATGTACAATTCTATCTGTAACCTAAATTTAAAATTTGAATGTTGAAAGAATCCCATTAGATGAAATATGAAGTTCATACTTACATTGAAATTCCATTACACTGAACCATTCTGCCTGAAGTGCTGTAATAGCTATATAACAACAAATTATAAAGAACAAAAGAGCATATAGCAAATGAAGACAAATTCATCCTGATATTGGATAGAGTGATCAAATTTAATAAGCTTTAATTTCTTTTGCCTTTATTGATCTAATGTCACATATCAGATTTTTTTCTAAATATTTATTAAATCTGGTAGATATCACTGATGATCTTTGTGCTAAGATGGCAGTTGTGTTCCAATTGGTAGCAGTCTTGCTTTGGAGTCAGTAACAAATCACTGTAGTATCGAGGGAGTGTTGCATTGTTGGAGGTGTTGCCTTTTGGATCAGACAGCAAGCAGAGGGTTGTCAGCCCTCAAGTGGATATTAAAGATCTTGTTAAAGTACCTAAGTTGTTCTTAATGCCCTGGTCAATAGTTCTCACACAACCAACATCCTGAAACAGGTTGTCTTCTCATTATCTGTTTGCTGTTCTTGGGATCTTCCTCTGCGCAAATTGGCTGTTACGTATCTACATTCTACCAGTGGCATAGTGGTTAACAGTTGCCTCATAGTGCTAGGGACCTGGGTTTGGATTCTGCCCTAGGGTGTCTGTGGAGGTTTGCATGTATCTGTATGGTTCCCCTGGAAAAGACAGGTAAGATGAGCCAGGTCAGAGAGAAACTGGGATCGTTGGAAAATATCAGAAGCTTGATGGAGGGAGGAATGACGGCAGTGTGCAGAGAGAGAGATGCCTAGAGCCTCTTGTGGATTTACTGCTTGAGTGAGTTTTTATGATTGGATGATGCACCAAAACAGTATTTTGTCAATTACCTGCCAAAGTATGGCAAGCGATTGAAGAATCCCAGTGGAAATTCTACCATTAGCTTCCCATGGAAAGAAGTAAAATGTTGGCAAAAAAAAAGTAAATGACAAGGAAAGGCTAAAGAGTCCTGAGATATTTTGCCACATTTGAACATTAACATTATCTATTAATGATAGGTTCTGTGGCAGTCAATGATAATTCAAACAAAATGAGATTCCTGGTCCCTTCAATTTCTCTGCATTAGTGATGTGTTTGTTGAGAATATTTGCATTTATACTAATACTGAGCTGGAAAAGGAAACTATTGAAGGACCAAACAGTTAGTCAAAGAAGTAGATTTTAATAAGCATCTTAAACAAGGCGGAGGGGGTTGAAAAATATGGAAAGAGAATTCAGAAGCTTTGGGCCTAGGCAACTGAAGTTATAACACCAGTAGTGGGGCAAAGAGAGGGGAGGATGCATAACAGGCCAGAGGAGCACAGAGTTCTCAAAGGGATGTTGGGTTACAGGAGGTTAGGCAGAGAGAAAGATAAACCTTGATAGGAAGATGAGATACTTGGGTGACGTAGTGCCATTTCAGGCACTTCAGTTTCAGCCACAAAATCAAAAGAAGCACAGGAGGCAAAGAAAGGCCTGAAGAAAAAGCTGCAATGGATGAAAATGTGGTGGCCTAGTTCTTCTGGTCAGTAATGGAGTAGGAATGAGGTGAAGGTGCTGAGGTAACAGCAGAAAATACGGCAGATGATTAACTCCAAAATGGTCCCGCCCACGTCTTAAGTAGTACGTACCAAGAAACATTTTTGGAAGATAAAACTGGACTGCTTTACAATCTTTTGCCAGGCCATTCTTAGATGTTTAAATGTGAAAACTGTAATGATGGAAAGCGGAGCAAGAAATGTGTCTTTGCTACGATCTGCAACAACAAGGATGGCAATGAAAAGCTACTGTTTTTTGTGATAGGCAGGTCCAAGAAACCACCTTGCTTCATGAATGTCAAGATGCTATCCACTCAGTGTGAGGCTAACAAAACTACCAGCATGACCTTCAACCTATTTTAATGCATTGCCCTGGCCTTTTGCAAGGTCAGGCCATTGTAAGGTGTGAACAAATTGAATAAAGACTTATTCACACATTTACTGCTTTAGTGAGTTTTTATTTGGCATTTGAATCTGTTGGTTCTGGTATAGACTGTGTTTGTAGATATATCGGATTGCATAGAAATGCATTCATGTGGGAATGGGGTCACCTTGGCTATCATGAAGCTCTGCTCAGCACATATGTGGAGGAAGCTCCCTTGAGAGTCAACTCATCAAGATTTTGCTGTATTCTTTATCTTGTACAGCTAAAACTATAACCTTTGCTACCATACTCAATGTCCATCACTAGACAAAGACAAATTTGGGATTGCATTGTAATATGGAAAATACACTTTTTACAATCAGTAAAGATATGAAATCTAATTATTAATAAAGCCTGTAAAGGATAAAATAATAAGGCTCCTTTTTTTTTCAGAGTGCCGTGTGATGAAATCATCCTACTCGCGTTCTGGTAGTACCTCACGACATTCCGGATCAAAAAGTCCTGGGCCATCTCGACGAAGCAGGTCTCCTGCATCAGGTACAACTTTTTAAAATGGCAGTACAATAAAAACACCAGAAAAAGTGAAGGACTATTTTTAACAAGCCCTTGAAGAAATTGTACATGGATGAGCTGGTAGCCTCTGTGCACAAGAAAGACCCTTCTTTTCCTAATGTATTATCTTGTGTCTAAGTTCTTCTCTGTGTGATCATTTCTGACCCTGCTCCCTTAGACTTCACTCCGTGTTTATATCACATGAAGGGCTTCTGAACATTTCTCAAAGGAACCATTGTAATTAAGTGCATTGTATCTCGAACAGTTGGCAGAAAAATGCCTGCATACCACAGATTCAAGGAAGTAAATAGCATTTATTATAAATTGGAGACTTTGTTACACATTTAACCCTTGAAATTGTAGAACTGATAAACACACTAGGGTTTTCTTTGCCTCATGTTTCTCAGATACACACAGTTTCCTTTTCCAGCAAACAACACCTTGGGGGTCATTTTGAATTTAGTCAATGGCATAAAATAGCTGATATTGAATTAGCTGCTAATTATACACCCTGTTAAACTCACAGTTGCAAAGGAAAATCAATTGGTTTATAGAATGGCTGACCAATTTGATATGGAATTTTATACTGTTACCCAAAGTTACAATTACCTCTACTTTTTACACTAATAAAAAGGCACCTGCATGTTTGAACTTATCCATGCAGCAGAACAATGGTTTGTTTAATTTAAACCAGACACACTGAATCCTTGAATAGGCTGACAATATTTTATTTTCACATGGTTGGTTTGCAGTCATTATTAAACAATTAGACTTCAGATCTGTTTTTCCAGATTACTTGACTATATTTCTGAAAACTTTCTGCCACACCTGTAAATATAATGGAATATGCCCTGTGTGTCATTGTATATTTGTGATCTCTGATATGTTTTCATCTCCTTATATTAGTCTTTGTTGTTCAGCTAAATGTTGTCCTTAATTGTACTAATTTTTCTTTGTTTTTAACCCTTCTTATGTTTTGAATTTGATACTCTGTTCTATTTATGATTATGTGGTAACATCTCTCCTTAATGTTTTTTCCTTCTGCTTGTGTGTTAACTGAATGAGTGCAGTTAAAAGAGGAGGTTACTACACAGCTTATTCTCCGGTCAAATCCCCAGGTGAGCCCCTCTTTTCATACAATCCCATCTCACTCTTTTGTTATGATCCTCGAGGCAGGTTTGTCTAAACAAAGGTAGGCCAGAGTTATCGAATATCGTTCTCTCCGTCACTACTGTTATCAAGCATGAAGAATTTGGCCCTCGGCCAAATTCATTCACTGCAGCGGGGTTGGAGAATTCCAGCCAATATTCATAAAGAGCCTGAGTTTCCACTTCCCAAAAGCTAACTCATACCAGAAAGGAGTGTGTGTCCATATAATGTTGGTGTTGATGTCTTGATCATCTAGACATGAATACCTTGTCAAAAATAACAGCAGAGCTGTTTTTGGTTGTAAATCCCATTTGCTACTTGAAATATTCTGAGGGTGAAATTGTTCTTGGGCAGTAGTGCAAGAGGAATGAAAGCAAATCAGTAACGCTTTAAACTCCATTGAAGGCAATGTAGATGAAAATAGGGCACTGTGGAATACCGAAGGCCTCATGCCATGACCCTCACATCATTGCCCAATTAATTCCATCCATCTGCTCCTTCCAAATACCAACCATTTTAACAGCATAGAACTTATGGACCGGATTTAATGGAGGAGGCAGGAGCCTCACGGTGGGAGTCCGTGTAAGCACTTTTAGGATAGGTCTGCCTAATTAAGGATGACTTAGGGGATTAATTAGACAACAGCAGTCCTTCCCTGGGATCAGGGACCCTGGGGCAGAAGTCCCGCTCACCAAGAGCTGCAGTAAATCAGAGGTCAGAAGCACCACTGGGGAGGTGTTGGCTGCTGCCGGGACTGGACCCGCCCAAAACACAAAATTATTGCTGGATCCCAGGCTTCAAAAGAATGATCAAAGGTGGGGGGTTATGGGTGCTGGGGTCACAGGGCATGGAGGGATGCCAGGAAGTGGCTCTCAGTGGACCTTCCATTCATCATCCCAAGTCCCTCAATCAGGCACAGAGTGCTTTTGAATGAGACAGTTTACCTGGGAGACCAGAAGCAACCTCGCGTGGGTTTGCTTGTCGTATTTCCTTCCTGGCAAGCCCTCCAATCTGTACTGAGTTAATACAGCAGCAGGATGAGGCCCTTAAGTAAACATCAATTAAAAGTACTGTACAGTTGTAACAAGACCTCCTTTTATATTTATTTACTAAAGGACAAAGGAAGGCTTTCCGTAATATTGCTTTTTACTTTTAAATATAAAAAGAATGTTCTATTAAAATATAAAAATTTAGCAGGAAGTTGGCATGATGAGCTTAGCACTTTTTGACTTCCCTGCTGACTCCAGTGAATTGTGAGCATCTCATTCTGATTAACACAGTTCTGGCAGGGTTACAATATCTGTACCAGGGACCCAGTATCTGTGCGGATGGAAAAGGTCACTGCTTCCTCAGGTGCCTGAAACAGCAGAGCTGACTGCTCATTGACTGGCTCAAGCAGAGAGTCAAATTGATCATAAAAATTTTACAAGGCCATTTATTAACCAGAAATTGGCTGCATTCTGTGATGGGACCTTTTAAAATAGAAATCCTGCCCGACATGGACGCACGCATACACATGCACTCACACACTATAGACACCAGGACTGTGCTGCCGTGCTTTGTTACCAGTAATAATAACGTACAATTTAACCGACAATGTCACTCCATCATTCTCATGTAATTTGAATACAACTGCCTATATATAAGTGAAAATATTCCAAAGTCAGCACTAATCCCAGCAGAAAATAGTTGATAGTTTTAAGTGGTTTTGCACTCACATCGATCCAAAATTTGATCACATTCAAGTAGGATATCTTGGCCAGAGAATCTACAACTTTGGGTGGAATTTTCCAGCCCTTCCCACCAGTAGGATCTTCCAGTCCTACTGAAGACAACCACCCCAGGATCGACTCCCTGACAGTGGGCGACATCATGGGATCGTAGTTCGTATCAGAGGCCAATGGCAAGCTGCCTCCGCCACTGGAAAACAAACCGTGCGGGGTGGGGTCGGGGAGTGGTGCTGCTGCTGCTGGCTCTTAAATAATCAGTGTTTGCCTTGACAAAACTAACCTTCACTCAAATCTCATTCAAATTCCATTAATTTAGGAAAGACATAATGAGATAGGTTAGTCTGACCTGTGCTGAATTAACTAGACATTTATGTGCACAATTATTCAGTTACAAATGATTTGATCCATATAATATTCAATAAGAAGCACAAGATTCCTGAGTGATCTACACTAACATGATTACTTAAACTTTTTTTTTGATTTGATTTATTATTATCACATGTATTAGCATACAGTGAAAAGTATTGTTTCTTGCTTGCTATACAGACAAAGCATACTGTTCATAGAGAAGGAAAGAAGAGGGTGCAGAATGTAGTGTCATAGTTAGGGTGTAGATAAAAATCAACGTAATATGTCCATTCAAAAGCCTGTTGGCAGCAGGGAACAAGCTGTTCTTGAGTCAGTTGGTACATGACCTCAGACTTTTGTATCTTTTTCCCGACGGAAGAAGATGGAAGAGAGAATGTCCGGGGTGCATGGGGTCCTTAATTATGCTGCCTGCTTTGCCAAAACAGCGTGAAGTGTAGACAGAGTCAATGGATGGGAGACTGGTTTGCGTGATGGACTGGGCTTCAATCACAAGCCTTTTGTGGCCTTGGACTGAGCAGGAGCCATACCAAGCTGTGATACAACCAGAAAGAATGCTTTCTTTGCATCTTTAAAGGTTGGTGAGGCTCGTAACGGACATGCCAAATTTCCCTAGCCTCCTGAGGAAGTAGAGGCATTGGTGGGCTTTCTCAACTATAGCATCAGCATGGAAGGACCGGTGCAGGTTGTTGGTGATCTGGGCACCTAGAAATGTAAACTGTTGACCATTTCCACTTTGCATTGATGTAGACAGGGGCATGCCCTCCACTACGTTCCCTGAAGTCGATGACTATCTTCTCTGTTTTGCTGACATGGAAGGAGAGATTATTGTCATCATACCAGTTCACCAGATTCTTTATCTCTGTCCTGTACTCTGTCTCATCATTGTTATTACTTTATGGGATGTGGGAATCATTGGTTGGGCTATTGCCCATCCCTAATTGCCCTTGAGAAGGTGATGGTGAGTTGCCTTCTTGAACCGTTGCATTTCGTGTGGTGTAGGTACACTCACAGTGCTGTTAGGGAGAGTGAATTCCAGGATTTTATCCCAGTGACAATGGAGGACACAATTTATTTCCAAGTGAGGAATACGTGTGGCTTAGAGGGGGACTTCCAGGTGGTGGAATTCCCATATGTCTGCTGCCCTTGTCCTTTTAAATGGTCAAGGTTGTGGGATTGGAGGGTGCTGTCTAAAGAGTTTGGTGAGTTCCTGCGCTGCATCTTGTAGATGGTATAGACTGCTGCCACAGTGCATCAGTGATGGAGGGAGTCAATATTTGTGGATGAATGCCAATCAAATGGGTTGCTTTGTCCTAGATGGTGTCAAGCTTCTTGAGTGTTGTTGGAGCTGCACCCATCCAGTAAGGGGAGAGTATTCCATGACATTTGTGTCTTCTGGAGGGTGGACTGGCTTTGGGGAGTCAGAAAGTAAGTTACTTGCTGCAGAATTCCTAGCCTCTTACCTGCTGATGTAGCCACAGTATTTATATGGCTAGCATAGTTCAGTTTCTGGTCAATGGTTACCCCCTAGATTTTGATTGTGGGCGGTTTCAGTGAAGGTAATGCCATTGAATGTCAAGGGGCAATGGTTAGATTGTTTCTTGTTGGAAATGGTCATTATCTGGCATTTGTGTGGCATGAATGTTACTTGACACTTGTCAGCCCAACCTTGGATGTTGTCAAGACCTTGTTGCAATTGGACATAGATTGTTTCAGTATCTGAAGATTTGTGAATAGTGCTGAACATTGTTCAATTATCAGCAAGCATCATCACTTCTGACATTATGAGGGCAGGAAGGTCATTGATGAATTGGCTGAAGATGGTTAGGCCTAGGACACTATCCTGAGGAACTCCTGCAGTGATGCCCTGGAAATGAGGTGATTGAACTCCAATAACCGCAATCATCTTCCTTTGTGCCAGTATTACTCAAACCAGCCTAATTTTCTTTGATTCCAGTTTTGCTGGGGCTAATTGATGCTAAACTTGGTCAATTGCTGCATTAATGTCAAGGGTAGTCACTCACGCCTCACCTCTGGAATTCAGCTCTTTCACCCATGTTTGAACCAAGGCTGTAATAAAGTCAGGAGCTGAATGACCCTGGCGAAATCCAAACTGAGCATCAATGAGCAGGTTATTGTAAAGCAAGCGCTGCTTAATGATGAAGATATGCGGGTTAGGTGGATTGGCCAAGCTAAATTGCCCTTTAGTGACAGGTGGACTAGTTAGGATAAATGAATGGTGTCATGGGGATAGGACCTGGCTGGGATTGTGGTCGGTGCAGACTCGAATGCACTGTAGGATTTATGATTCTATGACTCTATTAATAGCAGTGCTAATGATCCCTTCCATCACTTTACTGATGATCATGAGCAAACTGGGCGGTAATTGGCCAGGTTGGATTTGTCCTGCTTTTGGTGTACAGGATATACCTGGGCAATTTTCCACCTTGTCGGTTCGATGCCAGTCTTGTGGCTGTACTGGCTTGCCTAGTACACAGCAATTTCTGGAGCACTAGTCTTCAGTTCTACTGCTGGAATATTGTCAGGTCACATAGCCTTTACAATATCCAGTGCCTTCAGCCATTTCGTTTCACATGGAGTGAATCAAATTGGCTGAAATCTGTCATTTGTGAAGCTGGTAATTTCCAGAGAAGGCAAGATAGATCATCCACTCGAGACTTCTAGCTGAAGATTGTTGCAATTGCTTCAGCCATATAATTTGCACTGATTTGCTGGACTTAGCCATTGAGGATGGGGATATTTGTGGAGCTAGATTCTCCCACAAAAAGAAATATCCTTTCCATATTCACACTGTCAGGAACCTTCAAGATTTTGTTTCACTCAAGTTGCCTCTTACTCTTTTAAACTTCTCATTACAAGCATAGTCTGTCCAATCTTTGCTCGTAAGACTACCTGCCCATTCCAGGTATTAGTGTGGTAAACCTTCTCTGAACTCCTTCCAAAGCATTTACATCCTTCCTTAAATAAGGAGACCAATAATGCACACAGTACTCCAAATGTGTGCTCACTAGTGTCCTGTACAACTGATCGGCACTTTGTCAAATGCCTGAATAGGAATTGTCCAATGGAAAGAAAGACTCCACATATGAAACTGCATTTATTTCTAAGAATGAGATAAAACCATATTTAGATTCTTAAACTATATAAGCGATTTGCATTTCAAATGAGTACAATCTGATGGATCTGCCTGTATTTTGAAGTCATTATATTGGTTATTTTGCAAACTTTTTGGAATTAACTTTGATGAGTGGAGTTTGGAATATTCAAATTTAAGTTGATAGAACAATATAAGCACAATTCAAATGTGTTTTGAATTTGAATGTATTGCATTTTGATATTTGAAATTTTGTTGAACAGAGTCAACTGAGGAAAACAAAAGGATCAGATTAAATGCTGTTTCTGGACTGAAGGCAAAGTTTGCTTTGATTCAGAAGTGTAGATACATTGCACATGAATCTTACAACCAAGGTGTTGATTTATGTCAACATTCAGTGCCTCATAGCTAATTTCTTAATTACCTGTGAGATACAGTTTGATGAGATTACTTGTTGTGAGGGACTTAGAGTTTGGATGTGTTCACACAGTGGGTGACACAATAGCTGTTTTTGATTGGACTTCAAATAAGGGAAGTCAATTAGCTTTGTCAACTGTGAGGATATGTTGTTGAGCGAAATTTAGGTGTTCAACAAAGAGAACGACAAACAGCGGTCAAGATCACAGGATATTCACCTTACAGAAAACAGATTGTAGCTCAGCTTCTGAAACCTGTCAGAGGAGCAATGTTTCCAAAGACTGAGATTGTCACATCAGGTACTATAGACCTCTGCAGCCACTTAGAAGAAGACCTGTCACCTGCTGGACCTAATGGGCACGTATTACCAGTGACTGAAAGTGAGCACTGCCCTCTGATTCCTTCCAGGGTGCTATCAGCAACATGGTGAGTGAGAATCTTGCAGTTGATTGCACATACATGCATCTAACAGTAGATTATTTGCCAGGGCTGGGATATGTGTAAACTTTTCCTGTTATGAGAATAGCAGAAGGTGCGTGCACCAGGATTTGCAGGGTGCCGTTGTCTACATATGCATGAGCACCCACTGACTAACCAGAAGCATTTGTCAATTTTGTTTCAATGTTCAGTGAGTGTACAGCCAAAAGGAAAGGTTCATGGAGGGTTGGTGCTAATTCCACGGGAGCTGTTTTTACATTGCAACAATGTGGTTGTTAGACCACAATCTTCAAAGCTGATAACACCTCTGAGGAAGCCCATCAGTGAACATCAAGAGCAGTACATTATGAGCCATGTCACAACCAGATGTCATCAATTCAGCCACCAATATGCTAAAGTTACAGAGATCCCCTATCATATTCTTCCGTACCTGTGAGGGTCTCTGGAATAAGCGTTGGCTCCACCCAATTGTATAAGGCATTGTATGGCTGAGCCAAGAATCCTTAACCGGATAGCAAGAGGAGGTTCCTCTGACCCACTTTTTAAGTGCATAATCCCTTTAATTTTTTTATGCTGCCATGTATACATGATAATTTAACGAGGGTGACTTGTGCGTAGCTTACCCAAGGTTTTTGGGTCGCTGCATGGCTGTGCGGGGAACGTTGCTTCTGATAATACAGCGTTCCCTCTATAAAGCACTGACGTGCTCTTCCTGGGTGAACAGAGTAATGCCAGTCTATTCACTCCACCCCATCCCTCCAAATCCCAAATTAATCTTCCCCCAAGTTACAAACCAGCTAGCTAAACCAGGCAAAGTTCTTGTTCTACTGTAAGGTGTTGATGGTGTATAAATGAGGACTAAACCTTTTCTTAGGTGTTGGAATGATGTCACATGGAGCAGCCAATACTGTTTGCTGCCTCATTTACACAACAAACCTCATGGTTTAGGTCATGGAGGCAAGTTATCCCTAAGCCTCCATTTTCAGAATGAAGTGCAATGAAATTTGAAATGCAGGAGGAGGTCATTTGGCTCACCGTGTATGCACTGGTTTGCTGAATGAGCAGTTCACCTAGAGCCATTCCTCAAGCTTCTCCCTGCAACCCTGCACATTTTTCTTTTCTAGATAGCAGTCTAATTTCTTTTACAGCACCGTGATTGAACCTGCCTCTACCACACATAGGCTGTGCATTCCAGATCTTAACCACGAGCTGTGTGAATAAGTATTTCCTCATGCCACTTTTGCTTCTTTTGCTTATTACATTTAAATCTATGCCCTTTCATTCTTGATTTTTTTCCTGTCTATTCTGTCCAGACACCTCATAATTTTGAATGACTGTATCAAATGACCTCTCAGCTTTCACTTCTCCAAGGAAAACAGATCCAACTTCTCTAAATTCAGATCAGAAGTTCCTCATTACTTGAACTATCTCATGAATCTTTTCTGCACTCAATTCAATGCCTTCAAATCTGTCCTTAACTGCAACACCCGGACCTTAATGCAGCTGAGGCCAGATCTTCCCGTGTATCCCACTGGACATGAAGCATCTGCCGTCTGATGGACATCTCTAGAGACTTGTCATCTGCCTGCAACTCAGCATGGTTTTCCAGCAGTGCTCCCACTGCACCCTGCGATCTCTCTGCTTCTACCAGTTCCTCACACAGGGATGACCTGCCCTTATCACCTTGCACTGCCCATGGAGATGACAACCTAATGTCCCACGATGTATGAGTATCTGTGCTGTGTCAGGTTCTGAGAGAGGGCGTGATGCTACTGCAAGATGAATGTCTTCCCAGGGGCTTAACGGGAGTCCTTGAGATCTCTGGCTACTCCTGCCAATGGTGCATCTGCAGATGGAAGGAAAAAGATCAGTAAATTCAATCATCTTGCTGTTAATGCATGCTTGATAGGCTGAGGAGACAATGGTGAAATGCTTAATTGTGCCATCTGCTTTTGAACAATGAGCACCCTAGGTGTGACAGCTCATTTTCTGATGACAGAAGCCTATAATGTTCCCTGTACCCATGGTATGTGCAACTGTGACTAACACTCTTGCCTTCATTCCAAGACCCCTGCCTCTCCATGGCCAGAATAGAGAGCTGGCCAGTGGCACTCCAGCTCCAATGTAGCACTTTCATGCTTTGTTATCACAAGCAGATTTGGGATTCCTCCACTGGTCAAGGAGCTGGAGTGCCACCTGCCAGCTCGGTATCCTGGTCTTGATGAGACGGGGTTTCTGATGAAGTAAGTAAGAGAGTAAGAAAGGGCTGGATGGCCTACTCCTGCTCCTATTTCTTATGTTCTTATGTTCTTATGAGTCATGGTTATGACTTGTCTTCTCCTGACAGGGAACCACAGAAAACCTCATTAGTGCTCCATCTCCCTGAAGATCCATTCCAACTCCCCCCAACCCGGGCATTAAGCAGCCATTTTACTTTGGCACATCTCACCCTCCAATCACTGAGGGTGAATTGCATCCTCTGCCAGAGGTGCAGTTCTGCTGAAATTCCACCCCTGGCAGAGTAGGTTTCAGTGCCAATTGGAATACACACTCAGAACCTGAGTGCACAGGGGAACGGGCACCCGACCACAGCTCCCTTAATAGGTCCATGCCATCTCTGCACCTACCCTTGCTGTCCGCAGAAAATCATTGAACCTTTTAGGAAACTGAAGCCATGTACAGCACACCACGGTGTCCATTGAACTGGGCGACAACTTCTGACCAGGCCTGTTTGGTCGTGTGGGACAGCATTCTCTTGCTGCCCCTGGGCATCATAATGTACCATTTGGCACTGACCTCCTGAACCAGGAAGCCTAGGCACTCATCGGAGAAATGAAGCACAGAGTGTCCACCAGACTTGCCCACTTAGCTTCCATGAGCACCATGGGATAAGGTCACAACTGCAGAACAGGGACTGTTATTGGAATCCTTCTGGGAAGCTCACCAGCCTCCCTCACAGTCCCCGATAGCCTTCAGGGAGTTGTTTCTGTTTTTAAGTCTCCGCGCAATGCAAACCCAACCCTCATACACGGTTCACATTGGGTGGACCTTAATTGACCACCTAGTGTAATGTTATGTTAATCCTTGGCCAGGAGCAGCTGCACTCACTTTGGACGCACCCCAAGAATAAAGTTCAGGCCATACTCTCAATTCCCTATTTGCTGAGTTATTCACTTCTGTTGTCGTGTTATGCTACTATGCTAAATGTATGTTCAGCACTTCAGTACAGAAAAGGAATAAAACAAGAGGATGAATCACAGAAAGCTAGCTGAAAGGCAATATATTTTGATGAATGATGAGCTGTACACCCTAGAGATATCAGATGATAGGAAATAGAAGATCACTTTCCCTTAAAACAGCAGGGGGGTTGGAATGATTCAGTAACCGGATTTTGCATAGTATTAAATTAACCATGCCACATATGCACAGGAGGAATCCACTTCTCACCTGTAGGTTTTGTAGTTTTCTTGGACCTTCCACTTATGTAGGGATGTTGCAATTGGTTAATCACATAGCAATGTGCTGATCCACACTGAGCTTGTAAATGATCTGAACAGACATATTACCAGCAAGCCTTTAGAACCATTAAACCTACTTAAGTTTATTTATGACTCTAGATGTTTACCTGTTATTGCTATTCCTCGTTATGTTGTTATAGCTCATTTGTACATGTATTCCAGGAACACCACCCTGCTAAACAATTAGAATGTAATTTGCAAAGCAAGGTAGTCATTAAAATGGATAAAATGTTGTTGTATATTTGTAGTGAACTGAAGAAACTAGAGTCTGTGGCTCACACTGGTTGCAGAAGCAATCAAACACATACCCAATCTGTCTGACTAAGTTAGTGTTCACCTGGTGCAGTGCCTTGATCTGCTGATCTGTCTCAAAGTGTGGAAAATACTTTCTCCACACAACTAGGAGTTAAAAGTGATCCTTTTGCATTCAGTTTGCTTCTTTGCTCAAATTTGGTCAAAAAGACCCATTTGAAAATACTTTTGGTATTTGAAAGAAGGTTAAAATGATACTCTGAACATTTTCCCCTTAAGATTTCAAGATATAATTGCTGCATGGATTTCTCAAATTCCTACTGTAATTCAGGAAGAGAATTGGGCAGAAATCCTGGAGAAGCAGCAAGAATGACTATTTTTATGAATTCCCTGGAACTTCTGCCCACAGACACTGGCCCAAATCCATATGTCTGCACAGCAAACAGTGATAGTCACTGAGCTGTCGTCTTGCCCAGCATCTGGTCCAGTTTAAGCACACACTAATGAAATGAAGCACTAGACAAATCTCGAACATTCAAGAGTAGCCCAAGTACGACCCATCGCGTGTTTTGAGGATGTGACTAGTGCGGTAGACAAAACCATTGTTTTGAGGATGTGACTAGTGCGGTAGACAGAGGGGAACCGGTGGATGTGGTGTTTCTCGACTTTCAGAAGGCGTTTGATAAGGTGCCGTAAGGTGCGTTTGGTAAGGTGCAGCAGGCGACGGTGCAGAGGGACCTCGGGGTCCTTGTGCATGAGTCGCAAAAACCCAGCTTGCAGGTGCAGCAGGTGGTCAGGAAGGCGAATGGAATGCTGGCCTTCATCGCGAGGGGGATTGAATATAAAAGTAGGGAGGTCTTGCTGCGGCTGTATAGGGCATTGGTGAGGCCGCAGCTGGAGTACTGTCTGCAGTTTTGGGCGCCGTACTTACACAAGGATATTTTGGCCTTGGAGGGAGTGCAGAGGAGGTTTACTAGGCTGATGCCGGAGTTGAGGGGGTTGAGCTATGAGGAGAGGCTGAATAAATTAGGCTTGTACTCGTTAGAGTTTAGAAGAATGAGGGGAGATCTCATTGAGACATATAAGATGATGAATGGGATGGATAGGATAGAGGTGGAGAGACTCTTCCCGCTCAGAAAGGACAGTAGGACTAGGGGGCACAGCCTCAAGATAAAGGGGGGGTGGTTTAGAACGGAGTTGAGGAAGAACTTCTTCACTCAAAGGGTGGTGAATCTCTGGAATTCTCTGCCCGTTGAAGTGGTGGAGGCTACCTCGCTAAATACTTTTAAGACGTGGGTTGATGGGTTTTTGATAAGAGAGGGGATTAAGGGTTATGGGGAGAGGGCGGGAATGTGGAACTGAGCCAAGACAGATCAGCCATGATCTTATTGAATGGCGGGGCAGGCTCGAAGGGCCCACTCCTGCTCCTATTTCTTATGTTCTTATGTTCAAATTTCAAGATTAAAAGAGACTCTACAAATTCTGAAAATATAAAATTTTTAAAAAGCTGAACGAGAAAAATGGATGATGATTGATTGAAATCCTTCATCACTGTGCTGTATTTTAAATTTAAGTACTTTTATTTTGTTTAATTAGAAACTTCATGTGGCTACACCAATTTTACATTTCTGAACTTGGTAATCTGTTTTGTCTTTGGCAATCTTGGTAATCGGGGTCCTTGTGCATGAGTCGCAAAAACCCAGCTTGCAGGTGCAGCAGGTGCTCAGGAAGGTGAATGGGATGCTGGCCTTCATAGCGAGGGGGATTGAATATAAAAGTAGGGAGGTCTTGCTGCGGCTGTATAGGGCATTGGTGAGGCCGCAGCTGGAGTACTGTGTGCAGTTTTGGGCGCCGCACTTACACAAGGATATTTTGGCCTTAGAGGGAGTGCAGAGGAGGTTTACTAGGCTGATGCCAGAGTTGAGGGGGTTGAGCTATGAGGAGAGGCTGAATAAACTAGGCTTGTACTCGTTAGAGTTTAGAAGAATGAGGGGAGATCTCATTGAGACGTATAAGATGATGAATGGGCTGGATAGGATAGAGGTGGAGAGACTCTTCCCGCTCAGAAAGGACAGTAGGACTAGGGGGCACAGCCTCAAGATAAAGGGGGGGTGGTTTAGAACGGAGTTGAGGAAGAACTTCTTCACTCAAAGGGTGGTGAATCTCTGGAATTCTCTGCCCATTGAAGTGGTGGAGGCTACCTCGCTAAATATTTTTAAGACGCGGGTTGATGGGTTTTTGATAAGAGAGGGGATTAAGGGTTATGGGGAGAGGGCGGGAATGTGGAACTGAGCCACAACAGATCAGCCATGATCTTATTGAATGGCGGGGCAGGCTCGAAGGGCTGGATGGCCTACTCCTGCTCCTATTTCTTATGCTCTTATGCTCTTAAAAGGTTGCTTCAGAAGGTTAAGGGGGCATGGAGTTGGCGGTAAGGTGTTAGCGTGGATAGAGGATTGGTTGTCTAATAGGAGGCAGAGAGTTGGTATCAATGGGTGCTGTTCTGATTGGCGGTTGGTGACTAGTGAGTGCCCCAGGGATCAGTGCTGGGGCCTCAACTATTTACCATTTATATAAATGATCTGGAGGAGGGGGCTGAGTGTAAGGTGACGAAATTTGCTGATGACACGAAGATAAGTGGAAAAGCAAATTGTGCGGAGGGTGTGGAAAGTCTGCAAAGGGATCTAGATAGGCTAAGTGAGTGGGCAAGGACCTGGCAGATAGAGTACAATGTTAGCAAGTGTGAGGTTATCCACTTTTGCAGGAATAATAGTAGGAGGGATTACTATTTAAAGGGTGAAAAGCTGCAGCATGCTACGGTGCAGAGGGACCTGGGGGTCCTTGTGCATGAGTTGCAAAAACCCAGCCTGCAGGTGCAGCAGGTGATCAGGAAGGCAAATGGGATGCTGGCCTTTATAGCGAGGGGGATTGAATATAAAAGCAGGGAGGTCTTGCTGCAACTGTACAGGGCACTGGTGAGGCCGCAGCTGGAGTACTGTGTGCAGTTTTGGTCGCCGCACGCGCAAGGATACTTTGGCTTGGAGGGAGTGCAGAGGAGGTTCACTAGGCTGATACCAGAGATGACGGGGTTGGACTATGAAGAGAGGCTGAATAGACTGGGTTTGTACTCGTTGGAGTTTAGA
Source organism: Carcharhinus amblyrhynchos (assembly GCF_965287045.1). NCBI lineage: Eukaryota > Metazoa > Chordata > Chondrichthyes > Carcharhiniformes > Carcharhinidae > Carcharhinus > Carcharhinus amblyrhynchos. The sequence continues at coordinate 133,306,689 of NC_137324.1, read as the reverse complement.
AGGATGAGGAGGGATCTTATAGAGACGTATAAGATAATGAAGGGGATGGATAGGGTAGAGGTAGAGAGATTCTTCCCGCTCAGAAAGGAGAGTAGGACTAGAGGTCACAGCCTCAAGATAAGGGGTGGGGGAGCAGTTTAGATCGGAGTTGAGGAGGAACTTCTTCACTCAAAGGGTGGTGAATCTCTGGAATTCTCTGCCCGTTGATGTGGTGGAGGCTATCTCGCTAAATATATTTAAGACACGGGTAGATAGGTTTTTGGTAGGCAAGGGAATTAAGGGTTATGGGGAGAGGGCGGGAATGTGGAACTGAGCCACGACAAATCAGCCATGATCTTATTGAATGGCGGGGCAGGCTCGAAGGGCTAGATGGCCTACTCCTGCTCCTATTTCTTATGTTCTTATGTGTATGCCCCTCGTTGGACAACAAGGTGGACGACTTAAAACCTGTGAATGAAAAGAGAAAAAACATTATTATCATACCATATCCATTTACATTACCAGGGACGTCTCAATGCTAATGAACCTTATTTAAAACAATCTCCTGTATCCTCCCATCTCCAACCCACTCATGTGCCTGCCTAAGTTACTCTTAAACAACTCCAGCGTGCTTGCCTCCACCACCTTACTTGGCAGAGCATTCCATACCCCCACTACCCTCTGTGTGAAAAACCTCCCTCTAATATCTGTGTTATACCTCTCCCCCCTCACTTTAAGCCCATGGCCCCTTGTACTGTGTGTCTCTAACATAGGAAATAACTTATCTCTGTTTACTCTATCTATACCCTTCATAATCTTATATACCTCTATTAGATCCCCCCTCAGTCGCCGTCTTTCAAGGGAAAACAGCCCCAATTTGCTCAATCTTTCCTCATAACCCAGTCCTTCCATACCAGGCAACATCTTGGTAAACCTCCTCTGCACTCTCTCCAGAGTCTCCACGTCCTTCCGGTAGTAAGGTGACCAGAACTGGACACAGTACTCCAAATGCAGCCGAACCAACGTTCAATACAACTGCAACATTAGACTCCAGCTCTTATATTCTATACCTCTTCCTATAAAGGCTAACATACCATAGGCTTTCTTCACAACCTTCTCCACTTGTACTGCCATCTTCAAAGACTTGTGCACTTGCACCCCCAGGTCTCGCTGCATTTCTATACTCTTTACGGGCTTACCCTTTATCATATAACTCCCCCCTACATTATTCCGGCCAAAATGCATCACCTCACATTTATCCGGATTAAAGTCTATTTGCCATATATCTGCCCAATATACCAGCCTATCAATATCCCGCTGTATTGCTAGACACTGCTCCTCACGGCCTACCAATCCAGCCATCTTGGGTCATCAGCAAATTTGCTGATCACACCACTTACTCCCTCTTCCAAGTCATTTATATATACTACAAAGAGAAGAGGTCCCAGTACTGAGCCCTGCGGCACACCACTAGTGACAGACCTCCAGCTAGAAAAGGACCCCTCCACTACTACTCTCTGTCTCCTCTTAGCAAGCCAGTTCTCAACCCATCTAGATACCTGGCCACATATCCCATGAGCCTTAATCTTTTCTACCAACCTACCATGAGGGACTTTGTCAAACGCCTTACTGAAATCCATATAGACGACATCAACAGCTCGTCCTTCGTTGACCGTTTTTGTCACCTAGTTCCAATGTTATCCAACTAATCGTAGCAATCACTATCGATACCAATGGGCTTCCCTTCTTCGGTATGCACTGGTTACCTCCAGTGTTCATCAAGGATCTATTCTTGATCTCTTTTATTTCTTATTTATATGTTGTTCATCGACATAATCTGGAAACACGGTATTAGCTTTCATCAGTACACTGACCACATTTAACTGCAGCTCACCACCATATCTTTCAATTCCTCCATTGGTACTAACTTATCAGACTGCTTATCTGACTGACATTCACGAGATGAGAAATTTGCTCTAGTTAAACCCTGGGGAGGATGAAAGCCATTGTCTTGAATCCCCGCTCCTGACCCTATTCCACAGCTACCAACTTTATCCCTCTCCCTGGCAATGGTTTGAGGATAAATCAGTTTGTTTGACCCTTAGATGAACTTCTAGCCCCCTATTCATACCTTCACCAAGAGCACCTACTTCCATTTCCATTGCATTTCCCAAATCCTCCCTGTCTCTGCTCATCTGCTACTGAAAACCTCATTCATGCCTTTGTTACCTTTAGACTTGACTATCCTATAGGTGGCATGATGGCATAGTATTTAATTCTGCTGCTTCACAGCCCCAGCGACCTGGGTTCGATTCCCAGCTTGCGTCACTGTCTGTGTGGAGTCTGCATGTTCTCCCAGTGTCTGAGTGGGTTTCTTTTTGTGCTCTGTTTTCCTCCCACAGCCCAAAAGATGTGTTGCTTAGGTGCATTGGCCATACTAAATTCTCCCTCCATGTACCCGAACAGCAGCCAGAGTGTGGCGGCTAGGGAATTTTCACAATAACTTCATTGCAGTGATAATGTAAGCCTACTTGTGATACTAATAAATAAACTTTAAAACATAAAAAAACCATTGCGCCACTGGCTGGTCTCTCATTTTCTACCCATCATAAACTTGCAGTTTTCCAAAACTCACCTGTGTCTCAACTCACACTGAGTCACGTTCACCTATCACTCCGTGCTCATTGACCTACGTTGACTCCTGGTCAAGCTCCATTTGATTTTAAAATTATCAATGTTAAATGAAAATCTCACCATAGTCCACCCCTTACTGGGTTTATAATTTCCTGCCACCCCAGAACCCTGTAAGATATATGAACTCATGATATCTGCACTCATCTAATTCTGGACTCTCTGAATTTAATTTCTCCACCATTGGTAGCCGTGTCTGCAGTCATTCAGGTCCTAACTTCTGGAATTCTTTCCCTACCACGTTCTTCTGCCCCTCTCTGTCGTTTTCTTCCATTAAGAAACTCCTTAACCTCTCTGACCAGAATTTTAATTTTTTGACCCTAATATTTCTTAGGTGTCGTATTTTCTTTTATGATGCACCCTGGGATATTTTATTACATTGAAGATGCTATATAAATGTAAATTGTTATTGTAAATTACAAAGACATGTTACTTAATCTTAAGTATAAAGGATTGAGGGATGATCTGATGGTGATGTTTAAAATTAAAAGGATTTGATAGTGAAATGCAGAGATATTGTGTGGAGTAATATGGCAGAGGTGGACAGCCCAGGAAAAATCAATCAGTGTGGAGCACAATAAGGTGCTGCAGACAGGGTTCATTAACAAGAGCCAAGTAGGACTTCCACTCCTCATTGAAGTGGATCATATCCTCTGGAGCTGCCAGCCAATCCTATTGTGACATTAGTGGCAGTTGCCAGGACTGCAGCTGAGGGGGTGGAGCCCAAGCATCCCTCGGGGCAGGGAAGTCTGAGCTGAGGGGAGGGGTAGTAAGGGAGTTTGGGTAGATTAAAAGGAGGGAATGGGTAGACGGGAAGGGGTGTTCAGTCTAAGGGGGGTTGCACTGCAATTGGCAAAGGACAGCCCTCAAAGATCAACCACCCTCACCCTTCCTTCCTGCCCTGGAACTATTTCAGGTTAAAAATTGGGCTTTCCGTTCCCACTCTGCTGTCTGTGCTAATTGTATAATAATTGGGCAGTGTATTATCAAGGCCAACAGGCTTGATAACAAGCCCTGTAGACCCTTAATTGTTGATTTAAATATGACAGGCAGGCTACTGGCTTTGGTGCCCACCTGCCCCTGTTATTATGGGGGAAATCTCTAGGATGGGTGGCAAGGTGATGAGATGGGCACCCACCCCATTTTAAATGCCTCCACCCCCAGTGGGAAACATACCTACTGCGGGCATGTAAAATTTAGCTGATTACTTTCTCTGATGGGGGAACCAAGAACAACAGAATACAATCTTAAAATTATAGCTAGGCCATTCAGGAGAGAAATTCGGAGGCACTTATTCACAGAAAATGTAGAAATTTGGAACACTCCTTATAGTCTGTAGATTCTAGGTCATATGGAGCTATGAAATCTGAGTTCAATAGAATTTTGTTGGATAAGGAATTCAATGAACATCAAGTAAAGGCAGTAAAACAGAGTTGAAGTGCAGGTCAGCCGCGGTCTAATTGAATGGTGGAGCAGGCCCAAGGGGCTCAATTTCCGACTTCTGTTCCTAATTTACCTACAGTCCATTGTGCCTGTGAAACTGGCTTGATTGACAGCTCTGTGCTCAGGGACCTGTTTAGGTTGTGATAAATGTAAAATCCAATCTTTGATTCATTCAAACCACCAGGATGCCACATTATTGTAATGAGACAGATGAGGAAATGCCAAGCAGAATCGACACACTTTCCACAGAAAAAGAGGAAGAATCTGATGAGTATTCATTATTGTTCTCATAGGAACTTAAGACTTGTTAGATGAGAACAGATCAAGGTCCATCCTGCTCACCTTCTGTCAACCTACTAGTCGCATGATACAATGGTAACTGAGTTATTGACATCATAGCAATCAATCTCCACCAATTAGCTTACAGCAGACCTAGGCACGAGCCACCCCCCCACCCGATTGAAAAAGCTTTGGAAACCATGGTGGAGCCTAGTTTTAACTCTGCAGTTTCAGTAGCTCCATGTTTATCTCCCAAACACACAACACTTCCTACACATCATGCTTCAAATTAGTCATGAGATGTAAATGGCAAGTTGCATAGCAACATTGTTAGCGTTTTCAGGGAAGATTTCATTCTTGGCAATGATGTGTCACAGGCAAAGAACTGCAAAAACAAGAAGTAAATGAATAATGTGTATTGAAAGAAGAGATGGAAGATGCCAATAGAGGTGTGATTAGTTGAAGCAACATTTTAGAAATTGTCAACATGTAAACCTACCAATACTTTCCTTCTGGAACATGGACTCATAGATTGTTATTAATCCATAGCAGCATGGTATAAATTTGCTTCAGCAGGGAAAGGTGCTGATGTTACAGTCGCCTTGGTAGGATTGAAATCAATTTTAACAATTTAAGCTTGCAGGATGTAGCAACGCCCTTAGCTTTTTAAAGATCATCCTTTGTAGTAATTGATTAATTGAAATAAACTATTAAAAGGTAAAACGGAATGTTTTGTATTGATCATCAGTGGTTAATGTGAAGCATTTTCCAAAGTTTATCATCTTGTTTATTTGGTTTTAGTTTACATTCTGCTTGAAATCATCATTTCCTTTAATTTATTCTCTGCAGTGTAAACTTCTGCTTAGTAATTTTTAATTTAAGATTTTTTAACTTTTATATCTGTAAAGCCTGATAAATGGATGACACTGTCGACCTACTTTAAACGTTAGCTGATCCCATAATCTCACAGTTCATATTACTGATGAATAATACCTTGGTAGATCACTTGCATTTGATTCATGAAAAGCTGGGCAGAGACCTGTTCATCACTGATGTTGCAAGATTCTGTTTGCGTTCTGTGTTATCATATGCTAGCTGGTCTCTCATGGCCTTGCTCAGGAACAAGAGCAGGCAAATTATGTTAGCTTTGGTTCTCCAGTCACCTTCCTGTCGCCGTAGGCAGTGACCCGAATTACAAAGATTCTAGATTTTGCAAAGAATTTCCATTTTCTTTGTAACAAACAAAATAAGTTGTGGAAATGAGAACGGTAACTGTAGCAACTTCTCACCCGATGAGAAAAATCGTGACTGATTTATGCAAATGAAGTAAACTTGAAATAACGTGTTACAGAAAGACAGTGAACCTCATCAGTAGGTTCGTAGCAAATTGGCTGCTTGCTTAGTGCCAAATTGTTTTTTCTTTTGATGTTAGTGCAAAGGAAATTTGGCACAGTGTAAAATGGGCTACCAGTTTGAAATGAGCCCAATTGCTGAAACTGGGAAAGACCAATTTCACCCTTAAGGTTATTTGAAGTTAAAAAAATCACTGCCTATAATATAAAATAAAAACATAAAACGCTGCATAAGCTAAGCAGATCTGGCAGTATCCATGGAGAGAGAAACAGTTCATATTTCAAGTCCACCTGATTCCTCTTCAGAGCTGTTTTTACTTCAAAACCTGGCTGGCATACTATAAAAATTTGGAGATAAGCGTGTCAAACATAAATGTTGTCCTAGATGAAATGAAAACCCTGTTCACTTTAATATTTAACGACATGAAATTTTTCACTATTCAGAAAGGTTCCGGTTTTCTATCATGCTTGTTATGTTCTGGTACTTTCTGTTTAGATTTTGATGTTATTTAAATTTTATTTTCTGGTGCACAGTGAATGGAACTCCAAGCAGTCAACTGTCAACACCCAAATCTACAAAATCATCCAGCTCCTCCCCAACCAGTCCTGGCAGCTTGAGAGCTCACAAGGTAAAAAAAAATTCTATTCTGCCACGCAAAGATTAAGAGAATGGATGAAGAAAATTTGGTTTCTAAGAGTTGTCACCTATATACAATGCAGCCTTGTACTTGGGAATGCACAGTACAGATGTTGTTCCACTGGCTCTAAAGAGTCTTATTTTGCCATACAAGTTCTCTAGCCAAGAGAAGCCACAAAGAGGTTCCAGATTTCAAAGAACTCTTCTCCATTAGTGGAGTAGTAACTCTTCTCCATTATTGCCTACTACAATGTGACTGGGCCTGGCTATGAGTTACTTGCAGTCCAACTTGTTTTATATCTCTTACTGTTAATATGCTTGCGACTGAAAACCATGGAGAATTGTGACCAATAACTAACATTATGCCACTGTACCTTAGTGGAGCCTTTCGTAATAGTTTTAGATGTTACAAAATATTTATAGGATCAAGAGAAACCAGAGGGTAAGAAGTGCCTTGTCAATCATTAGTGTTAGTGCACTTCACTCCTGGCCAGTCATTCTTTATCGTTATCCCTCTCCCTAATGGTCTTATCCCTTTTCCTCGATTATCATCTTTCCCATTTTAGTTTTCATAGAATCCCTACAATACAAAAGGAAGCCATTTGATCCACCTGGATTCATAAACATTGTTGAGTCTGTGACCATTAAATTTCATGGAAGCTTTTTCTAAATTTAACCCAAAGAAAAGAAATTAGAAAGCAGTTCTGATCATTTTAAATCAGAACTAATCAACTTAATTTCATTTGGAGAGCTTATTAGGACTGGAACAGAAAATACTGCATTAATAGTTAATAAGGTGTAACACTTTAATATCGCACATTGGAAATTTAATTCCTGAAATCTGAGTATATTTTTTGAATTCCCACCCTTCATATCTTGAGTCAAGCTACAAGTTGCACTTCTCAAACACAAACCTTTGAACTCTAATAAAGTAACATTTTTGCAGCATTATGTTTCCAACACTAACAATAATCCATTTTAATTCTGAAAATAAATTGTAATTTTCATATTTAACCATCTGTTGTGCCTGAAATTGTTCTGTGGAAAACGTGAAAAATAGAATTAGACAAGTGGGCGGTGTGTAAGATCAGGTTCCTACCCTGTCATTGGTGTAGTGTCAAGAGGAGGGACCCCTATGGAATACAGTAGAGTAGATTTTAGCTTTTACCATTTGGATAAGACAAGTAACGGAAAAGTGGTGCAGAGGATTGCACTTAGGGAACAGAATGCATTTAATTTATGTGCCATTGCAATGAATGGACTGAAGATTTAGATGATCATTTAACTGTGTGCATGTTGCCCTGCCAGGCCTTCCTTCTTTCCCTCCTCAACATTGCTTAGTGATCAGTCGGTAAAGACTGAAGATGTTTAGATAATGTATTGCAAGATGAAAGAAAAGGTAAAGCAGCATAAAAGCATAAAATGTTATTTGTATATTTAGAATTAGAATCATTAGTAGCTGATTGTTAAAATGGACAAACGCTGAGCTAAAATGCAGTCAGAAGCTGATGATTTTCCACCCAACTCATCTTAACAGCCAGTCATGAACGCGCATGCTATGTTATCAAAATATTAAGTTGCTGCTAGTGAAACCTTCTTCCTTAGCACTGATCTGAGATGGTTGCACTGGGAATCTTGGTGAAAGAATGCAACATTTATTTTTAACTACTGTGTGCTGCTATTTCCAGGAAATTCCATTTCTAAAAGCAGCATCTCTTTACATTATTGAGGTATAACCAAAATCTCGGTTGCCATTTTTGTCAGCACCAACTGTAATGAGAACATTACCTGCAAATAGCAAGTGATCCAGTATTTAAAGAGTTCATTGTGAAACCAACAGTAAAAGTGTCAAATTTAACTGTTCTTTAGAGTATACCGAACTACACCGCATTACAACTACTTATTATAGACTGTGGTGTTCCTTCCAAGAACAACATTCATCTGACTGAAAACAATTGGGTGTGAAATGTAAATCTAGGAAGTGACAGCTCAGGAAACTGGAAGCAGGTTATTATCAGTGAGAGCATTCATTAGTATTGACATTTAACTATGTGCTGTTCCTTTGTCTCAGTTTTAAGGCATGGCAGCAGGATATCTTATCTTGATTTTAGTGTTTGCTGTGTCTTTTAAGTAACTGTTTTGGTAAAACAGTTTGTAAAAAGAATAAGAGAGCTGGTGATAAATGCCAGAACAACCTTGTAGCATACAAATGATAGTGTGTAAGAGTGCAAACAAGGAGGCCAGATGAATTATTAACTGTATTACATTAAATAAACCAACACAATTTATTGGCACTATCAGAAGTACTGAGATTATTTTATCACCGATCTGGAGTTTTCTTTATCATACATTTACTCACTCTGTTGTGGATACTTTCAAATCCACTTAATGTCCTGCATTGGCAAATTCTGCCAAATTTTCACCACCACCATCCTAAGCTAGATAAATAAAAAGTCAGAGTGGCATTTTAACCTTTCAATCTGTGCTATCCCAATGTGGCTAGATGCTCGATATTTGGCATTCTCATGGTCTCACCACCTCAAGATAATTATAGTGACCTTTGAATTGAAAGCCAATCCACTTGAATTACTGAGTAATTCTTTTTTTCAGTTTCTATGCATGGCCATTTGAATTGTGTTGGTCAATTCAGTTTATTAAATCATTTTAATTTTTCATGCAAAATTTGAGTTTGAAGAATCGGCAATAGATTCTATTCTTATAACCTTCTCATTCAAGAAACAGGGTACTATGATCTTTATAATATGAGGCTTTCACATTCAGTATCACGTGACAGGATGTAATACCGTAAAACCTACCTTAATATACATTATCTTTTTCATGGTAATAGGCTGTTTCAGAATCACTATTAATAATGGCTCTTAAAACAGGATAATGTTTTTTAATTCTGCAGTGTTGCTACTTTTATCCAATTCACAAGTAAAAGTTGATGATATGATTCTTCATGTTATTACTTGTATTTAAGAATGGCAGACAACTTCAAACAGAATGACTGCAAGCTTTAGCAATTCAAAAATTGTAGAATCATCCTTAACTATATTTCATTATTAACTAAAAGCTATGGGGGTCATTTTGCACTTGTATTTGCCGTGAAGGCAAATGGCGATGTACGTGCAAAATCTCACGATTTGGAAACAGGAATCTCGCCAGCAAGATCTCATTTTTCCTGCTCCTTACTAGTGATGTAACGAGAGTGGGAATCTTAGTTCAATGAATTATAATACAATTAAAGGACATTCCTGCCATATGTGCCACAGCAGAAATTCTTCCCTTGCCAGGGTAACATCACATCAGCGAGGGTTTACAACAGGTGTTGAAAAACTTGAAGCAGGCAAGGGGAATCCACCAGCAGCATAAAGGTACGTATAGTCCCTGGGGAAGAGGGATATGCCCAAGAAGTACTCTGACATTGCCTCTGGCATGGCCATGCCATGTGGCAGTGCCAAGGGGACTGGCCACTCTGGGGCACTCCATGAGGGCATTCCCCTTGTGTGTGGGAATTGCCCCAGTTCATATGGCAGGGGAGAAAGGGAGGAGTCCCCTTATTCATCAGAGGGAGGTGGCCTGGAGCATGCAGTGGGGTATTGGGGCAAAGATTCCTGTTATCCATGGCCGTGTTGCCTCATTACATGTGAGTTCAGGTTCCACATATCCGTGGTGGGTTGGGTCGCTCCAGTGTGAAGGGATGGGTGGGATTGCATGGTGTTTTAACACAGATTGGTGTTGCCAGCCTTATCTGGCCCCGTCCTGCCACCATGATGATGTGAGCCATGTCTCCAGACTTTTTGCACACAAAGTGCCAGAATATCTGGAGAGAAAATCAGCTGTGCAGCTGTTCGATTTGCACACCAGTGTTCTTGTCTCAGCCAGCACTCTGTGCACAATCTGGAAAATTCTGCCTTATTTTCTTGCTATTGCAGTAACTGTACCCCACTAATAACCAAATGAAAGTACTCAACCCCAAACTGACGGTGATCACTATTGCACTGGCTTATTTTAAAGGGTTAAACTTGCTGACTATAGGACTGAAATGGTCCCAGGTCTGCCCTCTGTCAATGACGTTTGATTAACTAATGGGAACAGAAAGTTATAACAAACTCTGTTTTTCCAAATTTTTTGTTCTCTTTGCATTTTGCTGAAGTTCATGGAACATTCCTCATGGAGACAGATCTGCTTCCGTTGTCCCTCACAGGGAAATTAAACATTTCTTGCATTAAATGGTCTCTGCTGTCCCATATCCAGTACCCACTGTGCTCAGCTAGTGGGAAGGTCTCAATGGATTTCCTCACTCAGACCACGTGAATGCACTTAATGCGCAATTACATCTTTGGGCCAGTTTCTGCATATTTAACGAAGGACTCTGCCAGTTTCAGGTCTATATCTTTCCCACCAGATTGAAATTAAAGATGATAGGATTCACTTCGATGAAAACTTTGATGAAAAACTCATCCAATTAATTTCCACTGCCTGTGTACTCAGTTTACAGCAAGCAAATAGAGTTAAAATTTTCTAATTTAGTTTACTAGAGGGGGAGGCTCCGTGAACATCCCCATCCTCAATGATGTTGGAACGCAGCATTTCCAGTGCAAAAGACAAAATCTGAAGAATTCGCAGCCGCCTCCAGCAAGAAGTGCCAAGTAGATGATCCATCTCAGTCTTCTCCTAACAATCCCACCATCACAGATATGAGTCTTTGGCTAATTCAATTCGCTCCACGTGAGCTCAAGAAATGGCTGAAGGCACTGGAAGATTCAAAGGTTCCACGACAACATCCTAGTAGAAGTACTGAATACTTGTGCTCCTGAACTAGCCGCACTCATATCTAACCTGTTCCGGTACAGCTACAACGCAGTTATTAACACAATAAAGTGGAAAATTTTCACAAAAAGCAGTACAACCCAATCCAGCCATTTACCTACTTTCAGCCCCCACAAAGTGATGGAAGGTATTGTCAACAGTATTAGAAGCGATTCATTACTCATGAATTACCTGCTCAACTAGTGCTTGGTTTGGGTTCCACTTCTGGCACTTTGATCTCATTACAGCCTTAAAATATAGACAAAGGAGCTGAATTACAGAGGTGAAATGGAAGTTACTGCTCCTTGACATCAAGGCATTTGACTAAGTGTGGCACAAAGCATCCTGAGTAAATGTCGAAGTCAGTGGGGGACCGGGAGAAATGTGTGCACTAGTTGGAATCATACCCAGCACAAAGGAAGAAAATTGTGACTTTTGGAGGCCCTTTATCTCCGTTCCAGGACATTGCTGTAGGTGTACACCAGGATAGTGTCCTACCAACCATCTTCAGCTGCTTCATCAATGACCTTCCCTCCATCATAAGGTCAAAAATGGGAGTGTTCATTGATGGTTATACAATATCATTCACAATTCTGAAACATACCCGCATGCAGTAGATCCTGGACAACATTCAGGCTTGGGCTGACAAGGGCTAAATAAATTTTTGTCATACAAGTGGCAAATAATGGCTGTCTCCAACATGAGAAAATGTAATTATCACTTCTCGACATTCCGTGGCATAACCATTATTCAATTCCACAGTACCAACATCCTGGAGCTTACTATTGACCAAAAAGATAACTGGATACTTAGGCTACCAGAGCATGTCAAGATCTGAGTATTCTGCAGTGAGTAGCTCACTTGCTGGCTCCCCAAAGCATTACCACCACATAAAAGTAACACTAGTTAGGATTGTGATAGAATATGCCCCACATACTTGGATGAGGAAAGCTCCCACAACACGCAGGAAGCCCAGCACTACACAACACAGCACAGTCCTTTGATACCACAACCACCACCTGAAATGTTTACCTCATCCACTGCCGGTTCCCAGTGGCTGCAGTGTGTGCCATCTGCAAAATGTACTGCAGCAAGTTGTCAAAGCTTCTTCAAAAGCAGCTCTCGAGCCTGCAGCCTCCAACACCTAGAAAGATGAGGGCAGAAGACTCATGAGAACACCATCATCTGTAAGTACTCATCCTGAAAGCACTCCTCCAAGTCAGAAGATATCCTGACTTAGAAATATAACACAGTTCATTCATCATCACTAAGCCAAAATTCTGGAACTCCTACCTCATAGCACTGTGAGATTACCTGCAGCTCATGGCTTACCATCACTGTCTCATGGGCAATAAGTTCTGGCCTTACCAGTAATACCCACATCCTGTGAATGAATAAAAAAATCCTAATACACTAATACCTAAAACTCATACTTGTTGTTTGAGTAGAGTGATGCCATACGTCATGTCAGCTTGCAAACTTTTTGCTGCCTGCTGTTTTACATGATTTCAGTGTTTAGCCAGCACTAGGTACTCTGTCGCTTAGTTGGATGCTTTGGAAGAAGACCAACATGGTGAGCACCAGTAAAAATTGGCCTGCACTGCTTGAAGGGGATATGCATGATGGCTGGGAAAGATGCTGTGAGTTAAATTTGAGTATTGGATGGTTCCCAGTGCAGGGCAACTGCCCATCAGAAACCTGAACTTGCCGGGAAATTGCTATTCAGTCCTTATGTGGGGACATCTGCGGGCGATTTTGGGATACCGCTGAATTGTCTTCAAAGGTTGGAAGTAATGGACAACTGAGTGCAATTTAGAAACTACGTAAGCGGCAATAACAGAACATGATATGACTCTAAGCATGAATGGCCGGAGCCTAGGGCAGAGATCAAAGAAAGCATAAGATTCCAGCTCACCATATGACAAGGTCACATGAGTTCTACTGAAAGCACTGAGATGAGCATTTTGATGGGCAGTATATAGAAGAAGGCTGATTTGGAGTGCACAATGAAATACCTATTCAATGTCCAGGAGCATGGAGTAATCCAGCACCATGTTGGTGCAGGACTTTCTGCAGAGATTGCAGCCCATCCTTTCTAGGGTAGAAGTAGTAGCCAGCTCCAGTTGTGGACCAAAGCATGACGTAGAATCTGAAAAGCAAGACACAGGCTCTTATGGTTGATATCTCAGCTTCCAATTACAACACATACAACTAATGTGCTGCAGTAGCAGTTCAGATTAAACCCATGCAAGGTTTGCTTGCTGCAAGGATGGCCATGAATTACATTGTGCATCAGAGTTTGTCATGTGTCATAGATCTTCAATCTATCCTCCAACAGATTATTGCAGTTTGCAGAGACTCTAGCTGGAATTTTACCATTTTGTTTCTAAGTGCTGGGCGGGTGTGGAACTGGGAGAATTTCAGATCTGTTTTTTGGGCTGCTTTCAGGCCCCCCCCATATGCACTCTGGCTGGAAAAATTTGAGCAAGTCTGTTGCTCACTGCAGAAGCCTGTGGGCCGGGCTTAATGCACCCGAAAGACTGCAGAAGATGGTAGTGCGCATGTGCCAACCTCTGATGCTGACATTAACAGTAGCAGGAGTCTGACAGAAAAGGATGAGCTGTCTACTGCAGGCAACCTGAAGCAGCTCCCTCCCACACCCACTACAGTCATGGGGGCCTGCGGCCTGAAATGCAGACCTCGCCGACCCACTTTCTCTTTCCCCTCCCCCCTCCCCCACCATCCAGATCAATTGCAGACCCACTGTTCTCCCCCACTGATCGCTGCCTTTTCCTCATCAATCGCTGCAGTGTGGCAGTGGTGCCCACCCCCCCCCGATAGCCGCAGATTGGCAGTGGGCCCCCTCTCCTGTTAGCCCCGTCCCCTGCCACCCTATTTGCCCTGCTCCCACTGGCCCCCCTCCATTGGCTCTGCCCCTGGCACTGCCTGGTAGGCAGTGTCCAGGTGCCAGGCCGTCATTGCCAAGGAGCATCTCCCCCTTGCCCTAGGCCTTCCCGGGGGGGCCTCAGTGGCCTCCAGTTCCATTGGCGAGGCTAAGACGACTGCTCCCCGTCTACGGGGAAAGTCCATTTCTTGTCGGCGAGGCCATAAAGACAAGTGAGCCCGGATGATTGAGTGCCAGTCTCAATAAGCACAATCAAAACATCATTTTAATAAAACTAAATTACTCAGCCTCTCGCCCATTTCTGGCAAGAAGCTGACCACGCCAGAAATCCTGTGCTCGTAAAATGGCGCTGGTCGTGAAAAGCGGCGTTAATCGCGCTATTCACTTAATGCCCCTCTTTACAACTGGTCATAAAACACCGCCTCTGTCTCGGACAGAGCACCATGGAGCACTGACCTGTTGTTCTCTCAGGAAGACAGCATTTGTCCTCTCGCCATTGCTACTCCATCAGTTCCCTTGCTGTTGCCTGTCAGCTAGCCAGCCCATGCTGAGATGGCACAGCCTGCAATTGGGCTTTCTAGACTCTCAGCTGCTCAACTTGTTCTCCAACACCATCTTCAACCTTCCACCGGCCACGCTGCAATCACTGGGATAGAGTTCTGTAGGAGCACTGGAATAGGCAAAGGAATACCATAGACAGACACAAAGGGAATGCACAAGGGTGATGAGTTGATTTTTTTTTAAGAAATATGGAATGATTGGGTTTATACATCTAGTTCTGAATGTTTACTTTTTAGTGGGCTTTTATCTTAGCATTGTGACCAAGCGGACCTCAATGGTCAGTGACTAAGGGAAGGTACGGTGAATGTTGGTGAATGTGAGTTGCGGTTGTTGGTATTGCACTTGAGTTGGTTCTTCACATGCAGCTTAGCCAAAAAGGGTCTGTTTGTTTGCTTCCTCCTTCTTCCTCATCTCCCTCCTGCTCCTTGTACTTCTGCTTCTTTTTGATTTGATTTAATTGATTATTGTCACATGTGTTAAGATACAGTGAAAAGTATTGTTTCTTGCGCGCTATACAAAGCATATCATACATAGAGAAGGAAATGAGAGAGTGCAGAATGTAGTGTTACAGTCATAGCTAGGGTGTAGTGAAAGATCGTCTTAATGCGAGGTAGGTCCATTCAAAATTTTGTTGGCAGCAGGGAAGGAGCTAATCTTGAGTTGGTCACTGCACAGCTGGTGTTAGAGGCTGCCCCTCATGATGGTAAGAAGGTGTAGTGTGCAGCAGCCCACCATGAATCTTGATGTCTGCTTTATTGAGTCCAGCAGGGCTTCTCCCACGTGGTCCAGGAAGCAGGAAGTGGCCTTTAAGCATCCCAGCAGTCTGCTTAGTAACACGTCACATGGCAGCATGGATTTCATCCTGTGCATGTCATACATGAGTACGTGGATTATGCACCAGGATTGTCAGCTATGTGATCCGTGGGCAGCTCCTATTGCCCAGCACCCAACCTATAGTCTGTTATGACTCAAATACAGCTGGACTATTTGACTGCAGCCGAATGGAAGCAACATGACTGTTGCCAGGATACTGGCAGTGATACGTGATTCACTGCCTATGCTCACAATGCTGGACATTTCAGGAGTGGAAATCCTTTCAGTTCCAGTATAGGGTCAAAGTGAAATGTAGTGTCCACAAAGCAATGTGTGTGCAGTCACTGGTGCCTTCCACCATGGAGAAGTGTGCAAACCTTGCAGAAGAACACGTGCTAGCTCCATCTGTTAGTCTCTGGCAACAAAAAATAAAATGTTGTTAGCTCTCAATGTATGGAGAAACTCATTGATCTCCCTTAAGCAACAGCTAAAAAGGAACTGTAAAATATTGCAAATATCTTTAGTTCCAGCCTCGTTGAAGCCAGGCACATAAAGATTAATGGCACGGTCACCCACACATCTGTTGGAACTGGGGACCTAGCTGTGCTCTGAGACTGCAATTGAAAATAGCAGATTTCAGTAAGGATGTTCTAGCTGAGACACAGATGTTACATGTACTGTTCTTCAGTAAAGTTCAGGCAGCAGAATTGCTCCCTAAATATCCTAGGTGGATATGTCCTCCTGCTCAGAGTCCTTCTCCTTCCTCCTCTTCCATGAGATTTTCCTGCTCTGTGTGGCCTCCAGATTTTTTCTCCAGATCATTCCAAGAGGAATGCCCACTGGTGCATTCAAGTCAGGGAGACACTGGTTTGTGGAGAAGAATTGAAGTTAAAGGAAAACTCCTTGAGTGCCAAACTGCTCCCTACGGACTTCAACAATCTTAAGCAACTACAAAAAATGCCAAACAGTTGTAAAATGGCTGTAACCAGCAACTGACCCATAGATAGTTTGTGATTCCTTTTATAGCATTGATGGGGATATCCATCGTACTCAGCTGCTGTTCAATTGTGTGAGGTTAAAAGACAACATTGGCTGGAGCGTTGAGCACCAAAATGGCACCATTGATGGCCAATCAGCATTATATGCTAATTGACATGATGATCTGTCTGCTACCCACACTTTCAGTGACCATTCACTAAACACACAATGCCCTCAACAATATGGCATCCAGAAAGACTTGCTCCAAAAGTTGGGCAGGACCACCAATGCCATTTTGGACATCAAACAGCACCTATAATGCCCAGTCAATGGGTGCTACCAGTCAAAGTTTCCTGCCACTGGTGCCACCAATGTAGTCGGTCTATTACAGTTATGTAATTTGTATGCATTTTAACACTAGTATTTTGTTTAATCAATCTGAAAGTCCAATCTTTGTGTCAATACATATTTGTACTAATACTGTATAATTTTACACATCAATAATTACAGCAGATTATAATGTAGGCTTCCAGCAGTGATTATATTTGCACAAAGCAGCAAAATTAAGATATCAGAAGAGAGTGTAATTTTAAAGTTATTCTCAAGTCATTCTTTTTCTATTGTTTCAGCTCCTGTGGAAACACATTTGTCATTACTACACAAGGCATCACTGGAAGAGTATTTCATTTACGAATTCAATTCTCATTCTGCACTTTTCAATGACAAAACTACTTTGAAAAGCTGTTCTGTAGTAATATTGTCACAATGACACCTGCCCTGATTTTACAAAGAAGCAATATCAGTTGTGTTTTGTTTAATCTCCTGTGTCCAAATCCCAGTTCGCACCAAGTCTTGAATGCCCATGTGCTCAACCACAGTGGCACCTTGTTGAGGCATCAGTAGTGTCACCTGCCAGCTGGAGAGCCCGTGAGAGACTGGTGTGCTTTTTTGTGGGAAGGCCTGCCGAACAACAAGCCAATCAGTGACAAGGCCAGCAGTTGACTTCCCCCTAGAATCAACTCCCACGGGGCAAATGTGCCACCCAGCAAGAGTTGCCAGCCAGTCAGAGGGCAGCAGCTCTTGTGCTCAACACATTATTATTGTTGCCACCATGGACTGCTATGTGTAGCATGTGGTAAAGTAATTGCTGTGTTAAAGTAATCCAATTTAGATGTTTATCCCTGATTTCTATAAAGATGCAGAGTATGAGGTGAGTGGCACTATCATTGAGAAGTCGCTGCACAATTGAGATTAATTATCACTTCTAGTTTATGAGAGCATGAAAAGTGACAACTTCAATTAAATGGGAAGGGGAAAAACACCTGCATTAGCACTGAATCAAACAGTCTTAACACTTCTAATGAAACACCTTCTGCATCAATTTCAAGAGGAAAAGTCATTATCTTGTCTAGATTTGAGTGCGAAACGAACAGTTAACAATTATCTTTACTCTCTGTCCTTTTGAAGCAGTTTGTTCTTCAAACAGTAGTAGGTGTGTATGAGTGGTGATTCGAAGTTTAAAGCTGAGTAGTTTATTCTGAGACTGTTCACAAAGATTCCAAATTTAGCTTTGTTCAGAGGAATGCCTGCTCAATGACATCAGTCTCATTTTTTAAAGCATTTGATTATTCCACTTCCTACATTACAGCAATGATTATACCAGAAAAGAACTTCATTGGCTATAAACAACTTTGAGGTATCTGGTGGCCAAGAAAAGCACTATATAAATGCAAGTCTGTTTTGTGTTTTAGCACAATGAAAAGGGAGCATAGTAATTCATTATGTAGGTAATGATTGAAGGGGAGTCAGATATAAGGGCAGTAAGTTTGTACACACCTGTTAATTATTGCAAAAAAAGAAACATGTCGAAGCTTTTTGTCTTGTACTCATCAGGACACTTGGCAAGAATGCCAATATATGGCAAAAAGCAGTTTGTACCATATGAGAAGAGAGTTATAATTGGATTGGTTGACAAGTGGACTCTCGATGATAGAGGCATTGCCATGGGGAATACACCAGTTGATGGTCACTGACAGGTAACTGCCAAGCATTGTTTGAAGTTTAAACCAAGCAACTAGACACTAATTAGTCAAGGTGTTGCCCCAAGGAATAAGTAAGTGAATAGCTGTCATTTATTTTGTTCCTGTTTCAGCTAAACAATGTGTGTACCTGTCCTTCCTATCTGTAAAGAACATGACCTTTCCTCTCTATACTGTAGGGATTCTATGAGATTAGATGGTTGGGGCAAGATACAATCAAGACTTTAAAAATGGGTGTCATGATAGCACAGTGGTTAGCGCTGCTGCTTCACAGCTCCAGGGACCTGGGTTTGATTGTCTGTGTGGAGTTTGCACATTTTCCTTGTGTCTGCGTGGCTTTCCTCTGGGTGCTCCGGTTTCCTCCCACAGTCCAAAGATGTGCAGGTTAGGTTGATTGGTCATGCTGAGAAATTGCCCTTAATGTCCTGAGATGTGTAGGTTAGAGGGATTAGTGGGTAAAATATGTACAGATATGGGGGTAGTTGCTGAGCGGGATTGTGGTCGGTGCAGACTCGATGGGCCGAATAGCCTTTCTCTGTACTGTAGGGATTCTATGATGACAGTATTTTAATATTTTCAGTTTCCAGTACCCACATTATCTTCTTTCAGAGTATAAATTGTTGTTTTCCCTTCATATTGATATTTTTATGAAAATGTCTTGATGATTGCAAAATGAAGAGCTTTGACAGTTCTTTTTCTCAGCAGTACTCAAGTCCTGTGCTACTAAACTGCTACATCTTTTCCCCCAATTATTCCAAATTTATAAAAATACATTAGGTAACAGTTAAATTTGATATTAGATAATGTGCAATACAGATCATTAACTTTCAATAAAGTATGTGAAGTGCCTCAGTACTGGTATTATGGGGTATACTTAGATTGTACATTTATATTTAATATCAAGCGTTCTCTAATGTGGACAGTCCTACATGGTTTTACATGGTTTACAGCCCCTTGGTATACTGCAGTGAGAGGACCTTAGACAGTGACTTTCCCACTGAGCCTTTGCATTGGCTACCCTGAACTATAGTGTTTCTATCAGTACATAGTCTTGGACTATGCCAGCCTGTAACACTCCGTGTTTGACAGCTTTTAGATCTAAAAGACCAGCAGGTGTACCAAAGAAAGTATTTTGCCTCCAGCAGCAATTGATGGTTATCTAAGAGTGCACCCATGATATAGCCTCCTAGGGCATTGAGTCCTGTGGTACAGAGTTAGTTCGGATGAACTTTGGCAAAACCAATGCATCTCTTTCCTGACTTTTTTTTTGCAAAGGCACATTTCAGAAACAGATGGGCGACAGATGGGCAGCTGTCTTGAGGGCAGCACATGGGGACAGTGAGGCTCCGAGCATGCAGAAAGGACCTGATGAGGAAGCCCACCTCACCACCAGCCAACTTATGTCTTGAGGGTATTTCAAAACTCTGGTCATGGGGCATTCTGCCAACTGACTTTGATAATCTGCCCAGGGACCCATCTGACAGAATCCACCATCTCTTCTTCCTGCAGGGCCTCAGGGATGTTACATGCTGGCCATAGCCTGATGGATTTGTGGTCAAAGGTATTTTTCTCCATCAACCTTGCACGAGGGACAGGTGATACAGACAGCCAAATTAACTGAGCTTTCTGCAGCAGCATGGCCAGATCTACCTTTGTAACACCAATGACAGATAGAACCTCAGCATGTAGTGACACTTGGGGTGATATTTAATGTAGGTGCCTTCAGCCAGTGAGATCTGTAACAGCTACATTCATGGTATAAATACTGCACAACCACCAACCTCCCAACACATTTTTGTGTTGGACTTGGCATTCACTACTCACTTAAGGTGATGGGTTTCTGGGAACTTGGAAGGCCATATTGAATTGTCTACGAAAATATCAGCATCAAAACCTTACTTAGATATGATAATCACAGATATTCCTCTCCAGAGCAAGTTACTCAGATGCTGTCAACCTTGCTGTGATTAAAATGGCAGTGGCATTGAGAATGGGTTTTGCAAACCTGATAAGCTAACCATCAAGGTCAACAGAAGAGAATATCTGACGTAATGTGGAACAGGCAGTCAATTCACCGCCTCTCATTTTGCACTGTCACTAAGGAACAAGAGCTCAACTCTACTAATCTCTTAAAAACTGGAGCAGACGAGGAAGGAGCATCAGAGAGAAAGCTAAGACTTTACCTGTTAAAAACCTGTTTAAAATAAGTTTAAAGCACTTTGTTCTTTGTAGAACTGTTTAAAGCATTTACTTATTGTATTTACTGCTTTAAGAATTGTGAGGGAGTGATTATCAGGCAGTTGTGGCCCATCAGCTTTAAATCAGCGCCAAGTTTAAAAGGAGGCCTGGTGTAGATAGCGGGCAGCGGAGTGAGAGGGAAGCAGAGTGAGCTATTAGGGCTTAATATCAAAAAGGGCTGGAAGGTAAAAAGGCCAGGTGGAAAGAACAAGGAAAAAAAAAAATTTTTTTTTCAAAACTACTACAGCAAAAAACAAGGAAAAAATTTTTCCCACAACAAATTATATTGAATAATGGAGGGACATGTGATGTGCGGTTCCTGTATGATGTGGGAACTGGTGGACCCCAGGGTCCTTCCCAGTGACCATGTCTGCAGAAAGTGCAGGTTGCTGGAGGAGCTCCAGCTCAAGGTGGATGAGCTGGCCTCTGAGCTACAGACACTGAGGCTCATCAGGGGGAGAGAGGGTGTCATTGTCAATGGGGTGCAAGTGACATCCACCCCCTCTAGACTGTCTAAATCTAAGGGTCAGGAACAAAAGGGGGCTGCTGGGAGGAGGAAGGGGGGTGAGGAGCGGAGGCCTCAGCCTCTTAATCTGCATAACAGGTTTGAGGTTCTTGCTTCCACTCTGGAAGAGGACGAGGCAGGTAAGGTTGGTGAGCAAACTGCACACGGTACAGTGATGCAGCAGGACATAGGCAAAGAGAAGGGGAAAAGGAACGTAGTAGTGATTGGGGATAGTGGGGTGAAGGGTATTGACACTGTCCTTTGTCACAATGACAAAGTGCACAGAAGGGTGTGTTGTCTGCCTGGTGCTCGGGTACAGGATGTCGCAGCTGGGCTGCAGAGGAATCTGGAGTGGGAGGGTGAGAACCCAGTTGTGGTGGTACATGTGGGTGCCAGCGACGTAGGCAAAGTGCGGACTGAGGATCTGGGGAGGGAGTATGAGAAGCTGGGAATGGAATTAAAAAGTAGAACCGACAAGGTGGTCTTCTCTGGGCTACTGCCTGAACCGAGTGCAGACGGGCGTAGGGTTGACAGGATAAAGGAAGTGAATGGGTGGCTCAGAGATTGGTGTGGGAGGAATGGGTTCGAATTTATGGGGCATTGGCACCAGTATTGGGGTAGGTGGGACTTGTTCGGGCGGGATGGGGTTGGTCTGAATCGTGCTGGGACCAGAGTGCTGGCGAATCGAGTAAAGAGGACTGTAGACAGGGCTTTAAACTAATTAGGGGGGGGGAGGGTGCGAGGGTAGGTGATGTTAGGAGGTCTACAGTTAAGGATAGGGTACAGGTAAGGGAAGAGGCTGAGGATGTCCCAAGTGGTGGCGTTACGGCAAATAGGGTCCAGAAGAAGGCTGGGATGAAAGCGCTTTATCTGAATGCACGAAGCATTCGGAATAAAGTGGATGAGCTGGTGGCGCAGATCGACACAAATGGATACGATCTGGTGGCCATTACAGAGACGTGGCTGCAAGGTGACAGGGACTGGGAGATGAATGTACAGGGCTATCAAGTGTTTAGGAAGGATAGGCAGGAGGAAAGAGGGGGTGGCGTAGCTCTGCTGATTAAGGACAGCATCAAGGTGGTAGCAAGGGATGATATCGGAGCCAAAGAGCAGAAAGTGGAATCGTTGTGGGTGGAGATTAGGAACAGCAAAGGGAGGAAGACGCTGGTGGGTGTCGTCTATAGGCCCCCGAATAATGATCTGGAGGTGGGGCGGGCTGTTAACGCGCAAATAAGTGCGGCGTGCAGGAATGGGACGGCAGTAGTTATGGGGGATTTCAATCTGCATATTGATTGGTCGACCCATGTTGGACGAGGTGGGCTCGAGGAGGAGTTCTTGGAATGCTGCCGGGATAGTTTCCTGGAACAGTGTGTGTTGGAGCCGACGAGGGAGCGAGCTATCTTGGATCTGGTGCTATGTAATGAGGCGGGTAGAATTAGGGACCTTGAGGTGAAGGATCCTCTTGGAGAGAGTGATCATTGTATGGTGGAGTTTCTGTTGCAGATGGAGGAGGAGAAAGTGGGTTCCCGGACACGTGTCCTTTGTTTGAATAGAGGGGAGTATGGTAGGATGAGAGAAGAATTGGCGAATGTGGACTGGGGGAGCGCGTTGGAAGGTAGGTCTGCTGAGGAGCAGTGGAGGATCTTTAAGGAGATCTTTCTTGGTGCTCAGCAGAAATTTATTCCGATGGTTAAAAAGGACAGTAGGAAGAGAGGTAATAAGCCGTGGATAACGAAGGAGGTGAAGGAAAGTGTTAAATTAAAAGCGGAGGAATTTAGAGTAGCTAAGAGCAGTGGGCGAGAAGAGGATTGGGAGAGGTTTAAATGTCAACAAAGATTGACAAAAAAGTTGATAAAGGAGGGTAGAAGAAGCTATGAAGCTGGGCTAGCGCTTAATATAAAAAAGGATAGCAAGAGTTTTTATAAATATATAAAAAGGAAGAGGCTGGCTAGGGTGAACGTTGGTCCCTTAGCGGATGAGAAAGGGGACCTAGTGGTAGGGGATGGGGATATGGCTAAGGTCTTGAATAACTTTTTTGTTTCTGTCTTCACGGAGGAGGACGTGAATAATTTGCCGGGTGTTAGCGATGGAAAGGTGGTAGGACTGGAGGGTCTTAATGACATTACTGTTACTAGAGAGGTGGTGCGCAACAGACTGGAGGGGCTGATTGTGGACAAGTCCCCAGGACCGGATGGAATGCATCCGAGGGTTCTGAAAGAAATGGCGGAGGTGATAGTGGATGCCTTGGTGGTTATTTTCCAGACGTCGCTGGATTCCGGGGAAGTGCCGGAGGATTGGAAAACGGCTAATGTTACGCCGTTGTTTAAGAAGGGTGCCAGGCAAAAGGCGGGGAATTACAGGCCGGTTAGTTTAACGTCTGTGGTAGGTAAAATGTTAGAATCCGTCATTAAGGAGGAAATTGCGAGGCATCTTGAAGGGAATTGCTTGATAGGGCAGACGCAACACGGTTTCATTAAAGGGAAGTCGTGTCTGACAAATTTACTGGAGTTCTATGAGGATGTGTCTAGGGCGGTGGATAGAGGAGAGCCGGTGGATGTGGTCTTTCTGGATTTTCAGAAGGCGTTTGATAAGGTACCTCACAAGAGGTTACTGCAGAAGGTCAGAGGACATGGAGTTGGGGGTAGGGTGTTAGCGTGGATAGAGGATTGGTTGTCAAATAGGAGGCAGAGAGTGGGGGTCAATGGGTGCTATTCGGATTGGCGGTTGGTGACTAGTGGGGTGCCCCAGGGGTCGGTGCTGGGGCCTCAGCTATTTACCATTTATATAGATGATCTGGAGGAGGGAACCGAGTGTAGGGTGTCGAAATTTGCTGATGACACCAAGATTGGGGGAAAGGCAAATTGTGCGGAGGGTGTGGAGAGTCTGCAGAAGGATCTAGATAGGCTGGGCGAATGGGCCAGGAAATGGCAAATGGAATTTAATGTTGGCAAGTGTGAGGTGGTCCACTTTGGTAGGAAGAATGGTAGGAAGGACTATTACTTACGTGGCGAAAAACTGCAGCAGGCGACGGTGCAGAGGGACCTCGGGGTCCTTGTGCATGAGTCGCAAAAACCCAGCCTGCAGGTGCAGCAGGTGGTCAGGAAGGCGAATGGGATGCTGGCCTTCATAGCGAGGGGGATTGAATATAAAAGTAGGGAGGTCTTGCTGCAGCTGTATAGGGCATTGGTGAGGCCGCAGCTGGAGTACTGTGTGCAGTTTTGGGCGCCGCACCTGCGCAAGGATATTTTGGCCTTGGAGGGAGTGCAGAGGAGGTTTACTAGGCTGATACCGGAGTTGAGGGGGTTGAGCTATGAGGAGAGGCTGAATAAACTAGGCTTGTACTCGTTAGAGTTTAGAAGAATGAGGGGAGATCTCATTGAGACGTATAAGATGATGAATGGGATGGATAGGATAGAGGTGGAAAGACTCTTCCCGCTCAAAAAAGACAGTAGGACTAGGGGGCACAGCCTCAAGATAAAGGGGGGGCGGTTCAGAACGGAGTTGAGGAGGAACTTCTTCACTCAAAGGGTGGTGAATCTCTGGAATTCTCTGCCCGTTGAAGTGGTGGAGGCTGCCTCGCTAAATATTTTTAAGAAGCGGGTTGATGGGTTTTTGATAAGAGAAGGGATTAAGGGTTATGGGGAGAGGGCGGGAAAGTGGAACTGAGCCACGACAGATCAGCCATGATCTTATTGAATGGCGGGGCAGGCTCGAAGGGCCAGATGGCCTACTTCTGCTCCTATTTCTTATGTTCTTATGTTCTTATGTTCTTAAAAACATTGGTGAACAACATATTCCCCCATGTATTAATAACAATGTTTAACATCTGCCTCCAGAACATTCACATCACCTGCTTGGAGCAAGTCTTTGCTTACAAAAATTGTCCTGGATTAGAATATGTCATTTCTGATACTATGTTAGGGAATAAGTAACTCAGTGATTGTTGATCTAGCAAACTTTCTTACCTGGTCTTTCTGAGCATGACATCCAATTCCTGACAGCCTAAGTATACATTCAACTCTTTGTTAGTCTGCACACACTGATCACTGGCAATATAGTGAAAATCTCACTTGCTGAGTTTAGATACTACTATCCAATTCTTTGGGGACTATAGTCAGGAAGAAATGGTTGAAGGTTTGAGATTTAATGATCTGCACAGGAGATTGACACTCCCAATACATCTTCTAGGTGCTGAGTAGCTATTTTTAAACAGTCTCAATACTGCTGATTCTTCATGGTATTTGAAAAATTACATGCGAGAATGTGGCAGAATTTCGAATACAGATGTGTGACAGCTGTGGGTATTGGCAGCTGCAGAATTGACCATTCTGGCAATATGCACTCCAAGTCCAGCACAAAGCAGTGTTGTAATCTATTTGCACCTATCTAAAATTGAGATAATCCTGAAGTCAGCTACCCGTTACCTTACTTGTACTAAGACATCAGGAATCCAAAAGAAATCTGAGGCTGCATTTTATGTGCCCAAGTTCAGCCTGTTTTCAGTGGGGGCCATGTAAAATAGAGTGGATGGATGCCCTCCCCACCATCTTCTCACCCAGCTAGCTCACACCTGTAATGCAGGGGCTGGGCATGTGCTGAAATCTTTAGTCTGTATATTTAAGGATCGATCAGGTTTGTACAACAGTACGCTAGCCATGCCATAAAATGATTGGTATAGGCAGCTGGATGGTAGTAGGCTGCCTGATTTTCAAAAATTATCCAAAGGGCTGGAAGGAAGGGAGGTTCGTTCTTTGGGGATTGACATTTGCCACCTGAGAAATGCCACCCACTACCCCCTTCCTTTTGGCCTGCCGCATTAAGTAAATTGGGTGCACCCCTGAAAGCAGGATTATTTTCCCGGTGACAGGCCGAAGTGCCACATTGTCTCTATTTAGCCCACCCACAGCACGTTATAGCTGTGGGAACCCACCCCAAAACGAGATTTGCTTCCGAGGATGGGTGGATGGGCAAGTCATCCATGCCCCTGTAATATTCTACCATTTGAGACATCTTCACATTGTTGCTTGTTGACTTCTAGTTTGTGAGCTAACTCCTAGCATTTACACAGTTAAAACTAGCTCCTTTGTTTCAGTAATAAACTATATGTCCAAAGATTGTAGATCAGCGATTCTGCTGCCAATGTAAGACAGCTAAATTAAACAGTGCAAATACAAAAAGTGAGCCTACAGGTACCAGACTCTTGTTTTAAAATTAAGTAATTGTCAGTGTAAATGTACCTTTAATACTCCTGGTGTCTCTGATCTTTTGTCTATTAGAATTTCCAGTGTTCTTTTCATTAGACTGAGGATTCAGACAGGATCAGGGAAACAGTAAATTCCAATTCCTGGAAATGCTCGTAGCTCTGCTTAAACTGTGGTGATTACAGAAAAAGATTCAGAGATTTCATGCTTTTATTCTCAGTAGTTTTCCAAAAGTGAATTAATTTAAAATTCAACTAGTATTTATTTTTACACCACATCTCAGAAACACTTTGCAACAATGAATTATTGTCATAACTGCAATGTTGCAACAGCCCATTTGTACACTGGGAGGTCCTAGAGTGATCCAGTCAGAGTGAAGCCACTGAGAGAATTCCTTGCTTTTATGGTGTCATTTGATTCTGCAGCACTCCTCCAGTGTGACAGTACTGTCAGCATATGTGCTTAAGTCTTAGAGCAGAATTTAAACCCTCAATCTTCTTACATGGAGGCCAAATGGGCCTGGCTGACCAGTCTACTTTAAAGTGAAAGATACAGAAATAAAGTAAATTATAGGACCTAAAAGCCATGGAGTGCATTCAGCATTGAAAGTTTTCCTATATTACAGTAGTGGCTACATTTTAAAAATATTTTATTAGATGTGAAATATCTCAAATTCACTCAGTTTTATCGTAAAATGTGCTACATATATTCAAGTTCTTTCCTTTTTTAAGATGTACCAGGATGATAGCAGTGATGAGAGACTATAGTTGAGATATAGGCTGTGGATTTCTGTGGAGACTGTTCTGGCCTCCTGCATTGCTTCATTGGGAGACTGGCAAAATCTTTGGGACAACATTGTAAGTGGGTGAAAACAGTGATTTCCAGAAATCTGTTTTTTCTAGATTGCTGAGTTCCTGTTGAAATGCAAGGTCATTGTGACAATTTCCATTGTACCAGGGAAGAAACAGACGAGATTGAACAGAGCTTTTTAAAATGATGAAAGTATTTGATAGAGTAAATAGGGTATGACTGCTTCCTCAGGTTGGAAGTATTTGACAAGGAGGGATTCATCAATTTAAACTTGTCGCTGAGGAAAGAAATTAGGAGAAATTTCTTTCCACAGAGGATTAGTGAGCATGGAATGTTTTATCACAGGCTTGAGGGATAAGACCATTGTTTGCTTTTAAGAAAATATGGAAAAATATTTGAAGCAGAGGATGATGCAGAGTCACAGGGAGAGAGCAAGCCAGTGGCATTAGGCTTGGGCTAAATGCCTTTTTAATGTATTTCTATTAATAGCATTCTTAGACAACAAAGTAAATCATGTTGATTTTTGGGACAGGAATGCTGTGCAGAGTGGCAGGATTAAGAAGGTAGCTCAGTTTTGGAACTCTTGTGTTTAATTTGTCCTGGAGACAAATATTCCAATGCCATTAAAGCTGTAGCTTAGCTAGCCTGATGGTTAGCTATGATCCTAACTTTAAATAAAAACAATAAATGTAAGTGTTGGCATAGTTCATACTGCACAGGTCATGACTGGTTTGTTGGTGCTGATAGGGTTTTAAAGCACAAGGGCTGCAATTTATTTTTTGTGGCAAGATTTTTTTCTGGAAATATGATTAATTTTTAAACTCTAGGTGAACTGTAAATTTTAAAATGCAGTCAATAAATGTCTTCATGAGAATTAGGTACTGAATTTTAAAATTGTTTAATTTACTCAAACCGTATCTGTTCATTTGTCAGTGTCAGGAACTGAGGAGTGAACGCCTATGGCTTAGACGTTGTGATAATTTTTTTTGGATGGAATATTGTCTGCCAGGAAAATGATGAACATCGTGTCCTGTTTTACATTAGAGGTGTTAGACCTGAAATTTCAGAAGATCCACTCTACTGACTGAAGTGCAGTAGAGCGGAACCCTAGCTGCCTACTATAAACACAGGACCAATTTCCAGGAAGGCATCATAACACTTGCGGCAAGCTGTCAGCAACCTGCAAGCATGTATTAGTACCCCTTAATCCTAATTGCCATGAGAAATCAAAGGAATGACTCTGCACTTTGATGGTGCATGGGAGTCTCAGTCGGGGCCTGTCCACACTCACCATGCTCCAGAGCAATAGCATCTTTAAGAGCTGTGGGATTATCTAGGATTGACTATCTAAGGCAAAGCCTCCATGAAGGAAAAAAAACAGGCAAGGTGTTGCTTCATTGTACCTATTTTTCACCCAACATAAAAATTAAAATTTTATCAAAAATGATTTCTAACTTCTCTACAAAAATGGAAGACGGATGAAATTTGAAGGGGACGCACAGGCCACTGTTCCAAAAAAAAATTTGGTAACCATCATTGAAGCGTACCAGCGTATCATTCTCCTTGGCACTATTTGAAGAAGAACAGGGGAAAATCCCTTTGGTCAAGCTTTGACAAAGGTCATCTGGACTTGAAACATCAGCTCTTTTCTCTCCTTACAGATGCTGTCAGACCTGCTGAGATTTTCCAGAATTTTCTCTTGGTTTTAGATTCTACCATCCACAGTAATTTGCTTTTATCCAGGGGAAAATCCACATGTCCTGGACAACTTCATCCCCCTGCCAACACCAGTCTGAAAAAAGCAAAATATTGGGTCACGTTGTTGTGTACACAACATTGTTGTGTATGCAAGTTTGCTGTGTATATATTGTCTGCAGTGCTTCCTAAATCACCATAATGACCACACGTTCAAAAGTATTTCATTGGCTGTATGCTGCATTGAGAAATCTGACATCATGAAAAGCACTACGTAATTAGAAGAATTCCTTTTTTAAAAAGTGATGGGATTATGACATAAATAGTATCTGTGCACCAGATATGTGACGCCTCGTCAGACAATTTTCATGAAGGTAATATGTTGCCACAAAGAATGTAGTTACCATTTCTTCTCGCAAACCCTTCAATCTCTGGTGTGCTGAGATTGTGTCTTATGTTTTCTACCATTTTGCCACTTTTTTTATGGTGATTTCATGTGACGGGAATAGGAGATAGTTCTCTTCCACTGCTCCTCCGAGACTCTGATCTTCTCCTCCCAGTGCTGTCAAGCATATTAACTGACCCTTCCAGTGCTGTGAGGTCTCCAAATCCCTTTGTTTAGTCTCTTCGGCTATTGCAGCCCCAAATACTCCTCACTTCCTGACATCAGGATCCAGCCCCCAACTCCCACTATATTTTATCTTTTACCATCTGCCTACTCGGAACATTTCTGTATAACCTGCCTCTGGGTTGTTGGTATTTTAAAAAAGGTTAAGAAATAAAATTAACTGCATTTAGTTAAACAAGCATTTAAATATATTCAAAGCCATTACTTTGAGTTTGAATACGAATGAACCCTTAATCAAAGAGGTTGAGCCTAGAACTATGATTAGCTCTCTTGTAATAGCCTATAATAAAATGTGATTTAATGTATTCAAGTATTCGCCTCTGAATGTACAGTGCATTACAGGGCATAAAGTGATATATTCTTTGACTCACCATTCACAAACCAAATCCATTATGATTCAGTAAAATATGGTGGATTTAAAGGGCCACTTTTCTGAGTTTGCATTGCGAACAGAAAGCCTGTCCATAATTTCCCAATGTGCATTCCAACAAATAACTCCCTGCACGCCATCAGGGGGGATTGTTTGTGGAGACATCAAAATTCTCTTTATTGGTTTTGAAATTTGAAACCTTCAAGTATTTGAATTCAGCTGCCATCTCCTTTGTGTCATTTTTAAATAAAAACAGAAATGTAAACATTGTGAACTAGAGATTGATGGGATTGATTGACAAACCATTTCTCCTCTCAGAGAAAATTGATTGTGGTTGGTTGTACAAACAAATTACCACGGAGAGAGTAAATTAGTGGTGAGATTTACAGATCAAGGACATTCATTAAAAAACAAAATAGTGTAAGCTAATCAACAAGACTGATGGAAGAATTGACATTTGTTTTCAGCCTGTTAACGAAGATGAACCTGGTCTCATGCTCATGAGAGAAACTTCAGTGACAGTGCTCTTTTGTTTTTACCAATAATATCTTTTCTTATACTAGAGTGCAAAAATACTCATGATGAAGGCTAAGGTTATATTTACCAGACTGTAGTGAGCCCCTAAATACTTCGAAGATTTGGGCAACTTACAGCAGATACCTCAAAGTGCTAGAGAATTACCAGCGGGGCCTTCACAAGATCCTCCAAATACAGTGTCAAGGAAGACTGCCCAGCAGTAGCATCCTCTCCCAAGTCAAACTTGTCCAGCATCAAGGTGCTAATCACTCAAAACCAGCTCCATAAAGGAAACCATCTTTCATGTGCAGGACTAGACACAATTACTCACCTGTTTTGGTGGACTCCTGCTGAACATCTGTAGGAACAGCTGTAAACTTGGCTCTGCCCACTCCACTGTAAAGTGGTGAACCAGGCTAAGCCAGAAACTCCCACACAGCTTTTAGTTGGTACAAGTTGGCCTAGCCTCATTAGGTGTTTGCTGACAAACCAGTAGAAGTGGTTCTATTTGGGGTCCAAGCTAGGACTAAGGCTGGACTGTCCAAAAAAGGGTGTTGGGAGGGGTGAAAGCAGGATGTTGTGTGACATTTGTTAAGTGGCCCCAATAAGGGTAACTGAGGATCGGCAGAGTCAATTTTCCAGAGTCTGGAGTTGCTAACTGTGATCAACTGTGTTCCTGGAGGCGTCTTCACATGATTTGCCACCACGCTGCAGCCATTAGTCAGCCAACAAATCCATCCTGATGATGCATTGCCTTCCAATGCCAGTAAGAAGAAATAAATACTTGTTATCCAATTGGATATGCTTGACTGTCAGCCAACAGCCTTTTTTCTCATTTTAAATATTTTTGTATCAGGTAAAAAGAAATATTCAAAGAAAAAGACAAAATGCACAAATGATTTTTCTCCTGGAGACTGATCTTCAATTCCTGGAGTGTTGGCAACCCTGATGGGGTCCTGAAATGCTCCTTGAGGCAAGAAAGCTTGGCTAGAGTTTCTCAGTCAGGGTTGCCTCATATGTACCTGCACACTACCAAAGATCTTCTCATTGAAGCCTCTTCCCCAACCCTGTGAAAACCAGTGAGGCTGCAGCAACATTAACTACAGTGTCAGGTGTGATTCTTCTGGAACCGCTAGGTTTCCATGACTGTGGATTTTTTGGGCCTGAATTTCAACGAGTTGCTTCCGAACATCATGGTTGAAACCATTTTTGTCCTTACCCAGCATGTGTAAACGTGGACTGCCAATAGGATCATAAGAGAGTGAACACCAAAGGGGATCTTTATAAATCATTTGTAAAATAATTCTATTCACTGACAACATCGCTATAGGGTATAAGTATTTTGAACGTGAAGATTTCTGCCTCCTCGATTGGAAAAACAAAATTATTTAAATTTCCACATAAATTGTGAAAGTAGATGACTCTAATCCCATCATTGATACCTAGAGACCTGCTTACTGGCTCCAAGAATCCAATGCAGTCCAAGCTTCACCCCCAGAAGATGCAATTTAATTCAATTTAAGAAATAAAGGTTTCTCAGGAAAGAGTGTAGTGATGGAAAGAGATTGCTTTATATGAAGAGGATAATCTGGATTCTGAGAAAATTGAAACAATGTCAGGGGAGAGGGAAATGAAACAGTCCTGACGGAGACAGTGGATGTGTTAGTAATCCGACAACAGATGTGACATGACCAGAAGAATTTACACAACTAATAACATTGTAGGAATGGGCGACTTAAGACAAATGAATTTTAACTGGACTAGAATGATGCAGGCTGGGTAGATGGAGTTAAGGTACAGAGCAACCATGATCTAACCGAATGGTGAACTAAGTTGACAGGCTGAATATTTGCTTTTTTTTATGTTTCATGTGTTCTTCTGAGATATTTGTGCAGTCATTCAAACACTACTTGGTGATGCACAAGGGAGAAGAGGAGCACAGCAGGAGTAGCTAGACTTTCTTGAATAAATAAAGAAATTAGAATTTTATGAAAATGCACTTGAAAAATTCAAAGCATATAATACAAAAGAAAACAAGTGAAGAGTAGAACGCGTACCTCCGCCACACTATATTAACTCAATTTTATTATAATCATGCAGCTCAATCTTGAGATTCTATGACCAGAAAGCTAAAAGAAAACCTTTTTGTTGAGAGTTTCCATCTTACTGAGAAAGGGCAGGGTCAGTCCATATTCAACAACCTGTTCTGAAAACTCTGCTCACATTTTGACAGCTTTGACAAATTGCACCACAGCACCTGAGATGATCCACAATATTCTAAAACAGTCGAGAACAGTCACGTTTGCACCAGCTCTCCATTGGAGCATTTGACCTATTACTGCTACCCTGCCTCCTCCTCAATACTTGCATATTCTTCCTTATCAGATAACAATCTAATTCCCTCTTGAAAGCCTCGATTGAACTTGTCTCCATCACACTGCTCCATCACACGCATTGCAGAACATAACCACTCATTGCGTGAAAGATCTTTTCCTCATTTCACCATTTCAACTGAATGACCTTTCATTAGAACTGATAATCACTGTTCTGAAAGGTTAGTTCTGTTTCACTGTCCACAGATGCTGCTTGATTTGCTATTTCCAGCAGTTTTTTTTATTTTTGATCTTTCAGTTGTAAAACTATATAAAGTTTTTTTGACTTTGGTGAAGGTGTTACATGAATGATGACAGACCAGCCATCCTTTATGTATCTTTCCCAATTCTCATTTCCATTGACACCAATAAATGTACAAGTCAGGAGGGATGGGTAATGTTAAGCTGATCAGATCTTGCTTGTTGTACATAATTTGCACAATTGCCCAAGGTCATAATTACTCCCATGATTCAAAACATAGCACCAGTTAAATCAAAGATTGCAGAAATATAGTAAGAAAATAGAACAATCATGTCCTGCTCCTCTTTGACCTGCCAGCATCAGATTCAAGTTCAAGATTTCAGGCGATAAATCACATTCTTATGAATAAGATGAAGTGGAAACCTTGCGATTTTGCTGAATATCTATCTACCCAAGATACTGCACTGACACGTGAAGGAATTCATTTTGTCTGAAGTGACAATTTATTCTATGCTTATAACATGTACAATAATCTCACAGATACACAAGAGACACACCAAACAGGAGCACATATTGGACACACACAGACCTCTGCCCATGATTTTTTCATCCACTACAAAAAGCACGCTTGTGTCTTTTTGCTATAAGCAGCAGACACAGCTCTTTAACATGCCTTTGAAAAATCAGTCCTTTGTACTAAATGATATATTACCAGGTACATGGTCACATATTGACCATTTTATTGCCAAGGTATATAAGTCACGTACTTAACAATAGATTGAATCATTATGATTACGTAGTAAATATTGATCATTCCCACCTTTCTTAATAGTGTTCCAACGATCAATGGCAGATACTTTCAATATCATGGTCAAGGTTTTTATTACAGAACAACTTTTTGATCATTTGTTCCTGCCTTGCTATTTTTTTAACAAAACTACTACAACCATACTCAAATGGATCTGAGTTGGTGTTTAATTTGAACTAATCCCTATGATAATTCAGGAAAGGTAGAAAGAAATTACAGGGACCAAAGGTCTTTTCTTATCTGAAATCTGCTGTCAATGACAATGAGATCCTTAGACTTACTTCCTGTGATTTATAGATTCTGTAAGATGTGACTGTGGAGTTCTCAATAACTATCTAATGCTATGTATTATTATTATTTTACAGATTATTCACCAAATAGGTCTGTCCACCAATGTGAATGGAGTACCTCAACAAGCCAATGGTGTCAGC
This sequence comes from Carcharhinus amblyrhynchos, assembly GCF_965287045.1. Lineage (NCBI taxonomy): Eukaryota > Metazoa > Chordata > Chondrichthyes > Carcharhiniformes > Carcharhinidae > Carcharhinus > Carcharhinus amblyrhynchos. The sequence goes on along the minus strand of NC_137324.1, from coordinate 133,272,421 downwards.
CCTGAAGGTAAGTGGCCATGTTTTGGAACAATCTGGCTGTTTGGTGACCTTACTATACAATTTTGCTCCGAAAGGTGCAGTTGAGGAACAGAACTATAGGAACAGGCCATTTGGCTAATCTAGTCAGTTCTGCCAGTCAGTGAGATCACTGCTAATCTGTGATCCAACTCTTTTTACTGCCCATATTCTTTACTATTTTGGTTAACAAAAGTATATCTGTCTCAGAGTTAGACTTAACAATTGGCTTCATGTCAATTGCCATTTGCAAAACGGAGTTTGAAATATCAACAATCCTTTGTGTATAGAAATGTCTCCTAATTTTACTCTTCAAAGGTTTGACTCTAATCTATAGATGATGGCCGCTATTCTAGATTCCCCAACCAACCAAACTAGTTGCTCTCTATCTACCCTATCAGATCCCTTAATACCTTGAAAACTTCAATTCATCCCTTTGTCTTCAATATTTCAGAGAATACAGTTCTAGTTTGTGAAATCTATCTCATAACTTAACTCCTGGAATCCAGATGTTATTCTGGTGTAAGTCCTTCCTAAGGTGTGGTGCCAGAACAGTTTTCCAGGTCGGGGCTAACCAGGACTTTGTATAGCCATAGCATAACTTCTACCCCCTTACATTCTAGTCCTGCAGATATAAAGGCCAGCATTTCATTAGCCTCCTTGATTATTTTCTTGTCCATAATGCTTCAACAATCTATGTATGTGGACCCCCAAGCCTCATTATATATACTTCTGACGATTTAGAAAATATCCTGTTCTATTCTTTGTCGGTCGTAAGTAGATGATCTATTTGCCTGCATTGAAATCCATTGGCCAAGGTTTATCCATTTGCTTAACCTGTTAATATCTCTTTGTCATTTTATGCTTCCATTTTTTTAATTCATTTGTAGGCCATGGGTGTCACTGGCTGGCCAGCATTTATTACCCACCTCTCGTTGCCCTTGAGACGGTGGTAGTGAGCAGCCTTGAATTGCTGTAGTCCATGTTCATGTGGGATTGACCCACAATGCTGTTAGGGAGGGAATTCCAGAATTTTAACCCAGTGACTGTGAAGGAACAGCAATATATTCCCAAATGATGAGTGGCTTGGAGGGGAATTTGCAGGTGGTGGTGTTCCCATTTATTTGCTGCCCTTGTCCTTCTAGATGGAAGTGGTCGTGGCTTTGGAAGGTGCTGTCTAAGGATCTTTGGTGAATTGCTGCAGTGCATCTTGTAGATAGTACACATTGCTGCTGCTGAGTGTCAGCAGTGGAGCGATTGAATGTTTGTAGATGTGATGTCAGTCATGCGGGCTGCTTTGTCCCGAATGGTGTCAAGCTTCTTGAGTGTTGTTGGAGCTGCACTATCCAGGCAAGTGGGGTATATTCCATCACACTCCTGACTTATACCTTAGGTGCTGGATAGGCTTTGGGGAGTCAGGAGGTGAGTTATTTGCTGCAGTATTCCTAGCCTCTGATCTGCTCTTGTAGCCACTGTGCTTATGTGGTGAGTCCATCGAGTTTCTGGTCAATGGTGACCCCAAGGACATTGACAGTGGGGGATTCAGTGATGGTAACACCGTTGAATATCAAGGGGCAGTGGATAGAGTGTCTCATTGGTGATGGTCGTTGCCTGGCGTTTGTGTGGCGCAGATGTTACTTGCCACTTGTTAGCAGCCCAAGTCAGGATATTGTTCAGACCTTGTTGCATTTGAACTTGGACTGCTTCAGGATCTGAGTCATCCTGAATGGTGCTGAACATTGTGCAATCATTGGCAAAACATCCCCACTTCTGACCTTATAACAGAGGGAAGGTCACTGATGAAGCAGTTGGGCCTAGGACACTCCCATGAGGAACTCCTGCAGAGATGTCCTGGAGCTGACCCTCCACAACCACAACCATCTTCCTATATGCCAGGTATGACGCCAACCAGTGGACTGTTTGCCCCCTGATATCCATTGATTCCAGTTCTGTTAGGGTTCCTTGATGCCACACTCTGCCGAATGCAGCCATGTTTGAACGAAGGCTGTAATGAGGTCAGGAGCTGAGCGACCCTGGCAAAATCCAAACTGAGCATCACTGAGCAGGTTATCGCTGAGCAGGTGCTGCTTGATAGCACCGTTGATGACTCCTTCCATCACTTTACTGATGATCGAGAGTAGATTGATTGGGCAGTAATTGACTGGGTTAGATTTGTCCTACTTTTTGTGTACAGGTCATATCTGGGCAGTTTTCCACACTGTTGGGTAGACGCCAATGTCGTAACTGTATTGGAAGAGCTTGGCTAGGGGAGTGGCAAGTTTTGGAGCACAAGTCTTCAGTACTATTACCAAAATGTTATCAGGCCCATTGCCTTTGCAATATTCAGTGCCTCCAACTGTTTCTTGAAATCACGTGGAGTGAATTGAATTGGCTGGAGACTAGCATCTGAGATGCTGGGGACCCTAGAGGAGGCCGAGATGTATCATCCACTCAGTACTTCTGGCTGAAGATTGCTGCAAATGCCTTATCTTTTGCACTGATGTGATGGATTTCTCCATAATTGAGGATGGGAATATTTGTGGAGCCTCTCCTCCAATGAGTTGTTTAATTGTCCCTCCATCATTCATGACTGGATGTGACAGGACTGCAGAGCTTAGATCTGATCCATTGGTTATGAGATCGCTTAGCTCTGTCTATCATTTGCTGTTTTTTCTGTTTGGCATGCAGATAGTCTTATTTCGTAGCTTCACCAGATTGACACTTCATTTTTAGGTATGCCTGGTACTACTCCTGACCTGCCCTCCTGCACTCTCCATTGCTCTATCTTTGTGTTATTTTATATGTGGATTTCTACCCCAACATCTAGTCATTTATAATCATAATGGATAGCTAAAATTCCAAATTAGATTCATATAGGCCACCACTCGTCATATTTTGCCAGTTAGATTACCTGCCCAATATCCATTCTTCTTCTTTCCTGCTGTTCAGCCAATTTTCTAACCAGTTCAACATTTGCTTTCAAATCCATAGGTTTCAACATCTCCTGAGGAACTTTATCAAATGCTTTTTTGGGAATTCATACAAATAACATCCATTGTCATTCCTCTGTCCACTGCATTTTTATCTCAGAAAAATTCGGTCTTATTTGTCAGGCATGATCTACCCTTTATAAATGCGTGGTGGTTCTCTTCGATCAGCTAAAAGTTATCAAGGGTGCTCGGTCATTATATCTGTAGTTATAGATTCTAATTCCTGACAATAATGTTAAACTAACTGGTATATAATTCCCTGATTTCCCTTTCTTACCTTTCTTAAATAGTGGAATAATAGTCATCATTTTCCAGTCTCTTGGGCAGGTCCCCAAATCAAGAGAACCTTGGAAGATTCTAGTTATCTGCAATGTTCGCACGTAGTTTTCTTTTTTACATCTCTGTTATGGGAACAGTCTGGCCCTGGTAACTTGCCACTCTTAGGTGCTATTATTTTCTTCATTTGTTATTCTGTTTATGTTAATTTTGGTGAGCTCCCATCCTTGAATAAATATTAGTTTTCTTAGGATGTCTAATGTAACTACTGATTCAGCATGCCACTATTTCCTTATTTTCTTTGATGAGATTGCTGTTATAAGTTTGTAAGGGGCTCACAATGCTCCTGAACACACTCTCTTTCCTATATAATTGTAATAATTTCTTGTGTTGACTTGGATATCCATTGCAAGTTTCTTTTCATACTCACTTTTTGTGGCTCTCACCATCTGTTTTGTAACCTTTCGTTATTCTTTTTATCTCTCCAGGTTGCCAGGAATGTGCTAGTTTTTGTATTCTTATACTTTTAGTTTGATGTTGTCCTTTCTTTTTTAGTCATCCATGGCTTTTTTGGCAATTAGAACTCTTTCCCAGAGGAATATTAACAGTTTCTATACCACATTCTTTTATGAACATCACCCTTTCACACATTTCTCAGTTTACCATGTACAGTATTTGGCCCAGATGTTTCTTGCTAGGTTGGATGTACAGACACAAGAGAACTCCAGCTCTGTGAACCCAGCCTTTAAAAATGGCTGCCCGGACATTGGACTTTTCAGGGGTGGGGGAAGGGGGAATGGAATGCGGACGACCTGAAAAGAACTGAGAAAGATGCCAGGTGCAGAGGCAGGCTGAGCAGAAGGCCTTCCTTGGGGCTCCAGCACTGTATCAAAGTTTAGACATAAAGATTAAAATATGAAACACCTCTCCAACCCTCACCTTCCATACTGCCCAGACATTCCCATCCATATTTGCCCAAGCCACCTCATGCCCTCACCCAGTCTATAACACCTTGCATCCTCCATGCCACCCTAAGCCCCACCACCCATCCTCCCAAGGTCCTTTATAGCCTTTTTACTAATGCCTTACCTTTGTCACCCTTTGCCCTGACACCTACCCTGGCAACTCATTTAGTATCCATGAGCAGACCTCTGGACTAGTGCAGAGTAAAATGGAGTTTGTGAAAATAGTTCTAAGACTCAGATTGTTGTCCCTGTGTTGGGATGTACAGAATTGGGAGCTTACCCAACTTGGCAAACACTGCCTTTAAAAATATCTGAACACAGGTCGGATTTTGGTGGTTGGCATGGGGGGAGTGGGGTGCGCACTTGTCCTGAAATAGGCATCAACTTTGGCATTGCGGTTAAATAAATATCTTTTAAGAAGCAAAAACATCCCTCCTGCTCTCACCCCTCACTCCCCCACACACTCCCTATGGCACATCTGTTCCAACCTATGGACTTCAACGCGGATAAATGTGTAGTCGTCCATTTTGGCAGAACCAACGGGATGAACGAGTACACTATCAAGGGCAGAAGTCTGAGTAGTGTTGAGGAGCAGAAGGATCTTGGGGTCCGGGTCCACAGGACTCTTAAATTGGCCTCGCAGGTGGAGGAGGTGGTCAAGAAGGCGTATGGTGTACTGGCCTTCATTAATCGAGGGATTGAGTTTAGGAGTCGGGAGGTAATGCTGGAACTTTATAAGACCCTTGTCAGGCCTCATTTGGAGTATTGTGCGCAGTTCTGGTCGCCTCACTATAGGAAAGATGTAGAAGCTATTGAAAGGGTGCAGAGGAGATTTACAAGGATGTTGCCTGGACTGGGAGGCATGCCTTATGAAGTTAGGTTGAGGGAGCTGGGACTCTTTTCCCTGGAGAGACGAAGGTTGAGAGGCGACCTGATAGAAGTTTACAAAATGTTGAGAGGAATAGATAGGGTGGACTCTCAGAGGCTATTTCCCCGGTTTGAAATGGTCGCTACGAGAGGACACAGATTTAAGGTGCAGGGAGGGAGGTTCAGAAGTGATGTTAGGGGTAAGTTTTTCACTCAGAGGGTGGTGAGTGAATGGAATCGGCTGCCGTCAGTGGTGGTGGAGGCGAACTCGCTGGGGTCTTTTAAAAGACTTCTGGATGAGTATATGGGGTTTAATGAGATTGAGGGTTATAGATAGGTCTGTAGGTTGGTAGGTGATGTGATCGGCGCAACTTGTGGGCCGAAGGGCCTGTTTGTGCTGTAGTGTTCTATGTTCTATGTTCTATGTTCTAACCCTTGCCTCCCACTTAGCCCCCAAGGCTGCTTATACTCCAGTGCCAATCCATACCCTCCATCTGCTTCATGACCCCATGCCAACTCATTTTCCTATTCCCACCTCCATGGCACCTCAAAGCACCATGCTAATCCATACACCTCTACCTTTCCCCATGACCCCTCATGCCCCCATGCCAGCCTAATCCGCCCACCAACATTTGCCCTCATCTCCTCCATGATACCTCATTTTGTATCCTTAGAGAGTTTCTTGACAACTTTGCGTTTCCTTGATGATTTGGACATTTCCTTGACAAGTTTAACTGCTGGACAGTTTTTAACCAGTTTGGTTAAATGGGGAGTTTGCGCATTCTCCCCGTGCTTGCGTGGGTTTTCTCCGGGGGCTCCGGTTTCCTCCCACACCCCAAAGATGTGCTGTTAGGCTGATTGGCAGTAATAAATTGTCCCTAAATTAGTTTCCCTCAATGTGGGTGGCCATAAAACAATAGATAAGGGTCATGGGTGGAGGGGGGCACTGGTAGTGTTAAAATGGCGGTGCAGGCTCGTTGGGCCGAAGGGCCTGTTTCCCAGGCTGTTTTTGTTCTTTGGAACTGCTCAGCTGCCAAAGAACAATGTGTTTGTGCGTAAAAAGTGAATAATCATGTTCACTATTTCATCCATCTCCCAGAAGAGGTGCTGCAACCCTATTCAAAGGGATACCTTACCTTTCCAAAGAGATACCCTGGCTATCCAAACAAATGAACTAAGTCAGACCTTTTCTTACCTGTCCAAATGGTTTCACACTCGTGGCCTACCAAAATCCCAGTTCAGTGGAAGCTGCTGATGATTTAAATGACCAGCTGCCTCCACAAATTGTGCATGTGTGAACCCCAGCCTGACTCCGCGAACACCCCTGCAGCAGTGGGAAATGCCAGGTTCAGGGGTGAGGCTTAAGAATTTTGAACGTTTCCAGGATTTTCACCTTGACATAGAACCTCTCCACTATGTCAAAAATTTGGGCCTAAGTGTCTATTGCACAATTCAGTATGTTGAAAAAATACTCTCAGTCGTAAAATACCCAATTGATACATCTACATTCCCTCTGTTAATAAAACCTTATAGCAACAAACGTTTCATTCAAGTGCACAATCCGATACAGCAGCAAGCATTGGCATTCATAATCCCACATCAAAGAGTCTATAACCCCTTGTAGCTGTCAGTCAAACTGTGAAATGGTTAATATGTTAATTAGTGGTTGTAAAATCAGTCATACAGTACTAATCTACTTCTGGAAACTTATGTCAATTGACAGGGTGAACCAGCAAGCAATCATTTTTTTCTAAACATTCCAGACATTGTTTTTTCAAAGATTTAAATGGCAGGACTTTTAAATGCCTTGACATCTTGACATCTCCTTTTGATTGGCCCATTTCAGATGTGCTACTGACAGTTTTGACAGCTGACTTTAATAGGTTCCAATAAGCTTAAAAGTAAGTTTATGAACTTTTTATGCATATTTATGCCTTCTTTCATTAATTCCATTGTACATCAAAAGACGTCTTGCCTCGCCAAAGGTGTCCCAGGATCAGATCCAAGTGGGTGCCTTACCTCTGCAGGCTATTCAAATGAATTCATGAAGTTTATACACACTTTTACCTTGTCTAATCAGCACACTTCAAGTTTCGCACACTTGGCAACCAAAATCCCACTCGAGGCAACTGCTGATTTAAATGGCCACCTACCTTCGTGAAATGTGTATGCACAAAATATACCCCATCCCCATTCCCACTCCCACAAAAATGGGAAGTGCGGTTTTCAGGGGCAGGACTTTTGGCCACTTCCAACATTTTGAAAATCTGAGCTTCTGTCTTATCACAGTACTTTATCACATTCAGCCTTCCCTAAATCGAGAATCTTAGTAGTTGTTTTGCATTTCTCCCTTTCACGTGCTATGTCGGACTGATTGTATAATAATCCCTATTAGATTAGTTAAACCTGACTAATTGCTCACTATTAAATCTAATATGCCTGCCCTCATATTTAGTGCTAAGACAAATTGTTGAAGCTAATTATCCCGAACAGATTAAAGGAATTTACTACTTCCTGACGTGTGCTAGTCTGCTTATTCCAATCTATATTAAAGATAAATTTGTCCATTAAAACCACTCTGCTTTTATCATGTACATGTCTAATGCATTGCACCACTTCACAACTGCCACCAGGGGAGCCAATACGCATCCACCAATACAGTATTGAAATCTTTTTCCTTTTTTAGTGCTACCCATAAAGTCTCCATTACCTGCTCATATCTCTCATTATATTTCTTTTATCATTGAAGTGATTTCACTCTTAATCATTAAGGCTATTACTTTCCCTCTATTATTTTCCCTATCTTTTCTGTGTGTTGTCTTGGGGGAATTGGTGAAAACTTTTGCATAAACATTTAGGGCGCTAACCTACAACCTTGTCCTGCCCAACTTTCAGCAAGGCGAAGTGGTAAATTTGGGCTGGAGGCAAAAAATGAGAAATACACCTAGCTTTTCACTTCCCTTAATGTACCAGCCCTATTTTACCAGGGCAGTTGGCTTCCTGCCTTTTCTGGGCACAAAGCCAATTTAAGCATGTCATTAGTAAGTCCCAGACGCTATAGTCTAGTTTCACCTACCTTTACCACCAGGCCATTCGGGGTACTCCCTGGCTGGTTTCCACATGCTGGCCTTGCTGGGGGAGGGGAGGCCATTGAAGCATCTGGGTGTTTGGGAGCAGAGTTGGGCAGTGTCCACTTGGCAATGTCCACCCTGGCACTGTCCACATAACTACGAGGACAATGCCAAAATGATGGAGGCGAAGCCTGTGGAGTGGAGATATGAAGAGGAGTAGAGAATGGGAACTCTGCCAGCGTGGGAGAAAAGGACGGGGAACCCTGTCGGGGGATGCGTAGTGGGGAGGGGTGGCAGGGTGGGCATGATTGGTAATGAAAGGGGGAACTCTGCAGAGGGGGCAATCAGCGGAGTGGGTCCTGATGTGTGTAGGGTGGGTGTGGGGTGGGTGGCAAGAAATCTCCCAGCATACTGGGAGATCAGGGCGCCTGCGCAATGGTGCCCCTAGAGCTCAGCAGCTGGCTTCCCCATTGCGCTGAGGCTCCAACCCTACTTGCTGATGAGAATCGCATCCTGGCACTTTTTTTGCACCAAGTGCCATAGAGCATTTTCAAACGCACCAAAAAAGCAGGCCTGAAAGTCTCTCATGCTATTGCTCATTCAGCATTGAGTTTTTTGTAAGATCACACCCTTAGCCTTTTTTATCTAACCAGGTAACACTCAAAATTGATATTGAATGCCAATTGTGTGTGAAAAAAAACCCACCCAATCTCCATGTTGAGGATTCCATATTTTAATCAGTGAAAAAATATAAATGTTAAACAATTACACCATGTTCTGACTGGACTCTTCAAAAAGTTGAAATGCTAACTTTCTTCGTCTCTTTGGACAATTGTGTTTTATTTCCCATAGATTTCAGAATGTCTTCTAGTAAATGGGGAAGAAAATTTGGGCAAGACTTCTATTTGTTAGTGATGAGAAAACTTCTCATGGACTTCACTGCCCTATTTATCAGTAGCTGTCTATTTGATGCTTAGTTTTTAAGACTCATTGTTAACTTTTTCTGGCTGTAATCATGTGGAAGTTAAGAATGCAATAACATTAAAAAATACCTTCTCATGGTTTCTATTCAACTTGTTCAGTTTTGGGTGGGATATTGATGTTTCAGTGGGCTTTCTTGAGGTTTCCAGAATAAAAATTTGAAATCAAACCTGCCATTTGCAAAATAATTTTTTTTTCCACTTTCTGCTGTGCCCCTTCTATGTAAGCGAGAGTTATTAATGTACTTTCATCAACAGAAAAGCATATATCAAAAACCAAGCCCAAGTTCCTGCCCATTCTCAGGTTTTATTAGGACAGTCTAACTTGTGTGGCACAGTGCCTTGGGGTGTATAGAAACAGAAATAGTATTCATTGCAGTGAGTACCCTTTCTTCCCTGAAAAGTATCTTGTCATCCATTAGCTTTCAATTACAGATGTCACAATTTCAGAAAAAAGCTTCATTGTACTAATACTTACGTGTACAAATTCTTGAGACCAGTTTTAGGAATTCATCCTTTTTTTTGGAACGATCCTTGTTGACATGAATTTTTGTTGCTTTTGATGCATCTTCTTTGAAGTAACAAATGCAGTGGTGTGGCTATTTCTGAAGTGCTTGGCAATCTACAGCTCATGTCCTGATTTCACAAATTCCCACTTTTACCTTGAACTTTGGCACACCTGGATCACGTTCTGGGAGCGCTAGCGTACCAAACTTTACAATGTGCACTCTTGACGAGGAAAGCTATTTGCCACGAGCATTTTCTTTTAATGTGTTAGCTTTGCTTGTCGTCAGCATTAGGTACCAGGAAAACAAGGCAAATTCCAGTCAAAAATTGTTCTTAAAGTACTTTAATATGATTTACTTCATTAAGATATATCATGCACAATTTTAACTTCTTCCATTAAAGGAAATGGAGAATTAGACAATAAGCAGATAACACAAGCATAAAATCCCCACATACCAAGTATTGTTCATGATTTGGAACAAAAATTCTAATAGATTAATGGAACTGGGTTTCAGAGAAGGTAATTGTATCCAGAGTTGGTTATAATCTTTTGAAGCTTTCTTGGTTTAGAAGCTGTGCAGTTAGACTGGAAAACTGCTATTATTTAAGAAGCTGAGGAGAAAGAAACCAGGTGACTACATACTTGTCAGTTTAATGGCATTTGTAGGAGAGCTACTAAAGTCTGTCACTTAAGGACAGAACACAAGCAACTATGAGCTAATCAGAGAGAGCCAACATGGCTTTGTTAAAGATAAGTTGTATAGGACTAACCTGATTAAATGCTTTGAATAGATCACTTATAAGGAATATTTATGGGTGATGGATTTCCAGAGGACATACAGTCAGGTTCCACACAAGGTAATTGACAAAAATGAGAATACGTGGAATTGCAGGTAGTCATTTGACTCCACTGGAAATTAGTCGAGAGTAACGAGACAGTGGTATTCAGATTGGCAGGATGTGATAAGTAGTGTTCTCCAGTAATCTGTTCTGGGCATTCAATTTTCACCATATTTATCAATCATTTGGATAAAGGAATAAAATGGTGAAAGTGTATTCAAGTTTGCAACTGACATTTAAGAACAATTGTAAATAGGATCAGGAAGCAGCATAGGATAGCGACTGATTAAGCAAGTGAGTGAAGCTCAGATCAAGTTTTATGTGGCCATGTGTGAGGTCATCCACTTTGGATTTCAGAAAGACAGGTCAGAGTATTTACTAAATGGTAAAACACTAGAAACTGTACTGAAATGAGAGATTTGTTAGTCCAAATACACAAATCACTTAAAGCTGGTAGAGTGGTCCAAAGTGCAAACATGCAAACAAAAGGCTAATGAATACTTGCCTTTATCTCAAGTGGGCTGCTTACAAAAGGGAGGAAATAACACTTAAATTACGTATGGCTTTAGTCAGCCCTTCCTGCTGTAATTTGGGACATCACAGCTCAAGAAAGACATATTGTTCTTAGAGAGAATGTAGCATAGATTCGTCACAATGATGCTGGCACTTAAAGGGATAGATTATGAGGGCATAAATGTGCTCAAGTATACAAGATTGAAGGATGATCTGATCAAAAAGATCTAAGTGTTAAAAGAATTTAGTGTGGTAGGTACAGATAAATTATTTCATCTGATGGACAAATCAAGAACAAAGGGGTATTAGCATAATAATTACAGCTGGGTTGTTAAGAGTGAAATCAGGAAGCAGCTTATTCCATAAAGGATGGTAGAAATCTGGAATTCTCTCCTCACGAAGTTGTGAAATCTGGAACAATTAGAACGTTTAAGACAGAGATTGATAAAATTTTATTAAGTAAGGATATCAAGGATACGAAGCTAAAATGGGTGACTTAAGTTGAGGTATAGAACAGTAATGAGCTGATTGAACAGCTCGGTAGTTGAATGGCATATTCCTGCTCCCACCACAATTAGTCAAAAGGAGCTGGATCAACATCTGTCGAGAAATGTGACTGAAGATAATAGAGAAATGTTTAAAACGCCGTGGGGTAGGGGAAGTAACATAGGAACATCAGAAGAGGAGTGTGTGGTGCCAGCCTAACATCAGAAGATTAAAAAATTAGTTGTTTTGATGAGAAGTACATGACAGCATAATAGCTTATAGATTCTGCATAGATGGCCTTGGTGGCCAAATGGTCTTTTTCACTCCTTGAACTCCAGTCCTGCCCTGGTTCAATCGACCAAAATGTATCACCTCACATTTGTCTAAATTAAACTCCATCTGCCATTCGTCAGCCCACTTGCCCAATTGATCAAGTTAATATTCTGTTCTCAGTATCATATAAGTCAAATTCAAGACAAAGAAATCAAACTGAACATCATCATTATCTCCTCAGATATCGTGGAATTACTTATAAAGAAGATAATATGACCAAATAGGGCAGAAAATGTCTAAAAAGAAAAATGATACTGAGGAGATATCAATTTACTGCAAGCATGAAGCAATCAGTATTCATTTCTGAAGGATACACTATCAGTTTATCAAGTGAAAATTAATTATTTATACATAGAAAAGATAGGCCTGTAATGCATGTGCTTAAATACTGGAAATTAAAAGATATTCCTTAGTTAAGTGATGTGGAATACTCTTGGAGAAGCTATAGAGTTATCAAGGTTTACAGCATTGAAACAGGCCCTTTGCATCAACTTGTCCATGCCACCCTTTTTTAAAAACACCTAAGCTAATCCCAATTGCCCGCATTTGGTCCATATCCCTCCATATCCATGTAACTATCTAAATGCTTTTTAAAAGACAAAATTGTACCTGCCTCTACTACTACCTCTGGCAGCTTGTCCCAGACACTCACCATCCTCTGTGTGAAAGAATTGCCCCTCTGGATACTTTTGTATTTCTCCCCTTAAACCAATGCCCTCTAGTTTTAGACTCCCGTACCTTTGGGAAGAGATATTGACTATCTAACTGATCTGTGCCCCTCATTATTTTATAGATTTCTATAAGATCACCCCTCAGGCTCCTACCCTCCAGAGAAAAAAGTCCCAGTCTATCCAGCCTGTCCTTATAACTCAATCCATCAAGTTCCGGTAGCATCCTAGTAAATCTTTTCGTACTCTTTCTAGTTTAATAATATCCTTTCTATAATGGGGTGACCAGAATTGCACACAGTATTCTAACTGTAGCCTTATTGTCTTCTAATTGTCTTGTATAATTTCAACAAGACATTCCAACTCCTGTATTCAGTGATCTGACTGATGAAACTAAGCATGCCAAATGCCTTCTTCATCACTCTGTCCACCTGTGATTCTACTTTCAAGGAGCTATGAACATGTACCCCTAGATCTCTTTGTTCTGTAATTCTCCCCAATACCCTACCATTAACTGAATAAGTCCTGCCCTGGTTCAATGTACCAAAATGTATCACCTCACATTTGTCTAAATTAAACTCCATCTGCCATTCGTCAGCCCACTTGCCCAATTGATCAAGATCCCGTTGCAATTGGAGATAACTTTCTTCACTGTCCACTATGCCACCAATCTTAGTGTCATCTGCAAGCTTACTAACCATGCTTCCTATATTCTCATCCAAATCATTAATATAAATGACAAATAACAGTGAACCCAGCACTGATCCCTGAGGCTCACCTCTAGTTTGAAAAACAATTCTCTACAATCACCCTCAGAAGCCAATTTTGTATCCATTTAGATACCTCACCCTGGATCCCGTAAGATTTAACCTTATGCAACAACTTATCATGTAGTACCTTGTCAAAGGCCTTGCTAAAGTCCATGTAGACAACATCAATTGCACTGCCCTCATCTACCTTCTTGGTTACCCCTTCAAAAAACTCAAGTTTGTGCAATATGATTTTCCACTCTCAAAACTATGCTAACTGTCCCTAATCAGTCCTTGCATCTCTAAATGCCTGTAGACCTATCTCTCAAAATATCTTCCAACAATTTACTCACCACAGATGTGAGGCTCACTGGCCTGTAATTTCCAGACTTTTCCCTGTAGCCCTTTTTAAACAAAGGCACAACATTTGCCACTCCAATCTTTAGGCACCTCCCCTGTGACTATCGATGATTCAGATATCTTGGCTGGGGAACCCACAATTTCCTCACTAGCCTCCCACAGTTTAAACCCAAGAATAGTAATCTAGATTTTTGTCAATCTTTCCACAGGTATAAATGGAAATAAATCCTTTTCAGCTTCAACTATTCTTGAGAAATATAAAATTGGGAAGGTGATTGGAGACGGGAATTTTGCCGTAGTTAAAGAATGCGTGGAACGGTAAGTTAGCTTAACATCACCAATGGAAACCTTTACAGCCTATAAGGGATCACCTCTGAGGTATTCAATCCACAGGCAAATTTGCATTCAGCACATAACTGACATCTACTTTCTGTAAGTTATAATGGAACCTCTTTCCTACAGCATATCACATACTAAATGTATACGGTTAGCCCTGTGGCAGCTGGTGCTGAGTAGTAGCATACTCATCTCAAGTCAGAAGTATGTGGATTCAAGTCCCATTCCAGAGATATATGTGCACAGTCTAGGCTAACACTTCAGTGTGATACTGAGGGAGTGCTGCAAGGCCAGAGGTGCTGTCTTTCAAGGAAAACACCAAAATAAGGATCTGGCTGCCACTTAAGTGGAGGTAACATATCTCCTGATACTATTTCAATGTAGAGGAGCGATTCTCTGTGTTCTGAGCAATGTTTAACCCTCAATTATGTGGGATTTTGCCCAGCCCAATTTGACTGCATGTCTTTGAAAGCACTTCACTGACTGTAAAGTATTTTAGAATGTACAGTGATCATGAAAGTGCTTTATAAATGAAAGTCTTTTATTAAGAGAGGAAATAGCTAACACAGGTGTTTGATGAACTGCTGGACTAAATCTCTAAAGCAGATTAAATGTGAGGTTCACCTTCTGCAGGCCGGATCTAGACAGATTGGGGTCAGGTTTGGGATTTCTGAAAATGTTAATCCCAACTTCAACTCACCCGATTTGGGTTATCAAAATTACCGAAGTAAATCCATTAATCCTCAAATCTTTCTGGTGACAAGTCCAGCGAGGGTCTAACAGTCAGGCCCAGGATTTGGATCAGGTTACTATCATATATTTTTCAGCTGTTATTTGAGGTACATTCTCCATCCTTACCAGAGGCTGTGGCTGGGTGTCAGAGCATAAGAACTAGGAGCAGAAGTAGACAATTGAGCCCCTTGAGCCTTCCTCCACCATTCAATATGATCATGGTTAATCTAATCTCGGCCTCAACTTCACTTTTCCAGGTAAGGAATTAGCACTTCCCAGCTTTGAGTTGCACCAGGCAGTCAACAGAAACAAGGCAATTTAGCCTTGTGGCTTGCATGTGTAACTCACCTGGGGTACAATAGACCTAATAAGAGACTGCCTACCCCTGCTTCTCCTACTCTGTCTCTCTTCCACTCTGTATTTATGCCACAGTGTCTGCCAAGAATATTTAACTGTTACTCTTGCAGGGGAGCTTCCAATTGGCACAACCCAGCACTTACACAGGGATTGATGGTGTTTGGTTTTTCAATCCCTGTAGCATTTGCTCCATTGATACCATCACCATCTACACTACATTTCAAAAATATCGGCAAATAGAAGGATATTAAACTCGCTCATAATATAACCTGAATATGACCTTATTTGTGATGCATTGCAGAGTCAAATGATTTCCTTGTCCAAAAAGAATGACAATGCTGCACGTACTCATGGTGGAGTTCCCAATTCACATCATCATCAAGAAAAGCTTCATGAGTTCTCTGAAAAAGTTGGCTATGTTTGCAAAGGTCACTGATTGATGGATGTTAAATTTAGCAAACTGGCTAAAACAGCCAATTATAAAGCAAAATGGCAGCTGTAATTATGCTGTTTGTTAATTCTGCAGAAATCCTAAAAGTTGCTCCTATCGTTATTGTTCTAGGAGTCCAGCTTTATTTATACATTGAGTAAAAAATATTGCAGAGAACCACACATACTCTGACATACGTTCTTTGATTTTCACTTGCAAATGCAAGAAAATGATGGGTAACAAAAAAATCAGTTGCTCCACAGTCATGATGTCTTAATGATTATTCACAACACTCCAACCAAATAACAACCCTGCAATCTCCTGGAACAATCAGAAAGTGAAATGGAAATCTCAAGATCAATTTAGAGATGACATAAATATAGAAAATTCCTCTCCAACTATGTTAGCAATTTGACCTAGTCCAGGAGACCACATTGACCATGATTCATTTCATTTGATTTTTCACCCATTTTTTGTTGTGGCTTCCACCCAAGCCTGCACCAGCTCTCTCTTAAAGAATTGCATCAAATCCACACCCCAGTAGCATTGAACTTATTCCAAGGCGATTAAGTCCTTTGTTTCTATAAAAGTGCAGTGTGGGTTAGGATGACTATACATCCCATGCCAGATTCCCTTTATTGTATCCAGCTCAGTAAGAAGTCTCACAACACCAGATTAAAATCCAACAAGTTTATTTGGTAGCAAAAGCCACTAGCTTTTGGAATGCTGCCCCTTTGTCAGTTAAGTGGGAGTTCTGTTCGCAAACGGGGCATATAAAGACACAAACTCAATTTACAAAATAATGGTTGGAATGCGAGTCTTTACAGGTAATCAAGTCTTAAATGTACACACAATGTGAATGGAGAGACCATTAAGCACAGGTTAAAGAGATGTGTATTGTCTCCAGACAGGACAGTTAGTGAGATTTTGCAAGTCCAAGCATGTCATGGGGGTTATGAATAGTGTGACGTGAACCCAAGATCCCAGTTGAGAACATCCTCTTGTGCGGTACTTGGCTATCAGTCTCTGCTCAGTGACTCTGCGTTGTCGTGTGTCATGAAGGCCGCCTTGGAGAACACTTACCCAAAGATCAGAGACCGAATGCCCGTGACCGCTGAAGTGTTCCCCAACAGGAAGGGAACATTCTTGCCTGGTGCTTGTTGAGTGGTGTTCACTCATCCATTGTCATAGCGTCTGCATGACCTCCTCAATGTACCATGCCTCGGAACATCCTTTCCTGCAGCGTATCAGGCAGACAACGTTGGCCGAGTTGCAAGAGTATGTATCGTGTACCTAGTGGATTGTGTTTTCACGTGAGATAATAGCATCAGTGTCGATGATCCGGCATGTCTTGCAGAGGTTGCTGTGGCAGGGTTGTGTGGTGTCATGGTCGCTGCTCTCCTGAAGGCTGGGTAGTTTGCTGCAGACAATGGTCTGTTTGAGGTTGTACAGTTGTTTGAAGGCAAGAAATGGGGGTGTGGGGGTGGCCTTGGCGACATGTTCATCTTCATCAATGACATGTTGAAGGCTCCAGAGATGTCTTAGCTTCTCCCCTCCAGGGAAGAACTGCGCGAAGAGGGGTACTCTGTCTGCTGTGTCCCATGTTTGTCTTCTGAGGAGGTTGGTGTGGTTTTTCGCTGTGGCATGTCGGAACTGTCAATTGATGAATCGAGCGCCACATCCTCTTCTTATGAGGGTATCTTTCAGTGTCTGGAGGTGTCTGTTACAATCCTCCTCATCTGAGCAGATCATGTGTATACAGAGGGCTTGTCCGTAGGGGATGGCTTCTTTAACGTGTTTAGGATGGAAGCTGGAGAAGTGGAGCATCGTGAGGTTATCCGTGGGCTTGCGGTGCAGTGAAGCACTGAGGTGACCGTCCTAGATGGAGATGCATGTGTCCAAGAATACAACCAATTCCTGAGAATAGTCCGTGATGAGTTTGATGGTGGGATGGAAGTTGTTGATGTCATCATATAGTTGTTTCAGTGATTGTTCACCATGAGTCCAAAGGAAGAAAATGTCATCGATGTATCTAGTGTATAGCATCAGTTGAAGGTCCTGTGCAGTGAAGAGATCTTGTTCAAACCTGTGCATGAAGCTGTTGGCATATTGAGGTGCAAATTTGGCCCCTATGGCTGTTCCGTGTGTTTGGATGAAGAACTGGTTGTTGAAAGTGACTGCTCGACAATTATCAGGCAGGAGTGTTCTCTTCCTGTTGGGGAACACTTCAGCGGTCACGGGCATTCGGCCTCTGATCTTTGGGTAAGCATTCTCCAAGGTAGCCTTCATGACACATGACAATGCAGAGTCGCTGAGCAGAGATGGATAGCCAAGTTTCGCACACAAGAGGACGGCCTCAACCGGGATCTTGGGTTCATATTGCACTATGTGTAACCCCCATGACTTGCCTGGACTTGCAAAATCTCAGTAACTGACCTGTCTGCAAACAATACACACCTCTTTAACCTGTGCATAACGCTCTCTCCACTCACCTGTAAGGACACACATTCCAACCATTATTTTATATATTGAGGTTGTGTATTTATATGCCCCGTTTTTGAACAGAACTCCCACTTACCTGATGAAGGGGCAGTGCTCCGAAAGCTAGTGGCTTTTGCTACCAAATAAACCTGTCAGACTTTAACCTAGCGTTGTGAGACTTCTTATTGTGTTTACCCCAGTCCAATGCCAGCACCTCCACATCATTGTATCCAGCTACCAGATTCACTCCTTCAGTTTGGAAGCCTGTGTTAAAAGCTATGCCATAATCTGCTGATTTTCAGGACCTCTTTCAGAACAGAAGGGGTTGTTTGTATATTTATCCCACATTTGATATTGAGGTCTTGCATATACAGCCATTTTCAGGGTTATCTTCAGGCTCTTCCAATGAAGATTTTGGATCTCTGACAAGAGTGTTTGATTTTAATCTGTGATTACAGGTCCAGTGCTGGAGTTCCCAGAAATTCCCAGCAATTTCCTTTTCAAAGGGATATGAATTGCTAATACATAGCGGGGTTGCATCTGCAATCTGAGAATCCCAGCAGTGAGCCAGACTTGCAGTTAGAAAGCTGCACTAATGGGAGGCGCAGCAAAAAAAATCTGCATTTTGGAAGTGTACAACCAAAGAATCACTCCTTGTATGCAGAATTTTAAACAGAACTTTCTCACATTTACCGGTCGGTTGAAGGTTGGCTTCTATTCACACAGCGACACAGCTATCAGAAATTCACGTAAGCTTGAGCGCAACAAGGCTAAGTTATGAGTTCTTGCACAATCAGAGCTTCTCATCCTAGGAGTCTTTAATGCCAAGCCCAAAGTGATACAAGCACATAGACGCTATATGCACAACTGGCCAGCATCTGCCACGTGGCTGGTGGACATGTGTGCGTGCCTTTAATGGCCAACTGATGGGCATCCTGAGTTTTGTGGAATTTTCCAGAGTCAGCAAGGTGAGGGTACTAAGGGACTGAACTTCAAAGATGGTTGCATGAGCAGGTGTTATTGGGTGTCTGGGAGTGTACAACATGTCCAAGAAACAGTCTTTTGATGAAATGTTTTTCAATGATAATGTCCTGATGATCCAATTGTTAACCAAGTAGTAGGGGAAAGGAAAGGGGTAATAGTTTTGACAGAAGGAGGCCCAGAAGTATATGAAATGCTCAAGAATTTGTTGTCCCCTATAAAGCCAAAGACAGCACAAAGGCACAGAGATTAGCATTGCTGCCTCATAGCACCAAGGACCGGTTCAATTCCTGGCTTGCACATTCTGCACGCATTTGCTTGTGTTTCCTCCCACAGTCTGAGAGATGTTCTGGTTAGGTGCATTGGCCATGCTAAATTCTTCTTCAGTGTACCTGAATAGGTGCCTAGTGCGGTGACTAGGGGATTTTCACAGTAGCTTCACTTGCAGTATTAATGTAAGCCTACTTGTGACACTAACAAATAAACTTAAATAATGGGTGTCACAGTGGTTAGCACTGCTGCCTCACAGTTCCAGGGACCTGGGTTGGATTGCTGGCATGGGTCACTGTGAGGAATTTGCACGTTCTTCCTGTGTATGCGTGGGTTTTCTCCGGGTGCTCTGGTTTCTTCCCACGGTCCAAAGATGTGTGAGTTAGATTGATTGGCTGTACTAAATTGTCCATTAGTGTCCCAGGATGCGTAGGTTAGAGGGGTCAGCAGGATAAATATATGGGGTTATGAGGTTAGGGCCTTGTTGTTGGTGCAGACTTGATGGGCCGAATGGACTCCATCTGCACTGTAGGGATTATATTCTATGATTTGAACATGCTATGGTGGATATTTTGTGCTGCTGTTCAGTGTATCTTAGCAAGGAGGTTCAGAATGATTCTAATCTGCTGTGCTTCACGCATCACACTGCGGAGAGGACAAGAGCTGCAGGAAGAGGAAGGTGCAAATGTCCAGCATCTGAGGAGGTGGAGAAGGAAAAGCCAAATGTGGCCATGATGCTTGAATTGCTCACCTGACTGCCAGCAAAGCTTGTAACTCTCTCATATTGGCACAGTTCAACTAATCTGAGGTTCTGCAATCACAAATCTTCTTCCCTGCTTCCACCCAACACAAATCATTCTGACAGTCAAAAGCTCAACCATCACATTTACGCCCCTTATTCATCTTCCAATCTGACCATGCCATTGTCCTTTAGGATGCTGTCCATTTGGGACTCAGCATGCAACAAAGTAGATTACTGGGGAATGAAGAGGTCAAATGAAGTGTTTGATTTATTTAAACAAGCCTAGACAAACCAAATATTTTGACACAAACATAAGTGAATCGTCTTGTGTAACGAAAAGGTCTTATCTGTTTTCTATTACTTCTACATGGAGCAAGCCCTGTAGTTTCAGCCAAGCTGGAGACAGGCTATCTGCTCTCCTGTTCACAGCTGAAATGCCTGTTGCGGGTGCCCTCTCGATTTTGGAGCTCATGAAGGTTCATCCAGAGACTGCCCCAACTATAGCGTTCTGGGATGGATCCACTCACTGGGGCACAAAGCTGCCTGTGACTGAGGAGGCAAGCAAGGGATGAGAACTGTGAACATTATGAACAAAGTCCCAACTACCCTTTTCCCTTTCTCCATTTTCTGTCGCTCAACTTTCCTGCTCATCGTAGGTCATTGAAACTGTCTACAGCTGCAAAGGACTGCACACGGCGTCAGTCTTCTAGTTTCGTCTGAGCGGCTGGCCTCTTCCTCCCGTCTGAGAAAAACGGAATTTCCCTTCCGGCCTTCACTGGCTCCATATCAATTTCTGAGAACCAGTGCTGGGGGAGAGAGGCAACCTTCCCACACCTTACTGTCATTTTTTTTCCTCACCCTTTTAAAGAAATGTGGATGCAGCCATTCTGATCCCTGCTAGGGTTCCATTACATAAAAATTTTACCATTAATGGGTGGTATGTCCTCAGCACACCCACACTCCGCTTTAGTCGGCAAACACATAAGTTCTACAGCTAAAATAAACAGGCAAAGTTGTTCTCAATTTGCTGTGAGCAGGTCCCATAAAATAAAACGCTGCCCATAAAGTCTATTTATAATGGGAGGTGTGAAGAGTCCAACAGCCTTCAACTTCATAGCTAAACAGAACATTATGGGGGCGATTTTCCCAAGAAAAAAACAAAGTGGGAAAACAGGAGATTCCTGTACAGAGTCCATGAGGGGATTCACTTTGAGGGGAACAAAGAACAACACAGCACGGGAAACAGGCCGTTAGGCCCAATGAGCCCGCGCTGCCATTTTGACATTGAGTCCCTTCTCCACCCATGACCGTTGTCTATGCTTATGGCATTCCACATTGAGGGAAGACTAATTTAGGGACAATTTGTTATACCAGTCAGCCTAAGAGCACATCTTTGGGGTGTGGGAGGAAAGCGGAGCACCCGGAGAAAACCCACGCAAGCACGGGGAGAATGCGCAAACTCCCGCAGACACTGGCCCAAATCCATGTATCTGCACAGCAAACAGTGATAGTCACTGAGCTGTCATGTTGCCCAGCATCTGGTCCAGTTTAAGCGTACACTAACGACGTGAAGCACTAGGCTACTCTCGAAACATCCAAGAGCAGCCCTCACACAACCCATCGCATGTATGTCCCTTGTTGGACAACAAGGCAGACTGAAGCACCTGTGGATTAAAAAAGAAAAACATCAATAACATGCACATCCTTATACAAACATTCAAGGGAAAGCTCAAAAGTAGAACAAGTGAACCAGAAAATATATGTTGGAAGGTCCATAGGAATCAATTGATTCCCAGGGACATCCCAAGGCTCCTGAACCTTATTTAAAACAGTCTCCTATATCCCTCCATCTCCGTCCCACTCATGTGCCTATCTAAGTAATTCTTAAACAACTCCAGCGTGCCTGCCTCCACCACCTTGCTTGGCAGAGCATTCCATACCCCCACTACCCTGTGTGTGAAAAACCTCCCTCTAACATCCGAATTATACCTCGCCCCCCTCACCCTAAGCCCATGGCCCCTCATAATGTGCATTTCCAATCTAGGAAAAAGCTGTCCACTGTTTATGTATACCCCTCATAATCTTATATACCTCTATTAGATCTCCCCTCAGTCTCCATCTTTCTAGGGAAAACAGCCCCAATTTGCCCAATTTTTCCTCATAACCCAGTCCTTGCATACCATGCAGCATCCTGATAAACCTCTGCAGTCTCTCCAGGGTCTCCACGTCTTTCCAGTGGTAAGGCAACCAGAACTGGACGCAGTACTCCAAATGCGGCCTAACCAATGTTCTATACAACTGCAACATTAGACTCCAGCTCTTGTACTCTATACCCCTTCCTGTAAAGGTTAACATACCATAAGCTTTCTTCACAACCTTCTCCACCTGTACTGCCACCAACGAGCCCTAATCTCACCTGAGAGGCCAGCATCAGCGTACTGAATGGGCCACTGTGCATGTGTGCCAATCACTAGCCTCCCGATGGCTTCCCCAATCATCCCCCCCATTCCCCTCCATCAAAGGCCAGTCCTAATCGCCCACCCGCCTCCCTAATGCGCAGCGGTTCCCACCCCCCCGGACTGCCAGATAGTCAGTGCCAGGAAGCCAAGGGGCACCCCTTGTCCCCAACCTCCCAAGGAGCCTCATTGGCCTCTGCCCCTGCCAACAAAGCCATCATGTCTGGTCCTCGTTGATGGGGACCAGCTTTAACCCCACCTCCCAACAGAGGGGGAGGCATTAGCGAACCCAGATGATACCATCCTGGGCTTGCTAATGAATTTAAAATTCAGATTCAAATATGGTAATCAACCTCATGCTGATTTCTGGCAGGAGGCTGACTACATTTTAAAAACACGGCCTGGGAAAATTGCAATATCCCGGATGTCGATCGTGAATCTCACTACAGCATCCCTGCTGACATTTTCCAGCCCGTTGTGTTGCTCAAGCAGCGCAGTGGGCCGCGAGAATCACACCCACTGACTTCGGGTAAATAAAAACACATAGCTAGTTTGTGAAATTTCCACAAATATGTTGGTGTGAAAATCTTCCCACAAAATGACATAATTGATTGTCATAACTGTTCTTCGTGATGATGCCGAAGCGAGGCAACTTCTTGCAAGCTGGGTACAGCATACCTTCTAATTCTATCTTTTACTCTCATTCTATGCTTCAAAACTTTATTCTAACTCTTGTAAACCCTCTAACAATGCTCTAATTCAATCTTTTGTGTTTCATTCTGCACTCTCCTCTGTGAATGATATGCTTTGTCTGTATAGCACACAAGAAAAAATACTTATCACTGTATACTAAAACGTGATAATAATTAAATAATTCCCTATTGATTAGCGATCATAGATCAAAAGCTAAAATAAAAGCAAAACACTGGAGATGCTGGAAATCTGAAATAAAACAGAAAATGTTGGAAAAATGCAGCAAACCTGGCAGCATCTGTAGGGCGAGAAACAGAGATAATGTTTTGAGTCCAATGTGACTCTTCGTCAAAGTTTTTATTAGTAACTGTTGGTTTGCAATGAGCCAGACCACAAAACATACCAATATGAAAATATTTGTGCTGATTCCTGAGATAAAAATAATAATGTCAATATATGCTTGATAAGAGAGGGCTAAGATACCACTTTGAAAGAGAAAAAGTATCCATCTAATTTTGGCGTGTGAAAATTATATTGCTGCTTCTTTACCTGTATTTCATTTAGATCCAGTGGCAAGGAGTATGCACTGAAGATAATCGATAAGGCCAAATGCAGTGGTAAGGTAAGAAGTTTTCCTGTTGTAAACTGTTTTTATGTCATTTGATTAAACTCTGGAATGTCTGATTGATATCATCATGCAGTAATACAAGTGGTGCTAAGTATGGAATTGGCACTATCTGTACATCAAAGTGCATCGAAAGTAGGCAGTTACTGAGCTATGGGTCGCCTGGAACATTTTTGATCCCCTTTGAGAGTAGGAAGGGAATTACCAATATTTTTGCCCTACATGGGGAGGCTGTGGCACAGTAGTATTCTCACTGGATGAGTAATCCAGAGCCCCAGCATAATGCAGTGGGGGTATGAGTTCAAACCCCATCATGGCAATTGGTCAAGTTTGAATTCAATGAATATCTGGAACTGAACGTCCAGTGATGACCATGAAACCACTGTCAATTGCTGTAAAAAATCTGGTTCACTAATGTCCTTTAGGGAAGGAAATATGGAGTCCTTACCCAGTCTGGTATGCATGTGACTTCAGACCCACAGCAATGTGGCTGACCCTTAACCGCCCTCTGAAATGGTGCAGAGACCACTCAGTTAAAGGGCAATTAGGGATTGGCAATAAATGCTGGCCCAGCCAATGGTGCTCGCATCTCATGAAAGAATAAAAAAATTGGCCTGAGTAGTTCTTGTTTTTATTTCTCATGCTCATTTGAGGCTCATCTAATAATACATCCAGATTGAAGTCTGAGCAAACGAGAAACCAATTAGCTTTTTCCAGAAATCAGTGATCATAATTTCCCAATTATTGTTCGTTCCATTTGCTATCAAACATTGTTGTTTGACGAGATTTATTCTTATGGCTTTCCAAGTGAATTAATAATTTTGTTCCTAAACAATCCAGACAGAGAGGGACAATAAGATTGATCCCAGGTGTAAAGAGAATGAGCTATGAGGAAAGAGTAGAGACATTTGTGCTTCATAATATGGGCAATATATCTCACTACCTAAAACACTAAATATTGCAGACAGCAAGGTAAACAATGGTTGGGAATTTCCTCAGTGCTGTTACTGCTTAGCCACCATAACTTTAGTGGAGTAATGAATAAACCTCACATAAATGGGTCTTTTGTCACGTTTCTAGTTAAATTTGAGCAACTAGGCCAGCTTCAAGTAAATTTACAGCTATCGTTTCTGGGAAATAGGGCCAGAAGACATAAGTTGAGATAAGTGCAAAACAAAACTTTCAAATATAGAAAAGGGGACTGGGAAACAGTAGATAGTATTTTAAAGAGGCACCGCAAGGTCAACGGCTTGAATCGTCTACTTTTGTGAAGTATAACTTGTGATTCTATATCAAGAAGAGCTTTTTACTCAAAAAATGAAAAATATTTTGCTTAATCTACCAGGCAGGATACCAGAACAGTGAATTTTGTTCAGAAGCAGTTGAGAGGAGACAGTTGATTAAACAACTGAAAATATTTGGGGAAACTTTGATCGTGCTTCTAGATCCTTTGCTCACTGGGGAATGTATATCGCAAATTCAGATGTGCACACACCAACATTGTGCCAATATGCAATCTGAGCAGGCAGTGTATACTGTATACAAAAGAAAAATACTGTGGCGACTGGAAATCTGAAATCCAAACAAAAAGTGCTGGGATTACTCAGCA
This sequence comes from Carcharhinus amblyrhynchos, assembly GCF_965287045.1. Taxonomy (NCBI): domain Eukaryota; kingdom Metazoa; phylum Chordata; class Chondrichthyes; order Carcharhiniformes; family Carcharhinidae; genus Carcharhinus; species Carcharhinus amblyrhynchos. The sequence continues at coordinate 133,247,089 of NC_137324.1, read as the reverse complement.
ACAAAGGCTGCATTGATGGAGAGAGAAACAGGAGTGGGAATTCTCCAGCCTCCCAGCCATGTTTCTCAACATTGGGAAGTGGTGCACGTTCACTGGCGGCAGGATTCTCTGGTTCTGCTGCTGTCAATGCGATTTTCCATTGATGTCATCCCATTCCACCAGGAACCCTATGGGAGGGGTGTGCTGCAAGCAGGACTGGAGAATCCCACCAGCGTGAACAGCCAGAGAATTTCCCTCTAAGCTTAACATTTCAGGTCAATGTTTTTTCATCAGATCTGGAAAATGTTAGAGATTTAATAGAATTTAAGTAAGTATAGAGACAGGGAAAGTAAGGAGTGGAGGGGAAAGAAAGGGAAGATCTATGATAGAATGGGAAGCAGGAAAGATTAAATGACAAAAGGGGTGATGGAAGGAAAAATAATGTAGTAATGGGATAAAAAAAAGAATTGATAATGACCATAGCAGAATCATTTATTTTCAAAAAAAAGTGATAAAATGGTTATGATCTGAAATTGGTGAACTCTGTATTGAATCTGGAATGTTCTAAAGTAACTATATTCATGAGATAAGGTATTGGTCCTCAAACCTCTTGTGGAGCTTCATTGGAAGAGTGCAGGAGGCCAAGGACAGGGAGGTCAGAATAAGAGTGGATGGAGCACTAAAATGACATCATATGGACAGTTAGGTTCATGCTTGCAGACTGAATAAAGATGTTCTGCACAGCAACCAACTTGGTAATGGCCAGTTCAGAATTGATTGCATTGTGACCAGTGAGTACAGAGTGCTACTTTGAAAGAAGTTTATTGAGGAGTATTTGGGGCCCTGGAGGTTGATACGGTAGGATGTAAAACTGCTGGAGTAACATTCCTGTGCTTGCATGTCATAGTTACAGTTGTAGGGAAGGGACCTGAGTGGGACTATTACAAACACTGTAATATTAGTAATATCTGAACCACTTAGTATGAAATCATGCAGAAATTATTATCTGGAGACATACTGGGCTTGGGTAGAGGTTTTCAGTACAAGGCTGAACAGGGACAGTGACAGATAGTGGAGATAATAGGGCATTTCTGAGCAGAGTGTAAAGTCATTTTGGGATAGCCTATCCTTCATTTTTATTTGAAATATAGCTTAGTGAGAATGGGCAGAATCTTCCTTGGCCCCACTGAGGCAAGGTTAGAGATAAGAGGCAGCCATTGTCCCGACATTTGCCAAGCTCCCCACTAAGAGAAGAGTGCAGTAGGTTCCTTGAGATTGCCTCCTGGTGGCATGTTGGCGTACCATCAACACCTGCTCGCAATCCTCCCATCGAACCTTCCAGTTGCACCAACTACCTCAAGAAACCGTAACCGGACAGCGAGCAGGTCTCCAAAAAGAATGTGACACCACTGGGGTCAGAACCCACGCTTGGTGTTAGCAGCAGAGACTGTTCAATGGTGCTGAGATTCTGCTCATTGTGGCTAGTTATTTTCAGTAGTCAGCATTGAGAATGAACAAGTGATTCTGAATGTGCCTTTATCTCACTGATCTTTTCAGGACATCTTGGTGCCTTAGTTTATTGTTTGCTTTAAATATGTTTCCACTTCTGAATGATTAGGCTCATGACAGCATTTCACCCATGGGTGCCAGGCTCCCTTTCATATCGTGCTCAAGTAGGCATTTTTCATTCATGAGCCAAGATAGAGAGTGCCAGCCTGGTGCGCAAAGCATAAGGAGTTACAGCAAAATAGGACAACTCAGAACTGATTGGATAGATATTTTCATTGCAAATCGTAGATTGATGTAACATTAAGGAAAAGCAGCTTCACCTTGGTGTGAATTGAATATGGAACCTGGCTGCTTCCTCCTAAATTAAGCGTGGTTGTATTATTTTGGATCTTAAGATTACTTTGTTGCTGTAAATGAGATTGCTACTGTGATTCGATTTTTAGGAGCACTTGATTGAGAATGAGGTGGCAGTGCTGCGGAGGGTTAAACATCCCAACATCATCATGTTAATTGAAGAAGTAGACACACCAACAGAACTCTACTTGATAATGGAATTAGTCAAGGTAAGAGGTCCAAAAGATGTTGGAAATGAATGCTGTGAGGAAAAAATAAAATCCTGTAAATTCATTAATCCAAAGGCAAGCTTTCCTTTCCAAGGCAGTAAATTTGTTGTATTGCAAGCCTCACCCCTTCCCTAAAATAGCAACAGTTCACCTTGCTACTTCTGCAAGAGTTGGCTATGACTGGATGAGCAGGGTTAGTGTTCAAGTCAATGTTAATGTGAAAGCTGAAAGTTAAATTAGTTGGTGACACTTTTGGTACATGCGTCAGAAGCCTGGGCCCGAAGCTCCACCCAGTGGGACCTAGGGCCTCACTTCACCAGTCACTCCAGCTCTATTTTGGTTGGTGACAAAAATAGCACAGGGAAGGTTGGTGCTGAATGAGAGGGGACATAAGAACATAAGAAATGCACAGGCTGTCAACAATCTGCAGTTTTGATGTGGTGCAAAGGTTAACTTTTTCTGCTCCTGGCTCTACGTTAAAGCAAGTTAAAAACCAAAACAAAATGATCATTTTCGTGAACACAGTGGCTCCTGTAACCCTGGTCAGGTTGCAGAAGTACCTTGAAAAGGGGGCGTTTACCTGGCATATGATCCACTCAGTGTACTGAATTTCAGAGTGGGTTCACAAAGCAGCCATTAAACCCTTTGTTATTGTATGCAAGGAGACTCAGGTCTGTTTATGACAGCTCCCAGAAATGCTGAAGAATTGCCCAACTCAGTATGACCTCAAGCATTGTTCAACATCATTTGGGCATCGAATATAGCTTTGCTGAATTGGTTATTCCCCCGTTCCCCACCATCTAACACACAGTGGAATCCAATTTCACTCCACACGCACACACACTGTCCATCCCCCTTCTAATAACCAACTCTTTCATTAGCCATGTACAGAGGGTTACTTTAAAAGAAAGGAATCATGGTTGTTGCCTGGGAAGTGAACATTGACCTACATGATCTGTTACTGCCTACTTAGGCATAATGGAGTGATCCTCTTCTTGTTTCTAAAGGCTATCCTATCATAATATGGACCCAGATATACATTTGAGTGTTGATAATGCACATAACTCTTGGTAACATTTGGAAGGAATTGGAGACAATAAACATTCAGTGCTGTGGTCAACTCCCCATTGTCAGCATTGGCTTCAGATTTATTGATTCCAGCAAAAAATACACCTTAATCCTAGTATCCCTGGTGAATCAGAGCTAACAAAGGTATTTATTCCCTTTCGTGATAAAAACAAAATGCTGATGCTGGAATCTGAAAGAAAAACAAAGTGCTGGAAAATCTCAGCAGGTCTGACAGCTTCTGTGGAAAGAGAGTTGAACTAACATTTTGAGTCTGGATGAGTCTTCCCTGTTTATATCCTTACACTTGCCCTCCTTTCTGTAAGACTGAATATCAGCAATCAATTCCTGGTGCAGGTGAAAAGGATTGTCCATCCTTTTTAATCTGTCTATAAAAACTTAATTAGACCAGAACACAGAAACCGGTACCCATTTTCAGAATCCACGTTGCAGTAATGAAAGAAAATCCAGCAGTGCAGCTTTAATTATTAAAAGCCTGAAAGCATTGTTTTTTTTCTGTTTTATCTGGGCAGGCTGAATATATAACACATTCCTGGTCAGAACATTGGACAGTTGTGCTTTAAGATAATTGCTGTTAATGTACACAAGGTTCACAGTCTTAATGGGATTCTCTCACATTTTGTACAAAAGTGTGATGGCTGGCTGGAAAATTCATCCTCAACTCATGGACCCTATAGTTGTGAAACTGTGATTTTATCTAGAGTTTGTGTGTTGGAATGCAGTACGGAAGATGAGGCGTGGATGTCAGTCCATCACGAATTTCTCAGTTTTGGAGCTTCTGTGTCACTCTATTGGGACAGAGATTGCATTGTATAAAACTAACACACACATGGTCAATGTAATCCAATCCCCAGATTTAGGTTTGGAGACAATTTGAAATATATTGGCTTTCTTTATTGGCTCCAGCATGTTTCCTTTCTTCTTTTTCCCAAATCTTTTGCTGTAGAGCATGTAACAATTTTACTTCTTAACAATACTGATGGAAGATTCGATCCCAATAATTAAATACAATATTTTGCTTTGTGATTTTAAATTTGGAACCACAAAAATCTACATATCAAACTAAGAAAAGGTTGTTTTTAAAAGGTCCACACTGAACCTCAGCACATACTTCAAAGCTGTTTACTGGAAAATTAAGGTGAAAATGTAATTGTATCCATCAATCAAAAACCATCACTAATAATGTATTGGCAATCAAACATTACCTAAGGGAATGTCATGTCTGTTAACTGACAACAACTGCATATATCTCATTAAAGACATCTATTAAAAAGGAGTTATAAATATCATAGTTGTACGCATGTTGGAATTTTAAGTGTCGCCTTCAAGATCTAATGCTTATGTGTTCAATTATATGCTGGATTTTTATTGCTATCTTCAATTTCTATCACAAGATGCCCAGGGCAGAATGAAATATATTATTCTAGTGTTGCATAGTAATGAAAATGAACACCAGCCTTTGAATAATACTCATTTTTTAATCTCTATTATTAATGAATGAAATGAGTCCTGTGTACCTCTTCAATTATAAAGAGAAAAGGGCATTTCAAAAATAAAAGAAGCAATGTATATTCACTGTGTAGCTCCTAAACTGTGCAATAGCTAAACCTCTGTCAATTACATCACCAGCTCAAGTCTGCTTATTTATCCACACTCTTCAGTTGCCTCCCATTGTACAGAAATAAGATTTGAAAATTCAGCCTGACCAACACTGAATGAAACTACTCCTTCCATGATTTAGAAATGAGAATCCTAATTTGGATCTGGGCTGTCAGTATATACCGTCACTAAAATTGTAATCTTCCTCACTTAGAATTCACATTTAGATTCATTTTCTGATTACATTCCATCTGAAATCTGAACTAGATTCTGGCTGTGACCTGCAGTACTCAACTAAGTTCAGATGGAGTGCATTCCTTGAAGGGCACAAATGAAAGATGCTGTTTAAAACATGGAAATCAAAATTATCTTTTGAACCTGCATTCCTGAGTAGTTTTTGTCAGTGTTAGCTCCAGAAATATTTTACTAATTAAATGAGTTACACTCTTTGGACTGAAAATCAGTAGGTGCCCCAGTCCTACATATGTGTCAAGATATCAGGGGAATTGCTCAGGGTGAGATTAAGCTTGAACAGGGTTGAGAAATAGATAATATCACCTGCTTGTGGACTGATTGGCGATATCATCCAAAAGTACAACATTGCTTTTCACATGACGCTGATTGTTCTACCTCACTCCCATTTCTCTCAACTCCACTGTTGCTAAATTGCCAGTATTGGATGAGCAGAAATTTCCTCCAGTTAAATATTGGGAAGACTGAAGACATTGTTTTGAGGCCCAGTTTCAAACTCTAACTCCTAACTACCAATGCCATCCGTCTCCCTCACAAAACTGTGATTAAAGCAGTCTGCTTGTAACCTTAGTGTCATATTTGGCCCTGAGATGACCTTCTGACAGCTTTTTATTCATGCCATCAGCAAGATCGTCTATTTCCATCTGCATGACTCTGCCAATTTTCCACATCTGCTGCTAAACATTCATTCATCTCTTTAGTACCTCTAGACTTTTCTTCAGGCTGCAAGTCTCCTACATTATATCCTCATTAAACTTGAAGCCACCCAAATCTCTGCTGCCCTTGTCTTAACTTAGACCAATTTCCATTCCCCTATCATCCCTAAGCTAGCTGACCTACATTGGCTCCCAGTCAAACAATGTGTTGACTTTAAAATACTCATCATTGTTTCAAATCTCTCCATGGCTTCTCCCCTCCCTATCTTTGTAATCTCCTCCAGACCCACAATCTTCTGAAATATCTGCACTTAGCTAACCCTGGCCTCTTGAGCATTCCCATTTAATTGCCCTACCATCAGCGGTTGCACCTCCAGTGCCAAGGCCATAAGGTGCAGAATTCCCCCCTTAAAGCTGTCCTCGCTTTCCCCTTTTAAGACACTTATTAAACTTATATCCTTGCCCAAGTTTTATTTGTCTGATGTAACATCTACTTTCAAGCTTGTCTAAAATCTAGAGAACTATTGAATACTAGAACACCTGCTCCCCCAAAAAAATTGTTTGATTGACAGCTCAGGCTCTCTGACCTTTAATATCAATTTCACAATATCTGTGTACAATAGCCTTTGTAGTTCCCAGTCTAAATTCTGCCGTTTCCTGTGCATTCTTGTTGAAGCTACTGTGGGAGTGCACCACTAGTTCATTGGATTTTCAACTCCAAAATTTATTTTACTCTACCTTTGCTATAATGGCTTGTGTCTACCTTGTCAGTTTGTTAATGTTTCTTTCACTTTCCTGGCAGGGTGGAGATCTGTTTGATGCCATTACATCATCAACTAAGTATACAGAGCGAGATGCCAGTGCAATGGTATACAACCTGGTTTCTGCACTCAAGTATCTGCACAGCCTCAACATTGTGCACAGAGACATCAAGCCAGAGAACTTGTTGGTATGTTATTCATTTTGGAGGGAATATTTAGCAGATGATTTAGTTCCTGTAATGTCGCAAGTATCTAGTGAACAGCAAAATATCAGTGTTCGTTTCAACTGTAATGGATGCAGTGTGCAAAGTATGGCCCATTTATATGTCAATGATTATTATAACCCATGTAACAAAAAGGAACCCAAAACCAATTTTTCTTAATAAAATTGTCTTACGTTTGTTGTATGACTCTGATTTGCATCTTCTTGCAAAGTTGATTCCTGCCTGAAATAGGCAGATGCGCCCAGTTGTTTGTCCAAAATATCCGACTAAAATGGCGACTGTTGTAAGTGACCCAGCACCACTTTCAGGTCACTGTTGTACCATTTACACCAGGCAGCCATAGATAGAATTGGCCATAGATACAATTTCCCCAATTTATCCACACTCCTATTCTGCATTGGTGATGGAGGGAGTGAATATTTAAGGTAATGGATGGGGTGCAAATCAAGTGAGCTGCTTTGTCCTGGATGGTACCATGTTTCTTGAGTGATGTTGGAGCTGCACTCATACAGCCAAGTGGGGAATATTCCATCACACTACTAACTTGTGCCTTATGGATGGACAAACTTTGAGGAGTGAGAAACTGAGTTACCTGTTGCAGAATTCCCAGCCTTTGACCTGCTGTTGTAGCCACAGTATTTATATGATTGGTCTAGTTCAGTTTCTAGTCACTGGTAATCACCAGCGCATCAGCATTGGGGAATTCAGCGATGGTAATGCCATCGAATGTCAAGGAGAGATGGTTAGATTCTCTCTTTTTGAAGATGGCCATTGTCTGGCACATGTGTGGTATGAATGTTATTGTTTATTATAAGGGGAATGGAATATGAAAATCCCTACCCAACCTCTTTGATATTCCTGCTGTCTTGCTGTAATCACAGGCTTGAATACCTCTTAGGTAAGCCTGCAGCTTCTTGTCATGCATCTCTTGACATTCTCCAAAGAGCTCTTCAAAGCACTTGACACTGGCTCATTATGAACTGCAAACTGATTTGCTCAATTTGACTGCTTCACTGGCCTTTCCACTCGATGTACCCACTCCTAATCTCCTTCCTGTCCAATCCACCCTGCTGACCCTGTGGACCCTGCTAGCAGATCACCTCTCACTTATTATAGTTCATTGCAATGCCATCATTGCTGAGGGACAATGACACCTTTCTCCTTAATGAAGCCTCTTTGCCTGTCTATATCTTTCACCACGTGCAACATGAAAACAATCACCTCGATGTTATGGCACTTGTCACCAGATCACACCTTAAGAACATAAGAAATAGGAGCAGGAGTAGGCCATCTAGCCCTTCGAGCCTGCCCCGCCATTCAATAAGATCATGGCTGATCTGTCATGGCTTAACTAGCTGTGATTCTAACACTTTCTCCTCCTTTGAGCAGCTCAGCTTGTTCCACTCCTCTCACTTAAAATAATCATTCTCTGCCATTGTCCAAGTGCCAATCAAAATTTTGTCTGAAAGACCTTTTCACTGCTTTCCTCCCTGCGCCTCCGTGATTGCAGCCTCCATTTCAATTCATCTTGTTCTCTCTCCTCTTGAGTTCAACTACCTCTTATCCTCCCTTAATCGCTCTCTGTATGTGAACCCATCAACCCATACTTACGATCACACCCTTCACCTTGTGGTCTTGTTGCTCCTATCATTTCAATCACAGATAAGGCCATCCCTGATCACTTTCTTGTATCACAGACCGCTCACATTCCAACTTCACTCCTCAATCCTGTTCCCTTCTCTATCCATCCCTGGAAATACTATCCCCCAATTCACTTACAATTATGCCTTCAAAATCCCAACTGTAGTGTTTGTCGTCGCTCTCCACAACATTTCTGCAGTTATTAATTTACTCAGTCATGCCCTATCTTCCATCTTTGATGCTTTGGCCCCCTATAAAACCATTACACTCTCTTACCCCGGCCATTCTTCCTGAACTGGCCCATACCTCCACTTCCATACCTAAAGGTATGACTTGAACAGATATGGTGAACATCTAGTTAAGCCTTTCATTGCCAGATCTGACTTGGCCAAATAAAGCACCATCGGATTCTGCCCTCATCTGTTAAAGCTGCTTATTATTCCAGGATAAGGAGGCTCTTGTGGCACAGTGGTGGGTGCCTCTACTTGTGAGCCAGAACCTTTGGGTTCAAGTCCTACTCCAGGACTTGACGGCCGTATAGGTTGAGAATGCAGTTGTAAATCCAATGACAGGCGGTAAAAGCAGGAGACATTCCTTGTTAGCCATGTAATGGGAGGAAATTGGATCTTCTACCATTACTATCATTAGCTCCAGGTTACAACATATATGCCAGAGGAACAAAGTTATGGGTGGATGCTGTTGGCTGGGTGACTAGCAAGGAACAGATCACTGCTAACAACACCGCATTCAATGCCCTTTCTGACTGGGTGGATTCAGAACCTGCCTCTTTCCCCAACCCTAATTTTGTTTTTAATTTCATTCCTGTCCTTTCTGTAGTATTTTAAGTGTACTGCAGTAGTAAGCTATTGGGCATCAGACATTTTATTTTTGCCTTATCCTACTCTCCATGCTCTTTCACATCCAGGGGGTGGAGGGGTTGTTTGGGGGCAGGGTGTCTAGATTTCGGGGTCACCAGTAGAGAAAAAACAAGTATGCTGCTGACAGTTTGCTGAGGTGTTTGTACTGTGTTGAACCTTTCGCAATATTGGAAAAATTATTGCTTGAATCCCAGGAATAGATTTGTTTTCACTTTGAAATTATAGATTGCAATCTCAAAACACCAGCAAAAGCCCCAGAATCCCTTTCAATTTTGACTTTTTTCAATCACTATAAACCACTGATAGCGCTTGCCATTGATTTTCTGCCCAGTTACTGTACATTTATATGGACAAAGCAGCTGCAGGGATCTCAGGTCATTCTAGAAAATAATTGCAGGCTTCCTTAGACAGCTTTAAGATATCTTGACATTTAACACTATCCCAGCTGTGAGAGTCCCATCCTGGATCCTTCCATTTCAACGAAGTAAACAGCCCTGCCCATGATTTCTACCACACAATTCAACACTTCATATTATTTGTTAGCATTCATATCAGTTCCAGGTTCAGTTAGTTGCAAACTGCATTGCCCACTGGTTCTAATATTTAAATGGAGCATGCAATGTACAAGCATGCAACACTGAGAAATTTGTAGTTTCTGTTTTCATTATTCTCCTTGAGAGTAATCCTTAATGGGTGAGGGAAACATTTGGAAATCTTGACTTTATTAGATTGTAATTGAAAAGCTTAGGAATCAGAGTATAATTTGCACAGGCGTTCTTGCCCTGCAGCTCCAGTGGAAGATAGGCAGCAGCCCGCGCGGAAACAGCGGTAATATCTATTTACGCCATTCTGTAGGATTTCTGCTGATCATCTGCCAAAGTTACAGGGCCCAGGTTAACAGAAGGGTAATTGCAAAACTATGCCATCTGCTGCAGGGCAACTTTCTTCCTTCAGTGTTCATGTGAGAAACTGCTGTTTCTCCCTCAAATGCCTTGAGTGATATGGTGCCCCCAGTCAACATCAGTTTGTATGGCATTGCTTCATAAACCTATTCAAATTTTTTGAGGATGCACTTTTGAATAAAACAGCTCCCAGGGACAGTCTTTACCTTACCTTTAACAAGATTCTTGCTACAGTGGAGTGTCAAAAAGTATTCCAGTGGGAGAAAAGCAAAATTATACTCAGTTATTGAAGAAATTCAAAAGTGAGTAACTTTAAGTTTATTTTTTATTGTTACAAGTAGGCTTACATTAACACTGCAGTAACTGACATTACTGTAAAAATCTCCTAGTCGCCACACTCCAGCACCTATTTGGGTGCACTGAGGGAGAATTTAGCATGGCCAATGCACCTAATCAGCACGTCTTTCAGACTGTGGGAGGAAACCGGAACATTTGGAGGGAACCTGTGCAAACATTGAGAGAATGTGCAGACTCCGTACAGACAGTGACCCAAGCTGGGAATGACACCCGGATCCCTGGTGCTGTGAGGCAGCAGTGCTAACTGCTGTGCTACTGTGCTGCCCAAGAAAACGAAGGTGATTATGCAGGATTTTTCCCCAGAATGATGGTGTGTATGGTCAGGTATTCCAAAGATTAAAACTGCGACCTTTGCTGTTCATGTTCAGTGAGAGTACAAAGGGAAACAAGACTGGCAACGTTTTTCCACAAGTCCATAGTGGGTGGTGGTGGCAGAGTGAGATGTGCCAGTTGTAATAATGAAGAATATGTTGATCAGGTTCAGAGGAGTCTGGATCGATTTGGAAGTTCAGCCTTGAAGTTGGAGTACAAGGTCTGGCCTTATAGGGTGCACATGGGACTGAGTATAGTACCACCCACACAGCAATGTAAGAAAACTCATGACCTGCATCTAGGTGTCAGTCTGTGTTGAACAGAGACATAGAACCACAGAATCCCAACAATACAGAAGGAGGCCGTTCGGCCCATCAAGGCTGTACCGGTTCTCCGAAAGAGCATCTTACCCAACCAGATAGTGAAGTTTGAATTTAGTAAAAATCTGGAATTATAAGTCTAATGAAGACCATAAACTATAAAACACATCTGATTCACTAATGTCCTTTAGGAAAGGAAATCTGCTGTCCTTGCCCCTTGGCCACACGTGATTGACTCTTAAAATGCCCTCTAAATGGCCTCATAAGGAACTGAGCTCAAGGGCAATTAGGGATAGGCAATAAATGCTGGCCCTGCCAGTGACATCCAGATGCCATGAACGATTTTTTAAAAAATGTACATTGTCCTTGTAGCCAATTAATGGCTACTTAAGGGATTCCTCTCCCAACATTGCCATTGCTGATAAAAGAGAGCCACACCAAGTGTACAACCTGACTGGTTGGGCTGGGGCTAATGGGACCAGTAGGGGTTGGGTGGAGGGGTACTCCTTTATGGAGGCCTCCCTTCCCAAGTCTTCCCATCTCTGAGTCTCCTCGCCTGCTGCCCTATCCACCCCAGCCGCACCCCCACCCCCAGCCTGCTCTTGCTGGACCTGCCACCCTTGCCCTTTGAGACTGGCTGTAGTCTCACAGTGGTCACTACTGCAGGTGGTGCATTGGGATTAGAGAGCTGCCAGCCATTTGAGGAGGGGAAAGTCTCATCTCAAGTCAATTACTGACCTGCTGGCCATTAACCAGTTATGGTATGAGCCAGCAAAGTGGAAGCATGTTTGCCCTGACTTTCACGCTGGGTCATGATGTAGAAATGCCGGTGTTGGAATGGGGTAAACACAGTAAGAAGTCTCACAACACCAGGTTAAAGCCCAACAAGTTTATTTGGTAGTAAACCCACAAGCTTTCGGGGTATGCTCCTTTGTTAGGTGAGTGGAGAGTTCTCACAGTGAAGAAGTATGAGCTTATCCACAATGGTAGCAAAAATAGGAAGGAAGGTTATAATCTGAATGGCTATAGATTGAGAAAGGGGAATGTGCAACAGAACCTGGGTGCCCTCGTATATCAGTAGCTGAAAGCAAGCACATAGGTGAAGCAGGTGGTGAAGAAGACAAATGGCATGTTGGTTTTCATAGCGAGAGGATTCAAATACAGGAACAGGAATGTCTTGCTACAATTATACAGGGTCCTGGTGAGGCCGCACCTGGAATATTGTGTGCAGTTTTAGTATTTTTGTCTGACAAAGGATGTTCTTGCTATGGACAGAGTGTAAAGAAGGTTTACAAGACTAATTCTTATGACGGTGGGACTGATGTATGAGGAGAGATTGAGTCAATTAGGATTATATTCACCAGAATTTAGAAGAATGAGGGGGGATCTCACAGAAACCTGTAAAGTTCTAAAGGGACTGGAATTGGATAAACAGGAAGAATGTTCCCGATGGCAGAAGGTCTGGAACCAAGGGTCATAGTGGATACAGGGTAGACCATTTAGGACTGAGATGAGGAGAAGCTTCTTCATCCAGAGGTTGGTGAGCATGTGGAATTCTCTACCACGAAAATAGTTGAAGCCAAAATATTGTATGTTTTCAAGAAGGTGTTAGATATTGCACTTGGGCTCAAAGATCAAAGGATATGGGAGAAAGTGGGAACAGGTTAGTGAGTCGGATGATCTGCCATGATCATGATGAATGATGGAGCAGACTCAAAGGGCTGAATGGCCTACTCCTGCTCTTAATTTTTATGTTTCTGTTCTTTCTCGTGTGTAACAAAACTATTGATTTTATCTTTCTTATCAGGCTTGAGACCAACTTCTTTACTGATCATATTTTTTATTGGTTTTCGAAGACGAGAACAGGTCAACATTTTTATCAGATATAGTTGCATTGGATTTTTGCTGTCAAATTTTATCTTTTACAACACCGGCAGTAAATGTCTGCTACTCGGGCTAAGAGAAGGGAAAAGGGGAAATATATCAGAAATATGTATAGTGTAGGGAGATAATGTAATTTTATATTTTGCTATTGCTGGCAGTGCTAGCAGCGGACATGGGGATAGGACTGCTCAAAATCACCGATGTGCCAAAATAGGACAATGCATTACCTCAGGCAACAAGCCCATCAGGAAACCCACTGACAACTATTGTGTGTGTTCACCAACAAATTAAAACAAAGAAACATTTTGTTCCTTGAGTAACATGCCCACCTCTACTACCCCACTATAGGAACTATCACACCACTGTATGTCCTTTATAGTTCTTTAAATATGAGAGAGAATGTAACCCGAGACATATTTTCAAAATGAATGGCCTTTTTTCCAAGGAAACTATCCAAGTGAAGACAAAAGCAATGTTAAAACAATAAGTAAGCTAACATCTCTTGAATTTGTTTTATTTACTATTAAGTATGCCAGATGAGGTGTGAGAGCCAGAATACCTGGGGCACCATCAAATAAAATAAAAGCTCTGTTTGGTCAGCAATCATTTTGAGATTACAATGTTAGAAGCTCATTTTTGACTACGTGATAGAAGAGCTATCCTATTAGCCCCATCAGTTAAATGGCCATGACTGCTTGTCACATTTTTATCCTCAATACCCTCAGAGCACAAACTTCCTCTAGGGTTTGATGTTAAATCAGTGCTAATCACCAGTCAACCTCCTTTCTATACAAACACATTGAGTACAAGGCCAGCATGATTATGCAAGTAAAAAAAAGGAAATGCTGAGAGACCCGACCTAGAACAGCCATTCAACTGATGGGTTCCGTGCAGAGGAGGCTATTCGGCCCGTTGAGCCTGCACCTATAACAAACCCACCCGGGCCTTCTCCCATAACTCAAAATATTTACCCTAGTCCCCTGACGATCAATTCAGCATGGGGCCAATCAACCTAATTCGCACATCTTTGGAATGTGGGAAAAAACTGGAACACCCAGAGGAAACCCACGCAGACACAGGAAGAAGATGCAAACTCCACAAACACAGTGACCTGAGGCTGGAATTGAACCCGGGTCCCTGATACTGAGAGACAGAAATGCTAACCACTGTACCAAAGTGCCACCCATCTTCTGATAGCTCTCTCAATATCCTCCATTTATTGAGTATTCCGTTGCTTTGTTTGCCCTTCCCAAATGATGGTTAAGTCATCTAATCAATTTGATTTATAGCAAAAAGCATACACTAAATACTGTGACAAAAAAGATTGTTTGAGCATAATTTCTTTTTGTATTCACAGTGTACTATATACGATGTAGATTAAAACTATGGATCAAGAACGTTAAATAGCTCTGCCATTGAAAGCTGGAATGTAGACCCTGTTTCTCTGGCCATGCATAAAGCACATCAGAAAGGTGCTAACCAAGCTGTTAATTGCTAACAAATGTAGTGCCTGAGGGAAACATTGACCAAGATACAGAGACATTTAACAGGTGGCACTAAGCAATTAGCTGAATTTACAATCTGTTAGGGAAATCTTAGCTAAGGCATTATGGATTTAGAACAAATTGCTGCAGATGCTGGAAATATGAGGTAAAGAGCCTGACTTACGTTACCGAGTGTGGAAATTTCCTGATTCAAGCTATCCAAATCAGCAGACCCCCTTGTTGGTAGGTAAGGGAGATCACAGAAAAGTTACACATACACAGCTCGTAGAGATGTCAATCAAACAAAATCAACACTTCTCTGCTCTATAGAAACAAATCCCTTCACAAAGTATGTTTAAAACAGTCTGGGCTCTCTGAACCAGTTTCACACATGCCATTGTTACTATAGGGTTTATTGGTTCTGTGTAGTCTGCATACTGGGTAAAGGGTAATGGAAGGATCATGAATCCAAAAGAAAAAATGCTGAAAAATCTGTAAGAAAAGAGCTGACATTTTGAGTCCAGATCACCCTTTGTCAAAGATAACCCCCCTGACACTAGGGTCAATTTAGCATAGCCGATTAACCTAACCCACACATCTTTGGAGTGTGGGAGGAAACCAGAGCACCCAGAGGAAACCCACGTAGACACAGGAAGGAAGTGCAAAGTCCACACAGACAGTAACCTGGGTCCCTGACGCTGTCTTTGTGGAGTTTGCACCACCTTCCCATGTCTGCATGGGTTTCCTCTGGTTTCCTCCCACATCCCAAAGATATGCGGTTAGGTTGATTGGCCACACTAAATTGCCCCTTAGTGTTGGGGGATTAGGGTAAAGCCGTGGAGCTATGGCAATAAGACCTGGATGGGATTGTTGTCGGTGGAGGCTCAATGGACCAAAAGGCCTCCTTCTGCACTGCAGGGATTCTGTGCTTAAAAATCCTTACTTTCGAAACACAGGGAGGAACCAACCTATGTTTGGACAAGCAATACACAGTTGTTTGAATTTGAATTCTTGATTTCTGAGTTGGGAACTCAGAGCGATAGGAAGTACAACAAGGAACTACTGCAACGTGCTGGGGGGGTGCGGGGGTGTTGCAGCCAGACTTCAGGCAATCCAGGGAGGATGAAGTTGAGGACATGTCAGAGTGGGTCAGGAATCGCATGGATGAGGGTGAGCGAGTAAGCACTCAGACTGGGAATGAGCCAGACATATACTTGTCCGCCTTGGCCATTTGTAACTTATAAGATGAATGCTATGACATTGCCATACTTTTGCTCAGCAATTGTTTCATTTCTAAATAACCTCAACTTTTTTTTGAAATTTTTTATTGTTGCACCAAATATTATCTTTCCAAAATTTGTTCCCCAGCCTCATGAGTGAGGGAAAACAATGCAAATGTGTCTCCCTGAGCAAATAGGTTGGACAACTATGTTCTAGTTAGTTGCAATTTTGTGCAAAGGACATGCGGGCAAGGTATGGACCCCTAGGGTGGGATGTTAATTCTCACTCTCTGAACTGTGTTTAACATAAAATCTTCCATTTCTGAAGAATCAGTTTGGTAAATCAGTCTGATGCAGATATATCTGTGGTCACACATGTTGTGGGTATGCAGTTGAAAAACCAATATATAAACAAATCTATTGTTCACCAAAAACAATATCTTCTTCCAAATTGTAAGCTAAGATGCTTGCTGAATCATAGGAAGCAACAGTGCTTGCCTGCAGGAGTTGACTTTTGTTGTCAGAGTGAAGAAAGCTTTTAGTGAAAAGTTGGAATATAACAGTTTCCTCTTTTGTCCTTTGTATCTTAATTTGGCAAAAAACTGTAACAGCTTTATTAACTTCCGCATTAGAATTAAGGTGACATTGGACTTTGAAATAGCCAAGAGAAAATAATTATGTAATCACTATGTTTGAAAATATTTTGGGAAAAATATGGATATGATTTAATTATTATAGCTATTCAACATAAAGCAATGTCACATTGCTAGTAATGTCACATGTGCCTAATTGTGTGTCTTTTAAATCAGCACTTCTTTCTTCTTCAACAGGTATGTGAATATGTAGATGGCACCAAGTCCCTGAAACTGGGTGACTTTGGCCTCGCCACTGTGGTGGATGGGCCTTTGTATACAGTGTGTGGCACACCAACATATGTGGCTCCAGAGATCATTGCAGAGAGTGGGTAAGTAGTGACCAGAAGCATTTAAATATTGGTCAGATTCTGCTGCCTGGGTGTGGGGGGTGGGAGGGAATTAGACTTGTTCTAAACATTGTTGCCCATGTTTTTGCTGGAACCGTGAGCTGCTAATGGTGCAGCAAAGGCAACTAAGTATCTGGGACCTTAGTGAATAACAGGACCAATAGTATATCGCCTTAACTGATATAATTGAAAGATGTAGAAATAAATAGAAGTAGGATTAAGAAGGCCGGCAAATTGTGTGAACTCAATGTCAAATCAGGTACACAAAGAGAAATGAGGAGGGAAAGAATGAATGAATGGATTAAACAAGTGGAAAATAGAGAAAGAGGCTTTTTTTTTCAAATTTACACTTTTAATACCTCCTAAAACAATTCAGTTAGAAGGAATGATAATCCACACTTAGAATTGTTCATTTTCTGGGTTAGGAAGGTTGATTGGTAATCATTATGATGATATTAGTTATGAACAAGACAACTTTATGTGAAAAGATTAATAGGCAAGTAAAATGCAAATGAAGAAACTTCATTTAAAAAATCATAAAGTTGTTTTTGGCACAGTCTCAGATTAACCCAGTTTTTTCACAACCCTGGAGGCCTCTTTTGATTCCAAAATGAGCTTCCAACTTCATATTCCAACCAAGGTGGGTATATGGAGTTGTTCAATAGACTATCCATTTTGAACTCTGTAACTTCAGCCACCTTCACCTGTGTTTTTGCTCATCTGCTAATGAAATTGCCACTAAGTTTGACGATTCTTATGCAGTCCCAGCTCATCTCCCATGTGCTACTCTCCGTAAACTTGAGATCCAAAATTCTGCAGCCCATGCCTTAACTTGCAGCACATCCTCTATCACCCCCATAGTCACTGACCTGCATCCCAGTAATGCAATGCAGTCTATCACCCATGGCTGAATAAGGAAGTTAAGGATAGCATCAAATTGAAAGAATTACTATAAAAATCTGCAACGATTGGTGGTAATTTGGAAGATTGGTCAAATTTTAAGAACTAGCAAATAATGACTTAAAAAAAATTGGAGAGAAAGTAGAGTATGAGAGAAAGATAGCTGGTAACATGAGACAGATAGTAATAGTTCCTACAAATATTTAAATAGGAAAACTGTAACTGAAGTTATTGTTGGTCCACTGGAGAGAGAGCCTGGGGATTTAATAATAGAAAACAAGGAGTGGCAGAGGTGTTGAAGGATATCTTGTGCCTGTCTTCACAATGGAAGATTTATTAAGTGCCCCAAAGATACTTGGAAATCAAGAGGGGAACAGAAAGAAGGAAATTGTAATGACTTCAATCAGGCCATTAAAGTTGACCTACTGGAGTATGATTTCCCTGATTAAGGATCTAATTGAGGGGCCAATCAGAGAGTCTTTACCTTCTACTTAACTGGGAGTGTCAGTTCCTCTGACGCTCCCGGAGGTAGACAGCTAGCACTCTGTATACTGCTTTTAGAGTTTGTAAATAAAGGGATTTTGGATGAAGGGACTTCTGTGTCTGAAGACTTGTTATGTAATCACCATCTTAAATTCACTGCAATGGGCCACTGTAGAAACTTCATCTCTCTGCAATGATGACTATTCATTGGAGTCATTGATCTCCAAATGGAGGAGACTGTCCTGAGTGGGTTTTTCTTCTCACCCATCCACTAGGCACTCTTGGGAACCAGTATGTTCTGTTAAAATGCAAATACCAGGAGGAAGAAGCCACTATTATTTTTCCAAGCAGACATTTTTCATGTGAACACAAATCTTGTTTTATGTTCTGCTGTTTCTTAATCTTTTTAAGCACCCTTGCATTACACAAGTTTTGTGTTAATCACATGTCCATAGATCAGCTCGCCAACCTCAATTAAACTGATTCCCTTACCAAGGGGTCCAAAATGCTTCATCAGAAAAACATAAGCTGCCATTTTCCTGTGATACAAACTGAAGAAGTAGCCAGTATTAATAGTCAAGCTGTTTCTGCAGGCTTTCCACCAATCTCCCACTGAACTATGATTGAAGTATTCAAGACTAAAGCAAAAATTTGACAAAGCCTATCCAGGCAAGTATATTGCTCTGATGAAGAGTTCAAATACTATGACATACAATTGAAATATTAGTAAGTCAAGAACTAGAAAGGAAATCTGGTGACATTCTGGCCCCCACCTCTCATTTCCACCCAAAACACAACAAATTGTGGAATTATTTACGAAGAAAGTTGATTAATGTAGTTAGTGTAAATGAACTTAGAAGAGAGCTAAATGTATTTCTGAAGAGAGAAGGGATAAAATGAAATGGATTGAAAGCCGGTATATGAAGTTGATCAATAGATGAGGAATGATTGTGTTGGACTTGATTGTCTTTACATATTCGTAATATTCTTACAGTTACGGCTTAAAGGTCGACATTTGGGCAGCAGGCGTCATCACATACATTCTCCTGTGTGGCTTCCCTCCATTCCGCAGGTAACCTGCTTCAAACTTCTCACAGTGAAGAATTTCAAAACTCTCTCTAACCCTAGTATGAATAAGCAGCTTTATATTGACAGCAATATGATACTCATGCATTTGATGTGAATGTTGACTTCAGGTGCTGCCAAAGTTTCAATGTTACAGAGGTTCTAAGAAGGAAAGCTGTAAGTGTAACAACACAGTTGAAGGCTGTGGAAATACAGTGCTCCAATGTCACCAGCCTCTGCTTAAGTACCACCTTTGCAAAGTTTCATTACCATTGCAAATATGCCAGTTGTTAATGGAAAGTATATTCTTTCATGGGATGAGAGCCCAGATGAGCATTTGTTACTCATCCCTAATTACCCTTGAAAAGATAATGGTGAACCACCTTCTTGAACCACTGCAGTCCATCTGACATAGATGCTCTCACAGTGCATTTAGGGAGTGAGTTCCAGATTATTGTTCCAGGATTCTTTACCCACCAACAGTGAAAGACCAGGAAAAGGATTCCAAATCGAGATGATGTGTGGTTTGAAGGGGAACTTGCAGGCAGTGGTGTTCCCTTGCATCGAAGGTGCTATTGAAAGAAGTTAATGAATTTCTACAGTGTATCTTTTAGATGTTATGGTGCTTTTAGTGAAGGAAGTGAATCTAGAAGGTGATGGATGTGGTGCCGATCAAGTGGACTTCTTTCTTTTGGATGTTTTTGAGCTTTTTCAGTATTTTTGGAGCTGCACTCATCTAGGCAAGCAAAAAGTATTCCATCACGTTCCTGACTTGTGTCTTGTAGGTGATGGACAGGCTTTGAGGAGTCAGGAAGCAAGTCTGACACACCACAGAATTCCCAGCCTCTGACCTGCTCATAGCCAGACTAGTTTCAGGTCAATGATAACTCCCCCAGGATATTGATGGTTGAGCATTCAATGATGGTAATACCATTGTACATCAAGGGGAGATGGTTAAGTTCTCTCTTGTTGGAGATGGTCATTGCCTGGCACTTGTGTAATGCAGATGTTATTTTCCACTTATAAGCCCCAGTCTCAATCGTCTTGTTGCATATGGACAGACTACTTCAGTGTCACACATGGTATTCAACATTGTACAATCTTCAGCAAACATCCCCACTTCTGACACAATGATGGGGAGAAAGTCATTGATGAAGCAGTTGAAGGTGGCTGGCCCAGGGTGACCACCCTAAGAAATTCCTGCACTGATGTCCTGGGACTGAGATGATTGAACTCCACAACCATGGCCATCTTTCATTGTGCTAGGTATGGTTTGATTGTTGAGAGGCCTGTTGTCCATTTCCACATAGCTAGCTTGGCTGCTGGATGGTGACCAGGAGCAGGATCTGGGGCATTTTCCTATATTTAACCTGCAGGGGTGTTGATGTTAATTGTAATGTTTGGCCTTCACTCTGACTAAGATCAGCAGAGACTCAGGATCAAAGCTTAGATTTTTCTAGTCTGTATGATTCAGCTGTGAAATTCATAAGTATTCTTGAGAAGCTCAGTTCTCTGCTCTCAACCACTCCATGTGATGAGAGTGGCCAGGTCTGCACTCACCTTGTTCTTAAGATGGTATCAGTGGCGTTTCAATTGCTGTGGCATTACTACAGTGTTGATTAGCTCCTGTGGTGTCAATCGCAGCACTAAACATTAACAAAGCTTTGGGCCTGATTTTGTGATCGGTGGCAAACAAATGGCATTCACCATTCAATATGTTTACACCAAGAATTTCTGGCACTGTTTACATTAACACTTATGGTTATCAGCTCCTAAGGCAGTGCAACATCCATTACAGGGGATGCGGGACCTGCATGGCAAGGGTAAGCAGTGGGATGTCTTTCCAACTGATCTGATTAAAGAATTCTTCCTGGAGCATGCATAGTTGTCGTACGCTGTTAAAGTTTATTTTTACTCACAAGTAAGGCTTACGTTAACACTGCAGTGAAGTTACTGTGAAATTCCCATAGTCGCCACATTTTGGCACCTGTTAACGTCAATGCACCTAACCAGCACATTTTTTGGATTGTGGGAGGAAACTGGAGCACCCGAAGGAAACCCACGCAGACACGGGGAGAATGTGCAAACTTCACACAAACAGTGACCTAAGCTGGGATTCGAACCAAGGTCCCTGGCGCTCTGAGGCAGCAGTGCTAACCACTGTGCTGCCATGCCGCCCCCCCATTGTTCATAGCTGTCTCTGGGGAGGAAGAACCAAGTGGAGGCTTCACAGGCCAGGGAGGATAACTTCAATGATCATTCAGAGGAAGAGACTAGGGAATGAGCAGAATGAAGACATCGAGTGGATGACAGGAACATTCAGAGAGCAGGGGCACAAGGGATGCTTTGATCCACCAAACTTTCAGCTGGACATCCAAGTCATTGATGCTTATTGGAATCGATGTCTCCTTTGCAAACAATCAGTAAATGAGAACCCAACCCAGAATGCCAGCGCCACACAGCTACAAGCCTGTCCAGAATCTGGAACCTCTTCAAATCATCCAGTCAATTAAAGTAAAGAACACAGAAATGTTCCATCCCTAACACAAATAATGAATGCAAATAATGTCACTCTTCACATGTTTATATGGGGATGAGGCCAAGGTAGGATTGTTGTCGGTGCAGACTCGATGGGTCGAATGGCCTCTTGCACTGTAGGATTTCTATGATTCTGTCTTGCTATTGTGCTCAAAGGTGCCTAAAACTTGAATTTGTGGGTGCTGTGTCTTGGTGACCACCACCCACCCCCCAATCCTCTCCCCCACCACAGACATTGGAGGCAATCTGCTGACTTTGACTTTGCTGTTCTGGTGGCCATGCTGACCTTGGCAATTATCCTTTGTCTCTGGTTATCCTCAAGTACCTGAGTTGACTCTGGCAAGGAAGGAGCATCTAGTCCCATGGCTGGACATTCCTCAGTCATTGCAGCATCATCAGATGCAGCAGCCAGTGGCAGAGGGGTGGAGGAGCTGGAGGCCTCATCCAGAGACCCTGAGAAGAGCCCACAGAGATGACTGAGGTCACAGCCAGTGTGTTGGATTGCAGGACTGAGCACCACCTGGCACAGTATTTAGCACTGCTTTCTCCCCTTGTCCTTCAGGTGCTCTGGTTTCCTCCCACAGTCCAAAAGATATGCTGGTTACGTGTATTACATTCTCCCTCAGTGTATCCAAACAGGCTCCTGAGTGTGGCGAGAGGGGGATTTTCATAGCAACTTCACGTAAGCCTACTGTGACAAACTTAAACTTTCTGTTCCTGGAGCTGCCGTTCTAGCAATGGACTCGGTGCTCAGGGTCAATGCAGTGCTCATGCTCCGTGTGGACTCTTCCATGACAGAGGTCATGGCACACACACCCTGACAGATCTCTGACAGATCTCCCCCAAGCATCCCCTGGACATAAAGCATCTGCCGCCTGATGGATGTCTTCAGATGCTTGTCATTTGCCTCAGGCTCAGCAAGGATCTGGTCTCCAACAGTGTTCCAAATACCAGTGGCCTGAGCTCGCTTTGTCTCTGCCAGCTCCTCACATGAGTGTGCTGTGCCCTCACCACTGGGCACTACCTGCAGAGCTGACAACCTAATGCTCACTAACGTATGAGTATCTGAATTGGTGTCAGGTTCTAAGAGGGGTGTGTGACTGGTTCAGGAGCGATGTCTTCCTGGGTCCTTCCAGGGTTGCCTGCAGTTCCTGTGGGTGGCACCTTTGCAGAAGGAATGCTCAAGTAAATTCAACCAGCATAGTGTTAATGCATGCTAGGCAGACTGAAGAGACAGTGGAGATACGCTGAATGGCCCACCTGCTTTGAAGTTTCAGTGGGCACTTTGGCTGTGACAGTTCATTTTCTGATGAGAGGAGCCCTTAATATTTCCCATATACAACCCACATGCATCTGGACCCGCATTCTTGCCGTCATCCAAGACCCCTGCCTCACCATGACCAGAATAGCAAGCTGGCAGGTGGCACTTTCTATCACTTTCATGCTTCATTAGCACAATCAGGTTTGGGATTCCTCCACCAGTTCTGTGGAACTTTGTCACATTGTGACATGCCTTATCCTGGCAGGGAACAACTCAAAACCTTATTAGTGCTCCATTTTTCTGAAGATCCATTCAAGCTCTCCCCAACCTGGACATTAGGCGGCCATTTCACTGTTACACATCTCATCCTCCAATGCACTGAAGCCAGTTGTGCTGAAATTCCACCCTTGGCAGGTAGGCTTTAGTGCCAGTTGGCATACACATTCAGACCCCTGAATGCACAGAGGAATGGGCACCTGACTGCATGCACAGGTACATACTCTGCACTTATCTTTGCCACCTCCAGAAGATCATTGAACCTTTTGAGGCACTGAAGCCATGTGCAGCACACCACATCGTGCCCATTGACCTGAGCGGCAACTCCTGACCAGGTTTGTTTGATCATGTTAAGCAGCCTTCTCTTGTCATTCCTGGGCAATAGAATGTGCCACCTGGCACCAACCTTCATCAGGACTTCCAGGCACTTTCTGGAAAAACAGGGCACAGAGTGCCCACCCGTCTTGCCCACCTGCTTTCCCTGAGCACCAGGTGCTGATTCCATTGCTGGGCAGCAGGAAAATTATTATAATGTTTGCAGACAGCTCCCTCAGCCTCCCCCACAAACCCTGGAAGCTTCGGAGGTTGCCTCCTCTGTTTTTAATTCCCCACCTCCACGGGGTCCACATTGGACCCAACGCTTGACATGGCCCTGCTTTCACTCAATGCTAGCCCAACCAGTAGATATGCTTCACAGTGGACGAGTCTTAAGTGGCTACCCAACGTAATATTGGGTTAACAGTGCGATCTTGGCCAGAAGTGGATTTTAGACACATTTCCTGACACACCAAATTCAGGGGTACACCAAGGGGAGAGTTCATGCCCTAGAATATAAAACTCATCTCAGTAATGGTGCCATGAAACTACTTCAATTGTCATAAAAACCCATCTGGCTCATTAGCCCTGTTGGAAAGGAAACCTTACTTGGTCTGGCCTACCTGTAACTTCAGGCCTACAGCAATAAAGTTGACTTTTAACTGCCCTTAGAAACTTCTCAGCTTAACAGCAATTAGGAATGGGCAACAAACCTGGCCTTGAGAGTGATACCCACATCCCACAAAAGAATAAAGAGAATTAAAATATACCATGCTGTTAAAAAATCATCTAAATGGACAAGCCCTAACTTTCTGTGGTGTGTGTCATGGGATCCAGTGGGTAAGTACCACAATGTCACATATTTCATGCATTTGGATGCCAAGTCACTCGGTAATGTTTCACAGTAGTAAAGCTTGTGGAGAGGCAGGAAAAATTGGACAGTGGCTTTGAATTGCACACATGCTGATGCTGCAAGTTGCTGTCCAAATTACTGCCTATTAATGGTGAGCGCTGATAGCCTCACCATTATTCACACCACAAAATGCAGGCCAATGCATTTAACATGCACATTGAGATTGTACCGTTCCATCAGCTACACCCATTATACATATGAATATTGTATTCAGTGCACAAACTGACATTTCTGTACAACTCTCAGAACTGATTTGTTTGCAGAATAGGAGCCCTGATGCCAGTCTATAGGCACATCTCATTTGAAACATTTCTCTCTTTCCAGGAGCCTATTACCTGTAAACAATCATTTTCCAGTATTTATTGAAGTTTCAGAATCCAGAAATGGAAAATTAACTGGATTACTGGATTCATTCCAAGTCATTTCCAAATTCTATTCTAACAATCCTACTTTTGTTTTCCTACAGTGAGAACAATGTCCAGGAGGACTTGTTTGATCAGATTCTTGTTGGCCGACTGGAGTTTCCCTCACCTTACTGGGACAGCATCAGTGGCTCTGCTAAAGTATGTACAGGACTCTATTCCTAACCTCTTAGAATTACAACAGGATTCTAACCTTTGATAATGAACTGTTTGGCAAACATTTACCTGTGTATGTTGAAAGATGTGTTGGAGCAATGCGAATTGCGTCAAACCAGACTATTGTGTCACCTGCACATATTACTGTACCAAAAACAAGACAAGATTCTTTTGGCTTTCCTTACTGTCCTGCAAAAACAAAAATGAACAAACATATTTTCATGAAGCTGTGAGCTCTAATTCATCAGTTTGAGATTATTACTGTTACCTCATTGCAATAATGTTTACACCAAGCAAAAAGTCTGATTCAGTGACTTTTTCTCAACATGTTCAACCTTTTATTTATATTAATGCAGTTACCTACAATGCTGAGTAATGATCCACATCATTTTAGCTCCTAAAGAAAACATAAGTACTGTTTACCATGAAACGTGATTACAGTCTGTATTTCACATGTAGAAGTCTCACAATATCCAGTTAAAGTCCAACAGGTCTATTTGCACGAGCTTTCAGAGCACTGTTCCTTCATCAGGTGACTAGAGATTTGGGTTCACGAACAGGGCATATATAGACACAGAGTCAAGATAATGGTTGGAATTTGAGTCTTTACAGGTGCAGACAATGCGCGTAGAGAGAGGGATAATGACAGATTAAAGTGATGTGAGTTGTCTCAAGCCAGGACAGTTGGTAGGATTGTGCAAGCCCAGGCCAAATGATGGATTAATAAACAGAGTGTGTGACATAAACCCAAGATCCCAGCTGAGGCCGTCCTCATGCATGCGGAACTTGGCTGTTTCTGCTGGGTGATTCTGCATTATTGTGTATCTTGAAGCTCCACTCGCATTGTCTGCATCTGTTAAGATTTGATTACCTGTAAAGACTTGCATTCCAACCAATATGTTGCACTTGAGTCTGTGTCTATATTAGCTCTGTTTGTTAATCCAACTCTCCTCTCACCTGATGAAGGAGCAACGTTCCGAAAATTCATGCTATCAAATAAACCCTTTGGACTTCAATCTGGTGTTGTGAGACTCTACTGTGCCCATCTCAGTCCAATGCCAACATCTCCACATCATGTGTTTCACGTGGTCAGTTTCTTCCTGTTACTGACCACTTTGCCACTCATGCTATCCAATGACACAAAAGGAGACACAATTAGCTGCAAACTATCCTTGGATGCAAGGTGTTCAGGAAAGTTAGTGAAAGAAATGATGGAGGAGCAGTTGAGAACCAGAGGACACCAATAGGTGAACAGCGAAGAACCTGGGTAAAGGTGTAGGGATAGTGCTGTTATTTAAAGATGGCATTGGTGCAATAGTTAGGGATTACCTTGGTTCAGGAGATTTGGATTTAGAATTGGTTTGGGTGGAGTTGAGGAATAATAAGAGAAGGAATTCATCAGTGGATATGGTCTACAGTCCCCTTAATAATAACTAAAATGTAGGACAAAGCATACAAGAAGAAATGTTGGGTGCTTGTGATAAAGGGGCAGGTCTAACCATGGGTCACTTCAATCTACATATAAACTAGAAGAATCAAACTGACAGCAATAGCTGGATGAGGAATTAACAGAATGCTTTTGAGAGAGTTTTTTTTAGAGCTGTTCTGAAACTAACCGGAAAGCAGGTTAATTAGGCTTGGTATTGTGCAATGTGACAGGATTAATAATTCATGGCCTCAGAGTAAAGGCACCCCTAGGTAGCAACAACCACAATATGATTGAACTTTACATCCAGTTTGAAAGGGAGAAGAGCGGGTCTAAGACTAGTATTTTAAACTTAAATAAAGGTAACTATGTGGGCATAAAAGCTGAGCAAGCTGAAGTGAACAAGGGTACTGGGTTAGGGGATAGATCAACAGAAAAGCAGTGACAAACATTTAGGGAGATATTTCAGAATACTTTGAATAAATATATTTCTGCTCTAAAGTGAAATTCTAAAGGGAGGAACATCCATCCATGATTAACTAAAGAAGTTAGGGAAAGCATCAAACTGGAAGAAAAGCTTGTAACTACACAAAGATGAGTGGCAGGTCAAATGATTGGTCAGAATATAAAGAATGGCAGAGAATGTCAAAAAGGTTAATCAGGAGAAAAAATTAGAATCTGGGAGGAAGCTAAATATAAAGTAAAATGAGTGTTGGTCCTCTGGAATGGAGAGTTAATAGTAGGTAATAAGGAAATGGTAGATAAATTTAACAAATATTTTGCTTTTGCTTTTATGGGGATACAAAACATCCCTGTAACAGCTGTAAATCGGGAGGTGGAAAGAAGGAACTTGGAGAAATTACAATCACTCAGGAAGCAGTATTGAGCAAACTGATAGAGCTGCACACCGACAAGTCTCCAGGTCCAGATGGACTTCGTCCTAGGATGTTAAATAAAGTGTCTAACGAGGTAGTAGGTGCCTTGGTGTTACTTCTCCAAACTTTGCTAGATTATGGAAAGATTCCATCAGACTGTTAACAAAATATATATAATCCCTTGGTTCAAGAAAGGAGGAAGGCAGGAAATATGAAACTATTAATTTGCTTGATATCTAGAGTCATAGGATCTCTGCAGTGCAGAAGGAGGCCGTTTGGTCCACTGGGCCTGCACCAATTCTTCAAAAGACCATCTTCCCAAACCCACCATCCTATCCCTGTAACCCCACACATTTATCTCACTAATCCCACTAACATACACATCTTGGAACACTAAAGGGCAATTTAGCATGGCCAGTCCACCTACCCTGCACGCCTGTCATGAGGAAGGTGTTAGAATTGATCATGAAAGAGGTCATAGCTGGGCACTTGCACAAAATTCAAAGTAGCTAAGTTTGCAAACGACAAAGATATATGCGAAAA
Source organism: Carcharhinus amblyrhynchos (assembly GCF_965287045.1). NCBI lineage: Eukaryota > Metazoa > Chordata > Chondrichthyes > Carcharhiniformes > Carcharhinidae > Carcharhinus > Carcharhinus amblyrhynchos. Next base: position 133,219,307 of record NC_137324.1, on the reverse strand, counting down.
ATATATAAGGAGGTTGCAGACAGATATAGTTGAGTGAGTGGGCAAAAATCTAGCAGACAGAATATAATGTAGGAAATTATGAAGTTATTCAGTTTGGCAAGAAGAATAAAAAAGCAGAGTATTACTTAAATGAGGAACAAATGTAAGATTTTGAGGTGCAGAGGGATCCTGATGTTCTAGTGCATGCAGGTACAGCATGGGATTAAGAAGGTTAATGGAATGTTTCCCTTTATTACGAGAGGAATTGAACATAAAACTAAGAATGTTTTGCTTCAGTTATACTGGGCATTGGTGAGATCACATCTTTGAATATTGTGTGCAGCTTTAATGTTCTTATTTAAGGAAGGATGTAAATGTGGTTTACAGGAGGTTTATTTGATTGATAGCTAAAATAATCAAGCTGTCTTATAAGAATAGATTGGACAGACTGCACTTGTTTCCACTAGTATTTTGAAGAGTAAGGGGTGATTTGATCAAAGTATAGAAATCCCAACTAGTCTTGACTCCTCTTGTGGGTGAGTCCAGAGTTATGAGGCACTGTTTTGAAATGAGGGGTTGCCCTTATAGGACAGAGACGAGGAGATTTTCTTTTTACTTTGAGGGTCATGCAACTTTGGAACTCTCTGCCTCAGAGGGCAGTGGAAGTAGAGTCAGTGAATATCGCTGAGGCACAGGTAGATAGATTCTTGTTAGACAAGGGAATCAGAAATTATTGGGTATATGGGAAGATGGAACACAAAACATAAACAGATCAGTTAATTCTTATTGAATGGTGCAGCATGCTCAAAGAGCTGAATGGCCTACTATTTTGTACGTTCAAACGTAACCAATGGTGACATGAGGAAAAATTTTTTCATGCAGTAGGTATTCATGATCTGGAATGCACTGCCTGAGATAGTGGTGGAGGTGGATTCAGTTATGGTTTTGAAGAGAGAATTGGTTACACACCGGAAAAGAAAACATTTCTGGGCTACAAGGAAGATGCAAGGAAAGGGACTAGATGAATAAGAAGCAGCAGGAATACAACAGGCCAAATGGCCACCTGCTGTTCTGTAACCTATGATCCCATATGCTTTTCCAAATGTTGGAAGTGTGTTACACATGTGAAAACTTCATGAGATGATAAATTTCAGGCATCCACACAATGCAGCAGACTCACATCAATATTGGATAGTCAGAAGCTAAATGACTGGAAGAGTCAGTTACTGGGGGCATAGGTTTAAGGTGCGAGGGGCAAGGTTTAAAGGCAGATTTTTTACACAGAGTAGTAAGTACCTGGAACTCGTTGCAGGGGGAGGGAATGGAAGTGGATACGGTAGTGATTTTTAAGGGGCATCTTGTTAAGTACATGCATAAGATGGAAATAGAGGGATATGGTCCCCAGAAGGGTAGGGGGTTTTAGTTAACTCGGGCAGCAGGGTCGGTGCAGGCTTGGAGGGCCAAAGGACCTGTTCCTGTGCTATAATTTCTTTGTTCTTTGTACAAGAGGGGTCGGGATGGCAGTTAGAGAATGTGATTGAAGAGGGAAGAAGAGAAACAGATCTCAAGGGAAGGAAATAACATTGATGAGTGAACTGAAGGTGGAAGGGAAGTAGACTTCCAATGTGAATGGAAAAGAAAGAGCAAGGAGACTGAACGGAGAAGAAAAGCTGAGCAGGGATTTGAGTGTTACCGGGGGAGATTGGGGATTGGGGATGTTCCTGGGGGAGGTTGGGGATGTTAGATAAAGATCAGTCACCTCCACAAACTAAGTTCTTCAGCCATTGACTGCAAGCATTTCTCAGGCTACTCTCTGACTGCATACCTCTCCCACTGGCTACTCTCTGACGTGGATGTGCCGGCGTTGGACTGGGGTAAACACAGTAAAAAGTCTGACAACACCAGGTTTTCGTCCAACCAATTTATTTGATAGTAAACGCACAAGCTTTCGAGGTTTCCCTCTTTCACCTTTTCACCTTTCACCTTTTCACCTTTCACCTTTCACCTGACGAAGAGGGAAACCTCGAAAGCTTGTGCGTTTACTATCAAATAAATCGGTTGGACTAAAACCTGGTGTTGTCAGACTTTTTACTGTGTTTACTCTCTGACTGCATACCTCTCCAACTGGCTACTCTCTGACTGCATACCTCTCCCACTGGCTACTCTCTGACTGCATACCTCTCCCACTGGCTACTCTCTGACTGCATACCTCTCTGAGGCTGAACCAAATAGGTTCCAACCTTGCTGTCCTACTTTACAGTAGCCGAGCTTCTAATCCTGAATCTTTGTAGTAAAAAGATAGCATATTCCTCCTCGAAGATACACCTACCTGCACCTCTGCCTTTCTCTGCACATCTGCTGTCAAAACTCTCAAGCTGCCTCTGTTATCATTAGACATGACTATTCTGATGCTGTCCTGGCCAGCCTCCTATCCCATACTCTCTTTAAATTTGAGATCAGCCAGAACTCTGCTGTCCATATCTTCACATACCGTATCCCATTCACCCATGAACGGTGAGCTCACTTATCCTCTATTGACTCCTGGTATGGCAACTCATCAATTTTGAAATCCTCATTCTTGCTTTAGAAGCCCTCAATGGTGTTGATCTTCCTATCTCTGTAACTAGCTTTATATTTAACCCTGTAATTAGCCTGCCACCCTGTGATCACTGCAATCCTCCAATTATGGCCTTTTATACATCCCTAATTTTCATCACTCCACCAATGATATCTAGACCTTTTGGCTGCCAAGGTCCTAAGTTCTCGGATTCCATCCCTAAACTTCTCCACCTCTATCCCTCTTTCCTCCTTTATGTAACTTCCTTTAGCATTACATCTTTAAGCAATCTAGTATTTTCCTATCTTAATCTCTCTTTTTGAGGCTAAGAATCAATATTCTCTGATACTTCTCCTGTGAGAAGTGCCTTTACTATGTTAGGTGTGCTTTCTAAATGCAGATTATAATTGTTGGTCTGTTGGAATCCTTTATTTTTACAGCTGCACACACACAAATCTTATCAAAAGACTGAATTTTATTTGTAGATTCAATCTGTTTGCAATGCTGCGTGAGATCTGCTCAGTATAATCAGAGAACATTTCAACATCTTCACTACCAGAGGGAGTCATTCTCTAGATGTTAGCTAGATAGAAGAATCCACAACATGGGATATAATCTCAAAATTCAACCAAGACAATTAAATCAGAAAGAATACTTTTCACACAAACAGTTGTGCATTTATAGAATGTGTTGATAAATTGAGATGTTTAAAAATGAGTTAAACCAAGCTATGTGTCTCTTACTGGAGCAGTCTAGCTGCTGATTGATTGAACTTCTTGTTTCATTCCTTCATCCAGTAAAGCCAAATGCTAAGGCCAGTTTTCAACAGTGAAACCATTATTTAACGTGCCGATGGTTTTTAATGTTTCTGTTTACACTTTAGAGAGCAGACTCGTCACTTTCTTGAACAGTGCACCTTCATTCAGTCTCATCTGGCTTGAGTGTTGCCAACTACTGAGTTCAGTGGCTGATTGATACAAATATAAAAATACACTTGGAGTGCCTGCATGCAATCCTGGTTGTCATGTTATATAAAAGCTATAGACGCATTAAACAGGGTGCCGAAAAGATTTTCAAGGCTGAGACCAGAAATGCGAGGTTTACCCATCAGGAAAAGAAAGCTGAATGGTGACCGAATGAAGTCCTTTTTAAAGATGTCAATAAAGTAGACAAGAAACAATACTTTCACTTGTATTTAAGAGCAGACTAGTGATCTTTAATATAAAATAATCACCAAGAGATCGGATGAAGAATTCGGAGTTTCTTTACCCCGAGAAATCTTTTACCACGAGAAATCTCTTTTATCACGGGGTAATTGAAACAAATAGTACATGTAAACAGAAACTAGATTAGCATTTGTGGGAGGAGGGTTAGATGAGAAAAGGTGTATGGAGGCTTGAATGGAGCAAACATTGTTCTACTGGGTTTTTGATGAGAGAGGGGATTAAGGGTTATGGGGAGAGGGCGGGAATGTGGAACTGAGCCACGACAGATCAGCCATGATCTTATTGAATGGCGGGGCAGGCTTGAAGGGCTAGTTGGCCTACTCCTGCTCCTATTTCTTTTGTTCTTATGTTCTTATGTTTGTTTTTGCGTTGTATATTTATAACTTATCTTGCTGTTTCTGTAAGGCAACATTAACCAGTAAAATGATTCAGAAGTTCCACATGGTTATTTGGACATATTTCATCTCATTGTCAATGTCTCTGGCTTCAGTGCTGTCATTTTGTTGCAGGAATTGATTAGGCGAATGTTGCAAGTGAACATTGAGACACGGTACACGGCAGAGAAAGTTCTGACTCATCCCTGGGTGGCTGTGAGTATCAGGATAATATCATGAGAAATATAAATGTTTGACTAGGCTGCACCAAATGTACTGAGTAATATGGACTATGAATAGTGATTGCAACGGCAGCATTGAATGGCTGAGTTCAAAATTTGAATTACGGTTTCTATTAAGCCTGTTTATTTTAAACAAGATGTTGAAACTGGCAACTGTTGTGGTGGGAGGAAATACCAGAAACATGATCAAAGGAATGGAAATGGGCACAACATTCAGAATATACCAAGCTTACAGAAGTCAGTGTGGTGGTAATTAGCAGCATCCAGCTGCAGCGCCACTGGACACTCCTTGGTGACATTGTGACCTTTGTTGCAATGGTAGGAACTTCTGGAAGGTCAAGGAATTGAAGGTGGGAGAAGTGGATAACTACAAAATGACGTGCTCTGGTTAGATATTAGAATCATAGAAACCCTACAGTGCAGAAAGAGGCCATTTGGCCCATCGAGTCTGACCCGACCACAATCCCATCTAGGCTGTACCCCCATATCCCTACACATTTACCCCGCTAATCCCTCTAACCTATACATCTCAGGACACTAAGGGGCAACTTCAGCATGGCCAATCAACATAACCCGCATATCTTTGGACTGTGGGAGGAAACCGAAGCACCCGGAGGAAACCCATGCAGACACGAGGAGCATGTGCAAGCTCCACACAGACAGTGATCCAAGCTGGGAATCGAACCCAGGTCCTTGGAGTTGTGAAGTGGCAGTGCTAACCACTGTGCTACCATGCCACCCATGTTAATAATACAAATAAACTCAAAGCTAATATTTGGGGTTATTCCACTTAATTGTCAAATTAGTGTAAGGAGGAGGATAATTTTCTCTATGAAAAGATAGGGAAGGTATGTGAAGACAGAAAAATGAACTTAGCCAAGTTCAGATAAACTGGGATAGAGTCAAGACTGCTGGATGTGATACATGAGCACTTCTTGAATGCTGATCTTGAGCCAATGATCTTAAATGACCCAGAATATGTAAAGAAAGTAAGAGCTGTAACGTCTGCTGCAAGTTTTTAGATTCAGGAGTCCCAGAGTACCCAAAAAAGGAGGTCCAAGCGTGTAAGTAATGATTTATCAAGTAGATTATTGAGAAGCAACAGGTTGACTGTGATGATAAGCCATATAGAGAGGACAGTTTATGACCCATGACAAGTGAGAGTGGTATAGTTGGCAGTCTTTTGTCTTCTGTTCATTGCCTTTTCTTTTGTTCTCTGTCCTTTTGAGCTAACCAGCAGGTGGTGGCTGGAGTGCAGGGGTGGCTGGGAAGTTAGTTCCTGGCCAGCTTCTGCCAATGAGGACTCCACCATCATGGGTCAGTCACTTTGAATAACTCTTTCCTGTCTGAAGTGGTAGCTGTTTCTCTAGAAAGCCATTTTGTACTCAGACAATTGGTTTATGTGTGGGTCATGAGATCCAATCTTATCAGTTATGTCTATGCTGGAGTGACGTGCCCTTAGCAGAGAAAAAAAGACCTGTGCTGTATTTTCCAGACAGCAAGATGCTATGGAAGCTTTCTTCGTAAGAATTCTAAAATATACAATAAGTAAATTCAGATTTTATAAGGTTGTTAGACAGCAATTTCTCAACACTAGTAAACAACAATCACAGAGCGATTATTTTAAAGGATCTCTGAATTATAGATGCCAGTTGCTAATTTTAAGGAAATAACAGAAGTAAATAAATTGTCATTTCAATAGAAAACACATTTTTTATTTGTTCACAAGGAGTGGGTGTCATTGGTTAGGCCAACATTCATTACCTATCTTTTATTGGCCTCGAGAGAATGCTGGTGAGCTATCTCCTTGCCCACATTGAGTAGGTACATCCCCAGTGCTGTTAAGAAGGGAGTTCTAGGATTTTGACCCAGCGACAGTGAAGGAAAGGTGATGAAGTTCCAAGTCAAGATGGTATGAGAGTTGGAGAGGAACTTGTAGGTGGTGGTGTTCCCCTATGTCTGCTGCTCTTGTCCTAGGTGACAGAGGTTGAAGGTTTGGAAGGTGCTGTTGAAGGAGCTTTGGTGAGTCGATGCAGTGCATCTTGTTGATGATACACAATGTTGCCACTGTGTATTGGTGGTGGAGGGAGTGAAGTTTAAAGTGATGGATGGAGTGCCAATAAAATGGGTTGCTTTGTTCTGGATGGTGTCGAGCTTCTTGAATGTTTTTGGAACTGCACTTATCCAGGCAAATGGACAATATTCTATTACATTCCTGAGGATTCCCCTTTTATTGCATACCTGTTGGGAGTATGAACGCATGACTGACTTATATCCCTAGATCAGAATGCATTCCCAATGTAAAAGTGAGCTTCAAGCAGATTTCCAGTGTTGAAAGGGAGCACACTAAAGGCAATAAGGAATATTATTGGTGCTGCAGTGGGGATGCTGATGCAATATCAGCAAAGGTGACAAGGGATCCTAAAGAAGCAGAAGTTTCTCAAAGATTCACAAGGTAAGTTTCCAGGGCCATCTGGTGGAAGAAGAAAATATCACAAAGTCCTCACAAGCACTGTCTGGGCCCTTTCACTGCTTCCTGGGGTCTAGCCACAGGGAGCACAGACAATGCTCACTTCAAATCCTACATCTGTTCCATTACTAAGACCACCACCTTCGATCTCCAGACATTGCTGAATTCCACCCCTGTTTCAACTCATTAGCTGCTCTTTTCATGCCTTTTGTATCTGTGGACTTGACTATTCCATTGTATTTTTGACTGGCCTCCTATATTCTATCTCCATAAACTTGAGCTCATCAAAACTCTGCTGTCCATGTCCTAGCTCACAGTAAGTCCTGTTCATCCATCCAAGTCCTGTGCTCACTGCCCACATCAGGTATTAGTCCAGGAAACTTCAAAACTCCAATAAATATGTTTAAATCCTTCTGTGGTCTCATGCATTCCCACTGTAACCTCCTCCAGCCCTACAAACCCACCAAGATCTCTGTGCTGCTCTAATTCTGGCATCTTGCACTTCCCTGATTTTAATCCGCAGACAGTAGGCTTTTAGCTACCTGGGCTGTAAGTTTGGGAATTCTTTGCCTAAACCAACTGCTTCTCTATCTCTCATTCCTTCTTTAACTGGTCCATAAATCTAGCTTTTTGATCCTAATAATAGCAGTAATGTCAGTGGACCAGTAATATACACCCCCCCTGGCTTGGGATACAGGTTGAATTCCCACCATGCCAGCTGATTAAATTTAAATTCTATTAATTAATTAAAAAATCTAAAATTGAAAGCTAGTCACAGTAACGGTGATCATGACTCTACCATTGATCATTGTAAAAACCCATCTGATTCACTAATGTCCTTTAGGGAAGGAAATCTCCACTCCAGATTCACAGCAATGTGGTAGACCTTAAACTACCTTTGAAATGGTCTGGCAAGGAACTCCAGTGTTATCAATCTGCCACAAAAAGGTCAAAGAGCAATAAAATCAGACAAACCAGTGGCATTGACCAGGGGAATGGAAATGTCTATGATACAAACATCTTTGTCAACCTTGCAAAGTCATCGTCACTAGCATTTTGCTATAATTGGGAGAGCTGTTACACAGCCTGACATAGTCATACTCACAGAATCAAACCTAACAGCTTCCTGAGTTCCTGAGAAACTGAACTAGCTTTCCTTAGTTTCCTGAGGAAGTAGAGGCGTTGGTAGACTTTCTTAACTGTAGCATTGGCATGGAGGGACCAGGACAGGTTGTTGGTGATCTGGACACCTAGAAATTTGAAGTTCTTGTCCATTTCCATTTTATACCCATTGATATAGACAGGGAATGTCCTCCAGTACACTTCCTGAAGTCAGTGACAATCTACTTCATTTTGTAGACATTGAGGGAGAGATTATTGTTGTCGTACCGGTTCATCAGATTCTCTGAGTAGAATTTTACTTGCACGCCTGCACAAGGCTTGTATGTTTCCACCCAAGGTCAAGGGAGAATGCCCCTGGAATTGGGGCAGATGTGCCGATAAATTTCCGGCTTCTATCTCTCTTCTGTACTACACCTCATCATTGTTTGAGATCCAACCCACGACGGTGGTGTCATCAGCAAACTTGAAAATCGAGTTGGAGGTGAACTTGACCAAACAGTCATAGGTGTATCAGGAGTATAGTAAGGGGCTCAGGGCACAGCCTTCTGGGGCACCAATGTTGAGGATGATCATGGGAGAGTTGAGAAGTAAACATATAAATTTGTAGATTCCCAAGGACATCAAGGGCCATGGGAGAGTACAAGAGTATGACAGTGAGATAGAGGATCAGCATCAATGGTGCTGAATGGCCGAACAGATTCAGAGAGCCAAATGGCATAATTGTGCTTCTATTTTCTAAATGTCTATGGTGACGGTGGTTAAAAACTACTGAGTAGGACCAGTGACTGAAAAAGCAACAAGTAAAATAACTGCAAGGAAAGGACCACAAGGAAACAAATGGCAACAGGACTGGACTAAAGACCAGAGTGAAGAAAAGCCATGAAGAAAGCTTATCCTACCAGACTGCTTTGTATATATGGAAGGTCCAAACAAGGACAACTTCACTTAAGAACCACACTGATGATACCAGATTGACAGAGTAGATGCTGAGAGAATGTTTCGCCTCATGGGAGAGTCTGGAACTAAGGGAATTTAAAGGAGATGAAGAGAAACGATTTCACCCAGAGGCTCCTTGGTCTTGAAATCCACTTCCTCAGAGAGCAATGGAGGCTGGGTAAATGAATATAATCAAGGCTGAGTTGGGCAGATTTTTAATCAAAAGGGAGCCCAGGATTATGGGGGCAGACAAGCCACAATTAGATCTACCATGATCTTACTGAATGTTGGATCAGGCTCGAGGAGCTGAATGGCCTACTCCTGCTCCTAATTCTTGTGTTTTAAGGAATCAACGTGGGCACAGCAGGGCCAGTGGCCTCCTTCTGTACTGTCAGATTCTATGTTATCTGTACAACAAAACCTGATTAGCCGCAATCAGCATGCACACAGCTGAAACTCTTGGCTGACTTGATCTGTTTGCTGCTTCCTTCCTGCAGGATGATATGGCACAAGAGCAAGACATGCAAGTAGCAGTCACTGGCAAATTGAGAAAGCACTTTAATCCAGTAGCAAAGCAGAGCAACAGTACTGCGGGCGTCAGTGTTATAATGGTGAGTCAAGTTACACAAAAATAAATCTCATGTCAATTAAGAAAACACTCCAACTGAAACTTGAATGTGTTTTAACAGTGTTACTGACTAGCTTTTTCTCCGTGACCATCCTCCTCCAAAGCTGTGTCTTGATCAACGTCCAATGATGGGTGCTCCATCATACTGCACCTCAGACTGCTGGGCTGCAAGTCAATGCTTGTGATTTCCCACAATCAGTCCATTTGATAGACTAATTACGTTCTTAATGCAATAACTGCTTCTAGAGTGGGAGTGGATAAACTCTTAAAAACCATTCTTAGAAGGAGAAAACGTCCAGCTGGAGAAGTGGTGAAAAGTAAATAACACCCTTTTTGGGAGGTTGAAAGTTTTGTCCTTTTGTGTTTTTTTAATTGCCTTTACTACTTTTCCCCAATTGCTTTCTCTTAATTTCCATTTTTTTAATCCTTGTCGTTTCTCATCATCCTGTCGCCTTTTCCTTCTCTAGCTCTCCTTCACCCTCCTCGCGCTCTCATTCTGCATGTTTAGCCGTCCTTGCTGCTCCCCTTCAAATACTTCTAGAAGAGGTTAGATAAAGTAAGATGGGAGGAGGCTTGTGGGGATCATAAACACTGGCATAGAACAGCTGGGCCGAATGGCCTGTTTCTGCATTGTGTATTCTATGTAATTCACTTTGCTCTCCCTCTTCATTATCATAATTTTCCCCCCCATCCTCTTCCCATTTCGTCCTGTCCTCTTCCTCCTCTCTCCCAGCCTGCTTCCTCCCTCAAAGGGAGTGGATTGTAAAGTTGGACAAGGTTTCTTTAAAAACCATGAGAGTCTAATCTTGTCAGCTTTCCGCCAGACGGTTTCTGTTAAAATTACTTCAAGATTTCTGGAACAACAACAGGGAAATATATGGAGCTGTAACAGCCACAGGTGAGTGGGAGGTGGGCTGCACCTGGCTAGGAAACCATATTCCAAATACAGAGAGTTTAATGTATTCCACTGGAATTAAAAGAAGATTTTCATTTCGATATATCCATGTCCTTTTCCTCTGCATTGCTGGCCGTATATGAAACAACTGCATGTTGGATTTTTTTTTAAAATCTGTTTAATTCTGGGCTCACCACCACTATACAGTGATATATTGCCCTGGGGGGATGGAAATGTGATACACTTTCCTACCATTGCAATGGGTTTTTAAAAGTACACAAAATAACAGGTAACATTTTGACTTTGTGCTATCGGTAACGCAACTGGCCCGTTGACAATGTGAAATTAGGCCTATTCTGTGCGATGTTTTTGGACAGGTAAGATTTCGCACTAGCAAGACAATACTGGGAATGGCTTCTATCAGAAAATATATCCCAACATCACCCCACTACAATTTGTCTTCTATCCGTTGATCACAGAATTAATGGGTGGTGGTTACAGGGAAGGCTCTGTTGTGCATTGTTCCAGCCTCCTTGTTGAAGGTTAAATGGAGCCCCCCCCCCCGACCATGTGGCAGCTAGCCTCCTCCATACTGAGGCAGATTGTAAACAACTCCCCCAGACCCACAATCATCAAAGATAGATATTTGCACTTGTCTAATTCTGACCTCTTGAATTTTCTTGATTTGAATCTTTCCACCAAGGCTCCTGAACTCTGAAATTCCTGTCCTTATCTACCCTCCTAGGTAGGAGTTGTTTCCTTCCTTTTAAGGCATTCCTTACATCCTATTTATTTTGTCCAAGCTTTGGTCATCTGACCTAACATCTCCTTACATGACTCAGTATCAAACTTTTTTATAATGTGAAGCGCAATGAAATGTTTCATTACATTAAAGGTGGGGGCTATATAAATAAAAGTTGTTGTACTTTTCATCCTATTTTCAGAGAAAGATACATAAACCCTTCAAACTGGAGACAACCTAGAGGTCAGGTGCAGAAAAGGCTGCTTCAATGTGGAACAATCACACTGAACTAAAATTAAAACCAAAAATACAAGAAATAAGGAGATTGACCATCTTCTGAAAAGAGAAATAAAGAGGTTAACATTGAACCATCCTCTCATGAAAGCAGAAGTGCATCTAAAAATTAACCCATCTTCTCTCTTTTCAGTTACCAATCAGCATGCTGTATTTCTCCAGTATTTTCAGTTAATATATATTTTTAAAATCTCTTTTTAAAGCTATTTTTGCTCTTGTGTTATACTGATGCAGATGAAGAATATGAGGGAATTGGCTGATTTACGAATTCAGTTTCAACATCCAGCACTCTGTGGTAGATTGTATCACCACCACTTGTAGAACAAAGCTCCCACAATTCTGCTCCAAACGTGCAGCCCTTCCTTTAATGTTTTACTGATGCCTACAGTAGATCACTCAACTTGGATGTTATCTAAACTGTAACCAGCTCCTATAAACCAACCCACTCCAATAATTCTTTACCAATATGATTGGATTGGGCAGAACCAGTTACAGGGCATTGCTGCAGCTGTTACTCCAGACATTCCTGTTGGTACAGTGACGAGCTGCTTGCTAACACATTTATAGATGGCAAATGGCAGCTTAACCCCCTAGGATGGTGGATAATGGTGGAAGAACTTGTCCCAGGCAGGGGTACTGGCTGTAGGTCTCGTCCCATTTTTCCTTGACCCTCAGACTTAGCTGCAGGCTGATTTGTGTGTCCAAAAGTAGGAGGATCCAGATCACAGGTTGCTTCAAGATACCTGCAGTTCACTGTCATAATTCTGATTCGCCAGTTAGGTAAATAGCAACTGCGATATTTATTTACATATAACTATAATACAGAGGCTTGCAGCTTCATGTGTCAGCTCCTGAGACAGCTCTGGAACAGAAACCTAATCTCACCAGGATAATTTCCCCACCTGCTCCCTGACTGGTTCCCCAGATCGAGACCCTTACTTTGCAGATTGTTTCTTTGAGATACTATCACCACACTCACCAAATTTATTTTAATGAGGCTTGCAGGCAAATTTAGGACAACATTCAGGCCTTTCAGTTAGTTGTCCGGCACCAGGCCCACTATCAGAGTGGATCAGAAAATGATGGCCGGCATCACTGATATTTCATCCCTTGATCCTTTCAGGAACCTGGCATACATTTCATTCAGATCTGGTGACACATCTACTTCAATGATGCTAAAATATTTTCTCTTTTAGTCTTTCATTGCCTCTATTTCCTTTCCCCTTGTTCCTTATGTATGTTATTCTATTTTGCTTACCAATTTTTAAAATCCTCTCGTTGTTCTCCTAATTTCATTTTTAATATCACCCCTGCCTTTTCATTATCCCCATCAGCTTTTGACAGATTCAGTATTTTTCTTTTTTTGCCTTTTTCTAATCTCGTGCACTTTGATAATCAGGGGCCTCCAGGTTTGGATGATCTACTCTTTACCTGTGCGAGAACATGTTTGCTCGAAACCCTCATTCTCTCCTACTCAAATGCGTCCTAATGTTCTGATTTAAGTAGCTCTTTCCAGACCATTTTTGACAATTCACATCTCAGTTTAGCAAAAATTAACTTTCCTTTAAAATTAGCTTGAACAGCCTGATAACGAGTAAACGTGGGCCCATATTGCAAAATCTTACACAGTTTGATCCTAATGAGCACCAAGCATTATTCATTAAGAAGGGCTAATGTTTGGATATTAGAATCTGGCAGTACAGTACAGCTGATTATCTTTTGAGGGTGGATTTGAAGGAAACCTGTTGATGGAGGGCAGAGGACGTTTTTTTCTCATCCTTCTCCTTACTGAACCGACCAGGTTTTACTGAGGGATTGAGGGCTGGATTTGCTACAGGCTTTGAGATCCCAAGCCCAGACTTGCCAGTAACAATTCCTGCTCAGCAATCTTCCAGGAGACAGCCTCCAAAGTGGCCACCTCTGTGAGTCAGGGGCAGGATCTCAATGCTGGCAGCTCTGGAACCTTATTAACCCCATCGACAGGGATAGGCAGGAATCTGTAAGGATGCCTCAAAGTGATTATTCTCAGAAAGGTATACATGAAAGTTAAAAGTTGTAAGCACTGAAGCTGTTAGAAACTCCTCTCAAGGAATTGTTTGGGCTGCACATGCAAGCTATCACGTCTGCAGACCATTCCTTGGGGGATGGAGCCTCTGCTTGCTGGAGGAAGGCCATCTCCATTCAATTGGCAGCCTCCACTTTCAGTAAGTTGGTTACTCCACAGAGTGCTGGCAATGCAACAAAATCACCTTAACCACTGTAACCAGCTATCTACCCCTGCAGAGCGGGCATCTGCTCCAACTCCCAGACTGTGCCCCAGACAGGTCCTCAGCAGAGTGACTGCATGGAAGAGCTGTCCCAAGTGCTTCCCCCTCGCTCCCCCACTCCAAACCTGTCACCATGAGGCTGAATCAGTTCAGCACTTGGAGCCCAAAATGTGATCGTATTGCACTCAACAAAAGCTTATGTTTGTATAGTGTCTCCTCATGTACAGATTGGAATCTTAGAGCATGTCATTCAGTGGAAGGTTACAAGTCAATTTTAGATGAAAAGTCAGAGATGGTTGAAAGCAAAATTGTAAAAGAAAGGTTTGTGACAGCTTTAGAATGCAGGGAAGGATATTGAAAAGTGGCAGGATTTGAGAAGGGAGTTCCAGAATCCATAGATAGGTGAAGGTCTGACAAGACTGGAAAAATACAGAATAACTCTGTGTCAGAGAAGTAAAGGGTAGATGAATGCCATCCAGCTCACAACACTCATTTCTCAGCTGAATAACTCAACAATTTATCAGAAAGTATTAGCGAAGAGGAAAAGTTGTGTTCCCTCCAACCCCTCATCATTTAACAAATTGCACAGCTTATTCTATAGGCAAACACGTTGGAATAAAATTTCCACAAATTTTTTTTCCCTGTCTCCCATACTTATGCACTCCAGTGCAAGGTCATCAGAAACCCCTCTTAAATACCATGAAACAATTGTTCTTCCAACCAATTGGGCAAAGTTACAAAGAAAGGTCAGGAAAGTTATTGTTGAAATTCCAGGCAATAGAATCTAGGGATCAGAGTAAATATTTGCTCAGTGTGTTGGGAGTGGGAGCATCAAAGTCAGTTCAATGAGGGAGAGACAAAAGGAATGCTTTTGGTTAACTGATAGAATGGAGCATCATTTTTTTTAAACAATATTTTTGAAGTTGCTATTTTTGCAAGAGTACCATGTATCACTGTTTTTAAAAAGACAGGCGTCAGCCCTTTTTTTTGATTATCTAGATGCAGCAAGAAGTACAGTGCAATGATTAATATCCTTTATGGACACTAGAAGATTTTAAGGTAGGTCTGATCTGGGAATTGATGGAGTTTAGAAGGGTTAATGATGTTTTTCTGTCAGGTGCTGCATCAGCAGGGAATCAAGAGGTTGAAGATGTGGATAAATGATGGCATAAATATATTGTTTTTTAATGTTGTTTTGAAATCCACTGCAGTACTATTGTACTGATTCATTTTAGGCCTTTGTCCCAGCAGTAAAATTGCAGAAGCAGCTACACATATTTTGATAATGTGTAACACATTGTCTAATGATAGAGTAATTATTCTAACCAAGGGACTCTACATTCAAGCATGAAATTAGTGGGCTGCAACTCGACAACAAGGTAAAAACCTGGAGAGACATGGTTGATCATGATAAAACTCTCTCCTCAGTGAGTCGTAGGGATGCATTGAAGACAGGAATGGAAATACCTTTCATATGATTAGAAAGAAAGAAATGTAAATGTGGTTCACCTGAATGGACTCTAAATTCAAAACATACTTGAAGTCACCATAACTCATATTCCTTGGTTATTTATCCATCAAGTTCTGGTTTCCCTGAATAGTTCAATATATTCAATATATTCATCACAATTTGTGCTCACATAATTGTTTCTAGCCATCTGAACTTGAGCCATTGTGTTGTAGTTTGTGATGGATTGGACCAAATACATTATTAAGGTTTGACTTGCCCCATTAGATTTTTAAACACTTCAGTAGGGTCTCCTCTGCAGCATCTATACCCCAGTGTTACCAGAGTATTTCAGCAGAGCTCTGGCGCCCAATAGGTGTCAATCTGGTTATGTCAATATGGTCTCCAGTTGTAAGATGCCTCCACTGTAGTGAGCAGAAGCAGACCCAGCCCTCCAGTGGATCCAGATCAAATCAAATTCACTGCTGCTTAGAATTTTGTTTTGAAACTCTTGGCTAGATACCCTAACATCTCTTTACTACCATCACATATAGTGCTTATAACAGGATTTAGATTGTAACCATTGTATCATTTAACCCCCTTCACAGAGACAACTTCCAAACACGTGTTTGACCATAGGTGCCAGGAGTGTAAAGACCAACCTCTCACCCTGTTCTCCCCACCCTACCTTTCCAGGTTTCAATCAATTTCACACCAGCATTGTAACTTCCACTTTGTTTAGTGACCTGTAGACTTGTGAAGGAGGTAGGACCAATGGTAGGAGGAGGATACAAGAAGTGAATGGGTAATATTGCTCATTTATTTTTGACCCTGTCTTTGTGCGCAGCAAGATACAATTACCTGCCTTCCAACACTTCACCCAAACGTTCAATCTTCATACGTAAGTCAAACTATTCAATCAAAAAGGGTGTCACAACTAAACCTAACACTGCAATGTGGTCAGTCAGCCCTCCCATACAAGCACTCCCAGCAGATGCTATTAAAAAGGCATCAGGAGAAAGTGGATAAATATCCATTCACCAGCAGTAAAGTCAGTGTCTAAAGAGTAACTTTCTTCATCTAGACTTGATTCTAAGCCAGAGTCTCTGTAGATTGGTTAAATATTGAGTTCACCACTGGAGGAGTTGTCACTAAGTTTCTCTAGAATGAAGTCTTGATGTCTAGTGGGTGAAGATCCTGAACGTTGTAGGAGATGATGCTCATATGGCATGAAATCAGTGCAACTTTGTAATGGACTGATTTACATATCTTCACCCTTTGAAACTGATATAATCAATGCAGCGTATATCAGTCCTCTTAGTTTATTTGAAAATAGGATAACCTTGTGTTCTCCCCCAGCTCCATTTGATGAAGCTTATGTGCTCCTTGACTTGGTTTCTTCTCCACTATCCCATTCCAGATCAGACCCAATTCTGGAAGAAGACCAAAGCCTGTTGCCACATGCCCTCCAAATCCTGGATTTTCCAATGCCCACCAAAGCCAGAATCATTACTAGCTTTCCACTTCACAGTAACCATATGCTAGGAGGACAACATGGGGGGCTCATTTTAAGTCTGTTTGTGTATCCACTGTGACCCTCTCCCACTTCAATTTAAGACTACAAAAATAATACTTCATCACTCACCTGATGAAGGAACAGTACTCCAAAAGCTCACAATATCAAATAAATCTGTTGGACTTTAACCTGGTGTTGTGAGACTTCTTACTGTGCCCACTGCAGTCCAATGCTGGCATCTCCACATCATTACAAAAATGATAGTAGGCCTTGGCTAGCAACAGTTTTGTCCCTGAATAGATAGAGTCTCATAGAATCCACCTCTCCCTATAGCCCCCCTTCTGCTGAAGACCATGGTCAACCAAGCCACTTTGCTGCCAGAAATCGTGTGAATGCATAATGACCACCACCTATGGGGAAGATGTTACTAGAAAATCCTGCCCCATTTGTTGCTTTCCTTCCCAATGGTAGAGCTGAAATCAGGAACCTTGGCCTCCGCTGGGAACAGCGATTCAACATCCCATCAAGATTAGGGTGCTAGGGGAGGGGGGGGAGGGGTAATGCCCCTGATTTCAGGCTGTAACTTCAGCAGTAACCTTGGAGAGACAGAATTTTGGCGTTCCGAAAGCTAGTGACGTTTACTACCAAATAATCCTGTTGGACTTTAACCTGGTGTTGTGAGATTTCTTATTGTGTTTGCCCCAGTCCAACACCGGCATCTTCACATCAGGAGATTGGAACCCAGGGAAATTCCAGACATTTGTGTTTTTGGATAAATTGGTCACTGTCAGTTGTCCTGTAAGACCATAAGGCATCGGAGCAGAAGTAAGCCATTTCGTCCATCGAGTCTGTTCCACCATTAAATGAGACTATGACTGATCTGATGTGATAATGCTGAACTGCACTCTCCCACTTTATCCCCGGGAGTGGCAAGGTGGCACAGCACCAGGGACCCAGGTTCAATTCTGGTCTCAGGCCACTGTCTATGTGGAGTTTGCACATTCTCTCCATTTCTACATGGGTTTCCTCTGAATGCTCCGGTTTCCTTCCACAGTCCAAAGGTGTGCAGGTTAGGTTGATTGGCCCTGCTAAATTGACCCTTCAGGTCAGGGAATTAGTGGAGTAAATATGTGGGGTTACGAGGATAGAGCCTGGGTGAGATTGTGGTTGGTGCAGATTCAATGGGCCGAATGGCCTCCTTCTGCACTGTGGGGATTCTATGAACCCTTGATTCCCTTACTGATTAAAAAACTGTCTATCGTGAATGTATTTACACCCCAGCCTCTACAGCCCTTTACAGTAAAGAATCTACAGATTCACTAATCTCAGAAAAGAAATTCCTTCTAATCTGTTTTAAATTACAATTATTCCTTACTCTGAGATTATACTCTCTGGTCCCAGACTCTCCCACAAGGAGAAACAACTTCTCAGTATCTACCCTGTTAACTCCACTGAGCATCCTATATATCTCAATAAGGTCACCTGACTCAGTAAAATCACCTCTCATTCTTTGAAACTCCAATGAGTATCGGTCCAACCTACTCAACTGGTCCTCGTAAGAAAATCCCTCCATATCCTGGATCAACCTCGTGAACCTTCTCTGGACCGCCTGCAATACCAGTACATATTTCCTTAGGTAAGGAGACCAAAACAGTTCACAATATTCCAGATGCAGTCTTGCTAATGTCATGTATAGTTTGAGCAAGACTTCCCTACTTTTGTACTCTATTCCCTTTGAAATAAAGACCAACATTCCATTTGCCCTCCCTATTCCCTTCTGAACTTACATGCTAATTTTCTGTGATTTATACACAAGGATCTCCAAATCCCTCTGCTTTGTAGCTTTCTGCAGTCTTTCTCCATTTAGATAATATTCAGCTCCTTTATTCTTCCTACTAAAGTACATAACTTCGCATTTTCCTTTATTGGATTCTATTTACCACATTTTTGTCCATTCAGTTAACCTGCCTGTATCCCTCCATAGATTATTTGTGTCATCCTCACTACTTGCTTTCCTACCTACTTTTCTGTCATCTGCAAACTTGGAAAAAGTACATTCATGTCCACTAGTTAAATGTTGCCGCCCTGGAAATGCCCCTTTTATCCCAACTGTCTGTCCTCTCTTAGCCATTCCTCTGTCTATGTTACTATACCATCTCAACACAATGGGCTCTTATTTTAAGTATCCTTTTGTGCAATACCTTGTCAAATGCCTTTTGGAAATCTATGTGTATTGCATCTACTGGTTCCCCTTTATCCTGTTTATTGCCACTTCAAAAAATTTCTAATCAATTTTCCATGCATGATTTCCCTTTCATGAAGCCAGACTAACTCAGCTTCATATAATTATGCATTTCTGGGACAGCACGGTGGCACAGTGGTTAACACTGTTGCCTCTCAGCCCCAGGGTCCTGGACTCAATTCCGGCCTTGAGTGATTGTCTGTGTGGAGTTTGGTCATTCTCCCTGTGTCAGAATGGGTTATCTCCAGGTGCTCCGGTTTCCTCCCACAGTCCAAAGATGTAGGGAATAGGTTGATTGGCTATGCTAAATTAACCCTTAGTGGCGTGGTGATTAGCAGGATAAATACTGGGGTTTCAGGGATAAGGCCTGGGTGGGATTGTTCGATGAGCCAACTGGCCTCCTTGTGTACTTTAGGGATTAAAGTTTTTAAAGTTTTGTTTTAAAGTTTATCAGTCGCAAGTAAGGCTTACATTAACGCTGCAATGCAGTTACTGTGAAATTCCCCCAGTCACCACAATCCAGTGCATGTTCGGGTCAATGCACCTAACCAGCACATCTTTCAGACTTTGGGAGGAAACCGGAGCACCCGGAGGAAACCAATGCAGACACAGGGAGAATGTGCAAACTCCACACAGACAGTGACCGAAGCTGGGAATCGAACCCGAGTCTCTGGCACTGTGAAGCAGCAGTGCTAACCCCTGTGCTACCATGCCAGAGTCTATGATTCTATTCAATGATCCTAAATACTCTTCTGTTACATTCTTTATATTAGACTCTAATATTTTCCCAATGACAGATGTTCAGTTAACTGTCCTTTAGTTACCTGTTATCATTTTTAATAAGGATGTAACATTGGTAGATTTCTAATTCTCTGGGACTTTTCCAGAATTTGAGGATTACTATCAGCACATTCGCTATCTCTGTAGCTACTTCCATTAATATCCTAGGATGCAGCCCATCAGATCCAGGGGGCTTAGCAGCCTTTAACCCTACTAGTTTCCCTTGTACATTTTCTCGAGTGGTGGTTATTGTATTTATTTCCTCCCACCTTCCTTCTTTTCCACTTAATTATTTAGCATTTTTGGAATGTTATCAGTGTCTGCAGTTTTGAAGACTGATGCAAAGTGCCAGTGGTCCTGTACACCAAAGTGCCAGTGCACTTCAAGAAGAATTGCCTCAGTCAATCTGTAAGAAGTGTCTCAAAGTGAAAAGAAACTCTGGACATCATTCTAGATAGATATAATAGTGGGATAAGGACTTTTGTATTAGGGAAGTGGATACAGTTTGGATAGGGGAGAGGCCTGAGTACATTTTTATGTGGGAAGAATCAGAGTAACATCACTTGGATGAACTGTCAATATCCTGGCAGAATCACTAGTATCAAGAGAGGAGAAACTGTAAAAGCAGAATAAGTATGAGTAGTTGATTCCTCAAACTCTCAAATCAGCCCTGTGTTTGCTCGAAACATTAACAGGCAAAACTATCATCTGCTGTACCATTTTGTGATCATGTAACACAGACTGAGGAATTACAGTCTGTTTTTCCTCCGAGGAAGTAGGTTAAGCCACTGACAAAACAGCTCAATGATGACAGGAAAACTATGGGTTTTTCAACTGCCACCATCTGGTGATAATCTTGAGTTTATGCCACTTGTTGTTTGTATTAAACAGAGCTCCGTTATATAGACTAAAGGAGTATGACTATGCTTTACATTTTTGTACATTGTTAGAGTATGAGCACATTCTCCATTTGAATTGGAGACTGCCCAGACTTGGATTTGATTGGAGTGCTAACCAGCATTTACTTCTGAAAATGGCCTTGATGTTTGTTTTGTTTTTGTATGTTTCATTTTTTTTTGACAGTTTGAAGTATAAGAGGGAGAGGGTGAGCTCCAATCCTCATACTGAGACACTGGATAAACCTGGAACAAGCCAATGGTGTAGAACACAGTGCCCTAACAGGGGAACCCTTCACTAACTCTCGGCCGGTCCAAATTTGCATGGCCTGTTGCCTTGTGCCTGTCAGCTCTTTGCTAAGCTTTCCCAGCTCACACAAGGCAGAACTTTTCATGGTGTGGATTCAGGCTGATGCTGCTGTTAATGGGAGAGCACATTCCTTTCTTTTCTGTTGCTTGTACTGGATTAATTTCACCTCAGACTCACTCAAGAATCAAAAATTTCTGGACTGCTGATTATTTGACAGGAACTTCAGAAAAATCTACTGCTTAATAGACCTCATGCGAACTCTTTGATTTGAAAGGCCAAAATCATACTTCACAAGTGTACGTGGACAAGAATTGGTTTTAAAATAAGCACTGATATTAAACATTCTTCAGAAATAATAGAAGAAACCAAGAACTTCCAAAAAAGGAAGACAACCTGAAATTATTTCAAGTGGGCAGAATGGTCTTTGAGTGCCATCTGGTGTTAGCAAGGTGAATTGCAACAGATGCTCTGTCAAAAGCTTTGCTAAAAATTCTTCACTTTGCTCTCCACTAAATCTATGACCCTTTTTTCATAAATGTTTAATTTAGCCCTGATTGTTAGAGTGCTTTTTGCATTATGTATTATGTTCATGTGAATGCTTGGTTCTCTAGGATATGAGTATGTGATCAAAGTGTTTTTTTTTAATTACAGAATTATCTGTTAGCTAGCAAAAACAATTCTACTCTACCCTTATTAAAGCACAGTTCTTGGGAGCCAAGTATTTTGCATGTTGCAACAAGGTACAAGCTGTAATAATTGTCTATATTACAGCTATACAACAGAGTCTGATATTTGGTGGTGATTGGGGGACGGGGGGGCTACTTCGTGCCGTATCAATTTAAATGTTTTAAACTGCTTCCTGTTTCCTTAAGCAAACTTTCTGATAAAAGAGCTGTGCGAATAATTGGCATGATGTAATTACAAAAATTAGCAGATGACAGGAATTAGGCAAACTCCCATTCCAGTGTCATCACCAGCAGTAGAACTGTGTTAAGGGTTCAGTCAAGTGGTTGAATTGGGATCTATGATTGACAGGCAGCAATATTTCTAGTACTGTCTTCACAGTGGGATCAAAGAATGGATTTGCAAAAACCATTTGCAGCCACGTTTGTGGTGTTTCCTTTAAGATCTACAAATATAAATGTGTCTGAAACGTGATTAGTCTCTCTGTGCTTCTTCCCACCTACCTCTGGCCCATACCTGCATTGCTTCTCTCTGTTTAGATGCAAGCCAGTGGCACATACTAATTGCATCAGCACTGCTCATGTTTCTGCTAGACGCACACTGCTTCTCCTTTTAAAAGCAATTGCAAATGTAGGGGAAAAGAAGAAACAGTTTGTTTGGAGTTTCTCTTATTTGCTCTGCATGCTTCCCCATCAAGTCAATTTAACACATTTTGCCAATTTTTTTTGACAAAGTCGGTGAACAGTATTTTATATTTTTGTTTTGGCAATGTGTGATGGAACGACATTGTGCAAGGTGGTGTGTCTTATTTAGAAATCAAACCAACCCAAGATTCAGGCCAGCATGAAATCAAGTGCAGTGTGACAATCATTTAAGGTGTTCTTTTGTACTGTTAGCTTTGTAGATTCTTACTAGCTTTGTAGATTTTAAAAAGTGTTTCCTATGACATGGAACGTTTAATGGATTTAGGCTAAAAATAATGGAGCAAAGTTTTTAAAGAGACATCTTATTCCAGAAACACCTGGCAATCCTTTTTGGTTCATTTATAGAGACAGAATACAAGGACATGTTCCATCAAAGTGCATCATTTGCATGTGATATTGTTATGGTGAAAATGATGCGTGCATTCTACAAGTTGCAATCCACATTATAAGGAAATATTATTGAATACTTCTTCATGGAAATGTACCCCTTGGGCAATCATGCAAAATGTTAGCATAAATGAAACGAGAAACTGTGATCCAACCTATAGTTATAATGAATGTTAGATTCTTATAATAACGTTATGAGGTGAAATGATTTGTAGCTGCACTTTCAATGTATGATCATACACTAGGAATTAATTTTGTTGCTACCTGAAGCAATAATAATTCCACATACAAAGATCCATGGAAAGCTGTGTGAAAAATGAACACTTTATTTTGAATGTTGAAGTACCTTAGCCTTTCAGCTTGGAATATTAGTTCTAGCATGCCCCTCCACCCACTCGCTAACTTGCTCACTCGCTGCAAACAATGGATAACCAGGAAAAATGACTCCTTCAGAGAGAGTTTATATGGAGCCAATTAGTGTTGTTTATACAAATGTTCAAGGTGGTTGTTAGGAGTTATATCCCTTCTGCAGTTAATGTGATCACACCCTTACAGAACCATGTGCCAGTCAAACAAATCAAACTTTTCTCTTTCTGAAATGCTTGAAAATTCTGCTTTGAACAGAGAAAATTACAGCACAGAAACAGGCCTTTCGGCCTTCCAAGCCTGCATCGACCAAACTGCCTGACTTAACTGAAACTTCCTATCATTCTGGGGACCATATCCCTCTATTCCCATCCTATTCATGCATTTGTCAAGACGCCCCTTAAAAGCCACTACCGTATCTGCTTCCACTACCACCCCAGCAACAAGTTCCAGGCACCCACTACTCTCTGTATAAAAAATCTGCCTCATACATTTCTCTTAAACCTTGCCCCTCAATCTTAAACCTATGCCCCCTAGTAATTGACTCTTCCATCCTGGGAAAAAGCTTCTGACTATCCACTCTGTCCATGCCCCTCATCATTTTGTATGCTTCTATTAGGTCTCCCCGCAACCTCCCTCGCTCAAGTCAGAGCAAACCAAGTTTCTCCAACCTCTCCTCATAGTTAATGTCCTCATACCAGGCAACATCCTGGTAAATCTTTTCTGTACCCTCTGCAAAGCCTCCACATCCTTCTGGTCATGTGGTGACCAGAATTGAACACTATATTCCAAGTGCAGCCTAACTAAGGTTCTGTAAAGCTGCAACATGACTTGCCAATTTTTAAACTCAATGTCCCAGCCGATGAAGGCAAGCATGCCAGGTCTATATCCTGCTGTATCCTCTAATGGACCTCATCACTATCCGCAAATCCGCCAACCTTTGCGTCGTCCGCAAACTTACTAATCAATCCAGTTATGTTTTTCTCCAAACCTTCTCCACCTGCATTGCCACTTTCAGTGACCTGTATACCTGTACACCCAGATCCCTTTGCCTATCAATACTCTTATGCGGTCTGTCATTTGCTGTATATTTCCTATCTGTATTAGACCTTCCAAAATGCGTTACCTCACATTTGTCCAGATTAAACTCCATCTGCCATCTTCCGCCCAAGTCTCCAACTGGTCTATATCCTGCTGTATCCTCTGATGGTTCTCATCACTATCCGCAAATCCGCCAACCTTTGTGTCGTCAGCAAACTTATTAATCCAGTTATGTTTTTCCTCCAAATCATTTCTATATATTACAAACAGCAAAGGTCCCAGCACTGATCTCTGAGGAACGCCACTTGTCACAGCCCTCCATTCAGAAACACACCTTTCCACTGCTACCCTCTATCTTCTTTGACTGAATCAGTTTTGTATTCACCTTGCTAGCTCACCTCTGATCCCATGTGATTTCATCTTCTGCACCAGTCTGCCATGAGAGACCTTGTCAAAGGCCTTACTGAAGTCCATGTAGACAACAAACACTGCCCTATCCCTTCAATCATCTTCGTCACTTCCTTGAAAAACTCAATCAAGTTCGTGAGACATGACCTCCCCTTCACAAAATCATGTTGCCTCTCACTAATATGTCCACTTATTTCCAAGTGGGAATAAATCCTGTCTCGAAGAATCCTCTCCAATAATTTCCCTACCACTGATTACAGACTTACCGGCCTGTAATTTACCTGGATTATTCTTGCTATCCTTCTTAAACAAAGGAAAAATATTGGCTCTTCTCCAATCCTCTGGGACCGCCCCTGTTGTCAGTGAAGATACAAAGGTTTCTCTCAAGGCCCCAGCAATTTCCTCCCTTGCCCCCCTCAGTATTTTGGGGTATATCCCAACAGGCTTTGGGGACTTGTCTATCTTAATGTTTCTTAAGAACCCCAATATTTCCCCCTTTTTGATCTCAACATGACTCAAACTATCTTCACATTCTTTCCCAGAGTCATCATCCACCAAGTATTTCTCTTTGGTGAATACTGATGCAAAGTACTCATTTAATACCTCGCCCATTTCCTCTGGTCTGGCCAATGCTTTCTCATGACCCTTTTTAGTCCTTCTTACTCCTTTATTAAGTTTCTTTCTACTTACTTCGTTAAAGTAAAATTTCTTAACAGCACAGTTTAAGTCTATATTTAAATGCAGAATCCTTTCAGTCTGCCACTGTGTCATTTTTTTCAGTCGAGGGTGAAATTAGAAAGACAGACTTACAAACAATGGATTTTCTTGAGAATGAAGATGGTTAACCTGCCATTATCAGTTAAAGGATCAGTAAGCTACTGATTAAGCCACTGGTGTTTCCATTCCATATTTATGGAATTAGGAGTTCAACTTCAGTGTCAATACTAACTTCAGGCAAAATCTTGTCAAATTATCTCAGAAATTCTCACCCCAGTCTGTCTCCACCACCCACCTGCCCACCGCCACCCGCCCCCCCCCCCAAAACCCTGACAGTCTTCAATGTCATGGAGATGGCTGTCC
Source organism: Carcharhinus amblyrhynchos (assembly GCF_965287045.1). Classification (NCBI taxonomy): domain Eukaryota; kingdom Metazoa; phylum Chordata; class Chondrichthyes; order Carcharhiniformes; family Carcharhinidae; genus Carcharhinus; species Carcharhinus amblyrhynchos. Next base: position 133,193,714 of record NC_137324.1, on the reverse strand, counting down.
ATGGTTCTGCTGTTAGAGATTCAGATCTCAGCATTAATCCCTGTATCCAATTTATTTGGCACAGAAAATCTATAATGCCTAGGTCCTTGAATTTCAGTATCTTCATTGCCCAAGAATTAAGATTCTTTGCAATCTCTGAAGGATAGAATATATGTGTTTTTCTAAGAATAAGAGAAAGTGAGGAGCATTTGCCAAGGTAAAGTTGGAAGAGAAGGAATGAACATTTTAGTCTTTGCATGAATCAAAATACGTTTGACCATTACCGCAGAATTGATTTTGGTCCTATGTCTGGATCCTGCAATTTTCCAGTGGAAGTCATTTCTGGCTTCCCATAATCATCAACATGTTCTATGTAATAACAACAAATATTACCTACAGGTTTAAATCTTCCAGCACTTGTTTTGCTTCCTCTATGTTGGACAGGTTGTTTCATATTCATGAGACCTGGCCTTAAGACCTGATCTTAAGAGCTATATAAACTGATGACTGTAAACTCCAAATCATCTATAATCTTAGGACACCCTGGCATTTTCGGAAGTAGTAACCTATTCGTTAAAGAACTCCAAAGTGAAGAATTACTACATCTTAAAAGATACTACAAAGTATTGGGTACACACCATTGCAGATTATCATGTATGTTTTTAACCACACATGGAGCCATAGCAAAGAATGGTGCCTATGAATCCAGAGTACAAAGCCTTGTCTGCATATATACGACCTGATTGAATTTCCTGAATGCAATAACAAGGATCTGGCAATAGCAACAGCTGCTTTTAACTTTGACATTACATATAGTTCATGTTCCAATTGATTCCCACTAATAATTTAGTGATGGACCCCATTCTTTGCTGGGTAATTAATGGGTTAATTTCGGCAAAACAATTGCTTGGAGTGATGGTACAGACCAGTCATGACAATCTAACCTTCAGCTTGTTAGTAACGACTCATAGTTCAGCAGAGCGCGAGTCATTTCAGCTTCAATTCAAGTCTCAAACTTCTTTATGTTGAAGGTATCACTGGTGTAAAGGCCATCAAAGGCATGTGGAATGGAAGGAATGAAAAATGTAGTCACTGTTTTCTAAGTGAATCTTTGTCCAAATACCAAAGCTCCCACTTACCTCCTGTCCAGACACAGGAGTACAGATTGAGTATCCTCTCTCCATAACTTTGAAAATCAAAATCGACACTTTTTTTGAACCTCAGCGACCTTTAGCATGGGAAGTCTATTTGTTTGTGGGTACTATTTACCTTGTGATTTTTGTGGTAAACATATCAAAAAGAAAGTTATTACAGGCAACTTGTATTTATTATTCAATGATAGATCTTACTACTCCAGCCATTTTATCCATTTTAGACTATAGCTAGCCTTGGCTTAAGTTATTGCGACATAAGTTTGCATGCAGTATCCAAAGACCAAAAGGATCTGAAATCCAAAATGCAATCAATTGGCCCCCAAGTTTTCGGATAAAGGATACTTTACCTGTATTAATCTGTCTTTCAGATGAGACATGAAAAGTGAAATACAAGTGCAATCTTTCTTTTGTGGACTAGTAAGCAGCTAAATAATTTAGTGCAAACATGCTGTTTGGACTCATTTTGTAAATAGTTTATTTTTGGTCATAATTACAAAACAAAATCTGCCCCACTTCCGTCCCATTATCAAAACTACTTTATTCCACTTATGCAACATTTACTCATTCCCTGCCTCCCTCCTAAAACTATTAGACATAGGAGCAGAGGGAGGCAATTTGCCCCATCGAATCTGTTCCACCATTCAGTGAGATCATGACTGATCTGATATGAGAATCCGCAACTCCACGTTCTCATCTTATCCCCATAACCCTTGATTTGTTTACTGATTGAAAATCTGTCTCAGCCTTGAACATATTTAACAATGCAGTTTCTATGGCCTGCTGTGTTAAAGAATTCCACAGATTCACTATCGTCTGAGAGAAGAAATTCCTCCTCATCTCTGTCTTAAATGGGTGGCCCCTCTGATCTTACCTTCTCCCACAAGGGGAAACAACCTCTCAGCATCTACCCCGTTAAGTCTCCTGAGAATCCTATATGTCTCAATAAAGTTGCTTCTCATTCTTCTAAACTCCAGTGAGTAGAGGCCCAACTTACTCAGCCTCTCCTCATAAGAAAATCCCCCCCACACCCAGATTCACTTAGTGAACCTTCTGTGGACTGCCTGTAACACCAGTATATCTTTCCTTAGATAAAGGGATCAAACTGTTCACAGTATTCCAGGTGTGGTCTAACAAGTGTTTTGAATAGTTTTAGCAAAACTTCCCTCATATACTCTTTCCTCTTTTAAATAAAGGCTAACGTTCCATTTGCCTTCCCTATTACCTGCTGAACTTGCATACTGGCTTTTTGTGATTTATGTACAAGAATCCCCAAATCTCCCCGTGCTGCAACCTTCTGCCGTCTTTCTCCATTTAGATAACATTCAGCTCCTTTATTCTTCCTACCAAAGTACATAACTTCAACATTTTCCTACACTGTATTCTTTCTATCAAGTTTTTGCCCACTCGCTTATCCTGGCTATATCCCTCTGTAAAGTCTGTGTCATCTCACCACTTGCCTCCCCACTTATTTTTGTGTCAGCGGCAAAACCTCATTCACTTGCCTTGCCATTAATATGTGTTGTGCCCTCAGCACTGAATCCAATGGCCCTCCACTAGTTACAGGTTGCCATCCTGAAAATGTCCTGTTATCCCAACTCGCTGTCTTTTACCCATTAGCCAATTCTCTATCCATGCTAATATACTACCCCCTACACCATGAGCTCTTATCAACTATCTCTAACAATTCTGTTATTACATCCTATGACAGATGTTAAGCTAACTGACCTGTAGTTAACTGTTTTTGTCTCCCTCCCTTCTACTGCTGGCAAGATTTTCATCAATGTAATTCAACAAAGCTTAATCTGCTATGCCCTCCTAACTAGCATCTCATATCCACTCAACAAATTGTAATTCCCTCAGTATGACTTGACCCATGTTCTTTTCCATACGAAGTTCTGCACTCCCATCACCCAGTTCTTCCCATGCCTCAGCAAGCCAATTCTCATAATCAAATCATTCCATAACTTCATCCCACCCTAATCCTGCAGTCTTTTCTAGGCTTAAGTCTTTGCATGAACACAAAACTCTTCTGCTCATTGTGCTTCACTCCACCATTGCTGGCCTTTTCAGTCACTACTGGCCGATTCGTGATTGGTGCAGATTGGTGAGTAATCATTTTCCTTCCTTGCTTTTATTTACTTCCGTGTCTGAAATATACAATAATGTGTGTATCACACTGTTGTTATTCAGTGTCAGATGTTTACATACCCATGAAGTGACAGTACTTCAGTGTAGGTTTGCCCAAGTGTCTTTATATGGCCAAAATCAATCCATTTAACTAATCAAATAGCTCTTTAGTGCATTACCAATCTATCATCTAAGATATATCAAACTGGTTTTATAATTTGCAACAAAGTCAAATAACATTGAATTCAGCGTATTACCCTTCCAAGTCATACCATTTATAATTTGGACATGTTTAAGGACTTTACAAGCTTACAGATACTTGTCTTTGGTGCTTCTCCTTCTTATTTGGCAGTTCCAGCATAATAAATTATATGTTAAGAGTATCAAACCATTCTATATTTTATATGCTCGTTTATTCTCTCTTTCCTTTTTATTTTCCAGCACACAGCTCTTGATAAAGAAAGTCAGATATTCAGTGGTAAGCCCCACCGAGATGTTGAAGGAGTTGGTACGGAGCAAACATCTCAGCCCTCCCCAGCCACAGATGCTTCAATGTCTGGGTGCATGACCTTTTCCCCTAAATCATCTGAGCCAGCCGTGTCTCCTGCATCCCATGTTTGAGCATACTCAGCAGACCTGATACAGCCACACCTCAAGGAGCTAAAAGTGTCCTGCTTTCTAGAAGCCTGGTATTCAAAAAATGTCTATTTAAAACATCTAAGATTCAAAGATGAACTACAGCCAAATCCATTTTAAACAAACTTGCTTGTAAAGTGTTGATTTTGTGTCAAAATATGTTCTGCCATCCTCCTGTAAGCTGAATTGTGTCCTGCAGTCTCAGGGTTCCTCATCAGCAGACATGAGTGAGATTGAGTACTGACTCTAGAAATGGATTTCGATGCTGTGTTACTGTACAGTATTCCATCAACACTTTCACTTTTCAAATCCTCATCCACTTCCATGGCAGAGCTCTCATTTGGCTGAGGTTAAGCATTATGCTATTCAGTAAATGGAGAATATCTTGTTGTGACCTGCCCAGTATTGGATAAAGAAACAAGATGCTTAGTCAGAAATAATTAGCATTTTTGTGTTGCAATTAAAAGTTTCCCTTTCTGTAATCTGGTTGTGAAAATTCTCCCTGCTGTGACTTCAGCAGGCGCCTGACAGATTTTCCGCTGACAGAATAACACTTTCTAAAGAGGACTCCAGCAATTTATTTGCTGAAATTACAGCAGGAGGTCCGGCACCAAATTTCAGGGCCATCAATTATCTGATTTAAACAGAGGCTAATGAGCACAGGGCTACTTTAAGTTGGTGTATTTCATTTCTGGTGGTGAAGTACGTTGTGTATACTACATTTCTGGTGGCTCCTGCTGAATTGATTTTTCTTAATAAGCGAGTTACTGACAGCACATCAATAGAGAACCCTGATTTTATGTTAGAAAATACGGTAATTAGTTTGGTTAATTTTACACTGAAACAAGTCCTCTGCTAAAGTATCTATTGACATACACAATTTCTCTGACTGATCAATAGCAACAAGCCCACATTCCAAGCCTCAACACACTAACACCTGATGAAGAACTTTAACTTATTCTGCAGAAGAGATAAAACAGCCAAGAGAAATCAGTATTTGAAAAATTGAACTATTTGCAAGACTTTGCACTCTGAAGGGATCCACATGTACCCCTACGGGGGTGGGTAGGTATGCCTCATCTCATTCAGTGCCAATCCCCCTTACAACAGAAGATCTGCTCTTAGCCTCAGGACTTGGAATTCTCCCCAGACACTCATTTATAAGAGGTGGAAACAGAGAGATCTGAGGTAACCATTTTCTTGGTGGATTCTGCAGGTACCATCCAAATGTCATTACAGGTAGCAAACTAGCTGGATTGCATGTGATTGCGAGGCAGAAGATAAAATGGAAACATCAGTGTGTATGGATAAATTCAAGCCTGTACTGATATATTAACCTATACTTTCCAAATGGTGTCAATTTCCATCCAGTGCTCTGAGCTGAATCGGTGAGGCATGCTACAATTCATTTCAACATCTTTAGGCTGGAGAAGAGAAAAATCAGAGTTCCTGCTTTCAATTGCTAGCCAGTCATCTCAGTTTAACATGTGTATGCAGCAATTGAGTAAAGTCAGGATCCTAATTAAATATCATGACTGAACTTTGAGTGTCAGCATTACTTTGTTCCATCTCCAGTCATTAAAAATTATCATTTGGGTGAGATATTAGCGAATGATGCCTTGCACGCGTGAAATTGTTTCCCAGCATGATACACTGTCTTCCAGAAAGCAGAATGAAAGGAATAGGGAAGCTAATTGAAGTATCTTATTAATGCAGAGTTGGCTTAGCCTGGTTTGCAGCATTTGGAAATGTGCAGATTCATGTAAACACATCCACAATTTCCTTGAGGGTTTTCCTGCTCCATCACCGTAACTTCAGTGGAAAACCCATTATGCCACAGTTAACACAATGGAGCAGGAGAAGTTGTGAGGAAATTTCTGATGACAAATTGCAGTGATCTTTGACAGAATTATCTGGGATGAAAATGGAATTATATACTTCTACGGTTCATCAGCTAATTCTCACCAAACATTTGGCTCTGAGGTAGGGTATATGGGAAAACTCCCAGCTGAGTCTAGGAAGTAGAAATTTAAACAACATAGGCCTAGCTGAACTTCAAAATGTTATGTCAGGAATTTGGGAACATGTAGTCTGCTACCTTGACTGGGCTATGTAGCATTTGTATTGGGTGGAGGTTGCAAACAAAAACGAACAACAAACTGTGTCCCTTCAGAGGAGAATTTATTTCAGGTTTGCAGTTGGGACACTTGCTGTCTTTTCAACTGGTCTCCAAAGCAACGGCCCATTTCAGAAATGCCACGGCCATGCCCTACTATATTAGAAAATTAAAATATTCTGCTAGGTCTTTTACTGCTAAAATGGAAAGCAATGAGTAGCACAGCCAATTGCTTTCAGCTGCAAGGATCACTATTATGAAGTCTGCAAACATACCCACACCCCTCCTAATATTGTGCTGTCAGACTTAAAGACCGTGGCATCTAGAACTTTCCATTGGTGTTTGCTAGGATTGAGCTGTGATCATCCCTGTGTTGAATAGTCCACAGACCTGGTGTGAGTTGTCTCCACATGAAGTGTAGCCACTCAGTGGTTAATCAGCATGAATATAAATGAAGAAAGTTGGTGTGAACGACCTTTTGTTACCTAATGCACGTTTATATAAATTGTTCTCATTGTGAATGAGCACCATACACTAAGTACCTATAACTCTAAAACATCTATAGCATACGACATTATTATAAGTTGTCATGGCCTCCTCTTAAAAAATAGGTTAAGGCACTGGATTTGAAAAAGGCAGTGGGTCCTGACAATATCGCAGCTGTAACACTGAAGACTTAATAGACACTAAAAGCAGGAGTAGGCCACTTGGCCCTTTGGGCCTGCTCCGCCATTTATTTTGATCATGCGTGATCATCAAATTCAATATCCTGATTCCCCCCCTTCCCCCCCTATAATCCCTTGATTCTTTTAGACCCTAGAGCTATATCTGATTTTTTTCCTTGAACTCAGACAACATTTTGGCTTCAACTGCATTCTGTGGCAGTGAATTTTATACATTCACCATCTTCTAGGTGAAGACATTTCTCCTCAATCCTAAAAGGTTTACCCCTTATCCTCAAACTATGACCCCTAGTTCTGAATTCCCACCAATAGGAACATTCTTTCTGAATCTATCCTGTCTAAAATAGTTAGAATTTGATAAGGTCCTATGAGACCCCCTCCCACTCTTCTAAATTCCAATGAATATAATCCTAACTGAAGTTTAGTCTCTCTTCACATGACAGACCTGCCATCCCAGGAATCAGCCTGGTAAATCTTTGCTGCACTCACATGATAGGAAGGACATCCTTTCTCAGATAAGAACAACAGAACTGCACACAGTACTCCAGGTGTGGCCTCACCAATATCCCATACAATTACAGCAAAACATCCCTATCCTTATATTCAAATCCTCTTGCTATAAAGGTCAACATACCCCTTGCCTTCTTTACTGCATGCCTGTCGACTTGTGCTCCAGAACTAGCTGAGTCTCTAGCCAGACTGTTCCAGTAAAGCTATAACACTTGACATCTACCCAGCAAATTGCCCAGGTATGTTCTGTTTTCAGAAAGTAGGACAAAACCAATTCACCAATTACTACCCCATCAATCTACTGTCAATCATCAGCAATGTTAAGGAAGGTGTCATTGACAGTGTTATCAAACATCAGTTAGAGAGCAACAACCTACTCACTGACAATCAGTTTGCTTTCCACCAAGGCATTTTGCTCCATACCTCGTTACAGTCTTGGTATAAAACATGGACTAAAGAGCTAAGGTGAGAGTGACTGCTCTCGCTATCAAGGCAGCATTTGACCAATTGTGGCATCAAGGATCTCTAGCAAAATTAAAAGAATCAGAAAAATCTCTCAAACAGAGTCATGTCTAGCAGAAAAGAAGATTGCTGTGATTGTTGGAGGCCAACCATCTCACTTACAGGACATCATCACAGAAATTCCACAGTACACTGTCTTAGCCTAATCATTTTCTGTTGCTTCATCAATGACTTTACCTCCATCATAAGTTATATAGGTTTACAGCATGGAAACAGGCCCTTCGGCCCAACTTGTCCCTGCCCCCCCCCCTTTTAAACTCCTAAGCTAATCCCAATTGCCTGCATATGGACCATATCCCGCTATACCCATTTTGTCAATGTAACTGTCTAAATGCTTTTTAAAAGACAAAATTGTACTCACCTCTATTACTGGCAGGTTGTTTCAGACACTCTCCACCCTCTGTATGAAAACATTGTCTCACTGGACACTTTTGTATCTCTCTCTCCTCCCACCTTAAACCTATGCTGTCTCATTTTAGACTCCCCTATCTTTGGGAAAAGATACAGATTATCTAGCTGATCCATGTCCCTTATTATTTTATAGATTTCTATCACCCCTGAGCCTTCTATGCTCCAAAGAAAAATGTCCCAGTCTATCCAGCCTCTTTAACTCAAATGATCAAATCCCAGTAGCATCCTAGTAAATCTTGTCTGCATTCTTTCTAGTTTAATAATATCCTTTCTATACTAAGGTGACCAGAACTGTACGCTGTATTTCCAAGTGTGGCCTTATCAAAGTCTTGTACAACTTCAACAAGATGTCCCAATTCCTGTATTCAGTGTTCTGACTGATGAAACCAAGCATGCCGAATGCCTTCTTCACCACTCTGTTCATCTGTAACTCCACTTTCAAGGAGCTATGAACATGTACCCCTAGATCTCTTTGTTCTATAACTTTCTCCACTGCCTTATCATTAACTGAGTAGGTCCTGCCCTAATTCAGTCTACCAAAATGCATTACCTCGCATTTATCTCAATTAAACTCCATCTGCCATTTGTCAGCCCACTGCCCCAATTGACTAAGATCCCGTTGCAATTGGAGGTAATTTTCTTCACTGCTCATTATGCCATCAATCTTGGTGTCATCCGCAAACTTACTAACAATGTCTCCTACATTCTCATCCAAATCATTAATATAAATAACAAATAACAGTGGACCCAGCACTGATTCTTGAGGCACACCGCTGGTCATAGGCCTCCAGTTTGAAAAACAACTCTCCACAGCCACCCTCTGGCTCCTGTCAAGAAGTGGGTATGCTGGCGTTGGACTGGCGTAAACACAGTAAAAAGTCTGACAACACTGACAAGAGTCGCTGAACAGAGACTGATAGCCAAGTTCCACATACATGAGGACGGTCTCAACAGGGATCTTGGGTTCATGTCGCACTATCTGTAACCCCCGTGACTTGCCTGGGTTTGCAAACCCTCACTTACTGTACTGTCTGGAGACAATACACATCTCTGTAACCTGTGATCAGTGCTCCTTCCACTCACATTGTCAGCCACTTCAGGTCTTGAACAGCAGGTTAGGTGTAAGGATTCGTATTCTAATCAGTAATCTCTAAACTGTCTGTACTTTATATGCTCTGTCTGAGGCCAGAACTCTCCATTCACCTGACAAAGGGACTAACCCGAAAGCTTGTGAGTCTATTATCAAATAAATCGGTTGGACTAAAACCTGGTGTTGTCAGACTTTTTCCTGTCAAGAAGCCAATTTTGTATCAATTTAGATACCTTACCCTGCAGCCCATGAGCTTTAACTTTATGCAACAACCCATCATGCAGTACCTTGTCAAAGGCCTTGCTGAAGTCCACATAGACAATGTCAATTGCACTGCCCTCATCTACCTTCTTGGTTACCCCTTCAAAAAATCCAAATTTGTGAGACATGATTTTTCACCCACAAAGCCACAGTGACTGTCCCTAATGAGTCCTTACATCTCTAAATGCCTGTAGATCCTGTCTCTCAAAACACTTTCCAACAATTTACCCACGACAGATGTGAGGCTTATTGGCCTGTAGGTCCCAGGCTTTTCCCTGCAGCCCTTTTTAAACAAAGGCACAACATTTGCCACCCTCCAATCTTCAGGCACCTCATCTGTGACTATCGGTGATTCAAGTATCTCTGCTAAGGGACTCCCTTGCCGCCCACAATGTCCTAAGATACACATCATCATCAGGTCCTGGGAATTTATCTACCTTGATGTGCTTTAAGACTTCCAGCACCTCTTTCTCAGTAATATATACAGTCCTCAAGACATCACTAATTATTTCCCCAAGTTTCCTAACATCCATGCTTGGCTATGTCCACAGCTCCTCAGGTACTGAAGCAGTCCATATTCATTTGCAGCAAGATCTGCTATCATTCAGGCTTTGGCCATAAAAGTGTCAGGCCATGGTCACCTCCAACAAGATGGAATTTAATTCCCTTAACATTGAATTGCATTACTACCACTGAATCCTCTTGAGAGTTACTATTCACCAGAAGCACATAAATACTGTGGCTATAAGAGCATAGGTCAAAAGCTGAGACTTCTAAAGAGAATAACGCACTTCCTGATTCTCCAAAGCCTGTCCACCATCTACAAGGCGTAAGTCAAGAGTATAATGGAATACTGTCTGGTATTACCTGGTTGCGTGCAGCTCTAACAATACTCAAAAACATCCTGGACAAAGCAGCCCACTTGATTGATACTCCACCTTAAACACTCACTCCCTCCGTTACCAGCACATGGAGGCTGCAACATGTACCATCTGCAAGATGTACTGCAGCATTTCATCAAGGCTCCTTTGACAACACCTTCCAAACCAACAACTTTTACTACATAGAAGGTCAAAGGCAGTGTGGTGGCACATTAGTTAGCACTGCAACCTCATAGCATCCTGGACCCGGGTTCAATTCTGGTCTCGGGTAACTACATATAGAGTTTGCACGTTCTCGCCATGTCTGCATGGATTTCTTCTAGGTGCTCTGGTTTCCTTCCATATTCCAAAGATGTACAGTTTAGGTTGATTGGCCATGCTAAATTTACACTTACTGTTAGAGGGATTAGCAGGGTAAATACATGGGGGGGTTACAGGGATAGGGCTTGGGTGGGATTGCTTTTAGTGCAGGCTTACTTGGCCGAATGGCCTCCTTCTGCACTGTGGTGATTCTATGATTAATAACAGATGTCTAGAAACACCACCACCTGCAAGTTCCCTTCCAAACCCCACACAGCCTTGACTCAGAACTATATCACCGTTCCTTCACAATCACTGGGTCAAAATCACAGAACTCCCTCTCTAACAGCACTGTGGGTGTACTTACACCATGTGACCTGGTGGTTCACGAAGACTTTCACCATCTTCTGAAAGGCAGTTAGGAATACCAATATGCACATCCCAAGAACAAATAAAAGTGTTTCCAGAACTGTGTCACTGTACAGGGAATATTGGCAATGACAATTATTGTTATGGCTAGAACCATCCATTGTGCTGCACGATGATTTTATTTTAAAAATGGCTTTCTCTGCATCATGACCAACCAACAAATAGTAAAAAGACATGATTAAATTTAGAGGCTTTTGACAACACTGCTGCTTTTGCAGATATGAATCAGAGTTTAACTCCCTTCCTAACCCCTTGTACTCACCCCCAGCCTGTGAAAACTGGTTGGGAAGCATTTGAAATAAAGGCACCAACTTAGTGAGTGACTGGGTCCTAACATCAACTTGTTGTTTTGAGCATGAGTTGAATACTGCAGGATGACAGGCAGTTCCTATTTTAAATATATAAATCTAAAACTGATGGGGCAGAATTTTCTCAAAAAAAAATGCTAAGTGTAGAACAAGAGGTTTATTCAGCGAGGTGAATAACATGAAATGCAGAGGCATCAATCTGAATCTCACCAATGGTGGCTGGGGCGGGGGCGGGGCAGGTGAGGCTCAGCCTGTCTATGAGGCAGCTGCTGACCACTAGGGGCATCATTATGCAGGTGCCCGATCTCCCAGTATACTCTATACACACATTATATAGAAGAAATCTGTCACTCAACATCCCCCCCCTCCCCGATTGCGGCCCCAATAAATCACTATCTGGCCAGTTAGCCATGACTCCCACATCTTCTCACACCTTTCAGAACTTCCCCCCCCCCCCCCGCGCCCCCCCCCACCCACCCCCTCCCCCCCCCCCTCCCCCGCCGCCCCCCCTCCCCCCCCACCCCCCCTCCCCCCTCCCCCCCCACCCCCCCTCCCCCCTTCCCCCCCCACCCTCCCTCCCCCCCTCCTCCCCCCCCCTCCCCCTTCCCTCCCCCCCCTCCTCCCCCCCTCCCCCTTCCCTCCCCCCCTCCTCCCCCCCACTCCCTTCCCTCCCCCCCTCCTCCCCCCCCACTCCCTTCCCTCCCCCCCTCCCCTCCCCCCCCCCCCCCCAACACACAAATCTTGGCCCTGTTCCCTCAGACCTGTTCCTCCTCCCAACAGGGCCTAACTACAAGCAGGCCCCTCCCCTTCAGGTTCCCCCCCCCCCATTGATGTTGCCCAGTGGCAGTGGGCAGCACCGATATACCAGGCTGGCACTGCCTGGTCCCATCCCCAGCCAACCAGGGGCTTCAATGGCCGGTTGAACTGGCAAGGCCATCACATCTGGCCACTGTTAGTGGAGACCATCTGTGAACCTCACTGGTGAGGACCTCAACTGGCGAGGACCTCAACTGGCAAGGGGATTAACATAAGTGAGCCCGGACGATGCTAAGCATGTCATTAGTACTTAAATCAGCCTCGACCCTTCCTGGGGCTGGCAAGATCACGAGAGGCAAGAAATCGGGTGTGAACCGAAGTTTTCGCCTCTCTCCCTATCTTACTGGCTAACCACACCAATTCACCAGTGTGGCGAGCTGGTAAGACCTTGCCCATGACGTCACAATGGATTGTTAAACCATTGAGCTTATCTTTCAGTTTCTCCAATATGTGACTGGCAATCAGATGAAGCTGCAAACTTGCTGGTGATTAATTACTTTTCCATAGGATTAATTGCAGGAAGGAGTTTGTTATTTAAATGCACTCCTTGCACAATGTCTTGCTGTACTTGCACGGACCTGGACACACTGTTTAACTTTGCAGCAATTAATAAATTCCCCTGTAAATTAAGTGACTGACTCATTGTCACAAGTAAGTAACATCGTTCTGCAAGCAGCTGCTCAGAATTAGGCCCATGACTAGATGGATTTATGAAAATTGGCTTTTACCAAATTGAAAATGGTGAGTTCTCGTTTAAAACACCAAATTTAATCATCTTTAAATCAAATTACGATTATTTCTCTCTATGCATTTTGAAACAAAAAGCTCTTTATCAAAGTAAAGATGGATGCATTAGTTATTTACAACACTGGGCAAAGCATTCAATGAATTCCAGAAATATTTCAACTGTTTCTGAATACAAATATCTGCAAATATCTTCCAAATAAAGGCCTTTCAGACCATGCTAATCATGTACAAGTCAGAGAAATGTGAGACCAGCATTTGTTGGGAACATTGTTCAGACTCATTGAATGTGAATAAAAAGAACTGGATTTTATTTATTGGGATAATTTATACACGGTATTTATGTTTGCAAAGCCTGAAAAGGAATTGCACTAATTTTTAAAATTATTTTATTCTTTTTGGCTACTTAATAGATTCCTCAGCCCTTATCTCATTGTTGCATTATTACAAACTTCAAAACGAGCACTTTTAATAGTTTTGAGTGTACTATTCTGCATGTTACACAAACAAATGGCAATTCTGCTACTTAACTCATTCACTACTTTTGGTTGTTCATGCACTGAAGTTACTGATGCCAGGTGGTTACGTGGTTGCAGCTGTCTGAACATCTAATAGCAGTGTAGTTAATGAATTAAGGGGACACTGACCAAAGTATTCATGTCATATTTACTAAATTCTCAATTAGGCTATCCTGGGCAAATTATTCTGTTAAATACTAGCTATTTGTGGTATCTTGTCATCAGCCGCAGAAAAATAACAATAAGAACTGGTTCCTTAAACATTGGCTGGAATATGCTTTATCATCTGTCACCTTTTCAGTCTCTTGGTCGTGTCTTTTGCTCTTCAGCCCTCATGCTAGTTTCATTTTTGTATTAGAAATTCATACAATAAAGTTACTCCTCCATTACCTGCTGTGGTCTGTCTCTTTCATTGCACTGTCTATCTTATACATATCTGATATGATTCGAAGGTTGATAAATCTCCCTGGTGAACTCAACAATCAGCAGGACTGAAGGTCACATTTTGTGTATAGATGCTTGGCAGCCAATCCTCGAGTGTGTACTCCCAATGAATAAACACAATGGCAGGAAATTCCACAGTGGGAGGAATCCCAATTATTTTCCATCCTATTTTTCAAGCTTCCCCAGTGCCACCTACTGCACAAGAGATTATCAAAAATGAAAGTGCATGGAATTGGAGCTAACCTTGTGACACGTGTAAATAATTGGTTGGGAAATAGGAGCTAGAGAGTAGAGATTAAAGGAAATGTTCTCTGATTGGTGGCATGTGACATGTTTTGTACAGCAGAGCTCTTGAATGAGGCCTATATACACTGACAACTCGGCTAAAGGAAATCAGAGTTTTATACCCAAGCTTATAGATGACACGAAGTTGGGAGGCACAGTGAGCAGTGTAGATGTATGCAGGAAGCTGCAAAAGAATGTAGAAAAAGTCAGAAAAACTGTATTCATTATGACAAAAAAAAGTTTTCTAAATTGGGAAGGCCTAAGAACCATGGGGCGGGGGGAGGAGGCGGGGCAGGGGGAAGTGGTTGGTGGTTGGGGATTGGGAGGGTGGAGTGGCTGGTGGTGGTGGGGGGAGAGGGGGGGTCTAGGGCTATAAGGGAAGCAACGTAATGTTGGTGTCCGCGTATACGTGAGTCACAGGTACAAAGGCAATCAAAGGGCAGGATTTCCCTACCAGGGACAGGAAAGTCAAGACTGTTTCTATGTCCAGAACCTACTCCAGTGAGGAATTAGTCACCCGCCCCAAGTTTCACGGGACACCTCCTTAATTGGACTGGAGATGGATTTGAAGGTAATTTGGCGACTGTAAGGTTGAAAGTAGAGGCAGAAATTCTTCACCAATTCATTACTGTACCGTCTGTTTGCAAGAAATTACATTGAGAGAAACTAGGAATATCTCAGGAGAACCAGAGGTCTGGGACTGGGATAAAATAGTTCTTTGATTTCCTGATGCAGTCTTCTTGGAGGCCGTAAGTTAGAGGAGAGTGGGAGGAGGAGGAGGCCCATTCAGACTGCAGGCCTGGATGGGATAGCTGACACTGTCAGCAGAAACTGGATCCAGGATTGGAAGAGGTTTAAGCTGATTCGCTCTAGTGAGTGCCATCCCACCTTCAGGACAGGCCTCCTCATCCTCTGAGGAGTCTCAGGGTGTATGCCACTGCTTAGGATGGGGGCGGTGGTATGCAGGGCACTTGCTCACTCTTCAGAATGGCTCAGAGCCATAGGGCTGTTGAGCAACTGCAAGCACTGAAACATGCAGTTTTCTGAAACATGCAGTTTCTAACAAATAGTAGCAGTTGCAATTGGTCATGGAGAACAGAGTACCTTATCTTTCTTTCTCTGATCCTTGCTGGAGAAATGGGCACTTAATGACTGGGAGTGGATCCAGACTGAGACAGAAGTTCCCCACCTTCACATAATCACAATCTTTAAGGAGGGAAGAATAGACATTGACATAGTCACAGATCACGAGGAAGCCAAGCATGGCATATTGGGCATCTGTAATGGAGATGGTGATTAGAGAGGGCAATGCATTCATTATGGGCATGGATTGCACTCCCACCATGACTGACTGTATGCGTTGCATTGGGAAGGCTCAGAACTCCAGAGGTTTTTGCTCTCCAAAGTTGGAATCCATGATCTCTTTTTGTGTCTTGTCTCAGTACAGATATCATGGCAAGGAGACTTCTTCCTATTCACCACCAGGCCAAGAGGAGCAACAGCAGAGCTCAGAAGAAGCACTTTTAACACTTTACAAGCATATCCTTCACCATCACAGTTACAGCACCCTGATGGGTCCTCACATAGGGTGCCAAGCATGGCAGATGAGCAGGAGGTGGTGCTGGAGGTAGATACAGGTGTGAGCAGTCCCCCTCCAAGGGGGGAGGGCTGACATGGCCATACAGCTGGGAGCTGGGCACCGAGTTACAGGAAACAAAGCTCTACACTAAACGAGTGTCTTGGAGGGAATTGTTGACCCATTGGAGACAATATCCATTATGAGGGAGAAAGTGTTAGGGTTTTTAGGTAATATTAAAACTGATAAATCTCCAGGGCCTGATGGCATTTATCCTAGGCTGCTTAGGGAGACAAGAGATAAGATTGCTGGGCTTCTGACACAAATCTTTGTCTCTTCTTTGGACACAGGTGAGGTCCCAGAGGACTGGAGGATAGCGAACGTGGTACCGTTGTTTAAAAAGGGTAGGAGGGATAACCCGGGTAACTATAGGCCCGTGAGTTTGACATCAGTGGTAGGGAAGTTATTGGAGAGGTTTCTTAGAGATAGCATTTAGAACATGGCAATCTGATTAGTGACAGGCAACATGGCTTTGTAAAGGGGAGGTCGTGCCTTACGAATCTGGCAGAATTTTTTGAGGAGGTGACAAAAACGGTTGACAAAGGATGAGCCCTTGATGTCGTCTATATGGATTTCAGTAAGGCGTTTGACAAAGACTTTCATGGTAGGTTGGTGAAAAAGGTTAAGGCTCATGGAATACAAGGACAGGTGGCTAGATGGATTGAGAACTGGCTAGGCAACAGGAGACAGAGGGTAGCAGTGGAAGGTCTTTTTCTAGCTGGAGGTCTGTGACTAGTGGTGTGCTGCAGGGCTCAGTACTGGGACCTCTGCTATTTGTAATATATATAAATGATTTGGAAGAGGGAGTAACTGGTATGATCAGCAAATTTGCAGATGACACGAAGATGGCTGGACTTGCTGATAGTAATGAGCAGTGTCAGACAATACAGCAGAATACAGATAGGCTGGTAAATTGGGCGCAGAAATGGCAGATGGAATTTAATCCAGATAAATGCGAGGTGATGCATTTTGGAAGAAATAATGTAGGGGGGAGTTATACAATAAATGGTAGGACCATTAAGAGTATAGAAACACAGAGGGACCTAGGTGTGCAAGTTCAAAGTCCTTGAAGGTGGCAGTACAGGTGGAGAAGGTGGCGAAGAAGGCATATGGTATGCTTGCCTTTATAGGAAGGGGTATAGAGTATAAAAGCTGGCGTCTAATGTTGCAGCTGTATAGAACGTTGGTGAGGCCACATTTGGAGTACTGCGTCCAGTTCTGGTCGCCGTACTACGGGTAGGACGTGGAGACCCTGGAGAGAGTGCAGAGGAGGTTTACCAGGATGCTGCCTGGTATGGAAGGTCTTAGCTATGAGGAGAGATTGGACAAATTGGGGCTGTTCTCCCTGGAAAGACGGAGAATGAGGGGAGATCTAATAGAGGTGTATAAGATTATGAAGGGTATAGATACAGTGAACAGTGGGAAGCTTTTTCCCGGATTGGATACGAAAATCACAAGGGGCCACAGGCTTAGGGTTAGAGGGACGAGGTATAATTCAGATGTTAGAAGAAGGTTTTTCATACAGAGGGTTATGGGGGCCTGGAATGCACTGCCAAGTAGGGTGATGGAGGCAGGCAAAGAACAAAAAACAAAGTCAGCCCGGGAAACAGGCCCTTCGGCCCAACGAGCCCGCGCCACCATCTCAACACCACCAGTCCCCCTCTCCACCCACAACCCTTGTCTAATGTTTTATGGCCATCCAGATTGAGGAAAACTGATTTAGGGACAATTTATTCCTGCCAATCAGCCTAACAGCACATCTTTGGGGTGTGGGAGGGAACCGGAGCACCCGGAGAAAACCCACGCAAGCACGGGGAGAATGCTCAATCTCCGACAGACACTGGCCCAGATCCATGTGTCTGTACAGCAATCAGCGATAGTCACTGAGCTGTCGTCTTGCCCAGTATCTGGTCCAGTTTAGGCACACACTAACCACATGAAGCACTAGGCCAATCTCGAACAACCAAGAGCAGCCCCAGTACGACCCATCGCGTGTATGCGTGCAAGTTAGAGTTGTTTAAGGCTTACCTAGATAGGCACGTGAGCAGACTAGAGATGGAGGGATATAAAAGATTTTTCTAATTAAGGACCAAGAGCCTCAGGGTGTTCCTGGGAATCAACAGATTCCTATGGACCGTCCAACATATTTTATGGCTCACCTGAATCTTACGTTTGAGCTTTTGGGGATCTTCCGTGAATGTCTGTATAAGCAGTGTATTTTTATTGATGTCTTTTTTACATCCACAGGTGATTCAGTCCGCCTTGTTGTCCAACAAGGGGCATACACGCGGTGGGTCGTGCGAGGGCTGCTCTTGGATGTTGCTCCGAGAGCTGCCTAGTGCTTCACGTCGTTAGTGTGTGCTTAATCTGGACCAACTGATGGGCAACACAACAGCTCCGTGACTATCACTGTTTGCTGTGCTGATACATGGACCTGGGTTGGATCTCTGACTCGGGTTGGTGTCTGTGGGAGTTTGCACATTCTCCCCGTGCTTGTGTGGGTTTTCTCCGGGTGCTCAGGTTTCCTCCCACCCCAAAAACATGTTTTTAGGCTGAATGGTGTTAACAAATTGTCCCTAAATTAGACCTCCCTTAATCTGGCGCATAATTCTCTAAATTTGCACACCTTTATTGTGGAGTTCAAGAGGCGTAGCTAAAAGTCGTAGGTAGGAGGAGGATTGGAATGAGGCACTCACTGAGTGTTAAAATGGGTGGCGCGGGCTTGTAGGGCCAAAGGGCCTGTTTCCTGTGCTGTACAAAGAACAAAGAATAACACAGCACGGGAAACAGGCCCTTCGACCCAACGAGCCCAAGCTGCCATTTTAACATTGTGAGTTCACTCTCCACCCATGACCCTTGTCTATGCTTAAGGCATTCCACATTGAGGGAAAATAATTTAGGGACAATTTATTACCTCCAATCAGCCTAATAGCACATCTTTGGGGTGTGGGAGGAAACCGGAGCACCCGGAGAAAACCCACGCAAGCATGGGGAGAATGCGCAAACCCCCACAGATACTGGCCCAAATCCATGTGTCTGCACAGCAAACAGTGATAGTCACTGAGCTGTCGTGTTGCCCAGTATCTGGTCCAGTTTAAGCGTACACTAACGACATGTAATACTAGGCTACTCTCGAACATCCAAGAGCAGCCCTCGTACGACCCATCGTGTGAATGCCCCTTGTTGGACAACAAGGCGGACCGAAGCACCTGTGGATTAAAAGAGAAAAACATCAATACCATGCACATCCTTATACAAACATTCAAGGGAATCCCCAAGTGAAACAAGTGAGCCAGAAAATATGGCAGAAGGTCCATAGGAATCTGTTGATTCCCAGGGACGTCCCAAGACTCCTGAACTTTATTTAAAACAGTGTCCTTTATCCCTCCATCTCCATCCCGCTCATGTGCCTATCTAAGTATCCCTTAAACAACTCCAGCGTGCCTGCCTCCACCACCTTGCTTGGCAGAGCATTCCATGCCCCCACTACTCTCTGTGTGAAAAAGCTCCGTCTAACATCCAAATTATACCTCGCCCCCCCCCACACCCCCCCCTCGCCCTAAGCCCATGGCCCCTCATAATGTGCGTTTCCAATTTAGGAAAAAGCTTACCACTGTTTACTCTATCTATACCCTTCATAATCTTATACACCCCTATTAGATCTCCCCTCAGTCTCTGTCTTTCAAGGGAAAACAGCCCCAATTTGCCCAATCTTTCCTCATAACCCAGTCCTTCCATACCAGGCAGCATCCTGGTAAACCTCCTCTGCACTCTCTCCAGGGTCTCCACGTCTTTCTGGTAGCACTCCAAATGTGGCCTAACCAATGTTCTATACAACTGCAACATTAGACTCCAGCTCTTATACTCTATGCCCCTTCCTATAAAGGCTAACATACCATAAGCTTTCTTCACAACCTTTTCCACTTGTACTGCCACCTTCAAAGACTTGTGCATTTTCACCCCCAGGTCCCTCTGTGTTTCGATACTCTTTATAGGTCTACCCTTTATCATATAACTCCCCCCTACATTATTTCTCCCAAAATGCATCACCTCACATTGATCAGGATTAAATTCCATCTGCCATTTATCTGCCCAATATACCAGCCTATCCAAATCCTGTTGTATTGCCAGACACTACATCTCACTGTCTGCCAGTCCAGCCACCTTAGTGTCATCTGCAAACTTGCTGATCACACCACGTACTCCCTCTTCCAAGTCATTTATGTATATTACAAATAGAAGAGGTCCCAGTACTGAGCCCTGAGGCACACCACTAGTGTGTTGTTCTTTGTTCTTTGTTCTTTGAGCAGCAACTGTTGGGCTCCCACATATCTGAGTTCCCTCTGGTAGCATAGGGTCATGGGCTGAGAATGGATGAGTCAAGTCAATTCATGTGCGCCACAAGACTCAGATTTATGAGTGTATGAGCTCCTTCATTGAGAATGACCAACCTCACGGCAGGCAATATGAGGCAGCACCTGGGACTGCGTGCAAAAACTACACACTGATGTACACAAGATGCATTTGCTATACAGTGGCAGTTGCCAGTCAGTGGTACCGAAGGCACAGAAATAAGTGGAAGGAAATAAGTGGAGTCCCAGTTGGTACTCCCAACCATCCAGAGTGCCTTCCCAGGGTTGAGGATGTGGCTGATATAGATTATAAAAGGACACAGCATTGATCCCTGTGCACTCACTATTTACAGCTTGCCAACTTGAAAATGACCCATTTCCTCCTGCTGTCTGGTTTGCTAGTCAATCCTCGATCCATGATAATATTATACCCCCTACACCATGAGTTCTTATTTTGTGTAGTAACCTTTGACATGGCACCTTGTCAAATGTCTTTTCAAAATCCACGTTCACTACATCTACTGGTTCCAATACCTCAAATAAACTAGTCAAAAATGTTTTCCTTTTCACAAAACCATGTTGACTATGATGGCATTGTGATTTTCTAAATGCCTTACTATAAACACCTTAGTAATAGATTCTAGCACTTTCCCAATCACTAATTGGCCTATAGTTCCCTGCTGTCTGCCTCCATCCTTCACTGAATAGAGGAGTCACATTCACCATTTTCCAATCTGCTGGGATCTTTCCAAAAATCTGCGCAAATTAAAACCAATGCACCGTCTATCTCAGCAGCCACATTTTTTTAAGAACCTAGAGTGGGGACTTGTCAGACTTTAGTTCTAATAGATTTTTCTGGACCTCTTCCCTGATGATTGTAATTGTTTTTTAAGTTCCTCCCTCCTTTCACCTCTTGATTTAGAAGTATTTTAGGGATGTTATTTGTGTGTTGTACAGATAGGCATAAAATATCTATTCAATCCTTCCATCTCTTCTTTATTTCCTTTATTAATTCCCCAGACTCATCTTCAGGTCAGGATTTCCAAAATCTTTTCAGTGGTGAAACCCCTTGTGACCGTGCAATAGCATTACGGAAGCCCAAATGTTCTTATATGCCGGCAACACATTTAGCACTAACCCCCCCTCCCCAGCCCCCCAGGAATCCACTCCCAAAATCCATCATTAATTCCTTCCAAAGCCCCTCATTAATCCCATCCCAAAGCCACCTCCATGAATCCCCTCTCATGAATCCCCTCTTAAAGCCTCTACTGGAATGCCAACTCAATGCCCCTCCCACCCCTTGAATGCCCAACCAAAGCCCCCAACCTCCCCATCCCTTACATAGCATTTAGTTTATTTGCCAGGATTTACATTTTCTAAAATGCATTCTCAGGGTGTGGTTGACACTGCCAAGGTAACAATTTATCTTACTGAGCAAGAGTGCTCAGCTCTGCCACAGCCGCTGTTCCTTCGTCACATAGACCACAGCTCAGCTCACTCGATCACTTTTCTGCCCAGCAACAGAGAAAAAAGAAATTGAATTGATCAATCAGATTCCTGCCTCTCCAAGTATTCGTTACTGAGAGGTTCACTAGTTGGTCTATTAGAAGCCAGTGCTCAGAGAGGGCAGGCCCTGATTGATCAATGTTATGTTTGTTCTTCTTTGATTTGTGGCCATTACTGTTTCCCGAACCTGTGCTTCTTCAGCTGACGTACACGCGCATTTTAGTTAGTGTGCTACTTTCAGGTTTTCAAAAGAACTGCCTTTTTGTCATGTGATTGCTAGAACATCTGCAGACACCCTGGAGACCTTTCACTGAAATAGCCCTAGAAATAGTGGATGCATTGGTTTGCTATCATTGGAGGATAGCAAATGTAACCCTACTATTTAAAAAGGGAGGTCGAGAGAAAAAGAGCATTATAGACCAGTCAGCCTGACTTCTGTGGTGGGGAAAATCCTACAGTCCATTATCAAAAGTTTTTATAGCAGGGCATTTGGTAAACTGCAGTAGAATCAGGCACAGTCAGCATGTATCTACAAAAGGGAAATTATGCTTAATAAATCTACTGGAATTCTTCTAGGAGGTGGCTAGTAGTCTTGATGAGAGGGAAGCCAGTGAATGTGGTTTCAGACTTTCACAAGGCTTTTGACAAAGCTCCACAAAAGGGATTAGCGTGTAAAATTACAACACATGGGATTGTGGGATAGTGTATCGAGAGGAATAGAAAACTGGTTGGCAGATGGGAAACATAGAGTAGTAATAAATGGGTCATTTTCCAAATGGCAGGCAGTAACTAATGCAGGGATCAGTGCCAGGATTCCAGTTTTCACAACAGATATTAATGATTTATTAATGAGGAAACTAAGTGTAATATCTTCAAATTTGCAGATGGCACAAAGCTGGTTAGGAGGGTGAGCTGTGAGGAGGATGCAGAGATGCTTCAGTGTGATTTGGAAAAAATGAGTGTGTGAGAAATGCATGGCAGATACAGTATGATGTGGATAAATTCACTTTGATAGACAGATTATTACCTGACTAGCTATAAATTAAGTGAGGGAATGTACAATGAGACTTGGGTGTCCTCAAACACCAGTCACTGAAGGTTAAGCATGCAGGTGCAACAGGCGGTAGTAAAGAAGGCAAATAGTATGTTGGCCTTCATAGCAAGAAGATTCGAGTACAAGAGCAGGGATGTCTTTCTCCAGTTATATAGGGCCTTGGTGAGGCCACATCTGGAATATTGTGTGCCATTTTGGTCTCCTTATCTGAGGAAAGATGTTCTTGCTATAGAGGGAGCACAGGAGACTGACTCCTGGGATGGCGGGACTGACAGATGAGGAGAGATGAGTCGGTTAGGATTATATTTGGAGTTTTGAAGAATTAAACCTATAAGATTCTAAAAGGACTAGACAGGACAGTTACAGGAAGGATGTTCTCAATGTTGGGTGTGTCCAGAACCCAGGGATCGTAGTCTAAGGATATGGGTAAACCTTTTAGGACTGAGATGAGGAGAAATTTCTTCACCCAGAGAGTGGTAAACCTGTGGAATTTGCTACCGCTGAAAGCAGTTGAGACCAAAATGTTATAAGCTTACAAGAAGGAGTTAGATATAGCTATAGGGCAAAAGGGATTAAAGGATATGGGGGGAAGATGACGTTAGGCTATTGAGGTGGATGATCAGCCATGATCATAATGAATGATGGAGCAGGCTTAAAGAATGTCCTACCCTGGCTCCTATTTCTATGTTTCTAAAACATTCAACGAAATCATCTTACAGGTACTCTTTGCCAATCTCATTTGTCCAATCCAGATGTGGATTAAAACCAGCTGTGATAATCGCCTTACCTTTCTTACAAGCCCCCATTATTTCTTCCCAAATACCTACTCCTATAATGGGGTTACTGTGGGGGGGACCCATAAACTGCTCCCACAAGTGACTTTTTACTTTTGCTGCTTCTTATCTCTACCCAAACTAATTCTACACTTTGATCTTTAGAATTAAGGTCACATATTTTACTGTCATTAATGGAGCTACTCCACCACTTTTTCTTAGCTTCCTGTCCTTCTGAAAAGTCAAGTATCTTTGTCCCAACTTTGGTCACTTGCTACCATGTCTCTGTAATAGCTATCAAGTCATTTATGTATATTTATTTCTCTTTGAGTTGACAATGCTATGTGCAGATTCGGAATCTTTTGTTCTGAAGTTTTACTATATAAACTCTGGCTTTATCTGTTGGCGTAGTCAAGTTCTGTCCCATCCTGCCACACCCATTATAATTACCCCTACTACTACCTTGTTCTCTTGCTTTGACCTTTACCTTTAATTTCCTGCACCTGAGCCACACCTTCAGAAGCTCAATGGCCTACCCGGTGATTGCCCGAGCGAGTAGTTTGATTGTATTGCCTGTTTTGGGTTCTTGAAGAATGATGAACAGCCATCTCTTCAAGAGATAGCCCTTTTCCCCTAAAATCCCTCCATGGATATAGGAAGATGGAGTGAAGAGCTGTGGCAGTATGAACTGGCTGCGGATGAAGGACTGACGGCAGCTGCCAGGAAAATAAACACACATGGAGGAAGTTCTTGTGGTCACAGAGCAGCTGAGTATTGAGGAAGCCCTTCCTGTTCATGGATAATGACTAATTGCTGCATGCCCCGATAGGTACACGTATGCAATTTACGAATGCAGCAATTGCAGCGAAACCCATTGTGCTCCTTGCCTGCGCGATCCCATCTGTGTGAAATTAAACATACCTTCCAGCTCTGGCATATAGGCTAATAGTGACCTGGGAGATGGCATGGTGTGCCGCTGATTGCAAAATACCACCAAGGTCCACAGTTGTTCCTTGGAACATGCTAGAAATGAAGATGTTCAAGCCACAGTGACTTTGATGGTTACAGGTAGGGCGTGGCAAATAGTTCTGCAAGGTGTGAAGACTTTGGCAATGAGATTACAGCTGTGTGTAACTGTCTGCCTGGAATGTTGCCTTCACTGGGTCTCAGTCATCTACAGGTACCTCCATCTTTGGCAGCGGACCCAATGCTGACAGTATAGCCTCTGTGCTTTTCCAGGCCCAAGTTCCTTTCCTCTGTCTTCCTAATGCCTCGGGGCCTGCCCATTTTGCAGAGGTTGTTGCTCTTCATCGCCACCATGCTCAAAATCGAAGAATCGTTCTCCCATTGCCAACTACTCCTTATTTGTACTCAGATTGTCCCCTGCTTTCGTTTGACAGCTCTCCCTTCCCCTCGTCTTATGACCCCATGTTGCCAGAAGGGTAGTGTAACCCCTCCGACCTTGCCGCAGAACTACTTCCTGCCAGTTCTCCCACAATCTCTGCTGAGCCCAAAGTATCTGTTTTGCAATGGCCGGGTCCCTCTGTGCACTATTCACCTAATGCACGGGAATGGCCATAACTGGCTTCCCACTGCATGCCTACCTTCATCCAGCTGGTCCACCCCAGAAAGTTGTGCTTTAACCAACTCTCAGTGAGTGCTCTAACTGGTCTTCTGATTAATCAACCTTTTTAATAGATGTGGTAGGATCTCGGGGCTGTTCTTTCCCTGTCCTGATGAAACCAGATGGCACTAAGAACTGTGTGGGCCACTGGCATGCCAACTCGTACCAGTATTTTCCTGCCCTACCAGCTCCTGCCCCTTTAGGAAACCTGAAAATTCAACCAAACTTCAGACCTTATCTGCAGGATTGCAACTCAGTTTTGGCTGCCAAACCTCAAGAAAGATATGGGCACAATCCTACATGCCGTTCACACTATGCTCCTGCTACTGGGAGGATGGAGAATTTGGCAGCCAGCCAAACCTCTGTTCACTCAGCAGAATGGGAAAATCCCGCCTATGTGAGCGGCCGTAAAATTTCAGCTTTATTGGCTCTGGAGAAGGTGCTGTACAGATTCACCAAAGTGGTTAAGGGGTTAAATAATGAGGATAACCTGCATAAGTTTGCAAGTAGTTTCTTAAGTTTATAAGATTGAAGGTAATATAATCAGAGGTTGTTAAAATGGTAAAGGAATTTGATAGAATAAATGCAGATGAAATATTTTCTCTTTGTGAGTGATTCCAGAGTAGGGGGACAGAGAGTTAAACCAGTTAGAAGTGAAATCAAGACGCATTTTCCATGTGGAGGATAATGGTAATCTGGAACTCTCCCAGTTAAACTGTAAGTGATTCTGTTACAATGCAGTCCACTAAAGCTGGCTTAATTTCAGATCTTAAAATGCATAATTTCTCTCAGTCATTTCAATGACAAACAATGTGGAAAGATTATTTGAAATCCTATTTTTATGCTACATGGTTTGTTTCAGCATTCTTTCATTGCTGTTGACACTGATAGCTGCATTAATGCATTTCATCACCAAAACCCTTTACTAACATTCAGATTCGAGCTTTCCCACAATTATCCACCCATCTCCTTAAATTCAATCCAATGATTAGGAATCATTTTATTTGCTTTGTAATCTCATACAATTAATTAACAAGGGCTTTGCTCAACTTTTGAATAATTTTCAAGCAAGTGGGAACAGAAAGTTAAGTAATTGGTATATTTTAACTAAAGCTTTAAATATTCTGGGCCTCTCTGTCTATTTCTTGCCGACATTCATTTTTTCCAATCTCAGCTACTTCATGAATATTTTCCAATCAATAGAACACACTGAAGCAACTGTTTAAACATAGGGAACATCAGGAAAATTCAACAAAAAGATCACAGTGAGAATTTTACTGTATAATTGATGATATTTAAAAGAACGTTAGTGAGAGGATCTGCCCTAAGTTACACTCAGCCATCAGGAACTTTTCACATTGCTAATTTCATTCGAGTTGACAAAAAGTGACAACTTAGTCCAAGTGTGTTTTGTGTTCAGTGATATATCATCTACCATCAGCTTCCTCACAGATTGCAATGAATCATTCTTCCAGTTCTAAGACAGTCCAATTAATATAAAACAAAAACAGATCATGCTGGAAAATCTCAGTATCTGTGGAGGGAGAACAGAGTTAATGTTTTAAGTCTGGATGACCCTTTGTCAGAGTCAATTAATATAGAGCTTGGTGAATTGTTGTCTGTTGTACAGACAACTTCTGAGGTATGTAAATAAACATGCAAAACATTAAAAGTAACAGCATACATTGACCTGACCACAAAGAGTGCAAACAGAATACTGGGCTTTATTTCTAGACCTTGGTTAGACCACACTTAGAATCTATGTGCAATTCTGATTTCCATATTCAAAATAGCTATTGAAGCATTGGTAAAAGTGAAGGGAAGATTTTTCTATTATTTGTTCATTAAATGAGTGTTGATTGCAAAGCATGTATTTATTGCCCAACCCTAATTGCCATTTCAATGTGGTCATGAGCTGTTGCTATCCATGTAGTGTAGGTACACTCATAGGGCTGTTAGGGGGAGAATTCCAAGATTTTGAACCAGCAGCAGTGAAGAAATGACAATTAGTTCTAAGCCAGGGTGAAGTATGGCTTGAAGGAAAAGTTACAGGTAGTGGTATCCCCAGGTATATGCCCTTTTTTATTTATATGGTAGCGATCAAAGGTTTGGAAGGTGCTGTTGAAGGAGCCTTGGTAAGTTGCTGCAGTGCATGTTGTAGATGATACACATCAGTGGTGGAGGGAATGAGTGTTATGGTGGTGGATTGAGTGCTGTCTAAGTGGGCTGCTTAACAGGAAGTTTACCAAAATTGAAAGGATGCAACGATCAGGGAAGATTGAGGAGGCGAAAGCTCTTCCTGTTGGAAAGGAGAACTCAAAGTAGGAACCTGATAGAGATCTTTAAAATAATGATTCAAGATGCATGTTTGCACTATGCAGAGGTCCTGATACTCTGATCTCATTGGGAACAGCCTGGAAAGTTTGAAATTCTGATGAAAAATTCCCCTACTCCCAGGACACTTGTGAATGTCTCTGACTCCGAGTTAGAATGGGGCACTTCGCTGGGGTTTACCTGAATGTTTACCCAGGAAATGTTAGACAGAAAAATCTTTGTCTTAACTTCTGGGTAACAAGAAAATCGTCCCCCTTCCCCCACTCCCAATCTCTCACACTGACCCACCCAACTCCTCCCATCGACTGCCTTGACTCCAGAATAATGACCAAGTCCTCGACTACTTCCCAATCCCAATCAACTATTCCCACGATCACCTAACTACACCCCACCACCCAACTACCCCTCCACATGTTCTCACTAACCCTCCAACCTGACCTGAGTACCCTCTGACCAACTACTCCCCCTGCCACCTCACCAACCTACCATCTTAACCAACTTACAGCTCCACGCACTGACCTTTTCATCCTGTCACCTTACCTACATATCCACCTACCAATTTACTCATTCATCCAGTCACCATTCATGAAGATTCACACTGGATATTTAAACTTATTGTAGAGGATTCCCTTTTTCTGTCAGAGACTCCCATGACACCAGATTCACATCGGGAAGGCTTGAACAGAATGACTAGCGAGGCAAAGTCTCTTCTGATCAATCACACTCACTTTAGTGAATTATCACAATCCTCACAGAAATGTGCATTCAGCAATCACCAACTAGAACACATTATCCAACAGTCTTGTCATTAAAGGCTAAAGCCCCACCATGTTCCTAACTGTATACTTACAATCACTTCGTGGCTGGTCTTCTGAAGCTGTTGTCAGTTCTTCAATGGAGTTGACCAAGCTCTATCCACTATCTTGACTGTCTGTAGAAAGCAGTGGTTTCCTGCAACTTCTTTTCCCAGTTATATCATTGTTGTTACTGGCCTGCCCAGCCCACTTTCCTAGATTAGCAATACTCCAAACTGTTAGTTTTGATTGGCAAGTTATGATCTTGATTTTGACATTGCTTTTTATTTTAAAAAGGGCTTTCTGAGAAAGACACAAGCTATCTATTTCCTGCTGATAAACAACCTCAAGAATGCCAGTCTTTCACACTTTGGATTCTTGGCTTTACACTTATATCTATGCTGCTCTCCTTTCATTGTCTGGCTCTTGAGGTCATCGGGTGCTTATCTCTTCCCCCAGTTTATTTAGGTTTATTGCACCTCACTTTTCAATTGAGTTCTGTGATCGTCCTATCATAATTTGTAACTCCAGAAAATCTCAAGCAAGGAGTTAAGTCATTGTTCTCTTTCATTACCAATTAGCAGCTAGTGCCATAAAAGGGGGACCATATCTTCTCTCCACAACTGCCCCCCACCCCACCCCAAAGCAATAGCCCTACAATAGACAATGGACAATGCTCTCCACATTTCTGGAGAAGTCGGGCCCTGAAGACTCGGCAAAAAGTGCGGAATGTATAACGGTGGACATTTTCATCCGGTATCCTTCATTACAACTATGGTTAAAATGAGTAGCACCAGTGCAGGGAGGTGGACAGGTAGTTTAATACGGAGGTAGTGGGTAAGGCCTTACAAGTCCTCACAATGGGTGAGAAAACCCCCCCTATAACTTATGGACTCATTTTTTTTTTACTTCAGTTGTTTTGGGATTATAGAATCTTTGATTGACTCTAATTATGGTACAGACTTTATTACCTGGGGAAAGTATTGTTAGCATCTCCAAGGTGGCTGGGAGTGGAAGAATCATTCTTTGATGCACGCCCAAGTATGGTGTGAAAATCTGCCATTTTACCCGTGCTGATAACGAGTATTTTTTGTGGTTGAATAAACAATAGCAGTAGTACTGTCGCTGTTATCCTGTGAGCCTGGCTGTGCACCACTGAGGCAGTTGTGGCTGTATCCTGTTATCCTGCTATCCTGATGTGGAGATGCCAGCATTGGACTGGGGTAAACATAGTATGAAGTCTCACAACACCAGGTTAAAGTCCAACCAGTTTATTTGATAGTAAACCCACAAGCTTTTGGGGTTTGCCCCTTTGTCAGGTGAGTGGAGCGTTCTGGTCTCAAACAGAGCATATAAAAGGGACACACAGTTTACAGAATACTGATTAGAATGTGCGTCTTTACAGCTAACCTGCTATTCAAGTCAAAAAGATGCAGACAATGTGAGTGGAGATAGCATTAGGCATAAGTTAAAGAGATGTGTATTGTCTCCAGACAGGACAGTAAGTGAGATGTTGCAAGTTCAGGCAAGTCATTGGGGTTACAGATAGTGTGACATGAACCCAAGATCCTGGTTGAGACCATCCTTATGTGTGCAGAACTTGGCTATCAGCCTCTGCTCAGCGACTCTGCGCTGTCGTGTGTTGTGAAGGCCGCCTTGGAGAACGCTTACCCGAAGATCAGAGGCTGAATGCCCGTGACTGCTGAAGTGTTCGCCAAGTTATCGGAATCGGTTACATTCTTGTACACATGCACCTCCACCAAGGACGGTCACATCAGCACCTCACTGTACTGCAAGCCCAAAGATAACCTCACAATGCTCCACTTCTCCAGCTTCCACCCTAAACACGTTAAAAAAGCCATCCCCAATGGACAAGCCCTCCGTATACACGGGATCTGCTAAGATGAGGAGCATTGTGACAGACACCTCCAGATACTGAAAGATGCCCTCATAAGAACAGGATATGGCGCTCGATTCATAGATCGACAGTTCCGATGTGCCACAGCAAAAAACCGCACCGATCTCCTCAGAAGACAAACACGGGACACGGTGGACAGAGTACCCTTCGTCGTCCAGTACTTCCCCAGAGCGGAGAAGCTACGACATCTTCTCCAGAGTCTTCAACATATCATTGATGAAGACGAACATCTCGCCAGGGCTATCCCCACACCCCCACTTCTTGCCTTCAAACAACCACACAACCTCAAACAGATCATTGTTCGCAGCAAACTACCCAGTCTTCAGGAGAACACTGATCACGACACCACACAACCCTGCCACAGCAACCTCTGCAAGACATGCCGGATCATCGACATGGATACCATCATCCCACATGAGAACACCATCCACCAGGTACACGGTAAATACTCTTGCAACTCGGCCAACGTTGTCTACCTGATACTTTGCAAGAAAGGATGTCCTGAAGCATGGTACATTGGGGAGACCATGCAAACGCTACGACAACAGATGAATGAACATTGCTGGACAATCATCAGGCAACACTGTTCCCTTCCTATTGGCGAACACTTAAGTGGTCACAGGCATTCGGCCTCTGATCTTTGGGTAAGCATTCTCCAAGGCGGCCTTCACGGCACATGTCAGCACAGAGTTGCTGAGCAGAGACTCATAGCCAAGTTTCGCACACACAAGGACGGCCTCAACTGGGATCTTGGATTCATGTTGCACTATCTGTAACCCCCATGAGTTGCCTGAACTTGAAACATCTCCCTTACTGTCCTGTCTGGAGACAATACACATCTCTTTAACCTATGCCTAATGTTATCTCCACTCACATTGTCTGTTTCTTTAAGACTTGAATGGCAGGTTTGCTGTAAAGACTCACATTCTAATCAGTATTCTGTAAACTGTGTGTGCTTTTTATATGCCCTGTTTGAGACCATAACTCTCCACTCACCTGACAAAGGGGCAAATCCCGATAACTGGTTATCAAATAAACTGGCTGGACTTTAACCTGGTGTTGTGAGACTTCTTATCCTGCTATCCTCCCATACTTCGAAAGATGGAAGGAGGGTGCTGGATACAATGAGTAATCCAAATCTATTGTATTGATTTTTTTCTGTCTCTTCCTACATATATTTGTTTGAAAACGATTTTGCTGTACTGCATTGATCTTTGAGATTTGTTGCCTTATTTGTAAAAAATGAAAAATCGTCAATAAAAATATACTTAAAAATGTAGATCAGCATCCTGGCATGGAAAGGTTCCTGCAGAGGAACAATCTAACAATGATTGCTGCTTTCAGTAAAAGGGCTTCATTACTGTGAATGTGGAGACAGTGTTTTCATTTGTGGGTGAGTCCAGAACAAAGGAGTATAGCTACAAGATAGCGACTAAGAGAATCTAGGAGATATTTCTTCTCGATAGAGAATGGTGAGAATGTGGAACATGCTACTACATGGATTGGTTGAAGCAGATAGTGTTAATGTACACATGAGGGAGAGGCAATAGAGGAATAGGGGGCAGAAGTAATTAGGGTAGAAAATTGAGTATAACACTGATATAACTCAATTGGGATGAATGGCCTGTTTTGTGACATGTACTCATCTCAAACACAGAAAATAGGCCTCACCAACAATATTGAATCTTTGCTTCAAAATGATGCATTGTATTTAGGAATGAAGCTACTGTGTTATTCAGAGAACATATTCACCAATACTTCCATTATAAAATCATAGAAACCCTACAATACAGAAAGAGGCCCTTCGGCCCATCAAGTCTGCTCCAACCATAATCCCACCCAGGCCCCACCCCTATATCCGTACATATTTTACCCACTAATCCTCTAACCTATGCACCTACAGTCAATTTAGCAGGGCCAATCAACTTAATCCACACATCTTTGGACTGTGGGAGGAAACTGGAGCACCCGGAGGAAACCCATGCAGACATGAGGAGAATGTGCAAACTCCACACAGACAGAGACCCGAGCCGGGAATTTAACCTAGATCCCTGGAGCTGTGAAGCTGCAGTGCTAACCACTGTGCTACCATGCCGCCCCTAATATCAAATGCTCACAGGAGTTTGCAGTATGCACCTATTTATTCCTCTCACAGCCTCAGATGGACATAGCTCACCCTAATGTGAACATCTGAGGTGCCAGACTGCACTTGCACAATTATCTGGTAGGCAATAGTGTCTCATCTCATCAGTCCTGGCTGATTTAGTAAACATTCCCCTGGACTAATCATTGCATAAACCTAATCCCTTAGCTTTAGGGTTGCACAAGCAGCCGAGGAAGGCCAGGAACTGTGTTAGGAACTGCATGCTCTGTCTGCTTATTAGTCATTTCATTATTTCTGATTAATTGGCTCACCAATTAGCAAAATGATAAATGTTTAGAAAGGTTCTGCTTAGACAAATCCCTTCCCCTTCACCAGACATTCTCAGCTCCATTCCTGATTAGAGTTCATAAACATCATAGATCAGTGTCATAGCTCTAGCAGCAGATCCATAGAGATGGTAATGCTTTGCATGCATGTTATACATCACCACACAAAGCACTGTCTCTGTGCAAGTCAAATAAAAGGTTAGCAATGCTTTAAGTCTCATGTTGGACTCCAGTGCCTTAAGAGGTGAAAATGACTGGTGCCTTACCCAAATGGCTATTCTTCATATACAAGTTTGGTTAGGCTAGTTGACTATGAGAGGCATCACAGCTAAACCTCGCATTTCTTCACATTTCTGTACAGTTATTTCTGGATCGTGGATAGAGGATTGGCTGTCTAATAGGAAGCAGAGAGTTGGAATCAATGGGTGCTACTCTGGTGCCGCAGGGATCGGTGCTGAGGCCTCAACTGTTTACCATTTACATAGATGACCTGGAGGAGGGGGCTGAATGTAGGGTGACGAAATTTGCGGATGGCACGAAGATGAGTGGAAAAGCAAATTGTGTGGAGGGTGTGGAAAGTCTGCAGAGAGATCTGGATAGGCTGAGCAAGTGGGCGAGGACCTGACAGATGGAGTATAATGTTATCAAATGCAAGGTTATCCACTTTGGTAGAAGTAATAGTAGGAGGGATTATTGTTTAAAAGGCGAAAAGCTGCAGCATGCTATGGTGCAGAGGGAGCTGGGGGTCCTTGTGCACGAATCACAAAAACCCAGTCTGCAGGTGCAGCAGGTGATCAAGAAGGCGAATGGGATGCTGGCCTTTATAGCGAGGGGGATAGAATATAAAAGTAGGGAGGTCTTGCTGCAACTGTACAGGGTACTGGTGAGGCCGCAGCTGGAGTACTGTGTGCAGTTTTGCTCGTCGCACTTGAGGAAGGATATATTGGCCTTGGAGGGAGCACAGAGGAAGTTCTCTAGGCTGATACCGGAGATGAGGGGGTTAGATTATGAAGAGAGACTGAATAGACTGGGTCTGTACTCGTTGGAGTTTAGAAGGATGAGGGGGGGATCTTATAGAGACATATAAGATAGTGAAGGGGGTGGATAGGGTAGAGGTAGAGAGATTCTTCCTGCTTAGAAAGGATAGCAGGACTAGAGGGCACAGCCTCAAGATAAGGCAGGGGGGGCAGTTTAGATCGGAGTAGAGGAGGAACTTCTTCACTCAAAGGGTGGTGAGTCTCTGGAATTCTCTGCCCGTTGAAGTGGTGGAGGCTACTCGCTAAATATATTTAAGTCCCGGGTAGATAGGTTTCTGATAGACAAGGGAATTAAGGGTTATGGGGAGAAAGAGGGAAAGTGGAGCTGATCCACTTCAGATCAGCCATGATCTTATTGAATGGCGGAGCAGGCTTGAAGGGCTAAATGGCCTACTCCTGCTCCTATTTCTTATGGTCTTATGATCTAACCTTATCCCCATCCTATTGCTCATCAGTGAACACATCAAATTATATGTGGATGTATATGAGTCTCAGCCAATACCTCTTATTTGACAAACTGCTTTTCCATCATCATTGGATGAACAGAAATTTCCTTCAGTTCTATATTGGAAAACCAAAGCCATGGCATCCAGTTCCCCAAAAGACTTGGTCCCGTAGCCAGAGACTCCATTCCTTTTACTGACTACTGAAAGAAGCTTAACAAAACTGTTTATGTCCTTGGCCGCACATTTTAACCATGAGCTGAGCTACTTACTGACTGTATAAACCCCCCAAAACAGTCAACCTCCCCTCAGTAGCAATGCCCATCTCTGTCATTACCCATCACCAGGTTCACTGACCTACACTGGTTTTATCCATAATTTTAAAATTCTTATTTATTTTCAGGTCTTCTCCATGACTTTATTCTTTCCCATCTCTGTAACCTCTGCCAGAATTGCAACCCTACTGGAACTCTAAGATAAAAGCAAAATACTGCAGATGCTGGAATGTGAAACAAAAACAGAAAATGCTGGAAAATTTCAGCAGATCTGACAGCATCTGTGGAGTGAGAATAGAGCCAACATTTTGATAACCCTTTGTCAGAGCTAAGAAGAAAGGAAATCAGGAGAGCTTTATACTATGAGTGGGGGAGGGGGGAGGGTGGTGGTAGCCCATTTCTGAACAGGCTAACAAGCCATGATGTAGTCTTGTAGTGAAGAATAGCCTCAAGAATATGGGACAAAGAGAATGTAAATGAGGATGAAGTAGGCTGAGAAAGATGCTAAAATTGTCCATTCAGTAATCAGAATGTGTGAAGAGCAGAATAGGGGTACAGGTGGTTAAGGAACTGCCTGGCAGTTGCCCTGGTGGTGGGGGGATGAGGGAGGAGTGGGGGCAGTGCAGATGGAGATCAGGAATGGAGAAGTGGAAAAATTGAAGTAGGATGATAAAAATGGATAAATGATATGAAAAAAAGAAATAAAATGAACTTAAATAAATGGAAATGGGTGAAGGCAGAGGAGAGAGTTCATGCTTTGAAGTTGTTGAACTCAGTATTCAGCCCAGAAGGCTGTAAAGTGTCCAATGGAAGATGAGCTGCTGTTCCTCCAGTTTGTGTTGGGGTTCACTAGAACATTGCAAAAGGCCACGAATGGACATATGGACCGGAGAACATGTGGCATGTTGAAATGACAAGCAACAGGGAGATCTGGGTCCTGCTTGCGGACAGACCAAAGGTGTTCAGCAAAGGGGTCACTTAGACAGCAATCGGTCTCTCCATTGTAAAGTCAATCAGACTGGGAATAGCATACAATAGACCAGATTGAAGGAAGTGCAAGTGAAGCGCAACTTCAGCTGAAGGGCCCAGGACAATGAGCAGAGAGGAGGTAAAGGGGCAGGTGTTGCACCTTCTACAATTACAAGGGAAGGTGCCGTGAGCAGGGGCTGAGGTGTTGGTTGTGATGGAGGGACGGGCTGGGGTATCTCGGAGAGAACGGTTCCCGTGGAATACTGACAGCGGGGTGAGGGGAAAATGTGTTGAATAGTGTCAAGGAACGGTTAAGTCTAAGGCACTACATTAATATTTCCCTCCCTCTCTCCTCTTGTAACCAAAAAAAGGGGCACTGTGAGGAGGGCAAGCAAGGTAAAAGCAAGGTGTGGTCTTGCCCTGCTGCAGTAGTAGAGGACACAAGAGAAAGAGCTGATCAGTAAATAGAAAGGTCGGTTAAGTATTTAATAAGTTTATCACTTGTTGTCTCAGAGGTAACTTATGTGGCTTATAATTTGTAAAAGTTATATTAACAAGGAGCAGGAAAGAAGGGCCTTAGGGAATTGGATATAATCTGAAACAAAACATCTTTCAAAAATTGAATTTTAAGGGGTCAGACTTGACGGGAGAGCTCCAAGGCATGGTCTGCTCCTGGTGCTCCATGTGAGAGGCCCAGAACGTTTCCAGTGCCCGATCCCAACAAGTGTTCAAGAAGTAGCTCCAGCTACAGCTCCTGGAAACCTGCGTTTTGGAGCTGGAGCAGTGGCTGGGGACAGTGTGGAGCATCCGTGAGGTAGAGAATATCGTGGATACCAGGTATAGAGAGGTGGTCACACTCCAGGCTCAGATTCCCCAGGCAGGAAGGGAATGGGTGACCACCAGAAGAACAGGAGAGCTACACAGACAGTGCAGGAATCTCCTGTAGCTGTTCCCCTGCAAAACAGATATACCTTTTTGGTTACTGCAGAGGGGAATGGCCTTTCAGGGGAAAATAGCAACAGCTAAATCCGTTGCACTACAGTTGGTTCTGCTGCAGAGGACAGAAGTAAAGCATGTGGGAATGCAATAGAGGGGATTCGATTGTAAGGGGAATAGATAGCTGTTTCTGTGGCCGCAGGATGGTACGTTGCCTCCCTGATGCTAGGGTCAAGATTGTCTTGCAGCTGCTCTGAGACATTCTGAAGGGGGAGTAAGAACAGCCAGTGGTAGTAGTACATGTTGATACAAATGACATAGGTAAAAAAAAAGATGAGGTCATAAAAGCAGAATATAGGGCACTAGGAAGGAAGCTGAAAAGTAGGGCCTCAAAAGTAGTGATCTCAGGATTACTATCTATGCCACATGCTAGTCAGAGGAGAAACAGCAGGATATATAGGATGAATATGTGGCTGAAAATATAGTGTCGGGGGAGGGTTTCAGGTTCCTAGGGAATTGGCACTGGTTCTGAGGGAAGGTGGAACCTGTACAAACTAGACGGGTTGTACCTGGGCAGGATTGGGACTGATGTCCTTGAGGGTACTGCTAGAGTGATTGGGGAGGTGGGGGGGAACATTTGCAAGGATTCAAAGCAGGGGGAATTAAGAGCAAGAGGAAAAGACAGGAAGGAGAATAAGAATAAGCAGAGAAATTAAGGATCAGAGCCAGATAAGGGCAAAGTAAAAAATAGTCGGAAAGGGAAAATAAATGTTAAAACTGCCCACCATAAAGTTTTGCAAATGAATGCTTGGAGCAGTCAAAACAAAATGGATGAATTAGTTTCACAGATAGATGTAAAGGGATGTGATATAGTTGGCATTACAGAGACGTGGCTCCAGGGTGAGCAAGGATGGGAACTAAACATTGAGAACTATTCAGTATTTAGGAAGGACAGACAGAAAGAAAAAGGTGGTGGAGTTGCATTGTTGATTAAACATGACATTGAGGAAAGGTATTAGCACAGATGATGTGGAATCTGTATGTGTCAAGTTAAGAAGAAACAAGGGACAAAAACATTGTTGGGGGTTGGTATGCAGACCATCAAATTGTAGTGATAATGTTGGGAAAAGTATTAGACAGAAAATCATAGATGCATGCGATAAATGAACATCTGTGATTATAACAAAGAACAAAGAACAACACAGCACGGGAAACAGGCCCTTCGGCCCAACGAGCCCGCGCCGCCGTCCCATTGTCTCAGTGACCTATTCATGATTTTAGTCTACGCCTAATGTGCTTGCCTATAACTGAAGTCAAGCTCACCGGCCTATAATTCCCTGGGTTATCCCTCTGACCCTTTTTAAACAACGGTACTACATTAGCAATCCGCCAATCCTCTGGGACCTCACCTGTGTCCAAAGAAGAGACAAATTATGGGTGACTTTAATCTGCATATAGATTGGGAGAGTCAAATTAGTCACAGTACAATAGAGGAAGAATTTCTCCAGCTTGTACGGGATGGTTTTCTGGGGCAATATATTGAGGAACTAACAAGGGACCAGGCTATCCTGGACTGGGTGCTGCGCAGTGAGAAAGGATTAGTTGGCAATCTGGTGTGAGAAAACCCTTGGAGACAAGTGACCATAATATGGTAGAATTCTTTGTCAAGGTGGATAATGAGGTGGTTGATTCTGAGACCAGGGTCCTGATTCTCAATAAAGTTAACTATGATGGTATGAAGCATGAGTTGGCCATGATGAACTGGGAAACATTACTGAAAGGAAAGACAGTGGACAGGCAATGGCAGACATTTAAAGAACAAATAGGTGAACTCCAGAAGTTGTTTATTCATGTTTGGTGCAAGAATGGGAAAGGAACTGTGGCCAAACCATGGCTTACAAGGGAAATTGTAGATAATATCAGATTCAAGGAAGCATAAAAATTGGCAAGAAAAAGCAATAGGCTTAGATTTATGGGCAGCACTGTGGCACTGCTGCCTCACAGCTCTAGGGTCCTGGGTTCAATTCCTGGCTTGGGTCACTGTCTGTGTCGAGGTTGCACATTCTCCCCATGTCTGTATGGGTTTACTCTGGTTTCCTCCCACAGTTTCAAGATGTGTGGGTTAGGTGCATTGGCTATGCTCAATTGCCCCTTAGTGTCCCAGGAAGTATAGGTTAGGGGAATTAGCGGAGTAAATATGTGGGGCTATAGGGATAGGGCCTGGGTGGGATTGTTTTTTGGTGCAGACTAGATGGGCCAAATGGCCTCCTTCTGTACTGTAGGGATTCTATGATTCCATAATTGGAAGCAGTTTAAAATTCAGCAAAAGAGGACCAGGGAATTGATTAAGAAGGGAAAAATAGGGTATGAGAGTAAGCTATCAGGGAACATAAAAACTGACTGTAAAAGTTTCCATAGATAAGTAAAGAGAAAAAGATTAACAAAAACTAATGTTTTTACAGTCACAAACAGGAGAATTCAAAATGGGGAATAAAGAAATGGCTAAGGAATTAAATTTGTATTTTGCTTCAGCCTTCTCGAAGGAAGACATGAATAAAGTACCAGATGTGCAGAGAGAAACATGTTTTATTGAGGAGCTGAAGGAAATCAGCATTAGTAGAGAAATAGTTTTGGGGAAATTGATGGGATTAAAGATGGATAAATGTTCATCTCATAATACTTAAGGAAGTGGCCCTGGAAATAGTAGAATAGTATTGGTGATTATTTTCCAAAATTCTTTGAACTCTGGAATAGTTCCTACAGATTGGAGGGTAGTTAATATAAGCCTGCTATTCCTAAAGGGAGGTAGAGGCAAAACAGGGAACTATAGACCAATGAGCCTAATGTCAGTACTGGTGAAGTTATTAAAGCCCATTATCAAGGATTTCATAACTTGGCATTTAGAATTTATAATCAGGCAAAGTCAGTAGGGACTTACAAAGGAGAAATTATGCTTGACGAATCTGCTGGAATTTTTAAAGGATGTAATTAGTAGAGTTGACTAAGGAGAACCAATGGATGTGGTTTACTTAGACTTTCAGAAGACTTCAACAAGATCACACGTAACAGACTACTATATAAACTTAAAGCGCACAGGATTGCAGGTAATGTCTTGAGATGGATAGAAAGCTGGTTAGCAGACAGGAAGCAAAGAGTTGTCATAAATGGGTCTTTTTCTAATTGGCAGTCAGTGACTAGTGGGATTCCATAGGGATCTGCGCTAGGACCTCAGCTGTTCACATTATGTATAAATGATTTGGAAAGAGAACTGAATGTATTATCTCCAAATTTGCAGATGATAGAAAATTGGGTGGGAGGGTGAGCTGTAAGGAGGATAGAGATGCTTCAGCATGATTTGGACAGGCTGTGTGTGTGGGCATGTACACAGCAGATGAGTATAATGTGGACAAATATAAGGTTATACCACTTTGGTAGCAATAATAGGAAGACAGATTATTACTTGAATGGGTGTAAATTGAGAGAGATGGACACTCAATGAAATCTTTGAGTCCTCGTGCATCAATTGCTGAAAGTAAGCGTGCAGGTATAGCAGGCAATAAAGAAGGCAAATGGTATGTTGGCCTTCATAACAAGAGGATTTGAATATAGGGATAGGGATGCTTTGCTGCAATTATACGGGGTGTTGATGAGGCCACATCTGGAGTATTGTGTGTAGTTTTGGTGTCCTTATCTGAGGGAGGATGTCCTTCCTATAGAGGGAGTAGAGCAGAGGTTGACTAGGCTGATTCATGGGATGGCAGGACTGTCATATGAAGAGAGACTAAATTGGTTAGGATTCTATTCATTGGCGTTTGGAAGAGTGAGAGGGGATCTCATAGGAACTTATAAAATTCTAACAGTTAGACAGAGTAGGTTCAGAAAGAATGTTCCCAATGGTGGGGGAGTCTAGAACAAACAGTCATAGTTTGAGGATAAGGGGTGAATCTTTTAGAACTGAGATGAGGAGAAATTTCTTCACCCAGAGGGTGGTGAATATGTGGAATGCAGTACCACAGAATGTAGTTGAGGCCAAAACATTGTTTGATTTCAAGAAGGAATTAGATATAGCTCTTGGGACTAAAGAACATAAGAACATAAGAAATAGGAGCAGGAGTAGGCCATCTGGCCCTTCGAGCCTGCCCCGCCATTCAATAAGATCATGGCTGATCTGTCGTGGCTCAGTTCCACTTTCCCGCCCTCTCCCCATAACCCTTAATCCCCTCTCTTATCAAAAACCCATCAACCCGCATCTTAAAAATATTTAGCAAGGTAGCCTCCACCACTTCAACGGGCAGAGAATTCCAGAGATTCACCACCCTTTGAGTGAAGAAGTTCCTCCTCAACTCCGTTCTAAACCACCCCCCCTTTATCTTGAGGCTGTGCCCCCTAGTCCTACTGTCCTTTCTGAGCGGGAAGAGTCTCTCCACCTCTATCCTATCCATCCCATTCATCATCTTATATGTCTCAATGAGATCTCCCCTCATTCTTCTAAACTCTGACGAGTACAAGCCTAGTTTATTCAGCGATATGGGGAGAAGGGGGATCAGGATATTGAATTTGATGATCAGCTGTGATCAAAATGAATGGTGGAGCAGGCTCGAAGGGCCGAATAGCCTACATCTGCTTCTAGTTTCTACGTTCCTATGTTTCTGTGCTGGAGTTGGTGGAAATAGGAGAGGATGATCCTTTGATTGCAGAAGCTGGGGATGTGAAAAGTGAAGACACAGGGGACCCCATCCTGGTTCTCGTAGGGATGGGAGTGGGTGAGAGCAGTGGCCAGGGGGATGGATCAGATGCGTTGAGAACCTTGTCAACCACAGTGGGTGGAAAACCACCATTGAGGAAGAAAGAAGAGATATCGGCAGCACTCATATGCAACACTCCCGGCCCATAGCATTTTTATATCGTCCTTTCTTCTCAGTTCAATGTTTCCACTTCTCGATTCCCGATCTCCATCTGCCCCACCCCCCACCAACTGCCTTCAGGGCAACTACTTTAACCAGCCTTTGTTCTGCCATTCACACATTCTGATCACTTAATGGGCACTTTTAGCACCTTTCTCAGCCTCCTTCATCCTCATTTACATTTCCTTTATCTAATTACAGTCCCCTCCCCACTCTATCTTCATAATATGAATCTCTCCTGATTTTATTTGCTCCAGACACAAAACGTTGGTTCTATTCTCTCTCCACAGATGCTGTCAGACTTGAGATTTTCCAGTATTTTCTGTTTTCGTTCCTGCTAGAACACTATTTTCTTCAATTCTGGCTTCTAGCATATCCGTGACCTATATTGTATTAGCATTTAACAGCCATGAACCAGCTAGCTCGGGGATAACATCTAGCATTCTCTCCCAAAACCTAGTTCCTTTTCTTCCTTTAAGACACGCTATAAAATTTGCCTCTTTGATCAAGCTTTTGGATATTTACGTGGTTTTTTGGAAATTTTGCTTGCTGGTTCTCCTGTAAAGTTCAATTTATTACCTTAAGGACCAATGGAGAAGTAATATCAAAAATAACTTCCTGTAAGGATGACCTATTTAAAACAATCTTCTCTGACCTTCCTCCATTCAGTGTAACTTTCAATTACAAAGCTGCCAAGGGTTGAATTTATTAAAATGTAATCCCAGCAGACCCTTTAACTGGTTGACCTGTTAAATGCTCTGATTGATGCTCTGTATCAGTGAGACCAGAAAACAAGCAGATAAAATCCCTGGTTTCTTGTCAGCTACTATGATGACAGGAATATCTTCAGCTAAGAGAAAGTAGAATCAGTCATGGTTTCTGTTCCTGCTTCTTTGCCCAGGGATGTATGTAGACAAACACAACAATGCATTTATATAATGCCTTTAACATACTAAAATGCTTCAAGGAACATCACAGGACTGTTATCAACAAAAACACTGAGTAGCATGAGATATTAGATCGAAATGATCAAAAGCTTGGCAAACAGATAGGTTGTAAGGAATGTCTTAAAGAAAGAAAGACAGGCAGGGAGATTTAGCAGGCCATCTCCACAGCGTAGATTCTTACAGTCAAAGGCATGGCCGACACTGTAGCAGCAATACACAAACCAGACAGAAAGACAAGGGGAAGATGTCAACAACAGATTCTGAATTGAGACTTGGTGGAACAGCATACTACCAAAGTAGCAATGGAGAAATTGAAATAACTGGGAGACTTTAATGGAATGAAGCAGCTCTGAACATTGAAGGTTTAGGCTAAAACAGCGTGCTTTGAAACTTTTCAAAGACAATGATCTCCTTGGGCCAAAAACACAGACCTCAATAAGGCTCGAGATACTTACCTAAATTGGTATTAATATTTTGTGATTAACTATTCTAATGTCAGGTGCAAATTGGTCTTGGTATGCTGAAAAATACTCTTATACACAGCATTCTATTTATAAAAGCAAAATATTTCAGAAGATGGAATCTGAAACAAAAACAGAAAATGCTGGAAAATCTCAGCTGGTCTGACGGCATCTGTGGGGAGAGAATAGAGTTAATGCTTCACATCTAGATGATCCTGTCTGACAAATGTTGGCTCTATTCTCTCCCCGCAAATGCTGTGAGATCTGCCGAGATTTTCCAGCATTTAATTTTCTAATTATTATTTGATGTCATTAAGCACTTTAAAGAATCAATATTTTGGTCTTCTGTAATTTTATAGGGCTCAGCACACTATTGCTCTCACAATTAGATCCTTTGCCTGTTCTGGGGTAAATTCAGATTGCAAAGGATGTTGATGCAAGGGAGAATAGCAGGTGTAGAATGGGTTAAATTCAATGTAACTCTCCCACTCTTCTGCCTCAGCAACATCGTTTATCACAGCTCTAAAACATGCATCCTGTGCACTATCAATGTGGCATTCACATTTCCCCTGTCAACCATAATTTTATTGACTTTTATAGAATCATAGAATCCCTACAGTGCAGGAGGCGGCAACATGGCCATTGAGCCTGCACTGTTAACAATCCCACCCAAGCTCTACCCCGTAACCCCGCGTATTTATCCTGCAAATCCCACTGACACTAAGGGCAATTTAACATGGACAATCAACCTAACCCACACATCCTTGGTGTCAGAGGAAACCGGAGCACTCAAAAGAAACCTACGCGGACGCAAGGAGAACATGCAAACTCCACACAGTCACTTGAGGTGAGAATTGAATCCAAGTCCCTGGTGTTGTGAGTATTAAGCACTGTGCCACCATGGAGTTAGGTACTGAAGACACCATTAATGTGCATCTCACAAACCTTCAGACAGGAAGTTCCACATAGACATGAACTCTGCATCATGCTATATTACAATGTAAAATGCACTTACACTGATCTCTTTAGGAAAAGGGTCAGAAACAGCAGAAATTCTATAATCACTCCAAGATCCATATTCTTCCAAACTAGTTGCAAAGAAGATCCTGTTTATTCAGTGGATAAATGCACCGCAAAGAGTGTTCAAACAGAAAATTCCTGAGGTTTAATTCCAGTCTAGCTAAAATCAATTGGACAGTAAGTTGAAATACAAGTCAAACACTGGTGCTTATGGAAATGGATCCCAGTTAAAGTCAACACTTCCATGGAAGGAGAGAGGAAAATGAAAGAGGCATTTGGCAGGTGGGGGTGGGTGGAATGAGTGCCTTTAAAGTAAAAAACGAACCAGAATGCACAACTCCATATTTCTGAAAAGAACAGTGGAGGGAACTTTCTCAAAAGTGCCCCAGTGGTCTCTCAAATGAGTGTTTGGATGGTGGTTGGCTTCATGGGCACCCATTTCCTTCAGCTACACAAAATAAAAACTGCAGAAAACAGAAAATGCCTTAAATATTCAGTGGGTCTGACAACACCTATGGAAAGAAAAACAGAGTTACCATTTCAGGTCTGTGACCTTTCAACGGAATTGAGACAAAATTGAAATGGTTTGAACAAATGAAAGAGGGAAGGATGAAAATGAAAGGGTTCGTCTGTGACAAGGCAGCGGAAATTAAATGACAAAAGGTTTAATGGCGAAAAGCCAATGGGAATCATAATAGAAGAAACAAGATGCATCTAGGTGAGGAGTGAATGGCAGGATTGAAGAACACAAAGTGAAGGAATTAAAAAGGACACAAGAAAAATATCAAACCAATGTTAAGAACAACTGGGGGGATAAATTTAGGAAGTGAAGATGGCGACGTTGAATAAATGTGGGATAAATTTAAACAGCACTAATCTCTTTGCTTACTACCTATCTGTAAACCAAAAGGTGTTTTGATTTGTTTCCCCCTTTATAAGCAGTGGTATATTCCCCAATTCTTCTGTTTTGATGTGATTCAATTTTCTGTTCATACCCACACAGCAAACTCAACAGGAAGAACTCAAAGTGTTAATTTATTCGCTCAACACTCAAAATGTGGAGGGAAGGCAGTTAAGATAGGGATAGAGAAAGGATAAACAGCGCAGAGACCACAGAGAAGAACATAAGAACATAAGAAATAGGAGCAGGAGTAGGCCATCTAGCCCTTCGAGCCTGCCCCGCCATTCAATAAGATCATGGCTGATCTGTCGTGGCTCAGTTCCACATTCCCGCCCTCTCCCCATAACCCTTAATCCCCTCGCTTATCAAAAACCCATCAACCCGCGTCTTAAAAATATTTAGCGAGGCAGCCTCCACCACTTCAACGGGCAGAGA
The DNA here is from genome assembly GCF_965287045.1 of Carcharhinus amblyrhynchos. NCBI lineage: Eukaryota > Metazoa > Chordata > Chondrichthyes > Carcharhiniformes > Carcharhinidae > Carcharhinus > Carcharhinus amblyrhynchos. Next base: position 133,148,751 of record NC_137324.1, on the reverse strand, counting down.
ATTCCAGAGATTCACCACCCTTTGCGTGAAGAAGTTCCTCCTCAACTCCGTTCTAAACCTCCCCCCCTTTATCTTGAGGCTGTGCCCCCTAGTCCTACTGTCCTTTCTGAGCGGGAAGAGTCTCTCCACCTCTATCCTATCCATCCCATTCGTCATCTTATACGTCTCAATGAGATCTCCCCTCATTCTTCTAAACTCTAACGAGTACAAGCCTAGTTTATTCAGCCTCTCCTCATAGCTCAACCCCCTCAACTCCGGTATCAGCCTAGTAAACCTCCTCTGCACTCCCTCCAAGGCCAAAACATCCTTGCATAAGTACGGCGACCAAAACTGCACACAGTACTCCAGCTGCAGCCTTACCAATGCCCTATACAGCCGCAGCAAGACCTCCCTACTTTTATATTCAATCCCCCTCGCTATGAAGGCCAGCATCCCATTCACCTTCCTGACCACCTGCTGCACCTGCAGGCTGGGTTTTTGCGACTCATGCACAAGGACCCCGAGGTCCCTCTGCAGTTTTTCGCCACGTAAGTAATAGTCTTTCCTACCATTATTCCTACCAAAGTGGACCACCTCACACTTGCCAACATTAAATTCCATTTGCCATTTCCTGGCCCATTCACCCAGCCTATCTAGATCCTTCTGCAGACTCTCCACACCTTCCACGCAATTTGCCGTTCCACCAATCTTGGTGTCATCAGCAAATTTCGACACCATACACTCGGTTCCCTCCTCCAGATCATCTATATAAATGGTAAATAGGATAAGTATTATTTCACATTGGTTTCAAAATCCAGAATTAAAGCCCAAAGACACATTTCTTCATGGAAGCTGATGAGCTGAGAACTGAGCAAGTGAAGTCAGGACCAGTTTTCCAGTAGTGTTGATTTCACATGACGAGAGAGGCATACAGAAATGAATCAGTCTTTTAAGCAATGGTACAGAATTTCCAGCAGAAGCAATGTAGACGGCACTAGGTTTCCAATCTGAGCCACAGCTTCTCGCCTCTGAGGCTGCTAGTCAGATGATAAAAAAGCAGACATGCAACAAGGCAATATTCCTGGTTCCACAAGCCAGAGGCCCACATCCCATGATTCCCACCTCTTACACTGTCTTTGTCAAATGATGTATACCTCTTGACTGGGTTCCTGAGATTGTTAAATGTCTCTACCAATAAGAATTGAAAGGAAGGTTGCAGAGCCTTTTGGCTTAAGAGATGAGCAGTCTGCTATTGGCCAGCCTAGGTTAAGAAATGCAGATGACCTTTTATATACCTCATTTTGAATTTGGTCTGTGCAGCTAGTTAGTGATGTATAAGTTTCCTTGATTCTACCAGGTAGCTCCTTTGTTTTGTTCAGGGTGATAGACAGACATAGATTCAGCCATTTTAGGTCTGTGACCAGTTTGATTTTTTTTTAAATAGCAATGAGCTATATGTTTCATTAAGACAATATATAGGGTCAGGACTTAGTTCCGCCACAGTCACAAAATAAATGAAACAAAATAAGTACAGAAGTTACAAACTAACTAAATGTTGAGTCCAGAAGGCTTAAAGCACCTAGTTGATTGAGGTCCATGTAACCACTGCAAGGTCAGGCAGGTCAGAGCAAGATAGCAAATTAAAATGCAAGGTTATTAGGAGGTCAGGGGTCAGGCTATGGACCAAATGTTGAGATGTTCTAGAAAATGGGTATTCTATTGCATCTGACCTCCCCAGTGTAAAAGAGACCAGACTGAGAGTCATGAATACAATATGTTAAACTTAAAAAAAACATATAAATCACCATTTCACTTGGAAGGTGTGTTTAGGGCCTTGGACGATAAAGGAGGAGATAAAAAGGCAAATATTGGATGCCGTTGTTTGCATTGAAAAGTGCTGGAGAAAGGGAGGGGGTGCTGCTTCAGGCCAGTGTATCACAGGGAAAATGTGAGAAGGGGAAGGGAAGTTGTGTTTGGTTGAATCATACCTGGAGATGGTAGAAATGGCAGAGGGTGACCTGTTGTACGTGGGTGGAAAGTGCACTGCGAAACCTATTATGGGCTTGGTCTAGAATCTAACCTAAGATGTAATCATGTCCAAAAAATTCACTGCAGTAATTCTTACCATGCTCTGTACATTCCAGTGGTGACTGGGCCTCACCCTTAGCTCCTACAGCAAAAACTCAATAATACGCTGGAGCAGCAAAAGGTAAACATACACTAGGAACCTCTGCGGCTGCATTCACTTGTTTTCAGCTCTCCTTTGCAGGTGCTTCTATCCAAGCTTCTGTTGGCTGCCAACACCCTCCTGCAAAAAAAATTGGTTCAGCTGCTTGAGTCTTGGCTGCATCGATCCATTCACTCTGGCTTCAGCCCAGCTTGAGCTCCAGTTTGCCTGTGGCAATGGCTGCCAGTGGAACATGAGCTCCAATTACTGCATGTGGCTCATAAAGACAGCTGCAGAAAATCAATACAATTCACCCTTTAATTGTCTGCGATCATTCCAGGGTATACACTTGTCCAGAACCAACCTGCTCCTCGTTCCCATCATCCCTTAATGTTGAAAAACTACAATTGCAGCCACTATTAGGATTACATAGAATATAAAACACCAAAAGATGTTAATGCCTCAGTTAAACCTCCTTTTTTCTTCATTCTTTCATGGATCGTGGACATCACTGGAAAGACCAGTTGCCTATCCCTGATTGATCTTGAACTGAATGGTTTGTTGTCCTTTTCAGGGGGCAGTTAAGAGTCAACCATATTGCTGTGGAATCACATGTAGGCCAGATCTTAAATGGCATCAGTGAACCGGACGAGCTTTTACAATTGATGATTGATCGCCTTCACTGAGATTAGTTTTTAATTTGAATCAGAAGCAGAGGAGCAAACAAGAGAGGGAAACAAAGACAGAAATGAAAGTTGGACAAATAAAAAGTAAAACTGGAAAGCAGAGGAAATAGCAAATAGGGCAATAGCCCAAAAAGATGTGTAAAAATGTTAACAAGACATGCCTTATGGCTGGGAACTGAATATCCACGTGTACTTGATATTTAGGAAGGATAGACAAAAGAGCGGCAACGTGCCACAGTGGTTAGCACTGCAGTCTTGGAGTCCAAGGACCCAGGTTTAATTTCCAGCTTGGGTCACTGTCTCAATGGAGTATGCTCATTCTCCCCATGTCTGCAAGGGTTTCCTCCAGATGCTCTGGTTTCCTCCCACAGTCTGAAAGACATATTTGTTAGGTGCATTGGCCATGCTAAATTCTCCCTCAGTGGACCCAAACAGGTGCTGGAGTGTGGCGGCTAGGGGATTTTACAGCAACTTTAATTGCAATGTTAATGCAAGCCTACTTGTGGCATTAATAAACAAACTTAAACTTAGAAGGAAAAGGAGGTGGGGTGATTTTGTTAGTTAAGGATAAAATCAGTGAGACAAAATATTAGTTCAGAAAATCAAGATATAGAATCAGTCTGGGGCAGAAAAGATGCAAAAAGGGATGGAAAACATTAGTGCGATTGTCTGTAGGTCTGCAAACAATAGTGGTAAGGTGGGGTGTTAGGAAATTAGAGATGAGGTCACATACCAATCGACTTGAGAACAGTTTCTTTCCTGCTGCCATCAGATTATTGAATGGACCATCATATATTAATTTGATTTTTCTCTACACCCTAGTTATGATTGTAACACTATGTACTACACCCTCTCCTTTCTTCCTGTATGAATGGTATGTTTTGTCTGTATAGCGCAAGAAACAATACTTTTTCACTGTGTATTAATACATGTGATAATAAATCAAATCAAAATCAAAGCATGTAACAAAGCTGCTACAGTAATCATGAGTGACTTTAATCTAAATATAAACTGGACGAATTTAGCAATAATATTGTGGCAGATTAATTCCTGGAATGTGTACAAGATTTTTTTAGACTTAAGTTGAGGAGCCAACTAAGAAACATGCTACCCTATATTTGGGATTGTACAATGTGAAGAAGTTAATTAATCTTGCTATGTAGGGTCCTTTAGGGAAGAGTGACCATAACATGATAGAATTCCTCATTAGGATGGGAAATGAAGTAATCCAATCTGAAACCAGACTCCTAAATCTAAACATAGGAGACTATGAAGATACGAGGTCTAAGTTGGCTAAGATAGATTGAGGAACTTTGTTAAAAGGCATAAAGTTGACTAGGTAATGGCTAATATTGAAGAAACAAATATATGCACTGCAACAGTTATACATTCCTTTCTGGTGCAAAAGCTCAACAGGAAAAGCAGCCCAACCTTAGCGAACAAAAGAAATTAAGACTAGTATACAAGCCAAAGAGGGGTTATATAATGTGGCGAGAGAAAGTAACAAGTCTGAGGATTGGGAGCAGTTTAGAAGTCAGCAAGCAAGACCAAAAGATTGATCAGGAGAGGAAAACAGAGAATGAATAAATGTACAAATGGACTATAAAAATATCATAAATATACAAAAAGCTTAATGATGACAAATGTGAATCCTTTATAGTCTGAAATGGGAGAATTTATAACGGCAAGCAAGGAAATGGCAACGCAATTAAACACTTTAGTCCTCACTTCATGGAAGAAGGCACTAATAGTGCTAGAGAAATTAGTGGGACTGAAAGCCAATAAATCTCCAGGGCCTGACAATCCAAATCCCAGGGTACTAAAAGAGGTGGCTATGGAAATAATGGATTGTCATTTCCAATTTCTGGAACAATCTTGGCAGACTGGAGAGTGCAAATGTGAAAGGAAAGAAGGAGAAAATGGAATTACAGGCCGGCTAGCCGAACATTAATAGTAGGGAAAATGCTATAAAGGATGTGTAAACAGGACGCTTAGAAAATATTAACATTAGATAAAGCCAATGTGAATTTATGAAAGGGAAATCATGCTTGATTATCGGAGTTTTATGAGGACGTAACTAGTAGAATAGATAAGGGTGAGCCAGTGGATGTAGTGTATTTGGATTTTTAGAAAGCTTTTGTTAAAATCCCACATAAGATGTTAGTGTGAAAAATTAAGCACATGGGATTGGAGGTAATATATTGACATGGATTGAGAATTGGTTGGCAGGCAGGAAATGGGTCTTTTTCAGCGTGGCAGATGATGACTAATTGGGCCCTGTAGGGATCAATGCTTGGTGGTACTACCAATTCAGAATATGTATAAATAATCTGGGTGAGGGATCCAAATGTAATAGTTCCAGATTTGCTGACAACATGAACCTAGGTGGAGATATGAGTAGTCAGGAAGATATGAAGATCTTTCAAGGAGATTTAGACAAATGTAATGAGTGAGCAAATATAAGCATATAATGTGGATAAAAGTGAAGTTATGCACTTCAGAAGGAGAAACAGAATGGCAGATATTACTTAAATGGTAGTAGATTGGGAAATGTTCATGTACAAGATACCTGGGTGTCCTTGTACACCAGTCACTGAAAGCAAGCATACAGGTGCACCAAGCAGTTAAGATGACAAATAGTATGATGACCTTCATTGCAAGAGGACTTGAGTACAGGAGCAAGGATTTCTTACTGCTGCGCTTTGGTGAGACTACACCTGAATTATTGTGTGCAGTTTTGTTCTTGCAATATAGAAAGTGCAGCGAAGATTCACCAGACTGATTTCCAGGATCGCAGGATTGTTGTCCGAGAAGAGCTTGGGTGAACTATGGTGTTATGAGTAATGTATTAGTATGGATAGAGGATTAGTTAACTAACAGAAAGCAAAGAGTGGGGTAAATGGGTGTTTTTCTGGTTGGCAATCAGTGACTAATGGTGTGCCTCAGGGATCAGTGTTGGGATCACAATTGTTTACAATTTACATAGATGATTTGGAGTTGGGGATGAAGTGTAGTGTGTCAAAATTCACAAATGATATTAAGATGGGTGGCACAGCAAAGCGTGCAGAGAACACTGAAAGTCTGCAAAGGGATATAGATAGTCTAAGTGAGTGGGTGAGGGTCTGGCAGATGGAGTACAATGTTGGTAAATATGAGGTCATCCATAGGAACAACAGCAAAATGGATTATTATTTAAATGGTCAAAAATTGCAGCATGCTGCCGTGCAGAGGGATCTGGGTTTCCTTGTGCAAGAATCACAAGGAGTTGGTTTGCAGGTGCAGCAGGTAATTAAGAAGGCAAATGGAATTTTGTTCTTCACTGATTGAGGGATGGAGTTTAAAAACAGTGAGGTTATGTTGCAAATGTATAAGGTGCTGGTGAGGCCACACCTGGAGTACTGTGTACAGCTTTGGTCTCCTTACTTGAGAAAGGATATATTGGCACTGGACAGGGTGCAGAGGAGATTCACTACATTGATTCCAGAGTTGAGACGGTTGGCTTATGAGGAGAGACTAAGTAGACTTGGGCTATACTCATGGAATTCAGAAGAATGAGGGAGATCTTATAGAAACATATAAGATTATGAAGGGAATAGATAAGATAGAAGCAGGGAAGTTGTTTCCACTGGTGAGTGAAACTAGAACTACAGGGCATAGCCTCAAAATAAGAGGAAGCAGATTTAGGACTGAGTTGAGGAACTTCTCCACACAAAGGGTTGTGAAGCTGTGGAATTCCCTGCCCACTGAAGCAGTTGTGGCTACCTCATTGAACGTTTTTAAGGCAAAGATAGATAAAGTTTTGAACAGTAAAGGAATTAAGAATTATGGTGAGTGAAGCTCAGTCCACAAAAAGATCAGCCATGACGTTATTGAATGACTCAGCAGGCTCAAGGAGCCAAATGGCCTACTCCTGCTCCTAGTTCTTATGTTCTTAACTAGGCCTGTACTAACTGGACTTCAGAAATAAAGGGAATCTCATTGAAATGTATAAAACTAATTGGGTTGGATAGACTGGATGCAGGAATTGCAGCTTTGACAAAGAGTCATCTAGACTTGAAACATCAGCTCTTTTCTCTCCTTACAGGTGCTGCCAGACCTGCTGAGATTTTCCAGCACTTTCTCTTTTGGTTTAAAGATCATGTGTTAAAATTGCAAGCAACCGGAAGGTCAGGGTCCTGATTGCGCACAGACCGAAGGTGCTCAGCAAAGCCATCACCCAGCATACGCCTGGTCTCTCTGATATAGAGGAGATCACATTGGGAGCAGTGAATGCAATACATCAAATTGAAAGAGGTTCGAGTGAAACATTGCTTTACGTGGAATGAGTATTTTGGACCTTGGATGGTAAGCATGGAAGAGGTAAAGGGGCAGGTGTTATACCTTCTGCGATTGCACGGGAAGGAGCCTCGAGTGACGGGAGAGGTATTGGGTATAGTGGAGGAGTGAACTAGGTTATCCCGGAGCTTTGTCAGCTTTGACAAAGGGTCATCTGGACTTGAAACATCAGCTCTTTTCTCTCCTTACAGATGCTGCCAGACCTGCTGAGCTTTTCCAGCATTTTCTCTTTAGGTTTCAGATTCCAGCATCGCAGTAATTTGCTTTTATCTGGATCCAAGGATGTTGATTCCTCTGGTTGGGGAGTCTAGAACAAGTGATCACACTTTTGGGATCGGGATAAGTCGGTTAGGACTGAGATGAGACAGTGAATCTGTGGGATTCTCAACCACAGAAAGCCAAATCACTGAATATATTTAAGGAGAAAATAGATTTCTAGACACTAGAGGCTTCAGGAATATGGAAGAGTGCTGGAGTTTAGTGTTGAGATATAGGATCAACTATGCTCATATTGAATGGTGCAGCTGATTTGAGGGGCTGAATGGCCACTTCTGCTCCTATTTTTTGTTTTTCTATCCCTGACAATATTAATTGAATTTAAATTCCACCAGCTGCCATTGGGGAAATTTTAACCAGTGTAACCAGAACATTAGCCTGTGCCTCCAGATTACTTGTCCAGTGATAATACCACAATGCCACCACCTCCTCTTCCTCCCATCCTGTCTCACCTTACTATCAGTATAACTCTCTATTCTCTTCTCGATTTTGATGGGGGAGGGTGCACAGCGGAGATGGAGCAGGATCAAGTTATTGGGTTGGATGGTCAGCCATCTTCATAATGAATGATGGAGCATTCGGCTCAAAGGGCCGAATGGCTATTCCTATTTCCTGTGCCCACCATCTCCTTTGACCAAAACCTCACCCGGTGACTCCCAGTACAGTTCTATTGCTCCAAAGAAAAGGAGCTTGTTCATCAGTCTGTAAGGGTGCACCGCAACGTCACTTACCAAAGCCACCCAATTAAGATTTACTGGGACAAAAGTGCCAATCTGGAAAGGAGGCGAGCAGCATTTAAAAGCATCAAGTCTATGTTGGACAAGAAAGGAATAAGCTTCAGGCTGATTCACCCAGCCTATTCTTTGCATCACACTTAATTCCTAACTGGGTAACTGTTTAACGTTTTGGTAGATTTTATGGGAGTAATGGCTGGAAATTATGCCTTTCAATACGTAGCCATCGTTGTTTACACTCAGGAATACTGAAGACGGACCTGTTGAATGTGAATCTGTGGACTGACTTCTCATCTTGAATTATCCTCCAATTACACGGAATGACAACATCAGACTTTTAGGATTTATATTTTCATGGCAATTTAATGCTCTGTATCGCCATTCCTATGAGAACATCTTCATTGATTCCTTCAATTGTGGTTAAGCTTTTTGGCTACCCCAAATTAAGTGAAAATGTTAGAAATAACCTAATTTGATTACTGAGCCAGCCATGAGGTCAATAAGTTTTTGGTGTTGGTGTTCAGGGTTAGCATGTGCTTGGACATCTGTATTGGCCACTTGAGGCTCAAACTAATGGGCAAGTTCAATTGTATGAATGTGTTGGAATTTATGTGGTTATAACGAGGGACTTTTGAACTATACAATAGTCCAGAGGAATGTTTTATGAATATTGTACAGAGCTGGCCCCCTTCTGATCCACAAACTCAGGCACTAGTCTGGTTCTCCATTTATCTCCCAGGTCTACAACTCCTCCTATAATCTTACTGCTGTCACCTCTGAATTCAACCTTCACTTCTTTTTACTGTAACCTTTATAAATCAGAGCCTCTGTTGGATAACATGATAATGGCCGACTTTTAAAAAAATTTGGATATCCCATTATGGATACGGACTTGAGTAGAGACTTGGATGATTCTATGTATCTGGATGAGATAACAGACACTCACACCCAAAAAAATACAGAGACTCCATGAATGTGGCTCATTCTCTGGCTATACATTGGAAAACACTTTTATTGATATTCAATCAGCCCTATTGCCCCCATAAGCTTTCAAGTTTTGAATGTCTATTTCTAGTTTTTTGCTACTTGGATCTGAACATAACACACTCCCTTGTGACTCTTCACAAAACAAACTTTACAAACCTGGTCACCAAAATTAAGGTGGTTTTACAGCGCTGAGATAATTTGCCTCTTTCATTAGCTGGCAGGATGCAATCAAAAAAAAATGAATGTTCTGGTTCTTGTTTCTTTATCAATGTGTTACTGTCTTTTTACTGAAATCATTTTTTGTTATGGTAAACAAGCTGATATCAACATTTGTCTGGGCAGGCAGGATTCCTCGACTCTGTACAGCGATACTTCAGAGAAGGAAGCGGGATGGTGGACTAGCGCCATCTAACCAATTGTACCATAATTGAGAAGCCATTACTCAAAATGTTTTATTATGGCATTACCATCTTATGGATGTGCATTCCTGCTGCTCCTCCCTTTCTGCCTTAATTTGTGCCCCACTATCTTTGTCTGCTTCTGAATACATATCAAACCCCACTGTGGTTTCTACTTCAGAAACACGAAAGTAATTCCATCAACATTTTAAACTTACCTCTCCTTCGCTATTTATGCTCCATTTGTAATAAAGACTTATTCTTGCCTTTCAAGCTTGGCTCAGCATTTGCCTTTTGGAGAGAACGGGGACTCAAAACGGTTTACTGATCAGTTTGTTGATGGGACTTTTGCCAATTTAAGTGAGCTTACAACCAAGTTTAACTTGCCTCAATCGAGTCTTTACCGTTATTTTCAAACTCACAGTTTTGTTCGCTTTTATTGTTCATTCTTCCCTCAACTACCTCTAGAAACATTATTGGAAGACATTTTGTCATTGCACCAAATTCACAGAGGTTTTATTTCAAAATGATTCTCTGTACCCTCTACACAAGTAACTGGAATGCAGAACTTATGCTTGATCTCACAGATGACTGGTGGGAGGAGGCCCTGCTTACAGTCAACTTAACACCCTTCTGTACTTGGCTAAGCTTAATTCAAAGTTCTATACAGGATTCACTTTATCACGGCCAGAATTAACAAGATTTTTTCCTACATAACCAACAAATGTGGTCACTTGCTCCAGTGTGGAGATGCTGGTGTTGGATTGGGGTAAACACAGTAAGAAGTTTCACAACAACAGAACAAAAGAACAAAGAACAACACAGCATGGGAAACAGGCCCTTCGGCCCAACGAGCCCGCACCGCCATCTTAATGTGTTTTTCCTTCTCCACCCTTGACCCATATCTATGCTTACGGTACCCCCATTGGAAACCAGATTAAGGGGAGAATAATTTAGGCACAATTTGTTACACTAATCAGCCTAACAGCACATCTTTGGGGTGTGGGAGGAAACCGGAGCACCCGGAGGAAACTCACACAACCACAGGGAGAATGTGCAAACTCCCACAGACACTGGTCAAAATCCACGTATCTGCACAGCAAACAGTGATAGTCACTGAGCTGTTGTGGTGCCCATCTGCTGGTCCTAGTACGCGAAGTACTAGGCTACTCTCAAAACTTCCAAGAGCAGCCCACACACGACCCACCGTGTGTATGCCCCTCGTTAGACAACAAGGTGAACCGACGCACCTGCGCAGTACAAGAGAAAAACATCAACACATGTAACAGTTGATTTCCAGGAACGTCCCGAGGCTCTGATGCTTATTTAAAACAGTCTCCTATAACCCTCCATCCCTATTTCGCTCATGTATCTATGTAAGTAAACCTTAAGTCCAGCGTGCCTGCCTCCACCACCTTACTTGGCAGTGCATTCCATACCCCGACGACCCTCTGTGTGAAAAACCTCTCTCTAGCATCCAAATTATACCTCTCCCCCCTCACCTTAAGCCCGTGGGTCCTCGTGATATTTGTCTCCAATCTAGGAAAAAGCCTGCCACTGTTTACTCAATCTATACTCTTCATTGTCTTATATAATTCTATTAGATCCCCCCTCAATCTCCGTCTTTCTAAGGAAAACGGCCCCAATTTACCCACTCTTCCCTCATAACCCAGTCCTTCCATACTAGCCAGCATCCTGGTAAACCTCCTCTGCACTCTCTCCAGGGTCTCCACGTCCTTCCAGTAGTAAGGTGACCAGAACCGGATGCAGTACTCCAAAAGCGGTCTAACCAACGTTCTGTACAACTGCAGCATTAGACGCCAGCTCTTATACTCTATACCCCTTCCTATAAAAGCTAGCATAACATACCATAAGCTTTCTTCGCAACCTTCTCCACCTGTGTTGCCACCTTCAAACACTTGTGCACTTGCACTCCCAGGTCCCTCTGCATTTCTATACTCTTAATCATGTAACTCCCCTCTACATTATTCCTTCCAAAATGCATCACCTCGCATTTATCAGGATTAAATTCCATCTGCCATTTATCTGCCCAATATACCAGCCTATCTATATCCTGCTGTGTTGCCTGACACTCCTCCTCACTGTCCGCCCATCCTGCCATCTTTGTGTCATCAGCAAATTTGCTGATCACACCACGTACGCCCTCTTCCAAGTCGTTTATATACATTACGAATAGAAGAGGTCCCAGTACTGAGCCCTGCGGCACACCACTGGTGACAGACCTCCAGCTAAAAAAGGACCCTTCCACTACTACTCTGTCTCCTATTGCCTGGCCAGTTTTCAATCCATCTAGATACCTGTCCCTGTATCCCATGAGCCTTAACCTTTTCAACCAACCTACCATGAGGGACTTTGTCAAACGCCTTACTGAAATCCATATAGGCGACATCAATGGCTCACCCTTCGTCAACCGTTTTTGTCACCTCCTCAAAAAATTCTACCAGATTCGTAAGGCAAGACCTCCCCTTAACAAAGCCATGCTGCGTATCTCTAATCAGATTGCAACACTCCAAATGTGTATACATCCTATCCCTAAGAATTTTTTCCAACAACTTTCCTACCACTGACATTAAACTCACCGGCCTATAATTACCAGGGTTATCCCTACTACCCTTTTTTAACAGCGGTACCACATTTGCTATCCTCCAGTCCTCTGGGACCTCACCTGTGTCTAAAGAAGAGACACAGATTTGCGTCAGAGGCCCAGCAATTTCATCTCTCATGCCCCTAAGCAGCCTGGGATAAATGCCATTAGGCCCTGGAGCTTTATCAGTTTCTATGTTGCCTAAAAACCCTAACACTTCCTCCCTCGAAATGGATATTTCTTTCAACTGATCTACAGCTCCCTCCAAGACAGTACAAGACACCAAGCCCCTCTCCTTCGTGAATACCGACGCAAAGTATTCATTCAGGAGCTCCCCCATTCCCTCAGACTCTAAGCACAGTTCCCCTCCTCTGTCCCTAAGAGGACTGATTTTCCCGCTAACCACCCTTCTGTTACTAAAATAAATGCCTTTGGATTTTCCTTAATCCTATCCGCCAAAGCCATTTCATGCCCCCTTTTCGCCCTTCTAACTCCCCTTTTGAGCTCCTTCTGCTCTCTCTATATTCCTCCAGTGCTCTCTCCGTTCCCAGTTGCTTAGACCTAACATATGCCTCTCTCTTCTTCCTGACCAAGTCCTCAATATCCTCTGTAAGCCACAGCTCTCTAATCCTACTTTTCCCATCCTTCCTCTTAACCGGCACGTCTTTCCTGCAACCTTTTCAGTTTTCCCTTGAAAGCCTCCCACTTGCCGAATGTGGACTTACCCGCAAACAACCTCTCCCAATCAGTATCCATGAGCTCATGCCTAATCCGGCTGTAACTTGCCTTCCCCCAGTTTAGCACCCTCCCCTTCGGACAGCACTCATCTTTTTCCATTATTATCCTAGACAGACTTGTGGTCACTGTTAGCCACATGTTCGCGTACTGCTACCTCAACCACCTGACCCGGCTCATTACCCAACACTAAATCCAGTATAGCCCCCTCCCTAGTTGGGCTAGTTACGTCCTGCTCCAAGGACCCTTCCAGCACACATTTTACAAATTCCTCCCCATCCGAACCCCCAGCTCTAGGCACCTTCCAATCCACTCCAGGAAGATTCAAATCTCCTACTACAACAACCCTATTCTTTCTGCACCTATCCAAAATGTCTTTACATATGCCTTCTTCCACTGCCCGTGGGCTGTTGGGTGGGCCTATAGTACACCCCTAGCATAGTAATCGCTCCCTTCCTATTCCTCAACTCCACCCACAGCGACTCAATTCCTAACTCCTCTATATTGTCCTCCCTCTGCACCGCTGTGATGTGCTCCTTAACTAACAACGCCACCCCACCACCTCTCTTCAACCCTCCTCTGTCACACCTAAAACACTTATACCCAGGAATATTTAGCTGCCAGTCCTGCCCTTCCTTTAACCACATCTCCATCACTGCCACCACATCTAAATTCCTCACTAACATCAAGGCCTTAAGTTCATCCGTTTTACCCGTTACACTCCTTGCATTAAAACAGACGCAATCCAAACCTCCAGGTCCACTCGGATCCTCCTTCCCCCTGATAATTTTCCTCTCAACCAAACCTACCGTGTCACCCAACTCGCTCCCGATCCCAGTGCCTAATGAGCTATCAGTCTCATCCCCACTCCCCCTCTATATTAGTTTAAACCTTGCCGAAACACTCCAGCTAACTTCCCAGCTAAGATATTTGTCCCCTTCCCATTCAAGTGTTCCCCATCCCTCCTGTACAGGTGCCCTTCTCTCACAAATACTTCCCAGTGATCGACAAAAGTAAAGCCCTCTGCCTTGCACCAATCCCTCAGCCACGCATTCAGCTGTAGGATCTCATTACTCCTAGCCATACTGTTACTAGGCAGCAGTCATGATGTGGGTATGCCGGCGTTGGACTGGCATAAACACAGTAAAAAGTCTGACAACACCAGGACTAAAACCTGGTGTTGTCAGACTTTTTACTAGGCAGCAGTCCAGAGAATGCCACCCTGGAGGCCCTGCTCTTCAGCTTGGCCCCCAACTTCCTAAATTGCCTATGTACATCCCCCCTGCTCTTCTTTCCTATGTCCTTCTCTCCTATGTGTATAATTACATCAGCCTGGGTCTCTTCACCCTTCAAAATTCCCTCTATCCTCTCTGATACATCCTGTACCCCTGCTCCAGGGAGGCAGACTACCATTCTGGAGTCACGCTTTTGTCCACAGAACCGCCTATCTATTCCTTTAACCCTCCCATCCCCCACCACTATCTCATTGCCAGCCTCCTTCCTTCCCTCTAAGGCATTCTGGTCTTCCTGTCTTACCTTTTGTACCTCTGTTGATGCCTTTTGGGGAACCACTGGGGTAGTCTTTGGACCAGGACTCTTCTTTTTCCCCTTCCTAACGGCAACCCACCAGTCCACCCCCACCACCCACCCACCCCACCCCCCCGCCACCGTTCCCCCCGTCCCTGGGACCTCTACTTGACTGTGGTTCATATCCATTATTGCCTCGTTCTCCCTAACCAGAAATACATCCTCTAAACGCAGCTCCAATTGCTTGACCCGGGCCCTCATACGCTGCAGCTCTGAACACTTGATGCAGATGTGGACCTTCAGGAGATGTGTTGTCTCCAAGGACTCCCACATATGGCACCTAACACAGCTAAAGCATCTCCCTATAGACCCTGCCATGTCCTGACCACCCTTGGAATTATGAATACAGAAATGGAACACAGGAAAGATGGAACCAGTAACTCACCTTGCCTAAGCCTGCTCTCGCCTAAGCCGAGTGAACTAAAGCCCTTATAGCTCTCACTCTGCTCCCACCTCACTCCGCTGCCCGCTCCCGACGCTACCCGCTGTCTACTATTGCCTTCTTTTTATACCCCCCGCTCTCCCTTCCCGACTACTCCCTCACCTAACTTCTGCTACGGTAATAAAAAACAAACAAAAACCCCGTGAACCGGAAATACAGGGAAGAAGTTCCAAAGAAAATCAACCACTCACCACAGCCACCAGGTACATTGCTCCGGAGAACAATGAGGTGGATCCATGGGTGAGTACCTGATTTATACCCCCCACTCTCCCTTCCCGACTACCCCCTCACCTAACTTCCGTTACGGTAATAAAAAACAAACAAAAACCCCGAGAACCGGAAATACAGAGAAGTTCCAAAGAAAATCAACCACTCACCACAGCCACCAGGTTGTTCCAGAGAACAGGTTAAAGTCCAACAGGTTTATTTGGTAACACAAGCCATAAGCTTTCGGAGCACTGCCCCTTCATCAGGTGAGTGGGAGTTGTGTTCACAAACAGGGATATAAAGACACAAACTTAATTTACAAGATAATGGTTGGAATGTGAGTCTTTACAGATAATCACGTCTTAAAGGTACAGACAGTGTGAGTGGACAGAGGGTTAAGCACAGGTTAAAGAGATGTGTATTGTCTCCAGGCAGGACAGTTAGTGAGATTTTGCAAGCCCAGGCAAGTTGTGGGGGGTTACAGATAGTGTGACATGAACCCAAAATCCCGGTTGAAGCCATTCTCATGTGTGCGGAACTTGGCTATCTGTCTCTGCTCAGTGATTCTGTATTGTTGTTGGAGAATGCTTACCTGAAGATCAGAGACTGAATGCCCTTTTGTACTCAAGTACGTCACTTGCCCCTGCAGACATACCCACATGTTCTGTCATATTTGATTCCAGCTGGTTTTTATTCATCCTTCTTTGTCCAAAGTTCTAAACTTAGACTTGCAGTTTTGCCCTCTGGTAGTCATATTTGGAATCCCATCTGAACTAGCCAGTCATTGCATTCACTTCTTTGATAGCCAGCAAGAAGATTCTATTAACCTGGAGATCCCCCAAGCCACCTAATGCTTAATATTAGTTAAGACGTAATATTTATTTGGAGATTAAATACACTAGAAGAGGGTCCACTGAGAAATGTTATCATAAATGGCAGCCATTTGTCTCTTTCTTTAGAGTTAATTACTGTCAACTGTTAGTTTAAATTGTTTCTTTTCCCGGTTTTGCACAGATTTTGTTTATTCATTTGTTTACTGGGGGGCAGGGAGCTGCAATATTGTATTGCATTGCACTTTGTTTCTCTGCTCCTAACGTCCTTTTTAAGACCAATAAAATAATTTGAAAATAAATCATGGAGATTAGTCAGGCATCTTCTTCTCTCTCTAATTTCATGGTGGGTGCTCTTGACAAAGTTATTATACTGGCAATCTTTTAATGTACTTGATCAATTCCATTATTTATTCACGAATATCACCATCACACAGTCAAGAGGACAACAATAACGACCTGATGCAGAGAAAAGCCCTTACTCTGCCCCAACATGCTGTGATAACCCCAGTGTTTCCATTTCCCACAGCAACCATCTCATTGCTGAGTCAGATTTAGATTAAAGTGTGGATAATTTTATGCTGCGGATCCACATTCGATTCTAGGGTGAGACTGCCCAAACTCATTATAAACAGGGTCTATACAGCATTTACAGAGCAGTCTTTCAAACTAAAACTTGGACTGGACTGAAATCCAAGTTCCATGTGTGAAGGATCACACCATATTAAGTGTGCTTTCTAAAGAACTTTTGTAGAAAAAAATCAGGATTGATTTTAATTTAATGCTGTTCCTGGCACTTGAACTCCAGATTCAAAAGCATACACTTTAGGTCACCAATATATTGCTCATTTGCATTCTCAAAGCAAAATCTACCTGTCAAATTCCAAACAGATCCCTTGCACTGATGGTCTGAGCAAGGCTGCCTCTCAATCTGTGAGTAGTTAATGTAATCGCGGAGATCAGAGAAATAATGTTTGAGAACTTGTGCAGATCCTTAACTTTAAACACATGGAAAAATGTAACATTTTAAGCATTAAGAAACAGTCTGAGCCTCCTTTGGCTAAATTTAAAACAGTTAAAAGTCTCCAATGGGCATGTCGCATTACTACTTTGATAGGACAAATGGAGGATTTTTGAATATTTTCAGCAGAAGAAAGCTGCTGTATGTTCAACAAGATATTAATCTGAAGATCAGTAACATCTCCTTTAACACATTTATAATTACATAAATTTCGAAAAATTTCCGAAGGTGTTACAATAAATTGTTTGAAATGCAAATACTGATCACTCAGTATCGGTGAATAGCACTTTTTCTTTCAATATACCATCATGCACATGCAAATAGACTGAGTATAAATTCAAAACTGATATTTTGTCACATTCTTATAATATGGCTTAATGGAATATCATCTCAAAATGGACACTATTTCATAACAAAATGGAGTTGAAAGGTCAGGTGGTCTTTTCTTTCTTGGAATACACAAGGTCCTTGAGCTTATTTTTCTGTCTGGACAAATAATTAAAATGCAAATGAACTTTCATGCCATATCTTTGAGAAGTCATTAAAATACAAAAGACCTTTCCTGTGGTTAATGGTTGCCTTTTCCAAAAGAAACCGTTTCACAATATTGCTTGCAGACTATTCTGTTTTGGAGTTGAAATCCAGAGAATGGGTGTGAAAGACCCAGTTCTATTGCAATGGTACATGAGTATGTGCAACTTAAACACATTGTTTGACTACAACTTAGCTATTGTCAGAAGCCATTTGTGAGGAAAATGGACCGAAATACTCTGGTCACATGACAACTAATATTTTGATAACAACATTTAAGAAGGGACATTTTTGGAGCAGCAAGGAAGTTCCAGACCAGCAAAGATCCTTGCCTAAGAACCATGAGGGGGCACGGAATTAGGATTGACCTTTAACTCTATTTGAGGAACTGGAGCAAGATTTCTTCTTCAAAATTTATTCATTCTTGGGGTGCAGGCATTGCTGGCTAGGCCAGCATTTATTGCCCATCCTGAATGGCCCTTGAAAAGGCAGGAGGGAGCTGCCTTCTCAAACCACAGAGTTGATTGCATCATGACTGGAGTGAAACTAGAGATATCTGCCACTGTAAGCAATAAACCACAACAAATTTACCTTCCTAAACGTCCAGGCACTATTCTTTAGTGGACCAAATAGGAATTATAGGCCTGCAACATTTCAAGGCTTTGACTCGAATCTTTGTTCAAGCCAGTGGAATTTTCTGGTCCTGATGTAGTGAATGAAAATTTGGCTGGGTGCCAAATTCTCTACCTTCACTGCCACAGGAGTGGGGTGAACAGCCGGTAATATCACACCCTTCATTTCAAGAAAAATGTATGCTATCTTTTACACTCACAACCTTTTCTTGAGTGTGTGGCTATATGCATGCGCAAGTGGGTGCAGTTATAAATACATTTGGATGTTGAATAATAAACATTTATTTTGTTTTTTTTTAGAACTTACAAGAAATCCTATCACATGTCTGCTCTTGACATTTACAGTACTCAGGGCTAAAATTCTTTGAAAGCACATCTAGCTTTAGATAATTGAAAGATGGAAAAGGGGCAAACCATCTCTACCATCTCTCTTTTGTCCAGAACAGGTTTCCTTTCCTTCAGTTAATGGCCAATACTCCTTTGGTTCTTTCAGGTTGAAGGGAATATGGTCCTCAATTATGACCTGATCTGAGGGGTGATTCACTCAATTGGATCGGTCTTGGTAAATTAACCAGAAACGGATAAATTGTTTGAAGGTTGGCAGTTTAGTTCCATCCCATTTGCACATATTTACTTTGTGCATTCTTCATTTAATGGTCAACATATTTAATATTACTCAAATCTTTGACGCATATAAAATTACATATACAACCTGAAGCAATCATTCTTAGAATTTCTATGGGGACAGAAGAGAAGGGGAAAAGAGAGCACAGGGTTGAAAAGGAAGCAGCAGAATTGACTATAGTCAACAAATGTGCCACAAATTCCTGTGTAAACCTCAAAACTGGAACTTTTAAAAACTAAATTTAAAGAAAACACAGCTGGTTTGCCAGCATCAGTTAAATAGAAAGTAGGAGTTTGAGTGGAGACATGTTTATTTTGAATTTTAAAAATAAAGCATAACTGGTAGAGTCATAGACGATTACAGCATGGAAACAGCCCCTCTGGCCCAACTTGTCCATTCTGCCCTTTTTTTTAAACGCCTAAGCCAATCCCAATTGCCCACATTTGGCCCAAATCCCTCTATACCCATCGTACCCATGTAACTATCTAAATGCTTTATAAAAAGTAAAATTGTACCCGTCTCTGGCGACTTGTTCCACTCACCATCCTCTGTGAAAAAAGTACCCCTCTGGACACTTTTGTATCTCTCCCCTCTCATCTTAAATCTATGCCCTTTAGTTTTAGACTCCAGACTTTGGGAAAAAATACTGACTATCTACCTTGTCTATGCCCCGTTATTTTATAGATCTCTATGAAGTCACCCCTCAGCCTCCTATGCGCCAGAGAAAAAAGTTCCACTCTATTCAGCCTCTCCTTAAAACTCAATCCATCAAGTCTTGGTAGCATCCTAGTAAATCTTTTCTACACTCTTTCTAGTTTAATAATATCCTTGCTATAATAGGGTGACCAGAATTGCACAGTATTCCAAGTGTGGCCTTACCAATATCTTGTACAGCTTCAACAAGACGTCCCAACTCCTGTATTCAATGTTCTGACCGATGAAACCAAAAGCATGCTGAATGCCTTCTTCATCACTCTGTCCACCTGTGACTCCACTTTCAAGGAGCTATGAACATGTACCCCTAGATCTCTTTGTTCTGTAACTCTCCCCAGTGCCCCTACCATTAACTGAGTAAATCCTGCCCTGGTCCAATCTACCAAAATGCATCACCTCGCATTTGTCTAAATTAAACTCCATCTGCCATTCGTCAGCCCACTGGCCAATTGATCAAGATCCCATTGCAATTGGAAATAACTTTCTTCATTGTCCATTATGCCACCAATCTTGGTGTCACCCGCAAACTTATTAACCATGCCCCCTATATTCTCATCCAAATCATTAATATAAATGACAAATAACACTGGGCCCAGCACTAATCCCTGAGGCACACTGCTGGTCACAGGCCTCCAGTTTGAAAAACAATACTCTACAACCACCCTCTGGCTCCTGTCAAGAAACCAATTTTGTATCCATTTAGATACCTCACTCTGGATCCCGTGAGAATTAACTTTATGCAACAACCTACCATGCGGTACCTTGTCAAAGGCTTGTTAAAGTCCATCAACTACACTGCTCTCACCTACCTTCTTGGTTACCCTTTCAAAAAGCTTAAATTTGTGAGACATGATTTTCCACTCACAAAGCCATGCTGACTGTCCCTAATCAATCCTTGCATCTCTAAATGCCTGTAGATCCTGCCTCTCAAAATACCTTCCAACAATTTACCCACCACAGGTGTGAGGCTCACAGGCCTGTAGTTCCCAGACTATTCCCTGTAGCCATTTTAAAACAAAGGCACAACATTTGCCACTATCCAATCTTCAGGCACCTCACCCATGACTATCGATGATTCAAATATCTCGACTAGGGGACCTGCAATTTCCTCCCTAGTCTCCCACAATGTCCTGGGGTACACTTCATTAGGTCCCAGGTAATTAAAGTAATACTTCAAAACTAATCCATTTATCATCTATCTTATATACAGCCTGATATATTAGTTAGTTAATGGCAATATATGTAGGACAAAGCAGTCACCAGCCAAAATATAACTTGCTGTTTGTGGGACACTCACAGATTCATGGATCTAGAACAGAACTCTTGGATTCACTTGTTACATTTTCAAGAACTTATACTAGCTTATATTTTTAAAGCTATCCACATAAATTAGTGATTTTGTGTGTTAAGAATGAGTTTGAAACAAGTGATAATTTGGAAAAAAATATTTTAGAAAGCCAAGGCTCGAGTGTCAAGTAAATGAAGTTCCTCTTGACTAGGATCCAAGTATGGAAGCTAAGGAAAAGGGTTTTTCATTTGTTTTTGTCAGCATACAATTCAGAACAACATCACCAACACAATCCCAGGTTGCATACATGACCCAGGGGAACTAGAGACTGTTATTCGCAATAAAGATTGCTCAAGATTGAAATTCTGCTAACTTGGAGCTGCCTAGTTCTTATAAATGGAAAGTCAAGATTTATCATAGCAACATGGAGAAATCCTAGTTGCAATATATGCACAGGAATGTCATCACAAAACAGTTCCAGCTGATTATTTTGCGGCATGTCTTATTTTAATTCATTTCTCTTCCAAATAAAAATCAACACATTATCAATATAATTTATCACAACCAGCATTTATATATAGGACAAATATCCCCACTCAGTTATGAGTAACCTGATCAGATGGATTGTACAAATTTTCATCATTAATAGCTAAGACAAATCCTGATTCCTTGAATTTTGAGTTTAAAATTCAGGTCTGTTCTTTATGCCCTTTCAGCTGATATTGTAGAACATCAGTGGATCAAATTTAAATATGAACTTTAGTTTTTACAGCACTTCAGAAAATGCTCCACAACTTTAAACTGATATACTGAAAGTTTTTTTCATTACTAGTAAGGTGCTTGCATATGATTAAACATAAAATATTGTTACCTTCAATCACTGGAATATTTTTGAAAACAAAATATTGCTGTAGCACGTTCAAATTGCATGTAAAATAAGGGTGAATGCGTATATGGGTATTAGCTCAATGAAAAAGCAAACTTTTTAACATTTATAAATGAACACATCCTATGATATATACAACACTATCTGGAAGAAAAAGTTCATACTGTCTCTTATCTTCAAAAATATCCGAAATACTTTATTGAAAGGCAGCATCCCTGTAATAAAAAATGGAATCTCTGTTGTATGCAGCACTTTTAGATTTTTTTTATAATTATGTGACTAACAATGAAGAGTTTTACTTTTGATTAATTTTCCAAAAACATTTTCATATAAATAGGTGTTAAGATGCGGACCAATTTGCTAATAAAGTTTAGCATATTCATAAGATGTTGAATTCTTCAAACATATGGTCCTTTTATGACATGAAATGTTTCTACTCATTTCAAAACTTTTTAAAGTAGCAAGTAAATTGCTCTGACAGTATGTTGGCAATGGCAAACCCTGGACCACAGAGTGTGAAGAATATTCCCCAGACTTCATTTTAGGAAAAGGAAAGGCTATTGGGTCCAATAATTCCATCCCTTTCAAAATAAAAATTGTATAGACCCCAAAAAAGTAAATTTAAATCTGGATTAAGCGTTGGTTCAAAAAGTAAAAGTTTTTTGGTTTCCATTTGCAATTCACAGCTTCAGCTGCTCTCACACCAACTTGATTGCAAGTTGGTGTGAGAGCTACTAATTCTTTTTAGCTACTAATTCTTTCTTTGTCAACATGAAGTAACCTTTGTATGGCTGACAACATGCAACCAATACAATAAATCACAAGTGTAAACCCGCAACCTATCAATCTATTGCTTTGGATAGATTTTACATTTATACATTTCTATTGGAGTATATCTTAGCCCAAGAATAATGTTCATTTATCTCTTTTGTCAAGCTAGGTATGCAAATTTAAAAATTCTGAAACTGTATAATACAAACAATCTGAGCAGCTTTGAGTTTTACCCAAGCAAATTAAACATGAAACCAAGGCAGAAATTAACTTTCCAAATATGGCAGCTGTGTAACATTTTCAGTAGCCAAAGCAAACAGACCACATTCTCCAACTCTCTCTAGCTTTAGATTACCATTGAAGTAAGCATCCAGTTTGCTCTCCGCAAACATGAATTGAATCAATTAATCAGACTTTTACCACATTTAATCTGGAAAAATCATTTGCTTTTACAGTTAGGATTGTATTAGTCAGCAGAACTTAAGATTGTAGCACCTGATCAGCAGTCGGTGCTTTAGGGTTAATATATACTATGGACATTAGTCTCAAGCAAAACCATACATCTGGCAGTGTTGGCACAAAGTGGAATTCACGGATAAAACAAATCTAAACATGCCACATTATAGTGGTACTTGAAACTATTCTTGGAAACCTAATTAATAGTTTTTCATGTGATAATGAAGCCATCAACTGCATGCCAGTGGGATATTTCCAATTACAGCATTAGGTACAATTAAAATTGCATTTTTCTAAACAACACCCCCATCTCTACTTCTAGAAATCAGTTTTATTAAAAGAAATCCTAAATAAAAATTGCTTATCTGAAGTAGTTAAATCCATGGAATTTAACTTTGCAAGCAGGGCTTGTGTTCTATAATTAACATTTAAAAAAGGGTTGGCGTTATTTCTCCAGTTCAGACCTTGCAGCCTTTAAAGAGTTAGTTATTCAGTTGCATAGCCTCAGGTAACTTGGAGTTCTGTTGCAGAAAAGAAAAACATGATCCGCAAGTCATGCAAGTCACGGTTTACAAGTGGTGCTTAGAGATTTGCTTGATATAACGTTATTTAAATAAACAGCAGCCGATCTTAAGCTTGGATTGTTTTAATACTGTCAGTCAAAAGAAAACTCCCCAGTCTCATGATACAAGTGAACTTTATTTTTGATTTCATTACACAAACTGGAATAACCTCATTCCAAATCATCACCAAAAAGCATTTCTGAGTGGGGTTTTGAAATACAGTAACTTGGTCCCTCTGGCAGGTTACTAATGCGCCATTAGGAACCAGTAAGATCCATATTGAGCAAACATTCGCTCAGCAAGGTGGAATGTTTTCAGCAGTCTAGTTTTTGAAAGTTTGTAGCCTGACTACAACATCCCAATAGCAGGATTTCACACACACAACAACAAGCAGGACAGAAACCCAAACAGAATTCACAGTTACAAAGAGTTATCAGAATTCAATGTTGAATAACAATGTCAGGATTACAAACATGTTTAACAAAGGCTATAGAAATGAAATTAATGGACATAATTCTTTGAAAATGCACACACACTAACGTAGAACAGACAAAACTTGTTACACTGGATTGATTTACTGTTTACCTGAACTTTGAGGAAAGATCCATTTTCCAGCCCAGCAGCATGCCAATGACAAGAATATAGTATCTGATAGATTGTTATAAAGTTAAAAAATCCTAGGTCATAATTTAAATATTGCTCTTTGTTCCCAGTAACGTCAGTGCTAAGCTACCATAACATTAATGAAAAAATACAGTAAAGAGAACCATGCCTTAAAAAGGATTTGTACACCCCACGTGCAAACCTTCTCCCCAAAACAAAAATTTTTAAAAATTTGATCTCTATATATGCAATAAATCACAGGTGTAAATATATTGCTTAGTTCTAACATAATTATGAACATCTGATTAAAATTTCTGTTTTACATTCTTTTAAATCAGTCACTTATTCTTCTTAGAGATGAAGGTAAAGAAATAGTCATTATATTTCTCACGAACGAGAGGTTTATAAAGAATCATGTAAAGATTTGTTCCTCCTAAAAATAGACGTTTGTATTTCGGAAACAGATTTATGTGCTCTGGTGTTCTACTAATGATATGTCAAATTCTTTATATTCTACAAAAATAGCAGTAAGCATTTCAAAATACTCTGCTTTCCTGGAGACTTTTAAGTTACATTCAGATTTGTTGTTTCTTCATATGGATGAATGCCTATATATACAGTGGCAGGGTTGAATGACTACGTTGATTAAAAACGCTCAATGCACCAACGATGGCTGATTGCTCTTTCAGATCACAATCTCATGATTCCAACACATGGCAGTGCATCTCTGTGCCTTGAACATACCATTAGTACCTGGTTTGATACTCGTGATGCCATCGGTTAAAATCAATGTAAAACAGTACTATGCTTCCAGACGCCATACCTGTAATGATGACCCTAAATCAAAATAAGTACAGTTAATTACATAGAATATAATATACTTCAATCATTATTGTACTAAAATACTCAAGGAACAAAAACAATGATAATTTGCTGAAATAATATTTAATATTCAGAGGAATCATTCCTATTTACGGGAACTTTCAACCTTGTTAGTTCACTTCATCAAAGCAACCAATATGATAGCTGGGTTTCAGCAGGTGATTTACTCGATATAGAGGTAGACATTATGATGTGGATTGTGCTTGCTTTTTAAAATTAAATGAGGGGGGATCTAATAGAGGTATATAAGATTATGAAGGGTATAGATAGAGTAAACAGAAGTAAGATATTTCCTATGTTAGAGAGACACAGTACGAGGGGCCATGGGCTTAAGGTGAGGGGGGAGAGGTATAACACAGATATTAGAGGGAGATTTTTCACACAGAGGGTAGTGGGGGTATGGAATGCTCTGCCAAGTAAGGTGGTGGAGGCAAACATGCTAGAGTTGTTTAAGAGTAACTTAGACAGGCACATGAGTGGGTTGGAGATGGGTGGATATAGGAGATTGTTTTAAATAAGGTTCATTACCATTGGGGCATCCCTGGTAAGGTAAATGGATATGGTATGATAATGTTTTTTCTCTTTTCATTCACAGGTTTTAAGTCGGTCCACCTTGTTGTCCAACGAGGGGCATACGCGATGGGTCATACTTGGCCAATCTCGAACAATCAAGAGCACCCCTAGTGCTTCATATCGTTAGTTTGTGCTTAAACTGGACCAGATGCTGGGCAAGACAACAGCTCAGTGACTCACTGCTAGCTGTGCAGACACATGGATTTGGGCCAGTGTCTGTGGGAGTTTGCGCATTCTCCCTGTGCTTGCGTGGGTTTTCTCCGGGTGCTCCGGTTTCCTCCCACACCCCAAAGATGTGCTATTAGGCTGATTGGCAGTAATAAATTGTCCCTAAATTAGTTTCCCTCAATGTGGATGGCTATAAAACAATAGATAAGGGTCATGGATGGAGGCGGGGGACTGGTAGTGTTAAAATAGCGGTGCAGGCTCGTTGGGCCGAAGGGCCTGTTTCCCGGGCTGTTTTTGTTCTTTTGAACATTTTCAAGAGTAGACAAAATAAATGAATAACAGGTTGTGTGTCTTCTTGCAACTAGTAACAACTTGAATTTGCTAAAAAGGAAACTCTACTTTTGACTGCCACTCACTACACAGTTAAAATGACAACTTTAGTGTACCTGGGTGGGCACAATAGCAAAATAGGTGACAGGATGAATGCAAGGATTTGGCACTGGCTTTTGCCTCTGGGATTTGCATGGAAATCCATCCTCAAATCGATGGGTTGAAAATAACCATTGCTTGCTGGCTGTAAAATCTCAAAATGAATTTGGGTTGTCTCAACCTAGTTCCTTGCGGACATGGAGCATCAGGACAAAATTTTCCTTAATTTGGTAGCAAATTGGCAAAGATACTTAATGAGAATATAAGGCAGCTAGTTAATACAGTGGTGATAATTTCTGAGATTAGAATGGTGGCACACTGTTGTTACTTAACCATGCATGGTCTGGCCTTGTTTAATGCAAACTGCAACAACCTTAAATCTAGAATTTTTATTTTTCCCCTTGAATTACCAATCCTCATTCAGAAAAGTACAACAATTCTCACAAATAATAAAGTAAAAATGGTGAGGTCATTAAAAGAGTATATTCCTTAACTCAACTATCAGGCAAAGCTGGCTGAGTTTTAACGGGAACAGAGCAGAGGGAAGGAAGAGCCATGTTTGATCCAGTTCTGTGTAATTGCACCAACTAAAATGCAAAAATTATTTCACAAAATTGCTGGTCCCAGTATATTTCAGGTGATTAACTATTGACGTGTAAAAATATAAATTCCTTGTTTAAAACATTGGTATTTTGTACGCAACATGAAAAAGAATTGTGGGTAATTTTTAACATTCAAGCTATTTAAAGGTCATTTTCAAGCAAAAAGATTTTACTCAATATATCAATGAAACACCACAGGCAACAACTACTTGCATTAGATAGACTAACACATTCGGTTTTTGAGGTTGCTTTCAAAAGAATATTCCAAAGCACATTTAAAAAAAAGTCTACATAAACAATCCAATAGTCATCAAAATGCTTAAAAGATGTTTGTTTTCTATATAGTATGCTTTTTTAAGTATTGGAAGAGGGAAATGAGCAAGTTAGGCTTCTGAGAAAGAGAGAGTGTGGGGAGTATGTGTGTGCGCCTGTGATTTCACATTCATCCATGTCACTGTGTTTATCTATCTATGTTGAGCTGATTCTGTATTTTACAGTAATAAAGATATGTGTTGGAAAAGAACAGTATTGTGTGTGTCATTACTTTGACATTTTTGCCCCGCATCTGGTTAATGTGACACACCATTGCTTGAATAGGCCCCAGATCTCCTGAAGAGGGCACCATACTGTTTTGGCTCACTAATTGCAACAAATCCCAGTGCAAAAGCAATAGAAATGCCAAACTCGAGTGTAATCGATGGCTAGAGCCATTTGTTTGTTGCTGACCCGAAGGAATGCTTAGTTTATCCAGTATTCTTTTAAAAAAAACTTACCTTTGGTCATGTGACATGGCCATGGCCCTAATACCAGCATCACAGCCTGGGTAGGTCATCAGCTGTTTGAGATCCCAAACCTGCCACACAGCCACAATTCCACTATCTCCACCAGTGATGAGGTACTGCCCATCACGACTCAGCAACATAGCCTGGAGAAAAATTGCACACATTATAGCATAGCTTTCAGCTCATATCCACTTAGTCATCTGCTGACTGGCTGCATCTCAACAGCTGGTATTTTTAAACAAGATTGTATATTAACAGTATCACCCGGATTTCTCCAAGGACATAACATTCTCACTTCTTCTAACTGAAAACTGACAGTTTTATTTTTCATAATATGTCAGTTTGTCATAACTATAAATCATTAAGCACACTATCCTCATCTTACATTCTATATTTATTTTAAGAAAATATGTCATTTTGGTTTCTACTGACCAATATATCAAAGGCATGTGCATTACAAACAGCTGAGATCAAAACATTCTTCACTCGATTGCCAGGTTTCTTGACAAATGGTGTTGCTGGCGATGTTATTTGTAACCGTTTCATGATGCAACAGTAGAGTCGCAAATCCTAACGCTTAGTTTACTAGTAGAATTAATTAATTTCCATATTTGTATTCATTAGCCAAATTAGAAAATGCAAGGATTGTACTGTTTAATACTAGGTACATAAACAGCCAATTTGATGATCACTGAAAAAACTGATCATAACTTTCAAAGATGAAGTCCTTCTGCAGCATTTTCTGAAATGATAAAAATGCAGAATTTCTGACCATCTTTAGGGATTGCACCTGACATTTTCCTAAAAAATTGTACTGTGCATAGATTTGTAAGGAATCTATAATTTCTAACCTACTTCTTCACAACTGAAATCCTTCAGAGAACATTAAAAAAAGATCTGGGGAAATATAAATATAATGCTGTTCCTATAGCACCAGCTTACTACTGTAAATTCTACTTTAAAGAAGGTGTTTTCTAATTTTTAATCAAAACATCATCAGCATCTCAAAACGCAGCATTTGATAAAAAAAAATTCTCACTTGATTCCAGGCATTACCATATTTTGCTTGTTTATCCTTTCACAAACATTTTCTCAAAAGTAACCTGCGAGATTGTGCCTGTCATTTTTGTTTAGAATTTCAAAATTATCCAAAATTCAAATGGCAGTGCTGTTGGGTTGATAAGGTTTATTTGTGTTCAATTTATTTCTTCCCAAAGTAAATATTTTTCTTTGATACCAAAAAACTATTGACTCCTGTTCCATGAACTGTTTTGAAAATTGAAATTTGTTTATCCCTTTGGACATCAGGTAAATTTCCCTATGAATGCTTGAAATAATAACTTATTTCACAATCTTTATCAATTCCAAATTCAGAAACAATTATGCACAGGCTCAGTGGTTTAAAATACTGTGTTTACATCAGAGGCAGAACTGCTTACAATCAGTTTAGAGGTAACTTCCATATTTATTTCCATGACAGTTCTATACAATTTTAAAACACCATTTCTTAAAAGGTCCGTATTTCTTACACATCTGATTATCCTTAGCGAGATACACTTTTATGAACCTTTCTCCCTTGGGTCACAATGATGATGCAGCTTTCCAGAGTTCTTTTTCAGCCAACCAACAGCACCGAGCTTCGTTTCTGAGAAACCTCTCAGCTCTTAAATCTCCAGACTATTCATACAGCATTCTAGGTTTTAAATCTTTTTAGCTAGCTCACACATTGCCTCTAAGAGCTTCTGTCTCTTTTGCTGCCAAACAGAAAAATTTCCCTAATTGCCCTTGAACTGAGTGGCTTCCTGTGTGATTTCAGTGGGCAGCCAGGAGTCAACCACATTATTGTGGCTCTGGAGTCACATGTAGGTCAGACCAGGTAAAGATGACAGATTTCCAGATTGGTCTTTACAATGATCTATTGTTGTTTCATGGTCACCACTACTGAATAGCTTTCAATTCCACGTGTACTAATCAAATTTAAATTCCACCAGCTGCTGCATTCTTGGCTCTTTGGATTACTAGTCCAGTGACATTATCACTATACTACTGTTCTCCCCTTAATTCTACAAAATGTTCCAAGCTTTAAGATTCTGCATGAATTTACCATTGTGAATTTACCATAATACTTTCCAAAAACATGTTTGATTCCAAAATCAGAGACTATAGTAGCTTTAATCAAATTCCCAAACTGTAGAGAACTGGTTCACACAGAGAATTAATCAAAAGGTCAAAAATCAGCAGAAATTTGTCATGGTAAAAAACAATTCTGAAACTATTTTGCACAGGTGTGAGCAAATGTTTCCATTCTGGGTGTAATTGACCAATCAGATAGACACTTCAGCTCAAGGTTCCATTCAAACATTTTTTGCATTTTTTCAAATATAAAATCTTCCATGAACCAGCACAATCAGGCAATGTTTTAGAATGCATTTTTTAAATAAAATTTTTGCATTATAGATATTACATGAATGCTTACTAATGGTAACCTGGTATAGCTTTATTAATACAGCGGAAAATTGGTTTATCACATAAAAGAAACTTTTTGAATCAGTGTTTATTCCACTGTGAATAATGTTAAAGTACCGGTATTGTTATACAATAAGCAATTTATTTGTAGATTCAAATAAAACTTTTAAGGCATGCCAAATTTGACCTAGAATTTGAAGTTTATTAAGAACCTTTTTGAAGACCTACATATAGGCGGACTTCATGGAAACTTGAAATGGTGATCAATTAATCAGAGGGCAAGGCAAAACATGTGGATGGGGCTTCCAGCGCAACGTTTTTTAAACCATGAGTAAGGTCCCAGAAGTTCGAATTAATGATGTAACTTGCACATAAAATTCCTCAATATTTTGTGCTGGTTTGGCCAATTCTGGCTGAATTGCACTGAGAAAGACAACTGCAGCTCAACAAAAAAATCTCATCCAGTGAATCATTAGGAACACAGGAATTATGGATGAAACATTCCAATAGTTCAGGTCATATTTTATTTATTTCCAAAATAAAATTTTTTATTTGTTAATCTATTGAAATGTAGTGCTCTGATCCAAGCATGCCATTTGGCCAATTGTTGAGATTTTGAAATGTTTTGGCTCACGTCTTTGACATAATATCTAGTTTCAATTTAAGACAAATATTTCACAAACGTGCCTTTTCTTCAAAGTGATCACTTGTATTATTCCTATAATAGGAAAATAACAATATTCAAGAAGCTCAACATCATCCAGGACAAAGTGGCCTCCTTAATCAGCACCCTATCACCTTAAATATTCACTTTTTCCATCACTGGCACACAGTGGCAGCAGTAAGTACCAAGTACAAGATGCACTGTAGCAACTCATTAACTGTCTTGTTGCATCTTCCAAAGCCTTAACCTTTAGCTCTGAGAAGGCAAGGGCAACAGACATGGGAATACCACCACTGGCAAATTCCTCTCCATGTCACACACTACACTGATTTAGAACTATATCATCGTTACTTCACAGTAAGTAGGTCAAAGTCTGGTGTACTTACACTGCATCAACTGCAGGGTTTCAAGGTGGTAAATCGCCACCATTTTCTCAAAGGTAATTAGGGAAGGGCAATAAATGTTAGTCTTGTCGGTAATACCCACATTCCTTGAACTAATGTAAATGAAATAGGCATAGCAATTTGAGAAAAATTTATTTAGATGACAAGCATTACATAGGTAATGAATCCCCCACAAGTGAAAAGTCAGGATAGTTTAGAAAGCTTCAAATAAGCAAAAGTCAGAGTATCTTATATGGTGCCTATATACAACAGGAATTCCTGTAAGCAGGGAATCCAGACACCACAGGAATTAATGTAAGCAGCACCATAAGACAACATAAGAACACCTGAATGCACAGGAAAACATCTCTCAAATTTTTTCGTGGCTGGGGACAGCACCCTTAATCTTGTTCTCTTTCCACTAGCTCAGGAATAAAGGCTGAACACAGTTCAGGAAGGCAGTAATTGTGTTACTATAAAATTATTTTTTTTTAAAGTTTAGAAGTTTGTTCAATGTAGCAGCACAATTGCAACGTCACCCTGCTTTAGTGGCTGTTTAGCTTTTGATGTCTCTCAGGAATAGATTTAAACCTATACAGGAATGCTTTGCTTAAAGAACAATCAGAAGCTGCAAGTGCTTTAAAGTAAAAATCAAAAGAAATAAAGACATTTAAAAAGAAAGAACTGGGAATAAAGTAATCAAAGAACTGATTTGATCAATGATTTTTTACATTCAAACAACCAATGTAGTGTGAGCAGTTGATGCCAATAAGAATAAAATTGAGTATTATTATTTTAGGTCAGAATGCAGCTCAAAACAGGTGTGAGTCGTAGATTGAACAGCACGCATTTCCCAACCAGAAAGGAAGTGCAGTTGTAATTTTTCTTTGCCATGTAAGATGAAAGTAAATTTGAATTCTGTCTTATGCTTGAAAATTGAAAAGTATTGCAGTTGTCAGCATTCTGGCATGTATTGCCTTACATGACATCTGAAAGGCACCTCAAAGAATTTCTTGTACACATTCCAGTACCCAAAGGATTTCTGCATTGCCCCTTAAGTTCTTTTTATTTCAAATACCACCAAAAATGTAATTTTCACAGTCTGTGGGCAATTATTGTTTACCTCGAATACTCTTTAATCACAATTTTTTGGGCCTAGGAGTGTGATAAAGCACAGGAGCTTCAGACTTCTCAAATCTAAACCCCAAAAGGGCTCTTTCCAAGGGCACATCTGCACATTGCTTCTCAATTATGTCAAGCAAAATTTCCACAGCTTACAACGAACTTTAAACACACTTAAAAGCAGCCAGAGATCCTAAAGAAATTACATGCAGTACATTATGTATTTACGAACAGATGATACATTTGAGTGGGGCAAATGCTTCGCCACTCAAGATTCAGTTCTTGGTCTACACACAGAATGCTTGCTGAGAGCAGATGAAATTCATTCAACCGAGGCAAGGGAGTTTGAGCAGCAACTAGCCTTGGGAATCAAATTGAGAACCTAGCTGACAATCAAGTGCTCAATTACTTAAGCTCCAGGGTCATATTTGAAAGACATGATGCACAGCAGACACTTTGTTTCTTTTTGAAATTACAATTTCCGATTGTACACATCAGTTTCAGGCACAGCCTTCTGGTTAAACCACTAGGACTGCTCCGTGCTCACTTCATCCATAGGCTAAATTTCTAACTTAACTCAGTATTAGGTCTCTGATTTACAAAGAAGGATGTGTTCAAGCCCCAGTTCAACATCCAAGTGAGTAATCTAAACTCAGATTACCATTGATGAAGTGCTATATAGTCACAGATGCCTCTTTTTGAAAGAAATGTATGCAAGTGAATGTAATAGATGCCATGGCACAATTCAAACAAAAGCAGGGAATTTTCTTGGAGTCAAAGAAACATTCCTTCCTCAGCCAACAATGCCAAAAATAGATTAACTAGCAATTTGTGGAACTTTGCCGTGCAAGCTTGCTTACAAAAGAACAAAGGTAACCACGATGAAAAAGTCCTCCAACTCTTTGGGAAATCCAGTGTTGTGAAAGACAAGTTCTTTTGATAGCAAATCTTAGATGACAAAACACCTTGTTTCTTGGGAAGGTTAAAAAGTAGCCAGCCAATTTTAGCCCCAGGAACAGTATATCCCTTTGGATTGATTGCAAAATTGAAGTAAGATTGCAACTACTCAGAGCACTTAAGGAGAAATTAATCTAAAGAAAAACTCAGAAAAATGTTGTACAAGTGCATTCAGTTCAAACACACCACCTTGACTATATTGTTCAGTTGGGCAGAGTTCAATGTAAACATTTGGTAAATTTGTCTCCTAATGTTTCTGATTTTAGATCTAAATGAGCAGATGGAATACTGTACTGTTGTGCATGTGGCACTGGACCAGAAATCCAGGGTAACAAGATCCAATCCTAGCATGCAGTTCAATGAATTTTGTAATATACAGATTAGCACCAGGAAAAATTAAAGCTACAGGATTGCAGAAAACTCATATCTCAGACGAGTCACACAACAACCTAAAATAGCTATAACGTCAGACATTCTAGATTACTTCATCACCACACCTGGTTATGTCCTGTTCAACTTGTGAGGTGGAGCTACCAGAGGCTTATGGTGGAGAGGGAAGGTAGGAAGATGGTGGGAAAACAAGATCAAGGAAATCTGATGATGACCATCAATTCTCACCCCGACTGTCAACTTAAAATCAATATTCTTCTGTGTTAAATACTGCTTGGAGAAAGCACTGAGGGAAGCAAGGGCACAGAGTGTACAGAATGTAAGGGACTTCACTGTTTATTCCTTTCAAGTAAAATATATTGCTTACCTTCGCAGAATCCTCAGTCTCCATCTTGGTCAGCAGATTTCCATTTACACCAAAGACACAAAATTGGCCCTTTTCATAGTAAATAACACAGTGTCCTTCAGTGGACAACTGGATTAAACGAGGGTGCAAGCAATTTTCAGGGCTCTCAAGAGCTTTCAGAAGGTCTCCATTCATTGTGTGGATTAAGCATGGGCCCTCTATCAATCATGAAGAGAAAACAAGGTATTTCAGTGATATGTTTGTAAGCAAATAAGCCTTTTTAAGAATTCCATCAGTGTAA
Organism: Carcharhinus amblyrhynchos; assembly: GCF_965287045.1. Taxonomy (NCBI): domain Eukaryota; kingdom Metazoa; phylum Chordata; class Chondrichthyes; order Carcharhiniformes; family Carcharhinidae; genus Carcharhinus; species Carcharhinus amblyrhynchos. Next base: position 133,114,628 of record NC_137324.1, on the reverse strand, counting down.
TGGGTGCAGATTTACCATTTTCTGCTTTTCCAAGATTCCACTGGTTTCACGCATTTTGTTGTTTTCTATTTCAATCATAGCAAAATTCCTTAAGCATTGCCATTTCAGAAATAATACATAACCAACTGCTTTCTGGAAACCAATGCTAACAGCTTAAGCTTTGAAGTTCAGCTCTTTGTAACGCTATGTAGAAAATATAATTGTAAATACTTCAGGCAGGATAGTTGCACAGGTTGAATCTCCCAGCTAGACCCAATGATCATTCTTTAAGACACAATGACAGTTTTGGAAATACCACATAATGCTGGCTGCTATGGAAACAATTAATTAGAGTTTTGTTTGGGTCAGACATCTGGTAATTCTTTTATAGCAAAATTTTTTAAAGCCTTTGGGAAAAGGTAATAAAACTTTTCTGGAGCAAATCAGCACTAGGTAGAGTTCATTAAAAAAATGGTCTCTGTTCTCACAGGAAATCACAAGCAGTATAGGGATTTAGCATATGCAGCAGGGTGAGCTTAACCATTCAGACAAAATAACTATTCTTTCTTTTTGCACAATGACACAAAACAGATCAAAATTACTTACGACCTTCGTGTTAACTGACGTCCCAATTTTACCTACTTTGACATTCTACTGGCTTTATCTAAATGCTTCTTCTCCTTCACAAAATCTTATTTTAATTTTCCTTCTACATGACACACTATTCCTTGGCAAGAGTCCAAAGAGAAATGCTGGAAAATCTCAGCAAGTCTGTCGGCATCTGTAGGGAGAGAAAAGAGCTGACATTTCGAATCCAGATGACCCTTTGTCATCTGGACTTGAAATATCAGCTCTTTTCTCTCCTTACAGTTGCCGACAGACCTGCTGAAATTTTCCAGCATTTTCTCCTTTGGTTTCTGATTCCAGCGTCCGCAGTAATTTGCTTTTATTCCTTGGCAAGATGCAGCATAGTGAATAGCTTCCAAAACTCTACCAATTATGCCACTGACTAACCCTCTAAAGCTTCCACAGAGGACTCATCCTCCAATTTTTGCTCCATGTCTGGGTAACCAACATAGAATCTGAAGGACACAGGCCAACTGATTCAACCCAGTACTTAAAATCCATTTAAATCAACTCTCCCACCCCAGTATCCCACGATTCCTTCTCACTCGTGTACATCAAGATTCACCTTAAATTTATTAATACTATCTGCTACAACAGCTCCGTTTGGCAGAATGCTTCACATTCTCATCATTCTGTGTGTAAAGAAACTCCTTCTGAATTCTTTCTTTGGTCTATTAATGGTTATCCTATATTTATGCCCTTGCTCTGGGCTCAAATAGCAATACTTATATGTAGAAATGTAACTGATTTGACCAGTAAGTTTGCAGACAACACAAAAGTTGGTGGAATTGTGGATAACAATGTCAAAGGATACAGCAGGATATAGATTGGTTGGAGACTTGGGTGAAGAGATGGCAGTTGGAGTTTAATCCGGACAAATGTGAGGTAATACATTTTGGAAGGTCTAAAACAGACGGGACATATACAGTAAATGGCAGAACCCTTAAGAGTATTGACAGGCAGAGAGATCTGTGTGTACAGGTACACAGATCACTGAAAGTGGCAAAGCAGGTGGAGAAGGTTGCCAAGAAGGCATAAGGCATGCTTGCCTTCATTGTCCAGGGCATGGCATTTAAAAATTGGCAAGTCATGTTGCAGCTTTATAGAACTTCAGTTAGGCTGTACTTGGAATATAGTGTTCAATTCTGGTCGCCACACTACCAGAAGGATGTGGAGACTTTGGAACGGGTGCAGAAAAGATTTACCAGGATGTTCTGGAGGGCATTAGCTATGAGGAGAGGTTGGAAAAACTTGGTTTGTTCTCGTTGAAATGACAAAGGGGCGATCTGATAGAAGTCTACAAGATTATGAGGGCATGGACAGAGTGATAGTCAGAAGCTTTTTCCCAGGGTGAAAGAGTGAATTACTAGGGGGCATGAATTTAAGGTGCGAGGGGCAAAGTTTAAAGGAGATGTACGAGACAGGTTTTTTTTTACTCAAAGGGTGATGGGTGCCTGTAACTCACTGCCAGGGGAAGTAGTGGAAGCAGATATGATAATGACTTTTAAGGGATGTCTTAATAAATACATGAATAGGATGGGAATAGATGGATTTGGTTCCCAGAAGGGTAGGGGGTTTTAGTTCAGTTGGGCAGCATCGTCAGTGCAGGTTTAAAGGGCAGAAAGGTCTGTTCCTGTACTGTAATTTTCTTTGTTCTTAATAACGAAGAAAAACATCAAGACAGGTGCACAAAGATAAACTCGCAAAAAACTTTTTTTTAAATTCATTCATGGGACATGAGTGTCATTGGCTGGACAACATTTATTACTCATCTGTTGTTGCCCTTGAAGGGTAGTTGAGAGTCAACCACATTGCTCTGGCTCTCAAGTCAACTGTAGGCCAGACTGGGTAAGGATGGCAGATTTCCTTCCCTAAAGGACATTGGTGGCCCAGGTGGGTACTTCTGACATTGACATTTGTTTCATGGTCATCAGTAGACTCTTAATTCCAGATAACTTTTATTGATTTCAAATTCCACCAACTGCTGTAGTGGGATTCAAACCTGTGTCTCCAGAACATTAGCTGAGTTTTTGGATGAATAGACTAATGATAATACCACTGACACTACAACAGCAGAAATACAAAATAAGTACTTTTCCCCAGCATTCATCAAGGATAATAACAAGGGGGAACATGAAATTGGAAGATATATATATATAAAAAAGACGGTGAGAGGATAAAACCCTGATCTGTATGGACTGCATAACTTGGGAAATTAAGTAGATGCTCTATCACACATGTATACATAAAAATTCATTAGTAAAGGGAATGGTGCCAGAAAACTGCCAGATGGCTCATGTTATATCTACATTTAAAAAGGGAGAAGGACCAATTAGCTTAATTTATAGGGTTGTGTTAACCCCTATAGGTTGTGTTGTCCAATAACACAACCATTGTGGTTGTGTTATTGGACAAGTAATTAGCCACAAATGCAGAGTAACCAAACAGTTAACAAGAGTGAGATAATTAATATCAACAGGGAAAAAGATTTGGAGAAACTTATGGAACAAAAACCTGACAAATCCCAGGTCCTGATGGCCTATACCCTTGGGTTCTAAAAGAAACAGCTGCAGAGATATGGATGCGATGATTATAATTTACCAAAATTCCCTAGGCTCTAGAATGGCCCCAGCAGACTGAAAGTCAGCAAATGTCAAACTACTATTCAACAAAGAAAGAGAAAGCTACAGGAAGCAAAGAGTAGGCATAAGCAGGGCATTTTCAAGTTGGCAGACCATGACTAGTGGAGTGTCGCAAGCTTCAGTGCTAGACCGTCAGATATTTACAATCTATATTAATAATTTTGGCACGATGACCAAGATAACATGTCAAATTTTGCTGACAATACAAAGTCAGATGGAAATATAAACTATGAAGGGGAAACAAAAGAGGATGCAAAGAGATATAAATAGATTAAGGGGTGGAAAACAATGTGGCAGATGAAATATAATTGTGGGGAGGGGTGGTAGTGTGAGGTTGTTCACTTTGGTTGTAAGAATAGAAAAGCAGAATATTTGTTAAAAAGCATGAGATTTGTAAATGTTGACTTTCAAAAAATCAAGGGACAAGCAAGAAATTAGAAAAGTACTGCCTTTATTCCAAGGATTTTGAACAAGAATAAGAAACTCTTGCCACATGAATAATGGGCTTTGGTGAGACCTGTCTGGACAGTTTTGCTCTACATATTTAAGAATTGCATTGGAAGTGGTAAAACAAAGATTCACTAGATTGGGACTCTAAGGATGTTGAGAAAATTGGATTTATATTTTCTAGAGTTTAAAAGAATGAGAGTTGATCTCATTAAATCTGAAGAGCTTGACATGGGCACCATTGAGAGGCTGTTTCCCATATGTGGGGAATCCAGAACATGGAGGCACAATCTCAGATTAAGCGGTCGATCATTTAGGACCAAAATGAGGAAATCGTGTTTTCACTCAAAAGGTTTGGAAATCTTGGGAATTCTCTGCTCAAGAGGATTGAGGATCCTCCATTGTTATTTTCTTCAAGGAATCAAGGGGTGTGGGAACCAGAAAAGTGAAGTTGAGACCAAGGATCAGTGATCATATTAAATGGTGGAACAGGCTTGAGGATTGTATGTTCCCATTTCTTATGTTCTTAATGCTGGGCATTACTGATTATGATACTTCCAGATTGCTGTAAAAATCCAGTTGGTTTAGTAATTGTGAAGGAAATCTGTCAGCCTTATCCTGTCTGTCTTACATGTGGTTCCATGCACACAGTAATGTGGTTGATTCTTAACTGTCCTCTGAAATGGCCTAGCTAGCTTACCACCACCTTAAGAGCAAGTAGGGATGGTAAATAAATTTTGGCCTTGCCAGTACACCTACATCCCTGGAATGAATTAAAACATAACATTGGTAATAGGAAAAATCTTTACTGAAAGATGCAATAGTCAAACATTCAATAAAAAAATAGAAAATGCACACTGAAAAAGGGTAGATTATACATGATCAACATTATTGACTACTTTGAAGATGTAATAGAAAAAAGTACACGAAAGTAATGCGGTAGCTGTTTGATTCCTGGCTTGGATCACTGACTGTGTGGAGTCTGAAGGTTCTCCCCGTGTCTGCGTGAGTTTCTTCCAGGAGTTCCAGTTTCTTTCCACAGTCCAAAAAAACGCGCTGGTTAGATGCATTGGCCATGCTAATTTCTCCCTCAGTGTATCCGAACAGATACCAGAGTGTGGTGACTAAGGGATTTTCACAGTAACTTCATTGCAGTATTAATGTAAGCCAATTGTGACACTAATAAATAAACTTTAAAATACTTTAGTGCCATCATTGTGACATTATATTGATGTTCTGTATCTTTAAAAGCACCAAAGCAATGGAAAGCACCAAATATAAAACCTGACAGACAGTGGTACTCGTCCAATTCCTGCTTCAACCATACTTTTCCCCTCCTGCTTAGATTGAAGCCATTGCCTCGCCCTCTTCAAATAACAGCGTTCCCAAATCTGAGCTAATTAAATTTAATGTTGGCATCTAGAACATAGATAGGTGTTGCTTTCGTCGCTCACATGCCACTTTTCAAGTTTCCTGTTGGTGTTTCCCACCTCCCACCTCCCCCAAACCCCCTCCAGCCATAAATAAAACCATTCATCAGGCCGAAGACTATGGGCACGAATCACCATTATGCCACAAAAGTTAGGACATTCTATTACTCAGGGATCTTTAAATTTCAAGCGTAAAGTCACTGCCTGAATCTCATTGTATTTTTGAAATGTGTGATACAGCGGACGCATTTTAAGCGGGTGAGGTTCTGTTACATATCTGCTGAGCTAATCATCGTGCTATTTTCTCATAGTTTCTCGTTTTAGATGATCACAACCATTGTCTCCTATCATCTTCCCATGCAATGTGCTTCTCCCAAAACAATCCTTGCAACGTTTGAGAAAACTGCATTACATGGGAAATAGGCATTATTAATAAGTATAAACATCTCATTTTCCACTCGGCAAATTATACTGTTCATTTTTCAATACAATATTGTATTTTAATACGCAACATCTTCTACTTGTACTTACCTTTTGAACCACTGATAACTAGACCGAGTTCTGCACATATCGCAGCACAGCTAATCTCACAATCATGGCCTGTCAAGATAGCCCGAGGAGCAGCATATTCAGCTGAAAAACAAGACAAAATTGTTTAATTCAATAAAAAGAACAGTTAATACAGCAACATTTAATATAGTAAGGGCATGCGTCTATAAACATTTGACATAGCAGCATTGATAAGTTTATTTTATATTTTAAAATGATACCTTTACAACAATACAGACTGATGGTATAGTCTGTTTTCACCATTTTCTACTTTTTATTTAAGTTGCTGCAGCCAAGTTTCTGGAACCACAATAATAAGACAACAAGTACACTCATATTAACAACACACCAATTATTTCATGTTCTTTCCAGCTAGTTATTCTACTTGCAATTAGACTTCTTTCACCAATTCTTCTTTCACCAATGAGCTAGTGTCAATTTGCTCATTGGGCTGACATCTAGTTTATCCAATTGAAAAGCTATTCAAACACTGAGTAGTTGAAAAAAAGAAAAGGTAACTTGCTGAAAGTTCAATTGACTGCTGCTGACTACATTCCCATTTAAAGTTTTCCTTGTAGCGCATATCTGTGCACTCCTACTGAGTACCAGTTGTATAGTGTGCACCATTAAACAGGGACAAAAACAAATTAGAAATGAAAAATCTCCATCAAAAAACTTTGCTTTTTTGTTGTGCCCTGCTGTTAAGTTCTGGTACTAACTGAGCCAGTCCACTTCCTCTGCATGCAGCTCCACATTGCTCGTGTACTACAGTGAAACAGCTAACCTCTCAGCTCAAGCAGATGTGAGCATATTGGTTGCATGTATTGTAACTTACTGAAAGTGACTGTGTGCATTAAAAACTTGCCTAACGGAGAAATGCACTAATAATGGGCTGCTCTGGATGAACAATACAGCCAACCAGTAATTCAATAATAGCTGCTAGTATGTTGGTTTTATGAGGTGCTAAGACTGTTGACGCCCGATTCACAGGTCTTGTGCAGCTAACAACCACCAAAAATTATACTTGCTGGTTTCAATAAGGCTGGAAATGTCTATCTTTACTGGTACTTCTGGCTGCCTGCCTTGGAAACCTTGCAAGGGCAGTCCTAGCATCCACTAAACACACAAAAACAATTGTGAATCCAAGCAAAATATATAATTCTGATCCAAGAATTATTTGCACTGGATAACCAAATATTTGCATTTTGGTCAAGTTGAATATTTAAGATTTTTTTTCTGGCTACCAATATAATCCTGTTCACAGCATAGCTTCTGCCTCAAACTTCCTTTAAAGTTAAACATTTACACAGAATCTTTTTGCCACATCACACCAAATGCACATAAATACTTACATTCAAATTTCTTATCAGTTACATGTTTGAAGTTTTGTGCAATTTGGCTACTTAATAATGGGAGTATAGTTTAGACAAAATCATCACTGTACAGTTAAGAGAACCTAATAGCTAATGTAAAACCAGTTAAAGCTTTTGCATTTCAGTAGGAAATGGATGCAATATAGGATTTCACTGAAATCTTTGGCACACTGTTTCAAGAGGTATGTCAAGGAAGAGTGCTAAAGTAAACAATCAAACCTAAGTTTATTAGTATAATCCCTAACTTTGTATAAGTTGCATGTATTTTCTCACTGCTCCTGGTACACAGTTTATCTAGTTGTAATCAGGAAAAAACACATTACACATTGTATATTTAACAGTGTCAGAAGCTGTTAGTCCTGTGTAAAAACAGGGTTATTTTGACATTTCAGTTCTAGCTTGTGCACAAGTTCATCTACATGTGAGTGTAGCATATTTTAATCGTCTTCCATGCAGTCCATTAGTCATCATTTAAATATCCACTGACACAACTTCTTTTATACATGGTGCATTGCATTCCCAGATTTTTAGAAATGTTTTGAAATCAAATGAGAAACGGCCAATTGCTGGATGCTCTGCTGAAATGACTGGGATAAGCAGCCACTGATTGAGTTTGCGTCTTAACAGTTAAGTTGTTTTATTACAAATTTGTCTGACAAGGAATCACTATTTGAAAGTATAGACCAAGGAGAATGGAAAATGGACATTTCTGTGGTTATTCAGTTCGTAAGTGATCCCTGCCTTTCTTCATTTTGCAAGCACCATTACTTGGAACACTTTACAGATCATAGCTGCAAATAACACCCGTTCTGCTCCACAGAATTCTTTCAACTCATTGTAGCAATTCTGTTATAATAAACAAAAAAAATGACATGCTAAAATCTCACCAAAAACACTTGCGCTAACAACAACAGAAATACCGCAAACTTAATCTTCAAAAATGATGGATATGTTTTAATCATTAACCGGGCCAATGCTGTTGCTCAGTTACTTTGCTTTAAGTGGAATTTGCTAACCTTGATTTAGTAAAAAGACATAAATACAATGTTTTATCCAGATGAGCTCAATCAACACACAATGTATGTAAATAAGCAATCCTGGTGGTGACTTTTGTAGGACAGATCCACAGATCAAAAGAATAAATTCCTGTTTAAATGAACAAATTAGACAAATCTCCAAGCCATTAATAAGATTAAGTTTATTTATTAGTTCAAGTCAGCTTACATTAACACTGCAATGAAGTCACTGTGAAAATCCCCTAGTCACCACAGTGCGGCGCCTGTTTGAGGGGACTGAGGTAGAATTTAGCATGGCCAATGCACCTAACCAGCACATTAATCAGGTTCATTTAATTTGTGATAGCACTGCATGTGATCTGTACATTTTAAAATAACAGGACGTGTTGGTGCCAATTGAAAAACTATCAGAAAAATAACAGAATAGCAGAATATTGTTTAGATTTTTGGCATACAAAAGGATCTGAGTGTACTTGTACATGAGTCACTTAAAATAAGCATGCATGTGCAGGAAGTGGTTAGGCAGGCAATGGTGTGTTGGCCTTAATTGCAAGAAGACTTGAGTACAAGAGCAAGGATTTCTTACTGCAGGTGTACAGGACCTTGGTGAGACCATCCCTGGAGTAGTGTATGAAGTTTTGGTCTCCTTACCTAAAATGATATATTTATCATAGAGAGAATGCAGCAAAGGTTCACCAAACTGATCCCTGGGATTGTTGCACGAGGAGAGATTGGGTTGACAAGGCCTGTATTCATTGGAGTTAAGAGTGAGAGAGGATTCCACTGAAATGTATAAAATTCTGACATGTCTGGATTGCCTGAACGCAGGGATGATGTCTTCCCTAGTTGGGGCCAGCGGGTTCTAGAACAAGTGGTCACAATCTCAGGACAGGGATAGGCCATTTAGGACTGAGATGAAGAGAAATATTTTCGCTCAGAAGACTGTGGAGGTCAAATCACTGAATATATTAAAAAGGAAAGTCATAGATTTCTAGACACTAAAGATGTCAAGGGGTATAGGGAGAGCATGGGAGTTGAGATGAAAGATCAGCCAGGATCATATTGAATAGTGGAGTCGGCTTGGGGGCCAAATGGCACACTCATGCTCCTATTTTTCTTCAAAAACAGTTCTAAGAATATTCAATATAGTATTTATAATTGTGGCAAAACTTGAAAGGGCTCCTTGGATTTTTTCAAATGTCTATGCATGAGAATTTAAGTTATTCAAAAGCCAGCCAGAATTAAAAGCAAATTGCTGTGGATGCTGAAATCTGAAACCAAAAGAGAAAATGCTGGAAAATCTCAGCAGTCTGGCAGCATCTGTAAGGAGAGAAAAGAACTGATGTTTCGCATCCAGATGACTCTTTGTCACTGATTTTCCAGCATTTTCTCTTTTACACAGAATTGAAATTAGGTCTCATATTTCTGCTAATAGATCTGCAAGAGTTATATATCAACCATATTAGAAATAAGGGAGATAAAGACCTGTATTTTATTGACTGGCAACAGCGAATGGATTACCACTGGTGTCACAGTCAAAAAATCTGGGCCTACAATCTTGGCTGTTGAATTTGGTTTGCCTTGTCTGTTGATTGAGTCCCTAAAAGAACTATGTCGAGTCCCATTCTCCAACCTGTTCATATTTTGGGTTCTTTGTACTAACCATTACTTTATGTTATTACATTAGCCATGCAATAGTTCTATCGCTACGTTATAATTATTTATCGAACAATGTGTTTTGACCAGTTATGCCAAAATGTTAGGTTTTAGTTAAGGTTCAACGGTAATCCCACTCCAGAGACTTGAGTGGATGTTCTAGGTTTACACTTCATGCAGCACTAAGAGAGAGTTGGGTGGAGGTCCAAAGATGTACAGGTTAGGTTGATTGGCTATGCTAAGAAATTGCCCCTTGGTATCCAGGGATGCATAGGTCAGAGGCATTAGTGGGTATAATATGTAGGGATATAGGGATAGGGCTTGGTGGGATTGTGTTCTGTGCAGGCTTGATGGGCCAAAGGGCCTCTTTCTGCACTGCAGGTTCTATGTTTCTATGAGGTGCCATTTTTGGATGAGATCTTAAACTGAGGCCCCACCTTCTCTTTCAGGTAGATATAAAAGACTTCATGACATTATTTAAACAGAAGAACTCTCCAACGTCTTGGCTAAAATTTATTCCCCATTCATCACTGAAACAGATCTGGCCATTATCTCATTGCAGCTTACTCTGTGCATATTGGGGGCCGCGTTACAATAGTGATTAGACTGCAGAAGTACTTAATTGGCTGTAAAGCACTTTGGGTGTCCTGTGGCTGTGAAAGGCACAAATAAATTCAAGTTCTTTCTTCTTTCTCTGATATTATTTGCTTAAAAAGCAGGAGACCCATTATAATGTCAATTAATAATAAATAAATTGTAGCTCTTATGACATATATGGCCCGTAAATGACTAGTATGTAACAATTTGTGCAAGGGAGGTACAAGGTAAAAATACTTAAAGCAATACATTTCGGATCTCAAGATTTTATTATTACTACTTAGGGTTTAAACAGTTTGGAATAATTTAATTTTAGTGAACTAGAACTGTAGCCTATATCTTCTTGGTGCCCAAAATGTACTTGATCCCTTTCACCTCTAATAGCATAAACATAGGCCATTTTATATTGGAACATTGCCTTTGATGGGAGCATTAACTTCGACAGCATAACTATATAAGTAAAAGAGGTGAAATAGCCAATTCAAGAGGAGCAGTCCCTATTTACAAATTAACTTGCCTGCCCATGTGGGTTGTATGCTCTGCCTGCCCAGGTGGGTCAGCAATACAGTTTCCGACTTAGCACTTTCCCCAGTCATTGAAACAACTCTGTGGGCAAAGCCATTGTACAGTTTGTGTACAGTTTCTGTCAATACAATGAAATCTGCCCTGCAATCTAAACAGAGGTGGAGAATCTGGTGAAATGATGCGACAACAGTAATCTCTCCCTCAATGTCAACAAAATGAAGGAGCTAGTCATTGACTTCAGGAAGCATACTGGAGGACATCCCCTTGTGTACATCAATGGGACAAAGTGGAAATGATCAAGAGCTTCAGGTTTCTAGGTGTCCAGATCACCAACAACCTGTCCTAGTACCTCCATGCCGACACTATAGGTAAGAAAGCCCACCAACGCCTCTACTCTCTCAGGAGGCTAAGGAAATTTGGTATGTCTGCTACGACTCTCACCAACTTTTACCGATACACCATAGAAAGTGTTCTTTCTGGTTGTATCACAGCTTGGTATTGCTCCTGCTCTGTCCAAGACTGCAAAAAACTACAAAGGGTCATGAATGAAGCCCAGTCCACCACGCAAACCAGCCTCCCATCCACTGACTCTGTCTACACTTCCTACTGCCTCGGAAAAGCATAAGAGCATAAGAAATAGGAGCAGGAGTTGGCCACCTAGCTCTTTGAGCCTGCCCCACCATTCAATAAGATCATGGCTGATCTGAAGTGGATCAGTTCCACTTTCCCGCTTTCTCCCCATAACCCTTAATTCCCTTGTCTATCAGAAACGTATCTACCCGTGACTTAAATATATTCAGTGAGGTAGCTTCCACCACTTCAACGGGCAGAGAATTCCAGAGACTCACCACCCTTTGAGTGAAGAAGTTCCTCCTCAACTCCGATCTAAACTGCACCCCCCCTCTCTTATTTTGAGGCTGTGCCCTCTAGTTCTGCTATCCTTTCTAAGTGGGAAGAATCTCTCTACCCTACCGATCCCCTTCATTATAAGAACATAAGAAATAGGAGCAGGAGTAGGCCATCTAGCCCTTCGAGCCTGCCCCGCCATTCAATAAGATCATGGCTGATCTGTCGTGGCTCAGTTCCACTTTCCCGCCCTCTCCCCATAACCCTTAATCCCCTCTCTTATCAAAAACCCATCAACCCGGGTCTTAAAAATATTTAGCGAGGCAGCCTCCACCACTTCAACGGGCAGAGAATTCCAGAGATTCACCACCCTTTGAGTGAAGAAGTTTCTCCTCAACTCCGTTCTAAACCGCCCCCCCCCCCCTTTATCTTGAGGCTGTGCCCCCTAGTCCTACTGTCCTTTCTGAGCGGGAAGAGTCTCTCCACCTCTATCCTATTCATCCCATTCATTATCTTATACATCTCAATGAGATCTCCCCTCATTCTTCTAAACTCTAACGAGTACAAGCCTAGTTTATTCAGCCTCTCCTCATAGCTCAACCCCCTCAACTCCGGCATCAGCCTAGTAAACCTCCTCTGCACTCCCTCCAAGGCCAAAATATCCTTGCGTAAGTGCGGCGACCAAAACTGCACACAGTACTCCAGCTGCGGCCTCACCAGTGCCCTATACAGCTGCAGCAAGACCTCCCTACTTTTATATTCAATCCCCCTCGCTATGAAGGCCAGCATCCCATTCGCCTTCCTGACCACCTGCTGCACCTGCAGGCTGGGTTTTTGCGACTCATGCACAAGGACCCTGAGGTCCTTCTGCACCGTCGCCTGCTGCAGTTTTTCGCCAGGTAAGTAATAGTCCTTCCTACCATTATTCCTACCAAAGTGGACCACCTCGCACTTGCCAACATTAAATTCCATTTGCCAGTTCCTGGCCCATTCGCCCAGCCTATCTAGATCCTTCTGCAGACTCTCCACACCCTCCGCGCAATTTGCCATTCCACCAATCTTGGTGTCATCAGCAAATTTCGACACCATACACTCAGTTCCCTCCTCCAGATCATCTATATAAATGGTAAATAGCTGAGGCCCCAGCACTGACCCCTGGGGCACTCCACTAGTCACCATCCGCCAATCCAAACAGCACCCATTGACCCCCGCTCTCTGCCTCCTATTTGACAACCAGTCCTCTATCCACGCTAACACCCTACCCCCAACTCCATGCCCCCTTACCTTCTGCAATAACCTCTTGTGAGGTACCTTGTCAAACACCTTCTAAAAATCAAGAAAGACCACATCCACCGGCTCTCCTCTATCCACTGCCCTAGACACATCCTCATAGAACTCCAATAAATTTGTCAGACATGACTTCCCCTTAACAAAACCGTGCTGCGTCTGCTCTATCAAGCAATTCCCCTCAAGATGCCTCGCTATTTCCTCCTTGATGACGGATTCTAACATTTTACCTACAACAGACGTTAAACTAACCGGCCTATAATTCCCTGCCTTTTGCCTGCCACCCTTCTTAAACAGCGGCGTAACATTAGCCGTTTTCCAATCTTCCAGCACTTCCCCGGAATCCAGCAATGTTTGGAAAATAACCGCCAAGGCATCCACTATCACCTCTGCCATTTCTTTCAGAACCCTTGGATGCATTCCATCCGGTCCTGGGGACTTGTCCACAATCAGTCTTATATGTCTCTACAAGATCCCCCCTCAGCCTTCTAAACTCTAATGAGTACAGACCCAGTCTATTCAATCTCTCCCCATAGGCCATGCCTCAAAAGCAGCCAGCATAATCGAGGATCCCACACACCCTGACATACTCTCTTCCACCTTCTTCCATTGGGAAAAGATACAAAAGTCTGAGGACATGTATCAATGACACAAGAACAGCTTCTTCCCTGCTGACATCAGGCTTTTGAATGGAGCTACCTCATAGTAAGTTGATCTTTTACTACATCCTAGCTATGACTTTAACACTATGTTCTGCACTCCTTTCCTCTCTATGTACAGTATGCTTTGTATAGCGTTCATGAAACAATACTTTTCATTCTACACTAATACATCTGACAGTAATAAATCAAATCAAATAGACTTGCATCCACAGTACCAGAAATTCTCATATTAAGGTCATTTCCACTTGTAATTAAGGGGTATTATAACTTTTATCTTTTTTTTAAACAATGGTTCTTTTTGTTCTATTTAAAATCAAAGCTTAAAAGATTACAGGCTGCACAGAAAAGCAAAATCTTGAATTAATATGCATGAAAACAGAATTCAGAACTGTAGCCAGGCAGTTCATATGAGACATAAAAATTAGACTGAAATCTTGGCTCTCTTCCCAAATTAAGCAACTTTAATGTGAAGACATATGATAGAAACCTTTCCTTGCTTTGATACGTCCTGCTCCTACTCTGATTTTTATGAGTTGATAAAATGCACAACAGGCAGCTACCAGGAAATGGGGACAAAATTTCTGTCTTCATGAACTTTGGTGGAGAATGTGTACACAGCAGGTTTTCCTGTTTGATAGCCAGGCTAACTAGTAAAGACAGGAATTTTATCTCCCAATCTTTGCTGCCATTTGCACAAAAGCTTGGGTGTATACTCCTCCATTCCACAGGAAACACCCTGCAGTGTGTCAGCTATGCTACAATGTAACAGAAACCAGTTAAAGAAATGACAGAAAAGCTACAACTGCTCACTTCCTCCATCCCTAATGACACAAATGTTCAATACATACTTACTTTGGCTCAAAAACTTTAATGGGGCAAAGTTCATTTTGTAGCTTAATGCAACAGCATGAAACACAAACCTATATAGATTTTATGAATCCATAAAAAACTACCACTTTGTTTTCAAACCTGAGCAAATATAGCAACAGTAGAATTAAGTACAATGAAAAGTTGAGGAATCTGAATCCCAGGACTGCCGACAGTTCTCAATTGGACCATGAGACAGAGGACCACCTACAGTGAGGTCGAATATTTAAAGGAATAGATAGGCTAATTAATTCACTTAAGCTCATACTATGTCACAGTTGAGCATGGAGCTATACTGATGGCAGGAAGAATCCTTACCATGTTGCTTTCCCAGATGACAATAAATCTGTGCTGAATAACCCGCTTCAGTTGGAGAAAATGCAAGAAGGGAGGAGAAAAGATGAGTTAAAAACCATTAAGGATTTGTGTAAACATTAAAAAAAAGCTTTTCTTTTCTTGTACATTTAAAATATCTTCCAGTGTTTGTTGATGACAAAATAAACAATTTTGTCATTTATTTAAAATAAAGCAATGATTAAGATGTGATATCATAATCACTTTATGTACAATTTCACACAGTTCAAGACTCAAGTGATTCTGTACGTCACAGCAATGAATCCTAGGTTTTTAGTGTTAATTGTAGCATTCTAAATTTATGGATTATAGCCTAAGGGCGAAACATGTAGTCAATTGTCCCATTAACCAAAAAGATAAATAAAATTGATGAATTGTTCTTTTCCTTAACTAGTGTGCACATGGTACATATTAAGGCTGTACACAGCTAACATCTGAATACAATCCATTTTAATAATCCTGCCAGCAAACTTAGAAGAATGGGATGCAGTAAACCGTAGAGAAACAACTTCTGTTAGGCTATACTGTACACAGGTATTGACATCTATACTTCAGTGATATTCCTTTTAACTACTAAATCATGAATGTTTTTTCTGTAAATGTTATGTTATTATGACACTGCCTGAATAATGTTCTATTTAATTGATACAAGCTAAATATGACACTCAAGATGCTAATACAAGAGTGTTGCAGCTCTAACAATCTAAGTGAAAAGTGATTGAAACAGTATCTGTAGTATTGCTGAAAAAAGAGAATATGATTATTTTGGAGTTAAGATAATTAACAGAGATATTACACGCACAATATTGGTGTCTATATAAAAAAAAACTTTATCCAGCTGTGTGCAGTTTAAAGGACTTCGCAAATTTGCTTATTCCAGATTGTAGATATACAATTAATTATAAGAGGTATAATATATGCAGATGGAGCCCAAACGTGGCACTTCCTAATTTCATTCCAAAATGGTGGGATGAGGAGAGAGGCAGTGGTAGCTAGGGTTTGTGGAGGTTGGGGGGCAGGGGCGTGAGAGAAAGGGAGGCCGAGGGGATGGGGTGTTGAGGGGGGCGCAGGGGGGTGAAGGGGCGGGTGTGGCGACACGAGGGGGCACGGCACAGCGACAGGAAGGATTGGCAGTTGTGGGGAGGTGGTGGTAGGATCAGGTTGCAGCAGCTATTGAGTAGCAGGTCCAGTGGATAGGCGGTAGGCAGTAAAGGAGAGGAAAGGGAAGGAGTAGGTTGGCCAGGTGGTGCCGGGGAGCGGGGGGGGGGGGGGGGGCGAGGAGGACGGAGGGGCAGGGAGGAGTAAAGGTTTTCATTAATCACAAGTTAAGGTTACATTAACACTGCAATGCAGTTACGGTGAAATTCACCTAGTCGCCACTGTCCAGCACCTGTCTTGGTTAATGCACCTAACCAGCACATCTTTCAGACTATGGGAAGAAATTGGAGCACCCGGAGGAAACCCATGAAGATACGGGGAGAATGTGCAAACACCACGCAGGCAATGACCCAAGCTGGAAATTGAACCTGGGTTTCTGACGTTTTGGGGCAGCAGTGTTAACCACTGTGCCACCATGCAGCCCATCGGGAGGGAGAGAGAAGGGAAAAGGAAGGATGGAGAGGCGGGTGGAGGGGGAAGGGCAGGGGCAGATGGAGGAGGGGGGGGGGAGTGGAAGGGTGAGCAGAGGGGGACTTTTGAACAATTGTTCCTGTATTGTTACTTTTTAGCTAGAGCACTGAAATTAATCCTGCAGTTCTAGCAGAATTTCAGGCTACCACTGCCTCAACATATTGCAGGTCTGATTGAAGTAAAAGCAATTCTTCAACTTAATATATTTGCGCTAGCCCTGTGGCAATCGTGTTCATTTAACAAAATAAAAAGTTAAAAACTCCTATGTTAAGCAGAATCATGTAACATGGTATAATTTTTGCCCTTTTTAATTTTTTTCTTTCTGCATTTGCATTAAAGGTAAATGTAAATTGTATGTCGACTTGGTTTAACTATATATCAAGGATAGCTCTTTAATGCAACGCTTTACATTTTATTGTAAATATGAAACAGCTTACAGAAGTAAGCACAAGTGGATTTATATGTCCTTAGCTGAAGGCTGAGGGGATTACTGGGCAGTCAAGATCACTTCTGTTAACCCAAGGGGACAATTGTTTGCCTTACAATCTGTAAACTACTATCAGCATTGGTTTTATTACACTCTTGTATTGACCTCAAAAACAGGAAATGTTCTCGCTCATTTTGTGCTTTGCAACATAAGCACACATCTTTGTCGTTCTCAGATTTTGTCTGCAAATGTTGATGGCTAATAGTGAAAACCTGTTCCCTGTGAAAGCTTTTCATTTTTAATGTTTCAATACAAGTATGAAGCAAATCAAAAATTAATATTGCATTCTTGCTTTAATAGTTTTTTTATGTTTTTGGTTTCTTCATGACTAAGCTGTTTCACATTTTTGCAGGGGTACAAGCTCTCACACTAAGGTATTCTTAGTCATTTTAAGGTGGGCAGCCAACCTCCTCCAAAATCTCCACTTTTTAGTGACCTTCCAAAATTTATAATGTTCACAAAAGAGATCTGTGAAGACTCCCTCTCTGATAATCCTCTCAAGGTAAAGGAATATGGCTTGCACTTGGACAGACTAATGACATGCCAACTCACCAGTAGTCTGCTCTCTAGACATGAAGAAACAGCAATTTTATTTCAATCCAGTGCCTTGTAGAATTGCCATTACTTGAACCTATGTTAACTGGAAAAATTTTCAATTGCTTAAATGAAAGGAATCACGACTGATATTGAAGAAAAAAAATTATATTAAGGAACCTTTGTACCAGAATTGAAATGCAAACGTAACAAATCAAAATTATCCAAGAGGCTGATCCACAGAACAAGCTAGCCAAATCAGGATTCAGAAGGTTTGACTATATGGTTACAGGCATGCTTAGATGATTCAATTTAAACACTTTTGTTCATCAATTAACAGAACAGTTCAAAAATCTAAGGAATGAAATCACAAAAAAAATTCAGAAGCTGAATTTTGATTTACATCCAATGTGCCAACCTAAATTTGCTGAAGAGAATACATTTTTACAACTCACAAAAGACAAACTTTGCTGAAACTGCAAATTTATAGAACACATAGCTGTTTTTAAGCACCAACACAAAAAATGAACATTTTTAACCCAATTATGGAGTTAGAGGGAGACCATAAACTTAACTAAGGGCAAGCAGATTACAATTTGCAGAACACAGTGATCATGTTAGAACTTTGTAATGCACACCCATTAATCACATATAACATACACAAACTGTTTGCTTAGGGATTATATTTAAGATTGTTGGAAGTACAAAATGGAACTGTCTTTATGAACTAGTACCTATACCTTTCGCACTAGCAACCATTTTGATCACTTTTGAAGTCACTTTTTTGACTACAACAAAGTTCTCATTAAACACTCCAGATGTCTTTTGTGGCCAGCTCCCCTTTCATGGACCTTTATTCACTGTCTAATTGGTTATAACCTATTTACCAAGCTAGCACTTAGAGATGCTCCCTCTTACTTACTTCCTCATTCTTCACATTGTTGTCACCAAGGATCTTTCTGTGGCCCCCTTCTATGTCTCACGTATACCCTACCCTTTTGTGACAGCTTTCAAAAGCACAGATTTAATTTTCAGATGTACGTGGATGACACCCAGCTCTACTTCACCAACTGCCTTAACTCCTCCACTGTTGCTAAATTATCAGACTACTTATCTGACGTCCAGCACTGGATGAACAGAAATGTTCTCCAATTAAATACTGGGAAGGCTGACTAGCTCCCAATTCCATCCATCTCCCTGATAATATCCTGAGATTAAGCTCGTCTGCTTGCAATCTTAATGCTGCATTTGACCAAGATTAGCTTCCAATCTCATATTTGCACCAAGACTGTCTCCATAAGATTATCTGACTCTGCTCCGCTTCACTCATCTGCTGCTGAACCCCTCATTCACACCTTTGTTACCTTGAGGCTTGACTATTCCATCTCACTCCTAACTGGCCTCCCACATTCTACACTTGATCAACTTGAAGTTAGCTAAAGCTCTGCTGCCCAAATCTTAACTCGCACCAAATTCCTTTCACCTCTCACCCATGCTTGCTGATTTACATTGGCTGCCGGTGAAGCAATATCTTGATTTTAAAATTTTCATCCTTAATTTCAAATTCTCCATGGTTTCACACTCCCTGCCCCTGTATTCCCCTTCAGCCCGGAAACCCTCTGTGACATCTATGGTCCTATAATTCTGGCTTTTTGTGCATCACATAGTTGGTGGCCAAGCCTTCAGTTGTCCAGGCTTGAAGCTCCAGAATTCTCTCCCTACACCTGTCTCCTTTATGATGCTCCTGAAAACTCTCCACTTTAGCCAAGGTTTTAGTTGTCTAATGTAATATCTCCTTATGTCGCATGGAGTCATATTTTGTATTAAAATACTCCTGTAAGTACCTGGGATGCTTTATTACGTTAAAGACACTGTATAACTCTAAGGTGTTGTTTTCTTCATCATCCAGCCAAAGCGAGTGCTATTTGTAAATAAGGTATGTCATTTTCAATACAGTAACAGAAAGCTAATTCACATACAACTATTTAATCAAACTATCAATCTGAGAATGTGTATAAGGTAGATTGAGAAGAGGAAAGGGTTGAAATTGGGATGCGTAACCAGAAATCAGTTGAGGAATAAACTGCTTATGGAAAGGGCCTGAGGCAAGGGCGACAAGGCTCACCGAAACTAATGATCACGTTAAAGAAACTGCTAATAGGTAATTGTGGTTCTGGCTTCAGAGGGCAGGGCCTTATCGATTGGCCTTTTATTCTTGAAAGTAATCTAATCAGAAACTTTAATAGCCATGTCCTGACGTGGCTATCGTCTTTTGTTCTTGAAAGTAATCTAATCAAAATGTAACAATGCAGCTATGCCCTTACTGGCTAACGGAAGTATGTGGACGTATCTCCATCATGTGTAACTGAAACTGCTTTGTAAGCCAGACAGAGACTCACAAACCCATGCTTGATGCGCATGGTCTAGCGATCTCTCCTCCGATGCAATAAAGAAGGCTTGTGGAGAAACCTGTGTCTCATCAGTTTTTGATCCGACTTCCGAAAGTGAATTCCACAATTGGTGAGCCAACCAGGAGCCCAAATGCATAGTACTGGACGACCAGCGTCAGCGATTGAGACGGGGCGAGGAAGGACAGAGACAGACAGTGCCACAAGGTAAGATTAACCTTGGTCTCTCTCTACCATCCTGTGCTTCTATCTCAATCCCTTCGGCGAACTAGTAACTATTCTACGAGCTCCTCAAATCTGGACATAAGACAGTCAGAGAGACACAGGTAACAAGGAGGTGGAGGGTTTGAGTCCCCCACATGTGCCCGGAGGTTAGAGTCCACAGGTTTATTCAGTACAATTGGCGAGCCAATACCAAAGGGTTCAAGTCCCTAGTAAGAAATAAGTGGGTTAACAAGAAAGAGGTTTGAGTCCTCAGAGAATTAGGCAGTTAACTTCGCGGTCATGGGGGTTTGAGTCCCTGTAATGATTGAAATCTAATAGAACTGCATGTACGAAACTATGTCCTGCCTTAGACTGGTTGTTAAGAGGAGAAATTTCCCATGTGAAAGTCAGGACCCTGAAGTGGATGTAGGAGTAAGACTGTGCAGTCCGTATAGGTCAAACTTTAGGTAAGTCGGGTCCATCCACCCCGCTGGGGAAATTATGCAAGGAAAATCCACAGGATGATCAGAAGTATCAGAGATTAAATGCATGACTAAATAAGAAATTGGGTAATGAATTATGGCCATTGGGAAGTACTTTGGATTTAGAGAAGTGTGAAAAGGCAGAGGAAGAGGTATGGAAATCAAATGCCTCTCAAAAGTGGAAAAATCTTATGTCTGGATGGACTAAAGTAGCTACTAGATTAAATGAGAAATCGAAACAATATTCATGGCAGGTTAATGCAAGAAAGAGAAACATACCCTTGACTGATGATACCGGTAATGTTAGACATTGGCAAGTGTTAAAAGCTTTACGTGAAATCCATGATCACAGAATAAAGATTGATGCAAGGCCTCTTGTCATGACTGATTTTGAAAAACAAATGGGGCCCATGGATATGTCTGGATTGCAGGCCGTCTTTAATAACGGGGAAGAAACCGAGACTGAGGACTACATCACGTCCTGGCTGCATTCTACTGCGCTCCAAGTCCACCATTCTCAGACCTCCAGCCAAAATTTATATCCCTCATCTCCTTCCATGGAGGTATCACTCCCTCTCCCTTACTCTCCAATCAATAATCCCACAAACCCCCCTCCTCTGGAGGGCCAGGATCTGGTACATCGGGAGTACTCACCGATCTGATAGCCAGACGTACCCGCAGCCAGACTAAAGTTAATGCTGATAAGACACCCGGCCCTGCCCCAAAGACTAAAAACACCTCGCACTCAACCAGAAAGAAACAAAAGGGCCATAGAAGAAGATTACATAATAAGTATGTGGGAGACTCAAACCATACTGATTCCTCCTCCTCGGGGACAGAAACAGAGTCAGATTCTGATCCAGAACCTCAGCAGTCAGGTCGCCCTTCTAATCAATTCCCTATGCGACAGGTCCCTAATCCTAACCTTGATGACGGGCAACCAGGTACTGCTAAGGTTTACACCCCATGGAAACCACAGGAAACGTGGATGATAATGAATAACACCCCTGACAAAAAGACCAAGCCTAAGGATTTTATTGAACATTTAATGAGTACCATTCGCATTTACCAAGCAACTTCCAGATATCTATACAGCCTCTGCTGTATGACCTTGTCTGCAGCTGAAAGGGAAAAATGGCAGCGCTTCCTTGGTAACAATATAACATCCTGGGAAGAGTTTCAGGCGACCTAACCTCAAGTCATGAATCAGATTGACTGTATTCGTACGACTCTGAGAAGAACCCTTCAACAACACCTCAACAACCCTTTGACCTATTCCGTGTCTTAAGTTGTAAACCAAAGGGAGAGGAGGATGGCCTGAATTTTTTGATTGTTTCTGCTGTACTTACACCACTTATGCAGGGGATAATAATTTCAAAGCAGGAGGGGTTTCACTGCACTGCAATGCATTGTTGATGCAATGTCTCCCTGACGATGTATATAAATCATCAAGACTCATACCCTTGATTGGTCCACTAAATCCAAACATGATTTGCGTAATTTAGTCACTCACTTTTGGGACCAACGTAAAACGTCCGCCGCCCCTACCCCTATCATAGTTAAGCAAGAAATGTTTCAGCACCCGCCCAGCACTGGAAACAACCCCCCCATTCCTGCCCCAAGCTCTATCACTTCCTGACCTCTCCTCATCCTGACCTCACTGACCAGGCTCTCCCCGATCCCGATCTCGTCCTTTATGTAGACGGTTCCTCCTCCGTCTCGCCTGCCGGTGACCGCCTCTCTGGTTACGCAGTAGTTTCTGACTCCTCCACTCTCGAAGTGGCGGCATTAGTGCCCGCTGTTTCAGCTCAGAAAGCAGAACTTTTTGCACTCACACATGCCTGTATACTGTCCGCTAATAGGGTGGTCAACATATATACGGACTCACGATATGCGTTTGGGGTTGTACATGATTTTGCTGCCTTATGGGCTACCAGGGGCTTCCAAACTTCACCTGGCTCCCCCCTCCCTAACTCTGTATATTGACAACCTCCTCCAGGCCATTCTTCTGCCCAAACGACTGTCCATAATCAAATGCCCTGCCCATCGCACTGACAACTCCCCTGTCTCCTGCGGGAATTCTGCGGCTGATGCAGCAGCTCGACAGGCCTTGGTTTCACAGCTACTTATTGTTTCCACGGGCATACAAGTCTTAACTGTGCAGACTGGCAAAGTAATCCAGACATCCATCCTTCTTACTCTACAAGCGGATGCCCCTGCCTCGGAACGGGACACCTGGCGGCAGCACCACTGCCTTCTGGATCCTGATACCGCTCTTTGGTGTACACCTATTGGTCAAGACTGTGTTCCGGATACCCTCCTGCCTTTGCTAATTGACCAGTTACATATGGACACTCACCTTCGTAAGGAGGGAATGTGTAGACTTCTTCCAAGGACATGGTGGAGTCCACAACTCAATGCGGCGACAGACCAACGAGCAAAGAACTGTCTCATATGCCAAAAAGACAACCGTGGCAAATCTATTGGCTGCAACAAAGGGAGTACACCAATTCCAGCCAGTCCCTTTGATACTTTGCAGGTGGACTTTATCGAACTACCCAGAGTGCATTGCTATAAGTATTGCCTGGTAATTGTTGATGCGTTTAGCAAATGGATCGAAGCATTCCCAACAAGGAACAACAAGGCTTCCACAGTAGTGCAGATCCTACTAAAGGAAATAATCCCTAGGTTTGGGATACTACGAAAGCTTTTTTCGAATAATGGGCCACACTTTATTGGAAAGATCAACCAAGAACTATGGTCTGTGCTTAAAATTAACCAACAATTCCACTGCTCCCATCACCTAAGGGCTGCGGGGATGGTAGAACGCGCAAAGGGAGTCCTTAAGGATAAGCCAACAAAACTCACCCTTGAAACAGGACTGAACTGGCTAAAGGTCCTCCCATTGGCACTCTTTCACACACACATTACCCCCCATACCGGTACCAGTTTAAATGCTGCTGAGATAATATACGGGCGCCCACTTAGAACCCCATGGGATAGCTCTACACCTCCTCCTCCCCAGATAGATCTACATGTCACGTCTGACCAACTCCAGCAATATTTTAAATAATTGACTATGTCTCTTAAGTTTTTACACACTCAGGTGAAGGAATCTACCAGGCCTTCACCTGACAAGGATGGAGATTGGGAAGGAGTCGAAACCAGGGACTGGGTGCTGATCCTCGCTGGAGAGGACCCTTCCAGGTTCTGCTACAGACCAGAACTGCGGTAAAGGTGAAAGGGCAGGAAAGATGGATACATCTGAGTGACTGTAAGTGTAGGACAGCTTGATCACATCTAATCCAGAACAACTAATGAAGAAAGACCTGTCAACTTCAAAAACCAGGATCTCAGATTTTTTCTGGACTTTCTAACTGTTCCCCCCCAACGCTTTTTGATTGTTATAGTGTGATCTTATCGTTGCTCTTGCCCACGCTGCAGGTAACAGTTGAAGGGAATTGGAGTTAGTATAAAGGGAACGGGCTTATGGGTAAAGGTGCTAGTTCTGGTGGCTCTAGTCCTTGAGTCAGAAGCTAGAACCACTATTTGCAAGGCTAATCAATCCAACCAGGTACATCATTTGTGCTCATGGGATGTTCTTGTTTGTAACGACACCCGTGAAGGCTTATTTGGATGGTGGAATATAATTAAAATAGACTTCTGTAATGGGTACTTAGTCCAGGCAGATAGAAAATTGGTTTTAGACAAACACAATCTTTGGACCTTACCATGTTGGTACTGGGGACACAAATTCGAATTTACCAGTAAAAGAGAACCCTCAGAGGGAAAATATGATCATTCTCTCTATAACGGAAAGTGCTTCAGGGAAGCCTTAGTGGATGATCCCCTCCTACAGGAAAGAGCGGAAATCCATCAGAAACAAGAATTCCCTAACCTGGATGTTCTGGATCTTCCCTATCCCCAGAACCACATCACTGGCAACTACTTCCCAACAGTTAGGGGCTATAAAGGAAGGAAAAGGATGGGGCAGCTGGGGAAACTGCGGATACGGTGGATGGGGTGATTGGTTAATTAATGCTGCAATCTACGTGGGAATGGTGGTCATGGGAATATTCGTGGGGATTGCTGTCCTTAAGTGCATTCTACAACGTGTAATGTCTGCTATGCAGGATCTGCCACCTGGAAAATGGGCCTTGCTCGTTAACATAACCAAATGCAATAGTGGTATGAATAGTGGTATGAATTGTGCATGAGTCGCAAAAACCCAGCTTGCAGGTGCAGCAGGTGGTCAGGAAGGCGAATGGGATGCTGGCCTTCATAGCGAGGGGGATTGAATATAAAAGTAGGGAGGTCTTGCTGCAGCTGTATAGGGCATTGGTGAGGCTGCAGCTGGAGTATTGTGTGCAGTTTTGGGCGCCGCACCTGCGCAAGGATATTTTGGCCTTGGAGGGAGTGCAGAGGAGGTTTACTAGGCTGATACCGGAGTTGAGGGGGTTGAGCTATGAGGAGAGGCTGAATAAACTAGGCTTGTACTCGTTAGAGTTTAGAAGAATGAGGGGAGATCTCATTGAGATGTATAACATGATGAATGGGATGGATAGGATAGAGGTGGAGAGACTCTTCCCGCTCAAAAAAGACAGTAGGACTAGGGGGCACAGCCTCAAGATAAAGGGGAGGCGGTTTAGAACGGAGTTGAGGAGGAACTTCTTCACTCAAAGGGTGGTGAATCTCTGGAATTCTCTGCCCGTTGAAGTGGTGGAGGCTGCCTCGCTAAATATTTTTAAGAAGCGGGTTGATGGGTTCTTGATAAGAGAGGGGATTAAGGGTTATGGGGAGAGGGCGGGAAAGTGGAACTGAGCCACGACAGATCAGCCATGATCTTATTGAATGGCGGGGCAGGCTCGAAGGGCTAGATGGCCTACTCCTGCTCCTATTTCTTATGTTCTTATGAATTTGTCTGCTCTTGACCCATTCATGGACATTGAGGATTGTCATGAAATGACAAAAGGAGGGAATGAGAATGTGTATACAGTAGATTGAGAAAAGGGTTTGGAGGGATAAACTAGTTATGGAAAGGGCCTGAGGCGAGGGCGACAAGGCTCACCGAAACTAATGATCACGTTAAAGAAATTGCGGTTCTGGTTTTGGAGGGCAGGGCCTTATCGATTGGCCTTTTGTTCTTGAAAGTAATCTAATCAGAAACTTTAATAGCCATGTCCTGACGTGGCTATTGCTTTTTGTTCTTGAAAGTAATCTAATCAAAATGTAACAATACAGCTATGCCCTTATTGGCTACAGAAGTATGTGGATGTATCTCCGTCGTGTATAACAAACTGTTTTGTAAACCAGACAGAGACTCAGGAACCCATGCTTGATGCGCATGGTCCAGCAATCTCTCCTCCGATGCAATAAAGAAGGTTTGCGGAAAAACCTGTGTCTCATCAGTTTTTGATTCGACTTCCAAAAGCGAATTCCACAAATCTACCTGCTTTTTCACACCTTTCCAATGGGGCAAGCGCCAGACATCTGCTTAGCAGCAACACACAATGGAATGAATGAATCAAAAATCTAAACGATTAGGAAATGTGGTCCCATCCCAACACTTCTTGGTATAGCATTCCAGAGAGGAAAACTGAGATAGTGGTACATGACAAAAGTGCTATTGAGCTAGATGACAAACCTTACTAAATGAGACATTGTTGTCTGACACTACTGCATGCATATAAGTTAGTCTTTTTTGCATTATATAAAATATGTAATGAAAAATTAGTGTTTTCATTTATTTTCTTTCTCTTTTCCACGTTTCCACTTCCATAATTAGAATGTGACTGTGGCGTGAAAAAATAGCAAAGTTAGCTTCTATGTCCTGCTCCTAACAAACTTTTCCTGTGGTTGATCCCAGTGAAGTATCCACTAAATTTGAGATCTGATATTTTACAGGACTGAATTTTTTTAAATTCTAAATTTAGTCGCTTTCGTCTCCTTGAATAATCTTTTTTTCATGTAATTCTGATGAATAGTTGTATGAATTTGTCCAGTGTTATGATCTCTGTAGAGACAAATAACATTTTAAAAAAGAAATTCAAATTGCTAGTTCATAGCTGAAATAATAACATGGCAAGATTTCACATTTTAAGACTTCATAGAAACAAACTAAAAGCACTATAGACCAAATATTACTTCTGGCAGGCAGTTTACACTTTAAACTACAGAACAGAACTCCAACTTTTCTTTTACCAAAGCTGAAAAACCTACAGTTTACACTGTTCTTTATGCAGACATTCGCTGTTTCCAGAACCAGTCCAAAGTGATTCTTAGCTCCTCAGGGTTCACTTCTGTTCTTTCCCTTTCTCAGCCTGGTAACTTTTAACCTCAGTTCTGTCTTTCACCGTGGGGTTTTTCCTGGAATTTCTCACTCTAGTGCCAAGCAAGGGTGAATCTTCCAGCCTTTGTTTCAAGTCATCACAAATTTGTCTTTTCAATCTGAGCCCAAGTCCTGTGTATTCTCTCCTGATCCTGGCAGATTGATCTCTGTCTGAGGATTTCTAGAATATCTTGAAACTTTTCCCTTCTCAAAACCTATCTCTATGGTAACTGTGAATCAAAAGGGCCTTAAATCCAGGTAGAAAAGCTCAACAACTATATTTTAGATCCCCAACTCTATTCTATTTTAGAATTAAATGTACAGTTTAAAGGTCAATTGTTTACAACTTGATATCCTCAACACTTTCTGGGACTTTGGAAACTAATAGTCTAACCTGTTATAAATACATATGCTGCAGCTATATCTCCACCTTAAACCTTCTTCCCAACCTGGGCTTCCCTTTAATCCTTAACAGCCACGCAGACCTGCTGTCAGGCAGACTTCAGACCAAATCGCATGACCCTTTGTTTTATCCCCAATTAAAAGCTCAGTCCCAAAACAAGACATATTTGTAACACCACAAATCAGAAATCTTGAAAAAGTGCAATTGGAATCACTGGAAGTTTTTTCTATATAATGGTCTAGGATTGAGAAAATTGTAAAAGCCCAAATGTTGGAACTTGGAGCTACAAATGATGGGTACATCAGAACAAATGCTTAACCAGAACAAATGGCCATGAGTAATTCTGGCTGTGTGTTCAAAACTTATAGATCTACAAATTGTTCTAAAATATACATACAGTGACTAATAGTGGATTACAAATTGCAGGTGGAACAACTTGCATCATCTTAATAAACAAGATACAAAGATATTTAGATTAAGATGATTAAGTAAAAGTGAGAATAAACAAGATACCAAGATATTTAGATTCTCACTTTTACTCTCAATCTTAGGCACAAGCTTACTTAATGGGCACACACATTTTTCTCTCTATTTACATGGCATGGCTAGAAAATCATGTGCATACCTCTATATGATAACTTGATATTTTAGGAATACTCATCTTTGTCCTCTCCCTTTACATATGTTGTAGCATTTGTTAAATACTTAGATACTTCACAGATACCGCGACTTGCTATTAAGATGAAACATTGTGTATAATCACTGTTACTCACTATGCTACGTACTAACAGCAAAGTCTGCAGTTTAAATGCTGAATTTATGCATGTCATGTTACTAATTTTAAAAACTATGGCTGGAAAAGTTCATTATTGATAAGGCTAACTGTAACACATGCAAAATGAAATAGGTGAAATTAGAAGTAGAGAGGAAGTGCAAAGGTGATTAAAAATTGTTTTTAGTTTGGCAGGGTTTGCTTTTTAAAACCAAAACATGCAAGTGCTGTGGATGGAAGTAGCACATTTGCATATGCTTGAATGCAAATGTATATAATTTGGTAATGAAGAATAATCAGTGCATTGTTTGATGCTTTGCGTATTTCTCAGTATAACTGGCAGCTTGGTGCTTGATGACATTACTGTTGTCACATGCCTGAAAATCCCCTTGGCTTGTTGCAAAATCTCAACTGATGTTGGAAAAGACGAAACCTATGGCACAGCGATTGCTAGACCATTCTAGACTGTTTACTTTAAGGTCAGTGATGAATGCTGTGCTGTGACATCACCGCAGATTCCAAATCCAATCCAATATGCTTTGTCATTGTAACTCAGTATGCTTGAGTGGCTTGCTAGGTCATTTCAGGGAGCAGTTAAGAATTAACCACATTGCTGTGGTTCTGGAATCACATATAAGCCAGACAGGGTAAGGATGATAAATTCTCTACCTTAGAGGATATTAATGAACCAGATGGATTTTTATGAAAATCCACTAGTTATGTGCATCCCATTACTGATAATATTGTTTTATTCCAGGCTTAATTCATTAACTGCCATGTTTGGGATTTGCATTCATGTCTTCAGATTATTAGGTCAAGCCTTAAGATTACTAGCCCAGTAACATAACCAGTATGTAACCTTCCCACTATTTTGTATGTCAATTTCCTTGATGACTGTGAGCAAGGTGATAAATTGTATCCTGGACCCAATGTTACGGAAGCGTTCATGATTTTAAAGGGTTCAACTTAACGTCGTGATACTGCTGAATGGGTCTTTGATACTAGAGGCCCTTCATGAATTACTTAATTATTAAATCTTTTTGCACAGGTAGGAATGTGACAATTACAATATTTAAATATATTTCACGGGTCCCAAGGATTAAAAGTCAAGGCTTGCTACAGGCCCTGGGATATAGTAAGTATAGTCCAAACCTCTGATTTGTGAAATTTCCATGCTGTTATGTATATAGTTATCATCAAACTTTATCTCAAGTCAATTAAAGGCATTATTTCTGATATAAAAACTTCAAGGAGAAGTCATTTTATACACAAATTAAACCAGCTGCAGACTTTTATTGAAATTGATGTAGTATTTAGCTGCTGTTCTTGAAATTTACGCTTTTAACACAGAAAATAATAATTGTGTAAAGCTTAGAACAACTAATTTACTTTCTCAACACTTCCTGAAAAGCTGTACATTGTTGGTGACCTGCAAGCTCTAGTAATAGTCCTACTCAAAGGGACTGGAGTCTCAGTCTACAGAAGTAATTGAAGTTATTCCTTTTGTGGATAAGCTTGGAGTGTTGTTGCAGACTGTAGGTAGAATTTGACTCTGACTACAGGCAACCTAAATGTTCGTTAAATAGTTACCGTATCTGAAGCCATGGAGAAATCTGGGACAGACCAATGACAGAGAAGGAAAACATAAATGGCTTGACATGGTGAGAACTAGGAAAAGTAGAATACGAAATTTGGGAATTTTGAAATGATTCCTAACTAAATTGATGGTTTGGTTTTAAAAATGCATTCCTAATTTTAAAATGTTTTTAATTCTTATGTTCCTATTAATAATAAAAATTGGCTAAGATTTTAACCTTGCAATGGTACAATTTTTCCAGTGGTCCCTTAGTTTCCTGTCTTTCAACTCGTCAATTTGTACTGCATAAAAATTACTCCACTCTAATAATTCTACTTCCTAAATGGCCAAAAGTTTTGCTAATTAACAATAACCCCAATTCAAAGTATTGATATAAAACTAAAGACAATCTGTTAATTTAAATGGAGACTGAATCACATCTATCCATCCGAAGCAACTCTAACCCTTTAATCACACCTCACCTGAATCCTGCAATTGGTCTTGCCTCCCCTTGTACACGGTCAGAGGAGATCAGCTAATGTAATATAAATCCATAGTCATTATTTGCCAAATTATTATCCTAGTTACTGTTATAAACAATGTGTAATATTAAGTTGAATTTATTTGTGTGTCAAGAAAGGGGAAAAATGGTTTCAGTTTCATTTATGTTTTGTTTGTGAACCTTGATGCCTGTATGAGGAGGAGGATGTGAATACTTTGCCGGGTGTTAGAGATGGAAAGGTGGTAGGACTGGAGGGTCTCAATGACATTATTGTTACTAGAGAGGCGGTGCTCGACAGACTGGAGGGACTGACTGTGGACAAGTCCCCAGGACCGGATGGAATGCATCCAAGGGTTCTGAAAAATATGGCGGAGGTGATAGTGGATGCCTTGGTGGTTATTTTCCAAACGTCGTTGGATTCCGGGGAAGTGCCGGAAGATTGGAAAATGGCTAATGTTACGCCGTTGTTTAAGAAGGGTGCCTGGCAAAAGGCAGGGAATTATAGGCCGGTTAGTTTAACGTCTGTTGTAGGTAAAATGTTAGAATCCGTCATCAAGGAGGAAATAGCGAGGCATCTTGAGGGGAATTGCTTGATAGAGCAGATGCAGCACGGTTTCGTTAAGGGGAAGTCGTGTCTGGCAAATTTACTGGAGTTCTATGAGGATGTGTCTAGGGCAGTGGATAGAGGAGAGCCGGTGGATGTGGTCTTTCTTGATTTTCAGAAGGCGTTCGACAAGGTACCTCACAAGAGGTTATTGCAGAAGATCAGGGGACATGGAGTTGGGGGTAGGGTGTTAGCGTGGATAGAGGATTGGTTGTCAAATAGGAGGCAGAGAGTAGGGGTCAATGGGTGTTATTCGCATTGGCGGATGGTGACTAGTGGAGTGCCCCAGGGGTCGGTGCTGGGGCCTCAGCTATTTACCATTTATATAGATGATCTGGAGGAGGGAACCGAGTGTATGGTGTCGAAATTTGCTGATGACACCAAGATTGGTGGAACAGCAAATTGCGCGGAGGGTGTGGAGAGTCTACAGAAGGATCTAGATAGGCTGGGCGAATGGGCCAGGAACTGGCAAATGGAATTTAATGTTGGCAAGTGCAAGGTGGTCCACTTTGGTAGGAAGAATGGTAGGAAGGACTATTACTTACGTGGCGAAAAACTGCAGCAGGCGACGGTGCAGAGGGACCTCGGGGTCCTTGTGCATGAGTCGCAAAAACCCAGCCTGCAGGTGCAGCAAGTGGTCAGGAAGGCTAATGGGATGCTGGCCTTCATAGCGAGGGGGATTGAATATAAAAGTAGGGAGGTCTTGCTGTGGCTGTATAGGGCATTGGTGAGGCCGCAGCTGGAGTACTGTGTGCAGTTTTGGGCGCCGTACTTACGCAAGGATATTTTGGCCTTGGAGAGAGTGCAGAGGAGGTTTACTAGGCTGATGCTGGAGTTGAAGGGGTTGAGCTATGAGGAGAGGCTGAATAAACTAGGCTTGTACTCGTTAGAGTTTAGAAGAATGAGGAGAGATCTCAATGAGACATATAAGATGATGAATGGGATGGATAGGATAGAGGTGGAGAGACTCTTCCCGCTCAGAAAGGACAGTAGGACTAGGGGGCACAGCCTCTAGATAAAGGGGGGGCGGTTTAGAACGGAGTTGAGGAAGAACTTCTTCACTCAAAGGGTGGTGAATCTCTGGAATTCTCTGCCCGTTGAAGTGGTGGAGGCTACCTCGCTAAATATTTTTAAGACGCGGGTTGATGGGTTTTTGATGAGAGGGGATTAAGGGTTATGGGGAGAGGGCGAGAATGTGGAACTGAGCCACGACAGATCAGCCATGATCTTATTGAATGGCGTGGCAGGCTCGAAGGGCTAGATGGCCTACTCCTGCTCCTATTTCTTATGTTTTTTTTAAAAGTTGACTTATTATTGTCACAAGTAGACTTACATTAACACTGCAATGAAGTTACTGTGAAAATCCTCTAGTCACCACACTCTGGCATCTATTTGGGTACACTGAGGGAGAATTTACCATGGCCAATGCACCTAATCAGCATATCTTTTGGACTGTGGGATGAAACCAGAGCATCCGGAGAAAATGCATGCAGATATAGTGAGAACGTGCAGACTCCGCACAGACAGTGACCCAAGCTCCAAATCGAACCTGGGTCCCTAGCGCTGTGAGGCAGCAGTACTAACTACTATGCCACCATGCCGCCTTGGTGTCTGGGTAGATATGTGGCTAAAACATTTCAAGTCCTTTGGGTTTGTTAGTATATTTTTAATGAAGTCTTACAATCCTGAAGTTAAAGAGATGGGTTTGGAAGGGTTGAAAGTTTAGTGATTCTAAACCAAAATACAAAAGTAGAAAAGCTTTACTATTGCCAAGTGACACAGAGATAGAAAAAAGATGGAAGTTCGGTGTGTGGAGGGAGAAGACAGGAATCTGAAGCTTTCTGAGAAGAAAACCTGCAAAGTTAGTTCACTTGTTTTAATAAATATTTTGTTCTTTGTATTAAATGCTCAACAATAGACTCCTGCGAATTTGTTCGGTAACTTTCCTTCAAAGTTTTGAAAAAAAAATTAGGATCTTTCAAGTCAGGTTTCACTCTGAGATTTGACTTGTCCAATAACAACAACACTATTATAATTTAAGGTGGTGTTAAATTTCATGAATTATCTCTCCATTATTTAATGATGAATAAGAATTTTAACACTGGGCTTGACATTAATGAGCAGACAGAGTGAGAGCTGAAGACAGAACTGGCAGTTGGTCACAAATGTCTAACATCATGGGATGTGTGGGAACACCCAATTTATAGAGGAACAACTCAATATTATTCGACTTAAGTTTCATGTTTTCAATGCACGTGAGCAAGCATGACACAATTTCACCTGAACTATTGAAAAGGCTCAGTTAACATATGCAATGTTGGAAGAGGTTTGGAATTCTGTACATTCTGGCTATTGCTATTACAAGGGAGGCTTAAACAACTTACTGCCCTGACAAAAATTCACCTGTTATCCGTCTTAAAAGTCAACCGTGAGACTGCATGTCTCCAGTAGCATTCTGGAAGGAACCCTCTCTTATCCATTGTTTCAGGGATTAATAATGAGAATATTGTGTTCCCAGTACAAGAACTCTTTACTCCATGTCAACTTTCATTTATTTCTGGGTACATACATATAGCTATAATGTACCAAGCAGTGTAACCTTGTCCAAAATTCATATTTAAATAAACATATTTAATGTTTGAGTAAAATAAAGGTTTTAAGAGGGAAGTAGATCATTTTGGCTATTTGACATTACTGCCGTTGGCACCACAGCCAAAGCCTGAGTTTGTGAAACTCCTATTGCTAGTAAAGAAAGAGAAATATCACATAAAAATGGTTTTACTTACTGTTAGGGTATTCTCCAACACTGTGATTTTTCCCATTCCAGTACCAGAGAAGCAAAGTTGCATCCCGTGACCCTGAAAGGATGTAACAATCACCTCCAATGTACGATTCAGATCTGGCTAGACATGTTACAACATCCCAGTGTCCAAAAATCACCTGTGTAAGTTTACCTGAAAAAGAAAATCAGCATAACTCAGCTTTTATTGAATATTCAATATTTTGTAATGCTGTACTGAAATTTTAATTAGTTTAATCAACATTCTTTCCAATGTCACATTGAGGTAAGAATTAAAAATGGTAACTTTTTAAAGACTGGTGTATTACTGTGCAACAGACATAACAAGCAAAGGAGAGTTGCAAAGGCAGTTACGAAATTTAGCAAATGCTAAGTTCTTAAGCCAGTTTCTTCCGGTCCTGTTGTGTTGAGTGCAGGTAGTAGGTTTCTGCTGAATCTGCGGATTGGATGCTCTTCTATGATGTTGTGCATAGCTTGTTCTCTCCCTACACAGGGGGCTGCCACTAATGCCCCATCTGTGAAAATTGGCCAACCAGGGATATATGGCCGATCCTGAACTTGTTGAGGGTGGACCAATCTTTCTTTGGAAGGTTGCAACAAGGCAGCTGTTGGATTGGGTTTGATACCACGTACTTATTTGTTGTGTCCAATGATTCCCATTCATTTGTCCAGGTGGAATTTGTGTCAAACTTATGTGTGGGTTTTCCAGATTGGCCTTGATGGGAGTCATACCTTGGGTGGGCCAAATAGATCATGAAGTGGTAGGTGAGAAGCATTGCAAACTTTTTGTAGGTTGTGGTAAGTTGGCGAATGTGTGCAGGAGTGATGTTTGCATGACAGGGAGCCAAGGGAATGGTATAGAGCGTTGTGTTTCAGTAATGATACGCATAGTAGCATTCAGTTAGGTATCAACCGTTGTGTGATAATCTTGATCAAACAGAACACAGTATTCTGTTGCTGAGTATGAGTGCAAGTGCTGAGGTGATGGTAGCAGTAACCCACTTAGAGTCAGCTAGTTTGGCAATCAAGCTGTTTCTAGACTTGACCTTGGCTGCAGTTGTTTTCCGGTGTCTAGGGTCATTCCAAAGCATGTTGGAGTTGTGTGATGTTTTAGATTGTAACCATTAATTTGGCTGTTGAGACTTTTGCATTAAGATGGAATAAGCTATTTATTGACTACATTTATTTATTGACTTCTAATTATTGACTACAGCTCACCTTTAACATTATCATTCCTGCGAAACACATCTCCAAACTCTGTAGGCCTGGGCTCGGCTCCTCCCTCTGTGACCAGATCCTCTACTTCTTAACCCACAGACCACAATCATTAAGGATAGGTGACAACACCACCTCCACAATTATCCTCAACATCAGTGCCCCACAAGGCTCTGTCTTCAGTCCCTTACTATATTCCTTATACTCCTATGACTACATGGCCAAATTCCCCTCCAACCTGATTTTCAAGTTTGCTGATGACACCACTGTAACGGGTCTTATCTCAAATAATGATGAGACGGAGTACGTGAAAGAGATAGAGTTTCTGGTACGAAGACATAAGAACATAAGAAATAGGAGCAGGAGTAGGCCATCTAGCCCCTCGAGCCTG
This sequence comes from Carcharhinus amblyrhynchos, assembly GCF_965287045.1. Classification (NCBI taxonomy): domain Eukaryota; kingdom Metazoa; phylum Chordata; class Chondrichthyes; order Carcharhiniformes; family Carcharhinidae; genus Carcharhinus; species Carcharhinus amblyrhynchos. Next base: position 133,079,436 of record NC_137324.1, on the reverse strand, counting down.
CCCCGCCATTCAATATGATCATGGCTGATCTGAAGTGAATCAGTTGCACTTTCCCGTTTTCTTCCCATAACCCGTAATTTCCTTGTCTATCAGAAATCTATCTACCCGTGACTTAAATATATTCAACGAGGCAGCCTCCACCACTTCAATGGGCAGAGAATTCCAGAGATTCACCACCCTTTGAGTGAAAAAGTTCCTCCTCAACTGCCCCCCCCCCCCACCCATTTTGAGGCTGTGCCCTGTAGTTCTGCTCCCCTTTCTAAGCGGGAAGAATCTCTCTACCTCTACCCTATCTAGCCCCTTCATTATCTTGTAAGTGTCTATAAGATCCCCCCTCAGCCTTCTAAACTCTAACGGGTACAGACCCAGTCTATTCAATCTCTCTTCATAAGCTAACCTCCTCATCTCCGGTATTAGCCTGGTGAACCTTCTCTATATTCCCTCCAAGGCCAATATATCCTTTCGCAAATGCGGGGACCAAAACTGCACACAGTACTCCAGCTGCGGCCTCACCAGTGCCCTGTACAGTTGTGGCAAGACCTCCCTGCTTTTATATTCTATCCCCCTCACTATAAAGGCCAGCATTCCATTCGCCTTCTTGATCACCTGCTGCACCTACAGACTGGTTTTTGCAATTTGTGCACAAGGACCCCCAGGTCCCTCTGCACTGTAGCATGCTGCAGCTTTTCACCCTTTAAATAATATTGCCTCCGACTATTATTTCTACCAAAGTGGATAACCTCACATTTGCTAACATTATACTCCATCTGCCAGGTCCTCGCCCACCCACTAAGCCTATCCAGATCTCTCTGCAGACTTTCCGCGCCTTCCACGCAAATCGCTTTTCCACTCATCTTCGTGTCATCAGCAAATTTTGTTACTCTACACTCAGCCCCCTCCTCCACATCGTCTATGTAAATGGTAAACAGTTGAGGCCCCAGCACTGATCCCCGTGGCACTCCACTAGTCGCCAACTGCCAACCAGAAAAGCACCCACTGATTCCAACTCTCTGCTTGCTGTTAGATAACCAATCCTCAACAACGATCTATCAATGTCAGCAAAATGAAGAAGATAGTCTTCGACTTCAGGAAGCATACTGAAGGACATGTCCCTGTCTACATCAATGGGGACGAAGTAGAAATGGTCACAAGCTGCAAGTTTCTAGGTGTCCAGATTGCCAACAAACCGTCCTGGTCCCTCCATACCATTGCTATAGTTAAGAAAGCCTACCAACGCTTCTACTTTCTCAGGAGGCTAAGGAAATTTAGTATGTCTGCTATAATTCTCACCAACTTTTACAGATGCACCATAGAAAGCATTCTTTCTGGTTGTATTACAGCTTGGTATGCTTCCTGCTCTGTATAAGACCGCAAGAAACCATAAAAGGTTGTGAACGCAGCTGAATTTATCACGCAAACCAGCCTCCCATTCATTGGCTCTGTCTACACTTCCCACTGCCTCGGAAAAGCAGCCAACATAAACAAGGACCCCAAGCAATCCAGATGTTCTCTTCCACCTTCTTCCGTTGGGAAAAAGATGGAAAAGTTTGAGGCCACGTACCAACTGACTCAAGAACAACTTCTTCTCTGCTGCCATTGGACCTTTGAATGGATCGACCTTATATTAAGTTGATCTTCTCTACACTCTAGCTATGACGGTAACACTACATTCTGCACCCTTTCCTCTCCTCTTCTATGTATGATATGCTTTTCTGTATAGCGTGGAAGAAACAACACTTTTCACTTTTTCACTGTATACTAATACATGTAACAATAAATCAAATAAATCAAAACAAATCAAAAGCTGGATTCCATTTCTGCAGACCTTGACTTCAGATGCCATGAATCACAGTATTGTTCAAGTTTTGATGTCCTCGTTTAGGGTTAAGGACATAAGAAATAGGAGCAGGAGTAGGCCATCTAGCCCTTTGAGCCTGCCCCGCCATTCAATAAGATCATGGCTGATCTGAAGTGGATCAGTTCCACTTTCCCGCTTTCTTCCCATAACCCTTAATTCCCCTGTCTATCAGAAACCTATCTACCCGTGACTTAAATATATTTAGTGAGGTAGCCTCCACCACTTCAACGGGCAGAGAATTCCAGAGATTCACCGCCCTTCGAGTGAAGAAGTTCCTCCTCAACTCTGATCTGAACTGCCCCCCCCCTTATTTTGAGGCTGTGCCCTCTAGTCCTGCCATCCTTTCTAAGCAGGAAGAATCTCTCTACCTCTATCCTATCCATCCCCTTCATTATCTTATACGTCTCTATAAGATTCCCCCTCAACCTTCTAAACTCCAACGAGTACAGACCCAGTCTATTTAGTCTCTCTTCATAGGCCAACCCCCTCATCTCCGGCATCAGCCTAGTGAACCTCCTCTGCACACTCTCCAAGGCCGATATATCCTTCCGCAAGTGCGGCGACCAAAACTGCACACAGTACTCCAGCTGCGGCCTCACCAGTACCCTGTACAGTAGCAGCAAGACCTCCCTACTTTTATATTCTATCCCCCTCGCTATAAAGGCCAGCATTCCATTAGCCTTCTTGATCACCTGCTGCACCTGCAGACTGCGATTTTGCGACTCGTGCACAAGGACCCCCAGGTCCCTCTGCACCGTGGCATGTTGCAGCTTTTCGCCTTTTAAATAATAATCCCTCCTACTATTATTTCTGCCAAAGTGGGTAGCCTCACACTTGCTAACATTATACTCCATCTGCCAGGTCCTCGCCCACTCACTCAGCCTATCCAGGTCTCTCTGCAGACTTTCCACACCCTCCATGCAATTTGCTTTTCCACTCATCTTCGTGTCATCAGCAAATTTCGTCACCCTACACTCAGCCCCCTCCTCCAGGTCATCTCTGTAAATGGTAAACAGTTGAAGCCCCAGCACCGATTCCTGCGGCACTCCACTAGTCACCAACCGCCAATCAGAATAGCACCCATTGATGCCAACTCTCTGCTTCCTATTAGACAGCCAATCCTCTATCCACACTAACACCTTACCCCCAACTCCATGCACCCTAACCTTCTGTAGCAACCTTTTGTGAGGCACCTTATCAAACGCCTTCTGGAAATCTAAAAACACATCCACCGGTTCCCCTCTGTCTACCACACAAGTCACATCCTCATAGAAATCCAATAATTTTGTCAAACACGACTTCCCCTTAACGAATCCGTGCTGCGTCTGCTCTATCAAACCATTATTTTCTAGGTGACTCGCTATTTCTTCTTTGATGACGGATTCTAGCATTTTTCCAACTACAGACATTAAACTAACCGGCCTATAATTCCCTGCCTTTTGTCTGCTACCTTTTTTAAACAACGGCACAACATTAGCTGTTTTCCAATCTTCTGGCACTTCCCTAGAGTCTAGCAAATTTTGATAAATAATTACTAAGGCATCCATTATCACCACTGCCATTTCTTTCAGAACCCTGGGATGCATTCCATCTGGTCCTGGGGACTTGTCCACCTTCAGTCCCATTAGTCTATCAAGCACTACCTCTCTAGTGATAGAAATCGCATTCAGGCCCTCAACTCCTACCATCCTTCTATCTTTAATATTCGGCAAACTATTCGTGTTCTCCTCCGTGAAGACCGAGGCAAAAAACTTATTTAAAGCCTCAGCCATTTCCTCATCGCCCACCACTAAATCCCCCCTCTCATCCTCCAAGGGTCCAACATTCACTCTAGCCAGCCTCCTCTTCTTTATATATTTGTAAAAACTTTTACTGTCATTTTTTATATTTAGTGCTAGTTTAGCTTCATACTCTTTCTTTCCTTTCTTTATCACCTTCTTAGTCATTCTTTGGGAAAGAGTTAAAAATCAACAATCTTCTAATCGCCCACTATTTTTAGCCACTCTGAACGCATCAGCTTTTAATTTAATACTCTCCTTCATTTCCTTCGATAACTACGGCTGGTTATCCCTTCTCCTACAGTCCTTCTTTACCATTAGAATATATTTCTGTTGAGTACCGAAAAAGATCTTCTTAAAAATCCTCCACTGGTTGGTAGGATGGCTGAGGAACAATCTGCGCCCCCAATCTACATTTGCCAATTCCGGTCTCATCCTATCATACTCTCCTCTGTTCAAACAGAGGACACAGGTTCGGGACCCTACTTTCTCATCCTCCACCTGTATCAGAAATTCAACCATACTATGATCACTCGTCCCAAGAGGATCCCTCACAAGAAGACCCTAATTCTACCTGCCTCGTTACACAACACCAGATCTAAGATAGCTCGCTCCCTTGTAAGTTCCGTCACATACTGTTCAAGGAAACTATTCCGGCAGCATTCCAAGAACTCTTCCTCAAGCCCACCGCGTCTGACTTGGGTCATCCAATCAATATGCAGATTAAAATCCCCCATAATTATCGCCGTTCCAAGGTGCCGAAGTTGGGAACTGGAGTTACCAGGCAGATGGCATTGAATTTTCAGGAGATAATTCTTGGAAAATTATTTGTGTACAGTTGAATAGAGCTGGATTTGATTTTGATTTGCTTTATTATTGTCACATATATTAGTATACAGTGAAAAGTATTGTTTCTCGCATGTTATACAGATAGAGCATACTGTTCATAGAGAAGGAAGTGAGAGAATGCAGAATGTAGTGTTACAGTCATAGCTAGGGTGTAGAGAAGGATCAACTTAATGCAAGGTAGGTCCATTCAAACGTCTGACAGCAGCAGGGAAGAAGCTGTCCTTGATTCGGTTGGCATCGGTTGGGCTTTCCTTGAACAGAGTTGACGGAACCTACGAGGGAGCGAGCTATCTTAGATCTGGTGTTGTGTAACGAGGTAGGTAGAATTAGGGATCTCATTGTGAGGGATCCTCTTGAGACGAGCGATCATTGTATGGTTGAGTTTTTGATGCAGGTGGAGAATGAGAAAGTAGGGTCCCGAACCTGTATCCTCTGTTTGAACAGAGGGGAGTACGGTAGGATGAGAGAGGAATTGGCAAATGTAGATTGGGGGGGGGGCGCAGATTGGTTGGTAGAATGGCTGAGGAACAGTGGAGGATTTTTAAGGAGATCTTTTTTGGTGCTCAGCAGAAATATATTCCGATGGTGAAGAAGGAATGTAGGAGAAGGGATAACCAGCTGTGGTTATCGAAGGAAATGAAGGAGAGTATTAAATTAAAAGCTGATGCGTTCAGAGTGGCTAAAAGTAGCGGGCGATTAGAAGATCGGGAAAAATTTAAAAATCAACAAAGAATGACTAAGAAGGTGATAAAGAAAGGAAAGATAGACTACAAAGCTAAACTAGCACTAAATATAAAAAAGGACAGTAAAAGTATTTACAAATATATAAAGAGGAGGAGGCTGGCTAGAGTGAATGTTGGACCCTTAGAGGATGAGAGGGGGGATTTAGCGGTGGGAGATGAGGAAATGGCTGAGGCCTTAAATACGTTTTTTGCCTCGGTCTTCACGGAGGAGGACACAAATAGTTTGCTGGATCTTAAAGATAGAAGGATGGTAGGAGTTGAGGGCCTGAATGCAATTACTGTCACTAGAGGTAGTGTTTGATCGACTAATGGGACTGAAGGTGGACAAGTCCCCAGGACTGGATGGAATGCATCCCAGGGTTCTGAAGGAAATGGCAGAGGTGATAATGGATGCCTTAGTAATTATTTACGAAAATTCGCTAGACTCCGGGGAAGTGCGGGAAGATTGGAAAGCGGCTAATGTTACGCCGCTGTTTAAAAAAGGTAGCAGACAAAAGGCAGGGAATTATAGGCCGGTTAGTTTAACGTCTGTAGTTGGAAAAATGCTTGAATCCGTCATTAAAGAAGAAATAGTGAGGCACCTAGAAAAGAATGGTTTGATAGAGCAGACGCAGCACGGATTCGTTAAGGGGAAGTCGTGTTTGACAAATTTATTGGATTTCTATGAGGATGTGACTTGTGCGGTAGACAGAGGGGAACTGGTAGATGTGTTTTTAGATTTTCAAAAGACATTTGATAAGGTGCCTCACAAAAGGTTGCTACAGAAGGTTAGGGTGCATGGAGTTGGGGGTAAGGTGTTAGCGTGGATAGAGGATTGGTTGTCTAATAGGAAGCAGAGAGTTGGTATCAATGGGTGCTATTCTGATTGGCGGTTGGTGACTAGTGGAGTGCCGCAGGGATCGGTGCTGGGTCCTCAGCTATTTACCATTTATATAGACGATCTGGAGGAGGGGCTAAGTGTAGGGTGACAAAATTTGCTGATGACATGAAGATGAGTGGAAAAGCAAATTGTGTGGAGGGTGTGGAAAGTCTGCAGAGGGATCTGGATAGGCTAAGTGAGTGGGCGAGGACCTGGCAGATGGAGTATAATGTTAGCAAGTGTGAGGTTATCCACTTTGGCAGAAATAATAGTAGGAGGGATTACTATTTAAAGGGTGAAAAGCTGCAGCATGCTACAGTGCAGAGGGACCTGGGGGTCCTTGTGCATGAGTCACAAAAACCCAGTCTGCAGGTGCAGCAGGTGATCAAGAAGGCTAATGGAATGCTGGCCTTTATAGCGAGGGGGATAGAATATAAAAGTAGGGAGGTCTTGCTGCAACTGTACAGAGTACTAGTGAGGCTGCAGCTGGAGTACTGTGTGCAGTTTTGGTCGCCGCACTTGTGGAAGGATATATCGGCCTTGGAGAGTGTGCAGAGGAGGTTCACTAGGCTGATACCGGAGATGAGGGGGTTGGCCTATGAAGAGAGACTAAATAGACTGGGTCTGTACTCGTTGGAGTTTAGAAGGTTGAGGGGGGATCTTATAGCGACGTATAAGATAATGAAAGGGATGGATAGGATTGAGGTAGAGAGATTCTTCCCGCTTAGAAAGGATAGCAGGACTAGAGGTCACAGCCTCAAGATAAGAGGGGGGGCAGTTTAGATCAGAGTTGAGGAGGAACTTCTTCACTTGAAGGGTGGTGAATCTCTGGAATTCTCTGCCCGTTGAAGTGGTGGAGGCTACTCGCTAAATATATTTAAGTCACGGGTAGATAGGTTTTTGATAGACAAGGGAATTAAGGGTTATGGGGAGAGAGCGGGAAAGTGGAACTGATCCACTTCAGATCAGCCATGATCTTATTGAATGGCGGGGCAGGCTCAAAGGCCTGATGACATGAAGATGAGTGGAAAAACAAATAGTGTGGAGGGTGTGGAAAGTCTGCAGAGGGATCTGGATAGGCTAAGTGAGTGGGCGAGGACCTGGCAGATGGAGTATAATGTTAGCAAGTGTGAGGTTATCCACTTTGGCAGAAATAATAGTAGGAGGGATTACTATTTAAAGGGTGAAAAGCTGCAGCATGCTACAGTGCAGATGGCCTACTCCTGCTCCTATTTCTTATGTTCTTTTGTATCATTTTCCGGAAGAAGGTGGAAGATACAATATCCGGGTTGTGTGGGGTCCTTAATTGTGCTGGCTGCTTTGCAGAGGCAGCATGAAGTGTAGACAGAGTCAATGGATGGGAGGCTGGTTTGCGTGATTGGGCTACATTCACAACCTTTTGTAGTTTCTTGCGGCCTTGGGCAGAGCAGGAACCACACCAAGCTGTGATATAACCAGAAAGAAGGCTTTCTATGGTGCATTTATAGATGGTGAGAGTCGTAGCTGACATGCCAAACTTCCTTAGTCTTCTGAGAAAGTAGTGGTGTTGGTGGGCTTTCTTAACTATAATGTTGTTGGGATCCGGACACCTAAAAACTTGAAACTCTTGGCCCTTTCTACTTCATCCCCGTTGATGTAGATAGGGGCATGTTCTCCTCTGAAGTTGATGACAATCTCCTTTGTTTTGTTGATATTGAGGAAGAGGTTATTGTCGCCACACCGGTTCACCAGATTCTCTATCTCATTCCTGACTCTGTCTCATCATTGTTTGAGTTCCGACCCATGAGGCAGTGGTATCAGCAAACTTGAAAATTGAGTTGAAAGAGAATTTGGCCACATAGTCATAAGTGTATAAGGAGTATGTAGGGAGCTGAGAACGCAGCCTGTGGGACATCAGTGTTGAGGATGATTGTGCAGAATGGTGTTGTTGCCTATCCTCACTGATTGTGATCTGCGAGAAGTTCAGGATCCAGTTGCAGAGGGAGGTGCCGAGGCTCAGGCCATGGAGTTTGGAGATAAGTTTCTTAGGAATAATGGTGTTGAAGTGAAGCTGTAGTCAATAAATAGGAGTCTGACGTAGATGTCTTTGTTATCTAGGTGTTCCAGAGTTGAGTGCAGGACCAGGGAGATGGACCTGTTGTGACAATATGGACACATGGATCCATGCAGTCCGGGAGGCTGGAGCCAGTACTGAGCCTTGGGAAAGTCCAATTATTTGTCTTTTCTATTTGCTTTTTGCCTGTTCAAAGCGAACTCTGAGCCTTTGATTGTTTAACAGTGTTTTGATGGTTTTGAGCAGGGTGGGGGAGGGGGTGGCGCTCGGCAACTACAGGAGGAGGCTGTGTGCTAGTGTTGTATGTGGCTGTGAGTTCATGAAATACAGCAGCTGTCTTCAAGTTTTCCTGAAAGCTGTTTTAAATGTAGGTGGTAAGGGCCAGCACCTGTACTGCAGTCTTGGGGAAAGCAGTTTGGTCGACATCAAGGACTTCTTCTACGACTGGGGATATGTGCTGAAGTATAAGGCATTCAAGGATTTTGTGTGGGACCAACATGAGATTGGAAACAGCTAGCTGCAAGAATGGGGACTAAAGAGGTTTTGGTCTGCAAAATGGGAAATAATTGCTGAAGCACAAACCTACCAGATGCTACAGCATTCTTACCAGTAGTTAGAATCAACAATGTTATAAAACAGACAGACTGGGGGCATCTTTACTAAAAAATGTGGCTTTTATTATATTTCTTTGTAGATAGGGAGATGATGAAGTTTTTTGCACATTATTTTATTTATCCACACACTGCTCAAGTTTCACCTACCCACACAACATATCTTGATCAAAGAAATAACAGGTAAATGATTTCATCTCTCCATGATTTTCTTCAGAGGGTGTGCCAACCTGTTGCAACGGTAGACAAACTGTAGTGGATCCATGCAGTCCGGGAGAAGTTAACAATTGGTTTTCCTTCCCTGGCACCCAGCCCTAATTGCTGTTTCCATTAACTTTTGAATCAAGATCAGAAACTCAGGTTGTGAAGATTCAAGGTCCCAACTATGCTACCATTTCAGTTTTAATAGATAAGGGATGAATGACTAACTCTTCAGTTCTAGCACAGCTAGATTTCAAAACTTAAAATGATGTGATTTAAAAAATTGGAGTATCAGGTTTTACATTTCATATAAATTTGTAATGATGGTCAAAGAATAGTTCCTTTTCAATAGGTGTGTGGAAGGGTGGCCAGCATAGGGATATAGATCAATCATATGTGTATTCACTTATCACATATCACGTGTAAGTAATTTTAAAAGGATCAGTCTGGAATATATAAGTCAATAGAAATATTTGAAGTTGAACACTAGGATCTAGCAACAATTATTTCAAATACTGGCAGTATTTAAATAAAAGCACCAAAACTGATTAATTTATCTAAAATATTCCAGACCAGTGTCTAAATGGTGATTACCTGATGCTTAAGAAAGCCAGGTGACAACTTAAACAACTATATCATTTGCCACAAAACACATGTATAAGCAGTCATTCTTCAATGATACCATGCTTTTATCTAAAGGGCTGCAATCCATATATTTGTCAAGCAATATTACCTCACTTTGTTCCACTTTTCTTGAAAGAGTGCCATTGACATAAAACGTGTGGTCCCTATCAACGGAATTCTCTAATACAATAGAGGCTACCTTTGAAATTCCAGGGAGAATGCAAATGTCTAGGTTTGTGGGTTTTGAAAGCTGCTACTGGATTAGGTGTCACCTACTAAACTTGTGGAGCTAGTTCTGCAAAAGGAAGAAATTGTTTTAGTAGTATAATTTAGTACAGTGGAACATGGCAGAAAACAGTTACAGCAGTCTTCTGCAGCTGGCACATGAAGATTACAGTATTGCACGTGATTTTGCAATTTTCTCTCAGCGTGATTAAATAAGTTACCAATACAAATTAAATGCACCACAAATGTTAATACCAGTCCCAAATTTTGAGGTTGATATTTTTGGCATAACAATTAGTGCAATTTAGGGGCTAATATTAAATATCAGGAGACAAATTCAATAATCAGAGCCCCATAGAAACATAAAAAATAGGAGTTGGAATAGGATGCTTGATCTCTCAAGTCTGCTGCACCATTCGAATAATCATGGCCATCCTCTAACTTAACACCATACTCCCACTCTCTCCCATATTGCTTGGCTTTATTAGTGATTAGAAATCTATCAATTTCCTTCTTAAAAATATTCAGTGACTTGGCCTCCACTGTCTTCTGTATAGAGAATTCTACAGGTTCACCACCCTAAGTGAAGAAAAATTTGTCAACTACATACAATGGAAATTGAGGCCTTTGGTTTCCTACTGAAAAGTACAACCTCATGAAATATGCTTTAAGATATATGAATTCACTTTGAATAATCATACTTTTAAAAAATTAAGGCAGATAATAAACTATATATTCACATGAAGAGGAAAGACAGCTTGAAGGAACCCAAGGCAGCACAGTAGCACAGTGGTTAGCACTGCTGCTTCACAGCTCCATGGCCTGACTTTGATTCTCGGCTCGGGTCACTGTCTGTGTGGAGTCTGCACATTCTCCTCGTGTCTGTGTGGGTTTCCTCCCATAGTGCAAAGATGTGTGGGTTAGGTTGATTGGCCATGCTAAAATTGCCCCTTAGTGTCCTGAGATGCATAGGTTAGAGGGATTAGCGGGTAAATATGCAGGGATATGGGGGTAGGACCTGGTGGGATTGTGGTTGGTGCAGACTTGATGGGCTGAAGGCCTCTTTCTGCACTGTAGGGTTCTATGATTCTATGAAAAGTTGGATATTCAACAATTTATTACTCTTCGCATTTAGGGTTGATTTAGAGAGTTTGTGCCGCTGGCATGTAGTCTATCTGCTGAGAGTACAATTTCAGGGGCACAGCCCTCACAATTTTTAAAATCAGTAGAACATTAAAGGTATGGTGCCCTGATTTCCTAAATAAGCTCTTGGTAGGCAAAGTTCTGTAGTGAGATGGGCCTAGAATCAACACTGTCAGCAGTACTTCAGTCCCACTTGGGATCTCTCCACATTTGTTAAGTTAACAATGAGATTGCAGTCCTTTACCTATCAATACCGATATACATTTTGTTCCATCACAAATAATAATGGAGCATCTTCATTACTCATAACAAAAGCATCTGTATTGTATATTGCTCTTATGTTTCATATGAAGCTTAATTAAACATTTAGGATTTCATTCGACAAAAAAGCATAATTTGTTGAAATAAAATTGAATCATAGCTTGCATTACATGGATTATATCACACACTGAATTGCTCTACATTAAAGCAAGATACAGCAATAGAGAAAGATGTTAACATAAATATTATCACGCATGTAGGATATAGGTTTAAAAGCAAATGCGAATTGATAGTTTGCGGCTTTTTGTCACCAAATTGTTGTTTACATTCTTAGAATGTGGCCAATATTGGCATAACCATAATTATTGCCCATCTGTCACTGGATTCAGGAGGCCATCTGGTTCACAGCAATTATTTGTACAATCGGCTGGCCTTTTAGATCCCTACAGAAGGAATTAAGCATCAAACATATATCGTGAAAGTGGATGTGTGTGCAAACTAAACTGGGTGAGGGAAGCATTAGTAAACCATTTGGATTTTTATGTGAATTTGACAGCTTTCGTGATTTTTTTCTAGTAGTATCCTATAATAAACAGACTTATTGAATTGAACTGCTATAGTGAGATTTGAACTAATGATCTTTTCGTTGATAATTCAGGATCTGAATCATAATGCATTTGCTTGCTTTGCAATTGTTAGCCTGGCAAAGAATAGCTTGAATAGTGGTTGTCTGTTCACAGGTAGCACACAATATTATTTTTTGCCTGCTGCTGCAGAAGAAAGCGTGAATGTTTTCCTCTAATAGGGAAAAAAATCCAACATGGGCATGCGTGAAAAGCTAAGGATCTGAGGACTGGCTGCAATACAACAATTATTAACTGAGAAGCATTCACTGTGAATATAAAGGTAACAGTGAATTGAATCACATTGCTGTTGAATTGTAGTGAATGATTCTGCAGCATTGGCAGGGAATGGGGACAGATTAGGACTTCTCTCTCCTTGTCTGAGTACTAAAAATATACAACCAGACAGAACTGTTCAATCAAAAATGCTCATTTAAGGGAAATTTAACACATACCACCACCGTAAGCAGCATTGCAAAACATATTTGTCAATAATCACTATTTTCCCGGTGCAATTTGAAAACTGCTGGCTACGAATTAAATGAAGCACCCATTCATCCCATCTTAAACCATTCTAAATCTATTGCCCACAAAAAGACGTTGAAGCCAAATGATAATTTGAAGAATAATCTATTTCTCAATTTTCTTTTCATAGTTTCTCTGCTTTTTAACCTCTTTGCTTTCAAGCCTAATCCATCATCAATCTTATAATGGAAGGAATATATGGCTGTCCAAGAGTATCCCATTTCAGGACTTCAGCAAGCACAAAAATCAAGGCTGACACTCCAGATGAGTGCTGCACTACCAGAGCTGCCTTCTTTCAGATGAATGTTAAACCAAGGCCCCATCTGCCCTCTCACATGGACATAAAAGATCCCATGGTATTATTTTGAAGAGGGAGTTACCCATTGACTGATCCAACATTTGTCCTTTGATCAACATCACAAAAACAGATTATCTTGGTAGTAGTAGAGGCGGATACAATTTTGTCTTTTAAAAAGCACTTAAGACAGTTCCATGGGTAAGATTGGTATAGAGGGATATGGGCCAAACATGGGCAATTGGGATTAGCATAATGGTAAAAACTGGGCAACATGGCCAAGTTGGGCCGTAGGGCCCGTTTCCATGCTGTAAACCTCTGACTCAATGCTGTTTGTGGGAGTTTGCCATTTCCAATTTGGTTGCCACATCTACCTTGCAACAGTGATTAGTGATTACATTTTTAAAATACCTAAATGGCTGTTTGTGGATATCCTGTGGTCACGAAAGGCATTATTATAAATGCAAGTCTTTCTTTCTTACCACTTTTCATTTCCTTTGAGAAAGTAACTAGTCTTCATGTGGTTAAGAATAGGCATTTTACTGCTCAAAGCATCAAAAAAGTGATTTGAGTAGTGTGGCATTGTATGGAAAATTGCCAAGAAAATCCCATTCTTACTTTTGAACTTATTACTGTGCAAAGCCACCATTATGGCAGATTCAAAAAGAATGGGCCACTGCCTGCCAGATCTGATTATCACAATACCTAAAAGATTGGACAGTCATGTGCAAGAGGTGCTTAGGGGCAAGGGGACAAGACCATGAAAAGGCAAGCATGATAATTTTAGATCTGAGGCATTGGGGAACAGAAGCTAATGTAGCTGAACAAGTATAAGCACGAGAATGGGAGGGACATGATGTGGGATATATACAGCACGGTAGCACAGTGGGTAGCACTGCTGTTTTACAGCGCCAGGAACCCAGGATTGATTCCCGGCTTAGGTCGCTGTGTGGAGTTTGCACGTTCTCCCCGTGTCTGCATGTGTTTCCTCCAGGTGCTCCAATTTCCTCCCATATTCTGAAAGACATACTGATTAGATGCATTGACCCGAACAGGCACTGGACTGTGGCGACTAGGGAAATTTCACAGTAACTTCATTGCAGTGTTAATATAAGCTTTATTTGAGACCAAAATAAACTTTATATATGGGAAGTAGAGGTTGGATGGGCTAAACTTTGAGGATTAAAAGATAGGAGGTAAGCCAGCAACACAGAAGGGTTATATGGACTTGAAAAGTTAACTCTGTTTCTCTCTCTACAGGTACTTCCAGACCTGCTGTGCTCATTCAGCATTTTCTGTTTTTATTTCAGATTCCTACTATTTGCAGTATTTTGCTTTTATTGGAATAGCACATCTGGAGGTGACAAAGGTATCAGTAAGGATTCAGTGGCAGAAATCTGAGGAAGGTGTATAGATAGGAGTTATGGAGTTCAAACCAAGCAGTTTTTGTAATGGATGGGATGTGGGATTGGAAACTTAGCTCTGGGTCAAACACTCTGGTTCCTTAACACATAAGTGAATGGTACTGGAGGGAATTGGTTATAAATTTGACGAACATTTTCATAGTGGGAAGGGCAGAGGGCGGTGAGTGTCTGGAATGAGATGCCAGAGGTAGTAGTAGAGGCGGGTTCAATTTTGTCATTTAAAAAATGTTTAGACAAAGCTGGGTAAGATGGGTATGGAGGGATATCGGCCGCACTTGGAATATAGCGTTCAATTCTGGTTGCCACACTGCCAGAAGGATGTGGAGGCTTTGGAGAGGGTACAGAAAAGATTTACCAGGATGTTGCCTGGAAGGGAGGGCATTAACTATGAGGAGAGGTTGGAGAAACTTGGATTGTTCTCACTGGAACGACGGAGGGGGAGGGGGGATCTGATAGAAGTCTACAAGATTATGAGGGAAGTGGAAAGAGTGGATAGTCAGAAGCTTTTTTCCCAGGGTGGAAGAGTCAATTACAAAGGCGGGTATAGGTTAGATGGTTTATATGGGTAAGAGGGGTATAGAGGGATATGGGCCAAATGCAGGCAATTGGGACTAGCTTAGGAGTTTAAAAAAGGGGCGGCATGGACAAGTTGGGCTGAAGGGCCTGTTTCTGTGCTGGAAATCTCTTTGACTCTCTATGACATTTAAGTATTAGCTGCGAATAACTTTTTTCCTTTCAGTACAGCCTGAATGACAGCATCTTCCTCAACTATTTTGTTCATGTGGTATTACTTCCAAGATCTTTATGAATAATAGCTTCCTATAAATTGAACAAGTCTGGGGAACTGTTCCTCAGGCATTCAGCTTTGAGTTGCACTATAATACTACAATGAAATAGTAATTACTGATAAGACAGAAGAGCCATCCATTCAGAATTAGCAATCAGGTATCTTTGGAACCTTGCTGGATAATAGTGTTGGGTCATAGTTAAATAAATGGATTAGAAATGCTTTTGAACGGTTGCACAGTATTCTCTGTGAGGAGAATTTTGACACTATGTAAGCCATTGGCTCATTTACTCAACAGTTTGACATCTACTTGGATTAGAAGATGGCTCACACAGCTTCATTATTTCAAACAAATGGAACCCAAGAAATTTAGGTCCGTGTTTCAAAATTTGGAAGTAGGGGGATTGCTATAAAGCGTAATACAAGATATAACACATGATTATTTGTAGAATTCTGCACAGCCCACATTCCTTCAGTAAACTTAAGTTAATTGAGGGAATGACCAGAATAGTGAATAAAGATATTACACACTTTGACATCCAAAAAGTATCTGATTAAGTGCTGTACTAGATATACAGTTACTATAAACAAGTTAGATCTCATAGCATTATAGAGTAGTTATATTAGACAGGCAGCTGGTTCACAATGATGCAGAGTTTTGCTATTAATGGAAGTGAATATAATTGGGGCCTAGAAGTAGGTTTTATAGAATAAAGAAAAGTAAGCACAGGAACAGACGTTTCGACACTCCAAACCTGTGCTGATCATGACACCCTAACTAAAAAAAACTTCTGCCCTTATTCAGTCCATATCCCTTTATGCCTTCCCTATTCATGTACTCTCTTAAATGTTGCTAATGTGCCTGCTTGCACCACCTCCTCTGGCAGTGTGTTCCAGGCACCCACCCACTCTGTATGAAACTTTTCCCCTCTCACCTTGAACTTGTGCCCCTTGTAATTGAGACATCCACCCTAGGAAAAAGATTCTGACTTTTCACCCTACCTATGCCTCTTAAAATTTTGTAGACCTCTGCCAGGTCTCCCTTCAGCCTCCGTTTTTCCAATCCTAGTTTATTCAACCTCCCCTCACAGTCAACACCCTCGAGACCAGGCAACATCCTGATGAATCACCTTTGCACTCTCTCTAAAGCTTCCATGTCCTTCTGGTAGTGTGGTGACCAGAACAGCATGCAATACTCCAGATGTAGCCTAGCCAAGGTTTTATGCAGCTGCAACATAATTTCCCAACTCTTGTACTCAATGCCCCAGCTGATGAAGGCAAGCATGCTCCATGCCTTATAGGATTTTATTTTGGGTTTTGCTCTTCATTAATTTAATTTATGATCTTAATGAGGGCCTATACCAAACTGTTAATGAATTAATAGATAATACACAATTGCACACTGCATTTAATTTAGAATAAATTGATAGATTGCAGTCTAACATTGTGACAATTACCACATTCACCTAATTGATCAATGTGATTAAAGGCAGTATCATGTACTTGGGATCAGGAAAATTCCTGAATGTTTATACTGTACAGAAATACCATTTAAAGGCAACATATTTGAGGAATTAGAGAGATATTTCCATTGAAACTTCTCAAATTGGCTGCAGGTTTTTTTTTTCTTTGGTTTTTGACCTCAAACAGTAGATAATTTTGATACAACGTGGAATGAACAATGTGCATAGCTTATTCGCTAACCAGATGATGCAGGCTTGATGAGTCTGACAGGTTTTCAGTTTGTTCTTACAGCCTACATTATCTTCATTCCACTCATAACTTCCTTTTACCAAAGTATGTATTATCAACACCATGTTGCCTCGTCATGAGCCTCAAAAATGCTACCGTTTCCTTTATAAACTCCCCTCCAATGTTCTCCTTTTTTCTTCTAAAGAGATTCTCTTCCATAATGACCAGCAACCATCAGGTGTTTCAACTAATTGACATATGACCATTTATAGAGAAATTTGGCAGCATAATGGGGAATCCAATCATCCAATATCTTATCAAATGCATTTTCCAGGAATTATCACTGGATAAAAACCACAAACAGGGACCTTTACAGAAAAGGAGCAGTCTCAGCTGGAGTGGAGTGAGTGGATTTGAGGAAAGCCTAGTTGAAGAGTATGGTGGAAAGAAAGGTAGAAGTGTGAGGATAAAAAGCAAAATACTGCAAATGCTGGAAATCTGAAATAATATCAGAAAATGCTGGATAAATTTAGTAGGCCTGGCAGAATCTGTGGCAAGAGAAACATACTTAATGTTTCAAGTCCAATATGACCCTTCTACAGAACTTCTGCACACACACAGTATTATCAGTGATGTTGTCAATTAAGTCTGCTGAATCAGAGAACGACAACATAGGAAATATTGTAATATATCAAAATCTTGCATAAGTTTCATACAAGCTGCTGCTACACATTTCTAAATTATACTTTTGCCATCCACACTCAAAATAAAACATTATATTAGAATTGAAGAGGTAAGGAATTTACAAATCAAAAATAAGGAATGTAATTAACATGGATAAACTTCTAAGGATTCATGAAAATAACTATATCCAGTCTGGAGAACTCACCAATAATAACAATTAAACATATGACAAATGGACTGCATCACTCAAATGATTTTTTGAAAATAAACATCTCATTTTTTCCTCAGTAACTGCAAATTCTCATTTCAAGATAAAATTTTAAACAAAATATTTTAAATGCAACGCTTTACAATTATACGATTCAGTTTACCTTTTGTTTCCTTTAATACCTTCTTCTAAGTTTTCACTTCAAACTTTCAACTGAAGTTTCAAAAGCCTGAGTTTTGACTGGATATTGCTCCCAGGACTGCTACAGTTATTAACCACATCTGTGCATTCTGAACATGTGCACCTTATAGAATTTCTAAGTATGCATCTGAGATTAACTGTACCTCCTCCCATTCTGTTAGAATTTGAGAGACTCCCTGACTTATCCAAAAGACTTTGAAACAAACTGGAGATTAAATTCTCAAAACTTTATTTCACATAAGATCATGGTCAAACTATTAACAATAGCTGCTTTTCTATTCTGAACTGTTTACTGACACACATGATTAACAGCACCTGTAGTCTCTTCGTTTTCATTTAGAAAATGAAATGAGAAACAGCTGAAACTAGTCACAGCATAGGTTATGGACTCCAACAACAACTCCTCAGTAATATTGCAGACATGTGCTTCAGAACCAGCTACGTCCCAAACTAAATTGTTTCAACACAGCTAAAACACTGCCATCTATCCAACAATGTGGAAATCATCCAGCATGTCCTGGATCAATTATGCCGGAAAAGTCCAAGCTGATCAATTTTGACATCCTACACCCAATGAGTAAAGTAATGGTAGGAGCCATCAACAGTGCTAGAATGACAACAGCTCAGGGATGCTCAGTTTGAGTTCTATCCAAATAAATCTACTCCTGACCTCATTATAGCTTTGGTCCAAATTTGGACACAAAAGCTGAATTCCAGTGTGATGGAGATTTGACACCAAGCAACATTTAACAGTTTGGCACCGAGGAACCCAAGTAAAACTGAAGTCAGTGGTGATAATCAGAGAGCTTTACATTACATCATTTCTGCACCGGCCATGAAGCACCTATCTATTCTATCCCCATTTTCCAGCGCTTGGTCCATAGCCTTGTAAGTTATAAGACCATAACATACAGGAGCAGAATTTGGCCAGTTGGCCCATCGCGTCTGCTCCACCATTCAATCATTGGTGGTAAGTTTCTCAACTTCATTTTCCTACCTTTTCCCCATAACCTTCGATCCCTTTACCAATTAAGAACCTATCCATCTCTTTTTTAAATATACTCAATGACCAGGCCCCCACAACCTTCTGTTGCAATGAATTCCATACATTCACAACCCTCTGGCTGAAGAAAGTCCTCCTCATCTTGGTTCTAAGGCTGTGCTCTCGGATCCTAGTCTCACCTACTAATGGAAACAACTTCCCCACATCCACCCTATCCAGGCCTTTCAATATTCTATAGGTTTCAAGGAAATCCACCCTCATCGAAGTACTGACCCAGAGTCCGCAAACACTCCTCAAACATCAAGCTTTTAAACCTGGGATCATTCTCATGAACTTCCTCTGAACCTTCTCCAGGGCCAGCACATCCTTCCTTAGATACGGGGCCCAAAATTGCTCACAATATTCCAAATATGGTCTGACCAGAGCCTTATAAAGCCTCAGCAGTACATCCCTGCTTTTGTATTCTAGTCCTCTTGAACTGAATGCTAATGTTGCATTTGTCTTCCTAACTACCAATTCAACCTGCAAGTTAACCTTAAGAGAATCCCAAACTAAGATTCCCAAGTCCCTCTGAGCTTCCGATTTCTGAATTCCCTCCGCTTTTAGAAAATAGTCTGCACTTCTATATTTCCTACCAAAATGCATAACCTCACACTCTCCCATGTTATATTCCATCTGCCACTTCTTTTCCTACTCTCCTAACCTGTCCAAGTCCTTTTGCAGTCTCCCCACTTCCTCAATACTACCTGTCTCTCCACCTATCTTTGTATCATCTGCAAGCGTAGCCACAATGCCCTCAACTCTTTCACCTAGATCATTGGTGTATAGAGTGAAAAGTTGTGGTCCCAACATTGACCCCTGCGAATTCTGTTAGTCAATGGCTACCATCCTGAAAAAGACCCTTTATCCCCACTCTCTGCCCTCTGTCAGTCAGCCAATCTTAAATTCATGCTAATACCTTGCCTCTAACACCATGGGCACTTATCTTACTCAGCAGTTTCTTGGGTGGCATCTTGTCAAAGACCTTCTGGAAATCCAAGTAGATAACATCCGCTGGCTCTCCTTTCTGTAACCTGCCTGTTACCTTCTCAAAGGATTTTAATACATTTGTCAGGTATGACCTCCTCTTGATGAAACCATGTTGACTTCACCTTATTTTACCATGCACTCCCAAACATGCTGGAATTCTATCCTTAATAATGGACTCTAAAATCTTAGCAACGACTGAGGTTAGGCTAATCAGCCTGTAGTTTCCTGTTTTTTGTACAAGGGTATTATATTAGCGATTTTCCAGTCCTCTTGGACCCTCCCTGACTCCAGTGATTCCTGAAAGATCACAACTAATGCCTCTACTCTCTCTTCAGCTATCTCTTTCAAAACTCTGTCCACTCTTGCCTCTCTCTTACCCTTTATATATCTAAAAAAAACTCTTGCATTCTTCTTTTATATTACTTGTGCCATGGTGTTTCAAATGTTCATTTAAATGCGTAATGATTCAGCTCTTCTACTGCCCTTTCAGGGAGTGAGTTCCAGTTCCCGCAACCCTCTGAATGAAGAATATTTTCCACAGATTCTCTCTAAATCTTCTGCCCTTTATCTTAAATCTGTACCTCCTGTTTATTGACCCATCTGCTGAGGGGAAAAGATTCTTCCTATATACCCCATCTATGTCCCTCATAATTTTGTACATCTCATTCAGGTACCCCCTCAGCCTTCTCTGTTCTAAGGAGAACAACCCCAATTGGGGCAATCCCTTCAGCAGCTGATGTCAAACCTGGCAGTAAAGAAGGGGGTGATTGTTGGGGGCCAATCATCCCAGCCCCAAATCGCTGCTCCAGGAGTTCCACAAGGCAGCATGCACTAGTTTAATGGCCACTATTACTGCGGTTACCTTTTAATTTGAGATTTAATCACTGAATTTAAATTCCACCAGCTGCTGTAGTGGGATTTGAACTTGGGCCTCCGGTGCATTAATCCAGAACTCTTGGTCTAACAAATCTACCACTATGCTATTGTCCCTAGTAGACTGGACCTGCAAACAGCAAGATCTGGACAATATTCAGGCTGGACTGATAAGTGGCTAATAACATTTGTGCTGGCAAGTGTCAAGCAAGAGCAATTGCCAACAAGAAAGAATCTAAAGATCTCTCCTTGGCTTTCAGCAACATTACCATTGCGAATATCCTGAAATCTAACTGAACCAGCCGTATCAATACTATGACTGCAAAATCAGGACAAAGATTGGGGATTTTGCAGCAAGTAATTCACCCAACTCCCCAAAACCTATCTACAAGGCACAAGTCAGGAGTGTGATGAAATTTGATTTGATTCGTCACGTATTATAACATACACTGAAAAATATTGTTTCTTGGCACTACACAGACAAGATGTGGAGATGCTGGCGTTGGACTAGGGTAAACACACAGACAAAACATATCGTAAAGAGAAGAAATGGTGCAGTATTAATGTTACAGTCATAGCTAGGGTTTAGAGAAAGATCAGCTTACTATGAGGTAGGTCCATTCAAAAGTCTGATTGCAGCAGGAAAGAAACTGTTCTTGAGTCAGTTGGAACGTGACCTCAGACTTCTGTATCTATTTTCTGATGGAAGAAAGTATATGCAGCGTGCGTGGAGTCCTTGATTATGCTGGCTGCTTTTCTGAGGCAGCAGGAAGTGTAGACAGAATCAATAAATGGGAAGTTGGTTTGCGTGATAGACTGGCCTTCATTCACAATCCTTTGTAGTTTCTTGCGGTGTTTGACAATGCAGGAACCATATCAAGCTGTGATATAACCAGAAAGAATGTTTTCTACACTGTGTCTGTAAAAATTGGTGGGAGTTGTAGCAGACATGCCAAATTTCTTCGCATCCTGAAAATGTAGAAGCATTGGTGGGCTTTCTTAACTATAGGACCGTCATGGAGGGGCCAAGACAGCTGTTGGTGATTTGGATACTTAGAAATCTGAAGCTCTCGACCATTTCCACTTCATCCCCATTGATGTAGACAGGGGCATGTTCTCCACTACACTTTCTGAAGTCGATAACTACTTCCTTCATTTTGTTGACATAGCCGGAGAGATCATTGTTGTCGCACTATTGCGCCAGATTCTCTACCTCTTTCCTGTGCTCCGTCTCATCATCATTTGAGATCCGCCCCACTATGGTGGGTCATTAGCAAACTTGAAAATCGCGTTCAAGGGGAATTTGGCCACACAGTCATAGGCATATAAGGAATATAGTAAGGGGTTGAGAACACAACCTTGTGGGGCACCGATGTTGAGGATGATCATGGAGGTGTTGTTGTTGCCCATCCTTGCAACCTGTGAGTCAGGAAGTCTAGGATCCTGTCGCAGAGGGAGGAACCAACCCCACTCCATGGAGTTTGGAGATAAGTTTTGTAGGTATAATGGGTGTTGAAGGCTGAGCTGTAGTAAATAAATAGGAGCCTGACAGGTGACTTTGTATTCCAGGTGTTCCAGGGTTAAGTATCAGGCCAGGGAGATGGCATCTGCTGTGGACCTATTGTGGCGATAGGCGAACTATAGTGGATCCAGGCAATCTGGGAGGCTGGAATTGATCCATGCAAAGATTAATCTTTCGAAGCACTTTGTAATGATAGATGTCAGAGCCACCAGACAATAGTCATTAAGGCACACTGCTTGGCTTCATTGGTGCAGGGATAATGGTCATTTTCTTGACGCAGATAGAGACCTCAAATTGGTGTAAAGAGAGGTTGAAGATGTCTGCGATTACCCCTGCCAGCTGGTCTGCACAAAATCTGAGTGCTTGTCCAAGTACCCCAGCTGGACCAGTTGCTTTCCATGGGTTGACTTTCGAGAAAACTGATCTGTTGTTTGCGATGGTGACCCTGGATACTGGTTTGGCTGAGTCTTCCCAGATGGTGAACATGCTCTCGCTGACCTCTTGCTCAAAACAGGGCATAGAATGCGTTAAGCCCATTGTGGAGTGAGGGGAGGGGTTCCTTCATCTTGTAGCCTGTTATGTCTTGCAGACTTGCCATAGTCAATGGGAGTGGCTAGGCTGGGACTCCAGCTTGGTCCAGTACTGTCTTTTGGCATCTTTGATGTAACCCCGTAGATCATATCTGGCTTTCTTGTATAGGCCAGGGTCACCTGACTTGAATACCTCAGACCAGTCATGAAATTTTCTCTACTACAGTTGAGTGCAGTTCCAACAACACTTAAGCAGCTCAACACCATCCAGTACGAAGCAGCTCACTTGATCGGCACCCATCTACCACCACTGATGCACAATTTGCATTATCCACAAAATACAATGCAGCAACTCGCCAAGCCTCATTTCCAAACTGAACCTCTGTCGCCAGACACATGGGAACACTACCAGCACCACCACATGCAAATTCTCTTCCAGTCATCAGTCCATATTGGAACCATATCACCATTCCTTCATTGTCACTATGTCAAAACCCAGGAATTCCCTTTCTAACAGCACTTTGGCTATACCTACACCATATGGTCTGCTGTGATTCATGAAGGCAGCTTCCCATCACCTCCAATACCATTTGCAATACAGGATGGGCAACAAAAGCTGGCTTTGCCAGGTAACGTTCATACTGTATGAAAAATAGAAATCACCTTCTCAGGACAATGTTCGTCTTGCCTGAGAAGTTGGTCTCGCTAGCAACATCCATATCGCAAGAATGAAAACAGAAGTCTCCCTTTCAAGTGTTCCACTAATCTTAATTGTTTCATCATCCTAAGTCGAAAACACACCCTTGCCAACCTCTCCTTTCAGCTGATTGGTTATATAATCATTTTCCCAGCCTTTTAAAAAACAGATTGTTCACAGCTTGGTAATGGATAACTTCACAATGATTACAATGCATAAAATGGCCATCTAGCCCAGTGAGTCCATGCTGGCTTTCTATAAGACCAACTCAGCTCAACCTATTTGCACGCCCTTTCCCTGTAGCCCTGAAAGTTTTCACTCTTCAGGAGCTGGTTGCATTCCTTCTCAAAGCCATGGATGAATCTGCCTCCCTCAAAGTCTCAAGCAGTGCAGTCCAGATCCTAACGACATCTTCAACATATCATTGATGAAGACGAGCATCTCGCCAGGGCCATCCCCACACCCCCACTTCTTGCTTTCAGACAACCATGCAACCTCAAACAGACCATTGTTTGCAGCAAACTACCCAGCCTTCAGGAGAACAGTGACCACAATACCACAGAACCCTGCCACAGCAACCACTGCAAGACATACTGGATCATCGACATGGATGACATCATCACACGTGAGAATACCATCCACCAGGTACACGGTAAATACTCTTGCAACTCGGCCAACATTGTCTACCTGATATGTTGCAAGAAAGGATGTCCCGAAGCATGGTACATTGGGGAGACCGTGCAGACGCTACGACAACGGATGAATGAACATCGCTCGACAATCACCAGGCAAGACTGTTCCCTTCCTGTTGGTGAACACTTCAGTGGTCACGGGCATTCAGTCTCTAACCTTCGGGTAAGCATTCTCCAAGGCGGCCTTCATGACACACGACAGCACAGAGTTGCTGAGCAGAGACTGATAGCCAAGTTCCGCACACATGAGGACGGTCTCAATAGGGATCTTGGGTTTGTGTCGCACTGTCTGTAACCCCCGTGACTTGCCTGGGTTTGCAAAACCTCACTCACTGTGCTGTCTGGAGACAATACACATCTCTTTAACCTGTGATCAGTGCTCCTTCCACTCATATTGTCGGCCACTTTAGTACTTGAACAGCAGGTTAGGTGTAAAGATTCGCATTCTAATCAGTAATCTGTAAACTGTCTGTGTTTTATATGCTGTGTCTGAGGAAGGGACAAACCCCGAAAGCTTGTGAATTTACTATCAAATAAATTGGTTGGACTTAAACCTGGTGTCAGACTTTTTACTGTGTTTATCCCAGTCCAACGCTGGCATATCCACATCTTAAATTTCATTAGCCATTTCTCTGCCTAAGTGTCCAAGCTTTCTGTATCCTTTGGCAATCCTATTCACTATCTGCAGCTCCCCCATTTTGTGTGCTAGCTACAAACTTACTAAACCACCTACATTCTCCTCCACATCATTTATATATATTACAAACAACAGGGGTCCCAGCACTGATCCACACGAACACCGCTGGTCACGGATCTCCAGTCAGGAAAACACTCTTCCACTCTTACTCTCTGTCTTCTATGACCAAGCCAGTTCTGTATCCATCTTACCAGCTCACCGCGGATCCCATGTGACTTCGTCTTCTATATCAGCCTGCTATGAGGAACCTTGTCAAAGGCCTTGCTAAAGTCCATGTACTCACCATCCACTGCCCTGCCCTCAATCGTTTTGTCAGTTTCTCAAAAAACTCAATCAGGTTAGTGAGACATGACCTCTCCCTGCACAAAGCCATGCTGCCTATAGCTAATAAGTCCACATCTTCCAAAATATGAGTAAGTCCTATCCCTAAGAATCCTCTCCAATAATATTCCTACCACTGATGTAAGATTCACCGGCCTGTAATTTTTTGGATATTCCTGTTGCCTTTCTTAAACGAAGAAGCAACACTGGCTATTCTCCAGTTCTTTGGCACTTCTCCTGTGACTAAACACGATACAAAGATTTCGTATAAGGCCCCAGCAATTTCATCCTTTGCTTCCCTCAGTATTCTGGGATAGATCCCATCAGGTCCCAGGGACTTGTCTACCTTAATGCTTTTCTCAATCTTTCTTCTTAAAGAACCTCAGCTTCTCTAATGTATTTACTTAACTGAAGGCCCTCATCCCTAGAACCATTTTCACAAATATTTGCTGCGCTCTCCCTAAATCTTTCACATCCTTTATAAAGTGCAGTTTCCAGAACTGAACACTCCAGGTCATGCTGAACCAGTGTTTCTTAAAGGTACCATAATGTCTTCGTTTTTGTGATCTGTGAACTTATAATGTTCAGATTCCCATTTGTCTTTTTAATCATGTTCTTAACCTGCCCTGCCTCCTTCAGCAATTGATGATCATTTACCCGCACCAAAGCCTCTGTTCCTCTTTAGAATTGTACCCATTATCTTATGTTGCCTCGCCTCCATTTTCCTACTCAAATATATGATTTCATACTTCTCTGCATTAAATTGCATCTGACATTACTTGCCCATTCCACCATCCAGTCTATATTTGTTTGAAGTCTGTCTATTCTTCTCAATATTTTAAAGTCTTGTGTCATCCTTTTTGCTCTGTACACCCAAAGTTCAGTACACCCATATCTAAATCATTAATCATACCAAGAAAAGCAGGGGCCCCAATACTGAACAAGTCTTTTTTCAGTCCAAATAAAAACAACCATTCACCAATATTCTGTTTCCTGTCACTAAGACAACCTTACATCTTTGTTGCCATTGTCCTCTTTAATTCCATGAGCTTTGATTTTACTGACAGGCCTATTTATTATGTGGCGCCTTATCAAATAACTCTGGAAGCCCAGGTTCACCAGATCACCACATTACTTTCTTCAACCCTCTCAGTTATCTCATCAAAAATTTCAGTCCAGTTTGTTGAACATAATTTGTCTCATCAAATCCATGCTAGCTATCTTTAATTGACCCACATTTTTCCAAGTGACTGTCAATTTTGTTCTGGATTATCGGCTCTAAAAGCTTTCCCACTGCCGAGATTAAACTGACTCATCTGTAATTGTTGGGTTTATCCTTGTACCCTTTCTTGAACAGGAGTGTGACATTTGCAATTCTTCAGCTTTTGGCACTACGTATGTTTATCAAAGGATAACTGGAAGATTATGGCCAGTGCCTCCAGAATTTCCATTCTTAATTCTCTCAGTATCCTTGGATGCATTTCATCTGGTTGTAGTGACTCACCAACTTTAAGCACACCCAACCATTTCAGTACCTCCACTTTATCAATATTTAGCCCTTGTCATTACGTCAACTACTTCCTCATTCACAATGACTTTGGCAGCATTTTCCCTGGTAAAGATAGATGCAAAGTCCCATTTAGTACTGTCCATGAGTGTGTCAGCAAGTCCAAAGCCACCAACATTTCAAATTTGAGAATTCAAGTAATGGGATTAGCAGTTGTGCACAGACCAAAAGAAATATATTGTCCTGCTAATAGGATACACTTTGGAGTAGGCATTTGCACTATCTAGGGAAGACATGCATACGTTAATGCTAGAACTAACAAAGCAGAGAGGACAGACAGCCAAATATACAGAGGGAATCTTCAAAGGAAAACAATGATATAATTGGCAACATTTTTGTGGAAGCAGGAGGCAGTATCCATCTAGCAGCCTAAGGAGCTGAGTCCACCTAGCAGCCTGCGTTAGGGACCAGACCAATAATTAACTCCAAGGTAAAATATGCAGTTAGTCTACACCCTAACTTTAGCATTTGATTTTGACATTGGCATGAGCGTAAAATGTTTTGCTTCGGGTATGATGCACTAGGAAGCTTATATCAGAAAACCTTTATTTAAGAACACAGAACATAAAAAGAATTAGCAAAACTTACTAATTTAAATACTTAAAACATGACAACATATGATAATTAACAGCTAGCTATCTCCTCTGTTCCACTTTAGCAGTTTCCCCACAACATAATTCCCTTCTTTAGAACCAGTTGGCACAGAAAGAAAATACGCACATGTGGGAACTAGATTTCCACCCTTTCAACACCTCTGGATATAGATCCAGACAACAGTTTGCAGAGAAGGACATATCCTCAAACTGCAGAACTTTAAAGAAATAAACCTGTTCTCTGCTAGCCTCCAGTCTCCAGACTTCAGAGGCAGAAAGAGATATCTCTGCTGCTTCCAAAACCGCAACTCCTCAGAGAAAGAGATTTGTTTCCTGGATGATTCCAGTCTCCAACTTCAGAGAGGGCAAAAGAGAGATACTGCTGTCTAACACCTCAAAGCAGCATCTGACTTGATTCCTCTGTGTAAGCCTAGCTTCACCCAGTCATATTGCCTGACCTTCAATCAATCTAATTAAGTCCTACTCAAAACCCCAGGGTAACCACTAAAGACAATAGAACAATATTAGTCCAGATGAAAACAAACATCCCAGCAATTAGGTGCAATCACACTACTGCAGTAACAATACAGAGCTACTGATTTGGACAAAATGGTATTGGTAATTTTAAAAAATCTGCTAACATAGATCCTGCACAAGGAACATGACAAATACAATTCTTAAAAGTACAGTATCATAACACTTATAAGTCGGTTTTAGTTAACAGACCAGAAGCAAGAGTGCAGAATACCTAAGCTGGCCTTTATTTAGATATCTGTCGGTTTTGATGTTGTTTGAGAAGAGGGAAGTCCTGAAAATGGTCAGATCTTATAAGTGTACTTTTGGATCAAAAGGGGTAATTCCTACTTAAACTGTATGGGTATGTTTAGTAGTCTCTCATACATAACTGGTTTAGATCCTTACAGTCCTGTTCGTGTACATATCTTTTCTTAATTGAAATAAATAGTCTTTAATAAGTACAATACTACGACCAATAGACTATGACTGGGCTGGTTATTATTTTCACTGGGTATTGCAGGTCGTTTCTTACACCATTTCTGCAGACAAAATCCACCACGAAAATCCACCACAAAATCCATATGCCACCACGAACTGATGTTTCCAAGTTGGGACACCCTCTCAGATAATATCAGGCAGGGTTCATGACAGTGCCTTCTACCTCCATGAGTAGATCCCCATTTTGGCCCCTAATTAGCCTAAACCTTTACTATTAACATGCCTATAGAAGACTGTTGGTTTCCCTTTTACAACGGTTGCTAGTCTCTTCGTCTCCCTTATTTCCTCCTATACTTCCTCTCTTAAGCTTTTTTATATTCAGCTTGGTTCTCACTCATATCATCAAGTTGTCACTGTCAAATAGGACCTTTTCGAACTTCTTCTTACTCTCCTTTATAACGCAAGTAGCTATTTGAGCCTGGAGTTTACAATCTAATTTTATGTGTTTGTATACATGAACTGTTGTTAATTTAGAGCTTATTGCATTCTGTCTTAGTCCAATCCTACTCAATATCTTAATATTTCTTCTCTTTGCGTGATCTATCTGTCCTAGATAACAAAGACACCCATGTCAGACTCCGATTTATCGACTGCAGGTCAGCCTCTAACACCATTATTCCTAAGAAATTCATCCCCAAGCTCTGGCTGGTGCCTTGGCTCCCCTCTCTGCGACTAGATTCTGAACTTCCTAACCCACAGACCGCAAACACTAAGGATAAGCCCCAATCTCCTCCACAATCATCCTCAACACTGGTGCCCCACAAGGCTATGTCCTCAGCCCCTTACTATACTCCTTATATACCAATGAATGTGAGGGCAAATTTCCCTCCAACTCAATTTTCAAGTTTGCTGATGACATCACCGTAGTGGGTCGGATTTCAAACAATGATGAGACAGAGTACAGGAAAGTAATAGAGAATATCGTGCACTGATGCGATGACAATAATCTCTTCCTCAATGTCAACAAAATGAAGGAGATGGTCATTGATTTCAGGAAATATAGTGGAGGGCATGCCCCCATCTACATATGGGGATGAAGTAGAAATGGTTGCGAGCTTCATGTTTTTAGGTATGCAGACCACCAACAACCTGTCCTGATCCCTCCATGCCAATACTACAGTTAAGAAAGCCTACCATCGCCTCTACTTTCTCAGAAGACTAAGGAAATTTGGCTTGTCTGTTACGACTCTCACCAACCTTTAAAGATGCACCATAGAAAGCATTCTTTCTGGTTGTATCACAGCTTGGTACTGCTCCTGCTCTGTCCAAGATCACAAGAAACTACAAGGGTTGTTAACAAAGCCCATTATATCACTCAAACCAGCCTTCCACCCACTGATATGTCTTGGAAAAGCAACCAGCATAATTAGGGACCCCATGCACCCTGGACATTCTCTCTTCCACCTTCTTGCATTGGGAAGATATGAAAGGTTGAGGATGCGTACCAACCGACTCAAGAACAGCTTCTTCCCTGCTGCCATCAGACTTTTGAATGAACCCACCTCGCATTAGTTGATCTTTCTCTACATCCCTAGCTATGACTGTAAGACTACATTCTGCATTCTCTCCTTTCCTTCTCTATGTATGGTAGATTTTGTCTGTATAGCACGCAAGAAACAATACTTTTCACTGTATACTAATTAATACATATGACAATAATAAAACAAATCGAATCTAATCCTTTCTAATGTTATATTTTCTATCCTTTCTAATGCTTTCTATTTACCATTTATATAGATGATCTGGAGGAGGGAACCGAGTGTATGGTGTCGGAATTTGCTGATGACACCAAGATTGGTGGAACGGCAAATTGCGTGGAGGGTGTGGAGAGTCTGCAGAAGGATCTAGATAGGCTGGGCGAATGGGCCAGGAAATGACAAATGGAATTTAATGTTGGCAAGTGCGAGGTGGTCCACTTTGGTAGGAATAATGGTAGGAAGGACTATTACAGGGCGAAAAACTGCAGCAGGCGACGGTGCAGAGGGACCTCGGAGTCCTTGTGCATGAGTCGCAAAAACCCAGCTTGCAGGTGCAGCAGGTGGTCAGGAAGGCTAATGGGATGCTGGCCTTCATAGCGAGGGGGATTGAATATAAAAGTAGGGAGGTCTTGCTGCAGCTGTATAGAGCATTGGTGAGGCCGCAGCTGGAGTGCTGTGTGCAGTTTTGGTCGCCGCACTTACGCAAGGATATTTTGGCCTTGGAGGGAGTGCAGAGGAGGTTTACTAGGATGATACCGGAGTTGAGGGGGTTGAGCTATGAGGAGAGACTGAATAAACTAGGCTTGTACTCGTTAGAGTTTAGAAGAATGAGGGGAGATCTCATTGAGACATATAAGATGATGAATGGGATGGATAGGATAGAGGTGGAGAGGCTCTTCCCGCTCAGAAAGGACAGTAGGACTAGGGGGCACAGCCTCAAGATAAAGGGGGGGCGGTTTAGAACGGAGTTGAGGAGGAACTTCTTCACTCAAAGGGTGGTGAATCTCTGGAATTCTCTGCCCGTTGAAGTGGTGGAGGCTGCCTCGCTAAATATTTTTAAGACGCGGGTTGATGGGTTTTTGATAAGTGAGGGGATTAAGGGTTATGGGGAGAGGGCGGGAATGTGGAACTGAGACACGACAGATCAGCCATGATCTTATTGAATGGCGGGGCAGGCTCGAATGGCTGGATGGCCTACTCCTGCTCCTATTTCTTATGTTCTCACCCCATACCAGATTAATTTGAACCATCCGCAGCAGTAATAGCTAATTATTTGCAAGGACACGTTCCTGTCTCTGTTAAGATGCAGGACATCTGGCCTGTATTGATCTAACCTTCCCTGGACTGATCCCAATGTCTAGGAGTTTAAAGCCCAACCTTGTGTATTATTTCTACAACCATGCATTTATTTGCTTTATCCGCCTATTTCTGTACTCACCAACATATAAGAGCGTCGGAGTAGTAGTCATGGCATCGGGCATAGGAATAGTGGAACAGAGTTACAAAGAGGCAGATAGCGAGGAGACCAAGATGGGAGGAGCAATAAAAAGTGTTAATGAGTTGATGACAAGAAACAGCTAGGTTGGATGGAAGAGGGGAGCAGGGTTTCTGTCTACCCATCCTTTACAGTAATTAATGAATCATCAGTGGGGAGTAAGGGGAGAATTTTCCTGTCCTGCTTGCCACAGTAATTGTTGGGGGGTGGGGCAGCGGCAGGCATGGGTGGGATTTTCTGGTTTATGGGGTGACTGCAGCTGGAGAATCCAGTCCGAATAGTAGAATTAGGCTGAACTGAAGGCCAAAGAATATTGAGGCGGAGAGTGGAATGTGTTTAACAAATCCTATAAAGGAGAATGTTTCGCAAAACAATAGAAGCAAAATGATGGCAGGAGGAAAAATTGTGCATTGGGACAAAAACAATGGGACTAAGTGAGTCAAGTTAGAGGCTATAGGAGGGAGTGGGAGGAGATCTAACAACAGGGACAGGAGATGAGAAGTGAGCCAAGAGCTCCATGTTGCAATTTCCCTGCATCTTCAGAAAATGCAGATTGCAGCCCTCAGCATCTGCTTTCTCTGCCTAATCATCTTCCAAGCAATAGGAAACAACAAAAAGGCAGAGAAATGGAACAGAAACAGGCAAGGAATTATGCTAAAAATACACAGAGAGAGAGAGATAAGACAGATATCATATGTTCCAATTTACTGTGTGTAACATCTTGGATTTGAGGATGCAATTATTGAAGAGTAATATACATTTTAATATTAGCACTAGCAGAATATAAGCACTGGATTTTCAGAAAGCAAGGGGCATGTAAGCTGCCAACCAGGCCAAGGTGGTAAAATCCAAATCCGAGTCCTCAAGGCCCAGAGATATCTTGCAAGACCATTTGCAATGAAGGCCAACAGCCTTCTACAATCACGCTGCAGCCATTAAAATACAATTTCATAAGAACATAAGAAATAGGAGCAGGAGTAGGCCATCCAGCCCTTTGAGCCTGCCCCGCCATTCAATAAGATCATGGCTGATCTGTCGTGTCTCAGTTCCACATTCCCACCCTATCCCCATAACCTTTAATCCCCTCGCTTATCAAAAACCCATCAACCCGCGTCTTAAAAATATTTAGCGAGGCAGCCTCCACCACCTCAACGGGCAGAGAATTCCAGAGATTCACCACCCTTTGAGTGAAGAAGTTCCTCCTCAACTCTGTTCTAAACCGCTCCCCCCTTTATCTTGAGGCTGTGCCCCCTAGTCCTACTGTCCTTTCTGAGCGGGAAGAGTCTCTCCACCTCTATCCTATCCATCCCATTCATCATCTTATATGTCTCAATGAGATCTCCCCTCATTCTTCTAAACTCTAACGAGTACAAGCCTAGTTTATTCAGTCTCTCCTCATAGCTCAACCCCCTCAACTCCGGTATCAGCCTAGTAAACCTCCTCTGCACTCCCTCCAAGGCCAAAATATCCTTGCGTAAGTGCGGTGGCCAAAACTGCACACAGTACTCCAGCTGCGGCCTCACCAGTGCCTTATACAGCTGCAGCAAGACCTCCCTACTTTTATATTCAATCCCCCTCGCTATGAAGGCCAGCATCCCATTAGCCTTCCTGACCACCTGCTGCACCTGCAAGCTGGGTTTTTGCGACTCATGCACAAGGACCCCGAGGTCCCTCTGCACTGTCGCCTGCTGCAGTTTTTCGCCACGTAAGTAATAGTCCTTCCTACCATTATTCCTACCAAAGTGGACCACCTCGCACTTGCCAACATTAAATTCCATTTGCCATTTCCTGGCCCATTCGCCCAGCCTATCTAGATCCTTCTGCAGACTCTCCGCACCCTCCGCGCAATTTGCCGTTCCACCAATCTTGGTGTCATCAGCAAATTCCGACACCATACACTCGGTTCCCTCCTCCAGATCATCTATATAAATGGTAAATAGCTGAGGCCCCAGCACCGACCCCTGGGGCACTCCACTAGTCACCAACCGCCAATCCGAATAGCACCCATTAACCCCCACTCTCTGCCTAGGACTAAAGTAAGGACACTAGGACAAAAGTAAGGAAAATAAGGGAATACAAGAGTAAAGAGGTCATCTCTGCTTACATGAATGGATGTGTTCTTGAGAAAAATATTAGGTTTTTTTGGTGGCTTTTATTGTTGAATGGGATTTAAGGGAAGATTGTGATGGGAGTCTCAGATGTTCTTAACAGTGGGCAATGGTGGATTCTTGTTGGCATGGTAAAGTTGCATCACTGAAATCAGAGCCTAATTATCCATTCTCTCACAGCCCACAAGGGTAAAAAGAGTCAAGGGTGTCCATTCCTGTTCCTTCTCTTTCCAGGTTGGCCTCAGGATCTCTGCATGTAATGGCTGCACTCTAGTAATGGCCCGTTTGTGGATGATGCAGCAAACCACCGCAAGTTTTGAGAACTGTTCTGGCATGTACTGTAATGTTTCCCCTACTTTGCCAAGGCAGCAGAACCAGTGTTTCAAAACGTCAACTGCTTGCTCAATCATGTTTTGAATGGACCCATAGCTCTCACTGCAGTTCTGCTCTGCTCACATGGTGGAATGGCAGGGAGGGTTGTTCATCAGCCATATACAGAGGGAACAGCCCCTATCCCCAACTAGCCATCTGCTGGTATTTCTAGAAGGCTGAAGATCGTGCATAAAGCAAACTGGCACAGGATGAATGCATGTTGTTGGCTTTTTATTTAATCTAAGTCACCTCATGTACTGCACTGGATCAGGCATGTGCAGAGAAATACTCTTCAAAGTCCCCGATGGGAAGCATCTTTCGTGGACAGTTGCCCTCCTCTTTGCTGAGCTTTCCATAGAACCAAACAATCCCTACAGTGTGTCCCTGAATCCTCTGTTCCATTTCTTGGACATACTGCAGATCATGAGCCACTGTCGCCACACTCCCCAGATCCGACAGAGATATTTCTGTGTCCTCACTGACTGTAAACACCACCTCCTCAAAAATATAGCATTGTACTTGCACATAAACAGCCAAAAGCACCTCACCTTCAATTTGTTAGTCTTTACATGGGACTGGTGCAGGATGTGGCTTGTGGCTGAAGCTTCACTTTTGCTGAATGATGTGCAAATTTGTTCAATGGATCAGTGTGGTCCAATTATGGAAAATGGTTGGTACATCAGCTGGCAGGCCTGTGCACTGTCATGACATCACCAGTTTTCTTGTTTCCAAGACCCATAGGGGACTCCTGTGCAATGGTCCTTTTCAAACTACATACTCCAATGGGGACAACACTGCAAGTGGCTGGCAACGAAGCACACATTCTTAGGAGGAGACTGGCTTCCATAGTACTATCCCCAGCGATGCTACAGATCCAAATTTCATGCTCAAAATTTAACCAGTTTCTTTAGAAAGTACCTAAGTGCAACTAATATTTCAAAGTTGTGGTCACAAAACAAGATGTGAAGAAAGAAAACTGAAGTCAGAGTTCTCCAAACAGCTGGTTCTTAACCTTAACGTCTTTGGCGCAGTGCAAGCATGTGTATATTAGCATTGAATTCATATTTCTTTAATATTTAAAGTTTCCAGCTAATGCAAAATCATAATGTTGAATCTTTATTAAATATCTCCTCAATTTTTATGCTCTGAGGAGGACTATCCCAGTTTTTCTAGTCACTCCAAATAGCTGAAGTTCCCACAGCCCTCGTAGATCTGCATTCTCTAAATGAATCTCAGACCAGTACCGGTATAATCCCGGTATAATCTTGGTTTGGCAGCAGTTATGTTATTTTAAACAATAGTGCTATTCCCTGATTACAGCATGACCACCTTTTGGTAAATCTGTGTGGTTGGTGGTCAGGTGATGGCAATGTCAAGATGAGCTGTGATCAAATTCATTTCTTGTGATTACTCCATTACAAAATAGCATTTTAAAGTGAATGTTTATCAGCTAATTCACACATTTGATTGGTCAAAGGCTTGGGCATTATTTTATTAAAATGGGTCTGTTTTTTCCACTTGCTTTCCAACAGGTTATTAATATATTAAGTTTTCCCTGCAACTGTTGATGAGATGATTAATAACACTAACTTTTAGACAAAGAGTTAAGATAAAAATCTTACTGGGGGAAAATAAATATACTTTGATAGTCTCCTTTGTACATCAG
Source organism: Carcharhinus amblyrhynchos (assembly GCF_965287045.1). Lineage (NCBI taxonomy): Eukaryota > Metazoa > Chordata > Chondrichthyes > Carcharhiniformes > Carcharhinidae > Carcharhinus > Carcharhinus amblyrhynchos. The sequence goes on along the minus strand of NC_137324.1, from coordinate 133,044,135 downwards.
CTTCTGCAACAAATATCTTGTTTATATTAATGAAACAATATTTCATTATTGCATTCTGATTCTCAAACTCACCAAATAAATGCTGTAAAGAGTGCATGACATTAGAGACTAGATTGTTCTTCAATTCTCATCTGTTATGGTGACATTATAGCATCAAATTGGAGTCAAAGGCTATAAGGGGTAGCTTAGAAAGTAGAGCTTTGGCCACAATCAGACATGATCTTATCAAATGGTGGAGGAGGCTCCACAGGCCAAATGACCTACTCCTGCTCCTAGTTTGCATGTTTGTGAATTGACAAACATGCACAAACTGGATACATCTCAGATATGTAGAGCCACCAATATTAATACTTCAGCATCTTTTTGGCTCAGATTTTGCAGTCAGCAGTGAAGGATCAAAGTTTTCAAGATATTAAGATGAACAGGAGTTTGGACAGATTAGCCATGAGCTCACTGAATGGTGAAACAAACTTGATGGGCTAAATGGTCTACTCCTATTTCTATGTTTAAATAAGCAGGCATGTCCTAATTGCCAACCTTGAAGAAAACTGCCTACAAAGATTAGATGGACCTGATGGTTTTAACTTTCCCTCTTATGACATTAATTTAATTCTGGTATCATCTAAAAGAGATCTCCAGCACAGTATTCAGTCACTGAGTAGGTTAAATAATCAAGACGATTCAAGAACTCTAACAGAGCAAAACAGAAGGTAAAATTACAGATTATCATTCACTTTTTAATTTTACAGACAGTGAAATAAATGTTGGAACGTAAGACTCATTATAGCCCAGGAAGAGGACATTCTGTCCATCAAGTTCATGTCAGACTTAAGGTAGAAGCTGGAATACCAAACAAAATTTAAACAAAATTAAAAACGCATGGATTTGCTTACTATGGAATGGAGGGAGATACTCCCATAATGCATTTGGCTGTCAAAAATCTATCAATAGCACTTTTAAAATTCCTTTACTCACAGCGAGAGGGGGTGGTCAGCAGTAATTAAGGACTAGATTATCCCTCTAGGGGCAGGAATCAGGGGTTGGGAATGTTTATGGGTCCCAAACCCATTGCTGGGTTTGAAACAATCACTCTTTAAGATTTTATTGGGGGTTCCCCTTTAATTGGCATGGACAAAGGCCCCCGGTTCAACTAGGGTGGCATATAGTCTGTACTACAAGCTTGCCTTTGGCTGCAACCACACCCAAAGCAGGTAAGGAGGGGCTGCTCGGGAGCTGGCTTACTGCCCTGCTATTGAGTGCCTATATCCAGGCAGTAAAACTGAACACATCATGTTGGGAAACTGGGGTGCGACTGGAAAACCCAATTTAGTCTCCTTTAAGTGCCTTTAGAAAGAGTCTTCAATCTAATTGGCTGGTTGCCAGGGGAGGTATCCCTGATAATCTCGAACTCACTTTAGTAAAAATGGGCAGCGCCAGAAACAGAGGTAGGAAATCAGCAAGTTGACCAGCACTAGTAATTTTGGACCCCATTCACCTCTGTTCCTGATCTTGACAGAGCCCACAACTTTAGCTCGAAGGTCTAGTATGCTGTTAAAAACTCAGATTCAATAAGGCTTAACTTTATACAGCGACAATAATAAAAGATTGAAGTTCACATTAAATCACTGACTCAGTGCAACTAGGAAGAGTGCACCTTCTGAAGCAGCAATGCATTTCTGACAGCAACTTCTAGATTTCCACAATGAGCTGCATGTTGTTTTACTGCTGATATTTTCACTGTCAATATAACAGTAAACTCCAGGTTTCTATAACTCTACAGTCCCAATTTGTGAAGGAATGCTTTAACCTATTTAATCCAAGAAATTATTTGAGATTGGCAAAGGTCAACAGCCTATTCATTACATGCTGAATGGACATTCAGATGCCTCCACAATCTATGCTGCACAATTAGAATTAAAAAGCAACTGCTAACATTTAAATTTGTCATTAAATTGAAGACAAGTGCTATGGCTGGGAACATAACTGTAAAAAGGAACAACAAACTTCCTCAAACTAATTCATTAAAATATGCACTATCCTCAAGCCACAACACATGTATTTCATCATTTTAATATTGCCATCACTCTTCCCATCATCATGTCAAGACTTTTTCTAATCTGCAAGAAAACTATTAAAAATGCTATGAAGCAGATTTGAAGATCCGCAATGAACCAGCAGTTTGGGCTTCTTGTTCTCCCCGCACCATATTGAAAAGGGCCTAGAAACCGTGACCTCATTTCCACGTATCCATCTACCTTACAAATACACATTAACTTGAAAATGAAATGGCGCACATTTCTTTACAAGGTGTACCCTGCCTATATCATAAGTCTACTAGAGAAGGCTGCAACAGTCTACTGTGAAGGATTAAACCTTTCATAATAAAAGAATAATGCTAAAGTTTGGAAACAATAACGTTGACATCAGTCATTGAGTATTTAGTGCATTGGCACAGCCAGATTATGGTTTTGGAAGTGCAACATTTCAAATGAATTCAAATGACAAGCAGATTAAAACAATAATTGTTAAAATTTTATATACAATATTTTTAATGTAGATTCTAGACAATTTTTTTAATCAATGCAATGGGCTATTAGGAGGAGTTAAATTGGGAAAAGACACACTGACTTTCTTTGAAAGGGAAAAAGAACAGATGGTGTTATACAGAAAAAAAAGAAAAAAAGCTCCTGACCCTGACCCTGACCTCTGTGATTACCCTTAGCCCATGTCTGGATCAGTGAATGTGTAGAGGAAAATGGCAATTACCTGTGTCGGTGGAGTAGACACGGAAACTCTTATCCCAGAAGCCACAGACCAGGATGAAGCGGTTATCGGCAGTGATCACGAAGCACTGGGAATTGACCTGAATGCTTTGATCCAAGAGGTCAGTAATTTGCCTTCTGTGCATTCCAGTATTATTAGCTAAAAGCAAAAAACAAAGCAGCATTAGTATTCTAACAGCAGCACGGGAAATCTACTGTATACCTTGCATTTGGAAATGTAATATTTCTGTAATTTAGGCTTCTGAACAGCAGGATCATAAAACTAAGATCTGATTTTCTTAATGATGAAATCTTGGCTTCAGTTCAATATTTTTCATCACCCAATGCAATAAAGAATTCTGCTGTTATTATGAAAATTTCCTCTGCAATGCAGCCAACACATTACGAGGGCACCAATTTATCATAACCCAGCTCATTCACACTCATCAACAAGTCTGAGTGATGAAAAGATCCAATATTATCCTGACAGTACTTCATGCACACTTTCAATCGCACATTATTACAGCATCCATATTAATTTTCACTGACACTGGTTCTATCCCTGTACAAATTAGGCAAACCAACGAGGGAGAGTTGATGAAATACTAGTGAATCCACAGCTCATTGCATTCCAATTTGCATGCAAATGGTTTATCAAGAAAATTCCATTCCCAACCACCATGAGTGAAAAACAACAGTAATCTTCACTTCAGCCCGGTATGCAGGATGTAATGAATCGCAGAAAGGAAAGCTGACACACCTATCAGAGGATCGATTTCAACTGGCAGCTGGTATGGCTGTTCCTGCATTGCCCCGTGAAGGCCTAAAATTGTAGATAAATAAGTAAATTAGATGTTACACATGCCACAGTGTAAAAATAACAATTTTTACATTGCCCTCTATATGCTTCAGGACTGATATTCAGTGGACATATATTGGCTCTGGTAATTTTGGCATTTCAATCTTCACCATATTATGATGAAGATTCTGTTATTGAAGCAAAATATCACAGATTGTATGTTTTCAAGGTATTCTTTTGAGCAGCTAAAATTCTTTACATCTCTTGAGCCTGATAACATTTTCTTGTTCAGCTCAGCTTGCTTTTGAGAAACAAATCTCATCTAGTTCTCAGTGTTACTACCCATTGGTCCTTTGTTATCACCTTGAAGAACACATTAAAAATTAAACACGTAATTTATTCTAAAATAAATCATTATATTTTTAAAAATCTATTATTCTGATATTATCATTTCAGTCAAATGTTCAGACATTCAAATAGTGAACATTTTTCAGTCACTGAAGTTAAAATATACCTGTCTTTTGACACGTCAACATGCACAGAACAATAATTCCACACACAAAGACTGAATGATAAATCTAGGTATTGTCACTAACATCTCTATACTCACCGGTAACATTATGCCACTTGTTCACAGCAAACAGCCTGCTAGCAGTTACTGTAATAATGGCTGGTACAGCTAGACCCAGCTGAGTGTTGGCAGCAACATGGGTGACTGGGGAGTTGGATGGGAACTTAAGTACCATGATGACATCTTGCTGCATCTGGTCTGTGAACATCAGAGGGGTCTGCAGGAGGAGATACTGTTCAGTGGCAAAATCCCAAATCAAATACAAATAAAAACAAAAACGGTATTGGGAAAGAGGAGAAAGCAAGAGAAGAAGAATTACAAATAGGAAGAAATAGGTTAGCAGTAGGAAACAGAGCAAAGGTGCATCTACAGCAAAAGGGGATACGAGTCATACAAATCTTTTGCAATGAAGTTCTGAACATCGTTAAATCATTAATTATTCTCATGAGGAAAAAGCTTTAATCATTTTATAAAAAAAAACTTATTCAGAGTAGAGAACAGAGTTGCTTTCTTTAAAAAATAAAAAGCAGCAGAAACATCAAACTTACAAAATTTTCAAGATAGAAGAAACACTTACATATATTATAAACAATAAACTAACAAAGGTAAAAAGGAAAAGAAGATTTGAGCTGTGGGAGAAAAAAATTGTATGCATTTCAGACAGAGAAGAAAATGAACATAAATTCAAGGGATCAGTATAAATACACAGACTATGACTTAAGAGAAATAATAGAAATGCATAATAATACTTGTATTTATAATGTTGAAACATCTCAAAACATCCCATATTCAATTACAGTGATTTATGTAGGCAAATTATACAAATTTATATAAAAAAAACTAAACTAGAAAACAGCCGGTCTAAAAACATAAACAGAAAATTGGATTCAATTGGATGTCATCAGAAGATAAAGTAAAGGAAGAATCATCACAACCCATACTTGCATTATTAAAGCTGCAATTCGATTTTTGGAGCATAAAGGAAGGTGCAAAAATAATAAGGTAGATAATAAGCTTCAGTGACACCCTCTGTGAGAGTGGCTAAAAGCCAATCAATATTATGAGTTAATCCTCCCTAGACGCTCATTCAATTAAAGGTGTCAGTAATGCCTCATCTGATGTAGCCTCAATTAAATCCAACTATCTGATTCAGTGAAAGCACAGGGGGATAGGCCAACAGAAATCTCGGCAGACAAATATGCATTGTACGTTTGTCTACTAATTACCACACCTGGTATAAATTACCACTGATGCACTTTGCACAGCATGACACAACCTTATTTTCTAAAATCTGTGCCTCATTTTGAAAGCTAATTTCCTTGGTGAAACTAAATGAAATGTTATTAGGTGACTTAAACAATAAAAGGGAAACTATAACTTTGAAAAGAGGAAAACACTCCATCCTTAGACATTTTGGTAAAATTATTTATCTAAATTCTAGCAACAAATACAACATATTGTGTTCTCTTTTCTCCACCATATTCACAGGCTAGATAGCTTTTGGTATCTTTCTGTTATTAATTCTTATGCATTATTACATGTGAATGAGCAACCAAGAATGATTTGTGTTTTGAAACTTCTAACTAACCTCAGGCAACTTGAGTGACATTAGAAACTTGTTACACAGGGTCTTGGGAGTTGAGTCTGTCTCCAACTATTTGCATGACACAGAGGGCTAATAAACAAATGCACTTTGCCATCTAGCCTTCCCTTTCATAAAAGGAAGAAGACTGCTTAGGCAGGAATAGTTAAGGATAAAACAGTTAATACTGTGATTCTTATGCAATCCATATTTCTAAATAAATGGAAACAAAATATATTTGGCATCATATCTTAGTGGATAAAAGCAAAAAGCCCCTTGTGTGCCAAATCTAAAAAATAAGTCCTACACCATGTCAGAAGCAAATCTGATCTTTGTATCTAATTTTTGAATATACACTGCTTTCCACACTTCTGCCTGTACTCTTTCTCCTTTGAGGTTGTTGTCTTACACTAGGATAAAAGCACCTTACTCGAGTGCCTGTTCTTTTGTGAGAGTAAGATAATATATGAAACCTCGAGGCCAGCACAATCAAGCTTTAGCCTATCCTTCCACAGCATTCTAGCAGGGGGTCATTGGATAGTGACCAGGAGCCAATTTTCACCATCCCAACCAGACGTCACTAAGGCCAACAACATTGATCCTGCTGTGCTTAACTAACATATGCAGAATAGTGATCAAACCTGGGATTTTCAGTGGGCTCTGAATGACTTATTGCTACTCAATGCTGTATATTTATCCTCACAGATCAAGCATTAGGAGCAACAGCATACTACTTTTAAAATCATTTTACAATATTTTTCAGAGAAGTCCAGAAATATTTGATGATTTCTAACATTCAAGAAGCTTAACTTTATTATTTAATATCTAAAATATCTAACATCTAAAATATCAAATACTTCAGTGACCATACATTGAAGGCCCTTTGCAAAAACAGAAAAGGTTTCTGTCAACACACATCTAAGTGAACAACGGTACAGCAACAAATCATGTCAGAGTTCTTGTTAATAGATTGTGATAATTGCAGATGCAAAACAGTACAAGTGAGTTTAGCATGAAGATAGTTGTGTGTTTCTTCAGGGTACTCAATACCAACCACCACAGTTGGAAGCAGAACAAAGCTGCTACTGGGCATACTTGGCTTTCAGGACACAATATACTTACCACTTGCATGGCAGAGCTTCTGGGAGGATGCGGCTCTATTAAAAGTTGAGAAGGAGTTTGACCAAAGCTTCGGATCTGGGCTTCAACAGCCTGCAGGAAACATACAAGCACATGATAGAAGTGGTGCTCACAGGCATTTGAAATGAAATGGTCACCTGAAAATGTCATGCAACACGTCTGGATTACATCATACTGAAAATCAAGCCCGTATGTTCACGCTGGTTGGGAGCTTGGCACTAACACCTAGGATTATCTCGTCACTTAACTGTACATGTTATTTCCACGAAATACTCTTAAAACATTCTCATTCCCACTCCTCCACCCCCCATTTGATAAGAAACAGAAACTGGCAGTTACAGCCATAATTTTGACCGTGCCTTTGTTTTGTCTCTCAGAGCATACAGCCTCCTGGTTTTGCATTTCTCTCAGTAAATAAGAGCAGAACTAAGCTTTAACATATATTAGCATTTTCTGTGCCAGATGGCTGATTAAAAAATAACTGAGTGTGGCTACAGTGAAATACAGAATAGTTTAGCAGTACTGACTTTCCTACTCGACCATCTGCACAAATAAACAAAAGTTTTCTTTATTCTGTTCAATTTCTGCATCTATTCATAATTCTCCAGTAGAACATAGTGTAATGTAAATATGATATTTATTATCCAAAGTTTTTAACTCCTTCTGTCCTGAAAGTCATTCAGCATTTTTCAAACTGCATGTTTTTTCTGGCTGGCACAACTGTGGCGATTTTTATGTTATAGAAATGATATTAAGGAAATGTGTAGTGATCAAGAACAGAAAAAAATACAATGCAGTATGTTTTTAATTTTGATCTAGAAATACAACTGCAGTACTTAAAATGTTAAAGATTTTAGGATTCACCTTAAAACATAGTCATTTTACCCATAGAAAACAAGTATATGTATCCCAAAATCTGCAAGTCACCTTAAATTGGTGTCCTCTGGTTCTCGAGGAAAGAACAAGTCCAGGATGCTAACTGATTTTTCACATACTCAATTCTTATTTGATGAAAATAAAAAAAGGCATGAAAAGAAAGAAATGTTCCTCAACATTCAGGAGAAGATACAACAACCAACTACTGGTAAACTGATGAAACAGAGATGAATCTTGAAAAGGGACTGGAAATGACGGTAGGGATAATGCATCATTGGGACTTCTAAAGTAAGACAACAGTATTATTTTCTTTGGTATGAGATTCTACCATAAATTTGGACTCAACATTCATTTGATGTTAAGGCTATAACAATTATCAAATCATTTTCTCAAATGGTCTGGGAATATTTGTTTGTCAAAAAAATAGGCTGGATTGCACAGCCCCCTCTTGGGTATATTTTCGACAGAGGGGCACATAACAGGCATCACACCATTCAGGATATTGCCCATTGTGCATTGGGGAATTCCCCTTCCCACCCCTAAGATGTTACCCCTGCTTTGTCCCTCCCTATCTAGTCTCCAAAATAAGCCTGCCCACTTTCACAACCCACGTATTAAATTGAACAGACAATGCAGATTTTGGGATACATATACTTGTTTTCTATGGGTAAAATGACTGTATGTTTTAAGGTGAATCCTAAAATCTTTAACACTTTAAGTACTGCAATTGTATTTCTAGATCAAAATTAAAAACATACTACATTGTATTTTTCTCTGTTCTTGATCACTATACATTTCCTACACATAAAGTACAAGGGATAGCAAATCCACCACCTTTCCACTCAGCCCCAATCTGCCCCCATAGGACAGTAAGTGAATGGTTCTAAAATTCGCAGCCCACCCACGAGTTTTAAATAAATAATCAAACATCAATTGAATTTGTTAACAAACCAATTGACGAGTGCAATATGCTGTCCACGCCATAGAATGGTTGGTGTGGGCAGGCTGCTTACTTAAAAACACTCTTGCAAAGTAGGGATGAAACAGGCATCACACCATTCAGGATACTGCCCATTGTGCATTGGGAAATTCCCCTCCCCAACCCTAAGATGTTACCTCTGCTTTGTCCCTCCCTATCTAGTCTCCAAAATAAGCCTGCCCACTTTCACAACCCACTTATTAAACTGAACAATCCCTCCCTGCCCCAGACAACCCCTACGAAGCTTGGTTGGAATGCCTTGGGTTGTCAACATACGGTCCCAGCAGCATCCATTACTAAGTTCTGGCAGTTCGGTGAAAGGTGAAAGTCCCACTCTTGACTTGTTTAGCTCGTTACAGCTTGTTACAGCTGCTTTGTTTTGGTATATCGGTTGTCACCAACTTGAACAGTACACCCCTATCTGTGAAATCCAGTCCCATGTGTCCAAAAAAAGGACCAAAATACTTAAAACTGCAATTAGAGAGAGTGAGAGGCAACTCGTTCAAAGAAGGCTCATCAGGAAAAGCCCCCTGCACAACATGCTAATAAAAAATAAATTGCAGAGAAAGATCTGAGATATCTTTTATAAAATTATATGAGACTACAGATTTGCCACAGTGACTGGCAAGGAATCAGGAAGTTTAGAGATAGAAACCGATTGAAAGACTTGAAAACAAAATGATGTAGGTGCAAGGGAAAACCATCAAGTTTGCTAAGAGTTTTAGGTGCATTTTGGTATTTGTACTTTAGTATTTAAACGAAATTTGTCAATTCAAGAGTGCATGGATATTTATATTACGGTGCAGCAGTATAGTCTTATACAAATATAAACAAGAATAAGCAGTCTCTTTTAACAATGGCAGATAATAAAAAATGAACACAGGACTGAGGCAAAAGACTTAACTTTCTTGGTAGATTTTTGTAAATATATTTTTAAAAACTTATCAACTAATGCAATTCCACAAATTAATTAAATTTCATCTTGAACCGATGACCTTAAGATGTTTGTTTCAGGAATACAGCCAACTGGAAGCATATTTTTATATGAATGCAACAAAGATAAAGATATCCCCTCCAGTCCTTGTTCTCCGACACCATTCCTCTATCACCCAGCTGGATAGGACTGCACTTGCCTGGTTGGATTCTTATCTCTCTAAATGTAACCAGAGTCTCAATTTCTTTTGACTTTTGCACCATTATCTCTGATATTGAATCTTGCCTAGGCCCCTCCTATTTCTCACGTACACACTGCCACCCAACAGCAAAATCAAACAGAGCACCAGTTTCCAATTGTGCGCTGATCTTACGCAGCTCTACCTTACCGCCGCCTCTCTGCTGATCTCTCTAAATTCTCAGATTGTTGCGCAAAAGTCAGTACCGGGCGTGCAGATATTTTGTCCAAAGATATTGGGAAGAACAAAGCCAATATTTTTGGTCTCCATCACAAATGCCATGCTTAGTTACCAACTCCATCTCAATTCCTAGAAATTGTTTGAGGTCAATCCTATTAACTTTAGTGTCAGATTTCAACCCTGCCCCGAGACGAGCTCCTGACCACATATCTGTTCCATCAGGAAACTGACAACTTTCACATCGATAAACTCACTAGACTCTGCACCTGCCTCAGCTCATTTGCTGCTGAAACCCTCATTCATATCTTTATCATCTGTACACTTGACAATTCCAACTCAGTCCTGGCTGCCCATGCCAGTTTTACCGCCTGTAAACTCTGTTACCTATATCCTAACGCACCAATTTCAGCATCACCCCTATGCTTGCTGTTCTGAACTGACTTCCCTCCTTGAGCACCTCAAATTAAAAATTCTCTTTGTTGGCAAATCCATCCATGGTATCACCCCTCTTGATTTCTTCCATCTCGATAATCCTCTGGGGTATCTGTTCTCCTCCAATTCTAGCCTCTTTAATCATGGGGGGAATTCACAGGCTCTGTATGTCAATGGCAAGAATCCCAATTACCTGCTGAATCAGGCATTAGGTCTAAAAATGGGATTCCCACGAAGCATGAAGGCACTTGGGATTCACCCGGCCTGCTCTGTTGGCCCTCTAGCCCCTCAATGACACATCATTAGTGGGCTGGATGGCCCATTCAGCAGCTATTCATCCATCTTCCCAGTGGGAATTGCACGAGTTGGGTTTTTTGTGTGTGTGTGTGTTTGTGTTGGGGGGGGTGGTGGGGTGGTGGAGGTGGCGGCGGCGGCGTCCACTGTCTGCAGCCAGGCTGCAGAAAGAGGGTCCCCCTTTGGTCCTGGTAGTTGGGTGGGCTCTGTCGGTCCTCAGAATGGTGGTCTCATGGCTGGTCTATCCCTTTTAGCCCAGGGAAAGATGCTTTTCAGTTTCAGGATGGTGAAGTCAGACACCATCCTGGGGTAAAATATTCATTATTGTCTCTGTCCTCTAAAACCTTTCAAGTTCCCTGGTCATTTAAATTTTCATGCTCCTTGGTCAGCTGGAGTGCTGTGGCTTTCAAATCATCCGCAGCACTCCATTCAATAGAAGGGATTGCCTATTCTCTGCCTAGGAAGCTGGAGGTGTGGGAAGATCCCTTTCAAGTCTTCTCACTAGCAGAAGTCGCTCACTTTCACGAGGGGGCAATTCCCATCTCCCAAGATGTTCACTCACACCATTGTTATAACATGTCAAGTCTCTGAGCCTTCGTAGAAGCTTAGTGCCTTTGAAATACTATCAAACCCTCTCAAAACATTTGTATCCATTCTATTTCAATCAAGTCCTTTGAACTCTCATTTGATTGACAGTTTAATGGTTTTTATTCAGCATGCAGTCAGCTATGTTTATTTACCTTTCCCTTCATACTTGAATGCATCTCAAGTACCCCTGTTGTTCTTAACTGCAATGTTTACATAAAAGAAGAATTGAAAAGTTGCCTGCAATGCCATGGTCGGCATCTCCAAGAAATAGAAACCCCACAGTGCAGAAGGAGGCCATTCAGCCCATTGAGTGTGCACTGACCACAATCCCACCCAGGCCCTACCCCCTTTTCCCTACATATTTACCCGTTAATTCCTCTAACCTACACATCTCAGGACTCTAAGGGGCAATCTTTGGCATGGCCAATCAACCTAACCCGCAAATCTTTGGACTGTGGGAGGAAACCGGAGCATCTGGAGGAAACCCACCCAGACATAAGGAGAATGTGCAAACTCCACACAGACAGTGACCCAAGCTGGGAATCGAACCCAGGTCCCTGAAGCTGTGAAGCAGCAGTGTGCTACCATGCCGTCCCAAGACCCTCGGGCCTCCCATACATGTGTCGATTGAGAATGCGCTGAACATGCTCAACTCTGATTTTTATGTTGGTAATCCAAATTGTGCATGTGCCAGCTGGAAATGAGCTGCACATGTGCAAATCAAATTATTTACTTTGGTCAGGTGCATGTCCATGGGCCTAACCAATGTAAACAATCAAAACTGTGCATGCATAGCCCTTTCCTGGCCAGTGCAAATACATTTAAGATTACAACATTAAATATTCTGAACCATGCATGTGCAGCCCTTTTCAGGCTAACACATGCACAGGAGCTCCCAGGTTCTTTGGGAATTAGAGACACTAACCATGGAGTTGAAGACAAAGACAAAGTTGAAAACAGGAGAGAAGAAAGGAGAAGTTAAAAAAAAATTCCCTGTAAGGAAAAAAGACAGAGGTAAGAAACAGAAGCCAATAAAGTTAAGAAAAGGAGAAACAGCCTCCATTATTGTATTTGACATGCAAATTGTGATAATGCTTTCATTCTAAGCTTCTTAAACTAATGGAAGTTATATTAAATGGTGCCTTGCCATGTTTTTAGGAGGTTTTAGAGAGAAATGGCTTTTGTGAAAGGGCCGTTCAGTCAGAGAAAATAGGTGTGCCTCAAAATCTTTTATAGTATAAAGATGTAGGCATAATGCAAAAAGGGTTAGGAATAGAGTAAGACTAGGTTCATTTATTAGTGCAAAAACTAAAGAAAAACTCAAGTGAACTTGATAATTTAACTTAATTAAGATCAGGGTTCAATTAAACAAACAGATCTTGGGAATAAAGTTAAAATTAAATAACAAGAGATAGTGACATTAAAGTCATCTACGGTGTTTCAGTAATTTAAAATTAGGTTAGATAATAAGAATTGAATATAACATTTCAGTTAACCTCCTTATAAAACAAAGTGAGGTCAGCTCATGAGAAGCAGCTGATTGGTGAATAGCTGGGGTGTAGCAAGGCAGCTATTCTGTGCAGCATGCATTCTGTTTTATGTGGGAACTCCAGGGCATCTCTTATGCAACCACAATGTAGCAAGTGTCGTCAGCTACAGCTCTGTTTCAGAGCTTGGACAGCAGCAGGTGACACTGCGATATATCTGCAAGGTTGATAGTTCTGCGAATAGCATGTTTATAGATGTGGTCACCTTGTATTTTATGGGTAAACAGATAGAGAGGAAATGGGTGTCAAGGAAGACCAGTCCAGTGCACGAATCCTGATTGTATCTTATTCTCCAACCAGAATTCACTTGTGCAAACTGGTGGAGTGATGGATCCTGTGGGGAGTGCAGCCAGAGCCCAAGTATATAACAGCTGTGTAGTTGGAGTGGTAGGGAAAAAGATCATGAAAACCACATTGATAGAGGGCTAAATGCTCAGGGAAATAGACTGGCATTTCTGTGGCCACAGTTGTGAGGACAATAGGGTTATGTTGCTGGAATAAAAAGAGAAAATGCTGGAAAAACCCAACAGGTCTGGCAGCATCGGTGGGGAGAGAAACAGAGTTAACATTTCAAGTCCAGTATGACTCTTCCTTAGTTCCAAAGAGTCATACTGGACCCAAAGTGTTCACTTTCCAGCCATTTGCACCAGCAGGATCATCTGGTCTCACTGCAGTGAATGGAGATTTGGCGAAGCACCGAATTTTCTATCTTCACTTGCAGCAGTGGCGAGTAGTGAACAGCTGGAAAATTCTGGCCTCAGTTTCTTCCTCCAGAGATGCTATCACACTTTTTCTATTTTCTTTTATTTCCAGCGCTACTTTGCTTTTATTTTATAGTTAGGTTGCCTTGCTGGTGTCATGGTCAAGGATGTCACTGAAGGGCTGCAGAGCACTCTTTGAGAGAGCAGGGTGAACTGCTAGCATTGGAATTAAGAGCATACATACAAAGAGCAATGAAGTCCTGTAATCCAAGATTAGGGAGCATGGAAAGAAACTTGCAAGCAGGATTTCAAAAAAACAGAAATCTTTGGATCAAGCTTGGTGCCATGCATTTGAGAGTATAGAAATAGGGTATATAACAGATTAATGCATTGAGGAGATGGTGAAGGAGAAAGGGCTTTTGATTCCTGGGATTGGGACTGTTCTTGCGGGTGATGGACCTTTACAGAGCAGATAGGTTGCCCCTGAACAGAACTGGAACCTATGTCTTTGCAGAATGATTTGCTAGTGTGATCAGAGAGGGCTGAGCTAAATTTGCAAGGGTCTGTAAACCAGAAGGGAAAAACCTCACAAAAATAATTGATTGAGACAGAAAGGAACTAGTAATGTATTAGGTGGGATCAGTATAAGAGGGAATGTAATAAACTCTAACTTAGATTTATTGCTTGTGGATAAACGTTTGGTAAATAAGTTTGGTGAGCTGCAGGTGTAGGTAATTATGCAAAAATACGATACTGTGGCAACAGCAGAAACCTTACTCAAAAAAGCACTACTATATATTAGATATCCCAGACACAGAAAAGGTAGAGAGAGGAGTAATAGTATTGATTATGGAGAACATTTTAGTGCTGGAGAGGATGTCTCAGAGGGGTCAACGGCAGAATCTCTTTAGCTAGTGTTAAGAATCAACAGAGGTACCATTGCACTACTGGGTTGTTCTACAGTCAACTACGACTGGAAAACATAAATGGGAACACATTTGCAAGGAAATTAAAAGAGTTGCAAAAACTAGAGAGAAGCTGTAATAATGAACTTCAATTATGGATATATTTCGGGCTGGAGGATGGTTTGTATTGGGACCCTTCCTTTTCTTGTTGTATATTAATGACTCAAATCTTTGTGTGCAGGGAAAATTTTCAAAGTTTGTGGATGATACAAAACTTGGAAGTATTGTAAACAGTGAAGAACAGTGTAGAACTTCCGAAGGACATGGACAAGTTGGTGGGGTGGGCAGATGAGAGGCAGATACAGTTCAATGTAGAGAAGGTGAGGTGGTGCATTTTGATATGAAGAGTGTGGAGACACAATATAAAATAAGGGCACAATTCTTGAGGGGTGCAACAGCGGAGGGACCTAGATGCATATGTGCATTGATCATTGAAGGTGACAGGACAGGCGGAGGGAGCAGTTGATAAAGCATATCGTGTCCTCAGCTCTATTAATAGGGGCATAGAGCACAAGAGCAAGGAGTTTATGGTGAACTTATACAACACTAGTTAGATCTTAGCTGAGGTATTGTGTACAGTTCTGGGCACCACACCATAGGAAGGATGTGAATGCACTGGAGTGTGTGTGGAAGAGGTTTGTAAGCATGGTTCCAGGGATGAGAAGCTTCAGTTATGAGGACAGATTGGAGCGGTTGAGACTATCCTGCTTGGAGAGAAGGAAGTCAGGGGGACATTTGCTAGAGATGTTCAAAATTATGAAGGGACTGGACCGAGTAGATAGGGAGAAACTGTTCCCATTTCTAAAAGGATCAAGAGGGAGAGGGCACAGCTTTAAAGTGATCTACAAAAGAAGCAAATGTGATGGTGAGAAAAAACATTTTCACAACCAGTGGTCTAGACATGGAAAGCCTTGCCTGGAAGCATGGTGAAGGCAGGTTCAATTATGGCATTCAGGAGGACATTATATGATTAATTGAATAGGAAAAATATGCAGTGGTACAAGAAAAAGGCAGGGGAATGGCACCAAATCATAATGCTCATTTGAACAGCTGATGCAGAAACGATGGGCCAAATGACTCCTTCTGTGCCATAACAATTTTGTGATTCTGTGATGTTCCTAGCTCAGCAGGGAGCAGCCTGGGGAATGTGGTGGGTCAGGTGGGTCAAGTGGATCAAGAATCAGTAGGGGAACATTTGGGAGAGAGTGATCACAGTGTTATAAGATTTAGGTTGGTTATGGAAAAGAATAAGGGGCAATTCAGAGTAAAAATATTTAATCAGCAGTGAGACAGCTTCAACAGGATGAAAATAGAGTTGGTCCAGATAAATTGGAAACAAAAATTGGCAGGCAAAACTATAACAGATTAATTAGCTATTTTTAAAAAAGTTAGTTTGGGTACAGTCAAGGTCCATTTCTATGAGGGCGAGAGAGATAGGATAAATAAATCCAGAGTTCCTGAATGGCCAATAAAACAGAGAGTAAAATAACACAATAAAAGGGTGCATGTGGCAGTTGCAATTGAAAATCAGGTTGAATATTGGAAGTTCAGAGTGCAAGTGAGAAAATAAATAAAAGAAGCAAAAAGGGAGTATTAGAAGAAATTGGTAGCTAACATAAAAGAGAGCCCAAAAGTCTTTGTAGGCATATAAAGAGTACAAAGGTGATAAAAGAGGAATGGGACTGATTAGAGACCAAAAGGGGAATTTACATATGGAGGCATGGCTGGGGTGCTAAATGAGCTTGTATTTATGAAGGAAGAGGAGGATGCCAAGTCATATTGAAAGAGTAGGTAGTTGAGACACAAGATTGGCAAAGAGGTGTCTCTTAAGCTGATTGTACTTAAAGTTGATAAGTCACCAGTCATGGATAGAATGCAACCAAACATACTGAATGATGTAAGGATGGAAATTGCAGAGGCACCACCCATAATCTCCCAATCCTCTTTTGATAGAGGGTGACGGTGCCAGAGGACTGGAAAATTACACGTTACAGCCTTGTTCAAAAAAGGATTCAAGAACAAACCAAACAGGTACAGGCCAGTTAGTTTAATCTTGGTTATAGAGTCATGCAATGCAGAAAAGGCCCTTTGGCCCATCGAGTTTACACCGACAATATCTACCACTAAAGCTGTGCTAATCTCACTTTCCTGTATTTGTCCCATATTGGGAAGGCTTTTAGAAATAATGATCCAAGGGAAAATTATGTTTCGCTAATTTGATTGAGATGTTTGATGAGGTAGCACAAAAGGATTGATGAGAGCAATGCAGTTGATCTGATGTATATGAGATTTCCAGATAGCATTTGAAGAAATTCAACATAATAAGCTTGACAACAAAGTTAAAGGCCATGGAACAAAAAGAGACAGTGGCACATGGCTACAAAGTTGGCTGAGCAACAGGAAACAAAGAATAGTGGCAAACTGTTTTTCAGGCTGGAGGAAGGATTATTATGCAGTTCCCCATGGATCAGTGTTAGGGCCACTGGTTTTCTTTAACATATATTGATTAACTAAACTTTTAAGATTTACAGGTGACACAAAGCATAGAAGTATTGTAAACTGTGAGGAAGGTGGTAGTAAACCTCGGGACGACAAGTACCAGATGAAATTTATTGTAGAGAAGCGTGAAGTAATACATTTGTTAGCAATAATGAGGGGCAATATAAAATAAAGGGTACAAATCCTAAATGAGACCAGAACATAAGAAATAGGAGCATGAGTAGGCCATCTAGCCCTTCGAGCCTGCCCCGCCATTCAATAAGATCATGGCTGATCTGAAGTGGCTCAGTTCCACATTCCTGCTTTCTCCCCATAACCCTTAATCCCCTTGCCTATCAAAAACCTATCTACCCACGTCTTAAATATATTTAGCGAGGCAGCCTCCACCACTTCAACGGGCAGAGAATTCCAGAGATTCACCACCCTTTGAGTGAAGAAGTTCCTCCTCAACTCTGTTCTAAACTGCGCCCCCCCCCGCCCTTTATCTTGAGGCTGTGCCCTCTAGTCCTACTGTCCTTTCTGAGCGGGAAGAGCCTCTCCACCTCTATCCTATCCATCCCATTCAGAAGGATCTGGGGATCAAGGTGCACACATTATTGTAGGTGGCAGGGCAGGTTGAGAAAGAGATTAATAAAGCTTACTGGATTCTAGACTTTATATATTGGAGCATAGACCACAAAAGCAAGGAAGCTATGCTAAAACTATATAAAACATTGGTTTGGCCTCAACTGGAGTAGTGTGTCCAATTCTGGGTATCACAATTTAGGAATGATTAGAAGGCACTAATGAAGGAATGGAATAGCTTCACAAGAATCAGAGAGTAGGGGGAGAGTAGGGCCGCGTAAGAGATGGGTGAGATCCTAAATGAGTATTTCTCATCAATATTTATTGTTGAGAAAGATATGGATGTTAGGGAATTTGGAGGAATAAATAGTGATGTCTTCAGGAATGTACATATAATAGAAGAGATATGGGAAATCTTAAAGCACATCAAGGTAGAAAAATCCTTGGGATCGGATGACGTGTATCCCAGGACGTTGTGGGAGGCTAGGAAGGAAATTGCGGGTCCCCTAGCAGAGATATTTGAATCATCGAAAGCCACAGGTGAGATACCTGAAGATTGGAAGATGGCAAATGTTATGCCTTTGTTTAAGAACAGCTGTAGGGAAAAGCCTGGCAACTATAGGCTGGTGAGCCTAACATCTGTGGTAAGTTGTTAGAAGGTATTTTGAGAGACAGGATCAGCAGGCATTTAGTGAAGCAAGGACTGATTAGGGGCAGTCACCATGGCTTTGTGAGTGGAAAATCATGTCTCACAAACTTGATTGAGTTTTTTGAAGGGGTAGCCACAAAGCTAGAATGGGGCAGTGCAGCTGATGCTGTACACATGGACTTTAGCAAGGCCTTTGATAAGGTACCGTATGATAGGTTGTTGCAGAAGGTTAAATCTTATGGGATCCAGGATGAGGCAGCTGAATGAATACAAGATAGCTTGATGACAGAAGACACAGGGTGGTTTTAGAGGGTTGTTTTGACCAGTGGTGTGCCTCAGGGATCAGTGCTGGGTCCACTGTTATTTGTTATTTATATTAATGATTTGGATGAGAATATAGGAGGCATGGTTAGTAAATTTGCAGATGACACCAAGATTGGTGGCATAGTGGACAGAGAAGCAGGTTACCTAGGATTGCAATGGGATCTTAATCAATTGGGTCAGTGGTCTGATGAGTGGCCAATGGAGTTTAATTTAGATAAATGCAAGGTGATGCATTTTGGTAGATTGAACCAGGGCAGTACTTATTCAGTTAGTGGTAGGGTGTTGGGGAGAGTTATAGAACAAAGAGATCTAGGGGTACAGGTTCATAGCTCCTTGAAAGTGGAGTCACAGGTGGACAAGAGTACTGAAGGAGGAATTCGGCATGCTTGGTTTCATTGGTCAGAACATTGAATACAGGAGTTGGGATGTCTTGTTGAAGTTGTACAAGACATTGATATGCTCACACTTGAAATACGGTATACAGTTCTAGTCACCCTTTTTATAGAAAGGATATTATTAAACTAGAAAAAGTTCAGAAAAGATTTACTGGGATGCTACTGGGACTTGATGGCTTGAGTTAAAAGGAGAGGCTGGATAGACTGAGAATTTTTCCCCTGGAGCATTGGAAGCTTAGGAATGATCTTATAGTCGTCTGTATAATAATGAGGGGCATAGATCAGTTAGGAAGTCAACATCTTTTCCCAAAGGTAGAGGAGTCTAAAACTAGAGGGCATAGGTTTAAGGTGAGAGGGGAGAGATACAAAAGGGTCCAGATGGGCAATTTTTTCACACACAGGGTGATGAGCGTCTGGAACAAGTTGACAGAGGTAGTAGTAGAGGCAGGTCCAATTTTGTCTTTTAAGAAGCATTTAGACAGTTACATGAGTAAGTTGGGTATAGAGGGATATCGACCGAACATGGGCAAATAGGACCAGCTTAGCGGTTAAAAAATGGGCAGCATGGACAAGTTGGGCTGAAAACTCTATGCCTCTAATGATTCCAGGGATGAGGAACTTCAGTTACATGAACAGACTGGATAAACTGTCCTCCTTGAAGAAGGGAAGAGTAAAAGATTTGATAGAGTTGCTGAAGACCACGAGGGGTCAGGATAGTGTTGATAGGGAGAAACAGCTACCATGGTTAGCAATGCTGCTTCACAGCTCCAGGGACCTGGGTTCGATTCCCGGCTTGGATCACCGTCTGTGTGGAGTTTGCACATTCTCCTCGTGACTGCGTGGGTTTCCTCCGAATGCTCCGGTTTCCTCCCACAGTCCAAAGATGTACGGGTTAAGTTGATTGGCCACGCTAAAATTGTCCCTTGGTATCCTGAGATGCATAGGTTAGAGCGATTAGCGGGTAAATATGTAAAGATATGGGAGTGGGGCCTAGGTGGGATTGCGGTCGGTGCCGATGCGATGGGCCAAGTGGCTTCTTTCTGCACTGTAGGGTATCTATGATCTATCTATGATGTATCATTGGTGGAGGGATTGTGAACTTGAGGACACTGATTCAAGGTGGCTGGCATAAAAAGCAATAATGACAAGAGAAAACTGTTTTATTACATAGCATTCCACTGATTTGGAATGCACTACTTTAGTGTGGTGGATGCAGATTTAATCAAGATTTTCAGAAGAGAAGTAGATAATTATCCAAGAAAGAAAATTTTCAGAACCGTGGGGAAAAGGCAAGGGAGTGGGACTGTATGAGTTGTTTTTTCAGACAGCAGCCCAAACTTGGTAGACTAAATAGTCTCCATCTGTGGTGTAAGAATTATATGATTTTGATTCGATAATGCTGCTGTGAAATACCCAGAGCATTTTACTTTATAAAAGTTGCTGTACCAATACAAGTTTTTGTTGTAGTTATTATCCTCCAAGTTATCAATTTTTGCTTACTCAACTAATTGAAAAAATGCTTATATATGTTTCATTTGTGGAGGAGATGAAAGTCACTATTCATAAATTGTCAACTGCACAGAAGTGGTCTAATGTTACCAAACTGCTATAGAAATAAATGGCCTGGAAAAGTACAGGCAGCAAAAAGATAACTTAAGCTTCACTTCAATCTTTTCACAAGGTATAATAGTACAGACTCCTTTACTGAAAGAGGATACGGCCTTAGAAGCACTGTGGAAAATTCTTTCCTCCCTTTTTCTGCTAAACTGACAGACAGTTATAATAGGACCCACCTTACTTCAGAAACATGGTATAACCCAGACCTCATGTCTGGAGGTCATCTCCTTCACCATGCTGTCTGGACTAGGTACAGTAGTAAACAAATTAAAGACCCATTTAATGGCCAACAGTTCAGTTCTCTCCAGGGGTTTGGGGAGAGGTAGAGCATTCCACCATTGAATTTCTAATGATTCACAAATCAAACATTCTACAAAAAAAGCAAAACTCCTGCCTGCCAAGGAAATAATTCCGGTGGAGACATTCCTGAAATAAAAGGAAAAAAACAGTATTTTCTGACGAACACTATACCCACGTAAAACAACTGGAATTATTTCCTTTGCCCCAAATTAGTAAGGGACAGGGGACATGCATTACTCTTGACTCTTCCATTGAAATAACATTAATATCTGCTAATCTGAACAACTGCTGCATCACCATCTTTGATGCTGATGTCCTTGCAAAATCCTGTCTTCATCCTCACACAACAACCATACTCATTGGTTTTAAATCTGCTAGTGATAAGCTGGAGTGCACTTGGTGAATAGTTACTGTGGTTACCCACTGGGGAAATGGAACACAATATACCCTGACTACCTCAATGATAATCACTGACTCTAAAATCATTCTTAAAATCAGAAAGAACTTCACTTCATCTTTGCTACAACAAACCATCAAGTCAGGCTGCCTTCTTCCGCACCCTCTACCTTCACTAAATGTGAAGACAATCTTCTGGATATTGCATGTCCAAGATTTAAAGCATTGTTCTATTTTCTATGGCCTTTCTTGCCATCAGCCTTTCTCTCCTTAATCCGCCCTTGAGAATCTATCCCTTATTTAAAGTCGTTTCTCTCATTTACTCAGCTAATCTCTTCCACAAAGCTGATCTCCTGCTGTCTTGCAGCATACCAGCCCCTCAATTCTCAACTTCCTCCTTTTCACTCTCATGACCACTGGCATTCATCAGTAACCTCATTCAACAGTCTCCACACCCTTCAAAATCACTGTCATAAATTGACTCCTGGGAAAAAAAATCTGTTCATAACCCCTCGAACTACTGCCTAATCTTCAGTATTATTGAGTAAGTAGGACTGCAAATTCCACTGTTCCCGACATGTGGTGTTAAATATTGAAATTAAGACATTGCTGTTTGAGTTGCCCTGAAACCAGAAATCTCACTATAAGAGTACTTTATTGATAAATCTGGCAGTTAAGTGCATGCAACAGTCTAAAAAGTTGAGGTATGTACTTAATGGATATTCATTAAATACATAAGAAAAAGTTAAGCTTGTTCACTTAAGTGTAAGTGAATTTTTAACGGTATGATAAGACTAAAGTACTGTCATTGAGCATTAAGTTTTGCAGTTGTGAACACTCTTTTCTTCAGATTTTAATTATTGTTGGAGATTTTTAAAAAATTGTCAATGCCTTATATTTCCTTTGTTTCTTTTATTGCCTTACAAGTAATGAACCATTGCTTATTTTCAATCATATTTTCACTTCTCATTTGGTTTCTGTACATAATTTAACATTGAATTAAATATTCTAACTTAATAGTTCCTGATTTAGAATCTGCCTGTCTTGGTAAGAGTGCTTCAATCTGATTAAAGGAATGCACAGTTACTTCCCTGTTCACAAAGAAACATCCAGTGTAACAATGCTATGCTGTTTTGGATTTCTATTCACCACACCCACCAGTGTCAAAGCCTATATAAAGTCTGTGGGAAAGTGCAATTGCAATAATTGGGTGGTGCTGCTTGTTTGGCGCTGACCTCAAAATCCAGTACAATGCTTTTGCAGCTCCCCTCCTCTCCTTATCTCTTCCACAATTTCCTTTATTCTTTTCAAAAAATCACCTGAAAACCTCCCTCTTTGACTGCTCTCTTGTTCCATTCTGATCCTCTTCATTCCATCCCTTTTGCCGTCAACTACATACACAATCACTATCTACCACCCTATAAAATGCTCTGAGTAAGTTATTATTTAATATACATGGAAAGACTATAGGTGAAGAAATGGAAAGTGACACCAATTGATATAAATAAACAGCAAAACAAATTTAATCTAGTTCATGCCTCTTGGAATGATTTAAGTAAATATGGTAAATGCTGAATATTTTAAAATTTGAAGAGTTTGATTTTTATTACTGTGATGTCAGTGTAGCCTAAGAATACTGGTTCACTACTTGAGACAATTAGAGTAAGTTTTTAAAAAGTATATGTGAACAATTTGAGGTTCCTGCTTGTAATCGCTCTGGGAAACTTTAATTTCACTTAAAATAAACAATGCTTTGCAAAATGCAGTTTAGCCTTTTTCTAGCACATAACTGACTCCAGATAAATGTACAATTAATGTAAACATAAAATACTAAATCAAATCCCATTTACGCTATTGCACAGAATCCACAGTTCAATCACATTAATAAAAAGTTATCCTACAATAAATGATGACACAATTAGCTTTTTTTCAAAAAAAACTAAAGAGACAAGTCAATTTGATGATAAATAGGCCTAAATAGATAGCATAATATTTAGGAACCTAATCACTTTTGCATAAAATAGATTTCATATTACATCTTCTGTAATTTTGGATTAGATTGAACTAAATGACGGAATGGATTGTGAAGTTAAGATGTGGTTACTGTAACTCCCAACTTAAAAGGCTCCCAATGAAAGCAGAAAACATATTTTGGCAATAAGTTTGTGTGTTCATCAAAACACAGTTGTATATAACTGTTATTTTTGTGAATTAAACCTCTTAAGTGTTTACTTCTGTAACCAGCTCAAAAAATTGGGTTATTAAATTTTAAGCTCAAGACAGAAACTGGAAAGAAGTTACTAGGTAATAATACTTTAGTGCAGCCATTTCCTTTTCTACACTTTTTCTTCCCAAATATAAATTACTCCAGTAACAATTATTTTCAGAAAGCATGAGGACAAAACAACAGTACTCAGGATTTAAGTGCCTTGGGAGATTTTACTACATTAGAGATGTTATATAAACGTGAGTTGTTGCTATTGTCTGTGCAGACTAATTGCAATCTGTAATAGGGTCTCTATTTACTGAATTTTAACCATGATTTTTAAAAAAATCTTTCTTAATTGGCTCCTGGCTAATATACCTATTTTAATCAATTAATTTGCTCTTTACCAGGATTGTCAAAATTGCACAACATAACTCAGTATAAAGTACCATTGTTCCAACATACACATTCTTCCACAGTAAAAATTCTGCCTGTAAATGTATTTGTTAAGTGTATATGAGGAGAAAGCTCTTTTGTGACTGGTAATGTCATTGTTCCATAAAAGGGAAGGACTAAAGAGAATGACACATGGTAGGTTAATTAGGTTGTGTTCCTTAAAATTAAAAATTCATATTATCCAATTTAAAAAATATTTTTTTTACAATGAACCTATCAATTTAGGAAAAGAAAACATTAACGGTACTATGTAAAGAGCATGGTCGTTCAACAGCAGATCCAAAACTAATTAGTTTTGTTAGTAAATGAGACATAAGAAAATTGGGTCAGTCTATAGTTAATTAATAATAATTAGACTGTGGGCAAACAGAAGACAAACTAGTGCTCTTTTAGAGTAACAGTAACAAAATATTTGACAGTTTGAGAAACTATAGCTCATAATATTAATACTCCTCTTTACGAAGCATAGGTACATTGTCAAACAAAAGAACTCCCCATGGCCTGACCCATTATTAGTGCTACTCTATAAAATCTAATTTTTGTGGCTGCCAAGGAGAAAAACAGGAAGTAATCATCATCTGTAAAAACTTGCAATAGTTTCCCCAACAGGGCCCTTCTTACTAACGTAATGTGAGGCAATACATTCCAAACCTATTAAAATGTAGACATTGCTGAACATGTTCACTTCAGCTACAGCATTACAGCTGTCTGTCTGGTATAATATATCCCAGCTGCCAATCTGAAGGAAACCAGCCAGTCACAGCAGAAACTATTTCACTCAGAATTTAGAAGCTTCCCCATATTTTCAAATACAGAGATTATTTTAGTTGATGGATTTGATTAAATCTAACTGGCTGATCAACAGCAAAAAGAAAAACATTGCAATCATCAGTTTGTGGTGGAACTTTTGAAAAAAATACTTACATGAACATTTTACACCTCAAGATTGTCTGCTATCACTCCTCAAATTAAAACAAAACACATTTTTTTGTGTAAAGTTACCAAATTATAGGTCAGAATTTGACTAGTTTTTGAATACTGTAGGTTCTAGACCAAAAACAAAACAGTACCCTTCATTTCCCAAATATCTGAACAAAGGTGTTATGTATCTGGATAATTGTAGATATATACACAGCCTTTGCCAAAGCATGCCATACTACGTCACAGCAAATCAGTTGTCCTAGCTATATTTAAAAAAAAGTACAAGGGTCCATTAGTAGCGAGAAAAGTAGTAACAAAGCCTGACACACTGTGGTTGTTCCTAAGCATTTTGGTGCTAAGTTTATTATTCCACCCCATGCCTTAGAACATGCAGCCATCTGGCCAGTAATGCTCCAACAGTTGTTTATAAATTCTACAAAGATCTCAGTCATCCCTACCATACAAAGTATGATGGATTTACAACTCACTGACATTGTTTTCTAAATACTCGATTTCTATCTTTACCCCAGAGACTGCAGCTACGATTCCACACCCACCTGCCCAACATAAGAGTTGTACCTTCTATACGAATGACACAAAGTAAAATTATCTTTGAAAAGATAAAACGTGGTTAATTTTGGGACTTTCTTGATCTTCGATTTAGTTTGCATAATTTCAATAGAAGCTACCTGTGCATCATTGCACTCGTCATAATAATAGTTGTCACATGCAGGCATAAAAGGCAGCACTGATATCTTAGATCATTTAAGAAACTCTGTGTCAGTTGTGAACTCTCAAACAAATCTTGTAAAGGCTGAACTAACTGCCATGCCAATGTAATGGCATTTCGGCTTTTCAATATGGAGAGCCGAGTAAAAATCAATATGAAGATCTAATCTGCATCACGAAACATAATTTTAAAATTATTTTGTAAACCAGCTACTCTAAATCTAAAACTATGTTGTTATTATAAAATATATTTTATCTCTAATAACTTGACATATATGATTTGTTGCCCTTTTCCATGCAAAGGGGAATTAAATTATTCTCTTTTAAGGTAAAAGATAAAAAAACGCCAAACAGCCCATCAAGCCTCATCCACCTTTCAGTAAAATCATGCAGAACATTTACATACACTCTAATTTTTGCTTTATCCCTGTGTCCTTTGATTTTTTAGTGTCCAAGAAACCTATTAACCTCAACCTTGAATTTATACAATGACTGAGCAAGCATAATACTCTTTCATAATGAACTCTAAAAATTCATAACTCCGGGTGAAAAAATTCTCATCTCAGTCTGAAATGGCTAGCTCCTTATCCTGAGTCTGTGATTCGTAATCTATGAGAAACCGCCTCGCAGCAAACTATGCTGTCAATCCCTCTCAGAATTTTATATGTTTCAAAGAGATCATCTCTCACTCTTCTAAACTCCAGAAAATATAGACCCAATCTACTCAAACTCCCTTTATAGTATGGCCCCTACAATAAGGACTAACTACCATGTGCCTTCCTAATTGCTTCTGCACCTGTTAACTTTCTTTGAGAAAGTTCAGAGAAAGCAGCAATAATGCAACAGGCTACTTTAGTCCAAACTTACCAGAAGCTAATCATGTAAATTATACCTAATAATAATAAATACAATTTTCTACAGCATTTAAGCAATGAGAAAAAAATGTCAGCCCAATGTCAAAAATCCTTACACTGCAACTTGATTCCAATCAGTACTCAGCTAAATCTAAGCTGGGTTGAAACGCAGTAGCCAATTTCTGTAATGTTGCTGATTCCTTAATAACATTTGAGCAAATAGTTCATAAATTCATTTATCCAATGCCAATTAAATATACTTCAGTTTTATTGTATTGGTTTAAGCAGAAATAAATTGATCAATGAAATTGACTGATTCTTTTCAAGATACTTAAGTATTTAGTGAGGATATGGGTGCAAAAAAAATCCTAAATCAATTTCCAAAATCGGGTCCTAAATATTTCTTGCTTTTCTTTGTAGTCCTACACTACAGAAATTTCTTTGTTTATTCATACTTGTCCAATACTGAAATAGGTTTCTTATCCTGCTTTGAATTTATTAGTACATCATAAGCTCATCAGCCCACATCATACACCTAGTGGGTACAATTCTCTGGCTTTTCTGTGGCATCTTTCTCATTGCAGGAGGCAGCACATCATTGACCGGTGGAGGAATCTTCTGGTCCTGCCGCTGTCAATGGGATTTCCCATCGAGTCCACTCCACCAGGAAACCCATGGTGGGGCTGCACTGTTGGCAGGACCAGAAGATCCTACTGACGTGAACAACCAGAAAGTTCCGGCCAGTCAGTAAAAGCATTAGTTAACCATAAACATAGAATGGGCATTAACCGTGGTCAACTCTGTACCATTTTATTTTGGAGCAGGGATTACATTGAAGCTCAGTATAGCTAAATCCAGAGGAATTTGATAATGTTTCTTAAATTTTCAGCCTTAAAGTTTTACTGTTTGCAATTGAAAAGTCACCAAACTACACTGAGAAAAACATGACATTTTTCAAAGCCTATTAAAGCCTCTTAGTTTAGGCATAAAAATGGTTCATCTAGTTTCCTCCCATGTTTACTGCTGAAATAGATTAAATAAACTGTGTATGATACAGAACTCAACCTTCACTGATTTTTAGTAAAATAATTAAGAATTTAATTGAGTTGATACTAACAGCTGAATTAATGTTTATGGGTATGCATTGTCAACTTCAATGTGGAACAACTTTTTTCAGATGCAGTGTAAAATAGATGCCTTTGTTACAAATAAGGGCACATTAATGATATATATATAGGGCCCAGGAAAGAGAAGGCGATTACACCTGGAACATTCCTCCACTCTTAGTCCTTTCTGTTTTCTTACCACTGCTCCAAAGGCAGTAGCAGTCTAAACATAGGGTAAGGGTCATTAGGCAAATGACTTGAATGGGGAGTAGGGTAACCCACTGCACTGATTTCAGAAAGCTCAACAGTGAAGGATAAAACTGGAACAAATCTTTACATACATTTAATAGCTTTTATGCAAAGATACACATTCTAAAACATGCACCTCCTAATCCAATACCCTCATTTTTTTGCCTGCTTACAATCCAGCACAATGAATACACAATTAACAATCATGAGCATTCATCAACATCATCATCATGGTGAGTGAGGGAGAAACCAGGCTGGAAATGTTAAGAGTTGTTACCTCACATGATTGCTCACCAATTCAAGAAGATTCCTTTCAAAGTCAGCAGTCTGGGAACTGGGAACATAAAAGGCCACATGCGCTGGAAAAGGAGGCTGGAAGCACTAAGCTTTTGTTTAAAGAATAGGCGTGGGATCAAAGGTTGTGTGGCCCCAAATGTTTTGGTGCCCAGGGACCAAATAATTCTTAATCCAGCTCTAATTAAGAACACTAACATCATTGTTGCATCACACAGGTTTTGGTTGTTATTTTCCTTTAGTACTCATTCTCTGGAAGTGGGTGTTACTGGCAAGTCTAGTATTTATTGCATTTTCTTAGTTACCTTTGGGAATGTTGTGGTTTCTTCTTAAACCACTTCAGACTATGGTCAAAATATTTCACAATGCTGTTAATGTAATGAATATCTTAATCTTCAGAATAAATGCCTTGAAAATACAGAACTGACAATTCTTCCATAGCAGAACAAAGCCATGCTTTATGGAGCTAATAACATGTTAGATTAAACAGAAAATTAGCCAATTTAAGCTAACTCTTCAAATGATTTAAAATGTCAAGTCAGGATAAAGCTCACGTTATAAATGAGGATCTACGGATCATGCAACCAGGCTTAACTTTGTAAACTGGGGGTTGTCATGTCACAGGCTTGGATTTTCCAGCCCCCACTGTGATGGGATTTCCAGTGGCAGAGGTGGCTTGGTATTGGCCACTAGTGGAATCTTCTGGCCCCACCAAAGTCAACAGCTATTTGCATTGTTTGCTAGCTGCATGGCAAGGAACCCATAGTGCGGGATTGCCTTTGGCGGGACCAAAAGATCCCGCTGGCAGGAAGGGCTGGAAAATCCTGGCCACACAGGTGTAAGTTGTAAGAAAAAGATTAAAATTACAAGTTTGCATTTAATACAATTTAACATTAAATTATCATTTCTCAAATTACAAATCAGAAGATACCTAAAGTTTTATTACCTACTTTCACATGACTATAATGTCAAATTACCACTGGATTCTGATCTTTAATAAGGCAAAGGTAATGAGAATGTTTTTGTTAAGAACAGACTTCACTACAGCTGGTCTCAAGAGATCAGACACAGGCTTTGCCAATTTAAAGCAGCATTCATGGGAACAAATATTTGAAGTAAATTAGAAAGTAATGCTGAAGGAAGTGAAACAAACTCACTTGCACGGAAGAAAAAAGGCAGCAAATGTCTGTCCAGATACTGCACAACTGCTAAATTAATTAAAATTATCCTAGATACCACTAACTTACTAATTCCTTTTAAATACATGACCATTCATGATGGGGGCTACCAAACAATTGCACAACCTTTATTCACTGAATGGCTTATATTTAAACATATGAAGTATGGTCAATAAAACACAATTTTTTGAGCATGTGTCATTCAGGTAACAACAATAACTTGCATTTATATAGCAGCTTTAAGTACTAATTGTGTCAACAGTAAAGTATCCCTGGGCAGTTCCTGGAAGACCACAGTATGATTAAGGATGAAATAGAAAACACCACATGTTGTTTGCTGTTAACTGGTTAGATCAATGCCCAGTGACGAATTAATTAACAATACAAGTATATTATGAAAATACCACGCTATTAAATAAAAGTTGGTTTGTGCAAGGAAATTAGGATTTATATTGGACTCATTTGGATCTGAAGTCTTTATAATATGCTTTTTATGTATGAACTACAAGTAAGTTACTACCCTCTTGCATTGAGCCACGGATATCATGCACGCAATTAACTGCTTGATATCAGTAAAAACTTTGTTCATTCCACAGAGTACTGTATTCATGACAGCTGAAATTTATCAGGGAATAATCTAATTTTGTAAAATTTGATTTCTAAACTTACATTTCATAAAAAGGCTTCAAGCAATCCTATAATGAGGGCACCCATTGAAAAGAAAGGATATAGCATGGGAACTCATTATACAACCTCATTATTTCCCAGGAGGGCTCTGCACTACTGACTGTACACTTCCTTTTGATTTTAGTCTTAATTCCAACCTAAGTGCTTGTAACTTGTCTCTAAGGTCAAACAAATGGAACACCAGTGAAAAAAAGGGTAAGGATTTATCACGCCATGTTGCAAAGAAAGGTAGCAGATTACAAAGCAATTCCTATGAGCAGGGATGGGAAGAATAATAATTAATTTTTCCATCAAATCTTCTTGAGGCTTTGTGCACTGAAAATTTATTTCTCATAGTTCTGCTTTTATCTTGTAATTTTGACCCAAAAAAACACTGCTGGTTCAATCTCTTTAGCATTGTCACCAATGTTTAAACACCAACTAACAAGGCCCTGCACCATGTAGTGTACATTCTCATGATTCCACTCCAGATAGCTGTTTTTTGTATTTAAGGTCAAACACTTGAGCTGTATTTTGTTTTCAGGGAACTTGATGTCAAGAGAATTTAAGAGTTCAGACACTGAGTGTCAGACACCCAACATGATCTTTCCAAAGACAGCAGAGGTGTGCTCTCTAAGTTCCCAGAGGGACAACACAAAGGGGATTTTAATTTTCCACATATTGATTGGGACTTGCATACTGTTAAAGGTTTAGGCGGGGTAGAGTTTGTAAAATGTGTTCAGAGTATTTTGTATATCAGTATATAGAGATGCCAACTAGAGAGGATGCGATATTGGATCTCCCATTGGGAAATGAGTTCGGGCAGGTGATGGATGTGAGTGTGAGGGAACACTATGGATCCAGTGATCATAATGCCATTAGTTTCAACCTGATCATGGATAGATCTGGTCCTCGTGTTGAAGTTCTGAACTGGAAAAAGGCCAAATCTGATGAAATGAGAAGGGACCTGGGAAGTGTGGATTGGCACAGGCTGTTCTCTGTTAAGGATGTAAATGGAAAGTGGGAGGCCTTCAAAGGAGAAATTTTGAGAGTGTGGACTTTGTATGTTCCTGTCTGAATTAAAGACAAAGTAAATAGGAATAAGGAACGTTGGTTCTTGAGGGAGATTGTAACACTGATTAAGAGGAAGAGAGAGTTGTATGTAATGCACAGGCAGCAAGGAACAGATCAGATGCTTGAGGAGTATAAAAAGTGCAAGAAGCTACTTAAGAGGGAAATCAGGAGGGCTAAAAGAAGACATGAGGTTGCTTTGGAAGACAGAGTGAAGGAAAATTCAAAGAGCTTCTATAGGTATGTAGGGAGCAAAAGGATAGTGAGGGATAAAATTGGTTCTCTTGAAGACCAGAGTGGTAGACTGTGTATGGAACCAAAAGAGATGGGGAAATACTAAATGGGTTTTTTGCATCCGTCTTTATTGAGGAAACAGACATGAAGTCTACGGAAATACGGCAAACAGGTAGGGAGGTCATGGAACTTTTACAGATCACAGGGGAGGAGGTGCTGGCTGTCTTGAGGCAAATCAGAGTGGATAAATCCCCAGAACCAGACATGGTATTCCCATGGACCTTGATGGAGGCTAGTGTTGAACTTGCATGGGCCCTGGCAGACTTATTTAAAATGTCAGTATTCACGGGGGAGGTGCCGGATGATTGGAGGGTGGCTCATGTTGTTCCGTTGTTTAAAAAAGGTTCCAAAAGAAATCCGGGAAATTATAGGCCAGTAAGTTTGACGTCAGTGGTGGGCAAGTTATTGGAAGGTGTGATAAGGGATAGGATCTACAAATATTTGGATAGACAGGGACTTATTAGGCTTTGTTAACCTTAGGCTTTAGGGACTTAATAGGCTTATTAGTCAACGTGGCTTTGTGCATGGTAGGTCATATTTGACCAATCTATTAGAGTTTTTCGAGGAGGTTAGCAGGAAAGTGGATGAAGGGAAGGTGGTGAATATTGTCTACTTGGATTTCAGCAAGGCCTTTGATAAGGTCCCTCATGGGAGGTTAGTTAGGAAGGTTCAGTCGCTAGGTATGCAACTACGGTAGAGGTAGTAAATTGGATTTTACTACCAAAATCCAATTTTGGGGATTTTGGGGAGGTAGTAAATTGGATTAGACACTGGCTCAATTGAAGAAGTCAGACAGTGGTTGTGGAGGATTGCTTCTCTGAGTGGAAGCCTGTGACGAGTGGTGTGCCGCAGGGATCGGTGTTGGGTCCATTGTTGTTTGTCATCTACATCAATGATCTGGATGATAATGTGGTAAATTGGATCAGCAAATTTGCTGATGATACAAAGATTTGAGGTATAGTGGAGAGTGAGGAAGGTTTTCAAAGCTTGCAGAGGGACTTGGACCAACTAGAAAAATGGGCTGAAAAATGGCAAATGGAATTTAACGCAGACGAGTGTGAGGTATTGCACTTTGGAAGGACAAACCAAAGTAGAACGTACAGGATAAATGGTGGGACTCTGAAGAGTGCAGTTGAACAGAGAGATCTGGGAATACAGGTACAGAATTCCCTAAAAGTGATGCCACAGGTGGACAGGGTCACAAAGAGTGCTTTTGGTACACTGGCCTTTATAAATCGGAGTACTGAGTATAAAAGTTGGAGTGTTATGTAAGGTTGTATAAGACATTGGTGAAGCCGAATTTAGAGTAATGTGTACAGTTTTGGTCACCTAGTTACAGGAAGGATGTAAATAAGGTTGAAAGAGTGCAGAGAAGATTCACAAGGATGTTGCTGGGACTTGAGAAGCTGAGTTACAGACAGAGATTGAATAGGTTAGGACTTTATTCCCTGGAACGTAGAAAAATGAGGGGAGATTTGATAGAGGTGTATAAGATTTTGATGGGTACAGATAGAGTGAATGCAAGCAGGCTTTTTCCACTGAGGCTAGAGGAGAAAAAAACCAGAAGGCATGGGTTAAGGGTGAAAGGAGAAAAGTTTAAAGGGAATAATAGGGGGGGGGGCTTCTTCACGCAGAGAGTGGTGGGAGCGTGGAATGAGCTGCCAGATAAAGTGGTAAATGCGGGGTCACTTTTAACATTTCAGAAAAACTTGGATGGGTTCATGGGTGAGAGGGGTGTGGAAGGATATGGTCCAAGTGCAGGTCAGTGGGGCTAGGCAAAAAATGTTTGGCACAGACAAGAAGGGCCAAAAGGCCTATTTCTGAGCTGTAACTTCCTATAGTTTCTATGGTTCTATTTTTTTCTTTTAACTTTCACATTAACAGCCTGAAATTGTAATACAGTTTTGACTGAAATTGCTCATATCAATGACAATGGTATTTCAAAGTAGTATTCAAATTTAGATGAAATCTTAAAATTAGTCCCTGAACTGATGTTTTCAATTTGATTCATTATTGTCACATGTATTGGTATACAATGAAAAGTATTGTTTCTTGTGCGCTATACAAAGCATACCATACATAGAGAAGGAAAGGAGAGAGTGCAGCATGTAGTGTTACAGTCATAGCTAGGGTGCAGAAAAAATATCAACTTAATGTGAGGTAGGTTCATTCAAAAGCTGGATGGCAGCAGAGAAGGCGCTGTCTTGAGTCGGTTGGTACATGTCCCCAGACTTTTGTATCTTTGTTCTAATGAAAGAAGGTAAGTACGTCCAGGGCGTGTGGGGTCTTTAATTATGCTGGCTGTTTTTCCGAGGCAGCAGGAAGTGTAGACAGTGTCAATGGGTAGGAGGCTGGTTTGAGTGATGGACTGGGCTTCGTTCGTGACCATTTGTAGTTTCTTGGACAGAGCAGGAGCCATACAAAACTGTGATACAACCAGAAAGAATGCTTTCTATGGTACATCTACAAAAGTTGATGAGAGTCATAGTGGACATGCCAAATTTCCTTACCCTTCTGAGAAAGTAGAAAAGTTGGTGGGCTTCCTTAACCATAGCATCATCATGGAAGGGGGGAAACCAGGACAAGTTGTTGGTGATCTGGGCACCAAAAAACTTGAAGCTATTGACCATTTCCATTTCATCCCCATTGGTATAAACAGGAGCATGTCCTCCATTATGCTTGCTGAAGTCAATGACTACTTCCTTCATTTTGTTGACATTGAGGGAGAGATTATTGTCGTCGCAACAATTCACCAATTCACTCTCTCTCTTTCCTGTCTCGCCATTGTTTGAGATCGGATCAACTAAGGTGGTGTCATTAGCAAATCTGAAAATCGAGTTGGAGGGAAATTTGGCAACACAGTCATAGGTGTATAAAGAGTATAGTAAGGAGGCTGAGGACACATCCTTGTGGGGCACCGGTGTTGAGGATGATTGTGGAGGAAGTGTTATTGCCTATCCTTACTGATGGCAGTCTCTGGGTTAGGAAGTTCAGGATCCAGTTACAGAGGGAGGAGCTGAGCCTCAGGCCACAGAATTCGAAGATGAGTTTCGCAGGAATAATAGTGTTGAAGGTTGAGCTGTAGCTGATAAATAGGAGTCTGACATTGACGTCTTTGTTATCTAGGTGTTCCAGACTTGAGTACAGGGCCAGGAAGAGGGCATTTGCTGTGGACCTGTTGCGGCGGTAGATGAACTGCAGTGAATCCATCAATTTGGGAGACTAGAATTTATTCATGCCATGACTAACCCTTTGAAGCATTTCATAATGATGAATGTCAGAGCTACCAGATGACAGTCATTAAGGCATACTGCCTAGCTTTTCTTTGGTACCAAGATGATGGTCTTGAAGCAGATCGTGAGCTCAGATTGGTGTAGAGGTTGAAGATGTCTGTGAATACGAATGTTTTCACATTCTCAACCCTTGTCCTGGCCAAAATTTATCCCCCCAACCAATGTCACTAAAATAGATTAACTGGTCATTTATCTTGTTGCCGTTTGAGATCTAGTTATGTGCAAACTGACTTCTCTTTTCAATATATTATCGTAATAACTCTGTTTCAAAAGTACTTCTCATTGGATGTAAAGCATCTTGGGGTATCCTGAGGTTGTGAAAGATACTAAACAAATGCAATTATTTTTCCTTGCACCCTTGAATGAACATTTATGAGTATCAACTCAAATGTGACAAATTGCTTATAATTTAATTCAGTCTAGTCCTACATATGTGAAAATCAGAATACTGTGAAACTCTGTACATGATCAAAATAATAGATTTAGCATTAGGAAGACAGTAACGATTGTACAAAATGAAACAACATACATTATTTAAAATCTCTCACAGTTCAGGTTTCTGGATGGTATCAATTATCCCATGAGCTCGTCAAAATACCACATGGTCACCAACAAACAATTACAGACGCATCATAAAAATAACAGTAAATCAGAATAGGTATCTCTACCATTCTTTTCCAAAACAGCATTATCAGTACTCAGTCCAAGGAAAAAAAAAATTAAAAATATTTTTCTATTGAAACGTATTGTATTATTAGAATTGGCTTGTAGAAATTACTGAGCCTTTCGTTTTAGAAAGTTCTATTAATATGCACAGTTCAAATAACATAAGGCTAACACACTATGAGTTAATGAGTGTGTTGCAGTTTTGTAATTTGTCCAAGTCAATTTTCCCTCAAAGAAGCTATCAGGATTTAGTATTAAAACAGAAAGAACAATAAAGTTACCACTGCATTTCTTTTAAGAGAAAAGCATCAGTCAAGCTTCTTTTGTCAAGAATATCAAAAGTTGTGATCAGCGCTTAAGATGCCAAAATGTTACAAAGTTTTTTAAGCTACTTCTACATACAGTATTTTGCAACTTAAATGACATGGTATACGCAAGTGCTATTTGGAAAGCTTTGGAAATTTAGACTTACCAGCAAAAACGCTAGTGACTTTTTAGAATGTCAGGCAAGTCAGCTGCTTAAGTGCACACAAACTGGTGCCTGGCTAGTGTGCATTCAGATTTTTTCCCTTTAATATGGTTTCAATTATCAGAGATATATAGCTGCATTTGGAAAAAAGATTTGAAAGCCTGAATGATTAAAAAGTTCCCTCTCTTTTACTGTGCTGGAGCCTGATATGTAATGGTGTAGATGTCATGCATCATAAAGTCTCTGAGGGCAGTTAACAGAAAGTATATCAGAACTACAGGCCTGCTTTCACCAACCTGGCAGTCACAGATTCTAAAGCTCTTTGGTGCAAGTCTAAAATACTTTGGAAGCTTTTAGTCACTGAATATCACAATAAGGCAAACAGTTAAAATTAAATCCTGTGAAACTGTCTGTACTTTGGTAATTCAGAATAAACAGCCATGATCCATTGGCTACTTAAAATATGTTGGGGAACCAAAGACAGAAAAAAAAGTCATCCAGACTTAGGAACATTAACTCTGTTTTCTCTCCACAGATGCTGTCAGACCTGCTGAAATTTTCCAGCATTTTCTGTTTTTGTTTCAGGTTCCAGCATCTGCAGTTATTTGCTTTTATCAAATCTCTTCATATCTCATGCTTCCGCTTTTTTGCTTTTTCTCCTATAATTCTGGCAAAGCAACCTGACTGGTTCATTCTCTGAAGCATTATATCACCACCTTTTATCACTGACTTACCTCTCTTAATACTGGATCACTGATAGAATTGAGGTTGACAGCTCCTTCATAGGTCAAGTAATAGAAGACATTGAGGCCTCGAACAGCCTCAGGCCCTTGCTGCTTATATCCAAAAATCAGATCAATCCACTGGTGAAGCTGGCAGGAAACAAATTCACTCTCTAAAGCCTGTAAACACAACAGAAGGGGAACATCAGTGTTGGATGAGTTATTCAGTTTCTGAACTATGGATACATTTTATATAATCCACTCCATGATTGAGCTGTATTTGGACCATCAAGTTAGTGGCAGCCATTGTATCTGTGGTTTCAAAACTTGGTGTCTTGACCTTCTCTCCCGGATTATGTCTATTGAGCAGGACAGTCAAAACATATGGATGATAAATGTAAAACCAATTCATAGAATCCCTACTGTACAGAAGAGGCCATTTGGCTCATTGAGTCTGCAGCAACTCTCTGATAGGGTAGTTTACCCAGGCCCTCTCCCCCCACCCTATCCCTGTAATCCCACACATTTACTTTGGTAAATTCCATCTAACCTGCACATCTTGGGACAAAGGGGTGGCACAGTGCCTGCACTGCTGTCTCACAGTGCCAGGGACCTGGGTTCGATTCCCTCCACACTGTCTGTGTGGAGTTTGCATGTTCTCCCCATGTTTGCGTGGGTTTCATCCGGGTGTTGTGGTTTCCTCCCACAGTCCAAAGATGTGCTGGTTAGGTGGATTGGCCATGTTAAATCGTCCATTAGTGTCAGGGAGGCTAACAGGGTAAATATATAGGATTATGAGAATAGGGCCTGGGTGGGATCATTGTTGGTGAAGGCTCAATGGGCCAAATTGCCTCCTTCTGCACTGTAGGGATTCTATGATGTTTCTATGAATAAAGTAATTCAGATGTCCTGTCCAACTAACCTGCACATCTTTTCTCTTCAAACTTTTAAAATGTCTCAGGCTTCCCTGTAAGTGGGCAAGGGCCCAATGTGTCCTGAAAGCAAGGTGGGAAAGAGCATTCCCAGCTATCCTACCACAGTTTCCTATGGTGTAGTGATGGGGTATCTGGAAACATCACCATAAAGTTGACATTGGGGCAATACATTGCAGGGGACTTCGCAACAAGTTCAAGACTGGTCTGAAGGTGAGTGGATATTATCCCCCTGAAATTTCAGGTGAATTCTCAGGTCTCAGGTCTCTTACTGCTGCTCATCTTATAGTCCAGTGCCCTGCTCCATTTCTGGTGCTAATTCCAGCTTGAATAAGTATGCCATGTGCCAGTTTAATTGTCTCTGCTCAGCTTGAACATGGTTAGTACACTTCTGGTACACCTCTCACAGGTCTGCCAATAAAATCATGCATTCATTTCTACCAGTGAGTATAAGAATTCCAAGACTGTATAACCATTAAATTCCCCTT
The DNA here is from genome assembly GCF_965287045.1 of Carcharhinus amblyrhynchos. Lineage (NCBI taxonomy): Eukaryota > Metazoa > Chordata > Chondrichthyes > Carcharhiniformes > Carcharhinidae > Carcharhinus > Carcharhinus amblyrhynchos. The sequence goes on along the minus strand of NC_137324.1, from coordinate 133,006,209 downwards.
TGTCCCTTAATGTTTCAGAACGTATCAGCCAAGACTATTTAGCACAGTGCTGTGGGGAAGCCACAATAGTCATATGACAAAGATCAGCAATCAGCAAGTTCCAATACTAAATTCTAATGATGACTCTAGAGAAAGTCAAATAGAAGTATAGATTCATATCATAAAATGTTCTATATACAAGTTCAGTTCACTTACAAGCAAACAAAACCAATTTAGAGCAAAAAAAAATAGGTGCATGGAAATAAAATCAAGTTAGCAACCTAAATAATGAACTTGGATGACATAAACTGAAACAATAAATTTGCCCTGAAATTACTGCCAGGTCATTTTCATACAGTAAAATCTAAACAAGTTAATGCAGGTCAATCTCAAATTTACAGATGCGGTTTCAGCAAAACCGTATAAAATATACACCAAATTTTGCAGTTTATTTTGAAGAATTTTACATGAATTTACCCATTTAGTTAAGTCAACATTACAATCCCTGTTGGGATTTGTATTCCAAAATAACCAAATTTATAGATCAACACCCAAATGAAAAGAATACCAAACAGGTTATTACTTTTTCTGACTTTACACAAATCAGAATCAACACAAAAAGAAATGAGTTGACAGGCAAGTTGTGGTTAGTATAAATCATAAATTACACATGGAATAGCAGATATAGACTATTTCACGGAGGCAATCAGCAGTCTACACTGCCTATATGGCTGCACAGTATCAGCCACACAGTTCTTGCAAACAGAATTCCAATTCATTTCCTTCAAGACTTTAGCTAATTCTCCAATAGCAGCAGTATTCATGTAAACAGGATTCTGCCTGTACAATCAACTATACACTAGCACACTTCTTTCCATAGCCTTCTCCTCTCTTCTTTTGGTCTGTCTGTTCTTGCTATGTGCCACATGGTCTCTGTATTTTAACTTCCATTTGGTTGGTACTACTTCCAGGTCAAAGGTTGTCAAAGTTGACATACGTACTTGGCATTTCCAAAGTACAATTAATTTTATAAGTATGATGGAAGCAACACATTGAGATATTACATTTTGTAGATAATTTTGTGGCAGATAATTGATTTGATAGAGGAACATGTCCATTTTTTCAGCTGACTTCAATATTTCAGATGGGGTACCACTGGTTAGTTATTTTGTCTCTCGTTATGATCATTCCATCATCCAGCTGAGAATGACATTTGATTTTAAATGCACCAATTTACTCTACTTCTCTTCCTCTGACTGAAAATCATCAATTTTGATCACTAACTCCTCTCCTTTGATTCTGGTTGCCACTGCACTCTACTTCACCACTATAGAAGCATCCATGTGATTAGTCTGTAGAATTATTTTCCAAAATCAGTGTTTTGCTGTCTCGCATTTTGTTGCCACTAAACAAAAAGTAACGTGAAAACTAATGGAACTTAAGGTTGTAAAGTCCCTTGGACTGGATAGACTGCATCCTAGGATCTTAGTGGCTGCAAAAATATTGAGGTGGTATCGGTTGTAATCTTCCAAAATTCCATAGATCCTGGAAAGGTTGTTGTTCATCCATCGTCATCGATGAGGACCTTGACACCATTAGTCATTTTGAGGCTGGTTGTGGTGTGTCCGAAGATGACCGATCAGACCTATTTGGGCACGGAATGTCCTGGCACATACTGGACAGATTTGTGTAGGCATTGGAGTTGTTGCGCTGATGGTTCTGGACTTGCGCAGCTCGTGCTTAAGTTGTGCTTCAGCAATGCACCTTACTTTGTGAGCTTGACAGCCTTTGTGAATGAGGCAGCTCCAGGTGGACGGTTTTGTGCCGGTGTTTCCCAGGTGATCGTGTCTATGTCCAGCGACTTCAGGGAGGCCTTGAGTGTGTCTTTGAAACGTTTCTTCTGCCCACCATGCAAGCGTCTTCCAGCAGAGGGTTCTCCAAAAAGGAGCTGCTTGGGTATGTGCTCATCTGGCATATGGATGACATGACCTGCCCACCGGGTCTGAGCTTTCATCAGCAGTGTCTGGACTGATGGTAGACTTGCTCTAGAGAGAACTTCAGTGTCCAGTACTTTGCCTTGCCATCTGATGTGTAATATTCTGCGAAGACAAGTCATGTGGAAATGATTGAGCTGTCTTGCATGCCTTCGATACATAGTTCATGTTTCACAAGCATGCAGGAGGGTAGTGAGTACCACGGTGCTGTAGACCTTCAGTTTTGTTGCTGGGCTGATTCCTCGATGTTCCCATACAGTGGACTGCAGTCTACCGAAAGCAGAACTTGCCTTTGCTATAATGCAGTTAACTTCTGTATCAATTGTCACTGCTTGTGGGAGAGGGTGCTGCCAAGATAAATGAACTGGTCCACTGCCTGTAGTTTCTGCCCTTTGATTGTGATTATGGGTTCTGTGTACGGTGCATGAGGAGCAGGCTGGTGCATGACTTCTGTCTTTTTAATGTTGATGGTGAGTCCAAAGTTGTCACAAGCAGTGGAAAATTTGTCCATACTGACTTGCATCTCTGGCTCTAAGCCAGCATACAGGGTGCAGTCATAGGCAAAGAGGAAATCTCAGAACAGTCTCTTTCACTTTGGTAGTAGCTTGAAGTCTCGGCAGGTTGAAAAGCTTCCCATCCACTCTGTACTTGACGGTGATTTCAGCAACACTGTCCTGGGAGGCATCATTCAGCATGGCAATAAATATCACGCTGAACAGTGTGGGTGTGAGCACACAGCCCTGTTTGATACTATTGGTGACTGGGAATGCCTCAGAGGATTCTCTGCCATCCAGTACTCTGGCCGTCATGCCATCATGGAACTGGCGCACCATCTGAATGAATTTGGGAGGGGCAGCCGAACTTTTGACATGATCTTCCACAGGCCTCATCTGCTTACAGTGTCGAAGGCTTTCACGAGGTCAACAAATGCTGTGTAGAGCTTGCAATTCTGCTCCTGACAGTTCTCCTGAAGTTGGCACACAGCAAAAATCATGTCAATAATCCCGCGACCTTTGCAGAAGCCACACTTTGACTCAGGAAGCAGGCCCAGCTTCAGATGAGTGAGCAGACAATTCAGCAGGACCCTTGTGAGGGTTTTTCCTGTGATGGAGAGCAGCGAGATTCCTCGGTAGTTGTTGCATACTTGTCGATTGCCCTTCCTCTTGTAGAGGTGTACGATGGAAGCATCTTTAAAAGTTCCTGAGGAATGGATCCTTGCTTCCAAAAGGACTGGAGCAACTCGGTGAGCTTCTCGATAAGTGCAGGACCAGCAGCTTTATAGATCTCTGCGGGTATGGCATCTGCTGCTGGGGCTTTGTCACTGGATAGCTGGCTGACAACTTTTGTGACCGGCTATTACCGGCGGGTCATCCAAGGCGATGTTGATATCAACCTGGAGAATCCGGTCTACTGCCTCATCGTTAATAGATGATGGTCAGTTGAGGACAGTTTCAAAGTGGTCAGCCCATCTCTGCAGGATCTGAGCCCTCTCTGTTATGAGAGTTGGACTATCTGTACTCAGGACAGGGGGGAACTCCCGAGAGATTGAGGTCCGTAGAGTGTTGAGGGCTTCATAGAACCGTTTCAAGTTGTTTCTGTCAGCGTATCCCTGCATTTCATCTGCCTTGGCGCTCAGCCAAGCGTCCTGCATTTTACGCTGTTTATTCTGGACTGTCCTGTGAGCACTGGTAAAAGCATTTTTCTTGGCAGCTGATGATGGGTCATTCTGACAGGCCTGGTGAAGACGGTGCTTTTCAAGAAGTAGACCCTGTATGTCATCATTCTCATCGAACCAGTCATGCTGCTTGCAGGTAGAGGGCCCGAGCATCTTCAATGCATACGTATGGACAGTATCCCTGAAGCGTTCCTAGTCGTCCTCAGCATTGCCTGTGAAGTGTACGTCAGCAGGCTTGATTTCTGAGTCTTCAGCCAGTGCTGAAGCTATGCTGGGGTTCTTTAGCTTGGCCGCATTGATTCTTTTCATAACTTTGCTTCCTCGTGATTGCCTCTTGGGTCTGATGCTGAACCTCATTTTGGAGGCAATGAGCCTGTGATCTGTCCAGCAGCCAGCACCACACATGGTCTTGGTCACTCCGACATCCTGCCTGTCTTTTCTCCTGACAATGACATCGTCGATAAGATGCCAATGCTTACAGCAGAGGTGCATCCACGAGGGCTTGTTGCGGGTAGGCAGATGGAAGGTTGTGTTGGTGATGAGGAGGTCGTGTGCTGCACAGGCCATTACTGTTACACTTGCCCACTCCATGCCTCCCAGTGACTCCCTGTCAGGTTGCAGAGTCGCACCCTACTCTTGCATTGAAATCGCCAAGGAAGATCAGCTTGTTGGTACTGCTCACTGCTGATAATAAGGTGTCTACTTCTTCATAGAACTTGTCTTTCATCTCGTCCGGGTTGTTCATTGTGGGGGCATAGGCGCTGATCAGGGTGGCTTGACTTCTGTTCTGTGGTGGAAGCTGTAATGTCATAAGCTGGTCAATCACACTCTTGGGTAGACTATCAAGTTTCTGAACAAGGTGACTCATGATGGCGAATCCAACTCCAGCATCACGATGTTCATCGCTGCCGCAACTGCTCCAGAAAAAAGCGTATCCATCTCCAGTTTCAGTTGACTGATCTACATTGGAAAGACAGATTTCACTCAAAGCTGCAATGTCAATGTTGTATCTTGCAAGCTCTCTAGCAACTAAGGCTGTTCTTCTCTCTGGTCTGTCTGCTGTAGGGTTGTCCAAAAGCGTGCACACGTTCCAAGTGCCAATGGTGAGCGGTGTCACCTTGTGTTTTATTTTGTTTGTTCAACCACAAGGTGGGATCCCCACCAGCCACGGTAAACTGGCCAGGGTGTAATGAAGCAGACAATGTTCAGGGCACCTTTTCTAGCCCCTTCCTCATTCTACAGAGGTGAGCAGTGCGTTCCTGAAGAGGACTGCTCAGTCGCCCAAACTGACACCGAGTTTCACTGCTGCTTCGGTCAGCGGAAAATGACCATTAAACCCGAGCCGCCTGTGTGTAGGTCCGTGACTACAGCTCCCAGTGTATCCACACCTGCTGCTTCGCTGCTCACCCATCGCCACAGGACTTCAAGGGTTGAACAGGACACTGATGACGATGATGATGGTGTCAAGACTAGCACCTGATTTGGATTAAAGTGAGGGAGAGTTGCGCAGCGTCAGCCTCACTCTCCCTTCCTAATTCCCATCTGAATCCAGAGGCAAGACAAGAGTCAAGACGGCTGGAGATGGGACTAAGTGCAGTGGATGACCAGGGCGTCTTCTGTGTCTTGTCCTGCTCTTCGCGTTCCACGACGCTTACAGAGACTGCCTTCTTGACCGCTGGACCTTCCATTGGTTTCGTCCGCTCAATCCGCCAGTGTCTGTCTTCACATGCTGGGATAGACATCTCCCTATCTCACCTAGGGTTGAGACCTGTCGGCTATCCTCACCTGGTTTAGCTGGCTTGTCGAAACCATTGCCCGGGGTATGGCCGCTGTCCCATGCAAACAGCTTCAGGAGCCACAGGTGAGAGCTGAATGCCAGGTAGGGACAAAGATTGGACAAACCGCCCTGAAAGAATGCGACATGTTCCCCCACCAGAGGTATTACCCTTCCCTGACACCCCAAACATCCTGGAAAGGTACTTTGGTAAGAATAACAGAAAACCAGAATATTATTAAGATGGAGAAAGATACAGTACAGAAGGATCTGATTTGGGTGCCCTTGTACATGAATGACAAAGACTGTGCAGGCAGGTACAACAAATAAGTACAAAGGCAAATGGAAAGTTGGTCTTTATGACAAGGGAGATGGGGTATAAAAGTAGCAAAGCTTTATTACAATTGCATAGGGCATTGGTGAGACCACACTTAGAATACTGCGTATAGTTCTGATTTCTTTACTTAAGGAAAGATTCACTTGCATTGGAAGCAGTTCAGAGAAGGTTCACTCAGCTGATTTCTGGGATGATGGACCTTGTGTTGAGGAAACGTTGAGAGGGTTGGGCCATTCTTGTTTGGAGTTTAGAAGAACTTGAGAGATGATCATATTGAAACATAAAGGTTCTGAAGGGGCTTTACAAGTTAGATGCCTAGAGAATGTTTCCTCTCATGGGGAAATCCAGAATTAGGTGGCACTATTTAAAAATAAGGGATCTTTCATTTAAGATGGAGATGAAGAGTAATTTCTTCTCTCAAAGGGCCATTAGTTTTTCGAATTTTCTTCCATAGAGAGGAATGAAGGCTGACTTAATGGATATATTCATGGCAGAGTTAGACAGATATTTGACTGACAAAGAAGTCAAGGGTTATGGAGCCAGGTAGTAAAACTGAGTTAAGGCCACAGTCAGATCAGCCATGATATTTTTGATTGTTGGAACAGGTTCAATGGGCTGAATGACTTTTTTGCCTCTTATGTTATGTAGCCAACTGAAACAACAAAGTGAAAGTCACCCTTTCAGCTTCCCAATATGGCATGCAGGGTTGAGATTTTTGTGGCGTGATCAATTTGGTGAAGCTTTTAAGTTTGCCTTTCTACATTGTCATTTTTTTCAACATAGTTGTGGAGGTGATTTTTTATACAACTATTTTGATATTAAACAGGATGGAAATATATTGTAGGAGTCTTTTTAGGGCAATTTGCTTACATTATATTATGTGGTGTTTTGTTTTAGTTCTGTATGCCAATAATGGTCATGTACCCACATACTAACTTATCAATGTGCCATTGATTTGTGATAGCTTTCAAATAAAAGGATGAATAATTGAAAAATAGCCAGATTACTAGATGGAAAGTCCCTGCTGGTATATTTTATGAAGTAATAATCTAAATAATGTAACAACTTTATGATTTAAACCTCGGAATGTTGAATCTCCACTAATATAAATATATTGCATACCTAAGACTGTGCAAGGAGTTGTTTCTGACATAATTGTTGTGCAGCAAACCAATAGCTAAGTATGCAATACATTCATTATTTACTAAGTGCTTACTGGGAGAAAAAACAAAACCTGATCTCCTTCATTAAAGTGCACACAATTTTGAAGTAATACACAGTGTACAAGCGAAGTCCAAAATAACTACTCAGTATAACACAAAGTCACACAGAGACAAACTCCTCCAATATGTTCAAATCAGGACAAGCTGTTTGATTGCCACTGCAGTCTCATGTCACATTAAAGTATGACAAACATTAAACCATACACTTAAATGGCAATTTATATCATTTAAATGTTTACTGCTGGAGCAGCTCATCATTCATTTAAATGTGACTTTCTGACAGCTAATTTCAGTTAATTTTCTGTATCCACTTAATTAGAACTTTCAATCAAGAAAGAAGAAGGGCTTGTAAATGTTTTGTAGATGGGTTGACATTTTCTTCTTGTTACAATGAGACTAGTGAATTGTAAACCTTTCCCCATAATGAATTATCAGATAGTATATCATGCCAGAGCAAAGGCTGACCATATGGAAATCTGCTGCAATGTTTCTTTTAGACATATGCTTTGGACAGAATTTTATTTATGTTCACATATAAACTAGAACCACCACCATTCCTTGATACCAAAGGATAATTTATAGACATGATGCTTACAACAATGATAATGATGCTATAGACTACATTAAATGGCAATTGAATCTCTGGAAATAAAATTAGATCATTAAAAATTGACTTATATCTATTTATAAACTTTAAAGAATCTTCTGGATGTCTGCACTAGTAAATTCATTTGTGGGTAGTGAAACAGGACCCTGTACATAGTAAAGCAAGTTGGAAGTAAAATAATAAAGTCAAACATGCATTTTAATGAATCTTCCTAAGTATATAGTATATCACTACAGGCAGGGCTAAGTATATTCATTTTCTTATTCAGCGAACAGAAAATATTTACTAGTTCAGTTGTTTTTCTTGTTTCACAACACACTTCACAAGGATGCAAGTACCAGGGAATTTTAATCTAAATTTCATAGGAGGTAGTAGAAGGTCTGACAGTATGAAACTATACATATAAAAGTAAGAGGAGGAAAGAAAACTGTGAAAAGTTAGGTTATGCTTTAATCATTTATCTTTTTTATATTAACGATACCTACACTTTATAGGGTTACATTTCACTACAACACAATGCATACTTAATATATTTTAATCATATAAAAAATAAAATGCAGCACCTATGGTTTTTCCCTTGGTTTGTACTCATGGTTGTTGTTCTGCTTGTAATAATTTAGCCCAGGTTAACCGAACAACTTGTACTATTCACCTCGTGTACCATTGGTCACAGACATTTAGCGGGTGTGTCAGTGAGGCTTCTGGTCACCCACCATCTCTTTTAATTTGATGCCATGTACAGAGGATTTTTGATGTCTGTGAATAGGATAGGCTGTAGGAGGATCTTCAACCAATCAAGTTGAAGAATCCTCATTAAGATGCGTAGAATGCAAAGCAGGAAACAAAATACAGGAAATATAAATAACAATAAAATTATTGCACATGAAGCTAATCAACGTGATATGAAAGAGAAACACAATTAAAATTACTTGAAACTTTTATTTCTTCAAAATTCTGCAACATTATTTTTATTTTGATGGAATGCAACTCCACACTTGTAATTTTTTGAGCCAACAAAGATATTCAGTAGTAATTATCACATACTATGCTATTACAAACTTAATTACAACTGATTGTCCAAGGCCTAACCTTTTCATATGTCTTTGGCATGAAAATAGTCAGCAATTAACCTAAGTTCATGTAATCACAATGTTCTCCGTGCAGATTCCATTGGTGAAGTCTGCAACTGTCCATCCTTTGGAGGAGCAGGCTTTCACTAATGCAATTTCCAGATTTTCACATTTAACTGTGTGCGGTGGGGAGGTCAGTTAGCTGGACAGTTGGTTCCTGATGTACAGTGATGCCAAGTGTGGATTCAATTCCCGTACTGGCTGAGGTTATTCTGAAGGCTCTGCTTTCTCAACCTTGCCCCTCGCCTGAGGTGTGGTGACCTTCAGGTTAAATCACCACCAGTTAGTTCTCTCTCTTAAAATGAGGGAAGCCTATGATTCTCTGAGACATGTATTGACTTTCAATTCAATTAGATGAAAGAAACTGTTAGTTTGATCTGGCAACAACAGCGAACACTGACAATCTTGGCCAATGCATACCACAATTTGCAACTCAAGTTCAACCATGAGATAACTATCTCATTTGTTTGAATAATAGTCACACTTACACATCTGAGAACCAGACCATATCTTACAAATGAGAACAGATGACTTCTACTGAGAATTAAAATTCACCTATTGGCAAAATAGCAACTAAAATTCATAGCATAATGGACTGTGGGAAAAACTGTGCGGAAAAGAGGACAGAGAAAAAGGAGCAAAAGTGTCAATCCCCTTAAATGTTAAATACCAGGTCTGCGTGAAAGTGTTACAGATTTTGTGGCTGGAAGAACAAAAAGCTTTCCAGTGATTTTAGAATTTCAGCTGCCTTATGATAAGCTTGAGAGAATTTCTCTCTCCACCACCGTTGTGAAATCCCAGCAATGTTTATGTAGCTAAGCTGCAGTATGATGTTTACGTGTTCACACTTTCGCCTTTTGAGAGTTGGAAAATTTTTCTCAACAGCTCTGAGGTAGTATATACACACCCACTTCTAATTGTGTCAAAGTAAACCAAGAGCTGCCACATAAAGCGTCACATCTAGTCAGGTGACATTACGTTCTGCCAGACTTAATTGCAACTAAGTCTGTCTGCTAGTGGGACACCTAAGTCAGTCTGTTAGTGGAAATGACACAGTCTCACTGCATCCAGTCAACTTACTACTCCTGCTCCTATTTCTTATGTTCCTACCAAGCTTCCTTTCAGAAGTTATACTGAAAGCTGCACCTATTTCTAGGTCTTTCATTTGGAAAGGAACATCTACTGAAGAAAGTGTGAAATACATCTAAATAGAAATGTACATCATATCCCTATGACTAACTTTGGGGGAAAAGTTCAAGGGCTCACTCATTGCAGGTCATGATGCCAAAATCAAAAGCTTCCAAAAGTTGTAACAAATAAGTAGCATGCTACATTTATTTACATACTTTCAAATCAAGACGGTCCAAAAGAGAAACTAAGCTTATAATTCTAGATTGTATGGATCATTACTCCTACTAGATGTCTTGGACTATTCTTAATTGCAGTATTGCCAAAATATATTTTATTCCAGTCATAGTGCTGGCTGAAAACTCACATCCAAATAAATAGTTCCAATGCTATTTTTTCATGATGCAATTAAATCTTGTTCTTGCACTGCTGAATAATTGCCAGCTGGTACCTGCATATCACAACATACAGTGCTTTCTAGGTCATTCATAATGTTGAAATCAATGTGAAGGAAAATATTGAAAATTCAAATATATGTGTTATTTTTCTAAATTGCACGAGAAAAGTAGAATAGCCACAGAATAATAGATCTAAACATATAATGACTCAAGAAATAAAGATTTTGTTACCAGGATCAGAGGAGTGTTAGCCTATTTTTGAGAAAACCAACAACTGCATATATAATGCAGAGCAGCAAGTTAATTATGGGATGCGACTTAGTCCAGGGATTCAACGTCATTTTAATCTGCAAGAAGGATTATACATTTTTTTAGAAATATGGAGCTTAGCTGTTAGCTTGCAACTAATTTCCAACTGCCTATATTGTTTTAACAGCAGAACGCAGATGGAAACCATATTTTACCTATTGAATTATAGGACTACAGAAAGACTTGGGGGCATTACACTGAGTTCCCAACAAGCAAATCAGAGTTTTCTGATCTTGTTCCAAGCTCCAGTGATTCCAAATAAGTGTCAAATTTGTTTTTAAATTTTTGCACACTAAACAAATCTACAAGTAGTGACACTATCTGCAAAAAAGGTATTAAAAGGTATTTTGTGCAGACTTCTCGGATTGATACCAAACAGTTATCATGCTCCAGCATATGTAGGTACTGCTCTACTAACAGTCATGATTCTTAACCATACTATATGTCTGCAATACTGTAGACGGTGAAATCTAGCTGAGAGTAGCCAATGGGTGGATGAGTTTGACCAGCATTTCATCTCAAAGTTAGAGATGGATTTTCCCTAAAGCCTGCCAACAGAATTATAACTTCAACAGGCTTAGAGTTGGCAGAAAACTTAAGTTATTTTAGAGACATATACAGGCACGGAATTCATTTTTCTGCCATTACTCTAGGTTTTAATTCCTGTACATATTTTGTCTATTCTTTAGATAGCAAGAATCTAGCATATCAATGTAAGCAGGATTCTCCCATCCCAAAATATATGATACATTAGATCCTACATTAAGACACACAAGGGAACCTAAATCAAGTAATGATGGGTAGAAAGGCTACAGGTGAAATGGATGTTGAACAAGCAAGATAAAATGTGGATTTCTTTGTTGCTATGCTATTACAGTTTAGAACCATTTTTGCAAGCAGATCATTATTTATTGCTGTTTTTGCGAGTTCTATATCAGACAGGACAACTTTGAGTCCTCATGCAGAAGATATTAGATTCTGTAATAATGTAATAATAATGCAAGTACTCTAGATTTATTCAAAAATAGTTTTGATTTCATTTAATGTCACATGTATTAGCATACAGTGAAAAGTGTTGTTTCTTGTGTGCTGTACAGACAAAGCATATTTTTCATTGTACATAGGGGAGAAGGAAAAGAGAGGATGCAGAATGTAGTGTTACAGTCATAGCAAGGGTGTAGAGAAAGATCAACTTAAGATAAGATAGGTCTATTCAAAAGTGTGATGGCAGCAGGGAAGGAGCTGTTCTGGAGTCATTTAGTATGTGACCTCAGACCTTCATATCTTTTTCCTGACAAAATATGTCTGGAGTGCATCGGGTCCTTGGTTTTGCTGGTTGCTTTTCTGAGGCAGTGGGAAGTGTAGACAGAGTCAATGGATGGGAGGCTGGTTTGCATGATGGATTAGGCTATGTTCATAACCCTCTGTAGTTTCTTGTGGTCATGGTCAGAGCAGGAGCCATACCAAGCTGTGATACATCCTGAAAGGATGCTTTCTATGGTACATCTGTAAAAATTAGTGAGAGTTGTAGCAGACGTTCAAATTTCCTTAGCCTCCTGAGAAAGTAGAGGCGTTGGTAGGCTTTTTAACTATAATGTCAATGTGGAGGGACCAAGTAATCTGGACACCTAGAAACTTGAAGCTCTTGACCATTTCCACTTTATCTTCATTGATGTAGACAGGGGGATGTCCCTATTATGCTTCCTGAAGTCAATCACTATCTCTTTGTTTTAATGACATTGAGGAAAAAAATGTTGTAGTTGTAGTTCAGAGGAAAATATATTTATTAGCATGACATATTTTACATCAATACATTTCACCTGTTTTCCTGACCTTTTGTAATGTTTTCTTGAATCACTATGATTGAGAGGATGGGCAAGGACACTGTCTCTTAACATCTGTCAATGTGCATGCCAGTAAATGCTTGGAATTGTGTAATAGTGACCTTTGATTTTTGCTCATTGTAAGAAATTGCCTACCCATTACTTGGGACCTTCCTCAAAGTAGAACTGAGACGGGTCAGCATTTGAAATACCATGGTTACAAGTTTACATCCTGTTGTTTTTATCACAATGTTGAAATACCTATGCATTATGCTGTCCTGTAGTTACCACGGCTGTTTCTCTAAAATATCAAAATTAATTTTAAAACTAATAATCATTATTGCAGAATTTATTATTTTGTGAATGCAAAGTCCCTAAGCCAAGCAGTTTCTTCTGGTCCTGCTGTGTTGAGTACAGGTAGGTTGCCACTGAGTCTGTGGATTGAACACTCTTCTATGATGTGGTGCATCGTTTGCTCTCTTCCACAGGCACTAATGTCCCATCTGTGGGTGTTGGCCAAACAGGGGCCATGGCTGATCCTGAACCTATTGAGAATGGACCAATCTTTCCTTGGAAGGTTAAAACCAAGCAATTGTTGGGTTGGGTTTGCTGACCAGTCTCAGTTGTACTTTTAGAGGAAGGTCCCAAGCAGTGGGTAGGCAATTTCTTGCCAGGGCCAAGAATCAAAGGTTCAGACCTGATGGGCTGAATGGCCTCTTCCTGCACTGTAGGGGTTTTATAATTCTAATTGTGGAATTAAACACTAATGACCTTTGACCCAGAAGCAGTACAGTAAAGAAAATTTGTAATTTATTTAGAATGGGTATGGGATCTGTAATTCTTTTTAAGAATGTTTGAAAAAGACTTTTAAAAGTTTGCAAATATTGTAAAAGAATAAATTTTCTTAGATAATAAGAAATACTTGTCTAGGTGACATGGCAACCCTTAACCTGAAAGCAGTACCAGCAGAAGGAAGTTATTAGCAGTGCCTCATGTTATTTGACACAAAGGAGAGCTCCAGTCACAAAGGAGAGCTACAAGCAGAGGAGCTGGAAGCGGTAAATACAGACACAAAGAGAAAACAGTGAGATAGAAAGAGGAACACACTGAACTCTTAGAAGTAGCAGCAAATCATTTGGAGGAAAATGTCAGTTATTCTGTTTGGTAAAGGGGTCAGGAGCTCTTGGAGATAATGTGCAAACTGATAACAAAGGTCTAAAACCTGGAAAACATATGCGAATAGCACAGAGGCATGCAAGAGCCAGATGTTTTCTTAGAAGTGGTTAAACTGTGAACAGAGGTATTCTTTGCTGGTCAGTTAAAATAAACTACAGAAAGCTACACCATCAGAACTGGAAGAAAGGAGGATTTCTAGAAGTTGTTTTGCTGATGATAGTTGTGCTAATGAAATTCAGAATTGAAAACTGTTGTCAGAAAGAACTCTTCACCTGATCTGCATCAATAAAGAACAGTATATTATGGAACTGTGCAGTTACATAGTGCCACATTTGCACAGGGAATGATTTGAGTACTTGCAGTTGTGCAAGATGTATCTACGTTGTATCAACTATTTCAAGTGAAATTTGGAGAGACAACGTAAAACAAAGGGAGACTCTCCAGGAGCTGCAGGAATGGAAGAGGGACCTCCATGTACATATACATAAGTCATTGAGGGTGGAGGGGCATGTTAATAAAGCACACAGTACACTAGCTTTATTAATTGGGTGGGGGGGGGGGGTTGGATATGCAAGTAAGAAGGTCATGTTGACCTAAGGCACTGGTTACCTCATCTGGACTGTTGTACCCTGTTCTGGGAACCATGCTTGAGGGGGTACGTGGTGTTGTTGGCGGGAGTGTAGAGCAGATTCACGGGAGTAATTTTGAGGATGAACAACAGAGGCTGTGGAGATGGATTGAAGGGGTTGGGTCTGTTTTCCTCGTTGGGCTGCGGGAGTGGGAGGGGAAAGGAGGAGATGGGAGGAAACATGGCTGAGGTATTCAGGATCCTGAGAGGTATGGACAGGTTAAATAGTGATAGGTTGTTCTCTTTCAGGGATTCATCGGGAACTGGACAGATTCAAAGTGATGGGTGGTGGGAGAGCGGGGAGTGGAGGTGATGTGGGGAGGAATTATTTCACCTGCAGGGTGGTTAAGTGGTTAGAGTCTGTGGTGAGCTTCCTGAGAGGACGATGGAGGCAGGTTTGATCAAGTTGTTCTGGATTGCTACCTGAAAAGAAAGAATGTGAAAGGTTATGGGGCTAAGGGAGGGGAGTGGGACTAGGTAGAATGCACTTTCAGAGACCCAGTGCAAACTCAATGGATAAATGGCCTCCTTCTGCACTGTAAAGATTCTATGATTGTGTGTGATTTGAGGTATTATTGCCACTTAATTCATGTACATTTTGTGTTTGCTCTGATTTATGTTAAAGTAAAAGCTACAAAAAGTGGAATCTTGTTGGTAAATTCCACATTTGGGGATATATTTAGTTATTCTGGTTTGCAGTTTCCCCATGGGGATTGAAACAACACAAACACTTGTTTTACATAAATAACAATAGCAACCTAATAGAAGATCCAGACATAAAATACTGCTTACAATTTATTCTATTACATGGAACATCCTATTATTTCTCTTGCACATTGCATATCTTTCAGTTTTTGATGTTCACTTATTAAGAACAAGATTAAATCTTGTAGCTACTATTTTATGATGCCAAGTTGACAAACAGACATTGTCAGTTCAATTTACTGAAACTCAAATTAAGCATCTGTATGCCAGCATTGGATTCATTAACAAAATCTGTTGGATAACAACCTTGAAAGCTCAGAAACATACTACAGTTTGTAAGTGTTTGATCAATAATTTACCATTGTTATTTTGGGACAAAGTTTTGAGAGGCTGCTGCTGAGAGGTTTTTCTAGTATTTGACTGTTGAAATTAAACCTGAGAAACTTTTGGATTAATATGGTACAGAATTTACTTTTGATTTCACTATGCCCAATTAATGTTTAAAAGCTTTATATATTGAGTAATTAAATAATTTGACACAAATCATGGCACTTTTCAATGCTATGGATACATCAATGATTACACTGAAGTGAACTGCATCTGTAATGATACTATGCCTTTAAAAAACATATTTATATTGTGTTTTTTGTCCGTGCCTTTAAGAAACGTATTTATATCATGTTTTTTGTAAGGCAGTGTTTTGTTGTAAGGCGTCAATTTGTTGGAAAGAAAAATGCAGCTCCATGTTGATAATGTTGGATAATAACTCACTTTAGCTAATGGTGCGTTTGTCTAAACAGAGTTAATGCATTTGTGTTTAACTGGTTTTTCACTTGGAGTTTCAGAGCAGAGTTTTGATTAGGTTGATTGCCAGAGACAATGTCCTGTGTCTCATAGGAGGAGCTAAGCTTGCACAGAAAAACACAGTTTTACTTCATTTTTAAAAGAATCAAGCAGTTCCTGCCTGTTTCTGAAAGAAGCAAGACGTGTCTTTCTCTCTCTCACTCTCTGGAGGTTGCCTGGGAACTCCAAGGCTGGTAACCTATGCATCAGTACTTAAGCCGTGTTTTGTTGATTTCGAAGACAGGTTTAAGAGGGACATTGTTTGAACTGGAATTTTTAGGAATAGATTAGCAGTTAAGGATTGTATGTTACCAAGTTTAAGTATTGTTCAATTGTTAAATGTTAAGCTAATTCATTTGTTATCGTTAAACTGTGTTGTTAAATTAAATTTGATTTGATGAAAGCTTTCCAGTGTGCCAGCAAAATCGCTCCTGGAGTGAAACATCATTTTCTCACAATGCCAAAATAGTACATTTTTGGGGTCTAGTCTGACTTCATATAATATATCTTGAGGTTTACGCTGACACAACGGAAATAAAATCAGGATTTCAGTATTCACTGCACTTATAGAAAGTTTTATAAAGGTTGAGTGCACATTATGCTGGCTCACTTTCTCATTATTTAATTCTTTCAAGCTTTAAAGTTTATCTATTAATGTCACAAGTAGGCTTGCATTAACATTGCAATGACGTTACTATGAAAATCCCCTAGTTGCCTGTTCGGGACACTGAAGGAGAATTTAGCACGGCCAATGTACCTAAGCAGCACGTCTTTGGACTGAGGGAGAAAACTGGAGCACCTGAAACTCACACAGGTACGGGGAGAATGTGCACACTCCACAGACAGTGACCCAAGCCGGAAATCGAATCCAGGTCCCCGGCACTGAGAGAATTGCTTTTCGCAATGATTTGGCAAGCATCATGCACAAGTTTACCTGACAATTTTGCACAGTCACCATTGACAATAGTTACGAAGGAGCTTGATGTCAATTACATGAGGCAGTATTGTTTCATCAAAGAACAGTGTAACAAAATCTACACAAGTATACCAAGAGGCTTCATAACATACTATATATAAAAAACAAAGAGAGAAACTTGAAAGGAGGTGCAGACAGAGGGACCTCAGTGTATATGTACAGTCATTGAAGATGGCAAGGCACGTTGAGAGAGCAGTTAATAAAGCATTTAGTACTTTTAGGCTTTATTAATAGGGGGTATTGAGCACAAGAATAAGGATGTCACGAATAAGGTACTAGTTAGGCCTCATCTGGAGTATTGCATCCAGTTCTGGGTATCATACTTGAAATGTGAAGGCATCGGAGAGAGTACAGAAGGGATTCACAAGAATGAATCCAGCGATAAAGAATTGTAGCCACAAGGAAAGATTGGAGAGGTTGGGACTGTTTGCCTTGGAGAAAAGAAGGTTGAGAGGAGACAAGATAAAGGCATTCAAGATCCTGAGGGGTGTGGACAGGGTAAATTAGTGAGGAATTGTTCTCACTTCAGGAAGCAGCAAAACTATGGGGCACAGATTCAAAATAATTGGCAAAAGGAGTGGGAGTGACATCTAGATTTTCTTTTCTCCCAGGTTCAATTGAGGTATTCAAATGGGAATTGAATTGTTATCTGAAAAGAAAGAATGTGGAAGATTAGTGGGATAAAACAGAAGAGTGGGACGATGTAGAATGTACTTTCAGACAACCAGTGCAGACTCAATGGGCCAATTGGCCACCTTCTGCACTGTAAAGATTCTGTAATTTTGTGACATATATGGAGCTACAGAACCAAAACCAATTAAATCTTTCTTTAAAGAAAGAATTATAGTTCACAATAAATTCTGAATATATTACGACAGATGTCGTGTTGAATAATTATTGAGGTGTAGAAGTGCTCTGACAATCCTTGCTATCTTCAGAGGGTTGAAGTTTACTTTCTCAAGCCCCATGCTCTTAGATAAGGAAGAAGAACTTCTAGTACATTCACTGAATAATTTACACTCTCCAAACTAAAAACCTTTTAGATTGTTTTGACTGAGGTAGTAAAAGTTTAGTTACAGAAAACATTGAGTTAACAATAATTCTAGACATAATTAAAGCTAATTTTACTACCTTGGAAACTACAAGTACTAACGTTACCTCCAAGAAGTTTTGTATTGTTTTGATTTTATCTTCTATATATACACCATAGAGTCAAACAGCATTAAAGCAAATAACAAAAGGTGAGATTTTGCAGATTGGAGAAATTGAGTGTGAAATTGCTCTATGCCAGCAGTGGGAACAGGATTGTAGTGAATCAACAGCTGATTAGTCACCACAGCCCATTTCATTTCACCTCAAGTTCACAGATTGACAGTTCAGATACCTTTTGGAGACTAATTTCCTGGTCTCACTGTCACTTTCACTTGGAAAATATTGCCAACATTTATAATTTCAAACCAAGTCAATGGAAAATAAAAACTGGTGCAGGGTAAAATCAGCTGTCAATTTGCTTTGAGCCTGTTTTGCGCTGCTGGAGTAGACCAATTTCACTCCCATTGTGTTTCCCTAGGATTCGTTCCTGGTGTGAAATGTTTGATTAAAAATAATCAGATATTACACATGTTAAAATTGGAGAAATTGTATATCATGAACTTAGAACATGTTGACTATGATTGAGATCTTTTATTATCTTTCCAAAATGGGATATAGTTTTGTAATCCAGATTGTTTATGTTTGCAATGTTCTCTAGTGTATTTCTAATATCCTGCAGACTCATTCAACCAGCACTGTGTACAATGGATTCTACTCAAACACGTCTGCATATATCAGGCAAAAGGACCACGTACGTGAAACAATAGTGAATAACCAAGTCGCAACTTTATTCCAAATAGTAAAAGACATAAGTTTTACAACTTTAACAATTCTCTCTCTCACTAGGTAACTGATCATTTAGAAATTCATATACTGATCCTCATGAGTCTGTCAGTATGCTGAACTCTCAAGTCTGTCTCTCTCTGGTCTGGAGGCGAGCTGCTGTTGTTGCTGCTGTGTCCTGATGCGCTTCTGGGGAAAACCGGAAAGGTGGGTTTTCTCGAGCGCTGCTAGCATAGGTTTCTTATACCTGTCTGGCCACCTTCTGGAATCTTCCAAGGATTTGGCCTATCAGTGCTTAGGTCTGGTTAGTTTCATTGTTGATTGGTTTCAATGGGTGTTAATGAGTTTCACTGGTGGATCCTTTGGGTTTGTGTGTTACATACCTAGATGTCTAGTTTCAGTTTCTATTATGCATCGAATCTTGTTTCACTGATGCATGTCTGTCCCATGTGTATAGTAGTGTCCTGGTGCATTTTTGGTTTTCAACTGTCTCAGCTTGAATCTTGCAAAGGGCCTAATTTCCAAGCAGTCTATTTTGGACTGAGGTAATCCCAGCATACCTTGCTTTTATGCCAATTGTTATGTCAGTCTCTTATGTCATTTTGTAGTGCCTGCACCCCTGACTTGCTCGTCCGCAGCTGGCCTCCCCCCAATGATTCCACCCTATTCAAGCAGTCACAGGCTGCTACAGCAGTACTAAAGTCATTTTACATGATGTGCACTACAAGATTAGGCATGGGTCAAACGTTATCAAAGTTTGAAACATTAATTTTCTCCTGCCTCCCCATCCCACATTGCTGGATGCAGTTGTTGGCATCATTTGAGATCAGTACTCCAGCTTCCAGACCAATTCCAGTCATAGAATCTCTAGCCATTTGCAATCAAATCATGAAGACTGACGTCAAGTCTGGTACAAGTCTATTAGAATTACTGTTAATTATGCATAATGTCTATAAAAGATATTACCACAAAATAAAATTACTAACAATGTAAGATTATTTAATACAAAATATTCTTAATTTAAGAAAAATTCTGAAGTGATGTTAGCTACAGCTGTCTTGGGATATTCAACCAGGACATATGAAATAATTTAATTTAGGACAAACTTCTGTGGTCATAAAGTGAAATGTTAATTTTGGGTGGAACAAGATTCCATCATTCTTGGGGCCCTCTAACTTACGTTTACAATTTTTAGAGAAGTAGCCGATTGTTTATTGATGCCTAATTTTGAAATCCTAATTAACAGCTATTATGAATAAATATAAATTACCTATATTGTATATACTTGCCTACTGCATCGCTTCTCAGTTCAACCCGTGGGTTAGAACCTTTTTTTTTTAAACACAGGTTCCTGGGCAATGATCATCTCTGAAATACTTGCATTTATTGTCCATTCCTAATTACCTTCGAGAAAGTGATGCTGAACTGTCTTCTTGAACGCTGTATGAAATGGTCAGAACTCAGGATTACACAGGTATCAAAGACGGAGGTCACAATCAGATAGGAGTTGGAATCAGAGTTTGCTAAGTTGAATGGAAGTCAGAGGTTGCGAGATTTGGAAGTTACTCATCTTACTTAGTTTGCCAGGGTAGGTGATATTAGGACATATTGGGTGGGCTTCTCTGATCTCGTTTGTTCTCATCCTACTGCCAGCAGGAATGAAGAATTTGGTCCTCGGCCAACATTCCAATCCCAGCCGCTGACGTGTTTGGAAGTTTCCGGTAATTTGTTGCATTGGCGAGAGGAGCAGCGAGAACAGCAGCGGGGCGAGAGGAGCAGCGAGAACAGCAGCGGGGCGAGAGGAGCAGCGAGAACAGCAGCGGGGCGAGAGGAGCAGCGAGAACAGCAGCGGGGCGAGAGGAGCAGCGAGAACAGCAGCGGGGCGAGAAGAGCAGCGAGAACTGCAGCGGGGCGAGAGCAGCAGCGAGAACAGCAGCGGGGCGAGAGGAGCAGCGAGAACAGCAGCGAGGCGAGAAGAGCAGCGAGAACAGCAGCGGGGCGAGAGGAGCAGCGAGAACAGCAGCGGGGCGAGAGGAGCAGCGAGAACAGCAGCGGGGCGAGAAGAGCAGCGAGAACTGCAGCGGGGCGAGAGCAGCAGCGAGAACAGCAGCGGGGCGAGAAGAGCAGCGAGAAGAGCAGCGGGGCGAGAGGAGCAGCGAGAACAGCAGCGGGGCGAGAAGAGCAGCGAGAACAGCAGCGGGGCGAGAGGAGCAGCGAGAACAGCAGCGGGGCGAGAGCAGCAGCGAGAACAGCAGCGGGGCGAGAAGAGCAGCGAGAACAGCAGCGGGGCGAGAGGAGCAGCGAGAACAGCAGCGGGGCGAGAAGAGCAGCGAGAACAGCAGCGGGGCGAGAAGAGCAGCGAGAAGAGCAGCGGGGCGAGAGGAGCAGCGAGAACAGCAGCGGGGCGAGAAGAGCAGCGAGAACAGCAGCGGGGCGAGAGGAGCAGCGAGAACAGCAGCGGGGCGAGAGCAGCAGCGAGAACAGCAGCGAGAACAGCAGCGGGGCGAGAGGAGCAGCGAGAACAGCAGCGGGGCGAGAGGAGCAGCGAGAACAGCAGCGGGGCGAGAAGAGCAGCGAGAACAGCAGCGGGGCGAGAGGAGCAGCGAGAACAGCAGCGGGGCGAGAGGAGCAGCGAGAACAGCAGCGGGGCGAGAGGAGCAGCGAGAACAGCAGCGAGAACAGCAGCGGGGCGAGAGCAGCAGCGAGAACAGCAGCGGGGCGAGAGGAGCAGCGAGAACAGCAGCGGGGCGAGAGGAGCAGCGAGAACAGCAGCGGGGCGAGAGGAGCAGCGAGAACAGCAGCGGGGCGAGAGGAGCAGCGAGAACAGCAGCGGGGCGAGAGGAGCAGCGAGAACAGCAGCGGGGCGAGAGGAGCAGCGAGAACAGCAGCGGGGCGAGAGGAGCAGCGAGAACAGCAGCGGGGCGAGAGGAGCAGCGAGAACAGCAGCGGGGCGAGAGGAGCAGCGAGAACAGCAGCGGGGCGAGAGGAGCAGCGAGAACAGCAGCGGGGCGAGAGGAGCAGCGAGAACAGCAGCGGGGCGAGAGGAGCAGCGAGAACAGCAGCGGGGCGAGAGGAGCAGCGAGAACAGCAGCGGGGCGAGAGCAGCAGCGAGAACAGCAGCGGGGCGAGAGGAGCAGCGAGAACAGCAGCGGGGCGAGAGCAGCAGCGAGAACAGCAGCGGGGCGAGAGGAGCAGCGAGAACAGCAGCGGGGCGAGAGCAGCAGCGAGAACAGCAGCGGGGCGAGAGGAGCAGCGAGAACAGCAGCGGGGCGAGAAGAGCAGCGAGAACAGCAGCGGGGCGAGAGCAGCAGCGAGAACAGCAGTGGGGCGAGAGGAGCAGCGAGAACAGCAGCGGGGCGAGAAGAGCAGCGAGAACAGCAGCGAGAACAGCAGTGGGGCGAGAGGAGCAGCGAGAACAGCAGCGAGAACAGCAGTGGGGCGAGAAGAGCAGCGAGAACAGCAGCGAGAACAGCAGCGGGGCGAGAAGAGCAGCGAGAACAGCAGCGAGAACAGCAGTGGGGCGAGAGGAGCAGCGAGAACAGCAGCGGGGCGAGAGCAGCAGCGAGAACAGCAGCGGGGCGAGAGCAGCAGCGAGAACAGCAGCGGGGCGAGAGGAGCAGCGAGAACAGCAGCGGGGCGAGAGCAGCAGCGAGAACAGCAGCGGGGCGAGAGGAGCAGCGAGAACAGCAGCGGGGCGAGAGGAGCAGCGAGAACACCAGTGGCACATATGGATGCCCCACTGAAATGTCAAAATGTAGTGGAGAGGCACTCTTGAAAGGAATTCACAAACCTCATCATTCCGGTCTGGAAGTAAAAGCATTAGCTGAGATAAGAACATAAGAAATAGGAGCAGGAGTAGGCCATCTAGCCCTTCGAGCCTACCCCGCCATTCAATAAGATCATGGCTGATCTGTCGTGGCTCAGTTCCACATTCCCGCCCTCTCCCCATAACCCTTAATCCCCTCTCTTATCAAAAACCCATCAATCCGCGTCTTAAAAATATTTAGCGAGGCAGCCTCCACCACTTCAACGGGCAGAGAATTCCAGAGATTCACCACCCTTTGAGTGAAGAAGTTCCTCCTCAACTCCGTTCTAAACCGCCCCCCCTTTATCTTGAGGCTTGTGCCCCCTAGTCCTACTGTCCTTTCTGAGCGGGAAGAGTCTCTCCACCTCTATCCTATCCATCCCATTCATCATCTTATACGTCTCAATGAGATCTCCCCTCATTCTTCTAAACTCTAACGAGTACAAGCCTAATTTATTCAGCCTCTCCTCATAGCTCAACCCCCTCAACTCCGGTATCAGCCTAGTAAACCTCCTCTGCACTCCCTCCAAGGCCAAAATATCTTAGAGACACCTTAATTGTGACCATCTTCAAGAAAGGAGACAGATCCAACTGCAGAAATTACTCTCTGTCACGTGAAAGTCATCGCAAGAATCCTCCTCAACCAGTGGCTGAAGAGCTTCTCCCTGAGCCTCAGTGTGCCTTCCACTCAACTAGAGACACAATGGACATGATCTTCAGAGCAAGACAAATCCAGTAAAAGTTCAGGGAGCAGCATCAAGTTCTGTACATGGCCTTCTTCAATCTCGCAATGATCTTCCACTCTGTTAACTGTGAGGGATTGTGGAACATCCTCCTCAAATTTGGCTGCCAGAGAAATTCGTCACCATTCTCCGCCTGCTCTGCAGAGCCTGCAAGCCATGACCCTCACCAACAAAACCATGACAGACCCAATACCTGTGTAAACCGGGGTCAAACAGGGCTTTGTCATCGTACCAATGCTCTTCTCCACCTTCCTTGCAGCAATGCTCTACCCTATCACCTTGAAGCTCCCTGCTGGAATGCAGCTAACCTACTGGACAAGGAGGAAAACATTCACACTCTGATGTCTCCAGACCAGAACCAAGACAATCCCAACTTCTGTCATTGAGCCGCAGTATGCAGACGGGTGTGTGCGCACACACTCAGAGGCCAAGCTACAAACTATCATTGCTGCATTCACCAAGGCATATAAGATAAAGAGCCACATAGTAAACATCTAGAAAACGAAGGTACTCTACCAGCCCACTCCTGCCACACAGAGCTGCCCCCTGACCATCAAGATCCATAATGAACCTCTGGGCAATGTGGATCATTCCCCATACCTTGGGAGCCTCCTCTTGGTGCGAGCAGACATCGACAATGAAATCCAGCATCTACTTAATGTGCCAGGGCATTCTTGGGATATCTGAGTAACCAAGTATTTGAAGATTGAGACTTCAAGTCCAGCACTAAGCTCATAATCTATAAGTAGCCATGATCTCTGCCCTCCTGTATGCATAAGACACCTCAAATCCCTGGAGAAACGTCACCAACGTTGCCTCCACAAAATCACTGGTAGGATAGGCATATCAACGTGAGCGTCCTCTTCCGTACCAGCCTCCTCAGAATCAGGGAGACTGCGATGAACAGACTACATTGTCCACATGCCTAACATAAGACTGCCAAAACAAGTGCCCTACTCCGAACTCCACACTGGCAAGTGATCACTAGGAGGGCAGAGGAAATACTGTAACGGTACTCTCAAAGCCTCTTGAAATAAATGCAACATCCCCATCAACATGTGGGAATCACTTGCCTTAGAAAGCACAAACTGGAGAAGTATTTGTGAAGGCACCAATCACCTTGAGCATCACCAGTTGGAGTACACAGAGGCCAAGTATAAACAGCAGAATGTACAGAATCTAGAAAGTCCCACCCATCCACCTCATCAAACACCAGCTGCCAAACCTGCGGCAGAGTTTGAAGCTCCAGGATTGGAACCAAAACAAAATATAATCCTATTTTAAGGAGTAGTTTCTACACACTTTGGTGCTTGAGTACATAAGTTATTTTTCAGAGCCATTGCAAAATTTAAGAAAAGAAAATGAATCAAACCAGACAGATGTCTGACAGAAATACTTAGCAAGATCAATATTTATGGGCCTGTGCTCAGTTTTCTCTGTTGCTAAGAATTTCAATAAAATGGATACATGTGAAGAATGCCAATTTGTAACTATAATACTCCAGGCTGCCAATTTTAACTATTTTTTGCAACAATATATTTAGAAGCAATGGGGTTCTATACATTTTCAATAGACATAAATTGTAGGCTGCTATTTTCAAGATAAAGACTAAGGAAATTTGGCATTTCAGCTACGACTCCAACCAACCTTTACATTCTTTCTGGTTGTATCACAGCTTGGTATGGCACAGCTTGGAGTGGCTCCTGTTCTGCTCAAGATCACAAAGAACTACGAAAGATCGTGAATGTAGTCCAATCCAACATGCAAACCAGCCTCCCATCCGTTGGATCTTTCTACACTTCCCTCTGCCTTGGCAAAGTAGCTAGCATAATTAAGGACCCCATGCACCCCGGACATTCTCTCTTCCACCTTCTTCCTTCGGGGAAAAAAATACAAAAGTCTGAGATCATGAACCAATCGACTCAAGAACAGCTTCTTCCCTGCTGCTGTCAGGCTTTTGAATGAACCTACCTTGCATTAAGTTGATCTTTCTCTACACCCTAGCTATGACTGGCCTCTGCACTCTCGTTTCCTTCTCTATGAATGGTATGTTTTGTCTGTATAGCGCACAAGAAACAATACTTTTCACCGTATGTTAATACACGTGACAACAATAAATCAAATCAAATAGATTGTCATAAATATTACAGACACCAAAAGTATTTTGAAGTTTTAGCATCTTCTGACTATCTAACTACAAGTATCGTAGAGCAAAGGCATCTCCCAAACCCTCCTCCACTTCTACCCCTAAAAGGACAAGAGAAGTAGGCACATGGGAATACTGCCGTTTCCAAGTTCTTCTCCAAGTCAGAAAACCACCCTCTATTACCGTACTTTCTTCGCTGCTGGGTCAAAATCCTGGAATACCAGAAATACCCTATTTAACAGCACAGTGGAAATAGCTTCACTGTGCAAAAAATGGCAGTTCAAGCAGACGGGCTCACCACCAATGGCAATTCAGATTGGGTAATAAATGCTGGCCTTGCAAGCGGCACCCATATTCTGTGAATGAATAAAAAAAAGTGAGTGGGTCATAGATGTGTTATCAAAAACAACCGAGGTAAAGCAGGTGTAGTTTTAAAAACGTTTTGTAACTCCTTTCTAAATGTTTCAAAATAAGCATTCAAATTTTAAGGCCAAAAGGTTTCAGTCCAGTACAAGAAGTGTTTCAATGGAAGGACTCTTCCTGGCCAAAATTTCTTTTAGTAGACTTATGTGATATGAGCAAGTGCACTATATCCTTTTAATTTTTAAAAATGTATTTGTGGGACATGGGCGTCACTGGCTGGCCAGCATTTATTGCCCATCCCTGGTTGTTCTTGAATTGATATAACTGAATGTCTTGCTAGGCCATTTCAGAGGCTAATTTAGAGTCAACCACATTGCTGTGGCTCTGGAGTCACAAGTAAGCCAGGCCAGGCAAGCAAGATACATTTCCTTTCCTAAAAGACGTTAGTGAACCAGATGGAGTTTTCCCAACAATTGGCAATGGTTTCATGGTTATCAGTAGATTCTTACTTCCAGATTTTTAAAAAATTGAATTCAAATTCCATCATCTGCCATGGTGAATTTGAACCTGAATTCCCAGAACATAAAAGAGTTTCTGAATTAATTGTCCAGCGATAATACCACTAGGACATCACCTCTCCAGTATAAGAAAAAAGTGAGGCAAAAAAAAATCAACCAGCTAGTAACAGATGTAAATATATTACTAATTTTTCTTTTACTTGATTTTTTAAATTTTTGCTGCATATGATACAAATAGAAACACATTCCAAAGTTGGAAAGCTTGGAATACAATTCTAAAATTTTGGATGTCCTCAAAGCATGTGAGCAAAACTGTGAGGTTACGAAATCGTCTGAGCTCAGACTGGTCTAAAATACAGTCTTCAATTGTCCCATTCTCCTTCCTATTCTTTAGAATTGTGGACAAGACATGATATGCAAATCCTTTTTCAATGAAGGACATGTGTTCTTTTCCTTAATGTTTCCTTTTCACATCCATACATATTGCACCCACAATACATTACTCGATTAATTGCAACTTTGATGCAAAACTGAGAGTAACTATTACCAGTTCTTTCTACTGCTCTGTATATTCTCTTCATGTTCGGAGAGGCTCAACATGTGCAGTTTAATAGTTAGTCTATAAAGGCATATGCAAGACACTTCTCTTTCATATTTCTATCAGACAAACCGACAGAATACATTTGAGGATAGCAAACTGTTGGGAATGAAGAGCAATCAATAGGTATTTGAAATGATGAGCAAAGACAGCAATTGTCAGAGGTAGGTACAAAATTACTGAAAACTCATCTGCTGATTCTGATGTATGAAGGTGCGGGATTTGTAGGCAACGCAAAGAACAAATATGTAGCATGTTAAAGTGCAGTATTACCTTGCACCAGTCAGCAAAGTCTATTGAACAAGGACACACTCAGCTCCTTAAAACAAATATGCAGTTTACATCATAAGCATTTGTGTCAACAGCTTTCATTGCCATCCTGAAAGTTTCTCCAGGAAAATTTACTGTTATTTCAATAAACAAATCATTGCACGCAGAATCATGAACCAAGAAGGTTTTCGGTTTATGGTGTGATATAAGAAACACATGCATAAAGCTAATTTTCCTTGGTTCTTAAAGTGTCTAACATACCTGGTAATCCAGTACCTGCTTAAGAGCTTCCAAATCATGCTACAGAAAAATTCACAGGTGGAATTTCTACCACAAATGTGAAGTGGCACTTTCCATCAGTTGGTAATATTTCATTTACCAAAGTCCACTGTGTTTTATTGCTGAGTTTTCCAGCAATTCCACATCAGATCACTGCTTCAAACCACTCTCATAGGCAGCTAGTCCCAGGTCATTATCACTGGCTAAACAAAATGTTCTTCCTCACATCCCCTTGTATCTCTTGCTCAAAACATGAAATTTATGTTCGCTAATCCTTGTAGGAATCAGGTAATGGAATTAATTTTGCTTTGTCAACCTATCTAAACACATCAATTTTGAACACTTCTATCAGATCTCTGTTCAATCTCCTTTGCTCCAAATGAGAGAAAAAAATCCAGCTTCTCCAACCTAACCTTGTAGCTAAATTCCACAATCTCTGGAACTATTCTGATAAATCTCCTTGGCACCCTCTCAAGGTCCTTTGCATTTTACCTGATGTGAGGTGACCAGAATTGGATGCAATACTGTAGTTGTGGCCTAGCGCATTAGATAACATAATTTCCCTGTTTTTATATTCAATATCTCAAATTACAAATTCCAAGATCCTGTATGCTTTGCTACTACTCTCTGAATAGTTTCTGCCAACTTCAAAGATCTATGTAAATTAACCCCCAAATCCCTCTGTCCCTTTACACTCTTCAGAACTGTATCATCATGTCCATTTTTTTCTCTCCCTATTCCTTATGCCAAAATACACCATCTCACAATTCCCCATATTAAATTCCATCAGCCACTTGTCTGCCCATTCTGCAGTTGACTGGCACCATCTTCACTGTTTCTCACATTTTCAAGTTTAATACTGCCAGCAAATTTAGAAATTTTACACGGTATTGGAATATCCAAGTCATTTATACATTTCAGAAAAATCAGTGGTCCTAGATCTGCCTTTTGGGGAACACCACTGTTAATATTCTCCAATCTGCAAAACAACTATTCATCATGACATGCTCTTTTCTGTTCATAAGCTAATTCAAGCTAATTTTAAAAAATTCAAATTGACGCTGTCCTCCTATTCAAACTATTCTATTCATCTCAATATAAGGGGTACTACTGATGGAACTTAGCAACTTGCAGACCCCCCCCCAACAACAATCTGCAGACTCCTACGGGACTAAGGACACCCCTGACCCTGATTGAGAAGCTGTGCACTATTTGTCACTCTGAAAGCTATCCTTTATGCCTCCTTTCTGTTTTTGTTTTGCAGCCAATTAGCTACCCATTCTACTTGTAACTGAACTGCACACGATCTGCCCCATGCATTTGTATACCATATAGTATTTTATCAAAGATTTTTATATATCTAGATTAATTATGTTTAATGCATTACCCTTTTCTGCACTTTGTCACATCATCAAAAAATTCAAGCAAGTTTTTCCTTTTCGAAATCCACATTGACCACTTCTTGATATATTTTTGGTTTCTGAATATTTTTCTAATTGCTCCTTTTGTGGGGATTTCATTGTTTTTCCAATTATATATGTTAAACTGACAAGGCTTATAGTTTGCTGGACATATTCCAGCTCCCTTCTTAGACAGAGGTAGAAATTTAGTTATTCACCAATCCTCTGGCAATACACCTTTTTCGAATAATTACTCAATATATCTAACAATACCTCTGACATCTCTTCTAAAGTGTCAGGATACATTCTGCTCTAATCTTGTCATCTGATTTCATGTCCTTGATAAATATTGAAGAAAAGTAATTGTCATCTGGTTTCATGAGTCTGGTAAATACTGAAGAAAAGTAATTATTTCAAAATTCTGTAATTTCACTATCATTTGATCTTACCCTTACCATTCCTTAGCGCTCCTATTCCCGTGCCAATTTCCCTTTTCTTATTTGTGTCAGTTAAGCCTCATTTGGTAGCACTCACATCTCTGGGTCACAAAGTTCAGGCTTTAAATCCCACTCCAGGACTTGAGCACATAATATCAAGGCTAACACACTCATGTAGTACTGAGTACATACTACAATAACAAAGGTGTAGTGTTTTGGATGAAACCAAAACCAGGTTCACTTATCTGCTTAGGTGATATTTTAAAGAAGAGGAGAGTTATCTCCAGTATCCTGGACAACACTTGTCCCTCAATCAACATAAAAAAATCAGATTATTTGGGTTACCATCACATTGGTATTTGAGGGAGATTGCAGTACACACATTGACTGCTATAATTTCTACTTTACAACAGTTACTATACTTCCAAAATCTTCAATGTCTTCTTTATTTTTAATTCATTTCCTAGTCTCTTTATATTCTTAATACTATTCCCTGGTGTCCATGTATTTATTGCATCCTCAATTTTTCCCTTCCATCCTAATTCATCCATGGTGTCTTATGTTTAGTTTGTTTTTTGAAGTGGAATTTTTTCTGGACTTTACTGGGCACAATTTTAGATGTTGCTTATTGCTATTTTGCACTGTTTGCCAACGTTGTTGTTCATTTTATTTTTTCCAAGTTCTATTCAGCATCATGCTCATGTCCTTTTCAATTATCTTAAAGCAAACATTATGGTCACTGAGATGTTTCCATACTTTTAATAGTACCTAAATAGTACCTATTAAAAGTACCTATTAGAAGACCGATTCTTTACATTGAGTGTTTAACTTAATTTACAAATAAATTCAATGATTCTAGAATCATGGTCTGGAGATCATATTACAACCTTTTAACATCAGTTTTCTGTCTCATGGTCCCATTCAGGGAGAAATGAAGGAATTTACCCTTTGACACTGTACCTGCTGACTCTAACTGTGTATTTGTGAAGTATCTGACTCTATCTGTAATGACTTTGCAAACCCTCTGAACTCTAACCATTTCATTTCTAGCTCCAATGAAAAACTTGGAGCTAGAAATGAAAAACTGCTGAAAAAAGGTATTTTGTTGAACATCTTTGTCTTTCACTCAACAGGACAATCGCAAGATTAGCAGTGTCAGGAGAAACAACTTTATACTGTATAAGAGGATGGTGATTGGTTGGCAAGTGGCTCTAATTCGTAGGAGTGTTGCCATGGAGAATGCATCAGTTTGCAGACAGAAAGAACATAGTACTTGTTTCAGCTAAGTAAAATAAGCAATAGCCATTCATTGTTTCATTCCATAGGACAATGCCTTGACCAATCTGAGTCAAGCCACCTGGTTTAAATCAAACAATGCTTGGAGGTTAATTGTTAGTCACTATCAACTCCCAACTGGTGCCTTCTCCATGGCAATACTTCTACTTATCAGAGGCCACTTGAAACCAGATTTTTCTGATGATGACAACATGAAAGACTTCAACAAATGTCTTTTTCAGTAATATTCAAGTTCATACATGACAGTCATATATAGTATTGGGAAATATGACAGTCAAATTGCACACAAGGTTCCAAAACAGTAGTCATCTAAATGATCAGATAATATATTTGAGGAATATACAAGACAACACGAGAGAATGCGATAACTGTACTCCACAGGATCGTTTGCAAATAACCGAGGTGACAGATGGAGCATTGGATTAATATCTTATTCAAAAGTTGTCAGTTTCAACAGTGCAGCATTCCCTCATTTCTCTGTTGAAGTGTCAGTTTTGTTTGCACATACACATTTCTGGAACAGGGCTTGAAATGATAGCTAAGAGCTGGAAATGTAACTACTGAGCCATGGCTGATACTCTTACTGATTTACTGGTTTATTGCAGTTGAGTGTTCAGCAGTTTAAAAGAAATAGAGCCAAGAGAACAAGAGATTTGTCTCATGGATGAGATGAGCTTCAAAAGGGGCATGGGGAAAGATTGAAGAGGAGCGAGCAAGATTGGCAGGTTTAGGGCCAAGGATTTAGTTTTGTGGGTAAAGGGAAGGGTGGAAATGGCAGAAATAGTTGAAGATATCAATTTTAGTGACAAAGGAAATCTCATCAATTCCTCATCTGTTGTTGGAGCTGCAGGTGGAAGGGGCTTTGTTGAGGGACAAGGTTCGTAAGACAACTTTTGGTCAAAGCCATGGTGGAAACAGAACTGCGCACAGTAAGGAAATATGAATGATGTGGTCACTGTTAATTGACAGAATCCAGAAGGATAGCAGTGGACAGAGTAAACAGGCCATGAGGGAGGTCAGCAAGATTACCTTTAGTGGGTACTGTGGACAAGAAGATTTAAGAGAGTGGAAAATGTTGTTGGAATCGGTGCTGTTAAGGATGTAGTGATAAGTGCCTTGATGGGCCCTAAGTAGAGCTTTGAGGGGAGAAAAAAGGTCATTGTAGACTTATTGAATGGAGATTCAAGCCTAGTTCAGTAGCAATCTAGTCAGAAAATGGAGGAGTGAAAGACTGGACAGAATCATAGAATCTCTGAAGGAAGCCATTCGGCCCGTCAAGTCTGCACCAACCGCAATCCCACCCATATCCTATTCCCATAACCCCTCATAATTACTCTCTAGTCTCCCTGATTGTAGGGTTAATTTAGCATGGCCAATCAACCTAACTGGCAGGTCTTTAGACTGTGGGAGGAAACTGGAGCACCCGCAGGAAACCCATGTAGACTCGGGGAGAACACAATCAGTGACCCAAGCTGGGAATTGAACACAGGTCCCTGGCACTGTGAGGTAGCAGTGCTAACCACTATGCCATTCCAGGGATTAGAGAATAAAGAACCAAAAATGAAGAAATAAAAAGATGGAATGGCTCAGAAGGAAAGGAGAGAGGAGCTTAACAGAAGCTGAGAAAGAAAGGGGATAGAAGAAAGGGTTTATGTAAAACCAAAGAGTAGGTGTGGGAAAGGAATTAGAAAGACAAAGCTGTGAACAAAATGCTGAACTATGTACCGATTTTGACCCTGGACTCTGCCAAGAAAATACTTAGTTTAAAAAATGCTACTAACAGCACTAAAGAATATCTACCACCTGGTACATTTACAGAATTTCCTCATTTGCTTTCATAAGTGAAGAATTTCAAATATTAGCAGCATCACTTCCATAGCATTGAAATATGAGCCTTAAAAATACATGATAGTACTACTTGAAAATGCTTTACAGCCGAATTAGCACAGTTTCGTATTTTTCTGCAAGGCTGCAAATAGTATTAATTTTATTTCCTGAATTCTCTTTCATTCGTCTATTTTCCCAAATTAGAACAAATTTTCAATAAATCTGGCTCAACATACAGATTACATTTCACTTTTCAGACATTTACAATGAAATGGGAAATGGTAACCCTTTTCAAAAACAGCCACAAGCTACTCTGGAGAAAACCATTTTGTATTTAAGTTGTTTGACAAATTGTTTGTGTTCAGGTATTTGAACCAGTTTCTGAAAAGTAGACTGATTTCCTGCCAGGTTGAAAGGGTTTTCTGCTGTGTAGGTGGGGATGTGTGGGGTGCGTGTGTGTGTTTTGGAGGAGGGGGGGTGGTGGTTAAGCAGTCACTCAGACAAGAGCTCAAGCCAGGCATGGATAGGCCTTGCTAATGAGCCTCAAGTACCCTGCAGTGGTTTTAAAAGTTGATGGCTTCAAATGATGCCACCACATGACAGAATGTGGCCAGCTATAGGAGGAAGGTGATTAGAATAAATGACTGGAGTAATTAACTCTGATTCCAAACCACTTAACTGGAAAGAAAAGCCAAGGGCTGTTTAGCTGATGGTCTGCCATGAACAATCAGTACTAAAAGGCAGTCTCTGTTTTACTGTGTTGTTATGTGTATATGTGCATGTATTGTATGTATGCATGTGTGAAAGTGTGTGTGTAGATGTGTGAGAGAAAGAGAATGCGAATGCGTGTATGAAAGAATAGGAGTGATTACTTCTCAAATAAATACTCCAATGCGCTATTAAAAAGCAACTTTCCGTGATGGATAGCTCAGAAGCTGACCTGACTGCACTTATTCTTAGTAGGCAAGGTAGGTAGCCTCATTAACAGGTAGAAAAATCAAATGAACCAGAATCTTAAAATAGAATACTGCTAGTAAACAGGCAGCTTTTCAATGTATATTTTTGGCATCTATTCACATTAAAATCAAAATGGATTTACAGCAACTTAGTTAAAAATACTTCTCCTTCTTGTAAGCATCAACTTCAATGGGTTGACGGGGGTAATGAGGCAGGGGTGGTATTTTGGATGGAAACCTGGTCTACATGGCCATTATTCACGTGAGCCTTAACAGTGAATATTAGGCTATTCAACTGTCGAGGATATCACAGTCAAACCTAATCTATGCTAATCTTGGCTAATCCAACCTTCTCATACATGCCAGCAGGGGTCACTGGATAGCAAATAACAATTTTACCCTTCTCTATTGTATGGCCATTGCAACCAAAACATGGCATACCCTTCCAGAAATCAGTGTATATATGGGATTCAAATCTGGTTACCTTCTTGGCTTGTCAACCTTACAGGTATTGTCTTCAAATACAGCATCTAAATAGTGTGCTTAAGAAAGATTGCAACATTCACCCAGGTGTATAAAGCCTTTCTATTCAATGCTCAGATAAATAAATTCTAATATGAATTTTCAAATAACCTTTGAAGTACATATAACTAGATTTTTTTTGATGTGCAAAATTAGATAAACAAGGGGTTGTTTTTTAAACTGTCTGATCTATAAAAATGTTATTCCATAGAATACAATTAAAATGGACAAATTCCACACACTGCCTGCTGAATTACAGGCAGCCTTAAGTGGGGGTTCATATGTTTTGTTATGTAAATGTGTATTTATTTTTTAAACAGACAATACTATTGCAATTGTGCTAGGCACAACACATACCATCATCCAAATGTTTACTTTTAACAAGCGATTTATTTGACAGCTTTACACCTTAAGGCATCACATAATTAAATGTTTTGACAACCAAACAAAAACTGTATAACTTTACAAGCTGTGACAGTCTGCGGTATTTTAAACAGAAATGAAACCTTGTTGTCTCTCTTCTGTTCATAATTCCACAATCATATGCATTACACTGCATGCTAGATCTCAAAACATTTCTGCAAAATATCGCTGTTCTTCACTCGTCTCATCCATTTCCAGAGCAATCCTTTAATCTTGTGTGCCACTTTGAAAATTTTTCCTCATCAAACATGAAAGTCATAATTTTTGGACATGTTTTTACCAAATGAAGCATTACTGTACTCTGGTCATTATGTCTGACATCCATTAAAGTGTACTAAAATGCCACAAAAATTAGTAAAACTGGCATGGGTGCCAGTTCATTTCTTGTATCATAATAAGCTTAGCTTCGAAACCGTAGCCACACAGCAACAGAATGATGCTTTAGTTTCTTATCCTCGAGGCATCTCTCAATATCATCTCTGAACTTGTACCCCTTAATGCTAAATTTTATGCAGTTATATGCTGTGAACTTGTGTTCACTGAAAATTGGATTAAGACTGTTCAAGCTCATTTCACTTGCGACCTTTAGGGAGACCACCATGATCACAGAGTGGAATTAAACATGAGTGTTATAACAAAATTATTCAAATTTCAAACATAGTTGCTGCTTAGGTCTCATAAACAATAAATGTAACAGTGAATTGGACATTTCCACAGACTGAACTTAATTGTTTTTAGGTACAAAATAGTTTAGCATGAAACAAAATGAATTAACCATTCAGTCAAATTTACAGCGTTTGAATAACCAGCACAACTTACAACCAATTTTTACAACTAAAATTTATATTTGTTCTGTAAATTATACTTTAACAAACTGGATTGGCTGCACATAGAAAATGAACTGAAAAGTCAGCAAGAACAAATTTTACATTGCAACTAAATGAAGCTACTTTATTTTAAATTACAGGAACCTTTGGTTCTCATGTCGGAACATCTGATAGTATTTAGTGCTTTAAGCCTTTTGACTTGTATTTCCTGCCCTGACCAATGTTTAAAATTCAAAAGTTGTCAGAAGTGACCGAGGAGCCAAAAAAGAAAGTCTCCCATGAGGTCTACAAACTTAACTGATAAATGCACAAATAAGCCAGGAAACTAAAAATTGACTGCGGTCTGTGCAAATAAACTTCTCAGAGTGAAACGGTTAAAGTACTCTAATAACCAATCACTACCATATTCCTATTTGCCTTTTGGGGTTTTATGATCAAAAAGAAATTGTGGAAACTCATAAACCTGACTACCAGTAGCCTACAGTTACCACAAATTTTGTCCCAAGGGGTCACAAAGCTATGTTTCATAGGTGAGTTAAGCTGGCATAAAGCTTAACTCATTTCTGACAAGTCATTGAGGCCACAATGTGAAGCAAAGTAGTCACAGGGTTTTCAGGGTTTATACCAGTTAGCCACTTTTATTTTAGTCAATTTGAGGTATAACTCACTGACTGCTAGCCAGCAGTCTGAATAACTACAAACTACTTCAAACTACCAAATAAATGTAGCTTGCTTATATACCAACCAATAAAAGATAACTAAAATATGAAATGATGATAACTAAAATAGACAGTATTGTTATAACTGGTTTTGAGATTCTTTCATTCTGTTTGTATTGGTATGAGTATTATTCAATAACAATATAGAAAATACAACTCATTTCAGTTTTCCTAAAACGAATGAATCCTAAGCACTGATATCTTAAAGTACTGATGTATAACAATCACAAAGTTAGGTACTACAAATTGCTAACAGAAAAAGATAAAATATAACATTTAACTATTGTAAAAGCAGTCTATTTAGCCACATATTTTAATGGGATTGGAAACAAATGAAACACATTCTTCATTGAAAATTTAGTTATTAGATTCTTTTCTTTGCTAGTGTGAAACTGATATTTACATATTATACATCTTCCAGCTGAATTCGCTGCTAACTATATGGACTCCCCCATCTGGCTTCAGAATTATGAACTATATAAGAAAATAGTTCTATGAACATGGGTCAGAATTTTTACAGAAAATAATGATCATTTAGATGTGTAGATAAGAATTACTAGATTACAGTTTTCAATGATAAATTAATTTCACAGAAGATAAAGATGAAAAAAAGCAGAACTTGTTTTGGAAAGGTAACATCTTTCCCTGCTTGTGAGAAAGCTTGCATAATGTGAATCTACTCACAACACTAGAACGTTATATAGTTTTTTCACTTGTGATTTTAAAAGTAAATATGACTGCCAAATGATATTATTATCATTATTGCATTTAGATAAACTGCTTCACTATAAACTAAGTATTCCTTACATGAATGTATTTGGATTAAAATTTAAAGTCAGGTTCTTTTTTTCAGATTTTATTTTCATACCATCAAGGTTGCTGTGATAAAGCAAGCAAGCACACCATTAACTATTTGCACTTAGCTCTCATTTTCAGAGCCTGGTATCTCATTACAAATTTCTTATTCTGCTCCAGGAAGCAGATGACACCAGATAATGCCAGTTATCAGTCATTACAGAGGCTGCAGTGCCTGAAGGTCCCCGCTGTTCTTAGATTATTTTCTCCAAAGCCTGTTTTGTGCAGCTGTGCCAGAGGTTTTAGTTAGATGCTGTTTAAACTGGTGGCCAAATGTAGCAGGAGACACAAGGAATGGTAACTTAAGATACAATTGAATATGTAGTTAGTATTTTATTTTAAGCCTGTTTCTCTTAATAAATTCCTTATGCAAGATTTCAAATTTTCAATTTTTTTTAAGACTGTACATGATAAATAAAACTGACCATCTTCATCATGCATATTTTGAACTCTTAAGGTAGGATTGTTCAATGCAGTTTCTTAATTACAACAAACATTTAACAAAAATAATTTTATATTTCAAAATATTTGTGCAGGATCAAAACAAACGTTTATCAACTTTCAAACTGATATAAAACACCTATTTGACACTATCCATGACTCCATTTGAATTCTAGCCCCATTATTACTTTGGAACTCCAGGGAATTGTACACTCATACTCAACTTTCCCAAATGGGATTTACATACACACACAACTATCAGCAAACAAGAGAATAGATTTTCTTTTGCCTCCAGGCTGGAGTGATGGAATGAAATTCAAACCTTCGGACAAAGACCCCTACTTAAAAATGACAAGTTCCATTGAATTTGTGATAACAAGGATTAACTGCATGACTAGACAAAACCAACTAATTTAGTATTAATGAAAAATTACCAAGTTATACAAGTTAAACAAAATACTGTACAGGTAAGTACAATATTACAATAGAGGTCTTCAATTTAGAAACTAACGAGTAAATTCCATGTCGGCTGTGAAATTATCTAGTGCCACTAAATGCTGGTGTATTGTGACACAGACTACCAGCAACTGATCCTTCCTTGGCAATCCCAGCTGTCATCACAGCCAGGCTGTAATTTCTATTCTTTCACACGTCGTGGGCATTGCTGGCTAAGTCAGCATTTATAGTGCCAATACCGAATTTCCTTCGGGAAGGTGTTGGTGAGCCACCTTCTTGAACCACTGCAGTCAATGTGGTGTAGTTATACATACAGCGCTGTTAGGGAGGGAGTTCTATTAGGGATTTTGACCTGGCGACAGTGAAGGAAAGGGACGATATAGTATCAAGTCAGGATAACGTGTGACTTAAAGGGGAACTGGCAGATGGTGGTATTGCCACGCATCCACTGCAATTGTCTTTCGAAGTGGGAGAGGTCACGGATTTTGTCGCAGCCTTGCTGAGTTGCTGGAGATAGTATACACTGCTGCCACTGTTCCTTAATGGTGGAGGGAGTAAATGTTGAATGTGGTGGTTGCTATGCCAATCAAGTGAGTTTCTTTGTCCTGGATAGCTTCAAACTTTGAGAGTGATTTTGGCACTGCACTCATCTGGAGGAAGTGAAATTTGCACTTCTGACTTGTGTCTTGTAGATGGTGGATAGACTTTTGGGAGTCAGGAAGCAAGTTATAAGAACATAAGAACATAAGAAATAGGAGCAGGAGTAGGCCATCCAGCCCTTCGAGCCTGCCCCGCCATTCAATAAGATCATGGCTGATCTGTCGTTGCTCAGTTCCACTTTCCCGCCCTCTCCCCATAACCCTTAATCCCCTCTCCTATCAAAAACCCATCAACCCGCGTCTTAAAAATATTTAGCGAGGCAGCCTCCACCACTTCAACGGGCAGAGAATTCCAGAGATTCACCACCCTTTGAGTGAAGAAGTTCCTCCTCAACTCCGTTCTAAACCGCCCCCCCTTTATCTTGAGGCTGTGCCCCCTAGTCCTACTGTCCTTTCTGGGCGGGAAGAGCCTCTCCACCTCTATCCTATCCATCCCATTCATCATCTTATATGTCTCAATGAGATCTCCTCTCATTCTTCTAAACTCTAACGAGTACAAGCCCAGTTTATTCAGCCTCTCCTCATAGCTCAACCCCCTCAACTCTGGTATCAGCCTAGTAAACCTCCTCTGCACTCCCTCCAAGGCCAAAATATCTTTGTGCAGGTGCGGCGCCCAAAAATGCACACAGTACTCCAGTTGTGGCCTCACCAATGCCCTATACAGCTGCAGCAAGACCTCCCTACTTTTATATTCAATCCCCCTCGCTATGAAGGCCAGCATCCCATTCGCCTTCCTGACCACCTGTTGCACCTGCAAGCTGGGTTTTTGCGACTCATGCACAAGGACCCCGAGGTCCCTCTGCACCGTCGCCTGCTGCAGTTTTTCGCCACGTAAGTAATAGTCCTTCCTACCATTCTTCCTACCAAAGTGGACCACCTCACACTTGCGAACATTAAATTCCATTTGCCATTTCCTGGCCCATTCGCCCAGCCTATCTAGATCCTTCTGCAGACTCTCCACACCCTCCGCACAATTTGCCATTCCCCCAATCTTGGTGTCATCAGCAAATTTCGACACTCTACACTCGGTTCCCTCCTCCCCAGCCTCTGATCTGCTCTTGTAGCTACAGTATTCATGTGGCTTGTCCAGTTCAGTTTCTGGTCAATGATAACTTCCAGGACCATGACTGCGGAGGATTCAGCCATTGAATGTCAAGGGGAGATGATGAGATTCTCTCTTTTTGGAGATGGTTATTGCCTGCCGCTTGTGTAACATGAATGTTGCTTGTCACCTATCAATCCAAGCCCAAATGTAGTCTAAGTGCTGCTGAAAATGGACAAGGCTGCTTCAGTATTGGGGAGTTGCAAATGGAACTCAATATGATGTGGAATCATCAACATACATCCCGTTTCTGATTTTATGATGGAGGGAAGGTTATTGATGAAACAGCTGAAGGTAGTTGGGTCTAGAATACTACCCTGAGGAAATCCTGCAGTGATGTCCTGCAACCAAGATAATTGACCTCCAACAACCACCAACATCTTCCTTTTTGCTAGGTATGACTCCAAGCAGTGGAGAGTTTTCCCCCTGATTTCTATTGACCCTAGTTTTGTTTGGGCTCCTTGAATGAGGTCTTGATGTCAAGGGCAGCCACTCACACAATTTAGCCTGGCCAATCCACCTAACCTGCACATCTTTGAATTTCAAGGCCTGTGCTGAAATCCTTCTTCACTCCAAGGCTTGCACTGGACAACCCACCCCCTTGTTCCAAAGCCCGTGCAGGATGGCCCTTTCCGC
The DNA here is from genome assembly GCF_965287045.1 of Carcharhinus amblyrhynchos. Taxonomy (NCBI): domain Eukaryota; kingdom Metazoa; phylum Chordata; class Chondrichthyes; order Carcharhiniformes; family Carcharhinidae; genus Carcharhinus; species Carcharhinus amblyrhynchos. The sequence goes on along the minus strand of NC_137324.1, from coordinate 132,966,351 downwards.
TCTGAGGTCTGCGTTGGATGGCATCCTGCTCTGAGGCCCACAATGGATGACTGCAGCTCTGAAATTTGCTCTGGACCACACCGCAGTGTTCGCTCTGAGTTCCGTTTGAAGATCCTCTCTGCAGTACTTAAGTACTCAGTATATGAGCTGGTTTCCAAGGCAATTAAAATTTCAGAATTACGGGAAAAAAACTGAACTTAGAACATGCTAAAGAGAAAGATGTGGCACCAGTGGTGTCATTCAATAAAATTAAATTATACTTCTGAAAATGTCAGGAAAGTCATGATCCTAGGAACATTTAGGAATGACATTCCAGTAGCTATTAGGTTTCTCATGAAAGATTGAAAAGTTTCTAAAAGAAGAGAAACTGCAGTTTTAACCGATGGATGATACCTCACATAGACAGCTAGGCAGAATTGAACCTTAATTTTTGGATCCACAAGGAATTGGAAATTTGGAAAATATCCTACCTTAAGGAGAAAGATGTTACGGTTTATAAGAATGATAATAACGAAGATAAAAGTGATGCAAAGAAATCCACATGTTTCCATTGTGGCAAGTAAGGGAATGGAAAAGGGTATTGTTGGAAGCTTAAAGGAAAGTAGTAGGAATGTCTAACAACTCTCAGAAAAGACTCCATCAGTAAATGAAGTAATAAAACAGCAGTAATAGTACTGTTACAAACTGTTCCCTCAGAACCCACTACAGTGGTGGATGTGATTGCTCAGCATAGTAAGGTAAATTCTTCCTCATGTACTGATGAAACAAGTTAGGTTACTGAGATACACTGGAGCAGTTCAGTTGTTAACTGTGCCTGATGATATAAATCATCCTCTAGGTAGTCTGGTAAAAGAAAAAGTACTGATGGAGGGTATTCATGACAGGTATGAACCTGTTCCCTTAAATAAACTTAAAGCACAAAGTGACTTAGTAAATCCATTTGTTATTGGAGGAGTTGTTCCAAGTTTATTGAAAGGATAAATTTTTTTTATTGGGAAATGATTTCATAGGTGATAGGATATTAGCATCTCAAAAGAGCCATCTGAGGTGAGATCTTGCAGGAGGGTTATCCTGGCCTGTTCTCAGATTGTGTTGTGTAATGTAAGACTAGATGAAGCAAAATCAAAGAGACAATGATTCACGTGATTGATCAGGCAGGGCTGTTTTTAGCAATTTGGACGAGGATCAAAACTTTGAAAAGACTGAGGTTGACTTTTTTAATCCGGCTTCTTTAACTGAAACCAAGCAGAAAAGTCCCTGCAAACCAGGATCATCTCAGATAGTGTATTGTGAGGAAAAATCAGAAAGTGTTCCTGCATGTTATTAGCTAAAAAATTGTATATAAATGAGGAAATGGCCTCAGAGACTAATAGAAGAAGAATGGATGATAGTCCATCAAATGGCTGTCCCTCCTGGTTTTTGCAGGGAAATTATAATGATGACATATAAAATTCTGATGGCAGGTTATTTAGCAATAAAAGACTCAGGCTAAAATAATGAAACATTTTTACTTGCCAGCTTTGAATAGGGATTTGACATCTGCATGTCATGTCACATGTCAAATGGTTGGAAAACCCCAGCGATCAATTGTAGCAGCTCCATTGATCACTATACTCACTTTTGATGAACAGTTTAGTAGGGTTCTCATGGATTGTATAGGACTTTTGTCTAAAATCCAAACAGGGTATCAATATCTTTTAACCATCGTGGATTTTCTGACAATGTTCCCAGGAGACAGTCCCTTCAGAAAGATTACTGTATAGACAGTAATTGGAGGGTTAATTCAGATTTTCACTAGGTATGGATTGCTCAGAGAGGTTCAGTGTAACCAAGTGTCAACGTTTCCTGAAATATTTGTGACCTTAAATATGTACAGTTTAAGTATAAAAAACCAAGGCAACAATATATCCTTCCCATTTGCAAGGGATATTGGAAATAAGCAATCAAAGACTATGATCAAAATTCATTGTTTTGAATACCCAGAGGACTGGGATAGGGGAATATCACATTTTTTAGTTTGCGATTAGAGGCGTGCATAATGAGTCAACTAGTTTCACTCCTATTGGTAAAAGCAAAATACTGATTCTGAAATCACAAATAAAAGCAGAAAATGCTGGGTAAACTCAGCGGGTCTGGCAGCATCTGTGGAGAGAGAAATACAGTTAGCATCGAGTCCAAATGACTCAATGCAATGAATTATATAGTTGAAGGGTGGGGCAGGGCGGGGGCAGAATGGAAGGTCAGGAATAGGTCAGTGCTAGAGAGAGAATGACAAAGATGCCATGGATATAAGAGACAAAGAGGGTGTCAATGGTAGCTCTGACCTATCCAATATTTTCTGTTTTTACTTCAGTTCCTTTGAGTTAGTCTAAGGACAACAGAGGGATCAGTTAAATTTATTAAAGCTAAATGTATGGATCAGGAAGAAGAAGTTACTCTCTTAGACTATGTCCAGGTTCCAAGGCACAGTGTTAAAAGCATGTAGTTTTCCCAACAGGTAATAAAAAGTAAGCAGGTAAGACAGTTGAAGAATGCACTTTTAAACATGAGGATAACATACTGATTCTGTTATCTGTACAGGGTGAACGACTGAAGCAGATTTATGGGAGCATTACTGGTTCTTTTTCAGTTAAAAATAAACTTAATGAGGTAAACAACGTTACTATATTGAGATCTCAATGAGCATGTCACATAAATATGCGGAAACAGTATTATGACGTGGGGGGTGGAATGAATGTGCTTCAGGTAAAAATGATAATACAAGTTTGATATGATTATACTTGAGGACAGGGCCTACAGAGAAATGATAGGGTTGAGTTGTTTCTCCTGTTTCAGGGCCCCTTATCCTCCCACCTATAATCCTCTCTTTGGGCACTCAGAATTGGGAACTGTAGTCACAGTGGGATTGAACTATTTCATAGAGGTTTTGTGAAGCATGCTTCTATTTATAATTCAGGTTGGGTTGGATGATCAGCCATGATCATAATTGCATGGCAGAGCAGGCTCGAAGGGCTGAATAGCCTACTCCTGTTCCTATTTTCTTTGTTGCTATGAAGCCCATCAAAAGCTCAGCTTTCAGTATGTTATACTTTACAATCACAAACAACTTAGTCATTCATAATTTGCAGTCAGCTCCATTTCTTTAAACCTGGCCCAATGCAATACCCTGATAGCAACATCTAGATCTAAAATTCGCAAGAAACTCAAATAATAAATCCTTGTACAAATAAGAATACCTTTAACTAATAGTGGCAAATTTTATTGATGCATGGCTCCTGGTTTCACTTCCAAGTTTAAACATGATGAAACATTCCAATAAATTAGCACCAACCAATTCACCTACAATTCTTATTATTTATATCTATGCAAATGGGGTTTGCCAAAAAAAAACTCTGCATTGAGTGATAAATATTTTCTCATTTTAAATTGAAACAAACCGCCATTATAAATGCCAACATGGAGCATATAATAGGAGAGTAAAGTACTGCAGATGCTGGAAATCTGATGAAACAGAAAATTTGTGAAGTGCTCAGAAGGCCCAACAGCAACTGTAGAGAGAGACGAGTCAAAGCTTTAGGTCTACAATCCGCACTAATTCTGACAAAGGATCACCAACTTCTCTTTTTCTCCACACAGATGCCACCAGATGGGTTGAACATTTAACGTTCATTTCTATTGGAGCAAAAATAACCTCTTTTGTCAGCCTCCCAAAAGACAATCAGACTTCTTGTCAGCCCCTTCAGAACACCTCAGCAGCAGTTGCCTGGTTTGGCATAACATGAAAGGTAATTTCAAAAACATGTTAAGGTATGAAGAAAACATAAACAACACGCTGAGCAAAAATAAGTGTCAAAACAATAAATTGATAATTTAAAAAAAAATTTAAAAATGACTATTATAAAGTACCAAGCAGCAGAGACAAATAAACCTGTTTTTGCTTAAGAAATGGAGCTAGAGAGACAGACTAAGTCCCAAGTTCAGGTCAGCAGGGAAGAGATAGAAGGACTGGGGTTGACCTAAGAGCCGCATTTAACCAACTCTGATGGTTCGCATTCTGAGCTGGCCCCAGCAGCATTCATGCAAAAGGGTTGAAAACAAATTGTCTTTCAGATTGAGGATAGTGTATCTATATGTGTATGTTCCCACATCGCACATGATGTGGAGATGCCGGCATTGGACTGGAGTAAACACAGTAAGAAGTCTCACTGCCCCTTCCACTCACCTAATGAAGCGCTCCAAAAGCTAGTGGCTTGTGCTACCAAATAATCCTGTTGGACTTTAACTAGGTGGTGTGAGACTTTTTACTGTGTGCACACACAGACACACCATCATTATAGGACATAATGCTAGTAATAGTGACCATGAAATTATTATTTGTCATAAATACTCATCTGTTTCCCGAATGCCCTTCAGGGAAGGAAATTTGCTGTTATTAAATGGTCTGGCCTACACATGACTCCAGGTCCACATCAATGTGGTGGATTCTTAATTGCCCTCTGAAACTGTTCAGCAAAATTCAAGATTTTGGAAGGGGCAACTCATCCATTACAGGCCATTCCTTTCCCACAATTGCTGTTGTGTGGTGAACCTATCAGCAGCAAAAGAAGAGGAGAAACAGCCTCACTCTGGAAGAGCAATGAACACTGACAGTGGTGAGTGTGTAGAGGGCTGATGAGCCCAAGGGAAGCAAAGTAGGGTTGGAACCTGGGGAGCTAAAGAATGGCAGGGCTGGAGTCTGGGGAGGACAAAGTCGCAGCAGACCCAGGGAGGAGAAGGAGATGGTGCACTGGTGAATGTGTGTGTGTGTGTGTGGAAGTTAGTGAATGAATGTGTGGAAGGGAGTGAATGAGTGAGTGGGAGCGAGTGATTTTGTGTGTGTGTGTGTGCGTGTGTGTGTGCGCGCTTGCGCGATTTTGTGTGTGTGTGTGTCCCAGACCAACTGATTAATCTTCCAATTTGTGTTAAGTATCTGAGTTTTGGAGCATGTATGTCCAAGGTCGTAGAAAGAAATTTGAGTAAAGCTGTTCAGTTCAGAGCCTAAGTACTGTGTTCTTTATACTTTTAATATCCTTTAACATAACAAGACTATTTAAAATAGTTATTATTTCAGATCTTTAATTATATGTAATAGACTTATTTTGTTTTAAATTGTGAACCTTGCAGCTTCATGTTTATAAAAAACAAATACATGGGTTTTTGGATTTCCACACGAAGGGAATGATCTTATCTTCTTGTTCTATCGGTTGATGGACAGAGTGAGCCAATAAGATCGCACGAGGCGAAAAATTGAGCTTGCACACGATTTATTACCTCTCATGATTTTAGTGGTCCTGGATATCTGGTGAGATCAGCCTTGTGCCAGGGAGATAAGGCCTGATGGGAGGGAGGGGAACCATGATGGGGTTGGGGCCTGAGTAGAGATGTGGTGGTGGTGGCTGGGCGGTGGTTGGGCCGGGGTGGGGTGGCAGTGGTGGTTTGTGCCTGACAAATCTTTTTCTGTTCAGTTGCACAGAACAGACAGAAGGATCTGTGCATGTGCATTTGTGCCCTCTAGTGTGAGCAACTGGCTTTCCAGCAAGCTTAGGCCCAGCGCCTTCCTCCTGCTGGTGGGAAACAGATTGTTCATTATTTTTTGCACAGGGTGGCATAAGATTGCATTTTTAAACTCGCCCAAAAAATTGATTTGAAACTCTCCCATTTTTATACTCATTCAGCACTTAAATTCTTTTTGATAAGATTGCCCCTAAGTATACTTTTGTGTGTCATGCCCATGAACCTTTGAAATATTCTGCAGGCACAAAAAGGATTCTTCAGTCAGTTCCCTGCTCAATTTTAATTAGAAATATATGTGGTTCCAGTGCTCCCCACCTGCTTGTCCGAGGAAAATGTTCTCAGCTGGTGCAGCACAAGTTGGTGCTCCAGCCAACATGTGTTCCACTTGCGAGCAAGGTGCAACATTAAGTTATGAAACACATTTACAAGCACTGGTGGACATAGTGAATACTGTCTGTAAGATAAGTAGATGACCGTTCTAGCTAATAATTGTAGCCACGGTCAGACACACATGGAGAGGCAAAGAACTAGACTTTCACACACATGCTTACAATTTAGATGCTAGTGAATGGAGAAATTAAAAGGAGAACACATTAATTCTGATGAACAGTTAGAGATAAATCCAAATATAATTTGTATGTTGGCCTTATACCTTTTCCTATTAAGCATGCAGATGCATTAAAGCAGCAACAGAAAGCAGTATAATAGTATTTTGCTTTGCATTTGAAAGCTAGTTATTTTTATGATAGATGAACTGAACCATAAAATCTTACTTATGAAAATAATTCAACGCTGGGGTACTAAAAAATGAAAAGAATAACTTGTCTATAACCTATTATTCCAAAATAATCCATAAAATGTAAGATTGAAAGAATAGCTGAAGCATAATTAATAGGAAATGATAATATACACTTACAAAGAGGCAAATTGAAGAGCTATGGGTAAAAGCAAAGGAATGGGATTAACTAAGTGTTTCTTTCAAAGAGCTGACACAGGTATGATGGTCCAAGTGGTCTATTTCTGTGCTGTATGGTTTTCTAAGGAACAGTATCAAATTGTAAATTACATTATACTAACTAACACGTCATTTTATGGTGAACAATGTTCATATTTCTTTGAACTCATAAACCCCCAGTATCAAATATATATTTTGTCATGTTAGTAGACAGGATCAGTTTCTGATTAAAAGAAAGTATAGCCACTATGAAGTTGCTCACCCAATGAAAAGTTACACTATTTCAGGAACATTCCTCTATCACATACAGTTAAGAACAGTATCAGCCACATGTGGTTAAACAAATTATTTTATTCTGCCACAGAAGCAGTTTCATCTAGATCAGTTAAGCTCTGTAAATATCAAATCAATGAAAATATATTTTAAGACTGCTGAATGGACTGCATCATTCCATTTCAAAATGTATTGAAAACTCCTGTCAGTCTCTGTCCATGCTGAATATTTTTTTCAAATGCTGATATTTATTTACAGTATCTGTAAATAGTTGACAATGACATAGCTTGTCAATGTTAAAAATGTCATATAACATTTGGTGCAGAAGTACAACTTATTGTAATGTGGGCATTCTATGTTTTCATGCTTTTCCACATTCTGTCATCAAGTGATTTACAGAAATGCCTCCACTCTGAGTGTTGCACAAGGAATAGTTTGAATTTAAAACACTTCCAGCGAAGTAATTAATCTAAAATAAATGTTTTGATTATTATTTCTCACCATCTTGCAACTTGCAGCCTGGCAAGTGCAATGAGATAATTGTGTACAACATGACAAACTTAAATTTCTGAAGACGGCTGCTAACAAATTCATATTTTATACAGATGATCAGGCCCTTACTCACAGTTATTGGAGAATTCTGCCGTTTCTCCAGACCCAATAAGATTCATGAGTCACAATTTCTCCCTGAGCTCAGAAAGTCTTTATGTACTTCATTCTGCTTCTTTGTATCAACGTTACCAGCAATTGCACTGTTTATGCTATACTTTGTGAGCACAATGTTTTCTTCCTCACATTTGAAAACGGTTGATGTTGTGCCCCAACTCTGCCTCAACATTTTTTCAAACTCAGGCCTTGGTAAGATCATAGATCCTGCTCTCCACTTTCCATCATTTTTCAGCCTGATGGTTCTTCTCTTTGGGACATGTTTCACGATTCCGAATCCTTGCACCCACCATGATAATCTCAAACAAATAACTGAGAATCTTTAATGTCTTCAGCACCGTGCCTGACATAGAACTTCAGATGATCTAACCAACTCCTGCTGACAGTTGCACTACCTTTCACCATGTGCAAAGGCTGTTTTGCCTCTCCCTGCGTAACCCAATTATTTTTGACACTTTTAAGCATTAATATCCAACCTTACAGATTTACTTAGGTTTCCTTCAGAGCATCCTTGGTTCAAACATAGACAAAAGAGCAGAGGTAAGGGTGACAGTCCTTGCCATTTGATCTATTGTGGCATCAAAAAGCCCTAGCAAATCTGAAGTCAATACAAATCAAGCAGAAAACTCTCTACCTAGCACAAAGGAAGATAGTTATGCTTGTTGCAGGCTAATGATCTCAACCCCTGATGTCACTGCAGGAGCTCCTCAGGGCAGTGTCCTATGTCAGCTGTTTCATCAATGACCTCTCCAACATAAGGTTAGAACTGGAGATGTTCGTATAACGTTCAGCACCGTTCATGACTCATCACGTTCTGAAGTAGTTGGTATTCATATGTAGCAAGACCTGTACAACATGTAGGCTTGGGCAGGTAGGTGGCAAATAACATTCATGCTATGCAAATGCCTGGCAAAGCCTATTTCCCTTGACATTCAATGGTTTTATCATCACTAAACCTGCAGTTACTACTGACCGGAAACTGAACTGCACCAGCTGTACTGTGGCTACGAGAACAGGTCAGGGGCTGGCAATTCTGTGGCAAGTTTTGAGTCGGTCCACCTCGTGTCCAACGAGGGGCATACACGCGATGGGTCGTACTGGTGCTGCTCTTGGTGGTTTGAGATTGGCCTAGTGCTTCATGTCGTTAGTGTGTGCCTAAACTGGACAAGATACTGGGCAAGACGACAGCTCGGTGACTATCGCTGATTGCCGTGCAGACACATGGATTTGGGCCGGTGTCTGTGGGAGTTTGCGCATTCTCCCCGTGCTTGCGTGGGTTTTCTCCGGGTGCTCCGGTTTCCTTCCACACCCCAAAGATGTGCTGTTAGGCTGATTGGCAGGAATAAATTGTCCCTAAATCAGTTTCCCTCAATCTGGATGGCCATAAGACATTAGATAGGGGTCATGGGTAGAGAGGTGGACTGGTGGTGTTGCGATGGCGGCGCGGGCTCGTTGGGCCAAAGGGCCTGTTTCCCAGGCTGATTTTGTTCTTTGTAAGTAACTCTACTCCCGACTCCCCAAAAAGCCTGCCCCATTATCTACAAGGCACCTTGGAATACTCTCTACTTGCCAGAATGAGAGTAGTTCCAACAATTCAAAAAATTGGTCACCATTTAGGACAAAGGCATCCTATTCATGACCTTTAACATTTGATCTCTCCACCACTGATGCACAGTGGCAGCAATTTGTACATCTACAAGATGTATTATAAGAACTCACCAGGGCTCTTTTGACAGCACTTTCCAAACTCATGACCCCTACCACAAGGGCAGCAGATGCAAGACAACACATCAACACATCAAATTCCCCTTCACGCCACAGATCATCCTGACTTGGAACTATATTACCATTTGTTCACTGTCATTGGGTCAAAATCCTGGAGCACCCTTCCTTACAGCACTGGGTGTATACCTACAACATAATGGGCTGCAACTGTTCTCTCAGCTATGTGCATAACAATCTTTTAAGACATTATCATGCAAATTAATAGCATAGATGTGCAGTTGGGAGCCAAAACCTGATGAGCTCTGCTCCTAAAATCTGAGAAATCTTAAACCTAAGAATTAAGTTACCAAAACACTGACAGCCATCACTGATGGAAAAATACTGAATACTGTACAAACAATGTTTAATAAACTTGTCAGTCAGGTCTCTTTTAAACCGTGGATCTTTTTCCGCTCAGTATTTCCATGTTCATAGAATCATTGGATTCCTGTAGTGCAGAAGACCATTTGGCCCATCAAGTCTGCACTGACTCTCCGAAAGGTAGCAAAGTAATTAAAAGGCATCTTACCCAAGTCCACCCCATAACCTATCCCCGTAATCCCACACATTTATCCTATAAATCCACCTAGTCTACAAATCTTTGGACACTAATGGGCAATTTAGCATTGCCAATCCTCCTAACCTTCACATCTTTGGGCTATGAACATCTACATTCAATTGTACAGTGCCTAGTTACTTAGCTGAGATTTGTCAATGGTTTATGAATGTGGAATCTGAAGCAATCGGATAAAGTGTTGCATATACTCTTCATATTCACACACTGACTTCCTGTAATATTTTCCTGCTATTCCATTTCCAGATTAGTGCAAAGGATACCTCCAATTATTCAAAAGCATCTAGTTTAAATATTATTTTCCTCAGGTTACTGCTTGGGATACCTCCCCCCCCCCCGCCCCACAAACCTCTGGGGTGTAAAGAGAATTATATCTTCTTCATTCTATTTTCACCCTCAGTCAACTTGAAGTTTGTATCTTCCTCCACTCCCCCCCACCCCACCACCACCATTCCCATCTACTGTTTCTTGTTGCATCAGTTCCAAGCACCCACTCCTTTTTACCATCCTCGGACCTTTCGCCCCCATGGCTATGTCATGCACCCACTTTAGAAGCAGTTTTAGGAAAATTCCCATTTCCTCACTTCTCTGTTCCCAATGCACCTGAAGCACACAGGTACAGTCCTAACGTGACAACCTCACATCCAGCATTGTATCACTGTTACAACATACAATCACAACACAAGAGCAGTCTGTCATACTCAATGATTTTCTATTCCTCACAGCATAATTACCACAATATTCCCCCACAGTACAACCAGAATACAGTAAAGCATTTCCCATGATCCCAAATAATTAAGACTACTCTTTCCAGCGTTTGAGCCTGCTTCCATCACACACTGGATATCATGTTATTGCAGATGCTAAGCCACTTGTGTTTTACTTTTAAAGTCAATAATTTGTGGCATGTTCTTGACGGGCAGAATAGCCATTTTCTAGGTTATAATGAACATGACACTGTTGCCTGAAATAAAGCAAATCCCACCTACAAAATTATCTGATCATGCATCAATTAAACCCTCCTTTACCTGGATCTATGCTTATTTACTAATTAGATTTTATGGCCTTAAAGGGATACAAATTTACCTTAGCAACAAAATAAGATATTGATTACATGACAGAAATTCCTTTTCTTAAGAAATAATGCATCATCCAACATACTATCTGCAATAAATACAGTTCCAAAGTTTTAAACTTAGTCAGTAATCACAAAGTTTTTCCATATAAACTAATTTGAGGAAGCAATTTTACTGCAGAGCATTACAAATAATAATAACAGCTTTATCATTGGCAAAGCTGTTTCCCTATACACTTCCACTTCTAGCTTTAATGCTGGACAAACTGTTCAAAGGTTCTCAAAAGTAGTAGTGAAGTGACTAGATTTAAACTAAAGGATCTTGCATTTAGCTTTCCAATTTCAGCAAATGGCATAGCCAGAGATTGGAATCTTGCTTCTCAAATTGAGAACTGCAGAAGAAAATCCCCTCATTCTGCACTTGCTCATCAACTAGCCAGTTCACCGGCAAAAGACCTCTCCAAGTCTGTACAGAATTAATTTTTATTAATGTTCCTCGAGAAGAAAATAGTTATTCATGAATTCTGACTCAAATAATGCTCAATGTAGTACTATAAAATACCAACTTCTTAACTAATGCACTGTTTCATTATCAATACCAGAATTTGAAACTAAAGGAACTCAAATTTCAATTCAAATGCTGTTTACCACATAAAACTCTGATTTTAACTGCTTTGCTCTTATGCTTTAGTAAATATTTGACAACATAAAACCTGCAAATGCAATCATAACCTCATTAATTGAGGTGATATCAAGACACATATTCAAGGTGTAGGTAGGAAAAGAGACCCAATAACTAAAAAGATTAAGATTTCCACATTGTTAGTTAGTTCATTGTTAATTCCTATGCAAATCTGAAGAAACCATATATTAAAAAGGTTAATTAATTTAGATTAAAATAATTCATCAAATAAAGTGAAAGTGGAGGTGTGTATATTTTATTAGTAACTGAGTGGTATACTCCTACTGAAAGAAATAATTTACCTACACCGTAAATTAAAACCATTAATTTTAGCAAGCAAAAGCACTTTCTGGAATTTCTATAAATTTCAAATTTCTATAAAACCTCTTGCATTTTGCCTCCACACAGACTACATCTACCAAAATCAATGGTTTGCACCAGATTAGGAGTGCAGCATTTAAAAAGAATTTACAAGCTTTAATAAAATAACATGACTGTCATTCTAACACATACTATCAACATGAATTTCACACAGCATGTAGTTAATTAATGTTGTGCGCTGTAGCTCTGACCCAGTGGTGTACAATCTATAATTATACATCCTCCTATATATCATCTGCTCTCAGCTATAGTTTCATGCAGAAGACAGACAGCTGCAACACAATATCCCTACTCAACCTGAAGACCATCTGACTTTAATTGTAGACACAGCTTGATGTAGCTCTGGTCATTTGAAGCCAAAGTATCACACCGTAATAATCTATGCGGCAGGAGCCTGCCAAGTTGGGGCTATAAACACTGGTTTGGGCTGTCTGGCTCTGTGACGGGCTCCAGGAAATATGATTAATGAGTGTGGTATAATGATATCAGGAACCCGATTAGCACCACAAAAGGTCATAGATCAAAGTAGTGTGCATTTCATGAACTGCAATCATTGTGTAAAATTTTATTGGCAGATACAGCTAACCCAAAGAGTTAAATCTGCAAGGCTGCTTATTTTCCAGAAGAGGTATCAGAAAATAAATAAGGTGATCTCTGGACCTAATTCAATATTCTGAAATAAAACAAATGACTGGTGCTCACTAATTCCTTTGCCCCTTACTATATTAAGAAAATATTGCAAAAATACAACCTGAAAATCTTTTGAAAAAGCTAAAAAGCCTTATGAATAGAATGTAGTAACATGCTATTGCCACATAAAATGGAAAATGTTTACTGAATGTTTATGAAGTTTACTGAAAATTCATAATCACACCACCAGCTGTTTAAGATATTTTATTTGGACACAACTGGAATGTATAATCATTGAATGTTGCAGTTGTAACTTGGCCACGATGGTCGATTTTATCAGTGCCATTCATATCAGACTTTATAAATAGCAGTACAGCAGCATTCTAAGTAAACCACTGTACAGATACAGTGCACACAGTGGAAGATATTTTTCAGTATTACTCATTGTTGCGTAAACCATAGCTTGCTAACACAACTTCATGCATCTGGGCGTGAACCAGTTCCAGTGGTGCTGATGAATACACTCATTTGATACTGACCCTCTCAGACAAGCAAGGATTGAGCTTTTACAAACTATATAGCAGATGTCTCGAATAAGAAAATAGATCAAGGAAGTGTATATTTTCTTCTGTGGACATACTTTGGACACAGACCTAAACACTGGAAGGCTTTGCCACCTGAACATTGGATTATACTTGCAACTGATGGAGAATAATTCGACCTGCTTTTCCATCTTTGACCAGCTCCGAGCACCACACAAACATTCTGATACACAGGCACAGATATACACACCAAACGACTTCTGCCGCCCCATTGATGAAGTTGATAGATAAAGTAGACAGGCAATGTGGGAATGCCCCTGTGTTGCTTAACTGGGAACACAGAGTACTCCAGGCGGAAGCCTAATACCATAAGCTGGTAAAAACATTGGAAATCCCAGGCTAGGGCTTTAGCAGTGGAGACTTGATATAAAGGGTCTTCACCGTCGTTTCCTTTTTGCTGCATCCGGGAAACAGCAATTTTTAAGATTCAAAGAGGAAAAGCTACCCTGTAACTAAAACAGAACAAATGAAATTGGGACATTAAAATTGAAAAGTAAATAAAACATAATGGAAAGGAACGTTAGCAATATTGGCCAAGATCTTTTGTGGCATGGCAATCATTGTCAGATTGCTGCTCTGCTTGAACTTGAACCACCTTGGCACTGTTCCATATTCCTTGCCGCATTTTCAGAGCCCAGTCCCTCCGAAATATGGAGTGCTGCATCCATCAGAGATTTCCACTGCTGCACTGCAGTTTATGGGAAAAGACAAAACACATTCCTTTTTATGGCACTAGCTGCCTTATGAAAGTTTAAATGTCCAGCCCAAACGTGAGTGAATGAATGTAAGCGAATAAGCTAGGTGAGGTGGTGTATTATTATTATGACTGGGCTTGGGGTACCTATGTTGGAAGAGAGCTGTAAATCATTCTGTTGTAAACTAATTAACATCTACTGACTATTTACACTATTTACAGAGACAGCCTTTAGCCGGAGTTCATTAGAACCTTCATCTCTCAGGTTTCAGTTACAGATAATCTGATATTACTGATTTTTTAAATTCTTTCACAGGATGTGTGCATCACTGGCTAGGGCAGCATTTATATTGCCCATCCTTAATTGCCCTTGAAATCACTGTGTTGAGTCACCTAGAACCACTACAGTCCACGTGATGTAGGTACACTCACATTGCTATTTGGGAGAGAGTTCTGGAATTTTGACACTGTGACAGTAAAGGAATTGCGATATAATTCCAATCAGGGTGATATGTGGTTTGGAGGGGAACTGGTAGGTGGTGATGTTCACAAACTTCTGCTGCCTTTGTCTTTCTAGGTGGTAGATGCCATGGTGCTGTCAAATGGGTCTTATTGAGTTGCTGCTGTACATTTTGTAGATGGTACACTCTGTTGCCACTGTGTGTTGCCATTGTAGTGGAGGGAGTGAATGTTGAAGGTGATGGATGATGTGCCAATCAAACGGGCTGCTTTGTCATAGATGGTTTTGAACTTCTTAAGCATTGTTGGGGCTGCATACATCCAGGCAAATGCAGAGTATTCCATCACACTCCTGATTTGTGCCTTGTAGATGATGGGCAAGCTTTGGGGAGATTGAAATTTCCAGCCTCTGACCTGCTCTTGTAGCTACAGTCTTCATATGGATTGTTGAGTGCAGTTTCTGGTGAATGGTAACTCCGAGGATGTTGATAGTGGAGTATTCAGTGATGATAATGTCTTTGAGTGTCAAGGGGAGATAGTTTGATTTTCCTATTGGAGGTGGCCATCGTCTGGCCTGTGTGAAAGAAATGTTATTTGTCATTAACAACCCAGGCCTGAATCTTGTCCAGATTTTGCTAAAAACAGACACGGACTGCTTGAGTATCTGAGGAGTTGTGAATGGTGCTGACAATTGTGCAATTATCAGGAAGCATCCCCACTTCTGACCTTTTGATGGAAGCTTAATTGGTGAAGCTGAAGATGACTGGGACTTGGACTACCCTCAGAACACCTTCAGCGATGTCCTGGAACTGAGATGATTCATCAGCAACAATCATAAGAACATAAGAACAATCATCTTCCTTTGTGCTAGATATGACTACAACCAGCGGAGACTTTCCTTGTGACTCTATTAACCTCAGTTTTGTTAGGGCTCCATGATGTCATAACTCAATCAACTGTGGCCTTAAAGTCACGTGCAGTCACTCTTACCGCACCCTGAGTTCCACTCTTGTCCATATTTAGAATAAGCTGTAATAGGGTCAGGAGCTAAGTGCCCTGGCAGAAAACAAACTGAGGATCATTAAGCAGATTGTTTCTAAGTGAATGATATTTGATAACACTGTTGATGAGCTCTTCCATCACTTTACTGATGCTGGGGCAGTAACGGGCAAGTTGGATTTATGCAACTGTGTGTATACTGAGCACAGCAGAGCAGTTTTCCATGTTGCCTGGTAGATGTTAGGATTGTAGCTTGGCTAAGGTCTAGTTTCAGAGCACATTTTCAGTACTATTGCCAGGATATCACCAGGGCCCATAGCCTTTGCAGGATCCAGTGCCTTCATTCATTTCTTCACATCAAGTGGTGTGAATTGGCTTGGTTGAAGAATGATATCTGTGATGCTGGGGTCATTAGGAGAAGGTCAAGATGGATCATCCACTTGGCACTTCAGGCTGAAGGTTGTTGCAAATGCTTCAGCTTTGTCTTTTGTACTCTAGCTATTATCATAACAGTTATGAACCCTTTGTACTACACCTTCCCTCTGTCTTTCATTTTACTAATTAACATGAGCTATTTACATATCCTTGTTGTGTTCTCAGCTCTTATTGAGGATGTGAAGGACTCTATAATTTTCCACAGAAAGAGATTTCCACTTCTGGTCCACAGTATAAAGGTGATGAACAGAAATTTTCATTGTCTTCTCTCTTCTCTTTCCCTTCTTCTGGGTACTCTTTGTTACTCTGACTTGAAAGGATGAAACTTGTTGATTTTCCATAAAGATTTGTACAGCTGTAGAGCTGCTGCTGCAACAAATTAATTATTACACAATGCCTCATTCAGATAGACAAACAGAAGGACAAAGAATCTTCTGAGGAAAAAAATGATGATTGTTCTGCTAATACTAATAGGATTTTATTTTTCTGTAGGTAAAGGTTCAACTTGCACACAGTGATTCTGCTCCAAAATAGGCCTGAACATCTATGGAATTTCATCAGAATATATGCTGTCACAGACATCAGCAATAAAAGAAATATACAGAGGTTGAGAATTACACTTTCTTTGTAGACTTATAGCGTTATTAAGGTCTGTAGTAAGATCTCTGAAGTATTTTGATCTCCAGATTTAACTTCAGAGGCAATGAAGCAGGAATTTGTTCCACAATGGTTACAGTGGCAATTGTAGGAACTTCTAGTCTTGCTTCTTCATTGCACAAGATAGTTGCTGCTTCAGGTTACTGCTGTATGTCACTGGTGTCTTCAGCAGAATGAACAGTAAGATTTTCAGCCTTAATACCTCCTTCAAATTATGTTATTCTCTCTCACAAGGTATTTGGGATAACGTGATCTTCAAGTAAAGTAGGGTTCAGGATGTCCTTCCATGACAAATCATCGAAATCCGTGGCATCTTGATCATCACCCTTTTCATTCTCTTCCAAAAGCAAATTATGATCTAGGATGGCCATTTTCATCCTTGCTGCAACTGTCTCACACTTCATCAAGCCTCTCATCAAACAGCAATAAAAGATCTACTATATCCTCCTGTGATCACAGGGCTGAAGTTTATTTATGAACAGTAATTCACAATATTCTGTATCAAATTGAGTTCCATATGTAATTGGTGAGTGTAAAAGATGCAAAGCTTGACATGCTTCTCTCTTTAACAAGGAACAACGTTGCTTCGGAATAACATTTAGATTACAACAAAATGTACCAGTGATCTCTCCTCGCACCTACAGTAATTACCTTTTGTGCCAGGAAGGCGATGGTTTAGTGACATTATCGCTAAACTACTAATCAAGAAAATCAGCTGATGCCCTGGGTTCAAATACTGCCATGGCAGATAATGGAATTTAAAGTTAATAAAACATATGTGGAATTAAGAGTCAACCGATGACCTCGAAACCATTGTTGTTTGTCAAAAAATCAATCTGGTTCCCTAATGCCCTTTAGGGAAGGAAATCTGCCATCCTTACCTGGTCTGGCCTACATGTGACTCTGGAACCACAGCAATGTAGTTAACTCTCAACTGGCCTAGCAAGCCACTCAGCTGTATCAAGCATTACAAAGTCTCAACAAAGCATCGAAACTGGATGGACCACCTGGCATCGACTTAGGCACCGGAAAAAGCAACAGCAAAACAAACAATCCTGTCAACCCTTCAAAGTCCTCCTTATTAACATATGGGGATTAGTGCCAAAATTGGGAAAGCTGTCTCACAATTAGTCAAGCAGCAGCCTGACATAGTCATTCCCACAGAATCATACCTTACAGATAACACCACAATTAGCGTCCATGGATATGGAGGTACAGTGATATACAGTCGGGAAGGAATTGCCTTGGAAGTCTGTAACATCATCTCTGGACCCCATGAAGTCTCATAGCTTGAGGGCAACAAAACCTCTTACTGGTTACCACGTACTGTCCTCCTTCGGCTGATGAATCAGTATTCCCCATGTTGAGCAATACTTGGAAGCACTGAGGGTGGCAAGGGTGCAAAATATACTCTGGGTGAGGGATTTCAATGTCCACCACCAAGAGTGGCTCGGCAGCTGCACTATTGATCAAGTTGGTCAGGTCCTAAAGGATATAACTGCTAGATTGGGGCTGCAGCAGGTGGTAAAGGAACCAATAAGAGCAATAAACATACTAGACCTCATTGTTACTAATCTGCCAGCTGCAGATGCATCTGAGGAGACCTTTGCATTGCGAATAACCTCCATCATGTTGAATGGCACTATCACCGTGCTAAATGGGACAGACTTCAACAGATCCAGCTACTCAAGACTTGGCATTCATGAAGCGCTCTGGGCCATCAACAGCAGTGTAACCGTACTCCAGCACAATCTGCAACCTTATAGTCTGGCATATCCCCCATTCAACCATTACCATTAAGTCAGGGGATCAAACCTGGTTCAATGGAGAGTGCAAGAGGGCATGCCAGGAGCAGCTTCAGGCATACCTAAAAATGAGGTGTCAACCTGGTAAAGCTATCAAACAGGGTTACTTGCATGTCAAATGGCATAAACAGCAGGTGAATGACAGAGTTCAGCAATCCCACAAGCAACGGCTCAAATCTAAGTTCTGCAGTCCTGCTACATCCACTCATGAATGGTGGTGGACAATTAAACAACTCACTGGAGGAGGGGGCTCCACAAATATCCCCATCCCCAATGGAGGAGCTCAGTACATCCGTGGAAAAGATAAGGCTGAAGCATTTGCAGCAATCTTGAGCTAGAAGTGCTGAGTGAATGATCCATCTTGGCTTCCTCCAGTGGTCCCCAGCGTCCAGCCAATTCGACTCACTCCACATGATATCAAGAAATGGTTGGAGACAGTGAATACTACAAAGGCAATGGGCCTGATAACATTCCGGCAATAATACGAAGATTTGTGCTCCAGAACTTGCAGCTCCCCTAGCCAAGCTCTTCCAGCACAGTTACAACACTGACATCTACCCAACAATGTGGAAAATTGTCCAGGAATGTCTTGTATACAAAAAGCAAAACAAATCCAACCTGGCCAATTATCACCCTATCAGTCAACTCTCGATCATCAGTAAAGTGATGGAAGGGGTCACCTGCTCAGAAATAACCTGCTCAGCCATGCCCAGCTTGGGTTTCGCCAGGGTCACTCAGTTCCTGACCTCATTACAGCCTTCGTTCAAACATGAAAGAAAGAGCTGAATTCCAGAGGTGAAGTGAGAGTGACAGCTCTTGACATCAAGGCCACATTCGACCAAGTGTGGCATCAAAGAGCTCTAGCAAAACTTGAATCAGTGGGTATCAGCGGGCAAAACTCTTTGCTGGTTGAAGCCATACCTAGGACATAGGAAGATGGTTGAGATTGTGGAAGATCCCCATCCTGAATTCGCAAATCCAGGACATCACTGAAGGAGTCCCTCAAGGTCGTGTCCAACAATCTTCAGTTGCTTCATCAATGATCTCCCCTCTGTCATAAGGTTAGCAGTGGGGATATTCGCCAACGATTACACAATGTTCAGCACCATTCACAACTCAGATACCGAAGAAGTCCATGCTTAAATGCAACAAGATCTGTACAGTATCCAAGCCTGGGCTGACAAGTGGCAAGTAATATTCGCACCACACAAATACCACGCAATGAACATCACCAATAGGAGACACTCTAACCACTGCCCCTTGATGGTGTTACCATCACTGAATTCCCCAGTGTCAACATCCTAGGGGTTACCAATGACCCGAAACTCAACTAAACTTGCCGCATAAACACAGAGCAGCTCAGAGACCAGGAATCCTGCAGCGAGTAACTCATCTCCTGACTCCCCAAAGCCTATCCACCATGTACAAGGTACAAGTCAGGAGTGTGATGAAATGCTCCCCACTTGCCAGGATGGATGCAGCTCCAACAACATTCAAGAAGCTTGGCACCATCCAGGACAAAACAGACAGCTTGATTGGCATCACATCTACAAACTCCCTCCACCACTGACGCTAATAGCAGCAGTGTGTAGTATCTACAAGATATACTGCAGAAATTCACCAAGATCCTTAGACAGCATCTTCCAAACCCACGACCATTTCCATTTCGAAGGACATGGACAGCAGTTACATGGGAACGCCACCACCTTGGAGTTCCCCTCCAAGCCACTCACTGTCCTGACTTGGAAATATATCGCCGTTCCTTCACAGTCACTTGTTCAAAATCCTGGCGTTCCCTTCCTAACAGCATTGTGGGTCAACCTACAGCACAAGAACTGCAGCGATTCAAGAAGGTGGCTCACCACTGCCTTCTTTAGGGCACTAGGTGTGGGCAATAAATGCTGGCTAGCCAGCGATGCCCATGTCCCGTGAATGTATTTTTAAAAAATGAAGTTGAAAGGTAAATGGCTGGAGAAACTCAAAATTCAACCAGTGTAGTATCAGAAAGAATGGACACTCCTGCTCCTAAGTACAATTTAAATTATTCTTTCAGCCACTGATCATGATGGGTAGCATAGTGAGTTTGATTCCAGCCTCAGGTGACTGTCTGGAGTTTGCAGGTTCTCCCCATGTCTGTGTGGGTTTCCTCTGGGTGCTCCAGTTTCCTCCCACAGTCCAAAGATGTGTGGGCTAAGTTGATTGGCCATGCTAAATTGCCTCTTAGTGCTGGTGGATTGAGCAGGGTAACTATGTGGGTTACTGGGATAGGGCCTGAGTAGGATTTTTGTTGGTGCAGGCTCGATGGGCTGAATGGCCTTCTGTACTGTGGGATTTTATGATTCTATGGTATCTACATACAAGAAATACTCTTGTGGCTGTGGCTCTGTCACTTCACCCAAAAAGAATACATCCTGTTCTTGACAGAAATATAGAGAATAGAAGCGGAAAGAGGCCATTTGGCCCTTCGAGCCTGCTCTGCCATTTGCTACAATCATTGCTGATCATCCAACTCAGTAGCCTAATCCTGCTTTTTCCCATTGATCTTCTGATCCCATTTGCCCCTAGTGCTATATCCAGCTGCCTCTTGAAAACATTCAATGTTTTGGCTTGGTTTCTGGAGCAGGATTTGAATAAAACCAAGATTGACACTCCAGAACAGTATAGAGGCAGTGCTGCATTGCAGTCTTTTGGATTGGGTGTTAACTGAAGCCCTGACTGATCTCTCAGGTTGACGTGAAAGATCACAAGATACTTTTTTGAAGAAGAACAGGGGAGTTTTCCCTGGTGCCCACTTCAATATTTTTCCTTTAAAATTTTAAAAAATCATCTTGTCATTATAACATTGCTGCTTATGGGACTTGCTGTACTCAAGTTAGCTGCCCGTGTTTCCTTGACACCATCTAGGACAAAGCAGCCTGCTTGATTGATTTGACTTGATTTATTATTGTCACATGTATTAACATACAGTGAAAAGTATTGTTTCTTGCTTGCTATACAGACAAAACATACCATTCATAGAGAAGGAAAGGAGAGAGTGCAGAATGTAGTGTTACAATCATAGCTAGGGTATAGAGAAAGCTCAACTTAATGTAAGGTAAGTCCATTCAAAAGTCTGACAGCAGTAGGGAAGAAACTGTTCTTGAGTCGGTTGGTACGTGACCTCAGAATTTTGTATCTTTTTCCTGAAAGAAAGAGGTGGAAGAGAGAATGTCCAGGATGCGTGGGGTCCTTAATTAAGTTGGCTGCTTTGCCGAGGCAGTGGGAAGTGCAGACAGAGTCAATGGATGGGAGGCTGGCACCTCTTCCACAAATATTAAATCCTTCCAACACCAATACAAAGTGACAGCAGGGTGTACCTTCAACAAGATGCACTGCAGAAACTCGCCAAAGCTCCTTAAGCAGCACCTTCCAAACACACAGCCACTACACCATGTAGGAGAATAAGAATAATACCTGGGAGCTCCACCACCTGGAAGTTCCTCTCCAAGTTGCACACCATGTTGACAGAAATATGCTGCTGTTCCTTCACTGTTGAGTCAAAATCCTGGAACTCCCTCCTCAACAACACTGTGGGTGCAGCGGCATTGCAGGGACTGCAGCAATTCAAGGCAGCAGCTCACCACTACCTTCTCAAGGGCAATTAGGGATGGACAATATGTGTTGGCCAAGCAAGCGACACCCACATCCCATAAATGAATAAAAAACAATTTCTTCTTATTTCAATAAGCCCTACTTCCTGAACTCCCAATGATCAAAACCATCTATTTATTTCTACTTATATACTATGTCCTCCTAACCCTTCATAATTTTAAACCTCTATCAAACCATTCTGTAGCCTCCTTATTCTAATGAAAACATTCCTAGTTTTTCCAATTTTTCTACTGATTGGATTTCTTCATACCAGACAGCATCCTAGTGAATCTGCACTGTTCCTTTGCCATTCCCCAAACATTAGTCATACAGCATGAAACCCAAATCTGCACATAGAACTCCAGCAGTGATCTTAATGTTTGATACTGATTTACTATTACATTTTTAAACACTATCCCGCTGCAATAAAAACCAGTATTCTTTTAGCTTTATTAAAAAATAAACATAAGTGCTTGAGATGTAGCTTTCAAGGTTTTGTAAACCTAAATTCCCAAATCCATCCACATCACAGACTCCATTCATTGTTTAAGTTATTTTCATTCTTTATGTTGATTAAAATTTGCCACCTCTCAGATGTTGACATTGAATTTCATTAGGCACACTTTCACTTATTTCAACCTTTTATGATTGTACTCTTGCTGTTTTCAGAAAATTATTTACTATCATATGAAAATTTGAATACTCTCCCTCAAGTGCTCAAATCAAATCATTAGTATACATATTGAAAAAGGATTGTTTCCTGAACAGAATCCTGTGAACATTGTACCCAGTGGGGAGATAGTGGTGTACATGCAGCAGAGTGGCATAATGATAGTGTCACTGGACTGGTAATCCAGAGATCCAAGGTAAGCTCTGGTGGCCAGTGTTCAAATCCCTCCATCGTGGATTCCAATTCAATAAAAATCTGGAATTAAAAGTCTAATGTTGACCAAGAAACCATTGTTGATTTTCATTAAAATCCCATCTGGTTCACGAATGGAAGGAAATCTGCCATTCTCACTTGGTGTAGCCTGCGTGTAACTCCATACCCAGAGCAATATGGGTGACACCTAAGTGCCCTCTGAAATGGCCAAGCAAGGCACTCATAGGAACATACAGAAGCATGGAAAGTAGAAGCAGAAGTTGGCCATTCTATCATTCGAGCCTGCTCCACCATTCATTTTGATCATCAAATTCAATATCCTTACACCGCTTCCCCCCCTCCCCCCGCCACTCCCCCCATATCCCTTTTAGCCTCAAGAGCTATATTCAATTTCTTCTTGAAATCAGACAACATTTTAGCCTCAACTACTTTCCGTGGTAATGAACTCCACACACACATCACCCTCTGGGTGAAGAAATTTCTCCTCGGAGATAGAATTGATTTACCTCAATTCTGAAAGGTTTACCCTTTATGACCCCTAGTTTTGGACTCCCCCGCTATTAGGAACATTCTTTCTGAATCGACCCTGTCTAACACTGCTAGAATTTAATAAGTTTCTATGAGATCCCCTCTCACTCTTCTAATCTCCATTGAACATAATCCTAACTGATTTCGTCTCTTCCTGCTGTCCCAGGAATCAGCCTGGTAAATCTTTGCTGTACTCCCGCTATAGCAAGGATATCTTTCCTCACAAAAGGACACCAAAACTGCACACAATACTCCAGGTGTGGCCTCACAAACATCCTATACAGTTGCAGCAAAATATCCCTATCTGTATACTCAAATCCTCTCGCTATGAAGGTCAACATACCATTTGCCTTCTTTATTGCCAGTTGTATCAAACCACTAAGATGAAACTGGATGGATCACCCAGCATTGTAGGCACTGAAATGACTATGGCATATCCAGCCCTACTGACCCTGCAAAGTCCTCCTTACATTTAGGGGCTTGTGCCAAGATTGGCCTGACATAGTCATACTCATGGAGTCATATCTTACAGATCATGTCACAGGCACTTCAATCAGCCAGCAGAGGAGACTGCAGTGATAAAGAGCCAGGAGGCAGTTGCTCTGTAAGTCCTCACCATCGATTCCAGCTTCCACGAAGTCTCATGACATCAGGTCAAATGTGACACCACTTGGTGGCAAAGGTTCGGAAAGTACTCTGGGCGGAGGACTTCAATGTCCTAAGGGACATAATTGTTAGACTGGGTCTGTGAACCAACAAGAGGGAATGACAGACTTGACCTCATCCTTACCAACCTGCATGCCACAGGTGCAAATGTAAACAACAATATAAATAGAATGACTACCGCACAGTCCTTGTGGAGACAAAATTTCACTTTCACATTGTGTTGTGAGGTACGATCACCGTGCTAAATGGGATAAATTTTGAACTGATCTAGCAACTCAAGACTGGCATGCATGAGGAGTTGTGGGCCATCAGCAGTAGCATTGGACTCAACCACAATCTGTTAGCTTATTCTTGACATATCCATAATCTACCAATACCACCAAATCAGGGGATCAACCCTGGTTCAAAGAGTGAAAGAGGGCATGAAAGGAGTAGCACCAGGCATACCTAAATATTAGGTGATAACCTGCTAAAGCTACAACACAAGACTATTGCAAACAGCATAAGCAGCATGTGATAGACAGAGCCAAGTGATTCCACAACCAATAGATCGAATCTAAGCTCTGGAGTCCTGCCATATCCCGTCATGAAATGTGGTGGATAGTTAAACAACTCACTGGAGGAAGAAGCTCTATAAATGTCCTCATCCTCAATGATGGAGGAGCCCAGCACGAGTGCAAAAGATAATGCTGAAGTATTTGCAACATTCTTCAGCCAGCAGCGCTGAGTGGATAATTTAAATTTTAAGTTCATTTATTAATGTCACAAATAAGCTAACATTAACACTACAATGACGTTACTGTGAAAATCCCCTAACTGCCACACTCTGATGCCTGTTTGGGTACACTGAGGGAGAATTTAACATGGCCAATGCACCTAACCAGCACTTCTTCTGGACTGTGGGAGGAAACCAGAGCACCCAGACGAAACCCACACAGACTCTACACAGATGGTGACCCAAGCTGGGAATCGAATCCAGGTCCCTGGTGCAATGAGGGAGCAGTGCTAACCACCGTGCCACCCTATAATCCATTTCAGTCTCTTCCAGTGGTCCCCAGCATCACAGATGTAATCTCCAGCCAAATCAATTCACTTCACATGATATCAAGAAAAGCCTGATGGCACTGGATACCGCAAAGCCTTGGTTCAAATCTGGACAAAAGAGCTGAACTCCAGTGGTGAGGTAGCAGTCACTTCTTTTGACATCAAGGCAGTATTTGATCAAGTGTGGCATCAGAGAGCCCTAACAAAACCGGTGTCAATGGGAATCAAGGGGAAAACTTTCCGCCAGTTGGAGTCAGACCTAACATAAAGGAAGATGGCCGTGGAAGATGAAGGTCAATCACCTCAGTTCCAGGATATCACTGGAGGAGCTCCGTAGGGTAGTGTCCTAGGCCCAATCATCTTTCAGCTGTTTTATAGATGATCCTCCAACCAACATAAGGTCAGAAATAGGATATTTACTGATGACTGCACGATGTTGAGCAATTCCTCAGACACTGATGCAATGTGTGTTCATTTGCAGCAAGATCATATTCAGGCTTGGATTGCTAAGTGGCAAGTAACATTTGTGCCATGCAAATACCAAGCAATGTCCATTTTCAAGAAGAGAAAATCAAGCTATCACACCTTGACACTCAATGACATTAGCATTGCTGAATTTCCAACTGAACTGGACTAGCCATATAAATACTATGGCTAAAAGAGCAGGTCTCTGGCTAGGAATCCTGTGATGAGTAATTCAACTCCCGGCTCCCTAAAGCCTGTCTACGATCTACAAGGCAAAAGCCAGGAGTGTAGATGGATACTCTCCACTTTCCTGGATGAATGTATCTCCAACAACACTCAAGAAGCTCAACGTCATCCAGGAGAAAGCAGCCCACTTGATTGGCATCCCTTCCACAAGCAATCACACCCTCCACTACTGACACAGTGTGCCCCATCTACAAGATGCACTGTAGAAACTCACCTTATATAGTACCTTCCAAACCCAAACTGCTATAATCTAGGAGGGCAAGGTTAGCAGATGCATCCGAACACCACTACCTAGAAGTTCCCCTCCATGTCACTCGCCATCCTGACTTGCAATATATATATATCACCATTCCTTCACTGTTGCTGCGTCAAAATCTTGGCACTTCTTCCCGAACAGCACTGTGTGTGTACTACACCACCTAGACTCCAGTGGTTCAAAGCAGCTCACCATCATCTTCTCAAGGGCAATGTAGAATGGGCAGTAAATTCTGGCCTAGCAAATGATACCTGCTACCCATGAATCAATTTCTAAAAATCTTTTCGGCATTCTGAGAAATTGTCTTTAACCCCTACTGAAGGTTTCGTATAATGAGTTTCTTTTTTTTTTACCCGATTTGCTTTACTTTCCCTAATTTTACACCTCTTAACCTTCCATATTTTCCTGTGGAGTACATTGTCTGGAAATCCCTACACAATACGTCCACTGTGTTTCCCTCATCCACCATCTTCATCGTCCTTTTAAGAAACGACCAGGTCTGTCAAGCGTAATTTATTTACGAAATTCATGTTAGCTACTACTCATTACTTTCCTCATTAGGACGTTTGGTAATTTCACTGTTAATTAAAGATTGCATCATTTTTCCTACCTCAGGTTGACGTCGAATGAAAATAGAAAATGCTGGAGCAACTCAGCAGATCAGGCAAACAGTCGTACGGATTTGACCCATTAACTGTTTCTCTCTCCACGGGTAACGCTAAGGCTTGCTGTGTTTTTCCAGTATTTTCTGCTTTTATTTCAGATTTCCAGAAACCGTAGTATTTTGCTTTCATTACAGTGTAATTACCCGGGTTAGCTTTGTCTCCAATTTCAAAATTAAGTATTACATTAGCTGCTCTCCAAAACTAAGGTGCACTTTCATTTATTTATCACATCGTTCAAATTACTTTAATGAATTGAAATTTCCTTCCTCCCAATATCCTTTTCTGATGTGAGGCACTTGCTAACTAATTCTTCACAAATTTCCATTCATTCTTGCTTATCATCCTGTTCTCTTCTAAGATGGCCCACTTCCACTTTTTGTAATTCTCTCTTATTTATATATTTGTAGAGTAGTTTACGGTTTTGTCTGGGAGTCTCTCCTCACATACACCCTCTTAGCTTTCTTAAGGTTTTCTGCTGATTTCTTTCTTCTGTTTGCATTTTCTTATTTTTATCATTTTCCTTTTCTACACTTCCCCCTTTTAAATGTTTATTTGTTCTGCACCTTTACAACCTCCTTTTTAAAAACATCCCATTGTTGTGTGTATCAATTTCCTCTCTCTTTATCTTGCTAACATCTGCCCTATTCCAATCCAGTATCTTAATTTTTTCTAATATATTTAATTTCAATTTAGAACATGAAGCTTTTCAAGTTATCACCTCCATAAGCTACGTATCCACACTTGGTTCATCAGCATACAAAGTTCTGCTAGGGGATGGGGTTTGACACACATTTTTGGAATTCTGTCCTTTCTCTTTCCCCATCAACGAATGGGTGATTAAAAGCATTTGAAACAATTTTTTTTATACCTGCTCTTCCCCTTCATCTATCTACAGGTTTCCTCTTCTGTTTTCTTTGAGAACGTAAGAACAGGAGTAGGCCATTTAGCTGTCTGAAATTGTTACACTAGTCAACTGGTTGACCTATATAATGGAACTCTATATAGAGTACTTATACAATAGCCTTAAAAGTGGAGATTGGGTTACTTGTTACATACCACAAGTGTGACCAGATCCCAAAATATTTGTGTGAAATGTCATGAGAAATCCTCCCATATATAAAATAATGAATCAGTTTGTGAAAGACAGACCTGAATATACCACACTTGAAATCTAAGTAACTGCTCCGGACATTAGAAAGAACTGGATCTAATTTTCCATTCAAAAATATATTCATATCCAGTCAGTTGTGATATAGCATGTTGACATAAAAAATTGGAAGGTGGTGATAATTTGGTGATCATGCTTCTCTATTCATCAATTGAATGTGATTTACACTATTATATATAATCCATTTAAATCTCCTGAGATAATTGTCACATTAAGAAGGTTCTCTGATTCACAAAGGTAAGTAAATAAAAACTGCTCCATATTTAGTTTTCCTCACATCTTCATCATGACAATCTCCATCAAATAATATTCGCTAACGGTACTGGATCCACAACAGAGGAATCCAATGTGTCTCATATAGTACACCTCGGCCTATGCCTAAACATGCTCTCAAATTTGGTTAATGCAACCAACATTTTCGAAGTCCTGTTATGGATTTGCCTGGTAAATAGACACAGATTTAACAAAAAGGAATGGTGGGATATAAGGATGATGTGAGGGGTATAATTGTATACTCCTGCAGAAGTAGATAGGCTGATTTAATATCACACAAGGCGGCCAGGGAAAGAGCAAGCCAGTTAACAGTAGAGGTCCTTTGTAAAGTCTTGTAGCCATGTTAATGCAGAAACCTGCATAAAAGCAGATTACCTATCTTTACTGAACCAGGCAAAGATGATTTTCAGACTGGATCATCATCCTGGTATTGTGTAACTATAAGCTGGATCTGACTTACAGATTTGTTTAAGATGGATATTGTTTAAGGAAACAGAGTATTTCTCCTGAATTCAGGTGTGTGGTATACATTTTGAAACAAAGGGTAATTTCTACATAAAACTGCGTGTATGTGTATAATTTCAATGTTTACATGTCTAATAGAATTACTGTCTGATTAGTGTGTATTTTTTTCATTCATTTAATAAATAGTATTTAGTAACTGGTGCACTTGGACTGGACTGCTTATTTTCACAAGTGGTTTCATGTGACTCCTCACACCATTTTTAAAAAAACCATAATGTACATCGCCATGAACTGGTTGAGAGGCCCTCACAGATAATATCAGGGTGGTTTGTGAGAATCCAATTATGTGAGAAATCAAATATCATGTCCATTTCATTTAATGAACACACACATTTCTTTGTACTTTGAAGTGCTTCAAAAGGCTAGTCATGGCACGAATCAATTCCAGTGTCCCGGACTACCTGGATCCACTGCAGTTTGCCTATTGCCGCGACAGGTCCACAGCAGATGTCATCTCCCTGGCTCTGCACTCAACCCTGGAACACCTAGATAACAAGGATACACCCATGTAATACTCTCATTTATTGACTAAAGCTGTCTTCAACTTCATTATTCCCATGAAATTCATCTACAAACTCCATGGCCTGGGCCTCGGCACCTCCCTTGTGACTGCATCCTGAATTTCTTAACACAGAGACAACAAACAGTAAGGATAGGCAGCAACACCTCCTCCACGATCATCCTCAACACCAGTGCCCCAAGAGGCTGTGTTCTCAGCCCACTACTACGCACCCTACACACCCATGACTGTGTGGCCAAATCCCCCTACAATTCGATTTTCAAGTTTGCTGACGACACTACCATAGTAGGTCAAATCTCAAACAATGACGAGACAGGGTATAGGAATTAGATAGGGAATCTGATGAATTGGTGCCGCAACAATAATTTCTCTCTCAATGTCAACAAAACGAAGGAGACTGTCATCGACTTTAGGAAGCGTAAAGGAAAGAACAAGCCCCTGTCTACATCAATGGGGACGAAGTAGAAAGGGTTGAGAGCTTCAAATTTTAAGGTGTTCAGATTCACCAACAACCTGTCCTGGTCTCCCCATGCCAACGCTATAGTTAAGAAAGCCCACCAACACCTCTACTTTCCCAGAAGACTAAGGAAGTTTGACATGTCAGCTAGGACTCTCACCAACTTTTACAGATACAACATAGAAAGCATTCTTTCTGGTTGTATCACAGCCTGGTGTGGCTCCTGCTTTACCTAAGACTGCAAGGAATTACAAAAGGTCGTGAATGTAGCCCAATCCATCATGCAAACCAGCCTCCTATTCATTGACTCTGTTTACACTTACCGCTGCCTTGGCAAAGCAGCCAGCGTAATTAAGGTCCCACACACCTTGGACATTCTCTCTTCCACCTTCTTCCGTTGGGAAAAAGATACAAAAGGCTGAGGTCACGTACCAATCAACTTAAGAACAACTTCTTCCCTGCTGCTGTCAGACTTTTGAATTGGCTTACCTTGCATTAAGTTGATCTTTCTCTACACCCTAGCTATCACCGTAACACTACATTCTGCCTTCTCTCGTTTCCTTCTCTATGAACTGATTAGAACATTCCAGTCAGCTTCTGACAATAAGCCATTAAGAATTTTCAATTAGCTACCCACTACTTGTGAGCCAGTAGCTCCTTGGCTACCATTCCAGCCTGTTGGAAAATTGCCTGAAGTGGGATGATGCTAGCAAATTGGCATGCAGGCTGGCAACTGCATGCAAGAAACAATACTTTTCACTGTACATTAATTCATGTGATAATAATAAATCAAATCAAATTATTTAGAATAGTAGATTATGGAGCAGGATAGATCACTGAACCTTCATACTGCCAATCTCAAAATCAACTCCTTTTGTTACAAATATATAAATTGGTTTCTTTGTACAAAACAACACCTGCTTTTCAGCTATTTCATGGCAGGGGTTAGGAGAAGGAGAAAGAAATCAAACTTGACACATTTTTGCTTCTCTGGATTAAGTTATCCATTCTGATTCTTTTTTTGTTATTATTTCCTTTAGCTGAAGCCAAATCACAAGATATCTAAAACATTAAAAAAACTTTGTTAAATGAATCAATACTTTATCATTTAAATAGTTACAATTCCTCCCCCCAAAAGACACTCGGGATTGACATAAATCTGTTTTTTTCTCCTCAAAGGATTGAATAAATTTCAGACATGCTTGCTTCATACAGATGACAATGAGATTCCATCTATTCCTGCGCGCACACAATGTAGGAGAAGACTGCTGCAGGTTGTCAGTTATAACCAGTAAGTAGACCTAGCAATTGAAAAGTATCAATGAACATACGACTTTACAAAAAGTATCTAGGGAGAAAAAGTCAAGCAAACAATATCAGATACTATTTCAGGAAGCTCATAAGGTAAACAAAATTTCATTATGTATTGTCAATTCTTTGCTTGCACTCTTCCAAAATAAATTCCTGGTTTAAGCTGCTTTCTGACTATTGTATCAATTGTTGAAGCAAATTAAGGATTTGGATAAGGAAAACAATCAGAGATGTGAGATACTGTCACTTCAGTGTTGAGAGGGTAATGATATGCAGATATTCTCCACAACAAATATTTCTGACAATGCATCCATAAATATCTTATTTTCTTAAGCTTTGACACTGCACAAGGATTAGAACAAGTGTTTCAACGGGGAAGGTAGTTGAACAGTTTGGGCAGGATTTGGTTTTTTGGGTCAGGATCCCAGCACCAAGGTCAACTGGGAATCACAACCTCACACAGCAAGAAAAAGTCTCTAGAAAACATGGCCAAATAGTGCTCTGAGGGGATGGAGTTCATCATTCAATTAAGGACAGTGTGCAGGGAAGTTACAGGACGAATAGCAGTGAAGCCCGCAGTTCAGGTCAGAAGGTGACCTGACCTGAAGGTCAGACATAGGTTCATTTTGGGGAACGTATCTTTTATGACCTCAACACCCAGGCCACCATTTGGAGACTTCACAGCTTGTGACTGCAGCTGACACCAAGCAGGAAGGGAGGTTCTCAAAGTCTGCCTGGAATGCTGGCTCACTGCTCTGATGCTGGGAGGCTGCCTCCAGGCACATGGCCTTGTCCTTGACATCTCAGGTGGCATGTACTGACTGGAACATTCCAGTCAGCCTCTGACAATAGGCCATTAAGAATTTTCAATTGGCTACCTAGTACTTGTGAGCCAGTAGCCTTTTGGCTACCATTCCAGCCTCTGGGAAAATGGTCCGAAGTGGGATAATCATAGCAAATTGGCATGCAGGCTGGCAACTTGAATTTTCACTCTGTCTCACCTGTATTCGTGCTTGTAAGGGGCAGAAAATGCAGCCCTTGATCTTTTATTTCAAGTCCCAAGAAGAGACAATGAAATATTGCTGGAATAGCCAAGATTTCAAATTTATTCAGCAAAACCAACAAGAATAACAAGACAGAGCAACTCACTCAACAATGACAGCAGAGCTTAGTGGTTTAACTATCGCAGTTAAAACTCTTGATGGTTTCTGGATTTTTCAACTTGTAAAATAAGTAATTTAATGAGCAATTAAAAGCCTCCATCAAGGAGCTTACATATAAATTTTCCTTATTTTTAAAAGCAAAATAAAGCAATTGATGGATACAAGAATAAAAAACTTTTCAACTGAGCTAATTCTAAATTTGCCTTTTTGAGTATTCAGCTCCACAGCCAGCTGATAAGATTCACAATGACAATTTTATAGAACTGCTTTTTGTAAGTTTACTATTATCTCATACTGTAAACCTGTTTCATCAGCAAGGCGCTGCTGCATGGTAGATTTGAAGAAATAAGATAAATCTCTTACCAGTCTGTTTATGCGAACAAATTCTTCTGGAGTTTTGGCCCAGAGTGGAAGTTCTACATCTGACACCACAGTTCCATCATCCATCACTCCCAGATTATAATTGTTGGAATTGACAAACATCTCCGGGAGATAATAAAATTCAGGAATCAGTTCCTATATAACAAATGAACGTCCATTTTACTAAAACAAGGCATAACAGTCACAGTCTACATCATCATAATCAACCTAATCATCAAACACCAGATAGATGAAAATGTTAATAAGTAATTCACCAACCATCCAATAAAGTGTCATTTTAACCTGGTAAGTACAATCAAGCTTGTTAGACACATTAGTGAAAACATTTATATATGATCATTACTTGAGATAAACTTCAGTTCAACAGCTTAAAAATGACTCTTTACAAACATATGCAATATCAGCACACTTCAATGACAATGCTTTTATAATTGTGTTGACAATGAAAATGGAATTGACAAGTGTGCTGAACACTGGGTGATGAATCTATAAAAATGTAAACATCCAAATTCAAATATTCATAAGAATGAAAAAGACTTGCATGCATACAGCATCTTTCGTGTTTCAAGACTTCTTAAAACATTTTTGACAAACAACAAATGAGATAAATGATTAATTGATTCACATTGGTTGAACAAAAAACATTGACTAGAATACTGGGAGTACTGTGGGATCTGTTACATCTCCTTGATTTAACTTTTTATCTGAAAGAAAGTACGTTCAATAAGACGACACACAGTCCTGCACTGAAGCATCAGTTTGGATTATATGCTTAAAACTACAGTTGTCCTTGAAACAATAATCTTCTAAACCAGAACTGAGAATGCCATCACTGACCCAAGTTGACAATTAAAATTAAACAAAGAAAACCTTTATCCTAAAAATTGTACTGTCCTAATGCTTTTGAATTTGAGACAAGGATTCAACAACTAGTTTCAGATTATTCATTCTTTATTTCGTTAAAGAAAAAGACAAATGCCTCTTGCAGTTTTTTGGCTGGGCCCCTCCATTCTCCAAATATGCATAGCTAGGATTTTGGAGGTAAAGGGGAAATAATATAATTCAAGTTGTTATACACAATACTCAGAGGGTTCTAAATCAAAGTGGGAGAAGTTAAAGATACTCTGGTGGTACAGCTGCTACCTCTAATAAAGCCATTTTGTCAGAAGTCATCAAATTAAGAGAACAACATTTTTTCATTGTTTATTGACCTGCATCGTATTTTTATGACTTGTCAAGTTTATTGAAAGATTGAACTCTTTGATATCATAATTCAACTGAGCCAAATCATTAAATTGTCTGCCTTCTGCAGTTTCCAATAATATTTTATTTCAGGTCCTTGCATTAAATACAAGATTATTTCTCTTTGCTTGAACTTGATTCTGCACAAACTATTAGATGTTATTGAACACATGTAAATTCGGTTTAGAGAGAGAGAAATTTTGACCTATAGTGAAAATAAAAACATCAGGAGATGTTTAAAATGTGTCGGACTCAACATCATGGCTTTACACCAAAGTCAAAATCACCCTCAGAGATAAAAAAGAAGGAAAAGTCAATGTTACTTTGGCCACCTTAATTATGGATGAGGTTTTGGAACATTCCAAATTTCTATGTGCTTTTGCAAACCATTCATATCACCTGTAACTAAGGCAGTGTTCCTCCCTCTAATCACTAACTGGAAAAAGTGTAGGAGTACTTGACTACTTAATTGGGCAAAAAATACAGATTCCTTCATAATGCAATAACTTATAATTGTTCCATCCATATCACACATTAACAGAAGGTATAATAAAAACTCCCCAATTTGAAAAGCAATGCAGCTCTATATTTAATATCTCCACATTTCTCTCTCTCTCTCTCTCACTCAAGCAAGTCCTTCACCTTTACACTTCCCAATTCATTTGTGGTAACTTCATACTCATTAACTGCACCGTTATTATTGCTGGTTAAAATAAATTAAGTACGCTGCAATCTGTTCTAGCACACTCATACAAAATAGGGGCAACATATGTAATTACTGCAGTATCTGAAAATCACAGCAAGTGCCTGATGTAAAATTTGTTTGGCTCTTACAAGCGCGAACCACATGCCATTTAACAAGCAGAAAAATACAGGCTAGTCTGATGGCTATTATGTGCAGTGGCCCTGTGCAGCCATGTCAAAGGCAAGTGGCTCTGATCTAAATCCCTTGTTGTTATGGGTCAGTGGACCAGCAGTTCCTGGGCACCCCTTAGGGCCACTTGCAACAGCAGCAGCCTTCCAAGCAACTGACAGCAACAGAAGAGGTCATCAGATGCTGAGCAAGGTCAGGTTGGAGCAGTCAGTGCAGAGACAGCAGGGATCAAGAAAGGAATTAAGTTATTATCTCTTCCATCACCAAGTATGCCATTGTATACAGAATTGCAGATCCTTCCAAAAAAATTTTGCATTTAACTCAAATGATGAAAAGTCAAGTCATTGGGTTTATCTAACTTCAACAGGGCTGCTAACATGTGAGAAAACCATTACCAACTTATTAACATAAAAGGCAAATTGCAACTTTAAAAAATAATATAATTGCTACAACATGAATGAGTTGTGCAGATATTGTGTATGGAAAATACAAATACTTTAAGGAGAACAGCTAAAGCATCACATTTTATTCAACTTTATTTAAACACAATATACATAATCATGGCCTTATTCTTGCAAACCGGTTAAACATTAAATGTAACTTATTTAATCCTTATCTAAAGTTGGGCTTCCATTGAACTTATTTCTTAAAACATACTTTATGACATTTTAATGTTGTACTGGCTATTTTTAAACAGCCAAATTCGAAGAAATCATTAGCGTCTAAATTTCTACAGTGCCTTTCTTGATCACTTAAGCTCAGCAAGTGATTCAAAGCCAATGATTTTTTTTTGGAATGTAGACATTGTACACTATTGAGAAACACAGCAGACAATTTATGTACAGTAAAGTTCCATAATCAGTCCCAAGATTGAGGTTTTTTTTATTTTTGGCTTCATAGAGTCTCTACAGTGCAGAAGGAGGCCATTTGGCCCATTGAGTCTGGACTGATTCTCCAACAGCATCCCATCCTATCCCCGTGTATTTACCCCATTAAACCCTCTAAACTACACATCTTGGGACACAAAGGGGAAACTTATCATGGCCAATCTACCTAACCCGCACATCTTTAGACTGTGGGAGGAGATCAGAGTATCTGGAGATAACCCACACAGACATGGGGAGAATGTGCAAACTCTACACATCACCCAAAGTTGGAATCGATCCCAGATCCCTGGTGCTGTGAGGCAGCAGTGCTAATCACTGTGTCACTATGTCGCCCTATGAATGAATACCAGAAAGAGTGGAGGATCTCAAGATAACAGGATAAAGCCCTGAGCAAATGACACCATAGCGCACACCTTCCTTATTCAGAGCTACACAATATGGGATAAAATACAACAAATCAGGACCTAATTCAGCATCCTAAGTTCTCTAAGCAATGATGCAATACCCAGAAAAAGGGGAACATCAGGATAACACCATTGGTACAAGATATGGCGTTGCAGTATTCACTCATGTGCACAGGAGCTTGTAAGTCAAGGATTCTTACACCATGCCAAAACTCACAACTCTACAGACTGTACTCCTCTCCAGCCATATCAAAGGCACTGTTCAGGCCTCACCATCACCAGAAAATTTAAACAATTTTCCACCAAGGAAACTCTGCTGACAAGGAGGAAAATAAAATCAAGACACCCAGCAATGGGAGAGATGATAAGGAAAATCCTCTAGAATTAAATATAATAAATCAGAGCCTGTATCAGCAATTCACCTACCCAGATAAAGAAAGGAAACCAAGAGGGAGGGGAATACCAGGATCAGTCAAAGAACAGCAGACGTGATCTAGCAGTGTACATTTTCGTAAAAAGGATATGAGGAACAGAGCAGCATAACCTCATAACAAGCAGGATATGCATCCCCCACCCACTCCCCCTCTTTCCTGGGGAGCCCAAGCCTCAAGACAGTCTCAAAGTCCCTATGTAAGAGTATGCTGGTTGGTTGGGAAGTGGACTGTAATTGGTGAAGATGTTGTAATAGAAAATGCAGCAAGGAACAGTTAACTGTTTCAAATTCAAAACAGGCTGGTCAAGTCTGATTGGTCAAGGCATTTCAATGGGGAGTGAACCAAAAAATGTCTATCCCCCAAGCTTTCATTTAGATGGAAAAGGCCAAATGCTTGGACATGCTCTTTCTGTTTGCAAAAGACAGGGCCCTGTTCGCGAATATCTAAAGTTTCTATCACTTGCACGTGAACCAAACGACAAGTCCGACTGAAAATCTTATATTGATTTTCAATGTAATTCTTAGCACAATCAAGACTGCTTAGCAAATGCTGTTCAATTGCAGAATCACATTAATGTAGGACACTATGTTCTGTGTATTGCAATATAGACTGGTTGGGTATGGCCAATATTTTGCCAGATGTGAACAGCCGATGGGACCTGCCATTTAATATGATTCACCAATCATTGGGATATACAATCTACATACCTGGCAGCACACTTAAATTCATAAACCACCTTACTGCATAGCAATATCTCGACCACAGTCAACCAGCCTGGTTTTAAGTTGAAACAAAAGCTGGCAATTAATTGTGGCATTCTACATAGTAACACGTCTACCAATTAGCGTCCACTTGCCGACCAATTAGCACTCGCTTCCCATGCAACATAAATTGTTGTTCCCTTTACTGTTGGTTTACTTTGCATAGCTGTCCTGATCAGTGCAAGACAAAATGCTCCAATTGCATATCTCTTTTTCTGAGCAACACTCAAGTTCTAGATTACCAAACAACAACGTAGATCATATAAACCCAGATTCAGATCATTTGCTGGAGCAGGAACAACCAGCGCAGACCTGTTTAAATCAAGTCCTACTCAACAAACTTGAGTTTTTTTTAAATAAGTGACTGGATGAATAAACAAAATACAGTGAAAGTAATTCATATGGATTTCCAAAGAGCATTTGATTCCTAGGTGTACAGTATAAGAAGAAATGTAACAACTAGATAGAAAGTTCCTAAAGAAAATATGGGTGCTATTTTACATCACTCAAAACCCCTGCACATATGCAATTAAAACCAAGCCCAATAAGTAAATAAGTATTGACTGGGCTAGAGAAGTATTGTAAGATGCATGTCCCATTGGATCCTGACTTTTCAAGATATATTTGACAATTTAACCTTGGGTAGAGAGCATAGAATCTCAAAATTTGTTGGCACAAAAGTAGCAAGAAGGACTACAAAAATCTTCAGGAAAACAGGCAAGTTAACAGATTAAGTAGAGGGGTACCATTTGCAATTTAATGTATTAAGTGTAAAACAATTTGGAAAAAAAATCAAAAGATGGGACGATACATTAATTGAAAAGGCATTGATAAACAGAGAAACCAGAGGGATTCAGTGCAGGTTAGCAAAGCTATAAAAATCAAATATTATTTTCTAATTTATAAACTTGAGTATTTGAGTACAGGCGGAAAGGAATAATGAATTTAATACTAAAAACATTGGTCAGGCCACAGATTAGGTACCCTTCTACAAAAAGGGGCATTAAAGCTATAGGGATTACATGTTGAGTAGATTGCTCAGAATTACATCATAGGTGGAAATGTCTGATTATGAAAACACTCCAAATACTGAGACTCTACTGGATTACTACTGGATTAGAGAAGTCCAACAGAAGATTGAAAAGAATTCTAAAACAATGAACAGTTTTTATAAATTGAATAGTGAAGAACTATTTTCTCCCATTGGAGAGTTGGTGATGAGAGGTCTTCAATAAGTGAAGAGGTGGATTAGAAAAAAAATTATAAAGAGGAATTTCCACAGTGGAATAATTGAAGAAAATATCACTGTAGTTTTTAAGGGAAAATTGGAAAAATTCTAGCAGAGGAAGATAGAATGCTATGGGATGGAGCTGGGCAGTGAATTAGTTTTCTCTAATGAAGGTATGGCTCAGACACAACGGCCAGGATTTTCATCAGGGAAACAGGCTATAACAAGCCATGGAGGGCTAGGTGGGGGCATGAGTTCATTTGCAAGACATGCAGCTGGCATGTGGAGTGGATGGGATTGGGCTAAAGAGCCCTACAGGCTTTAATACAACTACGATAAAATTCCAAACAGAAGTAGGCTTTCTTACCCGTCACATCGACACTCAGCTGCCCACTTGGCTGCCTACACTCAGTTTCCGATGTTGGTGTGCTAGGATCCATCCCACATCCACCCCAACCATCCTGAGTAAAAATCATGACATTCAGGGTCTTTCTATCAAGGAGAGCTAGAAATCTCCTTACCCAAGCTACTCGCTTCAGCAATGAAAATCCACGCTAGTAAGTCAAAAAGCATCCTTCTCTTCTGTAAACTTCTTTGGTTTTGAAATGAGGTCATAGTTTTCTAGGTATTTCTGATAAATCTTTACACGAAAAATACTCCTCAGTTGAGACATTTTAGTAAAAGGAGTTAAAAGCCGAGCTGACATGCACCAGGATTTGAAACTACAATCCACTAAGTTATTCAAATATGGAGAAAAGTATTAATTTACAACCAAACTATTAACTGGGGACAAATAATTTTTATTATTTAAATGATGGGATCTGAGTACCAAAATCACAGCCATCTAATATGCAGATGATAATAAATTGCAGACTAAAGAGGAAAGAAGTACCCAAATACACAAGAAAATAAGGACACTGTGAAACTTGGTTCTTCTTTATCTGATACATTGATAGTTAAACTTGGAACTTTACCCAAGGCGAGTACAGGGCTAACTTACTAAACACAGAATATATTCTTTCTGTACATTCTTATAACCTAGTATTTGAAAGCTTGTTGACCCGATATCAGAGGCACAAGGCTCAGTTAAAATTGGACCTCAGGCCTCATCAGCACATTGTTGGCAAACTGCAAACACCAGTCGGGTGTCCAAAGGCAGCTCCTGGTTTCTCAAAGACGAAGTTGAGTCAGCTGATTTCTTAGTGACAGCTCTCAGCTCAGTCCTTGTGGTGATGGAGAAGGAAAAAGCTGCATAGCCAAGAAATGTAATTCAAGTTTTCTTTTCATGAACTTATTTTGTGGTGGTCTCCGCTGATCTCAAGAAGTAGTAGACTCAGGCTCTGCGGCATTGCCACTGGCTGTGTTCAAGGCAGTCATGATGTGGAGATGCTGGCGTTGGATTGGGGTAAACACAGTAAGATGTGTCACAGCACCAGGTTAAAGTCCAACAGGTTTATTTGGTAGTAAAAGCCACTAGCTTTCGGGCCTCTGACCCTTCGTCAAGTGAGTGGAGAACTCACCTGACAAAGGATCAGAGGCCTGAAAGCTAGTGGCTTTTGCTACCAATCGGATGGACTTTAACCTGGTGCTGTGAGACTTCTTATTGTGTGTTCAGGGCAGCCAAGTTCAGGAAGGAGCCTCAATTTGCATATGCAAAGGGCCTAACACCTATTTTCAATATGCATCCTGGATGCTGACATTGAAGGCTTTACCAATACCAATATACTTCCACAGTAGAATATTTATTTGAATGTCGCTCACCACCATGGATGCTTTAATATTCATTTTATGCCTGTAAAAGAGGCATGTTGTCAATAAATTTTTAAGTTCATCTTCTTGGAGGAAATTTTATTGCTACAATGGAGAAAATGAAGTTGCATTTGATGTCAAAAGATATCATAGAGTCAAGAAAGAATATCAATTAGAGGGAGGCCATCCAACGTAAGCAGTGATAACCAGCAGTTAGACTTGAAAGAGACACTTAAAGAAAAACTTTGAAGAAATAGAATAAATATTTTAAAAGGGCAGCTGTACTTGACAATATGGGATGTTCAAGATAGCTACGTGGCGAAAAACTGCAGCAGGCGACGGTGCAGAAAGACCTCGGGGTCCTTGTGCACGAGTTGCAAAAACCCAGCCTGCAGGTGCAGCAGGTGGTCAGGAAGGCTAATGGGATGCTGGCCTTCATAGTGAGGGGGATTGAATATAGAAGTAGGGAGGTCTTGCTGCGGCTGTATAGGGCATTGGTGAGGCCGCAGCTGGAGTACTGTCTGCAGTTTTGGTCGCCGTACTTACGCAAGGATATTTTGGCCTTGGAGGGAGTGCAGAGGAGGTTTACCAGGCTGATACCGGAGTTGAGGGGGTTGAGCTATGAGGAGAGGCTGAATAAACTAGGCTTGTACTCGTTAGAGTTTAGAAGAATGAGGGGAGATCTCATTGAGACGTATAAGATGATGAATGGGATGGATAGGATAGAGGTGGAGAGACTCTTCCCGCTCAGAAAGAACAGTAGGACTAGAGGGCGCAGCCTCAAGATAAAGGGGGGGCGGTTTAGAACGGAGTTGAGGAGGAACTTCTTCACTCAAAGGGTGGTGAATCTCTGGAATTCTCTGCCCGTTGAGGTGGTGGAGGCTGCGTCGCTAAATATTTTTAAGACGCGGGTTGATGGGTTTTTGATAAGCGAGGGGATTAAGGGTTATGGGGAGAGGGCGGGAATGTGGAACTGAGCCACGACAGATCAGCCATGATCTTATTGAATGGCGGGGCAGGCTCGAAGGGCTAGATGGCCTACTCCTCCTCCTATTTCTTATGTTCTTATGTTCTAATGAAGGAAACTGATTAACTCTTAACACAAATAAGATCCTTTTACAGAGGCACAAACTACACTATCCAATCAGTAGATGTGTCCCATCGTATTAGAACCTATTTGAATTTCATGAT
This sequence comes from Carcharhinus amblyrhynchos, assembly GCF_965287045.1. NCBI lineage: Eukaryota > Metazoa > Chordata > Chondrichthyes > Carcharhiniformes > Carcharhinidae > Carcharhinus > Carcharhinus amblyrhynchos. The sequence continues at coordinate 132,925,196 of NC_137324.1, read as the reverse complement.
CGGTTGACAGCAAAAGAAAAATCAAGACCAGAGTCTGGAAGATTAATTGTCAGGTCAGAGACTAGCAATAACTCTTGGGCACACAAAAGCAAAGTCAGTCAGCATGAAGGTGGTTTAAGACTCTATAGATTAATGTTACTGTACCTACCTCTGACCTACCTTGTCTTTGCTCTTCCTAAAACAAGTCAAAGTTTAAATGAAGATACTGACATTATGTCCAGCAAAGTATTCGCTGTTTTGGATGCATTCAATTTAAAAGAAAGATGTTCAAATAGCTAAGTGAAGTTTATTACTTCAGTGAATGCCTAACGTTTTACTACTGCATGTAATGGTCATAATATTTTAAAATTCAGCAAGCCTGCACAATTGCTGTGTACTGTACACATTAAATAATTTAATCAAATGTAGTGATCCGAACAGAATAAAACAAGCAATAATAGATCTATTAAGAATTTACTAAGATCATTAAGATCACTATCTTCAGTGATGGGGGAAAAACAATTCTGAAGTGTGGGCTAGAAAACTGTGCTTATTTCACCCCGCAGCTTGGAAAACACGTCAGCCTCAATGCACCTCCTACTATGAGGCACACTGCTGTTCCTACCTACTTGCTAGTGCTAAATAACTGGCATTCGAGTTGACAGTGATTTCATTTTTAAGCATAGGTGACAACATTCTCTAAAACAAAGTGAAATTTTGTCCAAAGTTCTCAAACATTATCAACAGGTTCCCTCTCGTCAGGTACTGTGTCTCTTCTCTTCAAATCTGCCACCAACTACATATTTTTCTTTATTCTTTCATGGGATATTTTGGCCTTGGAGGGAGTGCAGAGGAGGTTCACTAGGCTGATACCAGAGTTGAGGGGGTTGAGCTATGAGGAGAGGCTGAATAGACTGGGCTTGTACTCGTTAGAGTTTAGAAGGATGAGGGGGGATCTCATTGAGACGTATAAGATGATGAAAGGGATGGATAGGGTAGAGGTGGAGAGGCTCTTCCCGCTCAGAAAGGACAGCAGGACTAGAGGGCACAGCCTCAAGATAAGGGGGGTGCAGTTTGGAACGAAGTTGAGGAGGAACTTCTTCACTCAAAGGGTGGTGAATCTCTGGAATTCTCTGCCCGTTGAAGTGGTGGAGACTACCTCGCTAAATATATTTAAGACACGGGTAGATAGGTTTTTGGTAGGCAAGGGGATTAAGGGTTATGGGGAGAAAGCGGGAAAGTGGAACTGAGCCACTTCAGATCAGCCATGATCTTATTGAATGGCGGGGCAGGCTCGAAGGGCTAGATGGCCTACTCCTGCTCCTATTTCTTACGTTCTTATGTGGGCACTGTTGGAAAGGCAGGCATTTGTTACATATCTGTAATTGCTCTTGAACTGAGTAGCTTGGTAGGCAATTTCAGAGGATGGTTAAGAGTTAAGGAGGAAGATGGTGGCATAATTGTAAAGGGACTAATAATCTAGGAGCTCAGGCTAATATTCTAAGAGACATGTTTGAATCCCACCTTGACAGCTGGTGACATTTTTTTTAAACAACAAAAACTGATATTGTAACATTAGAAATTAGGCACAATTATGCAGACTACAATAATAAATTGGCAACCATGAGAAAATGGCCAGATGATAGCTACATTAGTTATTTCCACAGGGGAGTGCAAAAGAAAAAAGTAAGAGAAGTAAGAGTAATGACTAAAAATTCTAAACAATTGCAACTGCAAAGTGGTCCAAAGCAGATATCATAGAATTTGACAGTATTAAATCTAGGATCATCCTAGAATGCAAAAAACCCTCTGGCTTCTCTGCACTGCAAACCCCGTCTCCTTTATTCCCACTCCTCTGCCCTTTCACCCTTACCTAAAATATAAATACAAGGAGCTCAATGACATCTTAGCAAGATTGAGATGATGCGTGCCTCTACTCCTTCCTTCTCGTATCCACCAGGCCACATTTCCCTGAAAGTTCTCCATGCTATTCCTGAACTTGCTTTCTCTAGTTTCTCTCCCAGCCTGCCCCCTCATGTCCCCTCCAAACATGTGTGCCTAAGAAGCCTACCTGCTGCTCCCTCTTCCCTATTTCCACCAAACTGCTGACTGGTCAACCTCTCTTCCTCACCCATGTTGCCTGACATTATCAACAGATTCTCTCTCATCAGGTACTGTGTCTCTTCTCTTCAGATCTGCCACCATCTACATTTTTTTCTTTATTTCATGGCATGTGGGCATAGTTGGGAAGGCAAACGTTTCTTACCCATCTGTAATTGCTCTTGAACTGAGTAGCTTGGTAGGCAATTTCAGAGGATGGTTAATAGTCAAGTAGGAAGATGATTACTTAGTTGTAAAGGGATTAGTAATTCAGGGGCTCAGGCTAATTTAACAGGCAGATTTGAATCCCACCTTGGCGCTGGTGGAATTTAAATTAAACTAATAAATCTGGAATGGAAAACCAGTCTTCGTAACGATGAACATGAAACTGATTGTTGTAAACACCAATCTGGTAAACTAATATTCTTATCTGCCATCCTATCAATATTCTTAAGCATTCTGTTCCTTGATTTTCAGAAGGTGTTTGATAAGGTGCCGCACAAGAGGTTATTACAGAAGGTCAGGGGGCATGGAGTTGGGGGTAGGGTGTTAGCATGGATAGGGGACTGGCTGTCAAATAGGAGGCAGAGAGTGGGGGTCAACGGGTGCTATTCGGATTGGCAGTTGGTGACTAGTGGAGTGCCTCAGGGGTCGGTGCTGGGGCCTCAGCTATTTACCATTTATATAGATGATCTGGAGGAGGGAACCGAGTGTATGGTGTCGAAATTTGCTGATGACACCAAGATTGGTGGAACGGCAAATTGTGCGGAGGGTGTGGAAAGTCTGCAGAAGGATCTAGATAGGCTGGGCAAATGGGCCAGGAACTGGCAAATGGAATTTAATGTTGGCAAGTGTGAAGTTGTCCACTTTGGTAGGAATAATGGTAGGAAGGACTATTACTTACATGGCGAAAAACTGCAGCATGTAACGGTGCAGAGGGACCTCGGGGTCCTTGTGCATGAGTCGCAAAGACCCAGCCTGCAGGTGCAGCAAGTGGTCAGGAAGGCAAATGGGATGCTGGCCTTCATAGCGAGGGGGATTGAATATAAAAGTAGGGAGGGTCTTGCTGCAACTGTACAGGGCACTGGTGAGGCCGCAGCTGGAGTACTGTGTGCAGTTTTGGTCGCCGTACTTACGCAAGGATATTTTGGCCTTGGAGGGAGTGCAGAGGAGGTTTACCAGGCTGATACCGGAGTTGAGGGGGTTCAACTATGAGGAGAGGCTGAATAAACTAGGCTTGTACTCGTTAAGAGTTTAGAAGAATGAGGGGAGATCTCATTGAGACATATAAGATGACGAATGGGATGGATAGGATAGAGGTGGAGAAGCTCTTCCCGCTCAGAAAGGACAGTAGGACTAGAGGGCACAGCCTCAAGATAAAGGGGGGGCGGTTTAGATCGGAGTTGAGGAGGAACTTCTTCACTCAAAGGGTGGTGAATCTCTGGAATTCTCTGCCCATTGAAGAGGTGGAGGTTGCCTCGCTAAATATATTTAAGACGCGGGTTGATAAGTTTTTGATAGGCAAGGGGATTAAGGGTTATGGGGAGAGGGCGGGAAGGTGGAACTGAGACATGACAGATCAGCCATGATCTTATTGAATGGCGGGGCAGGCTCGAAGGGCTAGATGGCCTACTCCTGCTCCTATTTCTTATGTTCTTATTCTGCCATTTACTGTATATTTCCTATCCATATTATATGGATGTATTTCAAAATGCATTATCTCACAAGAACCCCAATACCTTCTCTTTTTTTTTTATCTCAACATGATTCAAACTATCTACACACTTTTCCCAGATTCATCATCTACCGAGTCCTTCTCTTTGGTGAATACTGGTGCAAAGTACTCATTTAATACCATTTCCTCTGGCTCCATACAGAAATTCCTTCCCTGTCCTTGAGTGGGCCAACCATCTCCCTGGCGACTCTCTTGCTCTTTATATATGTATAAAAAGCCTTGGGGTTTTCCTAAATCCTGCAGGCCAAGGCTTTTTGTGACCCCTTTTAGCCCTCCTTATTCCTTGCTTAAGTTTCTTTCTACCTGTATTCCGCACTTGCTTCATGTGTTCCCAGCTTCCTAGCTTTGACAAATGCTTCCTTTTCTCTTTGACTAGACTCACAATATCTCTCGTTATCCAAGGTCCCCAAAACTTGCCATACTTATCCTTCATCCTTGCAGGAATGTGCCGGCCCTGAATTCCTATACTTACACTTGAAAGCCTCCCACATGCCAGATGTTGCTTTTCCTTCAAACATCTACACTCTTCGGATCCTGCCTAATATTGTTGTAATTAGCCTTCCCCCAGTTTAGCACTTTAACTTGAGGACTACACTTATCTTTATCCATCAGTACCTTAAAGCTTACTGAATTGTGGTCACTGTTCTCGAACTGCTTCCCTATTGAAACTCCTGGCTGGGCTCATTCCCCAGTACCAGTTCCAGGAATAGCCCCTTTCCTAGTTGGATTATCTACATATTTGTTTCAAGAAGCCCTCCTGGATGCTCCTGACTAACTCTACCCATCCACGCCCCTAGCACTAAGTGAGTCCCAATCAATATAGGGGAAGTTAAAATCTCCCACCACAACAATCCTGTTAGTTTTACACCTTGCCAAAATCTGCCTACATATCTGTTTCTCTATCTCCTGTTGGCAGTTGGGTGGCTGGTGGTGAGAATGCACCAGTGAAGTCCCTCAGCCACTTTAACCAGATGCTGTCACTCCTGTTTATCAATGGAGGTGTTCTTCCGCTTCCCATTTCTTGGTAGATTTGCTGAGCCGACCTCCCAGAATAACCAGTGAAGTCTGTCAGCCGCCTTTACCTCCTTTTTGATATCGGTATGACCCAGAATATCTACACACCCTACCCTCGGCTCCTCATCCACCAAGTCCTTCTCTTTAGTAAAGGGCATACTTGTAGACTGGGTCTGCAGTAGATGATGAGGGAACCAACAAGAGGGAAAAACCAACTTGACTTCATTCTCATTAATCTACCTGTCACAGATGAAGTTGAAGCATTGACAACCATCTTCAGCTAGAACTGCCAGACGGATAATTCATCTGGTCTCCTCCTAAGGTCCCCAGCATCACAGATGTCAGTCTTCAGCCAATTTGATACTTTATGTGATGTCAACAAGCAGCTGAAGACATTATATACTGCGAAGGCTATGGATCCAAACAACATCTGGGAACAGTAATGAATGCTTGTGCTTCAGAACAAGCCATGACCCTATACAAACTTTTCCACTACATCTACAACACTGACATCTACCCAACAAAGTGGAAAATTGTCCAGGTATGTCCTGCCCACAAAAAACAGGACAAATTGAACCCAGCCAATTACCACTCCATTAGCCTACTTTCGAACATCAACGAAGTGTCTGAAGGTGTGGTCAACAACGCTATTGATACATACACAGCAATAACCTGCTCAGTGACACTCAATTTGAGGTTTTCCAAGGCCACTCAGCTCTATAACTCATTGAAGTCTTTGTTCCAATCATGGACAAAGATCTCAAGAGCTGTGATGAGAATTACTGCCAGTGACAGCATTTGATCAATGTGGCATAAGGAGAGCTAGCAAAACTGGAGTCAGGGGCAAACTCTCCACTGGTTGTAGTCATTCTAGCACAAAGGAAGATGGTTGTAATTGTTAGAGATCAATCATCTCCAGCCTGGGTCATTGCTGCAGGAGCTTCTGAGGGTTGGTATCCTTGGAGCTGCTTCCCTCCATCATAAGGTCTGCAGTGGGAATGTTTGCTGATTGCACAATGTTCAGTACCATTCACAATGACTCAAATCCTGAAGCAGTGCATTTCCATATGCAGCAAAACCTTGACAACATTCAGGCTTAGGCTGTAATTGTTAAGTAGTATGCATGCCACAAGTGCCAAGCAATGACCATCTCCAATATGAGACATTCCAACCATCTCTTCTTGACATTCAATGGTATAATCGTTGCTGAATCACCCACGATCAACATCCTGAAGGTTACCATTGACCAGAAACTGAACCAGACTAACCATATAAATACTGGAGCTAGAAGAGGCCAGAGGCTGGGAATTTTGTGGTGAGCAACTCACCTCCTGGCAGCAGGATGTACCATCTACAAGATGCACTGTAGCAACTCATTAGGGCTCCTCTGATAACCACAGAATCTCTATGGTGCAGCAGGTGGCCATTCTCACTAAACTGCACATCTTTGGACTGTGGGAGGAAACCTGAGCGCCCAGAGGAAACCCACACAAACATGGAGGGAACATGTAAACTCCACACAGCAACTTCCAAATCCACGACCCATACCATTGAGAAGGACAAGAGAAACGTTACATGGGAGCATCAACAACTTCAACTTCCTTTCCAAGTAACACATCATCCTGTTTTGGAATTATATTGCCTTTCCTTCACTGTCATTGGGCCAAAATCCTGGAACATCCTTGCTAACAGCATTATTGGTATTCCTAGAACACATGGACTGCAGCAGTTAAGGCGGTGGCTCACTATCATCTTCTTAAGGGCAATTAGAGACGGTCAATAAATATTGGTCTAGTCCACAAATCATACAATCATAAAATCCTTACAGTGCAGAAGGAGGCCACTCGGCCCTTCAAGTCTGCACCAACTCTTACCCAGGTTTACTCCATATCCCTAGGTATTTACTTTGCTTACGTATATATCTTGGGACGCTAAGGGGAAATTTAGTATGGCCAATCAACCTAACCTGCACATCTTTGGAGTGTGGGAAGAAACTGGATCACCTGTAGGAAACCCACACAGTCACCCAAGGCTGGAAATGAACCCAGGTCCCTGGCACCATGAAGCAGCAGAACTAACCACTGTGCCATCTCATGAACACATAAAAAGAAACACATTACTGTGAATCTGGAGTCACATGTAGGCCTGGCCAGATAAGGATGGCAGATTTCCTTCCTTAAAGGAGATTAGTGAACCAGATGGGTTTTTATAACATGTGTGATAGCTTCTGGCCACCATTACAAGAATTAGCTTTCAGTTACAGATTTTATTAATTGAATTCAAATTGTACCAGCTGCTGTGGTGGGATTTCAACACATGTCTACAGGACAGCTTCAGCATGAACATGTTGTGCTTCCCAAATCCATGGCCACACGACTCCATGGTTGAACACCTCCACAGTAATGAAATGGCCCTTCTCAAAGTCACAAATGGCATCCTAAATGACTGTGACCATGTTAAACTATTGATCCAGATCTTTCTTGACCTTTTGACAATTAGCTACATCACCTTCCTCAAATACCTCTCCATTATGACGGTACTGTGAACTCTCAGTGCCAGGGACCCAGGTTCGATTCCTGGCTTGGGTCAGTGTGTGTGCGGAGTCTGCACATTTTCCCCATGTCTGAGTGGGTTTCCTCCTGTTTCCTCCCACAGTCCGAAAGATGCACTGATTCGGTGCATTGGCCATGCTAAATTCTTGCTCAGTGTACCTGAACAGGTGCCGGAGTGTGGTGACTAAGGGATTTTCACAGTAACTTCATCGCAGTGTTAATGTAAGCCTACTTGTGACACTAAATAAATAAAGTTTAAAAAAAACTTTATCCAGCTTGGCTGACTGCCCTTACCCAGTTCCATTCCTGTATATCCACTCTAGTCACAGTCAATTTCAACAGCTTTTCGCTGCTCCTGTACCATCATCTGTGAAGTCTTCCACAGATCTTATCTTTGCCCCTACTTCTGTTTCTTAACTATGCGCTATCCCTTAGCAACGTCATCCAAAAGAAGACATACCTACACATAAGCTAATGACATCCAGCTTTTCCTAATCACCATTTCTCTCAATCCCTTTGCCATCTCTAAATAGCCATGTGACTTGCCTGATGTCTGTATTGAATGAACACAAGTTTCAATAAACCAGAAATTGGGAACCACTGTCTTTATTTCCCACCACAAACTCTGATCTAAAGTAAGGGGATTTGAGGAAAAACTTCCTCATCCAGAGGATGGTGGGAATTTGGAATTCACTGCTTGAAAAGGTGGTAGAATCCCTACAGTGGAGGAGTCCCTTTGGCCCATCGAGTCCACACCAACGACAGTCCCAATCAGGCCCTATCCCCGTAACTCCACATATTTACCCTGCTAATCCCCGACACTACGGTTAATTTAGCATGGCCACTCAACCTAACCTGCATATCTTTGGACTGTGGGAGCAAACTGGAACACCCGGAGGAAGCCCACGCAGACACTGGGAGAATGTGCAAACTCCACACAGACAGTGACCTGAGGCCAGAATTGAACCCAGATCGCTGGCGCTGTGAGGCAAGGGGGTTACCATTGTGCCACCATGCTGTCCAAAGCTATAACCTTCCCAACATTTAAGATTAATTTAGATGAGCACTTGAAGTGCTATAGCATACAAGGCCACAGATCAAGTGCTGGCAAATACAGATAGGAATATAGAATATGTAGGTGTTTGGAACAAATTGCCAGAAGTTGTAGTAGAGGCAGGTACAATTTTGTCTTTTAAAAACCATTTTGACAGTTATATGGGTAAGATGGATATAGGGGGATATGGACCACACACAGACAATTGGGATTAGCTTAGGGTTTTTAAAAAAAGGGGTGGCATGGACAAGTTGGGCCGAAGATCCTGTTTCCATGCCATAAACCTCTATGAATCTATGACTATGAGGTGCTTGATGGTTGGCACAGACACGATGGACTGAAGGATTTCTTTGGGTGTTGTAAAATTCTATGAGTCTAAGACACTGATTCCATCCTTCTTCATGATCAGATCTGGATCCAAACCAAACCTTGGAACGTTGCATTCATATTTAGAGATGAGCTGCAGATTCTATATCCATTCAATCATAAAGGATAGCAGCGCCTAAACTCTTTCTTTTGTTTGACCTTGTAGCCGTAAAGAACTCAATGCCAGAGAGAGGGCATTGAAAGGAAGAGGAATACCCCAACTCAACATTGTGACTGCCAAGAAGGACGAAGTGCTGGAGATTGAAAAAGTGGCTCCCTGAGGAGCATGTTGGGGAAGGAAAGATGGGCATTACTGGTGGAGAGGTAGAAGGCCAGAACATTCTGGCCATTCACATGGTGGGATCTTCTGGTCCTGCTGATAACACAGCCCACCATGGATTTCACAGCAGCAAGGAGTGAATTCAACAGAAAGACCCATTGACAAAGGTGGTACCAGAAGATCCTGCTGCTGGTCAATGGCAGTCTGCCTCCCATCGCTGAGAAACATGTGACAGGTTGGGCAGTAAATCCTGCCCATTGTTAATCAAGTCCACTGTGCAGGAGTGTCTTCTGAAATGAGAAAGATTGCAGAAGATTCATTCTGATGTCCATTGCTCTAAAATAAACTGGTAATTCTACCCACTTTCACCTCTAACATTACGCATCTCCATTCCTGCTGTAGGTTATCTGGTGTTGAAACCCATATCTGTGCCTTTGTTACCGCCAGACATGACAATGCAGATGCTCTCCTGGCTGGTCTCCCATCTTGTACTCTCAGAAATTCAGCTCATCCTTTATCTTAACATTCACCAAATCTCATTCACTCATCACATTTGTACTCACTGAGCTACGTTGGCATCTGTTCCAATCATATGTTGATTTTCAGATTCTCTTTCTTGTTTTCAAATCTCTCCATGGTCTTCTCCTTCTTTATCTTTGTAACCTCCTCCTGCCTTACCACTGAAATTTCTGCACTGTTCCATTTTGAACCATGAGCATTACAGACTTTAATAATTTCTGCATAGACAGCAGCCTTTAGCTGCATAGGCTCAGATCTCTGAAATTCGTTCCCTAAACATCTCTGCTGCTCGCTTCTTTAAAATGCTCCTTAAAAGCTATTTCTTTGATCAAACTTTTGATCACCTAGCCTATAATTTGCGCAGCTTGGGATCAAGTTTTGTTTGATAATGCTTTTGTGAAATATGTTGGGACATTTTAGAACATTAAAGATGCGATATAAATACAAGTTGTTATTGCTGTTCTATGATGCTATGATCACTTCAATTCCAGTTTGAATGTTGTATTATATAATTGATACTGACTTGCTCTCTTTTGTTTCTTGCTTTGGGAGAAGTTAGAATGAAGACTGATGCAATTGTTATGTCTAATATCCTTAAACAAATAACATGATGCACTATTCTGCATTTTATATTCATAATATATATTTAAAAATCTGCATAATTAGTTATCCTGATGTCATTAATTGGATACATTTCTTATGCCCAAATCAGTGGCCTGAGATTATTTTCCTAAAACTAAAGTTTTTTTTAAAAAAATACCTGGAATTCTGTTCATTTCCTCTCTATTGGAAAATCTTAACATTTGTTTATTTATTTTTTAATGAGGGGGAGCAGGACTGGATTGGGTAGAGCTCCCAGAACTTTGCTCTTAATTTTCTCAAATCTTAAAACAAAAGACCTCCCAAGGAGATTTAATAGGAGGAGCAGAAAAATATTTTAAATGTTTTTGAGATATGAATTGTGATTATTGTACTAAAAACTTGAATATGCTTTATGTTTTGAGATAAAATATCTGCTCCTGGAAAGATATCATATGTATGCTTCAGATTTAAAAATGCTACATATTGTGTGTTAAAAAATATCAGAAAATGTTGGGGTTCTGGTAAATTTATACAATTGGCATTTAGAGAAATATTGAAAGTTAAGACAGCTTTCATCAAAAAAGAACAACTCTCAAAAAAATTAAGAACAATTTGAATTTGTTAAAAAACACTCCCATACAAATACTGAGATAAGTTCAAACAAAGGTTATATCCCAGTAAGGTAAGGATTAGATCTTTACTTTGATCATGAACCCCAAGCTTTCACAGTATGAAGACGTGAATTGGTTGTGACCACACATATGCTTCAGTTTTCTTCATTAAAGTGTGATACCTACTGGCATGAACTCTCTCTGCAGCCAATTCATGTGATTCTCTGCAATGTTGATTACCACTGGCCTCCAGGCAAAGCCAGCTAACTGGTATTTGAAGAATAAATCAAAATAATCAATCAGTCCCTGTGCAGGAGGGTCTTTTGAAATGAAAAAGATCACAGAAGATTTGTCCTGGTGTCTATTACCTTAACATAAACTGGATATTCTGTACACATGGAAATAAACTGGTATGTCAGAGAAACTGACGTGTTGTGCCCTACTCATTTGCAACTTTATTCTGTGATTAAAATATACATAGAATGGAAGTCCATGGAAACAACCTTCAGGTTGTGGACATTAAGAGCTTGTGTTTTGATTTGTGCTTTTGGGCTGTAAATCCATTGAATGGAAACTTTTATTTGAGGGGGAATATACAGTTTAATCCTGTTAATTTGAATAATTTGATTGCTCTAGAAAGCATTCGAATTATCAATTCATCCTCACTAGACAAAGTACATTTACGCAACACAAATTTGGAATCAATTAGTTTATAAGAACATTTTCCTCTATTTGGTAAACTTTTCTTTATAATCTCACTGAAGCTATTCCCAAGGTACCACAAAAAAAGCCCATGAGGTTCAAATGTTAGTTCACTACACGTGATTCTGGATGTTGGGAAGCACCTACTTTTTCCTCTTAATCATATGCCCAAGATCAGCATCACATGTGTAGTGAACTAAGATTTGAACTTCATGGGCTTGATTTTCCCTTTTGGGGTCAGGAAACCAATGCTGGGACCATTTCTAAGTCTAAACCACCACCTCTACCAAGGGGGAACTGGAGGGAATCCATATGGTTTGGAAGATTCCCTCCAGTTCTGATTGTTGCCACCACTGAGACAAATCTCCTGCATGTGTAATGCTTGAAAACAAGCAGTTTCTATACAGGAGGCAATGAGAATTAAAATCAATCTTAAATATTGAAAATCCAATCATACGATCCAGTGGTGTGGATTCCATGGAGATCAGTGGAAAGAAAAATCAAGTGGGGCCTGTAAGATCATAAAGAAAGAGGAGGATCTGATTGTGGCCTTTTCTTGCCTGCCACATTGAGAGGATAGGTCACTGTTTTGGCTGCCATATGATGTTCAAAATTATTAAACATTATATATTAAATAAACATAATCTCTTTCACAATAGAAAAGTGACTAAAAGCTGTGTTTATTGAGCTGAACCCACCATCAGCATTGTTAGGTGATGGATTCCATGCAGTAGCTCCTTGATCAGGTTATTTAAAGCAGTGATAGAGTTCAAGAGGGGGAGGCCAGGCTGGAAAATGAGCCTGGGCAGAGCCTGCAGCTGATTCCCAAACACATTAAGGCTGCTGAGGCAGAGGCAGTGGCAGTGGCCTAGTGGCCTGGGGTGGGGACCTGTGGTGATTACTGTTCACATCTAAACTGCCAAGCTGCTCCAGGAGACCGAGGCTGTTGAACAGGGAGTGAGCACATTTCTAGACACACTGAGAACCAGCAGGGCTTACAGGTCGGCCAAATGGTTTGACCTGAGCAGCTGATCTGCAGTTGGTTCAGGCCGCACAGCTCAAGTGGCAGCTTCCGCAGGCTGGCCCCCTGCGCCTTGTGATTGAACAGCAGCAGCCGGCACAGCCTGTGATCCAGGCTGCCTTTCTGGACGCACTGTTCACCTCCAGACTCCACTGCACCAGTTCCTGCACTGCTCAGACACTGCCAGCTGACCTCTGGCCACGTTGCCCAGCTAGCTGACCATATATGTGCACATCACAACGGGATATGGAGCAGTAGAACAGATGGCCAATCGGCATAGTTTAACATCCAAATGTGCTCAGGTGGTAGTGGAGTGATCCAAAGAATCCCTACAGTGCAGGAAGCCATTCAGCTCACTGAGTCTGCACCAACTCTTCAATAGAGCATCTTTTCCAGGACAACCTCCCTCACCTTAACCAGCAGATTTACCATGGCTAATCCTCCTAACCTACATATTTTTGGACACTAAGGAGCAATCTAGTATGACCAATCCACCTAACCAAAACATCTTTGTAATTGTGGGAGGAAATCAGAGCACCAAGCGGAAACCAACCCAGATATGGAGAGAATGTACAAACTCCACACAATCACCCAAGGCCAGAATTGAACCTGGGTTCCTGGCACTGTGAAGCTGCAGTGCTAACCACTGTGACAATGTTCCACCTAGCATACTCAGGTAGCACTACACCCCCTTTCACAGGCAGCTCAAACTGAGTTCCAGATGATACCATCCTCCTGGATTAGAAGGACTTAAGGTGCTTGGATCAGATGATTCCTGACATCAATGACACCCTGTGTTGGGCCTGGCCACCGCTCTGTGCGGACAGAGCACCAATCATTTGCACCTCCCTCTTCCTCTTTCATGTCCTACTCCTTCTTTTCTTCTGATGAGCTGTCGTGCCTCCAAGATCTTACCACCTTCAAGATCCATATCTCTCTGGAAACTAGATTATAGACAGTATAGTAGACCACCACACGAACATTGCAAGAGTATTTCATTCTAAGCACCAGAACTGCATCGTCAAAAATCCAATAGTCTGTTTGATATTGGCTTTCTGAGCAAGTGGCTTTGTTTGTAGTGCCTCTTTGACTCTGTTTTGGGGTTGGAATGAAGAACTACAGCAGTCAGGACTATCACAGGATTAAATAATCATGGTAGTTGCCAGGAAAGTGAGTGTACACTTGCAGGAAACTTGTGTTGTGGTCTTCAACCAATTTACGACAAGGGGAGTGAAATCCCTTCCTGTTGAAGAATCTCACTGCATGGTCATTTGATGCTTTGATGGCCAAAATAGATGTGATTGATGATGCCTTCTCCTGAGGAGTCCAGTGAGGCAGGTAAACCCCACCATGATTTGTACCTGTGAAGCTGTGTATTTCTGGAACCGAATGTGCTACCAGCACTTGCGAACAAGGTGTCGGTGACAAACGTGATGTGGTGGTGTGCAGCTGTTTGTAATAAGCCACCAAAGATCTACAGCTGATACCTGGAAGGTGACAAGGAAGTTCAAGGCTACAGTGACTTGGATAGCTACTGGCAAGTATGGTGAGCAGAGCTGCATAATAGTGTGACGTCCACTATTATGAAGGAACAAATCACTGTGACATCTGCCAAGATAAGCACAGTCTCCTGTGGCACTGGTTCTCCAACATACCCTGGAATCTCGTGTCTTTGGAAATTGATTCTCTGTTGAGGGTTTGGCAGCCTGTACCCGCTACATGCTCTTTGCTCTGCTTTTCTTGATGAAATATTGCTTGTCGTTGTCACTAGGTCCAAAATCTGAGAACTCTGCTCCCAATACCAGCTGTTGCCTTCCATAAGCTCAGCTTGACTGTCTATAATGTCTGTAAACCATAAGCCTCCTATACCCCTGCAATGGCAGGAGGGTGATAAACCCCTGCACTGCCCAAGTACACACAGAACTTTCCTTACAAACTCTGCACACTTGATTGCACTGTGCGCCAATGGTTGAGTACCCCCCTCAGCCATGCTCTAATATGGTGTTGGCTGCCAGCAGCTGTGTCTACAATTTTGTGGAGTTAATCTTGGTCTAAATCTCACATAAATGCAATTTATTTCTTAAATATGAAGCCTTCTCCTCTGTTGGTTAATTGTAATTCCCAGCTTACTTCTATGCATGTAATTTTCAGTCAATAGAACATCATCAATGATATTTAAAAGGAAATCACACTGAACTATCTTTTAAATAGAACTAATTGAGAAAGTGCACAATTAGTTAGAAGTTGTAACAAAGGGTCTGAGACCTACTAGGTACTCCAATAGGCCAATCTTTATTGTTTGCGAGTTTGTCATATCATGGGTTGATTAGCAGGCAGCTTTGCGACAATGCAATATTCCATGGGAAAGGGGAGAACATGATAATGCTCATCTCTCACATTGGCCGTTTTCAGGCTGTAAAGTTGACTAGCAAAATACATCTACACTTTGAAAACAAACCAGGAAAAAATTAGACTGAGCAAGGGATTTGAAAAACATTAAATTACATGCAATTAAATTATTGAGTGCAGCAAAACATCCCACTCCAAATGCTTCATATCAAGAAAATGGATGAACAATTTCAAACACTGAGTAGGAATGGGAAATCAATGGCAAATGAATAAAAGAAGTGTGAATAGGCAGATTTTGATGAGAAAATGGGGAGAAAGGTAGCAAACTTGAAAGCTTAGAAACAGAAGTTCAGAATGTAAAGCAATAAGGACTCAGAGCTCTGTAGGATTCAGCAAAAAAGTGGATGATAAAATGAACTCAGGGTTCAGACTCAAAAGTGAAGGGTGTGAACTGAAGGGACATGGAATGCACTGGGCTAGAAAAAGTGGCAAAGGAAGATTGGAATAAGATCATTAAAGAATTAGTAGAAAAGGACAAGGGTTTTAAATCAAGGCATGGGGAGAGGAAGCAGGTGGAAGGGTAGTGAAAACAGGACTGGTGTGTTAGGAGTGAGCACCAGGCAGGTTGCAGTTGGCAGAGATAGAACATAGAAAAACTACAGCACAAACAGGCCCTTCGGCCCACAAATTGCACCGATGATATCCCTACCTACTAGGCTTACCTATAACCCTCAATCCTATTAAGTCCCATGTACTCATCCAGAAGTCTCTTAAAAGACCCTATTGAATTTGCCTCCACCACCACTGACAGCAGCTGATTCCACTCACCCACTACCCTCTGAGTGAAAAACTTACTCCTGATATCTCTTCTGCATCTACTCCCCAGCACCTTAAACCTGTGTCTTCTCATAGCAACCATTTCAGCCCTGGGAAAAAGCCTCTGACAATCCACCCGATCTATACCTCTCAATATCTTATACACTTCTATCAGGTCACCTCTCGTCCTTCATCTCTCCAAGGAGAAAAGACCGAGCTCCCTCAACCTATCCTCATAAGGCATGCCACCTAATCCAGGCAACATCCTTGTAAATCTCCTCTGCATCCTTTCAATAGCTTCCACATCTCTCCTGTAATGAGGTGACCAGAACTGAGCACAGTACTCCAAGAGGGGTCTGATTAGGGTCTTATAAAGCTGCAGCATTATCTCCCAACTCCTAAACTCAATCCCTCAATTGATGAAGGCCGGTACACCATACGCCTTCTTAACCACATCCTCTACCTGCAAGGCCGATTTAAGAGTCCTATGGACCCGGACCCCAAGGTCCTTCTGATCCTCTAAACTGCGAAGAGTCTTACCCTTGATATTATACTCCTTCATCCCATTTGACCTGCCAAAATGGACCACTAAACACTTATCCAGGTTGAAGTCCTTCTGCCACTTCTCCGCCCAGCGTTCCACCCTATCCATGTCATGCTGCAACTTCTGACATCCCTCCAAACTATCCACAACACCACCAACCTTCGTGTCCTCAGCAAACTTACCAACCCATCGCTCCACTTCCTCATCCAGGTCGTTTATGAAAATTACAAACAGCAAGGGTCCCAGAACAGATCCCTGGGGCACTCCACTGGTGACTGACCTCCATCCAGAAAAAGACCCATCTACAACGACTCTGTCTTCTGCAGGCAAGCCAGTTCTGGATCCACAAGGCAACAGCTCCTTGGATCCCATGCCCTCTCACTTTCTCAAGAAGTCTTGCATGGGGGACCTTATCGAACACCTTGCTGAAGTCCATATAAACCACATCTACCGCTCTTCCTTTGTCAATGTGTTTAGTCACATTTTCAAAGAACTCAACCAGGCTCTTAAGGCACGATCTGCCTTTGACAAAGCCATGCTGACTACTACTGAGCATACTAAAATTCTCTAAATGTTCATAAATCCTGTCCCTCAGAATCTTCTCCATCAATTTGCCAACCACTGAGGTTAGACTCACCGGTCGGTAATTTCCTGGGCTATCCCTATTCCCTTTCTTGAACATAGGAACCACATCCGCAATCCTCCAATCCTCTGGAACCTCTCCCATCTCCATCGACGACGCAAAGATCATCGCCAGAGGTTCTGCAATCTCTTCCCTCACCTCCCACAGTAACCTTGGGTACATCCAATCCGGTCCCAGCAACTTATCTACCTTGATGCTATTCAAAATTTCCAACACATCTTCTTTCTTAATGTCCATATACTCAATCTTTTCAGTCCACCGCAAGCCTGCAGTACAACCACCCAGATCTTTTTCCACCATGAATACCAAGGTAAAATATTCATTAAGCACCTCTGCTATTTCTACTGGTTCTGTACAAACTTTCCCACCTTCACATTTTGTAGTTACTATTCCTTCATATCTCATCCTTTTACTCTTCACATATTTGTAGAATGCCTTAGGATTCTCCTTAATCTTACCTGCCAAGGCCTTCTCATGACCCCTTCTGGCTCTCCTAATTTCCTTCTTAAGTTCCTTCCTACAAGCCATATACTCCTCTAGATCCCTAACACCTCCTAGCTCTCTGAACCTTTCGTACGCTTTTCCTTTTGACTAGGTTCGTTACAACTTTCGTGCACCACGATTCCCGTGACGTACCAAAACCTCCCTGTCTCATCGGAACGTTGTCGTGCAGAACTCTAGACAAACACTCCTTGAAAATCTGCCACCTTACTTCGGTACTTTTTCCCGAGAATACCTCCTTCCAATTTACTCGTCTAATTTCCTGCCTGATGGCTTCATATTTCCCCTTACTCCAGGTAAACACTTTCCTAACTCGCCTGATGCTATCTCTTTCCAATGCTAGCGTAAACTAGATAGAGTTATGATCACTATCCCCAAGATGTTCTCCCACTGAGAGACCCGACACCTGTCCAGGTTCATTAGCTAGTACCAGATCGAATACAGCTTCTCCTCTTGTAGGCTTATCCACATACTGTGTCAGGAAACCCTCCTGAACACACCTAGCAAACTCCTCCCCATCCAAACCCCTTACCCTAGGGATATTCCAATCGATATTTGGGAAATTAAAGTCTCCCATCACAACTCTGTTATCACTACATCTCTCCAGGATCTGTTTCCCTATCTGCTCCTCAACACCCCTGTTACTACTGGGTGGCCTGTAGAAAACACCCAGCAAAGTTATCAACCCCTTCTTGTTCCGAACTTCCACCCACAGATTCTCTGTAGACAATCCCTCCATGGCCTCCACCTTCTCTACAGCTGTAACACTATCCCTAATCAACAGTGCCACTCCCCCCACCTCTTTTGCCTCCCTCCCTGTCCTTTCTGAAACATCTAAAACCCGGCACCTGAAGTATCCAGTCCTGTCCCTGAGACACCCAAGTCTCTGTAATGGCCACCACATCACATTTCCAAGCAGTGATCCACGGTCTAAGCTCATCCACTTTATTCAACACACTCCTGGCGTTAAAATAGACACATCTCAAACTTTCGGTCTGAGCGCTCCTCTTCTCCATCACCTGTCTATCCTCCCTCTTACACTGTCTACAATCCTTCTCTATTTGTGAGCTAACCTCCTCGCTCCCAGTCACCTCATCTCGATTCCCTCTGGATGAGTTAATATTTTAAGGTGGGGAAAAGGTGGTGAAAGGAAGCTGATATCATAAAATTAGAAATATGCATTATTGATGGTGGACTGAATGTGATACCGGAAGCTTAACTCAGTGTATGGCAGAATAATGAGAGTGTGCATTTCCCAACTTCAGGAAGGGAGTAGAGGGGATGTGGATTAAGGATGTCCAAGGTGTAGAATTTCAAGTGGGAACTGAATTGGCTACTTTAGGTTTTGCTTGTGTAGCTAGGGGAAGTTCCAATCTTGCTTTATCTTTACTTTAGTATATCATACAGTACAGCAATGGTCATGGCGTGGACAATGTCATACGGAAACTATGGTGAATGGCAACATGTATAAGAAGAATAAGAGAATTAAACCTTGGAGTTTGCTAGGTGTGACAATGGAGCATGGATGGTCCAGAAATTACAGGTGAAGTCCGGCAAAGATAGTAATAAGGTGGTATGGAATCTTGAAATGTCAGTTCTGCTGAGGTACACAAGATCGTAACCAAAATGGAAACTACTCGACCAAGTATTTTCGAAAATGAGAAAATCCACTCTGGCTTACATATGGTCACAATGTTTCAGAACTTTTTCATTTCATGGAATACAGCAAAAAGAAACTGATTAATTTACTTTTTGGAAAGCTGTACTTATGGAAACATTGGCCACAGTGTTTAAGACAAACAGAGCAGATTTTCAAGTATAATGTAAAACAGGATTTTACATACCTTTACATCAGATGTATCGCGCTGGCAGTTCCGCCATGCTCTGGACACTGCTGAAAATGTTCTGTCAGCATGATCAAATTTTCCTCCTTGTAGGTTTAGAAAGAAGGTAGTAAATGGTTCCTGCACAGGAAAAGATTTAGGAACATTGAGAAATAATTACCATCCTATATTTATAGACCAAAAATTATGGATGAGACAATATCTGACATTTACAGAGCTTTGACAGAAATGAAGTCAGATTATAGTGAATTGACGTATCTCCTTGAACACTTTGACATCAAGATAAACTTCTGAATTAACTTAATTGGGTTATTTTTAAATGGGTCTATTTATTGGATAAACAATATCTAGTTTTTAGCAATTCAAAGGACTTATTTACAGTGCAATCTGCTTAGTAAAGACCTAAAAAATTATTTTACAAAACTTTGCTTTTTCCTATTTTGTACCTTCCAGATATCACTAATTTCTCTCTAATGCTGAACAATTTATTGGCAGGATCTATATTTGTATAAGACATTCCTGGTTATGTTGGAAGAACAGGAAGCATCCATAAAGAAAGAAACAAAGTCTGATCTTTTGACAGAACAAGCACTGATAAGTGCTAGATAGTTCTCTCCAAATTATAGAATGCTCTGTTACTGCATCCACTGCAGCATTTACCAGACTGAGAACTAGCAAAACTTATCCAATGAATTAAGAAGTTATAGAATCTGTCAAGGGTGGAATGAGTCAGATTCAATTACATGTCCAACTGGTAAGTCTGATAAGGTGCCGCACAAAAGGTTGCTACAGAAGGTTAGGGGGCATGGAGTTGGGGGTAAGGTGTTAGCATGGATAGAAGATTGGCTGTCTAATAGGAGGCAGAGAGTAGGCATCAATGAGTGCTATTCAGATTGGCGGTTGGTGACTAGTGGAGTGCCCCAGGGATCGGTGCTGGGGCCTCAGCTATTTACCATTTATATAGATGATCTGGAGGAGGGGGCTGAGTGTAGGGTGTCGAAATTTGCTGATGACACAAAGATAAGTGGAAAAGCAAATTGTGCGGAGGGTGTGGAAAGTCTGCAGAGGGATCTAGATAGGCTAAGCGAGTGGGCGAGGACCTGGCAGATGGAGTACAATGTTAGCAAATGTGAGGTTATCCACTTTGGCAGGAATAATAGTAGGAGGGATTACTATTTAAAGGGCGAAAAGCTGCAGCATGCTACAGTGCAGAGGGACCTGGGGGTCCTTGTGCATGAGTCGCAAAAACCCAGCCTACAGGTGCAGCAGGTGATCAGGAAGGCAAATGGGATGCTGGCCTTCATAGCGAGTGGGATTGAATATAAAAGCAGGGAGGTCTTGCTGCAACTGTACAGGGCACTGGTGAGGCCGCAGCTGGAGTACTGTGTGCAGTTTTAGTCACTGCACTTGCGCAAGGATATTTTGGCCTTGGAGGGAGTGCAGAGGAGGTTCACTAGGCTGATACCGGAGTTGAGGGGGTTGAACTATGAAGAGAGGCTGAATAGACTGGGCTTGTACTCATTGGAGTTTCAAAGGATGAGGGGGGATCTCATAGAGACGTATAAGATGACGAAGGGGATGGATAGGGTAGAGGTAGAGAGATTCTTCCCGCTCAGAAAGGACAGCAGGACTAGAAGGCACAGCCTCAAGATAAGGGGGGGGGGGGGCAGTTTAGAACAGAGTTGAGGAGGAACTTCTTCACTCAAAGGGTGGTGAATCTCTGGAATTCTCTGCCCGTTGAAGTGGTGGCGGCTACCTCGCTAAATATATTTAAGACACGGGTAGATAGGTTTTTGGTAGGCAAGGGGATTAAGGGTTATGGAGAGAAGGCGGGAAAGTGGAACTGAGCCACTTCAGATCAGCCATGATCTTATTGAATGGCGGGGCAGGCTTGAGGGGCTAGGTGGCCTACTCCTGCTCCTATTTCTTATGTTCTTACGGTAGAATTAGTCTGGTCAATCATTGGCGCAATTTTTATCAAGTAAAACCAGTCTATTGAACATTTACAGTTGATGGAAAAAGTACGATTATAGAAGACAGTAATGGGACTAGAAACAAGATAAATGTAAGGAAAAATATGTATAGTTGTATAATTTAAAACTGGCAAATATCTGTCAACTTATTCACTAAATGCAAATTGTTGTGTGAGATAATTAAGAATTTCCATGCTGAAAACCATGCAACTCTAAAGAAATCATGAAGCAAGGAAGAAAAGGATCATTTAGTTCAGCATTTTCTCATTCTTCTCTCCTCATCTATTAATCCCTTCTTCCTAACTTCACACAGTTCCTATTTATCCATCAGTCTCATTCTATGCTTTACTCTCATTTCCCCTTCTTTGACTCCACTATTTTGTTCCACATTTTCCATTCCCTCTTTTTCTTATCCCTCTCATCCTTTCCTCGTGACCTCTCAATCCCACTTTCTATCAATGGCTAATACTCTTTATCATCCCTCATTCCCTGTTCCCCTTTTCAACCCCTCTCTTTTTTCCTCTACCCCACAACCACACACCTTCTCACCTTCCCCTATGTCTCATCCCTTTTTCCGACTCCATTCTGCCTTTTCTTCCGCTTCCTCTTTCTCGAATTACTGACACTGAATATCTTTTATTCCAGATGGTAGCTGGGGGAGGGGGAGAAAAATCAGCTAGCATTCCCACTGCCGATCATGGTTTTTATATGAACATTCAGTGAGGTCAGGATCAGGCTCAGCTGTAATGCCCTCCAAAACAATTATCTGAATTTAGTCTACATACTGCTAACACTTGGTGTTTAGGTTAATACATCAACGGACACAGGGATGAAGTGTAAAAGGATGGCCAATATGTATATGGGGGGAAAGAGAACTGTAGCTGCAGGAAATGTTCTGAAAATCTAATCATTATTCTATGTTATATTATTTGATTTACAACTGCTTAAATACAGTCAGTACTCGGGGGGAAAAAAGTGAAATAAGGAAGTGTGGGTAGATGCTTAAAGCAATCAAGAACTATATAGTCAATGTAAAATACAAAAGCTGCAAAGATTGGAAATCTGAAATAAAAATTGAAAATTAAGACCAGAAGAGTTTGAATGAAGAAATACATATCCAAAATGTCAACAATCTGTCTTTCCTCTCCATAGTTGCCATCTGATTTCAAGCATTTTCTACTATACATGTTAAACCAATCATACATTAAGAATGAAATTAAAGAGTTAGATTCTTAGTAGCATTACTGAACAATAATAGGCAAGTTTATTTGCAATCATCAATGCACACCTGCAACACAATGCGTAAAAATATACTGTAGTGCAACAATAACTGAATGCTACTGAAGAAAGCAGTTTTTCACATTTTTCTTTCTATATGAGGTTTTACATCATAAAGAGGTCTAATAACCGTAAATTATTTTGTAGGCATACTTTATGTGCCGTGTTTTCAAATTATCACTTAACTAAGCCCAAAATATACTAAAACAAAGCTGTGAAATTAAATTTTAAATTATCTTAAATATATTCTGATTTGGAAAAAAATTAAGTACCAGTACTAGGCATTAGCCTAAATATTCTAGTTTACATGCAGGATTTATGTCTGCTTTGTGCTGTTTTATCCAACCTTAATCAAGGGATGATTGTGTGTTTTTTTTCAATGAAAGAGCCACATTAAGCTGCTGACTGAATGAAGCAGTTTTTAATTTTACAGCCATTGTACTTACAATTCTCAATAACCATGCGAGTGTGAAGCTACTGGTCGAATAATGAGTCCCATAGTGGAAAGCAGGAACTTGATCATCTTCCCAGCTTTCATGGCGCTCCGAAAAAAAGGCTGCTCGTTTGGGGTTAAGGGCTCCAATGGGCTAAGGGAAAAATAAAAAAAAGAAATAAAAAATTCAAAAAGGTTATCTTGCCTACAAGCACCTTGCTGTTTAGGTTTTGATAATCTAACATGGCTAAACATCTTGAATTAACGATTATCCAATATTAAATTACTCCAGTTTTAAGCATCATTCTACTGAGAATCTTGTGCACAAAATTTAATTTGAAAATGTTTCTGCGTATAGAGCGATCTGCAGCTGTAAGAAATTTTTGCATGTAACAAGCACACGGGTCTGATCACTGAGGCACAAGTGAAGCATTTGAATCCTGGAAGTGGAGCGTAGAAGGGTCAGAAGTCTGATTCCTAGTTTCAAAAAAGTTAGTTATTGGAAAGGTGAGAAAACCTCAATGGTTTTGCCTTAAGGTGAATATAAAGATACACGGATATTAAGTAGAATAAAAAAGATTAAACTGTATCATTTAAACGATGAACATTGGGCAAAGGATGGTGAACAAATCAGCAAAATGGAGGCTTAGGGCTGATGTCAGGAGGGACTTCTTCACATGAAGAATAGCTGGAATTCCGTGTAGGGTAATGGAGAGAAAAACTTCGGAATCATCCAAAAGGCATTTTGATGCTCTGACATAAGGTGGGGGTGGAAGAAACAATGATGTACTTATCTATATCAATTTTATTCAAATTTCCAGCAGTACATTGTATTATTGTCACTCACATTATTACATGATACAACTATTGATCTGTCAGAAATTAGGTTTTATCCTAACTGAAGTTGTTAACTGTTAAACTTAACTGCCTTTCTTTTTTTTGCCTTAGAAATTCATGCAAGGTGATAATTAATGAGGTGTGAGGCACCCCTGTTCTTGGGCCTCATTTCCATTGAGCCAATGTGTTGTGGAGAGCAGTGGGAAGCTCACCATGATGAACAATCAAAAGATCAGGCAGCTGAAGTTGTCGCAGTGGCTCCGAGGATCATTAATTGCCTACAGACAGGATCACCCCTTCACATCCATTTGTGTCAGCACTGGGATAACAACAGTCCTCAGATTCCAAGTCCCAGAGTCCAGGACCAGGTTAGTGCAGGCATCTCATGGCAAAGAGGGGAAGCGAGGCTTTGAGGGGTAAAGGAGAGGTGTGGTTAGGGGTCTTAATGGAGAAGCCAGATGGAGGGAAAGGACACATCCCAAGGATTGGGGGCACCCACTGTGGAAAGGTGACCCAAACAGGAGCTCCCTCCCCACTCCCCCACAACCACCATCAACCCCTGAATGCCTCCTATCTGCCTCAAAATTGTTGCTAGGCAGTAAGCAGCCCTTAGTAGCCAACAAATAGCCACGTAAGGGCCTTCATTGCAGCAAGAGTCCTCACCCGTCCTCTGTAAAATTGCAGACAAGTTGGGAATTGGCAGGAGAGTAGTGGGAAATCTACTCGAGGAATTTTATATGTTTCCCCACTTGCAGACCTGCCAGGGAGGGATCATAAATTCTGCCCTGAGTGACTCTGCATTGTTGCCTTTTAGCTATAAACATACTTAAAGTAGCAAAATGTTATATACATACAACAGCACTTTGTATTTATATATCACCTTTAAGACAATAAGAAGTCCAAAATAATCCACAGGCGCATTGTAAAGCAAAATTTGACCAAGCTACATAATGAGGTATGAAAGAGATGTCCAAAGGTTTGGCCAAAGAGGTAAGTTTTAAGGAGTATTTAAAAGAGGAAAGAGAGGTTTAAAGGTGGACAGATTTAGGGAGAGAATTCAAGCTTATAATATTGGCTGCTGAAGCAATTGCAACCAAATGGTGGAGCAATTAAAATTATAGATGGTCAGGAAATCAGAATTAAAGGAGTGCAGCTAACTCAAATGGTTGCAGAATTGGAGGACATTTCAGAGATAGGTGGGATGAGGCCATGGTTGAATTTAAAAATAAAACTGAAAATTTCAGAGTTGAGGTGTCGATGCCCTGGGCTAGCAGAGGGGTAATCGGCAAATGGGACTTGGCGATAATTAGGACAAGGGCACAAACATAATGCATTTAGTGCCATAATACCCCTGAGTTTAATGAAAGTCAATTATATTTATAATGAAAGAAAGCATGGGAAACCTACTAAAATATAAACATTTTATGCTCAACAAATTTCTGTGTAAATATTTATTTTGCGGCAAAAGGCAGTCATTTTCAGTGCACGGAGAAGCTCTCTGTTATCAAGAGTCTAGGAGCCATACCTACAGAATCCTAATTTATTCTCCACAAAAGTCAGGGTTCTGATCTTCAATCCGAAGAGCAATTAATTTTTCTGAATGAAGTCAACTCATGTCCACTTACCATCAATGCCCAGTGAAGTCATGCACTCTTCATTACTTCTATAACACGAACAGTGTAGAATCATCAGGAACTGACTTTTCTTATGGACATTAAAATGCTGCAAAAGGCAGCTACTGGGGGTAGTGGATCTGTTCTGTGGATTCACAACTGCCACATTGCTTTGGAAGCACAAAAAGACACATTCCAGATGAAGGAGATGTCACTAGCCTTCTCCTGAGACAATCCAAAAGATATTTCCTGAGTTCAACGGGTCATTCTGAAACCAAGACGGTGATTACCTCAACCCAACCCATGCCCCGGCAGAGTGAATGTTGCAAGCAATAATCCAGGTTGTTGCCAATCAAGTTGAGCCCAACGCTATATTGGGAAAAATGGACAATGAGAAGCCACACAACAAGGTCTCCCTTTTTAATCTTTAAGTGGGGTCTGTAGAAAGACACAGTAGCAGCAAAAAAAGGCAGCAACAGCAATGCCTTAAAAAGTACAGACTCTATCATAAGGTTTCCAAGGCTGTCCCTTTGAGTCCACCAATACAGCAAACTGACTTCCTTGTGACGAGACTACAAGTAACCTTGTGTCTTGCAGAATTTCAACTTTTTGAAAGAATCTTGCAGCAACTCTAGTGTTTAACATCAGCCAATAAATTCACCTAGACTGCAGTTCAAGAGTGAAATTATCCTCTTCTTAAGGCCTGCTATGTGTGTTTTCGAAGACAAACCATTCAAATGAATTATTTTGTACAAGTGCACTATTTTGTTTAAATGCACT
Organism: Carcharhinus amblyrhynchos; assembly: GCF_965287045.1. Lineage (NCBI taxonomy): Eukaryota > Metazoa > Chordata > Chondrichthyes > Carcharhiniformes > Carcharhinidae > Carcharhinus > Carcharhinus amblyrhynchos. Next base: position 132,899,070 of record NC_137324.1, on the reverse strand, counting down.
TACAGGAGTGTGCGCGTCACAGGCTGAGTGAGTGACATAGCATTTGATTTCTGGGCTGAATATGTGAACAAATAATCCTCTTTATTTAAACCCTCAAAAGATGTGTTGCTGGTTATTCAAACCATGACACACACTCCAGAATAAAGAAACACACACATCTTCCTTTTAAAACAAATACTGAGTATGAAAGGGAATAGGGGTTTCAGTGGTTCTCTGTGACTCTGTCCATAACATACCAATCTAACTTATAAAACACTTGGGTTGACATGGCAGCACAGTGGTTAGCACTGCTGCCTCACAGTTCCAGGAGCCCATGTTTGATTCCTGGCTTGGGTCACCATCCGTGTGGAGTTTGCACATCCCCGTGTCTGCATAGGTTTCTTTCGGGTGCTCCACTTTCCTCCCACACTCCAAAGATGTGCGGGTCAGGGTGATTAATTATGCTAAATTGCCCCTTAGTGTCAAGGGGTTAGCAGGGCAAATAGCGGGGTTACGGGGATAGGGCCAGAAGGGATTGTGATTGGCGCTGACTCAATGGGCCAGATGGCCCCTTTTTGCTCTGTAGGGATTCCATTCTATGAATTAAACGTCTGCACAGCAAATAATATACTAGCTGAATTTTGCAGAGCCTTTGGGGACAGGTAGGGAGGCCTGATGACTCCCTGCCAAAATGCTGTTTTGTTAGAGGTGAGAAAGGTGGCAGGTGGCCCATCCAGAGCCCATGGGCATCTTGCCATCTTTACAGCTTCTATCAGGCTATGGGCCCTTCTATTTGAGTACTATTTGGCTCACAATATGGCCTCCAGTGGCACAGATATGGCATCAGTGCTGCCTGCCCTCAGCGACATGTCCAATACTCCATTTATATGATTTTGAAAGTGTCTCCTTTCTCCATCTCTACTTTATCTGTTTGGACAATAACTGCTGTAGCTTACGATTTATCTACATTTACAGATCCTCTGGATTTATGTTTTGTTTCTTGATTTCTTCCATTACTGTCTCCTCGGAATTGGCCATCATCCCTTTCTAATTTAATCTCTCTTGCCTTCCATTATTCACAGATCTTTATTTGATTGTCTCGTCTCCTTCTCCTGTTTTTTCACTTCCCTGTTATATCTCTTAATTTTTTCCAGTTTCAACAAAAGGTCAACAACCTGAAATGTTAGTTCTGTTTCTCTCTCCACAGATGCTGTCAGAACTACTGAGCATTTCCACCATTTTCTTCTGATCTGCAGCATGCACAACATATTGTCTTTGTATTGGTAATGGAATGGTTATGCACATATTAACAGGATCAGTGAATTTTAAATTAATTGCTTCAAGGTCTGTGCAAAGTCAGTCCATAGAAACGTTAATGCATTTGACTTAGTTCAATACAAATAGATTATTTACTTTGCAAAATATTATTTACTGTTTAAGTATTGATGGCAAAAACATTAATGAGAAAAGCATTTATTAAAAGTGCTACATGCAATGCAGATTATTATTTTCTTTGCATTATAATTGATTGTGATAAATCAGGAATTCTACCATCCTGCCTTTCACAGGAATTGGAGTGGGTGAGTGGAAAGATCTGTTGACCTCGCGTGAGACTTTATGATTTCAGGATAAGCAAGATGGTAAAATCCTGTCCTATGTTTCTGAAGCAAAACATAAAGATTATAAAATCACTTTGGTGACAACACTCTCTAAGTAAACAGGTTCTACAAAAATGCAATTTGATTAAAACATTTGTTCATATTTTGACAAACTCTTCTATTTTTATAATCAGTGAAAAACTTTCAACTTCTCTTTTAATAAATACCATTAGTTTTACAAAATGTCATTATAAGTTGTTTAAACATTTAACGTTTAGTTAAGGTTCATGACTAGACTTAAGGTTTTGCAAAATAATTCAAATTCTTGTTTGAAATTTATGCATTGTTCTCCAAAAACAGTGTACAAAGGCTGTGTGATACTGCCCACGCAACCCAGAATAGTCCAAGATTTCATCATTGGTGCTATATTAGTTGATCTGGTACTGTATTAGTCATGAAGATCTGCCTTCTCAACCTTACTCCATGCCTGAGATGTGGTGATCCCCAGGTTAAGTCATCACCAGTCAGCTTCCATCCCCTCCTCCCCCCACCATTCATCTCTTCCCCTCAAAGGGGAGAGCAGCCTATGGTCATCTGGGACTATGGCGACTTTATCCTTTAGCTGATCTGAACCAGGGAAATACTACTGGGTTTAATGCCAGGTAGGGGAAACATGTCAAGGTTTCCCCTCCTGATCACAATCTAGTGATACCATACTAGAAAGTGTCCATAATTTCTATGGTTCAGATAAACCACTGCACCTCATAATTCAATGCTGACCTGCATTCACTGTCTAAGCTCATGAATGAAGAACAACCATTTAGACGAGGTTAGGAGGACTACAAATTGAATTAGAAACTATATTGCACGCTATCCTTTGACCAGAGAAGACAGAGAAAAGGCTAATGGAGCATTTATTTATATCTGTTGAACAACAAAACAAAGACCAATCAATGGCACTGCACAGAAATAGAAAAATCAAAACAAGTGCAAACCAGCTTTCAAAATGTAGCTGATATTTGGCCCAAAGCAATAGGGCAATGGAAGCTTTAGGGACAGAAATTTTCACCTGTATTTTTCCCCAGTCAAATTTCTAGTTTTTAGGTAATGATTAAGAGTACTTATGATTTTATTTTAAAACCAGAAAATTATTAAACTTGTTAAAATTATGGTGACTCGTGGAGTGCCTCAGGGGTCGGTGCTGGGGCCTCAGCTATTTACCATTTATATAGATGATCTGGAGGAGGGAACCGAGTGTATGGTGTCGAAATTTGCTGATGACACCAAGATTGGTGGAACGGCAAATTGCGCGGAGGGTGTGGAGAGTCTGTAGAAGGATCTAGACAGGCTGGGCGAATGGGCCAGGAACTGGCAAATGGAATTTAATGTTGGCAAATGTGAGGTTGTCCATTTTGGTAGGAATAATGGTAGGAAGGACTATTACTTACATGGTGAAAAACTGCAGCAGGCGGCGGTGCAGAGGGACCTCGGGGTCCTTGTGCATGAGTCGCAAAAACCCAGCCTGCAGGTGCAGCAGGTGGTCAGGAAGGCTAATGGGATGCTGGCCTTCATAGCGAGGGGGATTGAATATAAAAGTAGGGAGGTCTTGCTGCAGCTGTATAGGGCACTGGTGAGGCCGCAGCTGGAGTACTGTGTGCAGTTTTGGTCGCCACACTTACGCATGGATATTTTGGCCTTGGAGGGAGTGCAGAGGAGATTTACTAGGCTGATACCGGAGTTGAGGGGGTTGAGCCATGAGGAGAGGCTGAATAAACTAGGCTTGTACTCGTTAGAGTTTAGAAGAATGAGGGGAGATCTAATTGAGACATATAAAATGATGAATGGGATGGATAGGATAGAGGTGGAGAGGCTCTTCCCACTCAGAAAGGACAGTAGGACTAGAGGGCACAGCCTCAAGATAAAGGGGGGAGCGGTTTAGATCGGAGTTGAGGAGGAACTTCTTCACTCAAAGAGTGGTGAATCTCTGGAATTCTCTGCCCGTTGAAGTGGTGGAGGCTGCCTCGCTAAATATTTTTAAGACGCGGGTTGATAGGTTTTTGGTAGGCAAGGGGATTAAGGGTTATGGGGAGAGGGCGGGAAAGTGGAACTGAGCCACGACAGATCAGCCATGATCTTATTGAATGGCGGGGCAGGCTCGAGGGGCTAGATGGCCTACTCCTGCTCCTATTTCTTATGTTCTTAAACTGCAAATTCTTCTCTGTCTCAATTTTGTAGGGGTCATGAGGGTCAATCCTATACACCTCTCCTGAGTGCACATGAAAACACATCTGCTGTGGTCTGTTGTAATTTCTCTTAACTCTCCCCCAGCAAACCATCAAAATCTAAGTTGTATAGGTGATAATTATATTTTCATTTGCAGACCTTTCATGGTCTCTAACAACCAGCCACGGGCTTCCATATTCCCTCTTTGAAGTTTCCCTGTCCATGACTTTTTCCTTTCCTAGACTTTGTCTCAGTTACATTCTTCTATTATGCCTTATATGGAATACATTATTGTAGTAAAATCATGAATGCATGCATAAAGAATGCTTTTATAGTTTTGCTGCTAATAAAATTAGCAGGCATCTCTCTCTTGTTCTTTAGTTTGCACCAACTATTGCATACCTGTAGACCACATTTTCTCTATTTTCTCTAGTTTCTAGTACCCTTTATTTTATTTGGTTGCTGCACTGATTCTTCGGCCAGCTGGCTAACACCAGAACTCCAGAAAGTAGGTAGAGAGATTCTCATTAATCAGAGCCTTCGGTGGGTTAACTGGCAGTTTGAAAAACACACTACTCAAATAGATTTCTTCTATTCATAGTATGGTCAAAATGAAATCAATAAATTTATCAAGGTTGAATATTAAATCACAATTTAAAAAATCCATAAAATTGTGCTCAACTTTAATGGAATCCCTGGCTTGTACGTCCAGAGACAGCTTGCCTTACCCTAAATGCTGCAGCATAACTGCCTACAGAGGTCTTTTCTATTCAGTGAACAACTTTCTTGGTTTACTGGCGAGACACACTTTCCTAGGTTACCAGGCACCTCAACATGGAGAAAGTTAAGAAATGCTACCTTCCAACAAAATGTAACAGCTATCTCAGTCCTAGAGTCAACTAACGTGAAAACATTGACAGTTTGTTCCAAGATTGGCAATTTGGTCCTGGAAATACTTAGTTTACACCTTAATCTAACACAACACAGCTGAAAGATTACTTCAATTGAAACCATTTCAGGTATGTTTTTATGAAAATACATAGATTTTATATAATCCGATTATATATCCTGGTAAGTGCATATCAATTCAATTGATTTGGAAGGTGCAACTGAATTTCAATTGGATCAATTTGAATTAGTCTATTCCTTAAGAACATTTGTCTAAAACTAATCTAGATTGATTTTAGTTCATTTTTAAAATGCAAGTGTGCACCAATCTATGGAGACAACATGCTTTATGGGAACTAAATAAACTACATTTTTTACTTCTGAAGAGGGATAATGTATTTTAAAAATTAAAGCATACAGTGCAGCATTCTCATTGCACCTTAGATTGTATTTATTTACAAGCAAATTAAAGAAACATATTTAGATACCAAGTGGGAGCATAGTCTGGAGCATTTTGAGCTCAGGGCTGACACTGATGCACTGTTGGCTTATTCAGTGAAGTAACACAGGGAATACACACATTGAATTATACATTACAAGTTTGCACTGATTTATTGCAGTAATAACATCCACCTCATTAAAAAAAATCCACTTTGCTTCAATGAGAGCAATACATATTGTTTACGGCAATAAATTAATTGCTGTGCATGAAGAACCTTGTGGAAGCCCTCTAACAATACATCTGTAATGACAGTACTATACATCACAGGTTTCACAGCAGGTTTATGACAAATGAAGACAGGGTACAGTATTCAGAGAATACATTTCTTAAAAATATGACCATTATCTCCTGACTACTGGTCAGACAGTGTCTTCACTCGTATATAGGTTACAGTTCCATGTCACAGTTGCATGATATATTTACAGAAGGCAGTGAGATATTGGCAGAGGTTTGCCCTTTATTCCTCCAAACACTATTAAATAAATGCGTCTATTATTGTTACACAAAGTCATTTCCACACAGGACAAATGTACAATTTTAAGCAAATTTGGGAATTTTCTTTATCAGAACTGAACAATTGCACAATCACAAGTGTAGTTTTTATCATATATTAAATATTCCTGTATTACAATTCAGTAAGGATATGAAGTGACCTTATAATTTCTGAAAACACAAATACAATAAAAAGTTTAAACCCTGATCAATTTAATATATGCTGCAGAATCAAACACATGATAACAGAAAGCATTCTATTGAGACAGTTACAACAGTGTCTTTAACACAGTGAAATGTCCCAAGGCACAAACAGGACTGTTATCAAACATTATCTGCCACCAAGCCACAGAGCAGACATTAGATCAAATACCAAAAGATAATGGAAGAGGTAGGTTTTAAGGAGAGTCCTAAAGGAAGAAAGAAAGCTAGAGAGGAGGAGGAATTCCAGAGTTCCGGGTCTAGGCAGATGAAGGAATAGCTGCTAATGGTGGAGCAATTAAAATCTGGGATGGGCAAACACTGAGCTGGAGGAGTTTATGAAAATAAACAGGGGTGAGGCCATGGAGGATTTTTAAATTTTAGAGCTTTATAATTTACAGTCTTAATTCTAATAATAATTTTAGAGTCTTATAATTTTAGAGTCTTATAAGACAGGAACCAATGTCAGTCAGTCAGCACAGGGGTGATGTTTGAACAGAAACTGGTATAAGTTAGGATAAGAACATCCGAGTTTTAGATGAGCTTGAGTTTATGAAGTTTGAACAATGAGAGGTAGGTCAGGAGAGTACTAGCAAAGTAAAGAGGTAAGAAAAACATGGATAAGCAGCAGATGAAGTGATGTGGAGGTGGAGTCGGTTGATGTTATGGAGGTGGAAGTAGGCAGTTTTTTTGATGGTGCTAATAAGTTCACCTTGGTGTCAAATACAACACCAATGCTTCAGTCACTGATCATCACCAGGGAGATGATGGAGTTCTTGGTAGAGAGCAAAGACAATCGATACGCTATTTTTCCAATTGTGTGTGTTTGTGTGTGTGTGCTTTTTTAAATTACAAAGTCCTCCTTCCTGAAAATTAAAATAACAATTACATTTTCTTTCCCTTTGCCCCCAAATGCCAGACATTTCCTGACTTCAATCAGCCTGTGCACATTTTCCAGCAAGAATCATTAAACAGTAGATGTGAGAGTTTTAAGGACACATTTGATCAGTCCCAAATCCAGAACCTGTGAACACATGCTCCTTTAAATAGCCATCTAGTTTGTGTGTATTATTTATAGCAGAGATCTGTTGGACCTAACAACCTGTTTTAGTGCTGTAAAATTCTATGTAATTCTACATAATTATCCCATTGGTTTTCACATGGTTTGCCTTCACATCCTTATTGGATGGTCTTTCCCCTCAGTCACCCCATCTGTGTAAAATATTTAAATCTAAGCTACCTGTGCAACTCACTTGATTCTAGAATTTGTGGCTACCTCAAATGTTTATTTAATTTATGAATTTAAGAATCTTGAACGATACCTCCTCCTGAACTAACTTTTCTCCAGGGCCTTTGTTCATGGTTTTCAGTTCCTCCTCATGGCTCAGATGTCTTAACCAGTTTTTATTGATCTATTTCTTCATGACTCTCAATGCCCAGATACCCTTCTAGTTGACAAAGCTCATTATCATCTCCTATGATTTGTGCTCTATCCCTCTGGCTATATTACCCAAAATTCAGCTGGCTTTCCTTATCATTGCTATATCCTGCACTGATAGTTTCAGTAAGTTATTCAGAAACACTCTCATATCCCTCCTCTGGTTCTGTAGCCTTGAGCCACTTAATTTATATCCCCATTAATTATTCTTCAACAGTCTTATCGCTTTGTATTTGCCAATGTTAAATGACATTTGTTACTGATCAGGCCACCTTCACAACTATTCAGATCCCTTTGTATTTGTTTTGCTTTTTGTTTATATTTTGAAGCCTCTTCTCATCTGTTTTTATCTGCAACCTGAGGCAAATTTCTTTCTGCCCAATAATTTTTATACATTGTAAGCAGCAATGGCCCCAGCACTGATGCTCATTGAACCCAGCTGGCGATCCATTGACATATCAGCGTAGTTCCATTCACAACCATTCTTTGCTTTCATCAACTTTCAAGTCACCTCAGAATCATGGCTGACTTTCCCCTTTATTTAGCTGAGAGATATTGAGGTTAATATCAGCAATCTCAATGTTTCAGTGTTAAAAACACAGACCCACTGTTAACAACAAAGACCAAAAATGGGACATTTCTGGTCTTTATGACTTAGCATCAGAACTGCAGTAAATTTATCAACTGTATCAACATTAGAGGAGTGCTTTTTAGAAATGAAACTGACAAACCTGTAAGGGAACCAGAAAAGAACATGAACAGCAAAAATGGACAGCCACAAAGACCATTTATTTAATGTTCACAGTATTTATTTATATTTGAAAAGCAAGCCAAATTGAAATTCAATTTCACGTATATTATTTTCTCAGAATCTGGATGGTACAAATTGGAAAGGAAAATGTGCTATATCATTTTATCTATATTGGGTCTTAAGAGGCCTCAAATCCACCACTTACAAAACAACAAGTAGCTCTTATTTCATCCTTCATTCAACAAAAAGCAAAAGTTAAATTGTTCAAGATTATTCTCAAAGGAAAACAAGGTTAATTTATTTAAAAACAAATGAAAGTACTTTTAGGTTCAGGGTAGCTTGTTTTTGATTTTTGTCATTAGTAAGATAATATATTAAACACAGTCAATCAAAAATGATGCAATCGTTAAACCGTTTACTGAAGGCGGTAACATCAAATATTCACATATAATTTTAATAAAAACTGGAAGAGTGATTAGAAACTGCATCATTACTTAAGTTTAACAATTCTACTCCTGAAACTAGAAGCACAAGTAAATACATTCACTGACATATCTTTTGAAACTGTGGAGATGGATGACCTGAATGAGATGGATTGAGGGAATTTTTATTTTAAGTTTGGATCTTCAACTAATTAAAATTAGCTTTGCACTTTAGTAAATGGGGAAGTGTTACATTGTTGTCTGGGACACTATACAGTAGATAGAGAAAGATGGCATTTAGAAACAAATGCTATTTAACAAGTTGCTTGAGATGACACTAATCTGGTATCCCCCAGTGCTTGTTCACATCTACAAAGCACAATCAGAAGTGTGATGGAACAGTATCCACTGGCTTGGATCAGTGCAGCTTCAACAATGCTAAATAGGCTCAACACAATCCAAGCCAATGCAGCCTATTTGATTAGCACCCCATCCACCATCTTAAACATTTATTCCCTGTACCACTGACATCCAGTGGCAGCAGTTCTATCATATACAAGATGCACTGCAGCAACTCACCAAGGCTCTCTTGACAGCTCCTTCACATTCACAATCTCTATCATCTGGAAAGACAAGGGCTGTGGAGGCTTCGGAACACCTGCAAGGTCCACCAAACACCCCCCCCCCCCCCCCACCCCCCCCCACCACATCCCCACCTCATCTCCCCCGGCCCCCATTTAAGCCAAATACTGTCCTGGCTTGAGAGAGTAGAAGCGGCTGAGGGACTTCACTGGTGCATTCTGGAAGAAGTCAGACCAACATGTACTAAGAAGTGGGAAGCGGAAGATCTGGTGTCAAGGAGCAGTAAACCCAAAACACTACATTGTTTCCCTCCCTCCCTCCTCCTTTGACCAAAAAAAAGGCCATTGTAAGAAGGTAAAAGTGAAGGTAAGAGCACTACAAATTTTCTTAAACAATTTAACTGGTGCTCGAAATGTCGGTCACCGTGTTTAAAAGCTGCACTTGTGAGATGTGGGAGATCCGTGATGCTTCCGGCATCATGGACAACTACGTCTGCAAGAAGTGCACCCAATTGTAGCTCCTTACAGACCGCATGGATAAACTGGAACAGCAGTTGGATGCACTTAGGAGCATGAAGGTGGTGGAAAGTATCATAGATAGGAGCTTTAGAGATGTGATCACACCCAAGGTGCGTGCAGAAAGATGGGTGACTGCTAGAAGAGGCAGGCAGCAAGCATAGGAATCCTCTGTGGTCATCCCCTTCTCTAACAAGTATACCATTTTGGATGCTGTTGGGGGAGATGGGCTATCAGGGGATAACAGCAGCAACAGCAGCCAAAGCAGTGGCACCAGGGCTGGTTCTGTTGTTAAGAGGAGAGGGACAAAGAGGACTAGAGCAATTGCTATAGAGGACTCTATTGTTAGGGTGCAGATAGGTGCTTCTGTGGATGTGAAAGAGACTCAGGATGGTATGTTGCCTCCCTGGTACCAGGGTCCAGGATGTCTCTGAGCAGGCAGAAAGCATTCTGAAAGGAGAGTGTGAACAGCCAGAGGTCATGGTACATATTGGTACTAATGACCTAGGTAGGAAGAGTGATGAGGTCCCAAGCAGCAGTTTAGGGAGTTAGGTAGAAAGTTAAAAAGCAGGACCTCTAGACTTGTCATCTCAGGATTACTCACTGTGCCACGTGCTAGTGAGGCTAGGAATAGGAAGATAGTGCAGCTCAGCATCAAACAGCTGTGTAGGAGGGAGGGTTTCAGATATCTGGGCCATTGGGGTCTCTTCCGGGGCAGATGGGACCTGTACAAGAAGGACAGGTTGCATCTAAACTGGAAGGGCATAAATATTCTGATGTGAAGATGCCGGCATTGGACTGGGGTAAACACAATAAGAAGTCTCACAACACCAGGTTAAAGTCCAACAGATTTATTTGGTAATAAACGTCACTTGCTTTTGGAGCACCACTCCTTCATCAAGCGAATGGGGAGTTTGTGATCAGAACTCCCCACTCACCTGATGAAGGAGCAGAGCTCCGAAAGCTAGTGGCATTTGTCACCAGATAAACCTGTTGGACTTTAACCTGGTTGTGTGAGACTTCTTACTATAAATATTCAGGCCAGGTGGTTTGCTAGTGTCACATGGGAGGATTTAAACGAGTTTGGCAGGGAGGTGGGAACCATAGCAAAGGTGAATTAGCTGAAGGGGAACCACATAGTAGGGCCAGTAAGACTCAGAAAAATAGCAGGCAGGGTGACGTTGCTAATCAAAGAAGGTCTGGTGGACTGAAGTGCATTTGTTTCAATGCAAGAAGTGTAACAGGTAAGGCAGGTGAAATTAGAGCTTGGATTAGAAACTATGATGTTGTTGCCATCACAGAGACTTGGTTAAGGGAAGGACAGGATTAGCAGCTTAACATTTCAGAATACAGATAGCGGGGGATGTAAAAGGGGTGGGGGGGATGTAAAAGGGGTGGGGGAGTTGCATGACTGGTTAAGGAGAATATCACAGGTGTACTGCAGGAGGACACCTTAGAGGGCTCAAACAGTAAGGCAATATGGGTAGAGCTCAGTAATAGAAAGCGTGTAGTGGCAGTGTTGGGGGTTTACTATAGGCCACCCAACTGCCAGCAGGAGATAGAGGTACAGATATATAGGTAGCTTTTAGCAAGGTGTAAAAGTAACAGGGTTGTCGTGGTGGGAGATTTTAACTTCCCCCATATTGGTTGGGTGGCATGGTAGCACAGTAGTTAGTACAGCTGCTTCACAGTGCCAGGGACCTGGGTTCAATTCCCACTTAGGTCACTGTTTCTTTGGAGTTTGCATGTTTTCCCATGTCTGCGTGGCTTTTCTCTGGATGCTCCGGTTTCCTCCCATAGTCTGAAAAACGTGCTGGTTAGGTGCATTGAACTGAACAGGAGCTGGACTGTGGCAACTAGGAGAATTTCACACTAACTTTATTGCAGTGTTAATGTAAGCCTTACTTGTGACTAATAAATAAACTTTACTTTTTGATTCGGACTTACTTAGTGATGGGGGCATAGATGGGGCAGAGTTTGTAAGTAGCATCCAAGGGTACTTCTTGAAACAGTATGCAGATAGCCCAACTAAGGAAGGGGTCATACTGAACCTGGTATTGGGGAATGAGCCCAGCCAGGTGGTCGATGTTTCAGTAGGAGAGCAGCTTGGGAACAGTGACCATAATTCAGTAAGCTTTAAGGGTACTGATGGATAAAGATAAGTGTAGTACTCAAGTGAAGGTGCTAAATTGGGGGACGGCTAATTACAACAATATTAGGCAGGAACTGAAGAATGTAGATTTGGGGCAGATGTTTGAGGGCTAATCAATATCTGGCATGTGGGAGGCATGTATAAGTTGATAGGGATTCAGGACTAGCACATTCGTGTAAGGATGAAGGATAACTATGGTACGTTTTGGGAACCTCGGATAATGAGAGAAATTGTGAGCCTACTCAAAAAGAAAAAGGAAGCATTTGTCACAACTAGGAGGCTGGGAACACACAAAGCAAGTGTGGAATACAAGGAAAGTAGAAAAAAACTTAAGCAAGGAGTAAGGAGGGCAAAAAGCATTGCCCAGCAGGGTTAAGGAAAATCCCAGGCTTTTTATACATACATGAAGAGCAAGAGGATAGCCAGGGAGAGGGTTAGCCTACTCAAGGACAAGGGAGGGAATCTATGCGTGGAGCCAGAGGAAATGGGTGAGGAATTAAATGAGTACTTTGCATCAGTATTCACCAAAGAGAAGGGCTTGGTGGATGAAGAGTCTGGGGAAGGGTGTGTAGATAGTTTGAGTCATGTTGAGATCAAAAAGGAGGTCTTGGGGATCTTGAGAAACATTAGTAGACAAGTCCCCAGGGCCTGATGGAATATATTCCAAAATACTGAGAGAGGCAAGGGAGGAAGTTTCTGGGGCCTTGAGAGAAATCTTTGTATCCTCACTGGCTACAGGGGAGCTCCCAGAGGATTGGAGAATAGCCAATGTTGTTCCTTTGTTTCAGAAGGGTAGCAAGAGTAATCCAGGTAATTACAGGACGGTGAGCCTTATGTCAGTGGTAGGGAAATTATTGGAGAGGATTGTTCGAGACAGGATTTACTCCCACTTGGAAATAAGTGGACGTATTAGCAAGAGACAACATGGCTTTGTGAAGAGGAGGTCATGTCTCACTAACTTGACCAAGCTTTTCAAGGAAGTGACGAAGATGATTGATGATGGTAGGGCAGTAGATGTTGTCTACATGGACTTCAAGATCCCTCACGGCAGACTGGTGCAGAAGGTGAAGTTGCATGGGATCAGAAGTGAGCTGCCAAGTTGGATATAGAACTGGCTTGGTCATTACTTATAGAACCATAGAACCCTACAGTGCAGGAAGAGGCCCTTCGGCCTTTTGAGTCTGCACCAAACACTATCCCACCCAGGCCCTACTCCCATATCCCCACATATTATACCCACTAATCCCGCTAAACTATGCATCCCTGGACACTAAGGGGCAATTTCTTAGCATGGCCAATCAACCTAACCCACACATCTTTGGGCTGTCAGAGGAAACCAGAGTACCCAGAGGAAACCAATACAGACACGAGGAGAATGTGCAAACTCCACACAGACAGTGACCTGAGCTGGGAATCGAACACAGGACCCTGGAGCTGTGAAGCAGCAGTGCTAATCACTGTGCTACCGTGCCGCCTCTTAATGAATGTTTCTCCCGGTTTCAAACCGGGGACCTTGTGCTCGTTAAACGAACGTGATAACCACTACACTACAGAAACAGCTTATGAGGAGAGATTGGAGAAACCTGGTTTGTTCTTACTGGAATTACAGAGGTTGAGGGGTGACCTGATAGAAGTCTACAAGATTATGAGGGGCATGGACAGAGTGGGTAGTCAGAAGCTTTTTCCCAGGGTCTAACAATCATTTACTAGGCGGCATAGGTTTAAGGTGCGAGAGGCAAGGTTTAAAGAAGATGTACGAGGCAGGTTTGGTTTTTTTTTTACACAGAGGGTGGCGGGTGCCTGGAATTCGCTGTCAGGGGTAGTACTGGAAGCAGATACGGTAGTGACTTTTAAGGGGCGTCTGGACAAATACATGAATAGGATGGGAATAGACGGATTTGGCCCCTGCAAGGGTAGAGGGTTTTAGTTCTGTCGGGCAGCATGGTCGATGCAGGCTTGGAGGGCCAAAGGGCTTGTTCTGTACTGTAATTGTTTTGTCCTTTTTCTTTGTTTTAATACTTCATGTAATAATTTCCTGGGTAATTCAAAGACCAGATTAAAACACAGGTCACTGTGGAGCAAACTGACCAGCAGGAATCTTTCACCTTTTTCCTTATTTTACTCTACGAGAAATCAGACCCCTGGTTCCCACATTTCAAGTCACAATCATATGGCCTCGGATAATGCCCTTCAAAATCAAACAAGAAGAACTGCTGTTCCCGCTTCAGTAATCAAATTCAGATAATATTAGTGGCAGCAATCTGAGTATTACAGGTCTTTGTACTGATAAATCCAATCAACCTTCTGGTACTTTCAATATCACTGAACAAGATGAGCCATTACCTGTGCTATGAGCCACCTTAACTCTCTTGGGCATGAGAGCTTAACTGCACACAGTAGTAGGACTATCAAAATGTAGAAAGAAGCTATGTGTATCATGTTTGAAGCAGGACAATGTAAAATGGTACACGAAAATTAAAAGAAAGCCTGCTGCATAGCATCTGGGACTAAGATATAGAAAATATAAATGTTCTCTTATACTCTAGGCATTAATGGAGGCTAAATGAGAGAAATCACATCAGATCTCTGAAATGATTCTCCAAGTCTGTAAGAACACCTAATTTGTGAAAAGTATCAAATATCGAATGTGATAATTTGTAAACTAGTATGGGCATACTTGCTTTTCTTCAAATCTGTTGCATGTACAGCAGGCAGCATGAGCATATAAACAGAGCCATGTGTAATTCTGAGGTCAATGTAAACAGCACGTGAAAACAGTTTCATACATAAACACTGATGCACTTTTAATTGTACTGATAATGAATTGGATTTGCAGTATTACAAATGAATTGTATATTTTTCTCTTTATTCCAATTTTGTATATTTCATCCTTTGGATCTTCAAGGGAAAACACAAAGAGATAAATAGTTATCTCAAACCCAATTTGTTGATTTAGGTAAATGGCCGATATGTATCTGCAAAGCTTACAAAGCTTTTCAATGTGCAAGGAAACATTCACTGGAAATCAATTATTACATTTTAAATTTGTTATTAGTTTCACTTAAAATATTCAAACAAGGCCTGTCACAGTGCTGGCAAGGAACTATTAAGTACCTACAAGATAAAACTCTAACAAGTTGTAACACTGGTGCTCTAGAATTTGATTCCTGGAAAAGATAACAACATGATGTCCATTGTTTTCCTTCAGTGCCAGCTTCATGCATCTGGGTTTTCTTTCCTTCTTCCACTTGCTTCTAATCTATTCTCAATTTTTCTGATAGTTATCCATATCCTTACCTGTCTTCCCCTTCATTAAATCTTCATGCCTCACTCCAACTTAATGCTATTTGATGTTCCTACCCTGATCACCTATGTACTGTCAAAGAGCATCAATATCATCAGTTGTGACAGTGAAATTATTAGGAATTGACAGACACACAAATGGGCAGCACGGTAGCATGGTGGTTGGGTGGCACGGTAGCACAGTGGTTAGCACTGCTACTTCACAGCTCCAGGGTCCTGGGTTTGATTCCCGGCTTGGGTCACTGTCTGTGTGGAGTTTGCACGTTGTTCTCGTGTCTGTATGGGTTTCCTCTGGGTGCTCCGGTTTCCTCCCACAGTCCAAAAATGTACAGGTTGATTGGCCATGCTAAAATTGCCCTTAGTGTCCTGAGATTAGTGGATAAGTATGTAGGGATATGGGGGTAGGGCCTGGGTGGGATTGTGGTCGGTGCAAACTCGATGGACCGAATGGCCTCTTTCTGCTCTATGGGGATTTTAAGTTCTATTTTGGAACAATAATAAACAGTAAATTGTTTTCAAACAATTAGGAAAGATTAAGATAAATTTTAACTTTCTGTGGAGCTCATTGCAACACTGAGAAGTTACAACATGCATACTTTAATTAATATAAAGCCAAAAGAGTGTGCGCACAGGTGAGACTAAGTTGTTCGTTATACCCACTATATCACATCATTGTAGCATGATGTGAACGTAAATGATTACATGTACAGCTATTCCTTGTTTGGCATTCTGAATACATTAAGAAATGGTGTGCTAAGCAAAAATCACTTTTCCATAAGAAAACACGTAATAAGGTTGTGTCACGTTGCTGCAATTTCATTAATAATCTGTGGACCGTCTTGAGCCTAACTAGCCTAAAACTCTTTCTTACTTCCTGCTTGTGCTACCTACCTTCTGTTCAATGCCTTCCCCGATTCTTCCACTCACCACCTCCCTTTCCTGACCCTTCTGCTTGCTGCTTCCTTCTCCTGACCCTTCCCCTTGCCACTCTCTATTCGATCCCCCTGCTCACCACTTCCCAGTTTGTTTTCATAAAGACTGAGCATTCAAAGTAACCGCACGAAACAAAATTGCAGACATAGCTATTTAGCAGCATTCCTAATTTACAAACCACACTAAAACCAAAGTACACTATTAGGTTGTGCTTTAAGTAGGTAAAACCTGTACATTTTAAAAGCCTGATATAACTCAGGAACACTTGGTGCATTCAAAATAAAACAGATGAATTAGTTGCGCAGGTAGATGCAAAGGGGTATAATATAGTTGGGACTATGGAAACATGGCTCTAAGGACAGGCACTAAACAGTGTTTAGGAAGGACAGAAAGAAATTAAAAGGTGGTGGAGTTGTATTGTTGCTTAAAGGAGATATTGATACAATATTGAGAAAAGATCTTAGCACAGATGATGTGGATTCTGTATGGGTCAAGTTATGAAACATCAAGGGGCAAAAAACATGCATGGAGGTGGCATACAGATGATTAAGCTTTAATGATAATATTGGGAATAGCATGAGACAGGGAATCAGAGATGCATGTGTTAAAGGAACATCTGTGATTACAGATGCCTTTAATCTGCATATAGATTGAGTGAGTCAAATTAGTTACAGTAGAATAGAGGAGGAATTTCTGGAATACATACTGGATGGTTTTCTGGACCAATACGTTGAAGAACCAACAAGGGAAGAGGCTATCTTGGACTGGGTATTGTGCAACGAGAAAGGATTAATTGGCATCTAGTTGTAAATCCCTTGGGAATGAGTGACCACACAAGAATTCTTTATCAAGGCGGATGGTGACCAGGGTCTTGAATCCCAATAAAGGTAACTATGATGGTATGAGGCATGAGTTAGATTTGGTGAACTGGGAAACACTACTGAAAGGAAGGACAGTGGAGAGACAATGGCAAAAAAAATCAAGGAATGAACAGGTGAACTCCAAAGTTGTTTATTCCTATTTGGCGTAAGAGTGGAAAGGGAACTGTGACCAAACCATGGTTTATAAGGAAAATTAGAGACAGTTTTAGATTCAATGAAGATGTATAGAAATTGGCAAGAAAATGCAGTAAACCCAAGGCTTGGGAGCAGTTTAAAATTCAGTGAACCAAGGGATTGATTAAGAAAGGGAAGAACAGAATATGAAAGTATCAGAGAACATAAAAACTGATGGTAAAAGTTTCTATTGGTATGTCAAGAGAAAAAGATTGACAAAAATGAATGCAGTCTACTTACAGTCAGAAATAGGGGAATTTATGACAGAGAAACAAAAAAATGGCTCAGGAATTAAATCTGTACTTTGCTTCCATCTTCACAATATGAATAATGCATCAGAAGTTCTGAGAACCAAAAGTTCTACTGAAGAGCTGAAGGAAATGAGTATTAGCAGAGGAATGCTTTTTGGAAAATTGACAGGGTTGGAGGTGGCTAAATCTTCAGCCCCAGATAATCTTCATCCCAGAGTACTTAAGAAAGTGGCCCTAGAAATAGTAGATCCACTGATGGTCATTTTCCAAAATTCTTTGGACTCTGGATTGGTTCTTACAGATTGGAGGGTAGTTAACGTAAGTCTGCTGTTCAGAAAAGGAGGTAGAGAGAAAACAGGGCACTATAAACCAGTCAGCCTAATGTCAGTACTGGGGAAGTTACTAAAGTCCATTATCAAGGATGTCATAGCTCAGCATTTGGAAAGCAGTGGTACAATTAGACAAAGTTAGCATGGAATAATAAAAGGGAAACCATGCTTGACAAATCTATTGAAATTCTTTTAGGATGCAACTATTAGAGTTGAGCAGAGAGAAATGGTGGATGTTGTTTACTTAGACTTTCAGAAGCCTTTCAACAAAGTCTCACTTCATAGACTATTATGTAAAGTTAAAGTGCATGAGATTGCAGGTAGTGCTCGAGACAGATAGAAAGCTGGTTAGCAGACAGGAAGCAAACAGCTGGCATAAATGGGTCTTTTTCCGATTGGCAAGCAGAGTGGCAGGGACCACAGGGATTCCAACTGTTCATATTATATATTCATGATTTGGACAAGAGAACTAAATGTATTATCTCCAAATTAAGAAGTCTCAGAACACCAGGTTAAAGTCCCACAGGTTTATTTGGCAGTAGGAGCTTGCGGAGTACTGCCTCTTCATCAGGTAAATGAAGAGTTGGGTTCACAAACAGGGCATATATAGACAGAAACGCAATTGCAAGATAATGGTTGGAATGCAAGTCTTAACAGATAATCAAGTCTTTACAGGTGCAGACAATGTGAATGGAGAGAGAGTTAAGCATAGCTTAAAGGGGTGTGAATTGTCTCAAGCCAGGACAGTTAGTGAGTTCTTGTAAACCAGACAAGTTATAGGAGTTAGACAGTAACATGAAACCAAGATCCCGGTTGAGGCTGTCCTCATGCATGTGGAACTTGGCTATCAGTTTCTGCTTAGCGATTCTGCATTGTCGTGTGTCTTGAAGGCCGCCTTGGAGAATGCTTACCCAAAGATCAGAGGCTGAATGCCCCTGACTGCTGAAGTGTTCCCCGACAGAAGGGGAACACTCCTGCCTGGTGATTGTCGAGCAGTGTCCATTCATCTGTTATCGTAGCAGCTGCATGATCTTGCCAACGTACCATGCCTTGGGACATCCTTTCCTGCAGCGGATTAGGTAGACAACGTTGGCCGAGTCGCAAGAGTATGTGACATGTGCCTGGTGAATGGCGTTCTCACGTGAGATGCTGGCATCTCTGTCGATGATCTGGCACGTCTTGCGGACGTTGCTTTGATAGGGTTGTGTAGTGCCATGGTCACTGTTCTCCTGGTAGTTTGCTGCGTATTATGGTCTGGTAGAAGCTGCGCAGTCGTTTGAAGGCAAGTAGTGGGGGTGTGGGGATGGTCTTGGGAAGATGTTCATTTTCATCGATTGTTATACATGGATGACATTTTCTT
Source organism: Carcharhinus amblyrhynchos (assembly GCF_965287045.1). NCBI lineage: Eukaryota > Metazoa > Chordata > Chondrichthyes > Carcharhiniformes > Carcharhinidae > Carcharhinus > Carcharhinus amblyrhynchos. The sequence goes on along the minus strand of NC_137324.1, from coordinate 132,880,096 downwards.
CCTTTGGATTCACGGTGAACAATCACTGAAACAACTATATGATGACATCAACAAGTTCCATCCCACCATCAAACTCACCATGGACTACTGTCCAGAATCGGTTGCATTCTTGGACACACGCATCTCCATCAAGGCAATCTCAGCACTTCACTGTACCGCAAGCCCACGGATAACCTCATGATGCTCCACTTCTCCAGCTTCCACCCTAAACATGTTAAAGAAACAATCACCTACAGACAATCCCTCGGTATACACAGGATCTGCTCAGATGAGGAGGATTGCAACAGAACACCTAGACGCTGAAAGACGCCCTTGTAAGAACAGGACATGGCTCTCGACTCATCAATCGACAGTTCCGATGTGCCACAGCAAAAGACTGCACTGACCTCCTCAGAAGATAAACATGGGAGAAGGCAGACCCTTCATTGTCCGCTACTTCCCTGGAACGGAGAAGCTATGACATCATCTCTGGAGCCTTCAACATGTCATTGATGAAGATGAATACCTGGTAAAGACCATCCCCACACCCCCATTACTTGCCTTCAAATATCCAACACAAATGCCATATCTCAAGTGAGAACACCATCTACCAGGTACTCGGCACATACTCTTGTGACTTGGCCAACATCGTCTACCTGATCCGCTGCAGGAAAGTATGTCTCAAGGCATGGTATCTTGGTGAAACCATGCAGATGCTACAACAACGGATGAATGGACATCACTCATCAATCACCAAGCAGGAGTGTTCCCTTTCTGTTGGGGAACACTTCAGGAGCCAAGGGCATTCAGCCTCTGATCTTCAGGTCAACGTTCTCTAAGGCGGTGTTCAAGACTGCCTTTCCCGCTGCCTCAGCCAGTATAATTAAGGGCCACATGCACCCCGGACATTCTCTCGTCCACCTTCTTCTGTCGGGAAAAAGATACAAAAGTCTGAAGTCACGTACCAACCAACTCAAAAACAGCTTCTTCCCTGCTGCTGTCAGATTTTTGATGGACTTGTCTTGCATTAAGTTGATCTTTCGCTACACCCTAGCTATAATTGTAATGCTACAATCTGCGCTCTCTCATTTCCTTCTCTATGAGCGGTATGCTTTGCATAGCGCGCAAGAAACAATACTTTTCACTATGTTAATACATATGACAATAATAAATCAAATCAAAAATCAACAAGACACACAACGCAGAATTGCCAAGCAGAAACTGAATATTGAGTTTGTGTCTGTATATGCCCCGTTTGTGAACCCAACTCTTCACTCACCTGATGAAGGGGCAGTGCTCTGAAAGCTCATGCTACCAAAGAAACCTGTTGGACTTTAACCTGGTGTTGTGAGACTTCTTATTGTGCCTACCCTAATCCAACGCCAGCATCGCCACATCATATCACCAAATTCATAGATGATACAAAGTTGGGTGGGAGTGTGACTTGTGAGGAGGATGCAGAGATGCTTCAGCGTGATTTGGACAGGCTGAGTGAGTGGGCATACACAGTAAGAAGTTTCACAACACCAGGTTAAAGTCCAACAGGTTTATTTGGTGGCAAAAGCCACTAGCTTTCAGAGCGCTGCTCCTTCGTCAGGTAAGTGGGAGTTTTGTTCACAAAAAGAGCATATACAGACATAAACTCGATTTACAAAATAATGATTGGAATGTGAGTCTTTATAAGTAATTAAGTCTTAAAGGTACAGACAATGTGATTGGAGAGATGTGTATTGTCTCCAGACAGGACAGTTACTGAGATTTTGCAAGCCCAGGCAAGTCGTGGAGTTACAAATAGTGCGACATGAACCTAAGATCCCAGTTGAGGTTGTGCTCATGTGTGCGGAACTTGGCTATCAGTTTCTGCTCAACGACTCTGCACTGTCGTGTGTCATGAAGGCCGCCTTGGAGAACGCTTACCCAAAGACCAGAGGCCGAATGCCCATGACCGCTGAAGTGTTCCCAACAGGACGAGAAACTCTTGTCTGGTAAGTGGGCATATGCATGGCAGATTAGCAGATGCAGTATAATGTGGATGAATGTGAGGTTATCCACTTCAGCAGCAAAAATAGGAAGGCAGATTATTATTTGAATCAGTGTAAACTGAGAGAAGTGCATACTCAGCGAGACCTTGGTGTCCTTGTGCATCAGTCACTGAAAGTAAATGCGCAGGTACAACAGGCAGTAAAGGAAGCAAATGATATGTTGACCTTCATAGCAGGAGGATTTGAGTATAGGCATATGGATGTTTTACTGCAATTATATAGGGCTTTTATGAGTCCACACCTGAAATATTATATGCAGCTTGCCATTTGTTATGATCATGGCTTATGTGAGGAAGGATGTTCTTGCTATAGTGGAGTGCAGCGAAGGTTTACCAGGCTGGTTCCTGGGATGGCAGGACTGTCATATGAGGAGAGGCTAAATTGATTAGGATTATACTCAATGGAGTTCAGAAGAGTGAGAGGGGATCTCACAGAAACTTATAAAATTCTAACAGGGTTAGACTGGATATATTCGGAAAGAATGTTCCCAATAGTGGGGTGCCCAGAGCTAGGGTTTATAGATTGAGGATAAGGGGTGAACCTTTTGGGACTGAGATGAGGAGAAATTTCTTCACTCAGAGGTGAATTTTTGGGATTCACTACCACACCATATAGTTGAGGCCCAAATGTTGTGAGATTTCAAGAAGAAATTAGATATAGTTCTTTGGGTGTCAGAAGATATGGGGAGAAGGTGGGATAAGAGTATTGAATTTGATGATCAGCCATGATCATAATGAATGGCAGAGTAGGCTCAAAGGGCATACTCCTTCTTCTATTTTCTATGTACATTTCTATGTAAATCAGAAATGCAGGTATTGTGTGCAATACAGTAATAATTGGCAATTTATACATAGACTGGGTTTACCAAATTAACATTAATGCTCAGGAAAGGGAATTCCTGGGTTATGTATGAAGTAATTTTCTAGAACAGAACGTTAAGGAGCCAACTACAGTTCATACTATTTTAGATTTGGTGCTGTGAAATGAGGAAGGGCTAACTAATAACCTTGCTGTAAAGGTGTCTTTAGGTAATAGTGATCATAATATGACAGAACTTTGCGTTTCATTTGAATGCGATATAATCCATTCTAGAACTAGGGTTTTAACTCTGAAGAATGCAAGTTATGAAGGTATGAGGGTCCGGTTGGCTATAGTGGATTAGGAAAATGCACTAAAAAATTTGGAGGAATTATAGGCCAAGATATTTCCCCTGGCTAGTGAGTCTAAAACCAGGGGATATAATCTCAGATTAAGAGGCAGGCCATTTCAGACTGAGATGAGGAGGAATTTCTTCACTTAAAGCATAGTGAATCTTTGGAATTCTCTACTCTATAGGGCTGTGGAAGCTCAATCATTGAATATTTTCAGGACAGAAATCAATAGAGTTCTGGAGAATAACGACATCAAGAAATTTGGAGATATTGTGGGAATGCACACTGATTTAAAGCCATGATTTAGTTGGATGGCAGAGCAGGCTCAACGGGCTGAATGACCTACTCCACATTCTGTGCTCCATCAATATTTCACAGACTTTGAAATCTGTCAGATTTTTAGTGAAACACTGCATTTTAAAATTATTTTCACAGCTTTGTACAAACATCCCATGTCCCTCTACAGAAACCTTTGAACAGTCTATAGCCTGCTTCAAACCCAATGAACTTCCCTTTCAAATCATGAAATGTGGCATGGTACTCTATACTGCAATCAGCCAATGAGTTTCTCTCAGCTGTTCTTTCTATTCCCAGCCTTAAAAGACAAACTACAGCTCTGATTGAAATCAACCCACCTATCTCATTAAAAAAGTTATATTTTACTGATGCATGCAAATTGATTTAAAAATCAGCACAGAAAAGAATAAGCTTAAACAACCTTGCTAGGAGTTTCAATCTTGATCAACATTGAAACACCTGACAGCCTTTCACCTTTGCTATCATCTGTGAGATTAGCCCTTTATGTAATGAATGCTCATTATAACTTCAAAACATGCTTTTATCTTTAATCACTCTGAAAAAAATTCTGGTTTGACGGGTGAGTAGCTGAGCTAGGCTATAAATTCAATAATCATTATTATCCACTGTTTGAATTTTCTAGCCTTAGTTGCATGGCCTTTGCAGCTCTCAATCTAGCTACAATGTGTGACACTGCCCAAAATACTTATAATAGAAACCTGGCGCTGCTACGTTGTCATGATGTGGAGATGCTGGCGTTGGACTGGGGTAAAACAAAGAAATCCCACAGCACCAGTTTAAAGTCCAAACAGGTTTCTTTGTAGCAAAAGCCCTAAGCTTTCGGGACAGCCTGTCCCTTCATCAGGTGGCTGGGAGTTCCCCACCTGACGAAGGGACAGGCTGTCCCGAAAGCATGGGGCTTTTGCTACAAATAAACCTGTTTGGACTTTAAACTGGTGCTGTGGGATTTCTTACTACTAGGTTGCCCAGTTTTAAACATTCCTAGTCCTAAAGAAGCATCGGTGGTTAAAACAATTCTTGGGCCTAAATTCACATGCAGGTGAATAAAGTAGAGGGAAAAACACTGAAGAAAAAAATCACATTGGTTGAGTTCTCTGGTCTTGTCCATAGCGGACCCGTTGTGGGGGAGAATGGAAAATTTGGTGTTCCAGCCAAAACTCTATTCACTCTCAGCAGTATTGGAAATTCCCATCTGGATGGAAGATCTTGATGTGGAGATGCCGGCGTTGGACTGGGATAAACACAGTAAGAAGTCTCACAACACCAGGTTAAATTCCAACAGGTTTATTTGGCAGCAAAAGCCACTGCTTTCTTGCATCTTTGTAGAAACTTGATGTCTGTGTTAATACGCGCAATCTTCTTGGAGATCCTCTCTACTTGGAGCCAGCAGTTTGTGGTGTCGCTTCTGCTACCAAATAAACCTGTTGGACTTTAACCTAATGTTGTAAGACTTCTTACTGGGGAAGATTTTGGTCATTGTGTGCTTCTAAAGATTTTAGTTCATGATCAATATTTATAATAAAAAATGGTAAATAGTATCTGACAGTTCAGATTTTATAAAATACAAGAAAGGTAAAGAAATGTTCTCAATGCAGATTCAGTCAGATTCCTTTTTTAATCAAATTTATTCATGAGATATGAGCTGTTTAAATAATTAAGTTAATTAGTTAAACTGTACAAAGGAAAAAGTGCAAGAATCTTACTGGGGGAAAGAAGGGCAAGGGCAATTTTAATAATATAATGCAGTTGTAAATTTGTTTGTAGAAATAACTAGCCTTACCTTTTCTGCCTCAACCTCAACATTCCTGAGCCAAACTCCAAGGATCTCTGGGGATTTGCCTTTCTTTGGTTGAAGTCTGGCATATTCTGTTGCTGCTTTCCGGTGTTTTATTTTATGTCTTACTCCTGACGCTAGCAAGGCTGGTGAAGAGCAACCATAAGGCTGGTTGCTTTTCCTAAGCAAAAGAAATTGTACTACTTCCTCTTCTTTTACTATTGGATGCAGAGAAAAAAAGTATTCAGTGCTCCTCAAATATATTTCAAAAGGAAAAACTAAGCTTGGGTTCTAAAAATATATTTTAAATTACAGAAGCAGAATTGTACTCCAATATACGTAAAATTTCTAAGCGCAGATATCTTTATTGTGGACAAAGGAGGCTTCTGCAGATACTTCACAACAATTTAGGAATCATTCCGATACTTTACAACAATTTAGGAATCATTCCGATACATCACAAATATCATTAAGCTGCTTTTGGTGGATTGTGGATAAGAATTAAAATAAGATGTGTTTTATTTATTTGTAAATTTTTAATTTTGTTCTGGGGAAATGGTTAAGAGTCAAGGTCAATCAATTATCAATGGGGTTAATGTTTAGAGTCATTCTCATACTGTAATGGTAATGCTGAGCATATGAGCGGTGGAACTGTGTTGAATGTGACCAGGATTTGCATTTGCACTTTCGATTCACGATTCATGTGATACACGTAGTCCTGGGGCAGGGATTTGGGGATAAAATTGTTTTGACACTGGCGTTACATAATGGCACCAAAGACCTGAACCACAGCATTAATAACTTTGCACAACATAAAACATTGCGGTGTCTTTCAGGTTGTAACACAAATAAGCGGGTCATAAGGTACACCAGCTCTGGCACTTCTCTGGTAGAGTGCAAGACAGTCACGCATTTGTTTTTGTCACCTTATAACACATGCTAGTCAGACAGGTTTTATTTAGAAGCTATTTTATAGATTTACACTGAATATTTTAGAATCTGTTCTACACTCAGCATATTTGTAAAATTGGCATTTAGATGGAACCAGTTCAAGAGATTAGAACAGTTAAATTCAATATGGCATTAATCACAATCTGATTCATTTGTAAAAATGTCCAGATAAAGACAAATATCTGATCTCAAAATTGACCATATATCCAAGGCAGACAGATGTGATTCTAGACCACCATACAAATTTTAAATAATTAGTGACTAATAAACTTTCAAAACAAGACTTCGTTGGTATGAAAATGTTTTATGTGCTGCTTATTGCATCATTTATCTGTCACATGTTTCTATGTTCCTTTTCCTTTTTTTTCCTTTTTCACCTGCCAAGGTGTTTCTGTTTCCCATCTCTTGATGCAATCCTATTTAAGCCCCACTATTACAACAGTAACAGAATTGTTAAAAAGTGTAAAGTAGGATGTTATTGACCTCTATTTAGCACTGCGCCTCCGATTAACTTGGTGCAAGTGTGAAAAGGAGCATCAGTATTCAGAATGGAAATGCACAACATACACCACTGTGCTAAACACATCATCTGAAGGAAAAGTACTACATGTCAAACACGCTGTAGTGGAAACAAATCTCATTCCATCAATCGTACACTGCAGGAATATATCAACTTACCTCTCCTTCCCTTAGACCATATTTAGATTCATTATGGTGATGTAATTACAATCTGCTCTAATAGAAAATAAACTCTAACCTAGGCACTAAATTCTATGCAGCAAATAATTGCATGTTTATCAAAATACGAAAGTCAACCTTATATGGAGTCATAGAGTTACATATTCATGCCCAGTCAGTGGCTTACTCTGAAATAAATTCCATGAATTTAATACTTGCAATTCCCTTAGGAAGTAAGATCGTGACCAACATCTGTGGAATGATAGCTCAGAAGGCATAATGGGGAGTACTAAAGTGCCCTTTGTGCTTGTAGTAAGCTCCATTACAACTAGATATCAATAAATAAGTAGATTAGGAGTCAGTATTGAATGAAGTTACTTTCCACATAACATGCATAAGATGCCTTTTAACCAGGAGTCAGGGGAACAGTCCTTATGACACACTTCCACTTTCTGTACAATATTTGAATGTCACATCCTGGCAATCATTTATGATTGCCATGGCCAATAACTGAGCACAAGGAATTCCTTACTGGTATGTGTGGGATAGAATTTAAGATATGAAATGGTTTTTTTTTTAAACGTAGCTTCTACAGCTGATACTTTATACCAGCACTTGTGAGAATGGCTATGCTACACACATCCATCAATTAATTTAATAGGAAGCCAAGGAGATTGTGTATTCCCTGCAAAACGTATCTCCTTTTCAATATATTTTCAAATAAAGTCTTGAAACTCCATTTTCACCTCACTGTTCAGCTATTGCCTGTGCAAGTTAAGAAAAGTATAAAGTTCACCATAGTGCTTATTACTCAAATTTATTGGTATAATTCTGGTAAGGATTTACATATCCTGGAGCCACCAAACTGCATATTTTACTCCAAAATAAAACATATGTAATGCTAAACTAATCACTGAAATTTTAAATTGAATATCAAACACCTTGGGATATGTTACAAAGGTGCTATATAAATGCAAGTTGCTCTCGTTCAGAAGGATCTGCTGCAAATTGCAGAAATAACAGTAGATTCAAGATTTGAGGTTTTCATGGAAATTTTGCTTCGTCTGAAGTATGGCCTTTGAGACTTTACAGTCAGTGCCATGGAGAGGTGGGTGATTTCCTGGTGCAGTCTCAAATTTGACACGAATGATTCTGATCAATGTGATATCTTTGGAAGATTGTAGATTCACTCCCCTTCATTCAAACACCATATTGAAAAGCACGAGTAAAATCACTGACCTGAAACTCTAAGCTGGAAGCTGTGCTTAAACGTAGACTGAAGAATCAAATGGTACAGTGTTACATCTCGATCACTGGCCCACATTTCCTTCAAGCATGGGATCGATGAAGCTACCATTAACTCTTGTATATGAGTTTAAATCATGAGGTAGGTGCTTACTTGCAATTCTTGACTTTCAGCTAACACCAAAAGGCATTTTATAAGGATTGATCAGTGTGAATTAAGATAGAAAAGCATTGGTTGATAAAACCAAATGCTTGAAATCAAAGAAAATCTGTGTGACACGATCTGACAATTTTATCAAACTTTATCAGTCTTGAGGGGTATAGGTATCAAATGCAATCTATTGCAGTGGGCAATTATACTGAAATATCTTACTACAAATTGTCACAATGTAGTCTAATAGAAAAGAGATCCAATTTTGGGATCTCTATGAAGCTCATAAAAGTACAATCAAGTCAAACAAAATTTATGCTGACATGTTGGCTGGAATTTTACTGCCTTGCCTGCAGCTGGAATTGGAGCGAGGGGCGGACAATGGAAAGGTCTGTTGACCTTGGGTGGGACTTTACAGTTTTGGGACAAGCGGGGCTGTAAAATCCCACTCGTTATCTTTCTGTGTTTAAATTAAGACTCCTTGTAAATTTGCCTTCCTTCCATTCCAATTCTACAACAGTGGTTTACAATCAAAGGATATCTATAACATAAAGATCTATAATCTCCTAAATCAGGCACAATGGTCTGCCTTTGTTCGCAAATCAATTCTAATTAAGACCTACCAAATAGAACTAATATCACTGCAATTACTGTTATTGCAGTCCAGCTCCCAGATTATGTTATGTGTATGCTTTGGACAGGAGTGGCTCTTTCTGTGGTTGGGTAGAATTAATGGCTCAAGTCTTCTGGTTAGTGGCAATGCTTAGATAATCAATGCTGATTATGAAAATTGATGCACCCTGAACTTTTTTACATCTTTCAAATCAAGACTTCCTGAATGGGTTAGTTTAGCCATGCACAGAGAGGAATGGCAAAGGTAAACAGCAAAGAAGACGTGTCCCACTTTTATGGCATCGGCTGACGTATTTGGGTAAGCACTTAAATATCTCAAAGGTTTTCAGCAGGGTAGTGAGGGGGTAATGGAGTGAGTGGGTGGGTGGACAATCAGATCACAGGTTAGACAGTTGGGTTGGGAGTCTGGGCAGGGGCTAAGGAGGTGTTGTGGGTCATTGGGAAATGGGCTGTCAGATTATTGGAGAGTGTGGGTGCATCAGCTCAGTGGGAGGTGGGCAGTAGGATTGGCGGGTGGTGTGTGGCGTTAATTGGTTGGGTAACACTTAATCTCAGAGTTACATCAAAGATTAAATAGTGTGACAACTCTGGATATGTATCCAGGCAAGCAACAGTATCCAGCCCAAATCTCAAAACCGAGTTCAGTGTTGGAGACGTTTGTGAGGATGTTGCGAGATTTTTATGAAGATGTGACTAGTGCGGTAGACAGAGGGGAACCGGTGGATGTGGTGTTTTAGATTTTCAGAAGGCATTCAGTAAGGTGCCTCACAAAAGGTTGCTGCACAAGGTTAGGGCACATGGAATTGGGGATAAAGCGTTAACGTGGATTGAGGATAGGTTATCTAACAGGAAGCACAGAGTTGGAATCAATGGATGCTTTTCTGGTTGGCAGTTGGTGACTAGTAGAGCGCCGCAGGGATTGGTGCTGGGGCCTCAACTGTTTACCATATACATAGACAATCTGGAGGAGGGGGCTGAGTGTAGGGTAGCAAAATTTGCTGATGACACGAAGATAAGTGGAAAAGCAAATTGCGTGGAGGACGCGGAAAGTCTGCAGGAAGATCTAGATAGGCTGAGCGAGTGGGTGAGAACTTGGCAGATGGAGTGTAACGTTAGCAAATGTGAGGTTATCCACTTTGATAGAAATAATAGTAGGAGGGATTATTATTTAAAGGGTGAAAAGCTGCAGCATGCTACTGTGCAGAGGGATCTGGGGGTCCTTGTGCACAAATCACAAAAACTCAGCCTGCTGGTGCAGCAGGTGATCAAGAAGGCGAATGGAATGTTAGCCTTTATAGCGAGGGGGAGAGAATATAAAAGCAGGGAGGTCTTGCTGCAACTGTACAAGGCACCGGTGAGGCCGCAACAGGAGTACTGTGTGCAGTTTTGGTCCCCTTAGTTGCGTAAGGATATATTGGCCTTGGAGGGAGTACAGAGAAGGTTCACAAGGCTGATACCGGAGATGAGGGGGTTAGCTTATGAAGAGAGATTGAATAGACTAGGTCTGTACTCGTTAGAGTTTAGAAGGCTGAGGGGGGATCTTGTAGAGACTTACAAGATAATGAAGGGGCTAGATAGGGTAGAGGTAGAGAGGTTCTTCCCGCTTAGAAAGGGGAGCAGAGCTACAGGGCACAGCGTCAAAATAAGGGGGGGGGGAGCATTTTAGAACAGAGTTGAGGAGGAACTTCTTCACTCAAAGGGTGGTGAATCTCTGGAATTCTCTGCCCATTGGAGTGGTGGAGGCTACCTCGTTGAATATATTTAAGTCACGGGTAGATAGATTTCTGATAGACAAAGGAATTAAGGGTTATGGGGAGAAAGAACATAAGAAATAGGAGCAGGAGTAGGCCATCTAGCCCTTCGAGCCTGCCTCGCCATTCAATAAGATCATGGCTGATCTGTCGCTGCTCAGTTCCACTTTCCCGCTTTCTCCCCATAACCCTTAATCCCCTCTCTTATCAAAAACCCATCAACCCGCGTCTTAAAAATATTGAGCGAGGCAGCCTCCACCACTTCAACGGGCAGAGAATTCCAGAGATTCACCACCCTTTGAGTGAAGAAGTTCCTCCTCAACTCCGTTCTAAACCGCCCCCCTTTTATCTTGAGGCTGTGCCCCCTAGTCCTACTGTCTTTTTTGAGCGGGAAGAGTCTCTCCACCTCTATCCTATCCATCCCATTCATCATCTTATACGTCTCAATGAGATCTCCCCTCATTCTTCTAAACTCTAACGAGTACAAGCCCAGTTTATTCAGCCTCTCCTCATAGCTCAACCCCCTCAACTCCGGTATCAGCCTAGTAAACCTCCTCTGCACTCCCTCCAAGGCCAAAATATCCTTGCGCAGGTGCGGCGCCCAAAACTGCACACAGTACTCCAGCTGCGGCCTCACCAATGCCCTATACAGCCGCAGCAAGACCTCCCTACTTTTATATTCAATCCCCCTCGCTATGAAGGCCAGCATCCCATTAGCCTTCCTGACCACCTGCTGCACCTGCAGGCTGGGTTTTTGCGACTCATGCACAAGGACCCCGAGGTCCCTCTGCACCGTCGCCTGCTGCAGTTTTTCGCCCCGTAAGTAATAGTCCTTCCTACCATTCTTCCTACCAAAGTGGACCACCTCGCACTTGCCAACATTAAATTCCATTTGCCATTTCCTGGCCCATTCACCCACCCTATCTAGATCCTTCTGCAGACTCTCCACACCCTCCGCACAATTTGCCGTTCCCCCAATCTTGGTGTCATCAGCAAATTTCGACACCCTACACTTGGTTCCCTCCTCCAGATCATCTATATAAATGGTAAAAAGCTGAGGCCCCAGCACCGACCCCTGGGGCTCTCCACTAGTCACCATCCGCCAATCCAAATAGCACCCGTTGACCCCCACTCTCTGCCTCCTATTTGACAACCAATCCTCTATCCACGCTAACACCCTACCCCCAACTCCATGTCCCTCGACCTTCTGCAATAACCTTCTGAAAGCAGGAAAGTGGAACTGATCCACTTCAGATCAGCCATGATGTTATTGAATGGCGGGGCAGGCTCGAAGGGCTAGATGGTCTACTTCTACTTCTTATGTTCTTATCAGGATAAGTGATTTATTATCTGCTGATGTGGGGACAGTAGCATAGTGGTAATGATACTGGATTAGTAATCCAGAGGCCCAAACCAATATCCTGGAGGCAAAAGGTAAATCCCACTGTGCGAGGTGGGGGTTAAATTCAATTAATTAATTCTGGAATAAAAAGCTAGTCTCATTAATAATGATCAAAGAATTACTAGATTGTCATAAAAGCCTATCTGATTTACTAACTTCTTACAGGGAATAAATCTGTCCTACACGTGACTCCAGACCACAGCACTGTGGTTGGCTTGCAATTTCCCTCTGATATGGTTGAACTAGTTACTCAGCTATCGATGGCTCACCATCACCTGCTCAAGTGCAAATAGGGACGGGCAATAAATGTTGGCCTTGCCAGCGACACTCGCATTCCAAGAATACGCTAAGTATTGAATGAACTGGGATGAAAAAACATACTTTGGATACTGGAAACCTGAAGTAAAAACAGAAAATGCTGGAAGTACTCAGCCAGTCCAATAACAACTTTGGAGAGAAACAGTGTTAATGCTCTGATGAAAGGTCACAGACTTGAATGTGATCTTGCCACTCCTCACTATGCATCTTATCACGGGTAGAATAAAGTGGATATTTAGCAGGTAAAAAATAACTTCAAAAACTTTGTTTTTAATTTCAGATCTCCAGTTTCTGAAGCATTTTGTTTTTTTTTAAATAATCTCTTTCATCCAAACATGTAACCAGTCCAAAGATTTCTTTTGTAAGTGGAGGGGATCTCTATGCTAGCATTGTTAAAGATCGATTACTTGAGGATGTTGCAAGAAATTACCTTGGATCTTTGCCAGATGCAGCAACACTGAGATCATTATGCTGATGTTAGAACACCACACAACTCCCAATTCACAACTACATTCTTGTAGTGAATTAATCCCTTCATAGTAGAAATATTGGCTGCTGGCCTGTCTTTACTACAAGGTATTTGATTGATCCATACTACCTTGAATTTAATCCTTCCACTTCCAGTTCTTCATGTTTGTTTATTTCACTGTGTGAACACTCTGATCAACGTTTCTTTCAGCAAATATCTCTTTTGTTATGGCAAGAACTTACAAATATAAATGACAAGACAGGAAAAGGAAGCTTGTCCATCCATGACTATCTCATACTATTACATTGCACAGAGCATTATAATCCCTTACACTTGATTCCCACCAACTAAAAGCTAAGTAGTCTCCTTGGAGTGGCAAGAAAATAAAAGTATTAAGGCCAATTCAGAAGAAAACATTTTGGAAAATTCCTTTCCAAATCTGAAAGAATTCCAAACCAGTTCAATATTAGTCTCTCAAAAGAAGATCATCACCCAACATCCAGCCAATCTTCTTTATGCAGTAATATCAGTCACTGCTGGGATTTCATCCAACATTGAGTGCAGAAGCTGACAACTTTTTGCAAAGATTGTTCACTTTGCAAATGAAAACTCCAACATTTAACCTAGTTCTTTACTTCAAGCAGTTATTCAGACTCCTGATTCTCCTTAACCTATCCAATTCAAATAATCTACCCACTTGAAAATCTATTCCTTTCATTATTTTAAAAGATCAGTTAAATCCTCTTAAAGTCTAGAATTAATAGTATAAGATCCTCCAAGCCCATTGAGATAATGAGGACATTTTCATAAAGAATCATAGAATCCCTACAGTGCAGAAAGAGGCCATTCAGCCCATCAAGTCTGAACCGACTCTCTGCAACAGCATCTCATCCAGGCACTTACCGTCTGCTGTAGCTTCATAACCCTGCGTAATGGTTAATCCACCTAACCTACACATCTCTGACCATTTTAACCAGGATCAATTAAATGTTCCTCCCCTGAACATTTATTGGCATTGTGGCAGAGGGAGCTGGGGTTGCTCTACATCACCTACTCATGAGGGGACCAAAATTAGACAGCATTTTAAATTATGCATAATTAATATCTTGTACAAGGATACAAGAGTATTTCTCATTGGATTGTCCAAGGGATACATCAGAGTATTTAATTTGCTTTTGATGTCACTGAATGATACTGGTCATAAATGCCATAAGGCCATAAGACATAGGAATAGAATTAGGCCACTCAGCTCCATCATTCAATCATGGCTGACATTTTTCTCATTCCCATTACCCCTGATCCCCTTATTAATCAAGAACTTTTCTATCTCTGCCTTAAAGACATTCAATGACCTGGCTTCCACAACCTTCTGCAGCAAAGAATTCCACAGGTTCACCAGTTTCTGGCTGAAGAAATTCCTCCTCATCTCTGTTTTAAAGGATTCGCCCTTTAGGCTGAGGTTGTGCCTCTGGTTCTAGTTTTTCCTACTAGTAGGAAACATCCTACTTGTGGAAACATCTATCCAGGCCTTGCAGTATCCTATAAGTTTCAATAAGATCCCTCCTCATCCTTTTAAACTCCTATGAGTACAGACCCATACAACAAGATCTTCATTCCAGGGATCATTCTTATGAACCTTCTCTGAACCTTTTCCAAAGACAGCACATCCTTCCTTAGATACAGGGCCCAAAACTGCTCACAATACTCCAAATGGAGTGTGACCAGAGCCTTATATAGCCTTAGAAGTACATCCCTGCTCTTGTATTCGAGCCCTCACAATATGAACACTAACATTGCATTTGCCTTCCTAACTGCTGACTGAACCTGCACGCGAATCTTAAAAGAATCTTGAACAAGGACTCCCAAGTCCCTTTGTGCTTCTGATTTCCTAAGCATTTCCCCATTTAGAAAATAGACTATGCCTCCATTCCTCCTTCCAAAGTGCATAACCTTACACTTTTCCACATTATACTCCATTTGCCACTTCTTTGTCCACTCTCATTACCTGTCCAAGTCCTGCAGTCCCCCCGCCTCCTCAACACTACCTGTCCCTCTACATATCTTTGCATCATCTGCAAACTTGGCAACGGTGCCATCTGCCAGACAATGGCCCATTTCCCCATTGCATACAAGTGAATGCCATCAGGATCAGCACTGCAATCCATTTCAGGGCCCTTTGTTCTTTCCAGAAATATATACATTTGCTTGGACAATTAAACCTTAAAAGGTAGAATTTCACCCTTGATGGACTGCAGCAGAACTGAAAGCCCCGCGAATTCCATTCCCACCCAAATCCAAATGAAACTCGTGATATTATGCTGGCTGCCACTTAAAGGAATCGCAGCAGAATGGGTGGATTGGGGCCATGTTCACAGCAGGCATCATGTCCATTGACAACCCACAACAAACTTCAAAAGTAGCCTTCACAGGCTGTAAAAGCTTTGTCAGCAGTAGAAGGCCGGAACAGATGGGAGGGTAGTTTGGGTGGACAGCAAGAACTTGGTTTCACAGATGACTGCCTCCAAGTCCTGGGGGAGGCACTGATGCAAAGGAAGGATGTGCTGATGCTGAGGGATGGGAGCAGGAGGTCAGCCCACTTCACAAAGGTGGCTTTGGGCCGAGTGGCAGAAGAGGTCAGTGGGCATTGCCTTGTGTGGTGAACCTTGATCCAGTGCTGCAAAATGACCTTCTGCACTCGGCACGTGAGAGTAGCGAGTGGGCACTGAGCTGACTAGAACACTGAGGAGGGTGGCCATCCAAGATTGCAATCAAGTACGTGGGTCTCATGTAGTCTTGGATCACATGTGCCTTTTCATCCAAAGGCTGGAGAGGTGAATCAGCAGCCTCTGATCCAAAGGTTCAGGTGTCAAGGAGGCAGTGGTAACATTTTCAAACCTCTCGGGGTGTTTTGAGTTTGGGGAATGGAGCAGTATGGCATGGCATTCAAGGTGAGCAGCTGGAGGACGAGCAAGGCTGCAGATTGTCAGGTTGCTGGCATGTCTGAGGAAAGCAAGAGCCCTTTGGGCTGAAGTGTGGGACATGGGACATTCAGCATGAAGGTGATGATGGAGGTTTTGCTCCATCAGAACAATCTCATTTATGCACCGGACACAGAGAAACCTAAATTCAACCAAGGTCATGAATGATGTCAACCTATGTGACATGACTAATGAATGTAACTCTTTGTTTCCATCCCTTAGATAAACCATCTGTCAGAGCCAGCCAGCAGGCACACAATACCCCTTGATACCGAGACATTAAGGGATGCACAGTTGGCACACTAGTTATCAGCACTCAGCGCCAGTGTAGAAACTTGCATGCCGGTGGCCGTGACAGTGTTGGGAGAGATGCTAAGGAACAGTGATGAGGGCACCTCATGCTCACATGGGCAGATGGCAGAGATACAGTGTCCAGAGTGCCAGCAATTGGAAGACTGCTGGGCACAAGGCCATGC
The DNA here is from genome assembly GCF_965287045.1 of Carcharhinus amblyrhynchos. NCBI lineage: Eukaryota > Metazoa > Chordata > Chondrichthyes > Carcharhiniformes > Carcharhinidae > Carcharhinus > Carcharhinus amblyrhynchos. The sequence continues at coordinate 132,863,780 of NC_137324.1, read as the reverse complement.
TCAATCCGAAGTAGATGATAAGCCTCCAGAGTTGTCCATTACGTGACAAATGCTGGAAGTCCAGCAGGATGCGCCGAGAGATCTGGCAGAGACCTGAGGGTCTGCGTGCCATGGTCTGTCATGGAGTCCTTGCAGAGCACAAGGGCTGCAGTGACCCTGAGCTCTGAGTGCACCATTTCATATTTTGAGAGATTGCACTCCTGGAACTGCCTAGAGTTGTCAATCACATGTTACTGGGGTTGAGCTTGGATCTGCAAGCCCTCAGGAGGTCATCCCTGTATGGGAGGAGGAACCACTACCATCCATGGTTGCCCATTCTTCATTAATTAGCAGGGAGGGGAGGACACACCTTAGAATGGTGGACAAGTGGCTGCCATCTCTGTGAACTCTGCTCATGGAGCTCCGCAAACTGAACTAGCTCCTCCATCTCTCTGACAGTCTCCACTCCATCCCAGGGTCTGCGGTGACGGAGAGTTGCCCAGCAACGTTGTTGAGTGAACCCGCCCATTTGATTCCTGCCACGGTTCAGCCGACCAGAGGATGAACGCCAACAGGACAATGAGAACAGCTACCTGCCTCAAAAGCTAGTCAGCAATGAAGAGTGGGGAGAGCAGGATGGGAGTACCTAGACATAGCGCCTGAAAACATAAGTTGAAGACACACTAGGGACAAGCAGTGTTCCAAACTGGGCTATTGATATGTTTGTAATCGAGATGCTATGTTTATGATCCATGTGGATCAACATCTTTTTGTATTTCTCTGAATTTATCACCTTAAGTATCATATTCTATTCAAGCCAAATGTGTCCGGTGTGTTGCACTGGTATCAGATAATTGAATCATCGTTGCTTGATCAGAGATGTTGAGGACATTAAATTTTATTTGATGGGAGTGGTCTCAAGGAATGGATGAGTGTTGTGTGTCTGGAAGATTGTATTGCTCACCAGTGATGCTGGAAGGAAGGGCATTGCAGCTTATCTGAAGAACTGCTGGATCAGCATGTTCCTGGTTTAACCTTTAAGTTTATTTATTAGTGTCACAAGTAGGCTTACATTAACATTGTAGTGAAGTAATTGTGAACATTCCCTCATTGCCACACTGTGATGCCTGCTCAGGTACACTGAGGGAGAATTTAGTATGGCCAGCGCACCTAACCAGCACATCTTTTGGACTGTGGGAGGAAACCGGAGCACTTGGAGGAAACCCATAAAAACACAAGGAGAATGTGTAAACTCAACATTGACAGTCGCCCAAGGCTGGAATTAAATCCAAGTCCCTGGCACTGTGAGGCAACAGTGCTAACCCTGGAGTTCCTCCTTGCATCTTTGTTGTCCTTGCCTTCTTATTACCTGGCATCAGCGTCTGTGTCCATGTCAATGACTGCAGCCGCTGCATCGTCATCCTCCTGCTCAAGAGATTCCCTCCTGGAGAGAGCAAGGTTATGAAGAGCACCGCAGACTGCCACAATGAGTAATACGCAATTGGGTGGGTACTGCACTGCACCCCCAGATTGGTCAAGGAATCTGAACCTTATTTCCATGAAGCTAACCGTCCTCTCCATTACCATCCTCATGGATACATGTAGTGGTTTAATCTTTTCTCTGCATCTGTCCTTAGTCATCTGAAAAGTGTCATCAACCATCTTTTCAGCAACCCTTGGCACCTGTCATCAATCAACCACTCATCTAGACATGGTGAGCAGAGAAGAGCCTGTGCACTTGCTAGTGACAAAGAACATAAGTATCATGGGAGCTACCTGGCTGCCTGCACAAACTGCAGAATCTGGGTCGTGTAGTTACACACAATATTAACATTCGATTGAAACCCCTTCCTGTTCTCAAAGACACATGGCTGGCCAGCTGGTGCCCTGATGGTCACATGGATAACAGCAATGGCTCTCTGGATGCAGGGGAACACTCCAATGGTTGTGAAATGGATGAATCTGCTCAGATGCCTGAACAGGGCATCACTGCCCAGCTTGACAGTTATGTGAAACTGACTGAGACACACACAAATCATCCACAGCATCCTGGAAGGATTCGGAGTCATAAGCATTTAGTGTCACCGTGACCATCAGAGCTACAGGCATTAGGTGCCCATGACTCCGATGTACCTATTGTAGCATGAGGTAACACGATGAGGAAGCCTTAAATCACATGATTTATTTGTATATAGGTAAAACTATATACAAATAAACTCAGTACAGATAGAGGTCTACTCCGGCTGACTCCTGGGCTCATACTGAGTTCCACTACCTGGACCTGTGCCCTAACATCTTATACACTAAGAATTGCGCTCAGTTCCAATCAGCCCTGGAAGGGTCATGTGATCCACAAACGATTGTACTTTAAAGGAGTCATGCTATCACATTATCCAACAGTCCAACGCTGGCACATCCACATCATGACTACTATCGACACCGCAAACTGCCGCATCCAAGTAGAGAGGATCTCCAAGAAGATTGCGCATATCGACACAGACATCAAATTTTTACAGAGATGCAAGAAAGCAGACAAGATACCGAAAGGACTACAGATCACGAACCCACTCAGGTCAATCTATAACACAGACTACACTGAGAGACTTTGCCATCGCACCTCTCTCACACTCCTCAACCACCTCATACACCAGCTTTACAGCAAACGCCACACCCTGGAAACTAAAATGGAATACATATTCTCAACTTGCGCTCAGGATGCAGACCAACTGCGAAACTCTGCCAAGCAGATGAGACAAAGAAACTACACCACCTACATGCACACCAAGAACAGGCAACTTGAGAAACTCGGCATCACCGCCAGCAACAACCAAGCCTCCCCCGGCACCACAGTAGAAAACAGCACTACCGCAGGGAGGTCTATTGTCAACTTGTCGGACTACACACTTCAACCAGATGAAATTGAAGTTCTCAGCCGAGGGCTCAATTTCTGCCCCACCACCAAAGTGGACCCCATCAGTCTCGCAGCGGACACAGAGGAATTCATCAGGTGAATGAGGCTGTGGGAGTTCTTCCACAAACCCTAAGAGGCCAGCAGCGAACACAATGAGACAGCCGACGAACCAGAACAGCCGACAGAGAGATCCACAGTGCAACAACCTAAGAGGAAGGAATCCAATTGGACTCCTCCGGAAGGCCGCTGCCCTCGACTGGACTTGTATGCCCAAACCATCAGGAGGTGCGTTAACACCAGATTCATCAGCTGCACTCACAAGACAGCCCCGAACATCACCCAAGCACAACGCAACGCCATCCACGCTCTCAAGACCAACCGCAACATTGTCATCAAACCAGCAGACAAAGGAGGGGCCATCGTCATACTGAACAGAACGGATTACTGTAAAGAAGTGTACTGACAACTAAACAATGAGGAACACTACAGACAGTTACCCACAGATCCAACCAAAGAACACACTTGTCAACTCAACAATCTGATCAAGACCTTTGATCCGGACCTTCAGAGCACCCTCCGGGCTCTCATTCCACATACTCCCCACATTGGAGATGTCTACTGCCTCCCAAAGATACACAAGGCAAACACACCTGGCCGTCCCATCGTATCGGGCAATGGGACTCTGTGTGAGAACCTCTCCGGCTACGTCGAGGGCATCCTGAAACCCATTGTACAAAGAACCCCCAGCTTTTGTCGCGACACTACGGACTTCCTACAGAAACTCAGCACACATGGAGCAATTGAACCAGGGGCACTCCTCGTCACAATGGATGTCTCGGCGCTCTACACCAACATCCCCCACAACGATGGCATTGCTGCGACTGCCTCAGTACTCAATGCTGACAACTGCCAGTTTCCAGATGCAATTTTACAACTCATCCGCTTTATCCTGGACCACAATGTCTTCACCTTCAACAACCAGTTTTTCATCCAGACACACGGAACAGCCATGGGGACCAAATTTGCACCTCAATATGCCAACATCTTCATGCACAGGTTCGAACAAGACTTCTTCACTGCACAGAATCTTCAACCGATGCTATACACTAGATACATCAATGACATTTTCTTCCTTTGGCCTCATGGCGAACAATCACTGAAACAACTGTATGATGATATCAACAAATTCCACCCCACCATCAGACTCACCATGGACTATCCCCCAGAATCAGTTGCATTCTTGGACACACGCATCTCCATTAAGGACGGTCACCTCAGCACCTCACTGTACCGCAAGCCCACAGACAATCTCACAATGCTCCACTTCTCCAGCTTCCACCCTAAACATGTTAAAGAAGCCATCCCCTATGGACAAGCCCTCCGTATACACAGGATTTGCTCAGATGAGGAGGATCGTGACAGACACCTCCAGACGCTGAAAGACGCCCTCTTAAGAACAGGATATGGCGCTCGACTCATAGATCGACAGTTCCGATGTGCCACAGCGAAAAACCGCACCGATCTTCTCAGAAGACAAACATGGGACACAGTGGACAGAGTACCCTTTGTCGTCCAGTACTTCCCTGGAGCAGAGAAGCTACGACATCTTCTCCGGAGTCTTCAACATATCATTGATGAAGACGAACATCTCGCCAGGGCCATCCCCACACCCCCACTTCTTGCCTTCAGACAACCACACAACCTCAAACAGACCATTGTTCGCAGAAAACTACCCAGTCTTCAGGAGAACAGTGACCACAACACCACACAACCTTGCCACAGCAACCTCCGCAAGACATGCCGGATCATCGACACGGATACCATCATCACACGTGAGAATACCATCCACCAGGTACACGGTAAATACTCTTGCAACTCGGCCAACATTGTCTACCTGATACGTTGCAAGAAAGGATGTCCCGAAGCATGGTACATTGGGGAGACCACGCAGACGCTACGACAACGGATGAATGAACATCGCTCGACAATCATCAGGCAAGACTGTTCCCTTCCTGTTGGCAAACACTTCAGTGGTCACGGGCATTCAGCCTCTGACCTTCGGGTAAGCGTTCTCCAAGGCGGCCTTCACGACACACGACAGCGCAGAGTCGCTGAGCAGAGACGGATAGTCAAGTTCCACACACATGAGGACGGTCTCAACAAGGATCTTGGGTTCATGTCGCACTATCTGTAACCCCCAACACTTGCCTGGGTTTGCAAAACCTCACTCACTGTGCTGTCTGGAGACAATACACATCTCTTTAACCTGTGATCAGTGCTCCTTCCACTCACGTTGTCGGCCACTTCAAGACTTGAGCAGCAGGTTAGGTGTAAAGATTCGCATTCTAATCAGTAATCTGTAAACTGTCTGTGCTTTATATGCTCTGTCTGAGGCCAGAACTCTCCATTCACCCGATGAAGGGACTAACCCGAAAGCTTGTGCGTTTACTATCAAATAAATCGGTTGGACTAAAACCTGGTGTTGTCAGACTTTTTACTGTGTTTACCCCAGTCCAACGCCGGCACATCCACATCATCACATTATCCAACAGACAAACACTCCTTTCCACACAACAAATCACCACTGCACCTCACCGCTACAAATGTCTAATTCTTCAACCACTGCTGCTAGCAGGGGCCTTTTATCCCACACTTGAATTAAAGAAGAGCAATTCTGGTTGGGCTGCTCACCCATGTTGCCCGTGCGATGAGTTTAAAATCACCAAGGCAACATGAAATTTGAGTCAGTTGGGGTTTTAATCTGTTTAATCACATCTGTTATTGTTGGCGAGTCCGTGCCCGATCCATGTTTGCAACTGCCTAGAAATGAGCATGCATGACGTCGGGATGCACACCTAGCATAATCATTTGCTATTAAACTTTTGGATCGGGTACTTGTCTGTAAAGTTCTATCCTTAGTGTCAACTGTACATTCCGTCACTGGTAATTTACAGTCTACTGAAGTGAAAACTCAGAGTATAATTTAAAACTTTTGTCATGTCCTGAGAACTCATCTAAAATTACCTTGGGGTATCTTTTAAAGGGTTTTTAATCACAATTCAACTTCACAATAGATGTCCTCACTGAAATCTACCACCTGCTGAAGGTGAAATTTTTATGCGTATGGATTCTCTAGAGGCTGGAGTGGTCAATATTTACAATATCTCCCAGTCTGCAGCCCAATGTTACATATGGGAGATCACTGAAACTCTGTATTCCAAGAAAGTTGAATACACTTTATTCTTTCTGGCAAGAGAGAAGTAGGCAAAGTAAGCATGTTGTTATGAAAGCCACACTTACCTGTTCATTGGGAACAGAGGTTGGGAACTCCAAGTCTTTGGAGCTTTCACATGTGCAGGCCAGAAGTGAGCTACACATGCATAGAGCCCCATCTTTAAATTCTTTGGGCTGAGGATCAGCCAAGTATGCATGTGCAGAAAAAAAGGCACAAAAACCAACACCAGTGGATATAGGTAGGTAGACCTATAGGTATAGGTAGACGATCCAAAAATGGGAGAGATAGGAAGCGGCACCAAAGGAAAGTCTCAGGTAAGGGACAGCAGATAGGGGACAGAAACAGGTCCCCTGTTTTCTGTTAAGGAAAAACAGAGGTGCAGAGAGATAGGCTCCAAACAGTAAAAGCATACTATATGGGGAGCATACTTTAATTTTAGCAGGCAGCTGAAAGTTGGTGACCCCTCACTGCAGGCTGTTGAGACAAAGGTACCCCTTTCATGCAGTGGTACTCTGTTCAGCACAACTGAAGGTCTGAAATCATGCTTGTGATTTGGTGCTCAGGTAAATACTTTGGAATCCAGGGAACAGAATTTTGGGAGGCAAGATTGCAATACTGTGCGGTAGGTATTATTGATGACACCCAAATCTAATAATTGAAAGAGAGGAGAAGGCCTAAACATTCAAGAATGAAGCCAACGTAACTGCATTCTGATAAGAGCAAAGAGAATCAGCAGACAGGGGGGTGGAATGCAACATAGGGAATGTAAATGAGGATATAGAAGGCTGAGAAAGGGCTAAAAGTGATCAGAATATGTGAATGGGCAAACGGATGGTTAAGAGACTGCCTGGGGATTATGGCAGTTGACCTGTCCCCGGGGGGGGGGGGGGGGAAGAGAGAGAGAGAGAGAGGAGGAGAAGAAGAAGAAGAAGGAGAAGACGAAGAAGAAGAAGAAGAAAAGAGAGAGTGAGTGTATGTGAAGTGCTGCTTCAACTGAAAGGGGTGTTTAGGGACCTGGGACGGTGAGCAGAGAGGATGTAAAGGGACAGGTATTACACCTTCTGCAATTACAAGGGAAGGGGCTGTGGTGAGATGTTGGCTGTGATGGAGCAGCAGGCTGGGGTGACCCAGAGAGAATGGTCCCTGCTGAATGCTGACAGAGCAGGATGAGGGAAGATGTGTTAAATAGTGGCATCATGCTGGAGTTGGCAGAAATGGCAGAGGATGATCCTTTGAATGTAGAGGCTGGTGGAGTGAAAATTGAAGACAAGGGGGACCCCAGGCCCCTGCTCTAACGTCTTCCCTCACAGAACCAATCCTCAATTTTCACCCCACCATCCTCTGCATTCAAAAGATCATGCTCTGCCATTTCCGCCAACTCCAGCATGGAAACTAGAAGCAAGAGTAGGCTATTCAGCCTTTCGAGCCTGCTCTGCCATTCATATTGATCATGGCTGATCATCAAATTTAATATTTCCCCCATATCCCTTGATCCCATTAGCCGCAAGAGTTATATCTAATTTCTTCAGAAATCAGACAACGTTCAGGCTGCAACTACATTCTGTGGTAGTGAATTCCACACATTCACCACCCCGGCTGAATAAAATTCTCCTCACCTCAGTTCTAAAAGGTTTACCCCCTTATCCTCAAACTGTGATCTCTAGTTCTGGATTCACCCACCATCAGGAACATTCTTTCTCAATCTACCCTGTCTAATCCTGCTAGAATTTTACAAGTTTCTATGAGATCCCCTCTCACTCTTCTAAACTCCAATGAATACAACCCTGACGTGGTCTCTGCTCATAAGACAGTCTTGCCATTCCAAGACAATCCTGCACCCATCTCTATAGCAAGGAGATAAGGACATAGCGAGGGGGGGATTGAATATAAAAGTAGGGAGGTCTTGCTGCAGCTGTATAGGGCATTGGTGAGGCCGCAGCTGGAGTACTGTGTGCAGTTTTGGGCGCCGCACCTGCGCAAGGATATTTTGGCCTTGGAGGGAGTGCAGAGGAGGTTTACTAGGCTGATACCGGAGTTGAGGGGATTGAGCTATGAGGAGAGGCTGAATAAACTAGGCTTGTACTCGTTAGAGTTTAGAAGAATGAGGGGAGATCTCATTGAGACGTATAAGATGATGAATGGGATGGATAGGATAGAGGTGGAGAGACTCTTCCCGCTCAAAAAAGACAGTAGGACTAGGGGGCACAGCCTCAAGATAAAGGGGAGGCGGTTTAGAACGGAGTTGAGGAGGAACTTCTTCACTCAAAGGGTGGTGAATCTCTGGAATTCTCTGCCCGTTGAAGTGGTGGAGGCTGCCTCGCTAAATATTTTTAAGAAGCAGGTTGATGGGTTCTTGATAAGAGAGGGGATTAAGGGTTATGGGGAGAGGGCGGGAAAGTGGAACTGAGCCACAACAGATCAGCCATGATCTTATTGAATGGCGGGGCAGGCTCGAAGGGCTAGATGGCCTACTCCTGCTCCTATTTCTTATGTTCTTACGTTCTTATGACATCAAAACTGCACACAATATCCAGGTGTGGCCTCACCAATGCCTAAACAATTGCAGTAAAACATTCCTATTCCTACACTTAAATCCTCTCGCTATGAAGGCCAATATATTATTTGCATTCTTTACGTTTATTTTCAGCGACTGATGCACGAAGATCTCATCAAGTATCCACCTCTCTCAATTTACACCCATTGAGGTAATAATCTGTGTTCCGATTTTTGATACCAATGTGGATAACCTCTCATTTATCTGCATTATACTGCATTTGTCATGCAGATGCCCATACAGCCTGTCCAAATCACACTGAAGCATCTCTGCATCCTCCTCGCAGCTCACCCTCCCACCCAACTTTGTATCATCTGCAAATTTGAAGATAATACATTCTGTTTCCTCTTCCAAATCATTAATAAATAATGTGAATAGTTGGGGTCCTAGCATTGATCCCTGCAGAACTCCACTGGTCTATCAAATCTGTGCTTGTATTTTTCTGCAAAAAATACTCTGACTATTCAAACTTGTCTCCAAAATAGCAAAGTCATCATTGGGAAAAATGAAGTGGGAAGTGGAAATGAGAGTGGTCTGTTCTTTTCGATACAAATTAGGTAAAATGGAAATGGAAAGGAAATATATCCTGATTAATAAAAAAGACCGAGACAGCAACAGCTTCTTGAATCTGAAAGCTAAATAGATTTGTTTCAAAAAACTCTACCAAAAAAGACAAAAATGTAGGTATCAAGCCCAGATGTCATAGTGTTAATTCAAAGTAATGGAAATAATTATTAGAATAGTTAAGAGAATAAAGAAAAGATTGATTATGGACAACACCAAGTGTAATCTAAATAATTTGAATTCATCTAAGAAGTAATTCTTGTATTAAATACCAGACATGTTGCCACTTTTGTATTGGTGACTAAATTGGATGGTACATACGAACATACAAAATAGGAGTAGTAGGATATTCAGCACTCTAACATTCTCCACCATCCAACACGATCATGGCTGATTTGTTTGCAATTTCTATCTGAATCCCACATTTCCAGCTTCCCCGATAACCTTTAATTGTTTTGCCTAACAAGAATATATTTACCTCTGCCTTAAAATTATTCAATGACCCTGCTTTCACTGCCTTCTGAGGCAGAGTTCTAAAGTTGCCCAACTCTCAAAAAAGATTTCCCCATATCTGTCCTAAAAGGCATATTACAGATCTGAACCCAAGCAGGGATGGCAGTACAAATCTGGCCAATCCATTAATAACAAAAAAAATTCAAAGAGTGACGTCACAGGACAGCAGATTGGAGATTGATTTGTGACCATTATTATTGTTTTCGTCCCCTGTCTAAGTTAGGACAATGGGTTAAATGATGGAATTTAGCAATTAGTCTAGTAGACAAAGGTGTGGCAGGGCAACTCAATCCTATTGAATGCACATCCAGTGCCATGTAAAAACACCAGGACTCTTTTCGTGCACTGGACAAATTCACATGCAGGAAGTGTCATCAGCTGGAGAAGTTCAGGTTCTGGACTTTGAAGCTTGAGTAGCACTCAGTGTTACTACAGTGTATTTGTGAGACTGAGAGCTATGAGTGCTCAGGATGAGGGGACAGTTGACAAGGACCAAGCAGATAGTGAAGTAATTCCCAGAATACATCTCACTCTAGACAGTATTCAGTTTTGAATGCTAGTGAGGATGATGTTTTCTCTGGGAGTACAGCCACAGCCAATGCCACATGACCGGTCAGCTGTGCAAACAGGGAGGAGTAAGATCAAGAAAGCATTAGTGATAGGGGATTCAATGTTTAGCGGAAAAGACACGAATTTGACTCCAGGATGGTATGATATTTCCATGATGCCAGTTTCAATGATGCCATGGAGTGACTGCAGAACATTTGGGGCACAGGGTTGAACACCCTCAGGTCGTGGCCAATATCAGTTGCAGAAACACAGGTAGGGACAGGGATGAGAGTCTACAGGTGGATTTAAAGGAGCTAAGGAAGAAGTTAAGAAGAAGAACAACCTGAAAGGTACTAAGCTGGAGTACTGTGTGCAGTTTTGGTCGCCGCACTTGCGCAAGGATATTTTGGCCTTGGAGGGAGTGCAGAGGAGGTTCACTAGGCTGATACCGGAGTTGAGGGGGTTGAACTATGAAGAGAGGCTGAATAGACTGGGCTTGTACTCGTTGGAGTTTAGAAGGGTGAGGGGGGATCTTATTGAGATGTATAAGATGAAGAAGGGGATGGATAGGGTTGAGGTTGAGAGGTTCTTCTCGCTCAGAAAGGACAGCAGGACTAGAGGGCACAGCCTCAAGATAAGGGGGGGTGCAGTTTAGAACGGAGTTGAGGAGGAATTTCTTCACCCAAAGGGTGGTGAATCTCTGGAATTCTCTGCCCGTTGAAGTGGTGGAGGCTACCTCACTAAATATATTTAAGACACGGGTAGATAGGTTTTTGGTAGACAAGGGGATTAAGGATTATGGGGAGAAAGTGGGAAAGCGGAACTGAGCCACTTCAGATCAGCCATGATCTTATTGAATGGCGGGGCAGGCTCGAGGGGCTAGATGGCCTACTCCTGCTCCTATTTCTTATGTTCTTATGTAACTTCCAAATTATTCTTGGTGCCACACACTAGTGAATACAGAAATAGGAAGATAGTATAGATCAATGTCTAACATGAAAGATGGTGCAGGAGAGAGGAGCTGTGTTTCCTGGGACATTGGGATAATAATCTAGACATCTTACCTCTGCACTGGGACCACTTCAGGGGGTAGGCCCTGTAAAAGCCGAACAGGCTGCACTGCAACAGGGCTGGGGCCAATATCTGGCAGAGGGCATTGCTGGTGCTGTTGGGGAGAGTTTAAATTGACTTGGTAGAGGGATGGGAACCTGACATAGATTCAGAAGGGAAAGAAGCAAAGCTGGAAATGGAAAGCAGAAAATTAGTATGGAAGGCAAAGGGAAACAAAAAACTAGAAAACAGACATCAAAGGAGTCGTTTAATGTTCACTGGCAAATACTTCAATGCAAGGACTCAACTTAATCAGGCAGATGAGCTGAGGACCCAGATAGATCCACAGATAGATAGTCCAATATAGCTATTATTGAAATATGAGTTAAAGGAGGACAGAAATGGCTGCACAACAGTCTTGGTTACAGAATTTGCAGGCAGGAGGAAGGAGGAATCAAAATGAATGAGCATTGCAATATTTGCTAGCGGTAATTACAACTGAGAAATGGAATGATGTGCTGGCAGGATAACCAAATTGGGTCATACACATTAAATTCAGGAATAAAAAGCATATATGTTAACAGATTGATGAGAAGTGCAGAAACTAGAAGGCTGTAATATTTGGGGATTTCAATTATTCAAATAGTAATTGGACAGGGTAGAAGATATAGAGGGTACAAAATTCTCACAATATGTTCAGGGGAATTTTTTTAGTGGTATGTAGCAAGCTCAAAAAGAGAAGGGGAATTTCGGGACTTAGTTTTAAGAAATGAAACAGGTGGAAAGGGTATCAGTGGGAGAATATTTTGATAGTAGTGATCACAATTCAGTTAGATTTTATGAGATGTTGGAAAAGGCAAAGTTAGACCAATGGTAGAAGGAAAGGCCTTCTACTGGGAAGCAATAAACTGAGATGCAATTTGCCAAAAGTGGACTGGAAATGGCTAATTGAAGGTTGAAAATGGCTAACTAAAGATTAATTAGTGTCAGAGCAGTGTGAGCCATTCAAGGAAGAGTTAAGGAAGAGAACTCCTTAACCTAGACACTAAGGATGTCAAAAAGTATAATGGCAGGATAAGATAAAAAAGGAAAGCTTATAACAGATTCTGAGAACTCAAAACTACAGAAAACCTAGAGGAGTACAAAATGTGAAATCAAAGAAAACCCAAAGATCCTAATAATTACAAAAGGAGAAACAGACTAATTAAGGAAAGACTAGGGCCAATTAGAAACCAAAAATGGAACGTGAACATGGATGTAGAAAGCTTTGGCATGGTTCTTAATGAACATTTTGCACCTATCTTCACAAAAGAGGGTAATGATACAAACATCAAGTGTAATTGTGGAGGTGTGAGAAATACTGGACGATATAAACATAGTGAGGGGGGATATATGAAGGGATTTAGCATTTTGAAGGTACATGAATATGATTAAATGTATCCCAGGCTGGTAGAAAAGGAAATAGCACTGGCTGACTAGAGAACTGTCAACATTGTGCCATTGTTTAAAAAGCAAGGAAGGAACAGACTGACGAATTATAGGCCACTCAGCCTAATGTTGCTGGTGGGTATATTACTGGAAACAATTCTGGGGAATTGTATGAATTGTCATTAAGAACAGCATGAAGTAATCAAGGGCAGTCTGCATGAATTTGTTAAGGAAAGATTTGTCTGAATAACTTGACAATTTCTTTTGAGGAGATAACCAACAAGTAGAGTTGACTAGGGTCACAAACTTGATACAGTCTCCATGGATTTTAGTAAAACCTTTGTCAAGGAATGACACAGCACTCTGGTCAGAAATGAAAAAGACCATGGAAGTGGCAAATTGGATCCAAAATTGGCTCAGTAAACGGTCAATAGATGTTATTGTGACTGTAGGCCTATTTCTTGTGATATTCCACAGGACTCTGCACCCAGTCCCTTGCTTTTTGTGGGTATATATCAATAATTTGGACTCACAAATAGAGGGCATGATTAAGACTGTAAACGATACAAAAATTGGCTGTTGGGTTGATAGTGAGTAAGAAAGTTGAAGACTGCAGGAAGATACCAGGTGGGCAGAAAAGTTGAAAACAAAATTCAATTCAGAGACATATGAGGTAACTAATCTGAAGAGGGCAAACAAGGCAAAGGAGTATGCAATAAATGGTAGGATGCACAGAAGTGTAGAAAGAGCAGAAGGACATGGTCCCTGAAGGTAGTAGGGCAGATAGAGTGGTAAGAGGGCATACCGGATACTTACCTTTCTTGACTGAGAAATAGATTAATGAAGATGTTGCTATGAACACAAAATTTTAGCTAAGAGGAAAGATTGGACAGGCGAGGTTTCTTTCATTTGAAAAGAGGAATCAGAGGGGATATTTAATTGAGGTGTATAAAATTATGATGGGCAAAGGTAGAATGATAGGAAGGTCCTATTTCTTTTAGCAGAGAGGTCAATAACCAAGGGGATAGATTTCAAGTAATTGGCTGAAGGATTAGAGGGCCAGACTTTGGGACTCATTAGCTAAAAGGATGGTAGAGATAGAAACTCTCATCATTAAAAATACTAGGATATGTACTTGGAAGTGCTGTAACTTCCAGGATTACAGCTCAAGAGTTGGAAAGTGGGATAGGGCTGAATCGCACTTTTACAAATGGTACAGACATAACAGGCTGAATGGTCTCCTTCTGTGCTATAAATTTTTTAATGTTTCTATGTAAAGTAATACTCTTCATTGCCTGGGTGAGTGATGCATCAACAAACGACTATAACGAATAGTTGTTTGTTAATACAGTACTTGAGTACAGCCGAAAAGACAGACATGTTGAAACTTCTCGTTGTGCACTTATCACAAAAATACAGATACAAGGGGAAAACAACAATTTATACTGTATGAGAAGAAAGTGCTGATTGATTGGCAAGTAGGCTCCGATTGGAAGAGGTGTTGGCATGGAGAGTGTACCAGGTGACTGACAGTTAGCTACCAAGCACTGATTAAAATTTAAACCAGGCAGTTTAACCACAATTGGTCAAGACAATGCCCTCAGGAATGAGGCAGTGTATGTTTTGTCTGTCTGCAAAGGACAGGTTCTGTGTACTAATATATGTAGCTTTCAGTACATGCAAATGCAATACATTGTGAACCTGACTGACAATCTTAAATTGGTTGTCAGCATAATTCTTAGCACATGGAGCTTCCCAGTTCTCATGAACTGGATGACTGGATGCTCTAATATAGGAAGTGGAAAGGAGAAGGGTCATCTTTTTGATATGGGTTAGGGAGCTTCAGAAATAAACTGCGACACTGGAAATAGATAACCACAGAGATCAGTGCCAACTGTCTGGCCCCAAGGACTTGAATACTGAGCTGGAAGATTTTTAATGACTGAACACAAGTGGTCAAAATCAGCGAATGCACCTTCAAATGCTATGCCCCACCTATTGTGCCAACAACCTCACAGGTTGCTCAATGCACTATATTCATAAGAACATAAGAACATAAGAAATAGGAGCAGGAGTAGGCCATCTAGCCCTTCGAGCCTGCCCCGCCATTCAATAAGATCATGGCTGATCTGTCGTGGCTCAGTTCCACTTTCCCGCCCTCTCCCCATAACCCTTAATCCCCTCTCTTATCAAGAACCCATCAACCCGCTTCTTAAAAATATTTAGCGAGGCAGCCTCCACCACTTCAACGGGCAGAGAATTCCAGAGATTCACCACCCTTTGAGTGAAGAAGTTCCTCCTCAACTCCGTTCTAAACCGCCTCCCCTTTATCTTGAGGCTGTGCCCCCTAGTCCTACTGTCTTTTTTGAGCGGGAAGAGTCTCTCCACCTCTATCCTATCCATCCCATTCATCATCTTATACGTCTCAATAAGATCTCCCCTCATTCTTCTAAACTCTAACGAGTACAAGCCTAGTTTATTCAGCCTCTCCTCATAGCTCAATTCCCTCAACTCCGGTATCAGCCTAGTAAACCTCCTCTGTACTCCCTCCAAGGCCAAAATATCCTTGCGCAGGTGCGGCGCCCAAAACTGCACACAGTACTCCAGCTGCGGCCTCACCAATGCCCTATACAGCTGCAGCAAGACCTCCCTACTTTTATATTCAATCCCCCTCGCTATGAAGGCCAGCATCCCATTCGCCTTCCTGACCACCTGCTGCACCTGCAAGCTGGGTTTTTGCGACTCATGCACAAGGATCCCGAGGTCCCTCTGCACCGTCGCCTGCTGCAGTTTTTCGCCACGTAAGTAATAGTCCCATCACTGGCCCATCAGCAATCTCATGCAATCAGGACTGAAGCCTAACATTCACATGCTCCACCTAGCCCTCACACATTAACCACAACTGCAAGGGTCACATCCATATCTCACGGCTTGCAGATACTTCCCGTTTTATGCAAAACAGGAATACATTGCAATGCACTTGCTAACACAATTCTCTTTCTCTTGCAAAACAAGCTAGCACATAACACGATGCAATAGGCATGAACCAGCTACTGGGGACAGGAAAGGTTTTATGTCTCCCTTGCCTTCTGAGAGGAGATGGCACTCAACATGATTGGCGTGGGCGCACTGAGGTTGAGGCAACTGGCATTGCTGAAGCCATTCAGGATACTTCAGCATTGTGCATCATTCTCAAATCCCACATCCCTATTATCCTGCAATCTGGATGATATACAAGCTGTGCAGTGTTACCATACATTTCTTGTTTTTTTACCCAAAATATTGTTCGCTCAGATCCAACAATTTCCTTATGAATTGATATTTTTAGGCGCCCAAGAAGTGTTACCCAGCAAACCGGGGGTGGCGGTTTTTTGTGTGTGTGTGTGTGTGTGTGTGTGTGTGTGTGTGTGTGTGTGTGTGTGTGTGTAAACCCAGAAGAGCAGACATCTGAGGTAGAAGCACTGTGACTTGATCTAACTCAGCCTCCAGCTCAGATATTGGTTCAGTGCGCACATTAAGATGGTAACACAGAAGCACATTCTGCATTTGGTGAGTCACTGGACACGAGTGGGCTATAGTCAGACTACAGGAAAGGGCAGCATGTGTAGCAATTCCCCCAAAGGCGAGGTTGCAGATAGACTCTGATGCAAAGGACACAGATTGAGGACACTGATGGGACAGCATACAGTAAAAGTCTGACAGCCATTCACATCAAAATGCATGGTGCATTGGCAGGCCTCCGAGAGTACCCACTGTCACCATCAAGAAACATGGAGGAGTCTGGCTCCAACTTGACACAGGGTTTTGCAATGACTACGGGAACCCATTGTGGAAGTTGTGGCCAGCTCCATGAGGGCAGTTGAGGAGCCAATCATCTAATGGCCTACGCCTCACTTTTATTGCAGCACGGACAGAAGACTCTCAATGTCTGAGGCTGTATTGGAAACTCAGACTGAGGTCACGAAATCTCATGTGTTGCCATGCAAAGTCAGACTATAAGTTTTATGGATGCAGATACCAGTGCTCAAAGGGATATGCTGAGTCTTAGAGATCCAGTAATCTGCGCTCCAGCAAATCAATGAGGTGTCATCCCAGCAGTGGCAATGGCTCTATGGTGCATCAAGATGTTGTTCCCCTCAGAAAGATAGCATTCATGCTCTTACCACTGCCACATCACAAGTGTTCCCCCTATTGCCTGTCAACCAGCCAGTCCAGACTGCTGCTTGTCAAGGCCCAGAGTGAGAGCACACTGCAAGGTCATCTGTAATCTCTCCCATTGAAATTCAGCGACCTTCACCAGACATTCTGCAGTCACAGGGAAAACATGCACCAGAGAATAATGCCAGGCAAAGGCACCAGCAAGACAGTCTGTAATAAAATGTACACAGGAAAATACTGATTATTGTATAGATTATTAGAAGTGTTGTTGGATAAAGTTGATAGGGAATGATTGCTTTGTGGTATGTTTTTCAGAATTGTGGCCAAGAGAACAGTACGATGGTTCAGAGCGGACTGGTATACAGTAAATAATGCAGAAAGTATGTTAATTGCAAAAATATCTGCATACTAGGTGCATAAAAACAATAATAGGTTATTGTATTAGGTGATTTCAACTTTCCCAACATTAACTGAGATAGTCAGAGTATAAGGGCTTGGATGGGGTAGATTTCTTGAAATGTGTGCAGCAGAACTTTTTAGATCAAAGAGTAGAGGGTCCAACAAGGGAAGGAGCTGTGCTGGACCTAATTCTGGGGAATGAAGCCGGACAGGTGGTTGACATGGTGGTGGGGCATTTCAATGATAGTGATCACAACATGATACAATTTAAGCTTGTTATGGACAAGAAAATAGACAAGTTGCAAAAAGAAGTTTTAGACTGGGGAGAGCAGTGTTTAGCAAACTAACGCAGGATCTGGCCAGGTTAGACTGGGAACAGCTACTAATGAGAAAATCTACAGAAGAGCAGTGGGGCATTCAAAAAGGAAATGGGGAGGGTGGAATACAAGCACGTTCCCTACAGGGTGATAGGAAAGAAGAGAACCATGGATGACCAGAGATATTCAGGATATGATGAGAAGGAAAAGAAAGGCTTTTAACAAGTACAAGGAGAGTAACTAAGCAGCGGCATTAGCGAAGCATAGAAAGTGCAGGGTAGAGCTTAAGAAAGCAATTAGGAAAGCAAAGAGGGGAATGAGAAAGCTCTGGATGGTAAAAGTGGGGAAAATCCCAAGATACCCTATGTATATCAATAGTTAAAGGATAAACAGGGAAAGAGTAGGGCCCATTATGGGCAAAGGGGGCAATCTGTGGGTTTAGCCAGAGGACATTGGTAGGTGTTGGGTGAATACTTCACGTCTGTCTTCAATCAAGAGAAACAAAAAGGTATGGAATTCAGGGAGTGACAATAAGGTTCTTGAGCAACTTGACATAGGGAAGGACAAGTTATTTGAGGTGTTGGCAGCCTTACAAGTGGATAAATCTCCAGGTCTGGATAAGAACATAAGAAATAGGAACAGGAGTAGGCCACCTAGCCCTTCGAGCCTGCCCCGCCATTCAATAAGATCATGGCTGATCTGAAGTGGCTCAGTTCCACTTTCCCACTTTCTCCCCATAACCCTTAATTCCCTTGCCTACCAAAAACCTATCTACCCGTGTCTTAAAATATATTTAGCGAGGTAGCCTCCACCACTTCAACGGGCAGAGAATTCCACAGATTCACCACCCTTTGAGTGAAGAAGTTCCTCCTCAACTCCGTTCTAAACTGCCCCCCGCCTTATCTTGAGGCTGTGCCCTCTAGTCTTGCTGTCCTTTCTGAGCGGGAAGAATCTCTCTACCTCTACCCTATCCATCCCCTTCATTATCTTATACGTCGCTATAAGATCCCCCCTCATCCTTCTAAACTCCAACGAGTACAGACCCAGTCTATTTAGTCTCTCTTCATAGTCCAACCCCCTCATCTCCAGTATCAGCCTAGTGAACCTCCTCTGTACTCCCTCCAAGGCCAAAATATCCTTGCGCAAGTGCGGCGACCAAAACCGCACACAGTACTCCAGCTGCGGCCTCACCAGCGCCCTGTACAGTTGCAGCAAGACCTCCCTGCTTTTATATTCTATCCCCCTCGCTATAAAGGCCAGCATCCCATTCGCCTTCTTGATCACCTGCTGCACCTGCAGACTGGGTTTTTGCGACTCATGCACAAGGACCCCCAGGTCCCTCTGCACCCTAGCATGCTGCAGCTTTTTGCCCTTTAAATAGTAATCCCTCCTATTACTATTCCTGCCAAAGTGGATAACCTCACACTTGGATGAATTGTGCCCGAGGCTGCCGTGGGAGTCAAGGGAGCAGATTGCAGGGGCTTTGACCCAAATGTTCAATTCCTCTCTGGCCACGGGGGAGGTGCAGATGGCTGGAGAACAGCTAATTGGTTCCATTATTTAAGAAAGGATGTAGAGATAAACCAGGAAACAGACAGTGGTCTCACGTCAGTGGCAGGGAAACTATTGGAAAAACTTCTGGAGAAGAGCATCTATCTTCACTTGGAGAGGCAAAGCTTGATTAGGGACAGTCAGCATGGCTTTGTCAGAGGGAGGTCATGTCTAACAAATTTGAATTTAATTTTTTGAGGCAGTGAACGGGTGTGTATATGAGGGTAGTGCAGTTGGTGTAGTTTATAGGATTGCAGCAAAGTCTTTGACAACGTCCTACATGGGGGATTTGTAAAGAAGGTAAATGCACATGGAACACAGGATAATTTGATGAAGTGGATTCAAAATTGGCTCAGTTGTAGGAGACAGATGATGATGACAGAAGGCTGCTTTAGCAACTGGAAGCCATTGTCCAGTGGTGTACCACAGGGATCTATATTATTCAACATTTATATAAACAACATTGGCAACTATGCGGAGAGTAAGATTAGTAAGTTTGTGGATGATACAAAGAATGGCAGGTGGTTAACAGTGAGGCTGAGGGTCTTGGGCTACAAGAAGATATAGATGGAATGGTCAAATGGGCAGATAAGTTTAGATGGAATTTAACCCTGGAAAGTATGAATTGACACACCTTGTGTGGGACTAATACTATGAAAAGGTGAACGTTGAAAAAAGTGCTGTATGTAACTAAGTATGCACTAAAATATGTATACTTGTTATAGCATGACAATAAAGTCTTTGTTGCATTTATTTTGTATTTATTTGCATATAGTACAAGTCCAGGGGTGAAGCTCCTCTATTTATATGTATTTGTTATATTAATTCACCCACAGGGTATAGTTATGAAAATTTATTCACCTTTAAAAGGGTTAAACCAATTTTTTTTTGCTCCTGAGCCCCCCTCCCTTCCAGACCCCTAGGCTTAAGCCTACTCAGCCTAATGGTTAATCCGCCATTGCTTATACACCTTTAACTATGTGGCCAAATTCCCCTCCAACTCGATTTTCAAGTTTGCTGATGACATCACCATAATGGATTGGATCTCAAA
Organism: Carcharhinus amblyrhynchos; assembly: GCF_965287045.1. Taxonomy (NCBI): domain Eukaryota; kingdom Metazoa; phylum Chordata; class Chondrichthyes; order Carcharhiniformes; family Carcharhinidae; genus Carcharhinus; species Carcharhinus amblyrhynchos. Next base: position 132,843,521 of record NC_137324.1, on the reverse strand, counting down.
CAATGACAAGACAGAGTACAGAAATGAGAAAGAGAATCTGGTAAACTGGTGCAGCAACAATAATCTCTCCCTCAATGTCAACAAAATGAAGATGATTGTCATCGACTTCAGGAAGTGTAAAAGTAGAACATGCCCCTGTCTACATCCATGGGGACGAAATAGAAAGGATGGAGAGCTTCAAGTTTTTAGGTGTCCAGCTCACCAACAACCTGTCAACACTATAGTTAAGAAAGCTCAAAAACACCTCTACTTTCTCAGAAGACTAAGCAAATTTGGCATGTTAGCAAAGACTCTCACCAACTTTTACAGATGGACCATAGAAAGCATTCTTTCTGGTTGTATCACAGCTTGGTATGGCTCTTGCTCTGCCCAGGACTGGAAGGAACTACAAAAGGTTGTGAATTTAGCATAATCCCTCATGCAAAATCCATTGATTTTGTCTACACTTCCTGCTGTCTTAGCAAAGCAGTCAGTATAATTAAGGACCCCACGCAGCCTGGACATTCTCTCTTCCACCTTCTTCCATCAAGAAAAAGATACAAAAGTTTGAGGTCACGTATCAACCGACTCAAGAACAGCTTTTTCCCTGCTGCTATCAGACTTTTGAATGGACTTGCCTTTCGTTAAGTTGATTTTCTTTACACTCTAGCTATGACTGTAACACTACATTCTGCACTCTCTCGTTTCCTTCTCTATGAACAGTATGCTTTGTCTTTATTGTGCACAAGAAACAATACTTTTCACTATGTTAATACATGTGACAACAATAAATCAAATCAAAATGTTTGTCCACAGATCTCTGACAGCAGAACAGCATGTTAATACGGTGGCTAAAAAGGCATATGGGACACTTGCCATTATCAATTGAGGCATTGTTTACAAAAGCAGGGAAGTTATGTTGGAGTTGTATAGAACTTTGGTGAGGCCACAGCTAGAGTACGATGTGCAGTTGTGGTTGCCACATTATAGGAAGGATGTGATTATACTGGAGGGGATGCAGAGGAAATTGACCAGGATGCTGCCTGGGATGGAACATTTAAGTTATAAAGAGAGGTTGGGATAGGCTTGGGTTGTTTTCATTTTAATTGGAGCAGAGAAGACTTGAGAGGTGAGCTGATTCAGGTGTACACAGGATTATGAAGGACATGGAGTAAGAAGCAGTTCTTCCCTTGAGTTGAAGAGTTAGTAACAAGGAGACATAGGTTCAAGGTGAGAGCCAAGAGATTTACGGAGAATGTGAGGAAAGACCTTCTCACCAAGAGGGTGGCGACAGTCTGGAATGTGCTGCCTGGGAGGGTGGTAGAGGTGGGTTGCCTCACATTCTTTAAAAAGTACCTGGATGACCATTTGGCATGTCATAACATTCAAGGCTATGGGCCAAGTGTCGGTAGATGAATTAGGAGAGAGTTCAGGTGTTTCTTGTGTGTCGATGCAGACTCCATGAGCCAAAGTGCCTCTTCTGCACACTAAGATTCTATGATTATAAAACTCAGCATACATACAATGTAAAGAACACCAGTTACTAAACTTAAAACTGGATCTTTACTTTTATTCCTCAATGTTCTTCCCTAAACATATACAGATCAAATAGAGGAGAAAAAGTATCAAAAAGGTAAATTATGATAGCAGAGAGAAATTTTGAATATAGGCAAAATGCAACTTTGAACTTGGGCTTAAGATGGTATCATCCTTCAATTTTAAAAAAAGTTATTTTATGGCAGGTCAGCATTGCTGGCAAGGCCAGCATTTGTTGCCCTATGCCTAACTTCTCTTGACTGTGGTGGTGAGCTGCTATTTTGCACCCACTGTAGTTCATCTGGTGTAAGTACACCCACAGTTCTGTTCAGAAGTGAGTTCCAGTGACAGTGAAAGAACTGTAATTTAGGCCAAATCAAGATGGCAGGTGGCTTGAAGAGGGAGTTGCACGTGGTGGTGTTCCAATGTATCTACTGTCCTTAACCTCACCACCTAGAGTGACGAGGGTTTTGTGGTGCTTTTGAAGGAGGTCTGTTAAGTTGCTGCAGTGCCATCTTGTGTTACAAGCCAGTGAGGGGCCAGGTAACCTTTTGCTTAAAGTGGACAAGTTTGAAATCCCAATTACCCATGAGGAGAATAAAGCCATAAAATTCCATAATTTTAAACATCCAAAATAAGCTTTACGATGCAAAGTCAGCAAAACAAAATAATTCACAATATTTATTTTATACTCTAACATTCAGGATTAGCATAAGATAAATATTACTTAACAGGCAAACTGGTTGTGTATGTCACACTGCACAATAAATGGTAGGTGAGACCAAGACAGATCCCACGGATTTCTCAACCCACTCAGACAGCAGTGAACACGGAGTCTCAAAATCTCATTAAAGCTGTTCCCTTCATGAAATATTTCAACCCTTCACTTCTTAAATATCTGGCCTCTGAATTCCCTTCAAGGCCACTCTGGCTTGAACTGCTTTAATGACCATTCACTTCTTGATGGTTCACTCTCTTCTCCTGAGACCGTGTTCTTTGGGATTCACAAAGATGCATAACTACTTCTAATTAGAGGCACAATTCTAGCTCTATCATAGACTGTTGGTTGTACTAAGCTAGCACTAACCCTCAGTTTCTCCAAACTCCAGTCACCCAGATGCTCCAAGCTATAAATGGCTCCCAGAACTTAACTGAGCCCTAACTATCTGACACAGCACCAATGACCTTCAGCCACCACCATCTTAGAGGTTTTTCTGAGCCTAACTGGCTAGAATAAGCTAACAATTCTCAAGTAAGCCCATCTGCTGTTTTAAGGCTCCATCTCTTTTAACAAAGAAACATGGGTAGCCTTCTTGAACTGCCATTCTTTCAGGTTTCTGGTAAACTTTAAAGCTCAGTATTTTAGTTATCTTAACCTTTATAACAATTTTCCCAAAATTAAACATTACCTCTAAAATATTGAAATGAACCACGAACTAGATATTCACACATCTGTGTATGGTATAAACTGCTGCCATTATGCATTGGTGGTGGAGCAAGTGAACATTTCTGTTGGTGGATGGTGATTGATGGTCAGCAATGCTGACCTGCCATAAAATAACTTTTTTTTAAATTGAAGGATGATACCATCTTAAGCCCAAGTTCAAAGTTGCATTTTGCCTATATTCAAAATTTCTCTCTTGTTTTGTCCCGGATGGTGTTGACTTTTGTGGGTATTGTTGGAGCCATACTCATCCAAGCTAATAGACGGTACAGCATTTCACTTCTGACTTTTGCCTTGTAGACGGTTGATGGGCTTTGGGGACTCAGGAAGTGAGTTACTCACTATAGAATTCCCAGCCTCTGACCTGCTCTTGTAGCCACAGTGTTTACATGACTGGCCCAGTTAAGTTCTGGTCAATGTTAACTCCCAGGGTGTTGATGGTTCTAAATTCTGTGATGGTGATTCTCTTGAATGTCAAGGTGTGGTGGTGAGATTCTCTCTTGTTGGAGAAGGTCATTGCCTATTATTTGTGTAGCGCAAGTGTTACTAGTTGCTCCTTTTTTAGCCTTTTCTTTCTTGCATTCAGATTTAGACTTTGCTGTTTTGGCCAATGTTTTACTGAATTCTGGAATTTGCCTTTCTTCCAGATCTAACCATTGGAAAAAATGCTTGAGAATTGGGTGTGACTGGCAGAGAAAATCTCCTGCAGCTAACATGATTCAAAAAGCACTAAGGAAAACAGAATGAGGTGGAAGGAGGGAGGGATGGGAGGGAGAGAGTAGCAGGAACAGTGGAAAGGCGGGCTCTGTAATTTGCTGAAAGAGAGGAAAACACAGTTGGAGAGCAAAGAACTACGTAGAAGGTGATGCGGGTCAAGTTTGGCATTTTTAAAAATTAAATAAGTGTATTTAAGAATCAACCATTAAAATGTTATAAAATTTAAAGCTTCAACCAGCTCTTAAACTTTCTACAATATAAAGGTAGGTTCACCTAACAAAAGAATTTATTAAGCCTCTAGATTCCATGGTCAAAATGACAAGGCATGTAACATTATATGCTGGAATGTGGGATGTTATAAGGAAAAATTAGCATAAATGTTGTGACGAATGAGTGAAAACAGAAGTTAAATGAAGCAGATAGTGTGCATAGCAAGACAATTTTAGTGTATTAAAATAGGCAATAAATTTAATAGACAATACCTTGGACAAATCTCTGAAGTTGCTTGGTAGTGTCAGATCCAACTCCTCTGATTCATAATTGGTTATCACCCAAGGAAAAACCGGATACTGATTCAAGTCATTGTAAGTTCGACCTAAATGAAAAAGAATTAACATTTAATTCATCAGCCGGATACAAATGTCGACAATTGTTTTTCCCAAGCCAGTCAAATTAGAATGGTACTAAACCACTAACTTTCAATATATGAAAACAAATATTATGTAACTTGAATTTTAACATGTTAAAATACATTTGGTGTCAATCCTGGTGATAAACAGTAGATGACAAATGGTGGCAAATGCATCCACTGCTATCCTTGTCAACGTGGAAAAAATTGATCAATTGAAGGGAGAGGGAATCTATTACAACAATTTGCACCCAAACAGCCCCTTTGAAGTAATCAAATGGCGCAAGGAGAAAGCTGACTAGGATTATAAAAGTAAGAACACATGACTGTACATTTGGACAAAAAGGTTTTGAAGCATATTAAGAGGGTTGAAGAGATTAAGATAATGAGCTCCAGAGGAACGAAACAAGACTGCTGATGATACACAATGAACGTAGGATAACAGATTCAAGTCATTGGTTGAGAAGTAAGGATGTAGGAGGTTGTGGAAGGAGGGAGGGGCTAAGCCATAAATTAATATGTGAACAAGCAGGATTTTTAAATTTTGTTTGTTATGGGACAGAAGGCATGAACAAACAGGATCCAGCACATGACAGGAAGCAGACTGAACCTTTATGAATTTGAATTTGCATGTAACCAACACTGCAAGAAAGAAGGGTTGGGTCTAGAAGTAACAAGGGTGACTGCATGCCATCCAATCAAACCTGGCAGTCATTTCGCATAAGGATGAAACAAGGGTACTGTACTTTTGGTGGGTGCCAAATAAGAAGGCTTCAGTTTTCCCACATTTCAGGTGGAATAAATTCTGCTCCCATATAAGGAGTCTGGCATCACAGAGGTGACCACTGATTTGAGGATAGTAATGAAGAGGTAGAGGTTGGTTTATCAGAACACAGATGGAAATTGGCTTCAGCCTGTGAAGAGTATCTCATAGTAAAGAGAAAGAGGCAAAGCAGGAAATTTTGGGGTGCTGCAGGGTAACTATTTGAGAGTGATAGGAGAAGCCATTACTGGAAATATCCTGGCTAGATAGAGATTAGTAGGATCCAAGAACAGGAGAGATAGAATCATGGAGTTTTACAGCATGGAAACAGGCCCTTTGACCCAACTTGTCCATGCCACAGAGAAGGATTGGGAGGTCAGAAGGACAAGGGTGGCACATTGTGATTACAATTACAGAAGATGTCACTGGCAATTTGAGGGAACATTGGGACAGGTGAGCAACAAGTTGGATGACAACAATGCATTCCAATACCTTGATGACAGAAGGGAAGTTAAATATGTATTGATGGTTTGGAAAAGTTGGGAGAGGTGTGTATTTAAGGCGATCAAGAACATGCTACATGTGCTGAGAGACCCATTTATGATGTTATTAAATATTGGCTAGGCAGACCTACTTGAATGGATACTAGATAATTTGAGATTGAGATAGGTCAGAGTTCAGTCCACCAAAGGCTAAGAGTTGGTGGGAAATGACAAAAAGTTGAAGCCCATTGTTGTTGTATTACATTTGAATGGAGCAACTCGAGATGCTTTTTGAAATTAAAACTCTACAATGTGAATGACACACTGAACTTGGATGATGCAGGATTAGTGCTGTGCTGAAGAAAGGGCAAGTGGTGGGCAACGGTTACATGCATACTCAATATTTGAAACAAAGTAGTCCACAAAATTGTCACATACAATGTCAAAGGTGAGGATGTGAACAACCTCTCTAGTTGTTCAATGAAATGATAGCTGATTTGTATCATACTTCCATCCAACTGGCTCGGCTCCATATCCACTTACACCCTTGGCTGATAAAAATGCCTATAGTTCTTGGAATTAAAATTAGTGAGTATCATTAGTATCCAAATTTGTATCAGACATCTAACATTTATTGTATGCAGTATTTACAAACCTCTCCTGAAAGGCCAAATTCTGATTAAAGGTTGCACACCCTCACATTGAATTCCACATCAGAAAAAGTTTTTATCTACCTAATCAATTCCTTTCAAAGTCCTAAAAACATCATCAAATTAAGGCCTTGTGTTCTTTTATCTCCAGGGAATACAAATCTATTCATGTAATCTCTCTTTATAATCTAACCCCTGGAGCATTAGTAATATTCTGGTAAATCTGTGCTGCTCTGCTTCTAAGGCCAACATGCCCTAATGTACCTTGGCCAGTACTGTACACAGTTCCAAATACATTCCAACCAGGGCTTTGTAACTCTTTCTCTTTATACTCTAGCCTAAAAATTATAAAGGTTAACATTTCATTGACCCTTTAATTTTTTTTTATAACTGACCACTACATTTTAGAAATCTGTGTACATGAAACCCTAAAATCTCTTTGGATCTGGAGTGTTCCTAACTTTTCATAATTTTCATGATGCTCAGGTCTAATGCTTTCTTTTGTGCAAAATAAATGACCCCATATTTACCCAAGTTGAAATCAATCTGCCTCAATTTTATCCAACAACAATCTGAACTTATATAGAGCCTTTGAAACATTTCAAAGAATTTCATAGGAGCATTATCAAATAAATTTAATGCTGACCCACTTAAGGAGGTATCAGAGCAGATAACAAAAGCTTTGTAAAGGTTAGTAGATTCTAAAAAAGTTTTAAAAGCGCAAAGAAAAGCAGAGAGGTTTAGGAGGGATTTCCAAAGCTTATAGTAATGGCAACTTGAAGACATGGCTGTCAATAGTGGATAATTAATTTCAGGTATATTCAAACTGGAGAAGTGCAGGTATCTTGGATATTTGTGGGAGTGGGGAGATTACAGAAATAGGGAGGAGGGAAGGGAGGGATGAAGTCAGGGTAGGAATTCAGAAACAAGGACAAGAATTTGAAAATTGAGGCCGCTTAACCAGGAAACAATGCAAGTCAACTTACATTGGCTGATCAGGACTCAGTGCATGTTAGGACATGGACACCAGAATTTGGGATACTTTCACATTCACAAAGGGTGAAATAGGGGAGACTAGCTAGAATTCTGCTGGAACAATCAAGTCTTGATTTTAGCATCAGATGAACTGAGGCAGGGGCAGACTGATGATATTACTAGACAAAGATGAAAATCGGCAGTCTTAGTGATGGAGCACATGTGCGGTCAGGAATTTGGGGTCAAATATGATACCAAGGTTTTGCAGAGTCTGGTTTAGTCTCAGATATTTGCCAAGGAGAGGAATGGAGTTAGTAGCTAGAGCATAGAGTTTGTGTTGAGGACCGAGATAATGAATCATAGCATCCAAAATCCCCAGCATTGGAATTGCGGTACACAAAAATATGGGGAATCCTTCTTGGATATTCAGAGGTAGGGGTATGCATAAGTGCTAACATCCTCTGGATAACAGCCTGCATCAGAAACACCCTACAATGTGATTTAAATCATAAACTTGGTTCTGCCAGGGTTACACAATTACCCGGGAAAAGTCAGAAGAATTACAACCATTTCTAACTTCTATGCCCCCATGTATCTACTAACTATGCGACCAATCTCTCTTCATACAACCTGCAGTACAGCTGCAGTGAGACATCCTTGCTGTTGAACTCACATTCTCTTGGAATGAAGGGCAGCAAACAATTTGCCTTCATAACTACTTGCTGCACTGCATTCTTGCTTTCAGTGTCTGATGTACAGGGCATTCAGTTCCCTTTGTATATCAGTGTTTCCCAATCTATCACTTTTTAAATAATACTGTCCCAAACTAATTTTCCTACTTAAATGGATAATTTCACACTTATCCACGATTGTTGTATAAGCAGAGATTTGGTCGACTAGTTCCATATTCACTGGAGATTATAAGGATGAGAGGGGATCTCAGTCATTGAAATGTATAAAATTCTGAAGGGTGGACAGACTGGATGCAGGGATGTTATTTCACCTGGCTGGGGAGTCTAGCACGAGGGATCACAGTCTCAGGATACAGGACTGAGTAGAGGAGAAATTTCTTCACTCAAAGGGTGATGAACTTGTGAAATTGTCTAAAATAGAAGGCTGTAGAGCCCACATTACTGAATATATATAAGGAGGAATTGGATTGGCATCAGGGGTGTGCTGGAGAATGGTGGTGAGATAGAAAGTTAGCCATGATCACGTTAAATGGTGGAACAGGCTCAAAGAGCTGAACGGTCTACTTCTGGTCCTATTTTTTATATATGTGACTGCATCTGCCACATACTTGTCCACTTACTCAACTTGTGTACATTGCCTTGAAGTCTCTTAAAATCCTTCTCACCCTCACATTCCCACCAAGTTCTTGTCGTCAGCAAACTTGAAAATATCACATTTAGTTCTCCCATCCAAATCATTAACGTATATTGTGAATAGCTGAGGCCCAAGCACTGAGCTCTGTGATACCCACTACTCACCACCTGCCACACCAAAGAAGACTCATATTGTTTCCTGTCTAATAATCAATCTTCAGTCCTTGCCATTATATTACCCCCAATCCTACGTGTTTTAATTTTGCACACTAGCTTTCTGAAAACCTAAATACACTACATCATAGACTCCATGGGCAGGATTTTATGGCCTTGCTCATCCTGAAACCGTAAAATCCCACCGAAGCTCAACAGATCGTCTCATTGTCTGCCCCTTGCCCGCTCCAATTCCTGTGGCAGGCAGGACGGTAAAATTCCGGCCCATGCCTTGATTTGTCTGAACAATCACGTGAACAATAACTTACTTTCAATTTAACAAGCTTTAATGTTAGTTAACATTCGCCTATGTGGAACCTTATCAGAGACCTTCTGAATGTCCAGATAACATACATCCATAGACATTCTCTAGTCTCAAAAAATTAAATTAGGTTCCTTAGACATGACCTCTCTCTTTACCAATGTATGTTGGCTTTTGCTAATTAATTCAAATTTATCTAAATGTTTAGTACCTCTGCCTTTAATTATAAATCCCAATAACGTCACCACAAATGATGCTAGATTAACAGGTAGGCAATTTTTTGGTTTCTCTCTCCAACCTTTCTTAAATAATGAAGTCATGTTTGAAATTTTCCAATTTAAATTGTGTCAGAGGGAGCTGTTTGACGTTGAAAAAGAGATTCTGGAGTATCTTTATTCTCCAGAATGACTTTGCAGTGGGAAAAAAAGGGTCAAAGAAGAGAAGCTGGCAGACAAAGATAAATGGATGGGGTGGATGATGAAGTTGTTTTGTCTACGATCAGAAAGCTGGAAGTGCCAGCTTTTTAGAATGTCATAAAGTCATAGAGGTTTACAGCATGAAAATAGGCCCTTTGGCCCAACTCGTCCACGCCATCCTTTTTTTTAAACCCTGAAGCTAATCCCGACTGCCCGCATTTGGCCCATATCCCTCTATACCCATCTTATCCATGTAATTGTCTAAATGCTTTTTAAAAGACAAAATTGTACCCACCTCCACTACTGTCTCTGGCAGCTTGTTCCAGATACTCACTATCCTCTGTGTGAAAATATTTCCCTTCTGGATACTTTTGTATCTCTCCTCCTTCACCTCAAACCTATGCCCTCAGGTTTTAGACTCCCCTACCATCGGGAAAGGATATTGACTATCAAGCTGATCTGTGCTCCTCATTACTTTATAGACCTCTATAAAGGTCACCCCTCAGCCTTCCGCGCTCCAGAGGAAAAAGTCTCAGTCTATCCAGCCTCTCCTTATAACTCAAACCATCAAATCCAGATAACATCCTAGTAAATCTTTTTAGTTTAATAATACCCTTTCTATAATAAGGTGACCAGAACTGTACACAGTATTCCAAGTGTGGCCTTACCAATGTCTTGTACAACTTCAACAAGACGTCCCAATTCAATCTTCTGACCAAAGAAACCAAGCATGTTGAATGCCTTCTTCACCACTCTGTCCACCTGTGACTCCACTTTCAAGGAGCTATGAACATGTACCCCAAGACCTTTTTGTTCTGTAACTTTTCCCAATGTCCTACCATTAACTGAGTAAGTCCTGCTCTGGTTCAATCTACCAAAATGCATCACCTTGCATTTATCTAAATTAAACTCCATCTGCTGTTCATCAGCCCAATGGCCCAATTGATCAAGGTCCTGTTGCAATTGGAGAAAAATTTCTTCAATGTCCACTATACCACCAATCTTGGTATCATCTACAAACTTACTAGCCATGCCTCCTATATTCTCATCCAAATTATTAATATAAATGACAAATAACAGGGGACCTAGCACTGATTCCTGAGGCACACCGCTGGTCATAGGCCTCCAGTTTGAAAAACAACTCTCTACAACCACTGTCTGGCTTCTGGCAAGAAGCCAATTTTGTATCCATTTAGATACCTCACCCTGGATCCTGTGAGATTTAACCTTATGCAACAAGCTACCATGCAGTACCTTGTCAAAGGCCTTACTAAAATCCATGTAGATAAATTGAACTGCACTGCCCTCACCTACCTTCTTAGTTACTCCTTCAAAAAACTCAATCAAATTTGTGAGACATGATTTTCCACTCAAAAAGCGATGCTGACTGTCCCTAATCAGTCTTTGCCTCTCTAAATGCCTGTAGATCCTGTCTCTCAAAATACCTTCCAATAATGTACCCACCACAGATGAGAGGCTCACTGGCCTGTAGTTCCCAGGCTTTTCCCTGCAGCCCTTTTTAAACAAACATTTGCCACTCTCCAATCTTCTGGCACCTCACCCCTGACTATCAATGATTCAAATATCTCAGCTAGGAGAACTGCAATTTTCTCCCTAGCCTCCCCCACACACAGTTATAATTTATTGCATAGAAAGGAGATAAAGGGTAAATTTCAATTGTTTGGACTGGTAGAACATAACAGGTAGTGCTCCAGAGGAAGCTGTTCTTCCCCATCTACTCACTTTACTGGTACAAAAGGAAATCAAAAACACTTTTTCTGAAATCACAAAAGGGTTGAGATACAAAGGGAAGGAAGTTTACACTTTGGTTACAGAGAACAATAGTCAGATTGCACCTGGAATTTTGCATTCAGTACTGAGCACTGCATATGAAGAGGAATATTTGGTCTTTGCACAGATTTACCAAGATGAGACCAGGTCTTAAATGGCAATATTAGGGAGACAGGTTGCATAAATTTGAGCTTTGCATCCATGTGTTTAGATGTCAGGAAGTGATCTAATTGAGGTGTTGAACATGATAAAAAGGTTTGATAAAAATGATACAGAACTGCTATATCCTTTGTTGAGGAAATCTAGAACAAGGGGTCATAATCTTAAAATTACTGCCAGGTCATTTTGGAATGAAATCAGGAGCACATTTTCATACAAAGACTAATGAAAGTATTGAATTATCTCCCACAAAGGCCTTTGTTGTTGGATCAATTGAAATGATCAAAACAGAAATTGATGGATTTTTACTAGGGAAGGTTATCAAGAGACATGGAACAATGGTGGGAAAATTGAACTGAATATATATCAGCCATGATCTAATTAAATATTTTAACAAATTAAATAACCTATCCCTCTTTCTATGATTTTTCTCACCATAGTCCAAAGTCACTGAGGCCCAATATAAGGTTGTCTTTATACCAAAGTATACTGATTTATTTTCCTCCAACACAATGACTAATAACTTGAAAGAAACTTGGAAAATTCAGCTAAGACTTATGCGAAATTGCTCAAGATGACAAACCAACTCTAAGATGAAACACAAGGAGATTAATATTTCAAATAAGTTTGCAAACTGAAGTATGCAAATAAGATTTGGCAGACAATTATTTTTGAAATCATACCTGTTAATGCTCGAAAATTCAATCACAGGAATACTAATTTGAAAGTTTGTTAACTAAAATCAATCTTATCCCCAAATTTTGTGCAAACTTTCCCATATCCAAGCAAGATCCTTGTGCAGAACAACATATACACAGGCCACTTACTCAAAGTATATTTTAATATTTAATAAGATCAGAGTAGTAGTCAAGGCAATAGTGTATCTGAATTGGCTGAAAGGAGGTGCACTATAATGGGATGAAACACTTAGGAGTGTCAACTCTTATCCATTTATTTTTCTCCTGAAGGAGCATTGTTAAAAGCTGAGAAAGCTTATCCTCTATCCTGGTCATTATGTTGGAACGCTCATTTTCAATGAGATGTCAGACAGAACTCATGAGTTATGAAGGCTTTAATTTACATACTGATAAATTGCTTTCTAAACTTAAAATGATTTAGAAGTGGAGATGCAAACTAGATTCTATACTTTAACTATTTGATCAATGTTACAGATTATTTTCCAAACGTCGCTGGATTCCGGGGAAGTGCCGGAAGATTGGAAAACGGCTAATGTTACGCCGTTGTTTAAGAAGGGTGGCAGGCAAAAGGCAGGGAATTATAGGCCGGTTAGTTTAACGTCTGTTGTAGGTAAGATGTTAGAATCCATGATCAAGGAGGAAATAGCAAGGCATCTTGAGGAGAATTGTTTGGTAGAGCAGACGCAGCACGGTTTCGTTAAGGGGAAGTCGTGTCTAGACAAATTTATTGGAGTTCTATGAGGAAGTGTCTAGGGCCGTGGATAGAGGAGAGCCGGTGGATGTGGTGTTTCTTGATTTTCAGAAGGTGTTTGACAAGGTGCCTCACAAGAGGTTATTACAGAAGGTCAGGGGGCATAGAGTTGGGGGTAGGGTGTTAACGTGAATAGAGGATTGGCTGTCAAATAGGAGGCAGAGAGTGGGGGTCAACGGGTGCTATTCGGATTGGCGGTTGGTGACTAGTGGAGTGCCCCAGGGGTCGGTGCTGGGGCCTCAGCTATTTACCACTTATATAGATGATCTGGAGGAGGGAACCGAGTGTATGGTGTCGAAATTTGCTGATGACGCCAAGATTGGTGGAACAGCAAATTGTGCGGAGGGTGTGGAGAGTCTGCAGAAGGATCTAGATAGGCTGGGTGAATGGGCCAGGAACTGGCAAATGGAATTTAATGTTGGCAAATGTGAGGTTGTCCATTTTGGTAGGAATAATGGTAGGAAGGACTATTACTTACGTGGCGAAAAACTGCAGCAGGCGATGGTGCAGAGGGACCTCAGGGTCCTTGTGTATGAGTCGCAAAAACCCAGCCTGCAGGTGCAGCAGGTGGTCAGGAAGGCGAATGGGATGCTGGCCTTCATAGCGAGGGGGATTGAATATAAAAGTAGGGAGGTCTTGCTGCAGCTGTATAGGGCACTGGTGAGGCCGCAGCTGGAGTACTGTGTGCAGTTTTGGTCGCCGCACTTACGCAAGGATATTTTGGCCTTGGAGGGAGTGCAGAGGAAGTTTACTAGGCTGATTCCAGAGTTGAGGGGGTTGAACTATGTGGAGAGGCTGAACAAACTAGGCTTGTACTCATTAGAGTTTAGAAGAATGAGGGGAGATCTCATTGAGATGTATAAGATGATGAATGGAATGGATAGGATAGAGGTGGAGAGGCTCTTCCCACTCAGAAAGGACAGTAGGACTAGAGGGCACAGCCTCAAGATAAAGGGGGGGCGGTTTAGAACGGAGTTGAGGAGGAACTTCTTCACTCAAAGGGTGGTGAATCTCTGGAATTCTCTGCCCGTTGAAGTGGTGGAGGCTGCCTCGCTAAATATTTTTAAGACGCGGGTTGATAGGTTTTTGATAGGCAAGGGGATTAAGGGTTATGGGGAGAGGGCGGGAATGTGGAACTGAGCCACGACAGATCAGCCATGATCTTATTGAATGGCGGGGCAGACTCGAGGGGCTAGATGGCCTACTCCTGCTCCTATTTCTTATGTTCTTATGTTAAATATTTAATGTAAAGTTGCAACAAAAAATCAAATTATGAGGCAATAAGGAAAGTCAAACAGATCTTATGGTGCAAAACAATGGAATAGAGCACAACTTCCAGGAATTGATCCAAGAGGATGAGGCACTGGTCAGATCACGACTGGACTTTTGTGTATAATTATGCATCCCAAACTACAGCAAGCACATATTGGCATAGTGACAGTGCAATATCATTGAAGGTGTGAGAATGTTTACTCTCAGAACATTCATGATTTTCAAAGGAATCGAAAAAAGCAATTCAGAAAATGTGTTTGAAATTGCTACAAATTCATGAAGCAGGGCAGGCATATTATTTTAATTGTCAGATAAAGAAAGACTTACATTTATATGATGCCTTTCAGGACCAATGGATGTCTCAAAGCGCTTTGTACCAAAGTAGTACTTAGTCACTGCTATAATGTAGGGAGGAAGTGTGAAAACCTATTGGGAAATTAGATACTTTGAGGAACAGAATTAAGGTGCATTGGTCTTGGGATCAGCAAAATTGATGGCACATAATAAATTTGACAGCCAAGTTGAAGCCCATAGAATAAAAGGGATAGTGGCAGCATGGATATGAAGCTGGTTGAGTGACAGGAAACAGAAATTAGTGCTTTGACAAAGGATTGTTTGGACTCAAAACATCAACTCTTTTCTCTCCTTACAGATGTTGCCAGACCTGCTGAGATTTTCCAGCATTTTCTCTTTTGGTTTCAGAAATTAGTGCTCAGTGTTTTTTCTCAGGCAGGAGAAAGGTATGCAGTGAAGCTCCACAAGGGTACCAGGATCACTGTTTCTTAATATTAATGACTTTGATGTTAGGCAGAGGGTCCAATTTCAAGATCTGCAAATTATATTAAACTTGAAAACATCATGAACTGTGGAGGAAGATACTGATAGATTTCAAGAGGAATAGAATGGGCAGACACATGACTAATGAAACTTAATTTTAGATAAGTCAAAGAGTAATATATTGCACAGATGGAAGACATTCAGCCCATTTACCCTACACAAAATTTTTCATGCAGCAGTTCAGTCCTCTACACTATCTTATCATTATACTATCCTATCTCCTTAGCTCTGTAAGTTCATTTCCCTCAAGTGCCCATCCAATTCCCCTTTGAAATCATTCAGCATCTTGCTTCCACCACTCTTGTGGACAGTAAGTTCCAAATCATTATCACTCCCTACATTAAAAATGTTCTTCTTCATATTCCCACTGCATCTCTTGTCCAAGAGCTTACATTTGTGAACACTAGTAATTTGATTTGATTTATTGTCACATGTACTGTAATTGTATCAACAGTTAATAGGAACAGATTTCCCTTTTTTACCTAATCCAAACCTATAATAGCTTTGTACACATCTATCAAATCTCCCTTCAATCTCCTTAGTTCCAAGGACAACAACCCTTGTATCTAGAATTTCC
Source organism: Carcharhinus amblyrhynchos (assembly GCF_965287045.1). Classification (NCBI taxonomy): domain Eukaryota; kingdom Metazoa; phylum Chordata; class Chondrichthyes; order Carcharhiniformes; family Carcharhinidae; genus Carcharhinus; species Carcharhinus amblyrhynchos. The sequence continues at coordinate 132,828,046 of NC_137324.1, read as the reverse complement.
CATCCTTAGAACCATTCTAGTTTCCTCTGCACCGTCGCAAGGACCCTCACATACTTCCCTAAATGTGAAACCAGAACAAAGAAAATTACAGCACAGCAACAGGCCCTTAGGCCCTCCAAGTCTGAGCTGACCATGCTGCCCGACTGAACTAAAACCCCTTACCATTCTGGGGACCATATCCCTCCATTCCCATCCTATTCATGCATTTGTCCAGATACCCCTTAAAAGTCACTAATGTATCCACTTCCACTATCTCCCCTGGCAGTGAGCTCCAGGCACGCACAACCCTCTATGTAAAAAACTTGCCTCGTAAATCTCCCTTAAACCTTGCCCCTTGCACCTTAAACCCATGACCCCTAATAATTGACTCTTCCACTCCGGGAAAAAGCTTCTGACTATCCATCTGTGTCCATGCCCTGCATAAATCTTGTAGACTCCTATCAGCTCTCCCCTCAACCTCTTTCGTTCCAGTGAGAACAAACCAAGTTTCTCTAACCTGTCCTCATAGCTAAAGCCCTCCATACCAGGCAACATCCTGGCAAATATTTTCTGTACCCTCTCCAAAGCCTCCACATCTTTCTGGTAGTGTGGTGACCAGAATTGAACAATATATTCCAAGTGCGGCCTAACTAAGGTTCTAAGAAGCTGCAATATGACTTGCCAATTTCTAAACTCAATGCCCCAGCCGATGAAGGCAAACATGCCATACACCTTCTTGACTACCTTCTTCAGCTGCATTGCCACTTCCAGTGACCTGTGTACCTGTACACCCAGATCCCATTGCCTATCAATACTCTTACGGGTTCTGCCATTTACTGTATATTTCCTATCTGTATTAGACCTTCCAAAATGCATTACCTCACATTTGTCCAGATTAGACTCCATCTGCCATCTCTCTGCCCTAGTCTCCAATCGGTCTTTATATATCTTGCTATATCCTCTGACACTCCTCTTCACTATCCGCAAGTCCAATCTTTGTGTCGTTCGCAAACTTACCAATCAAACCAGTTAAATATTCCTCCAAATCACTGGTATATATTACAAACAGCAAAAGTTCCAGCACTGATTCCTAAGGAACACCACTTGTCACAACCTCCATTCAGGAACGCAGCCTTCTACTGCTACTCTCTGTCTTCTTTGACCGAGTAAAAAGTCTGACAACACCAGGTTTTGGTCCAACCAATTTATTTGATAATACTCACAAGCTTTCGAGGGGACTGCCTCTTCGTCAGGTGAATGGAGAGTTCTGGCCAGAACTCTCCATCGGTTGGACCAAAACCTGGTGTTGTCAGACTTTTTACTGTGTTTACGCCAGTCCAACGCCGGCATTCCCACATCATGACTTCTTTGATCGAGCCAGTTCTGTATCCATCTTGCCAGCTCACCTTTGATCCCGTGCGACTTCACCTTCAGCACCAGTCTGCCATGAGGAACCTTGTCAAAGGCCTTACTGAAGTCCATGTAGATAACTTCCACTGCCCGACCCTCATCAATCAACTTCATCACTTCCTCAAAAAACTCAATCAAGTTAGTGAACACGACCTCTCTTTCATAAAACTATGTTGCCTATCATTAATATGCCTACTTATTTCCAAGTGAGAGCAAATCCTGTCTCGAAGAATCCTCTCCAATAATTTCCCTACTACTGACATAAGGCTCACCGGCCTGTAGTTACCTGGATTATCCTTGCTACATTTCTTAAACAAAGGAACAACATTGGCTATTCTCCAATTCTCTGGGACCTCCCCTGCAATCAGTGAGGATACAAAGATTTCTCTGAAGGCCCCAATAATTTTCTCCCTTACTTCTCTCAGTATTCTGGGATATATCCCATCTAGTCCTGGGGACTTGTCTACCTTGATGTTTCTCAAGACCTCAAATGTCTCCTTTTTGATCTCAACATGACTCAAACTATCTACCCTTTCCCAGACTCATCACCCACCAAATCCTTCTCTTTGGTGAAAACTGATGCAAAGTACTCTTTAATACCTCGCCTATTTCCTCTGGCTCCATGCATAGATTCCTTCCCTTGTCCTTGAGTGGACTAATCCTCTCCCTGGCTACTCTCTTGTTCTTCATGTATGTACAAAAAGCCGTGGGATTTTCCCTAATCCTGCTGGCCAATGTTGCTGACCCATTTTAGCCCTCTTTACTCCATGCTTAAGTTTCCTTCTACTCTCCTTGTATTCCATACTTGCTTCATGTGCTCCCAGCCTCCTAGCCTTGACAAATGCATCTGTTTTCTTTTTGACTAGGCTCACAATATCTCTCAACGTGCAAGGTTCCCGAAACTTGCTATAGTTATCCTTCACCCTTACAGGAATGTGCTGGTCCTGAATTCCTATCAACTTATACCCAAAATCCTCCCACATACCAGATGTTGATTTGCCCTCAATCTACATTCTTCAGATGCTGCCTAATATTGTTATAATTAGCCTTCCCCAATTTAGCACCTTCACTTGAGGACTACACTTATCTTTATCCATCAGTATCTTAAAGCTTACTGAATTGTGGTCACTGTTCCCAAACTGCTCCCTGACTGAAATGTTGACCACCTGGTCAGGCTCATTCCGCAATACCAGGTCTGGTATGGCCCCTTTCCTAGTTGGACTGTTTACATATTATTTCAAGAAGCCCTCCTGGATGCTCCTTACAAACTCTGCCCCATCCACACCCCTAGCACTAAGTGAGTCCCAATCAATATATGGGAAGTTAAAATCTACCATCACAACAATCCTGTTACTTTTACACCTTGCCAAAATCTGCCTACATATCTGTTCCTCTATCTCCCGCTGGCTGTTTGGAGGCCTATAGTAAACTCCCAACACTGTGGCTACACCCTTCCTATTCCTAAGCTCTACCCATATTGCCTTGCTGTATGAGCCCTCTGAGGTGTCCTCCCACAGTACAGCTGTCATATTCTCCTTAATCAGTAGCGCAACACCCGCCCCTCTTTTATATCCCCGTCTATCCCACCTGAAACATCTGCATCCTGTGTCATTAAGCTGCCAATCTTGTCCTTCCTTTAACCAAGTCTCGTATTGGTAACAACATCAAAGTTCCAAATGCTAATCCAAGCTCTAACTTCACCTGCCTTACCTGTTACATTTCTTGGTTTGAAGCAAATGCACTTCAATCCACCAAACCCTCTTTGATTAGCAACCATACCCTGCCTGCTCTTCCTCTGAGTCTTACTGGCCCTAGTCTCTAGTTCCCCTTCAGTTAATTCACCTTTGCTTTGGTTCCAAGCCCCCTTCCAAACTATCTTAAATCCTCCCATGTGACACTAGCAAACCTCCCAGCCAGTTCATGCCCTTCCAGTTTAGATGCAACTCGTCCTTCTTATACAGGTCCCATCTGTCCCAGAAGCAATCCCAATGGTCCAGATATCTGAAAGCTTCCCTCCTACACCAGCTGTTTAGTCACGTGTTGAGCTGTGCTATCTTCCTCCAAAACTCCAAGACTGGATGCAGTACTCTGGTTGTGGCATAACCAGAGCTTTATAATGGTTCAGCATAACTTATCTGCTTTTGTTCAATGTCTCTATTTATGATGCCCAAAATTCCATATGCTTTGCTAGCCATTCTCTCATTATGTCCTGAAACCTTCAGTGATCAATGCATCTGCATCCTCATGTCTTCTGTTTCTGCACCCGCTTTAGAACTGTGCCATAAATCTATATTGTCAAATTGTCTTTCCCTATCCCTTCTGCAAAAATGCACCACTTCACACTTCTCTGCATAAATTTTATCGGCCACTTGTCTGCTGATCAGTTGGTCAACCTATGTTCTGTTGCAGTCGATTGGTATTAGCATTTATTAATGTTTGTCATGCCTCTAAATCTGGAATTATTGGTAAATGTTTAAATTGTACTCTATTCAAATATCGAAGTCGTTTAAACTTATATATAAAAGAAAGGCCCTAGCACTGATTGTTGGGAAACACCATACCTCCAGACTGAAAAAATAGCCATTTAACACAATCTGTTGATTTCTGTGCTTAAGCATTTTTTTTTACCCCACTTGGCACTGACCCATAGAATCCTACAGTGCAGAAGGAGACCATTCAACCCAACGAGTCAGCACCAATCATAATTCCACCCAGCCCTATCCCCTTGCATTTACCCTAGTTTGTCCCTCTGACACTAAGGGGCAATTTAGCATAGCCAATCCACCTAACACACACATCCTTGAACTGTGAGAGGAAACCGAAGCACCTGGCGAAAACCCACACAGACACAGGAGAATATGCAAACTCCACACAGTGTCCCAAGCTGGGAATTGAACCCGGGTCCCTGGTGCTGTGAGACAACAGTGCTAACCACTGTGCCACCATACCAACCACCCTTATGCTCTGAACACAATTTGTTAACCAGCCTTTTACGTGGTCTCTCTTAAAATCCATTTGGACAACTGCTGCGTCCCCTTCATCAACCTCCTCAAAAAATTCAATTTAATTAATCAAGCACAATCTGTCTTTTCCAAATTCATAAATTATATATTTTGGTAGAAAAAACAAGATGCAGCAAGTTAAATATATGGTACAATTCAAAGGGAATGCAGGAAGAGAGACGTCTGGAGCTATGTGTGCACAAACTGAAGTTTGCAGAATAGGCTAAGAAAGTGATTAACAATCATATGGATTCCTGGACTTTAGAAACAGAGGTGTAGCATACAAAAGCAAAGTATGCTACAATACACTGGTTTAGCCTCACCTGGAGTATTGTTCTGGGTATCACATTTTAAGAAGGGTGTGAAGATTTCAGAGAGAGTACAGAAACAAAGTGAGAATGGTTCCAGGGATGAGAGACTTGAGTTATGAGGACAGGGTGGAAAAACTGATGTTCTTCTCCTTAAAGGATAGAAGATTGAAAGGAGATTTGACACAGTTGTTCAAATTCACGAAAAATCTAGAGAGAGTAGAGAGAAAAACTATTCTCCCTAAGATTATTCTCACAGTAGAAGGATTGAGAACTAGGGGACACCAATTTAAGATGATTGGCAAAAGAACCAACAAGAAAAATATCTTTATGCAACGAATGGTTAGGGTCTAGAATGTACTGCACGAAAATTTGGGGAAGGCAGATTCAATCGTAACTTTCAAAGCAGAATTGGAGAGCCAAAAACGTAGGGATAAAATGTAAGGGTGGGAGATTGGGGCTTGCTGGATTGCTCTTGCAGACACCTGCACAGATGTTATGGGCCAAATAGCCTACTTCTATACTATACACATTCTGTGAAAGTGCTTTGCAATAATGTACTTACTTCTGTTTTTTATTTTAATTTTCCTACGCTGAGTGTTTATATATGGTGAAATGGTGAAGGAGAATAAAGTACAATTAAATTTTCACTCTAATTTAACCGATGCTTGTCTTACTGTTTTAATATGTTTAAAACACAATAGTCTACTATTTTCTTTTAAAGGGCAGTGGAAAATCATATATTTTATATATTCCTTAGAGGTGAATTTTTTTAGATTTCCCCCCGTTTCATGCTGGATGTTTTCCAACGCACATACAAGGTCTGCTTTCAGAGCCAATTTGAACACCAGCCTCAAAACATTTCAGACTCCAGTTTGGAGCCACTTTCATGTGGTAATATCTTTGCCTCTTAGTTGCAATCATGCAGTTTTCAGAACCTTGTATCTAATTCCATTCAGTTTACAGTACATGATTTAACAGAACATTACTCTAAATAAAATCTGTAGTATTTCTTTACCAGCTACTGTATTGAGGAACATGAGGTACTCAAAATTGGAAATTTCTCTCCTCTGCCAACGCTGCATCATATTGGACGCTTTGAAAAGTTGCCGTGGGCTAGCCAGGGTGATCCGTCTGCAGATCAGAAGGAAAATCAAAAACTATAAAAAATACTGTGGTATTACTTATTTCTTGGATCACAGTAAATGTATAGATTACACTAATTATTTTATAAAACATCTTTTAAAGTTGTACTTAAATAGCAAATTATAAATTAATTTTCCAACTGGACTAGTACAACCACTGTCCTTCTGTACTAGGTGATTTAATTCCAATCTCAGTAAATATACAAAATAGATTACAGTTACTCAATCTCCATTCTCAGTTTGAATAAGGATGATCCAAGCTGAGTAATGTTCTCACTCAGTTCAGTGCAGATTAATTTCACGCAATGTTGAAATACTATTCCACAGTCCGCAGAAAAAGTAAAATTACACTGGTCTCATGCAAAAATCAAATTCATTGTTTCTTTAAATTAAATAAACAGTGGTGGCTTCTAATAGGTAGTATGTAGTACCCTAGCAATCTGACCTGGTTTCCCGATGTTTCACTTTCAATCAGTTGCAATTTCACAACTAATGTGATTTCATGGCCATAATGTAAATGAATGGAATGAAAGAATACCACTAGGAAGTTCGTAGAACTTTCCATAGTTTTAATCATTCTGTTTAACTTTCCTGATACAAATTTAAAAGTCTCTCTCTTACGGCATCTGAAAACATTCAACACAAATAGAATGAAGCCTGACAAAAATTATGGTTGACAGCAACTGGAAATTGTCATATGGCATGATTCGCATTCTTTGTTACTTTTGAAAGGCAGTTTGCTCAGTTTCACAGCTGCGCTTAGTTCAATTAGTTCAACAAGGCCAAGTTGACACAATGCAGTGCCATTTTAGCACTGATTTATATTGTTGGCATTATTATATTCTATGATAAAATTTTTAATGAATGAAACTTTTTCTGAGCAATGAAACAATTCCAATTTTGGTTCTGAGTCCTTGGTTCATCTCTGAACATGTACTTCTATGAACCAAAACCATTAAACACAGAGCTAAATTTCTTTCTGCAACAATAAAATGAGCAATGATCCAGCACATTCTTCTACCTAAGTATATCTTTGATCAGTAAGTACATTAGTACTTTTTAGTGCTAATGCTAAATAACTTTTCAAAGCTTTTTTTTGTATTTCCTTGTAAGTACATTAGTAATTACAAGGAAATACGAAAAAATGTGCTTTGAAAAATATTTTGTAATGATAACATAATAAACTATAAGGTACATTTTGAATAATATACCTAGTTTGTGGTAGCCCGAAACCTGTACCAACTCCGACACGGGGCAAACAGTGAACGACTTTCTTCACTGTAGCTTGGTCTGGGAAGTTGAACATGACAGCAGCTGCCAAAGAAACAAACAATAAAGAAACATTTTTTGCATGACATCACCTCCTGTGATTTATATTGTATTTTTGTTTAATAGAACATCTCTTTGCAATTAGATATATAACAGATGCAGAATTGCAAGCCCCTTTGTCTACACATAAATCACAGTTTTCAGTGGGCAACGGGTTATTTCCGCTTCTTTGCTGAAATCCATTCCCAAAAAAGATTTCCTGCTGCAAACATGACCATAGATTTAAACAAACTTTGCTGCATGGACATCATCACAAAGTTTGAGTTGTCCACTTTGGTGATTTTGTGGAAAAACGTGTCAAAATTTTAACTCATGCAAGGTCAACAGATCCATTAACTATTTCACAGAAACAGGGTTTGGTTACAATACTATATTTTTCTTGGAGATATTCCAACATGTATGTTTATTATGAAATCTATATAGTCCATAGGCTCACTTTCAACTTGATTTTTGGAAATGTGAATTAATTCTGAATTTTGAAGAACAATTTGATTACTGTCAAATGACTATATTTTTAAATAGAATGAGTTAAGTATCAAAATTTGTGGTCGATTGTCTGTACCAGTGATTTTTACTAATCCAAACATCTTAATATGAAGGTATGCAATTTTCCAAAATATTAAATTTGACAATCTCTATTGCAATTATTGGTTCAGGAATGATAATTATGAAAGAAAATCTGATTGAGCTTATTGGGGATAAGTGCAAGGATCATTAGAATGGCAAACTTCAAGATGAAAAATATATATGAAATCACATGTACAACTACATTATGTTGCTCCTTCAGCAAAACAACTTGAATTTTAAATCATCTGCACTAAATAGAACTTGATTTTCATTCTTTACTAAGAATGCTTTACCTACAAATCTCTCTATTTAAACTCAGTTTAAAAGGAATAAATATAACATCAGGCAATTTAAGCAGTTAAGCAGAAATATACGAGCTAAGAGAATTAATGTTCATGGACCATTTTAAAGAGTAAGACTTACTTCTATTGGCAATAAAAATTTCCAGTGCAGTATTCTGCAGCAGATACCGCCTGGAGAAAATAGCACGGATTTCGGTGAACAGCCATTTTCCATGAAGTCCTTCAGTATATGCCAAAATCTAGAGAAAAAGATGGAAACAAATTTCTAGCCATAAACACAGAATACTATGAACTGATTCTAATAAACTTCTTTTTTTAGAAAAAAGCAAAAGAATAGTTCAACTGAAGATTTGAAACGGATTCTATTGTTTCTCTAAAAGTTCAGTGAGATCACAAGAACAAATTGTTGAAGAACATGATTTTCTGATGTATTTCATTGGTGCTCTTCCATAAAAACTCTCATGTGTTTTATTTTTACTTATTAAACAGCTCAGTATGTTGAAGCATAAAAACCACGTGCACCAAAAACACCTTAATAAAATTTTACGTACTACTAGTTTTTACTTATTGTAACATGTGTTGCACCTGAATTTCATATTAAATTTAAAATTATATTGACCAAATACATGCACAACATCTTAAAATAGAAATACCTGCGAAATCCACAGTCATATTTATATCAAATTTAGCAGCATACACTGTTAAGCAATTAATATCTATAGTTTACTAATGCAACTGATGTAAAATAAAAACAGAAATACAAATGAAATGCATTAAGCAGAATACGCACGGCAGGTAGACAAGCAGACCTAATGTTTCCAGCTAAACTGTTCAAGGAATGACTCACAATGATGCATATAGATTACCATAAAGATGCTGAATTATTTATTTCGCAAAGAAGTGCCAGATTAGTATCTCATATTTTAATGTTCGTTTTTATAAACAACTCCTTCCTTTATGAAAAAAATAAATGCAGTTTCTAGATTACAGTTTCAAAAACGAATTTTCGCAAAATCACTTTTGGAGGAATGAATGGCAATGGGCTCTTATACTGATCAAAACCTTTTAATCCCATATACAGAAACGTTCAAAGCAATACGCTGCCTATGTAAAAGGTTAAGTATCATTTTGTCAGCTAAACCTAAACAAAAAACTGCAAATGAACTCGGCATAATCTCTCCATGGAATTAGTGGTTGTCAGAGTAACTCGTTACAATGCCTGTCATCTCAGCTGACACACACAGATGCTTAGTCTGCCTGCACAATTCAAACTAATCCTATCCTTAGCCTGAAACCACTTTGTGTCTTTGTTGCTCCAGTTTTGCCTTTTATTTTAAAGCCTAATTATGAAGGTGTTAAGGGACAACCGGATTGGGCCACTTTTCTGCCACTGTGCAGAAGAGAGCATTAATCAAAAATATTCAAATAGGACTAACAGGCGAAGAAGGCTCATGATAAGAGTTTCTTAAAGTACTCATTAAAACAAGGTGACAGTAGTGGGGAACAGCTGAGGCCTGGCTAAGCAAGTCTGATTCCTCTCTGGAATAGTATCTGCCTGATCTGCAGCTTCACATCAAAGTCTCTGGAGTTCAATTAAAACTGGATTAGGTGCAAACAGCCCATCTTTGGGACTTTTAGGTCTCTGGCACTCTCTCATTGACAGTACCCCAGATGACGGCCTCTGCCTCGACTGAACCAGTTGCCATAGAAACTGCATCACTGCCTTTGCTGTGCAATGGCATGCACAACATAACCATTTGAAAGGTGCAGTAAAGAAAAAAGGCGCAACTTTTTTTTTAAAGCATTTGAGAGGGTGATCCTTTGCTTTTTACTGACAATTAGCTTGTTGAAGTGACTGAATGCTTGCATCCTGTTTTACTGAACTAAAACAGTTACAGTTACATTAAGACACACTATGCATACTATCTAAAATACAAGAAATACAGTGGTAAATAAAGTTCAGTGATTTGAACCCTACCTTAAAATTAAACATCAACATGTTTAATTCAACGTGCTTCCCACCCCACCCCCAACCTCCATGAACTCAAAGGAGCAGTTTGAGATTTTAGTATTTGTTTCCTTCTTTTGTTTAAACAGCATGTTGAGCCAATATCTGAGACAGGTGGCAATGAATCAGGTAAATGGCAAATATGGATTGTTCGTTAAAAAACAGTTCATTGGCCAAACTGTTTTCTTATTGGGCCTTGTTAATGGATTGCATGAAAAAAAAATCAAAGAAAGGACAAGTATAACCTAAAGATACTTACTCAACAGCACTTTTCAAATGATTGATTTTTTTCTTTGTAAATGGTTAGTCATAAATATTCATACCAGTAATGCAACAAAGATATACGTCAAGTAATAAACTATTTAACTCAAAGTTACGTGTCTTGTGACTTCTCTTTAATTCTCTTTAGTGTTCTACCAACTACAACAGAGAACTGCCAGAAAGCAGACCAGCATTCTCTGAGCATGTCCAATCCTATTTGGTTTCTTTAGCGCCCTCTTTCTAAAAAAACTCTAGAACTACTCGTGAACAATAGCTATAATTCTTGAGATTAGTTTGCCATTTCATTTAAGTCAAATGCAAGGAATTTTTAATGATAATAATGAACAGTTACTGATGTGCAGTACATAATAAAAACAGCAAGTGCTTCAATGTACAGAAAATTAGCATCAGTAATATTTCCGACATTTTCAATGTAATCATGCATTTCAGCTTACATTGAAAGTATGATACTAAAATACTCTAACGTTGAGAGTTATAAAACAGGACTGTGGAAGACTGAGTAGATTCCTCCCTGGGCACAGCTTAAGGGCTAAATATTCACAGCAAATTTATAATTAGGCTACAAACTCAATTTATCAGAGTAATTATTTCAATTTACTCTCATTGTTCCAGGCAATTCAATGTCAGGATTAAAAAAAAATTTAAAAGCAATGTGACCCATTTCCTCATTACTCAATCATTTTTTAAAAATCTGGTGTTTTCTCTTTCAATTACTGGTGGAGATGATAAACCAGCAACAAATGATATATCAAGTCATTTTATCTTATCGCTTAGAGGCTCAGTGACAATGAAGTTCATATTTCACTGGTTTCATTGAAGATTGTGAAAATTACTTGCCCCTTTGACCTCAAATTTCACTCTAAGACAGAAATTTCTCTTCTGCAAAGTAATGCAATTTTTCAGGTGTCAACCTTTAGCCCAGCTTTAAAAATTAATTTCATTTATATTAACCATGATATTGATATTTTCATGGGTTCCCTTAAGAACACTCTTTGATACATGAAGCACTGACTGGCAAATTGATGTCTCTAGGACAACCAAAACTATTTTATTCAATTCTGCCACATCAGACAGATTTATGACAGTCTGAAATTCTTATTTTGTAATATAATATTTGTGCTGGACGGATGCACCTCAGAGCCCCTTGCCTGTAAATAATTTAGAGTGCCACTAGCTGGGACTTCCCCTTTTGCTCTCTGCTTCCATTTAAAATCACGCTTAGAGAAAAATAGCCTCAAGATGTGACTGCCAAAAGAACTACACTTTATTTGCATTTCTACGAGCAAATGAAGCTGATAAGGTTCATCAGACAAGGTACTGTGGCCTATTCGAATGAAGTTTAGATAAGTATGTGGGTCCCTTCAGAGCTACTTCACAAAAATCTCCCTAAATCTAAAAAAGTGTCATCTCATCTCCCTGTTGGATTTTGATTGATTGCAGCTCTTCCTTATGTTCATTAATCTCATCACCTTATCTTTTATACCACTTCATTTTACCAGAAAGGTAATAATAAAACCCTCATCCATTATCCTTTTACTGATCTATTCAAGTGGAAATGGTTAATAACATGTTACAAATTGAGCTTCAATCGCCTAATTTTCTATTTTGTCAAATGCACATTAGCCCAAAACCAAAAACAAAACGATTTGTTTCATGGAGATGAAGATCATTAGTGGTGACATTTGAAGTCAGCATTTCCAAGCTTTTTGATAAAATCATCCAAGTATCTGTTGATATCCAAATGCAAGCTTGGATTCATCAGCTTGTTCCAATACAACGACCTTGTCATCACACCAAAACATCAGCAACACTAAACAAGTAGTAATGTAGAATGAACTGTGTCTTCTTTGTGAATTTATGGCTTATGTTAAATGATTAGCAAATAGGAGAAGGTAGTAACTCACCAATATTTCATGCATTGGAAATCAGAAAATGTTCCAATTATGAAGAAAGCATGACTTGATAAATATAGACAGGTATTCCTAGTTTCATTTTAAAGTATTCTCCAGTGCTTTCATTTACAAATCAATTTGTATTTTAAACACTTCTCTCGATGTTTTCCTATAGAAGTAGAATGAAATCAACAACCTTCGTTTTTTTCTGTAAATAGAGCTGAATTTATAGTCATGCTATTCTGTAAATTGTTACAGCAAATAGATCTGAATGTGTACAGTTCACCTAGTTGGGAATAGTCAAGGGATTGCAAATGTAACAAGAGTGTTGGGGATTTAGTAAAGTCTCTTACAGTTGAATATTTGCATTTTGAGCAGTTCAATGTGTTTTGAGCAGCTCTACAAAAAAGCATCAGTACATACTGTGAAACCTCAGGAGACTTTGCTAGTGCTAGAAATAAAATGCACAAAACAAAACGTTTTTGCAACTTGCCATCCACAGAGCACTGATCAGGTAATTGGTCAGAAGGTTAAACAGTATCGGTGCATGCTGCTTCATTAGATGCAACAGTCTTGCACTCATTATGCTACATTTTTTATAAAGCAAAGAACTCCAGTGTTTCAGATCATTGATTTGGTGCTGAAATAACTGCATCTTCATCTAGTGCTACTGACTGGCCTCTCTGCACTCCATATGCATTTCTTTACAACCAGACATGTCATTTCCCATCAGTAAATGAGTTCATCAAATTAATGAGCATTCACAGAAATCTGGCTTTTAATGAAAGCACGTACCCACTGTGGCATGGGCTCTGCCCCAGTGCTGCCAAAATGCAGTTGATGAAACCATGACACAAATTCTACAGTACACTTTGCATGTCTCCTTCATCCAATTAATTCACTACAAAACGGTCTTACACCCTTTTGTTTCTGTGCAATAGGTTAGAAACAGCAACACAACAGTGTTCTCATAAAACAATCAGTAGGTTGCTACATTAAGCTAAATAAAAATTAAATGATAATGCATATCAGAGATTAAATCATGATTAAACTGTAAAACAGATTCATAAACTCCAAGTATGAGATAATTGACAAATCATTTTAGTGTGCAGAACAAACTTGCGATTCCATTTCAAATGTCTGAAGATCAACTATTGCCAACCTCCTCTGTACTCGTTTACTAGAATATATTTGGATATATAGAATCATAGAGGTTTACAGCACGGAAAGAGGTCCAACTTGTCCATGCTGCCTTTTTTTTAAACCCCTAAGAAGTTCCAATTGTCCACATTTAGCCCACCTTACCCATGTAACTGTCTAAATGCTTTTTAAAAGACAAAATTATACCCGCCTCTGCTACTACCTCAGGCAGCTTGTTCCAGACACTCACTACCCTCTGTGTGAAAAAAACCAACCCTCTGGAGCCTTCAGTATCTCTCCCCTCTTATCTTAAACCTATGCCCTCTAGTTTTAGACTCCCCTACCTTTGGGAAAAGATGTTGACTATCTAGCTGATCTGTACGCCTCATTATTTCATAGATCTCTATAAATTGACCCCTCAGCCTTCTATGCTCAAGAGAAAAAGTCCAAGTCTATCCAGCCTCTCCTTATAACAAACCATCAAATCCTGGTAGCATCGTAGTAATTATTTTCTGCGTTCTTTCTAGTTTAGTAATATCCTTTCTTTAATAGGGTGACCAGAACTGTAAACAGTATTCCAAGAGTGGTCTTACACTGAAAGGACGCTGAAAGTCTGCAAAGGGATGTAGATCATCTAAGTGAGTGGGCGAGGGTCTGGCAGATGGAGTACAATGTTGGTAAATATGAGGGCATCCATTTTGGTAGGAATAACAGCAAAATGGGCTATTAGCAGCATGCTGCTGTGCAGAGGGACCTGGGTGTCCTTGTGCATGAATCACAAGGAGTTGGTTTGCAGGTGCAGCAGGTAATAAAGGTGGCAAATGGAATTTTGCCCTTTATTACTAGAAGGATGGAGTTTAAAAACACCAAGATTATGTTTCAGCTGTATAAGGTGCTGGTGAGGCCACACCTGGAGTACTGTGTACAGTTTTGGTCTCCTTACTTGAGAAAGGTTACCCTGACACTGGAGGGGGTGCAGACGAGATTCACTAGGTTGATTCCAGAGTTGAGAGGGTTGGCTTATGAGGACAGACTGAGTAGACTTGGGCTATACTCATTGGAATTCAGAAGAATGAGGGGAGATCTTATAGAAACATGTAAGATTATGAATGGAATAGATAAAATTGAAGTAGAGAAGTTGTTTCCACTGGCAGGTGAAACTAGAACTAGGGGTCTAGCCTCAAAAAAAGGGGAAGCAGATTTAGGACTGAGTTGAGGAGGAACTTCTTCACACAAAGGGTTGTGAATTTAAGGAATTCCCTGCCTGGTGAAGCAGTTGAGGCTACCTCATTGTATGTTTTTAAGGCAAGGATAGATAAATTTCTGAACAGTAAAGGAATTAAGAGTTATGGTGAATGGGCAGGTAAGTAGAGCTGAGTCTACAAAAAGATCAGCCATGATCTTATTGAATGGAGGAGCAGCTCAAGGGGCCAGATGGCCTGCTCCTGCTCCTAGTTCTTATGTTCTTACCAATGCCTTGTACAACTTCAACAAGACATCCCAATTCCTGTATTCAATGTTCTGACCAATGAAACCAAGCATGCTGAATGCCTTCTTCACCACTCTGTCTGCCTGTGACTCTATTTTTAAGGAACTATGAATCTGTACCCATAGATCTCTTCGTTCTGTAACTCTCCCCAACACCCTACCATTAACTGAGTAAGAACTGCTCTGGTTCAATTTACCAAAATGCATCACCTCACATTTACCTGAAGTAAACTCCATCTGCCATTTGTCAGCCCACTGGCCCAATTGATCAAATCCCATTGCAATCAGAGATAACCTTCTTCACTGTCCACTATGCCACAAATCTTGGGTTCACCTGCAAACTTACGAACCATGCCTCCTATATTCTTATGCAAGTCATTAATATAAATGACAACTAACAGTGGACCCAGTATTGATCCCTGAGGCACACCGCTGGTCATAGGCCTCCAGTTTGAAAAACAACCCTCCACAACCACCCTTGGGCTTCTGTCATCAAGCTAATTCTGTATCCATTTAGCTACTTCACCCTGGATCCCATGAGATTTAACCTTATGCAACAATCTACCATCAGTACCTTGTTAAAGGTCTTGCTAAATCCATGTAGACATCATCAACTGCACTGCCTTCATCTACCTTCTTGGTTACCCTTTAAAAAAACTCAATCAAATTTGAGAGAGATGATTTTTCCACTCACAAAGCGAGGCCAGCTGTCCCTAATCAATCCTTGCATCTCTAAATGCCTGTAGATCTTGTCTCTCAAAATACCTTCCAACAACTTACTGAAGTATTGGCCTGTAGTTCCCAGGCTTTTCCTTGCATCCTTTCTAAATAAAGGCACAACATTTACCACCCTTCAATCTTCAGCCACCTGACCTATGACTAACGGTGATTCAAATATCTCTGCTAGGAGACCCGCAATTTCCTCCCTAGCCTCCCACAATGTCCTGGGATACACTTCATCAGATCCCAGGGATTTATCTACCTTGATGCTCTTTAAGACTTCCAGCACCACCTTCTCTGTAATATGCACACTCCTCAAGACATCACTATTTAATTCCCCAAGTTCCTAACAACCATGCTTTTCTCAACAGTAAATGCTGATGAGAAATATTCACTTAGGATCTCACCCATGTCTTGTGGATCCGTACATGTGCATATATAAATATTATATATACTTATGTCTATATCCACTCATATGCACATAATATAAAATAGATTACAGTCTGAGAGACAGTGTGTCACAGATGGCTGAGTATAATTCTTATTTCACCTGACACATACAAATAAACACAATTTCTAACTGCTCAATAGTGGAAATCCTGGTTGATTATATTTCCATTCCTTGACATAAAATGCTGGGGCCAATTCCTGCCCAGTTAGG
Organism: Carcharhinus amblyrhynchos; assembly: GCF_965287045.1. NCBI lineage: Eukaryota > Metazoa > Chordata > Chondrichthyes > Carcharhiniformes > Carcharhinidae > Carcharhinus > Carcharhinus amblyrhynchos. The sequence continues at coordinate 132,811,813 of NC_137324.1, read as the reverse complement.
ATTTGTAGAATCATAGAAGTTTACAGCACATAGAGGAATTCACCCCAATGCATCCCTGCAACAGAAAATGAGAGATCTACTTTCCAACTCTTGAACCATAGTCCTGAAGATTATGGCATTTCCAGGTCCATATCCAAGAGCTTTGTAAATGCGACAAAGCCTTCAGTTCTGGCATACTTTCAAGCCTCACAACACCAAGTTTATTTGTTTATTAAATCCAACAGATTTATTTGTAGCAAATGCCACTAGCTTTCAGAACTGGCTGTTCCTTCGTCAGGTGGGTGGGAGTTCTGATCACAAACAGGGCACATCAACGAGTTCCATCCCACCATCAGACTCACCATGGACTACTCTCTGGAATCAGTTACATTCTTGGACACACGCATCTCCATTAAGGATGGTCACCTCAGCACCTCACTGTATTACAAGCCCACGGATAATCTCATGATGCTCCACTTCTCCAGCTTCCACCCTGAACACGTTAAAGAAGCCATCCCCTACGGACAAGCCTTCCATATACACAGGATCTGCTCAGATGAGGAGAATCACAACAGGCACCACCGGACTCTGAAAGATGCCCTCATAAGAACATGATATGACACTCAACTCATTGATCGACAGTTCTGACGCGCCACAGCCAAAAACTGCACCAACCTCCTCAGAAAACAAACACAGGACATGGTGGACAGAGTACCCTTCGTCGTCCAGTACTTCCCCGGAGTGGAGGGGCTACAACATCTTCTCTGGAGCCTTCAACATGTCATCGATGAAGACGAACATCTCGCCAAGGCCATCCCTGCACCCCCATTTCTTGCCTTCAAACAACCGCACAACCTCAAACAGACCGTTGTCTGCAGCAAACTACCCGGCCTCCAGGAGAACAGTGACCGCAACACCACACAACCCTGCCACAGCAAACTCTGCAAGACATGCCAGATCATCAACACGGATGCCACCATCTCACACGAGAACACCATCCACCAGGTACACGATACATACTCTTGCAACTCAGCCAACATTGTCTACTTGATACGTTGCAGGAAAGGATGCCCCGAGGCACGGTACATTGGGGAGACCATGCAGACTCTACGATAATGGATGAATGAACACCGCTCGACAATCACCAGGCAAGAATGTTCTCTTCCTGTTGGGGAACACTTTAGCGGTCATGGGCATTTGGCCTCTGATCTTCGGGTAAGCGTTCTCAAAAGCGGCCTTCACAACACACGACAGCACAGAGTCGCTGAGCAGAGACTGATAGCCAAGTTCTGCACACATGAGGATGGCCTCAACTTGGATCATGGGTTCATGCCACACTAAATGTAACACCCACAACTTGCCTGGACTTGCAAAATCTCACTAACTTTCCTGTTTGGAAACAGTATACATCTTTTCAACCTTAATGCTTAATGCTCTCTCCACTCACATTGTCTGTACCTTTAAGACTTGATTAACTGTAAAGACTCATACTCCAATCAGCATTCATGTAAATTGAGTTTGTGTTTTTATATGCCCTGTTTGTGATCAGAACTCCCACCCACCCGAAGGAACAGCCAATTCTGAAAGCTGGTGGCGTTTACTACAAATAAACTAGTTGGACTTTAACCCGGTGTTGTGAGACTTCTTATTGTGTTTATCCCAGCCCAACACCGGCATCTCCACATCAGACTTTCAAGCACCAAGTTCCAGATCCCCACCAACCAGAAAATAATTCTCAATTCCCCCCAAATCCTTTATCATTTCCCTTAAATTTATGTCCACAGATTAGTAATCTCTCTCCTAACAGGAATAAGCCATTCTTAACCATGCCATCCAGGTCCCTCAAGTTAAAACACCTCAATCAACTCTCCTTTCATCCTCCTCTGTTCTGAAGAAAACAATCCAAACATATGCAAACTTTCCTCACAGCTAAAATTTTCCATTTCTCGTAACATCCTGGTAATTTCGTCTGTTCCCTCCAGTGTGATCACCTCCATTCTTTAATATGTTACCAGAACTGTTTACAGTATTCCACCTGTGGCCTAACCAGTGCTTTATACAGATATGCCTTCTGCTCTTATATTGTATGCCTTGGATGATAAAGCATCCTGCTTGCCTTTTAAGTAACCATCTTATCTACCTGCTTTAGTACCTTCAGAGATGTACAGACATGTACTTTGAAATTCTTCTGCTCAGTTACACTTCTCAGTATCCAACCACTTATTGTTCATTCCCTGTGTTGCTTGTTCTTCCCAAGTGAATAACATCATACTTCTCTGGATTGAATTCCATTTGCCACTTATTGGTCCATCTGACGACTCCATTGATATTTCCCTCTTGACTACAATTGTTTTTAATTGGTTCATGGGATGTGAACATCACTGGTAGGACAGACATTATTGCCCATCGCTTGAGAAAGTGACAGTGAGCTACCTTCTTGAACCACTGCAATCCATGTGGTTTAGGTATACCCACAATGCTGTCAAAGAGAGGAATCCTGGATTCTGACCCAGCAACAGTGAAGGAACGGCAATATAATGGTAGTTCCAAATCATGATGGTGAGTGACATGGAGGGATCTGCATGTAATTATGTTTTCATTCAACTGTTACCCTTGTCCTTCTAGGTCAGAGATTTCAGGGTTTGAAAGGTTCTATCAAAGGAGGCCTGACAAGTTTCTACAGTGAGTCTTGTAAATGGTACACACTGCTACCCTTGATACTAAAGTGTGTGAATGTTTTCAATGGCAAATGATGTGCCAATCCAACAGTGCGCTGTGTCCTGGATGGTACTGAGCTTCTCAAGTCTTGGTGCTGCACATATCCAGGCATGTGGAGAGTACATCATATGATTTCTGACTTGCGCCTTGTGGGATTGTGAAATGGCTTTGGAGAAAGAGGAGGTAAGTTATGCACCACAGAAATCCCAGCCTCTGGCCTGCTCTTACTGCCACAGTATTTATATAGTTGGTCCTGTTCAGTTTCTGCTCAGTAGTAATCCCCAATATGTTAGTGGTGGGGGATTCAGCAATGGCAACACAATTGAAAATCAGAGTTAGATTAACACTGGTTAATTTCTGACATTTATGGCACAATTAATATTTGTGCAACATATCAGGCTATTCCTGCCTGTTGTTCAGGTCTTGTTGGATATGTGCACGGACTGCTTCAGTATCTGTGGAGCAGGAATTTCACTGAACATCATACAATCATCAGCAAACATCTCTTCTGACCTTATGATGGAGGAAAGGATATTGATGAAGCAGTTAGAGATGGCTGGGCTTGGGACATTACCCTGATGAACTCTAGTAGCAGCGTTTGGGTCTGAGGGGATTGGCCTCCACAAGCACAGTTATCTTCCTTTGTGCGAGGCATGACTCCAAACTCCAATTAGAGTTGCTTCCACTTAGAGTTGCCCCCAATTCACACTGATTCCACTTCTGCAAGCGCTCCATGATGCCACACTTGTTGAAATGCTGTCTTCAAGTCAAAAGCAGTCACTTTCACCTCACCTTGTGTTCTACTCTTTGGGATGACAATGCAGGGCAAGGAAATAGTGGGGTACTGCATCGGATTAGCACTCCAGTGCATTCCTGCTGCCACAAAGTTTTCCCAGCAGCAAGAATGTTCATCTGGTTGCTGAACAGAAGCGGACAACATATTAACCTATTTAAAGCTCTGATTACAGGCAATTCAAAGGGCCTACTAATAGCAGCCTCCAGTGGTTGCGGAGGCCTCCTTGTGGTTGTCCAGGAGACTATGATCAAACGGAGCCATAGATTCCAGGATCTTAAGTGGGAGCAAAGGAAGGAAACGCAGCCCCACCAATCAATGAGTCAATTGCTTAGCGGCCCAAATTTTTATTTTAAACCTAACCCTCAAAAGGTGCTTTCAAGTTGAGCTGCACTCCTCACCTGCCTCAACATGCCCCTTTCGCCCAGTGGGGCTGCCAAACTTTCAGAGCTGCTGGCCATCTAATTGCACTGCTGGTATTGGGAACCACTCAGTGTCCTTAATTGGTCCCGATGTCTGAATAAAGTTTATTTATTAGTGTCACAAGTCGACTACATTAACACTGCAATGAAGTTTCTGTGAAAATCCCCTGGTCGCCACATTCCGGCGCCTGTTTGGGTACATGAGGGAGAATTTAGCATGGCCAGTACACCTAACCAACACTCTTGCAGACTGTAGGAGGAAACCAGAGCACCCGGAGGAAACGCACACAGACATGTGGAGAACGTGCAGACGCCACACAGACAGCAACCCAAGCCGGGAACTGAACCCAGGACCCAGGCGCTGTAAGGAAGCAGTGTTCAACAAAATTCAAATTTGAATTCAAAAGGTGGTACAGCAGCACAGTGGTTAGCACTGCTGCTTCACAGCTCCAGGGACCTGGGTCCGATTCCCGACCGGTCACCGTCTGTGTGGAGATTGCACATTTTCCTCGTGTCTGCATGGGTTTCCTCTGGGTGCTCCGGTTTCCTCCCACAGTCCAAAGGTTAGGTCAATTGGCCAAGCTAAAAAATTGTCCCTAAGGGTCCTGAGATGCATAGGTTAGAGGGATTAGTGGATGAATATGTAGGGGTATGGGGGTAGGGCCTGGATGGGACTGTGGTCGGTGCAGACTCGATGGGCCCAATGGCCTCTTTCTGCACTGTGGGGTTTCTATGATTCTATTCTATGACTCCACCATCTGCCATGATGGGATTTGAACCTGTATCTTCAGATCTTGCCCTAGGTCTCTGGATTACTAGTCCAGTGACAATACCACTGAGCCACCATTGAAAATTAGCTAGCTAAGAGGAAGCAAATGGTGGGCGTAAATGGGTTTTTTTCAGGTTAGCAAAACGTGATGATCCACAGTGCTGGGACCTCAACTGCTTACAATATAAATTACTTGGCTAAAGTGATTGAAGAAATGGTTACCAAATTTGTTGATGATAAAAACATGGATAATAAAGTTGTAAAGAGGGCATAAGGAGTCTTCAAGAAAATATAGCTAGGTTATGGAAAGTGAGCAAAGATCTGGCAAATGGAGTATAATGTTAGAAAATGTGAAATTGTCTATTTTGGCAGGAAAGAAAGTATATTATCTAAAAGATGAAAAATTGCAGACTTCTGAGGTACAGAGGGATCTGGTTGCCTCAGTGGATGAATAAGAAAAGACTGGTATGCCGGTACAGCAACCACTACCTGCTGGTAGCTCTCCAAGCCACTCACCATCCTGACTTGGAAATATATCATCACTCTTCACACTCGCTGGGTCAAAATCCTGGAATTTCCTCCCAAACAGCATTATGGGTCAACCCTCATAACATGGACCACAGCGATTCAAGAAAACAGCTCAACATCGTCTTCCCAAGGTCAACCAGGGATGATCAATAAATACTGGCCAGCCAGCGACGTCCATGTTCCACGAATGAACATAAAGACAATTGAAGAGACGAAACAGTGCACTCAGAGTTCAGGACGTTCAGAGACTTGATAAAGTATGTTGTGCTACTTGTAAAAGAGTTAGAATCATACAGTACAGGAAGGGGGCCTTCAGCCCATGGAGTCTGCACTGACAAAACTACGCTAATCTACATTAATCCCATTTTCCAGCATTTGGCTGATAGCCTTGAATGTTATAATATTTCAAATGCTCATCAAAGTAGTTTTTAAAGATTGTGAGGTTTCCCATCTCTACTACCCTTCCCAAGCAGTGCATTTCAGGCTTCCATCATCCCCTGGGTAAACATATTTTTCCTCAAATCCCCTTTAAATGCCCTGCCCCTCATCTTAAAAATTATGTCCCCTCATTATTGATTCTTCAACTAAGGCAACAGTGGCTTCCTATCCACTGTGTCCATATACCTCTCAATGTTATATACCTCAATCAGATCCCTCCTCAACCTTCTCTGCTCTAAAAACAACCTGAGCCTATCCAGCTCTCTTCATGGTTCAAATACTTCATCCCAGGAAACATCCTGGTAATTCTCCTCTGCACCCCCTCCGATGCAATTACCTTCTTCCTATCATGAGACCACCACAACTGCGCACAGTACTCCAGTTGTGACCTAACCAAAAACTTGTTCAACTTCAACATGACCTCACTGCTCTCATCACCTATGCCCATGGCTGATAAAGTATTTCATATACTTTCTTAACTACCCTATTAACCTGTCCTGCTGCCTTCACACATCTGTGGACAAGCACCCTCAGATCTCTCTGTTCCTCTGAGTTCCCATTATCCAGCCATTCATCAATATTCCCTTATCATGTTACTCTTTTCAAAGTGCATCACGTATCAGGATTAAATTCCATCTGCCACTGAGCTGCCCATCTCATCAACCCATTTATATCTTCATGCAACCCAAGACCTTCTTCCTCACTATTAACGACCCTGGTAAAATCCATTTCATCCATAAACTTACATATCATCCCCACCCCCCCACCCACATTCTCCTCTATAGAGGAGAATGTTTGCGGGGGGAGGGGGGGATGGAATGATATGTAAGTTTATGGTATATATACCATGAAAAATAAGGGATCTTTCACTGATCCCTGTGGTACGCCATTGGACACTGACCTCCAGTGACACAAACAGTCTTCTACCACCACACTCTGTCTCCTACCACTAAGCCAGTTTTGGATCCATCTTGCCAGGTTACCTTGGATCCCATGTGCTTTTACTTTCTTTGTCCCCATGTAGGATCTTGTCAAAGGTTTGGCTAGATTCCATATAGACTATACCAACTGCACTATCCTCATCTACACACCCAGTCACCTCCTCGAAAAATTCAATCAAATTCATTGGGCATGACCTCCCTCTAACAAAGCCATACTGACTATTCCCAATCAAACCTAGCCTCTCCAAATAGAAATCAATTTTCTCCTTCAGAATTTTTTCCAATAGTTTCGCTACCACTGGTTTGAGAATCACTGTTCTGTAATTCTCTGGCTTACCTCTACCACCCTTTTTGAAAAGTGGAACCACATTAGTAATCCTTCAATCCTCTGGCACCTTCCTGAACAAAGAGGAATTAAAAATTTGGGTCCTCCCTTGCCTCTCACAGCAGCCTGGGCCTGGGGATTTGTTCATTTTTAAGCCTGCCAAATCTTCCTCACTCCCTATGTCAAACTGTTCAAGAATCTCACAGTCCCTCTTCCTGAATTCTACATCCTCCTCTCCCAAGCGAAGACAGAAAACAAAGAGGAAAAAGGAGAAGTCAAGATGATGGCAAGTTTGCAAATTACCTATAATTAAAAAAAACATTCTTTTGAGGATGACAGATGTAAGATAGACTGTCACAACGGCTATTTTTCAGAATGTAACTGATGTCATTTCTTTCTTGGTATAATGTGATTAGGGTGAAAATTTGAAATGCGAGAGTAAAGTTTATAAAATAATTAAAAAAGTAAAAACTAACCAAAATAACCAATAACACAAAAAGAAACATTTAATGGAAAACAAAATTATTAGCTTTGACAATCAGGAGCGATTGAAGAAATTTTATGATAAATAAATGCAGTGCACATAGACAGATCATCTCAAATATGTACATTTGAAAGATAAACCCTGTCTCCCATTTTGTTCCAGGATATTAGTCACTTTGACATCTTGCAGTGTCTATATGTAGTGGGGTCTGAAGGTTTCATAAAATATTTCTGATTTTTTTTAATGCCTCAGTGAGTTTGGAGTTAATTGGAACAGAAACTAAGCCTTTAATGCACTGAATCATCAAAATTAAGCCAGTACACTATATTTTTATAAAAAGACAAATCGTTCGTGAGACCTCAAAGCAACAACATAGGAACAACTTGCTTCAAGCAATAACTAAGAATAGGCTTACAAACTAGATAGATCTTCATTTCTATGTTTGATTAAAATCTTCGTAGGGGACTACAAAGTAATCAAAACTGTTAGGTTACCTCAACTAAGCAAACCTTTTTAAATTGGACAAAGGTTGATTAAAAAAAACATTTCCCACATACAATGATCATGTTTAATGGGAGGATTTTCCCACAGATCAGTGTATGCAATTTTAGCTTTACATTCAAACAGTTTTAACCTTCTGAGCTGTGGGCAACATTGGTCAATTACGGATAAATCAGAATAAAAGAGGGATAAAGATAACATAAATGAAGAGATGATGACCATGAAATTTCAAAGACATACGCAAATTGGGTTATCTTTCCTAGCCTTAACCTTGTGATCTATGCATAATCGCTACTTTGTAGGGCGATGAAATTTTACTCATACTAAGCACTCCTACTTCTTAAGTACTTGCTGTAGAAATTAATTTATAAATTGTCCCATTATCAATCATTATCTTACTTTTTTCTGCCTTTGTTCACATTCACTCTGGTTCGAGAATTGCATTCCCCTGGAGCTCCACAATTGCTAATAAGTAAACGTGTTCTAATCCTTGTATTATTGAGGCTTTAATTGGATTGGAGTCGGGGTGGGGTATAAAATAGACTCTATTCAGTCAATAGGAGTGTAGCCTTAGAGACAAATATAAGAAAAGTATTCTTAAAAGAAAATCCACAGGGATTCAACGATTAAAAGACACAGATGAACCCCAGATCTCCAACATGTAACAAATTGTTTCCTTAAACAGGTAACTTCTTCTAGAAAAATGACCTTTGCAGTCAACATTAACCTGAGCTACAGGATTCTAAGTAATTCTAAGAAAGGAAAAGTGGCTTATTAAGAGAAAAGCTCAAAGAAGGTACTAAAAGCTCAAAGAGGTACTAAACAAAGGCTGTAGCACTTATTACGCCCCAATTAGTATCATCCATGACAGTGAATTTTTCCCTTTACTAATTAGGAATCTGAACCAATGCAGAAAAGCAGTTTAAATGGCTCTCAAATTGAAGAAAGGAAAAGACAAATAAATAGCAGTATGTAGACAGCTTTGCACACGTAAAACTTAAAGTCTAGTCAAACTGCAAGACATGGATCCATAAATCCAGTATCATGCAAGGTTAACTTTTATCAGAAGTTTAACAAGAGGCATCTTTCAGCAACTGCTGTCAAGATTTGCAACAAGCACGGTAGCACAGTGGTTAGCACTGCTGCTTCACAGCTCCAGGGCCTTGGGTTCGATTTCTGGCTCAGGTCATTGTCTGTGTGGAGTTTGCACATTCTCCTCGTGTCTGTGTGGGTTTCCTCCGGGTGCTCCAGTTTCCTCCCACATCCAAAGATGTGCAGGTTAGGTTGAATGGCCATGCTAAAATTGCCCCTTAGTGTCCTGGGGTGCATAAGCTAGAGGGGTTAGCAGGTAAATGTGTAGGGATATGGGGGTAGAGCCTGGGTGGGATTGTGGTCGGTGCAGACTCGAAGGGCCGAAAGGCCTCTTTCTGCACTGTGGGGTTCTATGATCTATGACCAACTCTCGTACTGGTCTCTACAGATAATGGCTGGAAGCTTGCAGCATATGTATTTTTATCAGTTTAAGACCCAATCAAAAGGCATGACGAACAATGCAAATACTATCACATTAGCATGCAGTTGTTTCTCCCTCCCCCCCCACCCCCACCAACTCTGTTAATTCAAGCTCAATTTTCTATTTTATATTATTTGGAGTTAACTATGAAGCTCAAAGAAAAACCTCCAGTCTCAAAACTATAGTCAGATCTTATATAATGTAACAGAAACATGCCATGATGCAATCAAAAGAGGGTCAGGTTGAACTGGGATGTTACTGCTTTCGCAGGCTTAGGCAACAAGCCTGTTTGCAGCAAAATCCACATTAAATCAATTTCAAAAGGAACTTTATGCTGTAAATGAGGTGGCAAAGCTAATTCACATAATGATGGCTGCTAAATGCGGATTATGAAAATGCTTCGTTTGGGTGCTTTTTTACTGAAAATCTGGCTTTGATCTTTTGTCCTTATGCTGAAGTGATCTAAAATCTTTTATTTAAGTAAAATAAACTTGCACATAATAAATAATTTACTCAGGCGGTCAGTAATTCTTTCACTTTGCGTTGTACACTAAAGCCTTGGTTCAATTTATTCTGTAAATTTCATTGAAGTATTAATCCTTGACAACTGGTAATTTTAAGTAGGCAAAAGTTACTTCTAACATTTGCCTTTCTCTGTATACAACGGATAAAATTAACAGCTATAAAACACAAGAGATTTTGATTTGATTTCACTAAGGAGGAAAATCACTAACTTGATATCTATAGTGAAGCAGAAGGGCATGTTGGAACTTGATTCTATTATATCATTAAATTCTCAGGTCCAAGTTAGTCATGCTGTTGTCCTTTAGGTGATCTTCAGCCACTCTTACTCTTAGAGGCCAGTTACACACAGCAAAGGCTCAACAATAGGTGCTCTGTCCATCTAATATGTTACATTAGACAAAGGCCTTAACGCCAGGAAAGATGAAAAATACCTTCAAAAATATAAGATGTATCTATACTGTATTCCTATGTAACTTTGATTTGATTTATTATTGTCACATGTATTGGCATACAGTGAAAAGTATTGTTTCTTGCGCACTATACAGACAAAGCATACCATACACAGGGAAGGAAAGGATATAGTGCAGAATTAGTTATAGCTAGGGTGTAAAGAAAAATTGAGAGGTAAGTCCATTCAAAAGACTGATGGCAGCAAGGAAGAAGCTGTTCTTTAATTGGTTGGTACACGTCCTCAGACTTTTGTATCTTTTTCTGACGGAAGAAGATGGAAGAGAGTATGTCTGGGGTGTGTGTAGTCCTTGCTTATGTGGCTGCTTTTCCGAGGCAGCAGGAAGTATAGACAGTGTCAATGGATGGGAGGCTGGTTTGCGTGATGGACTGGACTTCGTTCACAATTCTTTGAAAGTTTCTTGCCGTCTTGGATAGTGCTGGAACCATACCAAGCTGCGATACAATCAGAAATAATACTTTCTGTGGTGCATCTGTAAATGTTGGTGAGAATCGTAGTGGACATACCAAATTTCCTTAGTCTTCTAAGAATGTACAGGCATTGGTGGGCTTTCTTAACTATAGTGTTGGCATGGGAGGACCGAGTTGTTGGTGATCTGGATACCTGAAAACCTGAAGCTCTTAACCATTTCTACTTTGTCCCCATTGATGTAGACAGGGACATGCACTCCACAACACTTCTTGAAGTCAATGACTATCTCCTTTGTTTTGTTGACATTGAAGGAGAGATTATTGTCATTGCACTAGTTCACCAGAACTTCAATATAGATAATAATTTTATCCACATGGTCCTAACAACTTGTAGTATTAGTACTTAGAAGTAACAAAATCAAATCATCCAAACATTAAAACTCAACAAAATTGTGCTTTGCTAAATGCTTTTAGTTTCTATACAAGGTAATACTGCATTGTTCTGGAATTATTAAAATGAAGAACAAAAATATGAGTGATCATACCACTCTCATAGTAAGATGGCAAATGTCAATGAATTTTGTTGACTGATTATAGTGTGTAAAATGAATGCGACATGTATTTGATTGGATTTCCGCAAGACTATGCAATCTACTTGTGAATTATTTCTTTGTGATAAGAAAAATCATGCAATGCAGAGACTTTAAGATAAAGTCAAATGCCTGTTCAACATTGTTGGGAGTGATCCATCCATTACAGAGTAATTTGTCTCTTGTCTCTTATTTTCTTTTCAGGTTGTGAATTCTACGCGATGACAATTATAACTGAATGAGAAATCTTGTTATGTAATAATGCATCCATCGTAATGTTAACAACAGCCAGATTGAGTTTTCAAACATTACAATGCTGACCTCTGTTTGCTGGTTACAAGATTTGTGTTGTTCATTTTAAGCATTTTCACAGTTCAAGTACTTCAATGAAATAATGGTTGTTTGTGAACACGATGGGCTGGGTGAAAGGAGAGGGACCAGGGCAGGTCATTTGATGGGAACAAAATCTATAAAGAGCTGTAAGCAGCCTAAATCCCTTTTACATTTTCATACATAGTCAGATAATCTTTCCTCCTATATTATACAATTTTCAATTTGTTGCTCATTGAAGTTGATAGGGACTCCCTTATCCCCGAAATCCAACCCCTTTCTTAGCAACTTCCATTACAGCACCACCCATCCATTTCACCTCCTCCTGGTGAAAGAGTGATTTACTTCAATTTCTTCCAATTTATTACCCTGTATTTGCTGCTCATGATGTGGTTTCACCTTTTTCTATACTGGAAAGGCCAAATGCAGATTCTATGATATTTTTGCTAAACACGGTTTTTAAGTTTGACTCTGAGCTTCTGATCGCTTTCCACTTGATTCTGAATCACTCTCCAACCTTGATTTCCTAAACCGTTCCAGTGAAGCTCAACGCAAACTCAAGGAAGAGCACTTCAATTTCTGAAGAGGCACTTTACAGCCTTCAAAACTCAATATTGAGTTCAATACTTCAGATCACAAAGGCTGTGTATGTGCAAGAGAGATGAGTGCACACGAGCGTGCGCGAGGCGAGCGTGTGCCTGTGGGCATATGTATGGGAGAGATGAGTGTATTTGGGCATGACATCAAAAACCTAACTCTGTTTCTCTCACCACAGGTGCAGCCTGACCTGCTAATATTTCTAACATTTTCTTTATCTACACATAATGTGTAACAAGATTTAAAATAATTAAAACTAATCACAAGAATGGATAATCATAAAATTTGTTAAAAAAATGGAAGTGCAGTAACTAAGTCACAACTCCAAATCAGAGGTATAGGAGTACTATTCAAAGTCACAGGCTGAAAACTGAATGCTATTCAAAGATTAAGGAAAACCTTACCAAAGGTGAAAAGAAGGTAATCTATGGCTCTTGCTTAGCTATTTAATCTTGACATATGATTCGTAAATATGCAAAATAGTGAAGTTATAACAAAAAAGAACAAAGAACAACCCAGCACGGGAAACAGGCCCTTCGGCCCAACGAGCCCGTGCCGCCGCATCACCCTACACCTATTCTACCCTGCATGTCTACGAATGGAACCCCTAACTTAGCCAGATTCAGGGGAGAATAGTGTCAACTTGGTAAAACCAATCAGCCTAAGAGCACATCTTTGGGGTGTGGGAGGAAACCGGAGCGCCCGGAGGAAACCCACGCAACCACAGGGAGAATGCGCAAACTCCCACAGACACAGGCCCAAATCCATGTATCTGCACAGCTAGCAGTGCTAGTCACCGAGCTGTTGCGGTGCCCGTCTACCGGTCCAGGATCAAGCACACACACCGACACGAAGTACTAGGCCACTCCCGGAACTTCCAAGAGCAGCCCACGCACGACCCACCGTGTGCATGCCCCTCGTTTGACACGAGGTGTACCTCCATCTGCGGAATAAAAAGACAAAAACGTTATCTAATAATCTATACCCTCATACTTGCTGTAAAGCATACTGCTGCTGAATTACTTATCCTCTGGAAAGCCCAGGGAAATCATGCCTTTAAGATGTGGAAGCTCTACCAATTAGCCACTTTAAAGGTAGCCTCTGGTGATGTCAAAACAATGTCCACCCACATCCAACCTTTCCCATGCAAGCATTAGTAATGTAATACCTGCCCTTTTATCTCCTCCCTTCCCAAAATCCATGGATCCAGGTGAAACAGCAAATCAGTTTTTTTTTTCAATTCACTACACTATTCACTATTTACAATGTGGTCTCTTGCACACTGGGAAGACCATACAGAATGTTTGGTGTCTTTGGTGTTTGCTTTACAACATTTCCTTTCAGTTGACTTTAATTCCCCATCCCATTCCCACTTTTGTCCTCAGTCTCTTACACTATTTAAAAGCTTAGGAGAAAGCACCTCACTTTTTGATTAGGTACTTTATGTCTTCCTAACTCAACATGGCATTCAATAATTTCAGATCATAAAAGGAGAACCATTCCAGCATCTGCTGTCTGAAAAAAAAACATCTTTTGTTTCTTTATTTGTCCCAATATCATTCCACTTTGCCTTGAACAATCATCCTTCATCAACTCTACATTCCACCCTATCATAGATTTACTTTCCCTTAGATTTTGTTTTTCTCTCTCAGATCCTCTGAGCTTGCTTAAAAAAAACTGTTGTTCATTAACGTTTTACAATTAAGATAAAAGGTTAATTTCAAACATTAAATTCTACTTCTTGGTCTACATACACTGCCTAACTTGCTGAGTATTTCCAGTATGTTCTATATCTGTTGCAGATATCCAACAACTGAGGTATTTTGCTTATGTGACAGAATAGAGAAAGGAATGGACTTATAATTACAGAGTGATCTTCATGATCACGGAATATCCCAAAGCCATGCAATACTTTGGTGGTGTAATCATTGTTGCAAAATAGGAAAATACAACAGCCAACTTATACACAACAAGGTTCCACAAGCAGAAGTTATCAGGTAATCTGTTTTTCAGAAATATTTGTTGAGGTAATAGTATTTCCCAGGATCCTGGGGATATTCCCTGTTTTTCTTCAAACATCGTCAAGAGATCTTTTACATTGACCAGAGAGGATATGAATATACATTTAACGGAAAACATCATTTGAACTCAAGAGACATTAACAAATCTTAAAAACTTTTTGTCTAGGTCAAACTTTGAAAGTGGATGTCAATTAGTTCCAATTCAGTAGTCTGAAAAATAATCACAATTTGATGGACTCCTGGAAGATGAACAGTAAACCACCAGAAATAATTGTTATTTTCTGTTGAAGAGTTCTTTAAGATTGTAAATATTGTTAATCTATACTTTTTCAATGTTAATGTTAATTTACATAATTATTAAGCAGTTTTAAGTTTAAACCACAATCAAGTGGAGTGATTAATCTGTTGCTATCAATGTCAAGGAAGGGCAATATATATATAATCACTGAGTCAAAATGCGGTATCAAGGGTTTTCTATTTACCCAGATACTCTAAATTGTAGAAAGTAAAGGCTCAACAGTGGGAGTGGTCTGAGATGTGCAAGCAGGAAATCTGGAATAAAGTCCAAAAACACTAGGTATTGCTGTATGTGTTTCTGAATTGCTTCTCTACCAAGGACATTTAAAGTCAGCTAGCTTTTCAGGAGTTATCCCTTCTTAAGCAACACTGCAGCAACAAAAAGATCAGAAATTCATAGAAACCCTACAGTGCAGAAGGAGGCCATTTGGCCTATCAAGTCTCACCAACAACAATCCTACCTAATCCCTGTCCCCTTACCCCATATATTTACCCTAATTTTCTAACCTACGCATTCTGGGACACTAAGGGGCAATTTAGCATGGCCAATGCACCTAACCCAAACATCTTTGGACTGTGGGAGGAAACCCACACAGACACGGGAAGAACATGCAAGCTCCAAACAGACAGCGACCCAAACCAGAAATCGAACCCAGGACCCTGGAGCTGAGAGGCAGCAGTACCACCCTTGTCCAATCAAACAACAGCACCTTCACTCCATGTTGACCTGAAGTTCCCCACTAAACACTATGGATCTTCTTGAAAGAGAAATTATACTGTCCAATCTTCCTCTTTAATGTTAATCACCACTTCTTCATGGAATTACCAAAAATATGCCCTATTTCTTGTGAAGAATCTTTATCTGCAGTGCTTTGGCCAATTTCAAAAATATATATATATTGTGAGAGTATGCTATAAATACCCCTGTAAAAACACATTTACCTAAAATATGGCTGAATGCGGCATCTTACAGTATACCCTGTTAGTTAGGTTTGTTCTTGCACCCTTGAGCTCAAAATATTTTTGCCACTAGGGGACTGGAACTGTAAGCAGATATTGGCTCCGCAAGGGAAACAGGGTATCTGGGATCTTCATAAACAATGGGACACTTTTCCATAACTAATGACATTAAGGAGTGAGAAACAAATGGAGAAAGGACCGCGAAGGAAAGAGATACAAGCTTGGGTGAATTCAATATCAAGCTAGGCACAGGAAGAGAAATGAAGAGAAGGAAATACATTTTGGATTGAAAGAGACAAAAAAGACAAAAAGGAAATGACAGCAAATTTGAAACAAAATTGACATGTTTAAAATTGCTAACAATAATATACAACCTGAAGGAATGAGACACCAAACTTATAATTGTTCACTATCTATGCCAGGGATATTGATCGACTGTCAATAATAATAATCAACACTAAAAGGGTGCCTACACGGTTAATTACTTTATTTAACTTTGTGAATAGCTTTATAGGCAATTAAAATGCAAATTCATGAAAATCACAGGAAGGTTAAGGGTGAGATGCCACTTATGCAGAGCTAACCGCAGAATGCCACAAATCATCTTGTGATGCTTTGGAAATCATGGGGTATCTCTTTGCCATAAGTTTCTGACTAACTTGGACATTAAAATTATGTGCATAATTTTTTTCAGCAAATTCTAGGCTGCTGTTACACTTAAAGCATTATAAATGAGAAAATCATAAATTTTGGCAATATTCAAGGAAAAATATGAAGATTACAAGATCCGATGCTGAAGCCATTTAAAAACTATTTAAATGTCACTAATGAACATTTCCACCAATAGAATTACAGACTTACTTACTATATTTTGCTTTTTAACCACTTTTCATTTACTTTTTCACTTCTTTAAGCTTTAAAAGTGTATGCTTGCTTTACTTTTTTTTTAACCAGGTTCATGAAGTGAGCGATAGACCCAAGTATAAATAGCAGGCCTTGAGCCGGAAATCCATGTTGAATGGGAAGAAGCAGGAAGTGAGAGCTGAGAGCAGAGCAGACAGAACACCGAGATGCAGCACAACATGAAAATTAACAATTACTCATTTTTGTGTCTAATTGCTCCTGTGAGCATGGTTAGTGTCATATGGCTCCCTTTGACCAATGAATTATTTCAATTATGACATAACAATAGACATAACCTTTTATTTATATAGCTACAACAGGATGGAAATATGGTTGCTGATCAAAAGCACCTAAATACTCCATTAGGTGTGGAGGGAAGAAGTAACTTCCTTCTGTTTTTATTGTGCAATTTTGTGTGATGGTTATTCACCATTGTAATAAATATTTCAACTTATAGAAAACCTTAATGCATTTTAAATCAGAAAAAAAGTTTTCTTGGCACAAAAATATTAGGTGAGGGGAAATTACAGAACAATAAATTAAAATTTAGGTTCAGTTTTCATTATTAAAATACAATTAAATATCTAGATATCTTAATTCAGAATTTCTTTACAATTGTCCAATAAACATGATCAGAATTTGTGTGGGTTAACAGACATGTTTCAGAGGACTGCCTTAACTACATTGATCAAGCAGAATTACAGTCCGAAATTGGACACACTTTTTCCCCAGAAATAAATCATTCTCCAATTTTCAACAAAATATCAAATGCAAAACTAGAGAGAGGAGACATGTACCATTAAAGAAGTGCAATAACGATTGGATAGACAAATCCAAACTGATTCAGCGGCTTAACAAGTCACTGTTCAGTAACCCCCCACCCCTGCGGGTGTGTCACTTCAATCAAACTAGATGGCTCATTAGACATAATTACTCCAGACTATGCTATAGAGACTGCTGTGTTTTGCCTGATCACTTTTTTGGTTTCTCTAGTTTTGCATCCTTATTTTATATCGCTATAGCTCAAAGCCTTCTTTGATTTCTGGCACAATGTACAAAACAACTACTAAAATGCAAGTCCCTACTGCTGCTTAAATTATGGGTTATATAATAATACGCTATTATTTTTAGTGAGTAAATCTGCAAGTGGATCTATGCAATCCAATATAAATAACAGCAGGAAATTTGGATTGAAATCTATTATCATCCACATAATTGACTGCTACCCCTTAGGATACAAAACAGATGCCTATACGCTAACATCTGATAATGAAAGTGGTATCAATTCTTGTTAATTTAGCCAGTCTGATTTCCCTATAATGTCAATAAACAAACCCCATTTACACACTATATGTGAAATGTTAATAATAGCTTTATCAGAGCCTCTCCAAATTTTATTTTAATTAAACAGACATAGGATTTTGAGTGAGGAATTCAGTAACTTGCAACACAGCTTCATAGTTGATGTTTTACAGTATGTGCATAAAATAATTTTGGCTGCATTACCGTTAATTTATGTTATATAATTACAGTGTTGTAAATATCTCAAACACCAATAATAATGACACAATGATTGGTCGAAAATCTGTCAGGTATGATAAAATAGTTTCTACTACTGGTTACTAATTGACACAAAAACAAATTTGTTGACATCCTAAAGCATGGGCGTTCAATCTGTGTATGATAACTTGAAGAATTACTTCTTCATAGTTCAAGGCTGTAGCATAACAAAGAGGTCATATTGTTCATCATTGCTTTCTTGTCACTGAGTATGTGCAATAGTCCACATAGTCTTCATCAAGCCCATTATATTTCCTGAAGAAATATCATGCAAAGTTTTGCAGTAACCCCCTCCCGTACCACCCTTAACGAAGAGCAAAGGAAACAAACCAATAGGAAAGCTATTTAATCCTACACCCTGGACCATACCTTCTCTTACATGGCCAGTTCAAGTTCCATTCAGTTCATGGACCGCAGATCATTCAAATAACTACCGGTGTTTATCTATTAGACTTCCGATTGATTCATTTTTCAAGTTATTTTTGAATTGTTAGTTGACAAGTAAAGTTTATTTATTAATCACAGGTAGGCTTACATTCACACTGCAATGAAGTTATTGTAAAAATTCCCCAATCATCATACTCCGGCACCTGTTCGGGACGGAAAATTTAGCATGGCCAATTCATTTAACCTGCATGTCTTTGGACAAGTCAAATATTGAATTGAATTTTAGAAGGAATCACAATCTGTATTATTAAGGGGAAAACAATAGGTGTGCAATTCCAGGAAGTATTGAATAATGTGCCACAGACTAGACTTATTATAAAAAAATGACTGCAGAATTTGGACATAATATTAGACACAGAAAACTGAGTCAGAATGCACTGTGGGGACAGAGGTAGATTTAAAAAGTGGCCAGATGGTTGGCAGAGAAATACAAATATATCTTGCAAAATTGAGCAGTGAAAAGAAGCACCTAAATGCTAGTATTCTCAGAGCTGAATGAGCAGAGGTCTAGGAATGTGAACAGGCAGACAGAAAGTGAGAACACAAAAAGAAAATAGGATTCAAACTTGTTTATAGAGTGACATTAGGTACTAAAGCAAGGAATGTTGAACTGGTTAGGCAATAGTTGCAATGCTATCTGCAATTTCAAGTATCCCATATTTGGAAGAATATTAGAGCAATAAAAAAATGAAGATATGCTAAAATTAAACCAAGACTGAAAACACATTATGGAAGCTTTGAAGAAATTGGTCTTTTTTCACTACAGCAGGAAAAGTTATGATGGGTTTAGTTAATTTTCAAAACTGGCAAAGATTTTGAGAGAGTACATGATTGCTAAGAAGGAAACAATCTCCACATTGTCGCTAGAATAATGAATGGGAAAGTTGGAAGGTGTTTCCAACTATTTGCAGTTATCTAGTGTCTTCATGCTTTACAAGAGTTATCAAACATAAGTTGATATCAACATAGAGATATTAGGACTGAGTCCAAAAACTTGGTCAAAGAATTAGGTTATAACAAATATCTAAAATGGAAAGAGAGGCAGAATTTTAGGGAAGGATTTCAACAATTTAGGACCTAGGCTGCTGATGATGGAATAATGGAAATCAGGGTTGTGCAAGAGATCAAAATTGGAGCAGCAAAAATCTATAGGTAGGACTGGAGGAGGTTATAGATACAGGGAGAAAAGCCAGTGTATGCCAACAAGCATGGGTGGTAGGTCAATGGGACTTGGTGAGTTAGGATACTGGCAGCACTGAAGTTCATAGAGAGCGAAAAGTGAGGGGCCAGCCAAGGAAAGCATTGGAGTAGCCCAGTCTGAGGTAACAAAGGCATGGCTAAGGGTTTCAGCAACTGATGGATTGACAGATAGGAGAAATGGGCAATATTACATAAATTAAGTAGGCAATCTTTGTGATCAAGAAGACATGGGGTTGGAAGTTCATCTCAGGATAAAATGAGATGGCTAAAGCAATCTGATACAGCCTCAAACAGGTAGCCAGGGAGGGGAGTAGAATGAATGACCAAGGGATGGGATTGTGGAAGGAAGTGAAAACAAAGGCTTCTGTCTACCTGATACTTGATTGCTTATGTTTATTTATCTCAATAAGCATTGTTAGAGCATAGAATACTTTGCAATTATGGCTAGTAAGATAGAGAGTTGATTTAAATTAAAACTGGATATTTAAAAAAAATATAAAATGCAATTATGAATGGCTGTAAAACAAGGTGACAAGAAGACCGTGTTAAAACGTGCAAACTTCATGACAAACAAAGTTAATGACACACAATCATGTTCAACATAAATAACAATTTAAATAACAAGTGATAAAAAGTAGTGATGGTTACAATTCCTCATATTATTTTTTCTTTCTCTAGTGCATGCAAGTACACAATGGAATTTAGTTAAATACAATGGGTTCATCAGATAATGTGCAAATAAATACAACTGCAAATAACAGGATAACAATACTAAAATAACAGGATAACAAAACAGGGGTTGCATTAACAAATTGTATTTATCATGACATTGCTATGAATTTGGTTAAATCAAGGCTGTGTGGATGACAATAACATATAAACATTACATATGCAAGATCTGTCATGATTTCAAAATCTATCACTGTCATTCTATTTTATTCAAAATATTCTTATTATGCTTGCTAATCTAGGCTTACATTCTCAAACCTGCTCAATTAAGGTTTACATAAGTGCAACTTCCTTCAAAACAACATAAATAAAAATTGCTAATCATACGTGAGAATAGATGAACTAAGAAAGTTCATTTTTAATATATCAGTTCTTGTCTCCAATTATATCACTATGCACCAATCATAGCAATCATTCTAAAAATTCTTGCTGAGTGCACCAGAAATGTGATTTAGCTGAACAAAACTGAAAGTTAAAAGTTAAAAGACCTTTCAGCCCATTCACAATGCAAATGTCAAGTGACAAGTTACATTTACAAAGCATCTCATCACGTCTCAAATGTTCAACTACATCTCATATGCAATATTTAAAGCATAGTCATTATTATATAGATAAATTTAGGCAGCAGGTATTTTGAGCGTTGCAAGACAAAGATTAATGGCCAGTCAATCAGGTTACCACAGTATAATTCTAAATCATTGGTGCTATTTTTTAATACCTTACACTGAACTGCAAGTAAGATAATGCTAATACCGAGGAAGAAAAAATTGTTGGAGAGAACTTTTGCTTTCATGAGCTAGAATTGGAACAAAAGTGATTTCACGAATAATGAAATTGTTACAAATCTGGGATCTTTACAGATCTCAACCACGATCATCCGGTCAGGTATTTAGCAGTATTGCATTCAGTAACAGTGTCAGTAAAAGAATACATAAACTGTGTTTCAAATTAAGGGGTAGTCCTCTTAGTAATCTATTCTTAAAGAGTGAAATACAATGTACATCAATTTTAAAACTAATGATACAAGTTATTATCTACCGCCTACCAAAAGAGAAAAAAAATGACATTCTATCCTGAAGATTAGCAAATTTAAAGTCAATCAAAGATCGTGGCAGGCCACACGTGGCTCTCGATCTGTGTAACCCATTTTCTTTAAATACTAGAACAAAAATACAAATATGATACCTCTCTTGCTGCTTCCTAAAATCAAGACCTTTATACATCATGAAGAACAGAGTTCTCATTTTTATGCTACAGCAGTCTCAAAGGACAGGTTCAGCTAGCACAAGTGCTGCATATGTCCCATATTAATAAATGATGCCTGTTTGTGACAACATTCATGTTTGCATGGACTGTCAAGTCAGTGAGATGGCTTGCACAACAGAATGAAGGCACACTAACCCATAACTGCTCGCTTGGCTGACATTCATCTTGAAAGGTCATAAACTGCAAAGGCACTTAAAAGCCTAGATGAAATTTAATTTATGAATTTTAACAAGCAAAGATTGAAATTTATCAAATATGAACAGATGCTTACTGATAATTAAGGAGAATCCTTTTGTCCAAAAAGCCAGTTGTTATCCCTTAACATCAGATATTTCTTTCTTTGGATCAAGGAAGTTTTTTGAAATAATAATGGGAATCTGTTGCTATGGCAACATGTTCCTGGAGGAATTTATACCTTGGATATAATGTTACAAGGACCCGAACTTACGCAAAGTAACAGAGTAAGATCTCCGCTGCACTCTTTGTTTGTTTTTTAAACCTTAAAATCTTTTCACTCCTTCCTCACCTGACCTTGCGACTGAGGGCAGGTGAGAAATGTGTAGTGCAGCAGACTCCTGAGACCTTTTGTTGAGGGCTGCAGAGTTGGATGCAAGGAAGCCACAACCTCTTTTTCACATACTAACTGCCTTAACCAGAAACCAATAGACATAGTGTATCTGGATTTCCAGAAGATATTTGAAAAGGTGCCATAGAAAAAGCTGCTGCGCAAGATAAAGTTGTCCAGCATTATGGATAATGTATAAGCATGGATAGAGGATTGGTTAACTAACAGAAAGCAAAGAATGGGGATAAATGAATGTTTTTCTGGTCAGTGATCAGTGGTGTGCCTCAGTGATCAGTGTTGAGATTACAATTGTTTATAACTAACGTAGATGATTTGGAGTTGGGGACCAAGTGTAATGTGTCAAAGTTTGCAGAAGAGTGGTAGAACAAAGTGTGCAGAGGACAATGGAAGTTTATATAGACAGTTTAAGTGGGCAAGGATCTGGCAGGTGGAGTATGATGTTGGTAAATGTGAGGTCATCCATTTTGGTAGGAATAACAGCAAAATTGTTTACTTAAATAGTAAAACGTTACAGCATGCTGCTGTGCAGAGAGACCTAGATGTCCTTGTGTAGGAATCTCAAGGAGTTGGTTTGCAGGTGCAGCAGGTAATTAAGAAGGCAAATGGAATTTTGTCCTTCATTGCTAGAGGGGTGGAGGTTAAAAAAAACAGGGAGGTTATGTGCAGCTGTATAAGGTACTGGCGAGGCCACACCTGGAGTACTGTGTACAGTTTTGGGCTCCTTACTTGAGAAAGGATATACTGGCACTGGATGGGATGCAGAGGAGATTCACTAGGCTGATTCCAGAGTTGAGAGGGTTGGCTTAAGAGGAAAGACCAAGTAGACTGGGACTTTACTCACTGGAATTTGGAAAAATGAGGGGAGATCTTATAGAAACATACAAAATTCTAAAAGGAATAGATGCGATAGAACAGCAAGGTTGTTTCCACTGGCAGGTGAAACCAGAAGGGGCAGCATAGCCTCAAAATAATGGGGAGCAGATTCAGGACTGAACTGAGGAGGAACATCTTCATCCGTATGTGTATCTGTGGAATTCCCTGCCCAGTGAAGCAGGTGAGGCTACCTCGTTGAATGATTTTAAGGCAAAGATAAATAAATTTTTGAACAGTAAAAGAATTAAGGGTTATGGTGTGCGGGTGGGTGAGTGGAGCCATGAAAAAAATCATCCATGATCTTACTGAATGGCTGAGCAGGCTCAAGGGGCCAAACGGGCTACTTGTACTCTGAGTTTTTATGTTCTTAAGTCAGGTAAAGGTCGAGCTACTTGCAAGCCAGGAAGAAGATTCATTTGAAAAGTAAGTGGTCACTGGGTTGCAAACAGAGGGTGGGTGGGGGGTGGGAAATGACAGCTGTGCAGTCAGGGGTGGGATGTGCATGCATTTGGGGGGCAGGGATGCATTCAGATGGGGATCCATGGGAGTGGTGTGTGAACACCAAGTGAAGATACGAGGGTAGGTTCCTATGGAAGGTGTAGTGGGGAGTGTGGTGTAATTGGCAGATCCAAGGAGAGGGCGGGGAGAGGTCAATACAATTACTCAGAAGCTGGAAGTGATTTTTTAATTCTTCTGCTTTTACCAGGTGACTATCATGGTAAAACAGTCAGACCCATCCAAAGTTTGCAATTTAAATTGTATTTTTGGATGGTTCTGTTTGCTGCCACAGTATGTTGTAGTATGGATTCTTTAGGTATCTCAATGCAGAGATCTTGAGACTTGTAAATTTAAACATGAACCATGCAGGTAGGCTGATTATTAGTGTTGCTCTACATATTTCTCCCAGCGTCCCCTACTGTGTCACTCTAAACGTTATACAGTAGTTGATGCTATTGTTCAGTCCCATGTTAACCCTTATTCTGCCAAACATTTTCACATTATCATTGCAAACAGACATATGTCACAACATTCTCTTTCTTCTCTTAAATAATCTTTTCTCTCTTCTAACAGAATATTACAATATAATTTTTAAATTGCTATCGCTGCTCCCCAACCTCAAGTTTCCGACTTTATAAATTTAAATGTCTTGAGTCTTGACAGTTCTTCCACATCTCAGTCTGTCATGTGTGGAAACATGGAAGCAGTACTCTGTTTCTTCTACTTGGCTATCTCCATTTGATTTGTTCTTTATGCTCCGAGTCACATTTCTCTTCGGGAACAACTCGTCTACTTTTTCCAACACTATGTTCGTCCCGTTCCTTCCGAGGAACGTGCACTCTGTTAATTCCTAGAACGGACTTGGATTTTCTTTTTCCATAGTGCCCATCATGTTCTTGCTAGATACATTTCCATCTGTTTCACAATTTCAGCCAAAGTTCTTTGCTATTTTGTTTTCAAGTCGTTATGCAACTTATGAATTTTTTCATTCAGCTCAACTTTGTCTTCTAGCTGCTTGCACTTCAGTATTGTTTTTACATTTTCGATCATAATTCTGTCTCTTCTTTCTCTACTAGCAGCAGAATTTTGGTCCTGTCCTTCACTTTGGATCCATTATTGGCCAGTTCTGTTTCTGGCAAAGTTTTAACTTGTTTCAGTTCTGTAATTGTGTAGTTTGTGTCTTTGTTATCCGCTTGCAGCATGGGAAGTTCTACAGCTTTTCCCTTCAATGCCTTTCACCACCTCTTTTTCATTCATCTGCTTCTGCAGCTCCTCAGTCTGTTTCCCATAGCTTTTGGCTTCCTCCTAGAACATGGAACATTGCTGAGTCTTTTCTGCCAACCGGTTTGTCAGAATTCTTGTAGTGTATGAAATTCTCAACATATTTTCTTTTCTATGAAACTTGCTTGTTTCATCTTGAATTTTCCTGTAATTCAATAGAATCACCTTAAATACCTTTTGCAATGCTCCCATTCAACTGTTTAAGACAGTTTTCATTTCATGTTGCTAAATGGCTATGCATTCTTTTTCGTTCAATCTTGAAGGATAATAAACAGTTCTTTCAATAATTTATTTTCTTGTTGACCTCCCTCTGGGGTCTTTTGCTGCCTTTGGTGGAGATGCCCATTCTCTGGGATTATTTTTGCCCTTGGCAGAGTTGCCTTCTCTTCAGGGTCTCTTGTGTCCTCAACGGAGCTGTCCTCTCTTTGGGGGTGTCCGTTAAGTCTACGGAGGCAGAAGTCTTGGAACTCTAATAGCAGTACACAGAGTGTCAGCAGTCTACCTCTGGGGGTGTCAAAGGAACTGGTACTCCCAGTTAAGTACAAAGCAAACCTGATTGGCTCATCAATTGGATCCTTAATCAGGGAGTTCATACTCCAGTAGGCCAACCTCAATGACCTGATTGAAATCATTACACTCCTCCTCCCCAAAGTCGAGGAATCCTCGTGGTTTGAGTGCATCACACATCTCTTCCTCCATTTCAGTGCTGGGCCTGGTTTCTCCAATTCGGTATCCAACATATTAAGGGTGTATCTACTAGGCCCCCGTCTCTTTCATCGTGAGTGCTGGAGGGCCAGTTCACCTTCTCCCTCTGGCAGTCAAGGAACAGCTGCGGCTTGTCCCCAGTGTCCATCACGGAGTCAGAGGTCCTTACCAGAGGTGCCAGAGAGGTAGGGATAGCCCATCAGATAAGACTCTCCTTAGTCCTGGCCTGCAGGGCAGATTCAGCTCTGTGACAGGTGATTAACTCAATGCTCGCACCTGGTTTAGATGCTTTCTTAAGACAGCCTCTCCCCCGTGTACCTGATAGGATACAGGTCTCGTCCTGGATTCGACCATTCTGCTATCCAGGAGGGACCATTTGTGAAGTTCCTCACACAGACCTTTATACCAATGTCGAAATGCCTCTCTCAGCGACTGTTGTCGTGGCCCCTGCAATGGGCCTCTTGGTGCTCTTCCACCTTCCCACCCAGGTTTGGGAATAGCAGGCTCAGCCTGGCGCCGAGTCCATCTACCCATGAGTAATTCCACCAGTGTTATTCCCGTGGTGGTGTGTGGGGTTGTCTTGTAATCAAACAACCGTGGGAGAGTTTGGTGTCTATTGACTCCACTTTAACCCAGCTTTAAAGTCTGTACAGCTTTCTCAGCACGCTCATTCGACACTGGGTGATATGGTGCTGTCCTGATGTGTTGCATAACGAGTGTGATTGACAGAGGGGAACCGGTGGATGTGGTGTTTTTAGATTTCCAGAAGGTGTTCAATAAGGTGTCTCATAAAAGGTTGCTGCAAAAGATTAAGGTACACAGTTGGGGGTAAAGTGTTAGCGTGGATTGAGGATTGGCTGTCTAACAGGAGGCAGAGAGTTGGAATAAATGGGTGCTTTTCTGGTTGGCAGTTGGTGACGAGTGGCATGTCACAGGGATCGGTGCTGGGGCCTCAACTGTTTACCATATACATAGACTATCTGGAGGAGGGGGCCAAGTGTAGGGTAACAAAGTTTGCTGATGACACAAAGATGAGTGGGAAAGCAAATTACGTGGAGACGGAAAGTCTGCAGAGAGATTTGGATAGGCTGAGCGAGTGGGCAAGGATCTGGCAGATGGAGTATGATGTTGGTTATCCACTTCGGAAGGAATTATAGTAAAATGGACTATTATTTAAATGGTGAAAAATTACAACATGCGACTGTGCAGAGGGACCTGGGAGTCCTTGTGCATAAAGCGCAAAAACTCAGTCTGCAGGTGCAGCAGGTGATCAAGAAGGCAAATGGAATGTTGGCCTTTATTGTGAGGGGGATGGAGTATAAAAGCAGGGAGGTCTTGCTGCAATTGTACAAAATACCGCAACTAGAGTACTGTGTGCAATTTTGGTCACCTTATTTGCGAAATATATTGGCCTTGGAGGGAGTACAGAAAAGGTTCATCAGGTTGATACCGGAGATGAGGGGGTTAACTTATGCGGAGAGATTGAGTAGATTGGGCCTGTACTCCTTGGAGTTTAGAAGGCTGAGGGGAGGTCTTAGAGAGACATATAAGATAATGAAGGGCTAGACAGGGTGGAGGCAGAGAGAATATTTCCACTTAGAAAGGAAACAAAATAAGGGAGAGTCAATTTAGAATAGAGTTGAGGAAGAACTTCTTCTCCCAGAGGGTAGTGAATCTTTGGAATTCTCTGTCCATTGAAGCAGTGGAGGCTACCTCATTAAATATGTTTAAGTCACAGGTAGATAGATTTCTGATCAATAAAGGAATTAAGGATTATGGGGAGCAGGTGGATAAGTGGAACTGAACCACTATCAGATCAGCCATGATCTTATTGAATGGCAAGGCAGGCTCGAGGAGCTAGATGGCCTACTCCTGCTCCTATTTCTTATGTTCTTATACCATTTGACTTCATGAATCTGGTGAATTCTTCACCGATGAAAGCCAATCCGTTGTCCAAAATCAATACCTCTGGAATTCCATGTGTTGAAAATGAGGCATGTAGCTTCTCGACGATTGTCTTTGTGTTTGCCGAATTCACCTGGTAGACATCCAATCATTTTGAATAAACGTCTACTATTATCAAAAATGTGGAACCCATAAATGGGCCTGCAAAATCAACATGCAATTGAGTCCATGGTCCACCTAGCCATTCCCATGGGTGCAGCGAGGCTGCCGGTGGCACCTTCTGCCCTGTTTGCATTCCTGGCACTGATCCACTGCCGCTATATCTGCCTCCAAGCCCGGCCACCAGTCATAGCCCCTGGCCAGTATCTTCACCTTGGACTCTCCTGGGTGCCCACGGTGTAATACGGCCAGTATGGCCTGACGGCTCTGACTTAGGATTATGACCCGTGCCCTCCCATAGCAGTATCTGCCTTCTATGGTGATCTGTTTTCTTCTGCTCCAATTGGAGGTGGAATTGGATTGGACTGGTCTTTCCATTTTCCCTGTTAGCGCCAGATGTTTTACTTTTGCTAGTACGGGCTCCTTTTGTGTCCACAGGCGTATATTGTGTGTGGCCACCGGGACGGTGTCCAAAAAGTTCAGTGTCATCACCGTTTCTTCTATTCCAGATACCAATGGCAGGGTGTCTGGTAATGGTAGCCTGCTTAGAGCGTGGTATTTGCCATCAGTTCCCGGCCAGTGCTCCAACTAATATTGGTATACTGCCAGTAATAATGCTCAGCACTAGATTTGGGCTGTTGCTGTTGGTGGTATCGCTTTGTCCTCTTCCAGCAAACCCACCAATGGTTTGTGATCAGTGATGATCATGAATTTCCGCCCATGTAGATACTGGTGGAATTTCACTACTGCAAAAAAATACAGCCAGACCTCCTTTTTTTGATCTGAGCGTACTCCCCTTCAGCTATTGTTAGGGTCCTGGAGACATATACTATAGGCTGTTTCTCTCCGTTTTGCCATCTACATGCTAGAACTGCACCAACGCAGCATGGAGGCCCATAAGAGAGAACCAACTCTTTCCTCGGATCATAATGCGCTAAAACATTTGCTGAGGAGAGATGAGGTTTGATTTTCTTAAAAGCCTGGTCTTGGGCAGACCATTCCCAGGCTTGCCCCTTTTTTATTAACTGATGCAGGGGATCCAAGATGGAGGCCCTGTTTTGTATGAATATCCCATAATACGTCACCAGCTCTAAAAACGATTGCAACTCCTGGATTGTGGTGGGGGCCAGGGCATCTTTGATTGCCTGCACCTGATCCTTCAGGGGATGTAGGCCTGCCTTATTGACTTCGTAACACATATAGGTTACTTGCGATACTAAGAATACACATTTCTCCCTCTTAAGCACACAACCGCTGTTCTTAGTTCTAAGGACTTGTTCCAGGATCTGCAGATATTTTGCCCTCGTTTTCCTGGTGATGAGCACATTGGCCAGATAAATGGCAACCTGTGGTAACCCTTGTAGTATGTTCTCCATCGTTTTCTGAAATATCAACCACTGTGGGTGTTAGAGGAACTGACACTCCCAGTTAAGCACAAGGCAAAAACTCCCCGATTGGCCCATCAATTGGATCCTTAATCAGGAAGTTCATACTCCAATAGGCCAACCTCAACGGCCTGACTGAAGTCATTACAGGATCTCTGGTCACCTTTGACAGAATTGCCCTCTCTCTGGCTCTACTGTTGTCTTCGGCAGAGCTGCTGTATCTCTGGCGTCTCTTCTAATTTGCTGTCCAGGACTGTTTTCTTCTTTCATGTATTTACCGCTTTAAATATGTTGCTGCTTTAAAATAGGAATCTTTTTGTTAAAACTTCAGGCTGTCACTATAGCTACCAGTTTTTCTCTGCATGCAAGTTTCCTGTGCTTCACAAGATCTTGGTGGTTATGGACCTCTTCTACTTTGTAAGTTTTCAAAACTGTTAAAACTTTATTTCTGTTTAGAAAAAGCAACGCAACAATTGTTGCCTTTAAACTCAGCAGGTTTAAAAAAAACTCTGGTACATTTCAGGAGCTTCAGCAGGTGTGCTTCCCTCTAAAGTTATGAATTGTTGTTTCTTACTTTTTGAGCTTTGGCGGATTTTTTTCAAATTCAAAGCTCCAGACCTATATTTATTCTGGTAGCCGTTTTTAAAAACTCTTTGGCGCAGCAGCAACTTTTTAAAAAAATTCTAGAGTTTTTTTTAAACTGTGCACACAGGTTTCAGTATTTAACCCTACCAGCCTTTTGTTCTGCAGATTTAAAAAAAAACTTTGCTTTCACCTGCAGCTTTCTTTCAGGTGCCTTTGCACATTAAGCCCTGGGACCTCCACCTATTCTGAAATGTAAGTACAGCTCCTTGTTTTGCACACTATGTTGTGGACTATGTCACTCAGGATCTTGGAACTTTCAGAGTTTAGTTCACCAATCTTGTAGACTTGGCATCTTTTGTTCTGCCTCATGCAGGGATCTTGCAAGAGACTCACATTCACTCTGGTGGATCCCTCAATTTCAAAGCCTTTGGCAAAGCTGCTTCAACTTTGTCTTCAGTTTTTCTTCTGAGGTGCACATCTCTCTAGTCTGATTTCAGGTTTGCATACCTTAGGATACCGTTGATACTATTCTGGGTTTATGCATTTAATTGCTACCTTTCTCACTCCCGTTGATCATCACAGCCAATCATCATGGTACTATCGCTGTTGGTCATCACCACAAATGCCGCTACTGCAAAACATGCTGTAATATGGTGCATGGTGGTGCCTTGATGAGGAGAGTTTGAGACTTGTATGTTCAAACATAGACACTGTACTGGTAGTCTTTAATTATTTATAGTTCCAAGGTATGTTTATGCATGGAGCTTTTGTCTCCATATAGGCAGGCTGCATACTTAAGAATGCTGCTTTAGATTGTTCTCCCAGAGTCCATTATTATGTGACTATATGCATCATACCACAGACAGCGATATTCTCCCATCTGACATCAACTCTTGCTCTGCTGAGCATCTTTACATAATAAGGGCATGCAGTCACATATCACAATACTCAGTGCAGGACAATGAATTAGCAAGGTTTCATCATATGTCTTTATGTTTATTTGTCAAAAAGCATTCAAGCTATTCTGCTTAACAAAGAAATGCAACTTCAGATTTAGATATATCAGAAAACCTAGATTAATTAGTGAGCTTCATGTGCCATTACTCATGAAAACTATTCGGGTTTGGCATAATTTTTCCTGTCTCATTTCATGTTTTTAACAGAACGTACCATTTTTTTAATATCCAAAATTTAAGTAGCCAAGAAAAGTTATAGAAAACTAGCTAAATTCCTGTGATGTTGCATAAAGGGAGTCAGGGAGAGGGATAAAAAAGTGAGGCAATTTTTTTTATACTTTCATTATTAATTACTATGCTCCCACTTATTATAGAAAATGCCAATATAAAACTGTCTTGCTGCAAAGAGACCATCCCACCAGTGACGACGATATAGTGCCTCCACTGCCGACTGTGTAATTAAACAGGTTGTACATAGGCTGTTTCAATGATAAATGTGGAAGTTTAAAATATAACTGATAGGAAATCTGCAGGTGTGCTTTTTTTAAACATGGTACATAATAACGGACAACTATATTTACATTGTAACAGAATGATTGAGAGTTGTTGCACTCATTCCCAAAATGAACAATATTATCATAGAATAACACAATTTAATATAATTTGATCTATGTAACCGCTGTGAATTAGTGGCCCTGGTCTATTCCCTAACTGGAACCTAGTGTTACAAGGTAATGTATTTTCTAACTCAGCCTGAACAATGTCATGGGAAATCTACCAGTTAATAATTTTACTTCTGCACACACATAACATTTTCATTCTTTTATGTTTTATATTTATAATATGCCTATTTACCCATAGAACATTGAAAGAAATAGGTAGATGCTAGTTGTTGAAACTTTTCAACTCAAACTTCCTCATTTCTGGTTCTTTGGTTCAGCATTCTTTCGCATGGTCATCGAATGCCCTTATATGTTTTAACAATATTAAAGGTGTTATATAAATACAGTTCCACACTCCATAATAACCAATAATATTACTACATTATGCGTTTATACATTGCCTTTAATGAATAGAAATATCCCAAAGCACTTCACAGATGGGTAACTAAAAATAGATGTGTAATGAACAGAGCAGTTAAGAATGATGATCAAAAACTTAAGTGAAAATGGTTATGAGGCACTTAACAAAGGAAATGAAAATGGACAGCTCAAGGATTTAGGAGTGGAATTTCCATGAATAAGAGAGTATTTTAAAAATACAGTTGGTAGCAGTCAATGTTTCTTCTAATTCTTTTTGCTGTGTGACCTATTCATCTAAGTGTGTGGCACCTTTCAATTTTTTTTGTGCACAGCAGACACACACTATCTTAAAGGGAGCAATTTGTGAGCTACCTGTGCAGTAATCTCTGGGTTATTAGGGACCAAATCAGAAACTCCTAGGTATATTGTGAAGTCATATATCCCAACCTTTTTTTTGATTTTGATATTAGGGTGAGCATAAGGTGTTTCGCTCGAGGTGTGATTCAATTGACCCACTAGGAAGCTTTTATGGAAACAACCGTTATTTAAGAACACGTTTAGAAGAGAGCAAAAATAAACTTTTATCAATTCAAATATTAACAGCTATCTATCTCTATAATTCCAATTTCAGCAATATTCCCATAAACATAAATCATACTTCAGAACCAATATGCATCAAAAACAGAATCTCATGTGGATGCTAGATTTCCAGCCTTTTACCCCCCACCCCCCTCCCGCCGCCCCCCCCCCCCCCCCCCCCCCCCCCAGGCAGATATAGAAAGACACCTGCCTTCTGATTCTCATGCAGCAATTTTCAGAGTAGAATATATCCTCAAAAGCAGACTTTCAGAGAAATAAACCTAATTTCTGACAGATTCCAGTCTCCAAACTGCAAAGAAAAAAAGGGCTACTTCTTATCGCAGCTTCCAAGCAGCAACTGATTTGATTTTTCTGTGTAAGCCTAGCTCCACCCAGTCACATGATTCAATCAACCAAATCAAGCCCACTCTCCAAACCCCTAGGAGAAAACACTAAAATAACTGCACTGCATTCTATCAGTTAAGATGCTGCTGCAGTAACAATATGCAGACAAAATGGCAGCAATAATAAAACAAACCGCTAAAACAAATCCTGCACAAGAAACATGACTCAAAAGTATCTTCACACTGTGTGGCTTTCAGAGACCAATGACACTTGCAAAAAGCTGATGATTGCTTTTGACCTTGATGGTGACGCTGGACTGATAGATGGTTTTAGAAGATGAGATTGAGATGCAATAGAGAGTGTGATTAACACTTTAAAAATTAACTTTTAAACATTGAGGGAATTATTAGGGAAGGTTCAGTGTGGCATGCTCAGTGATAATCTCCATGAGAGGGAAAATGGAGAATATTTAAATCTATGATGGACAAAGACATTCTAAATCTCTAGAATAAAAAGTGATCAATTTGGTAGTTCATTGTCATTCTATGATGGCAAATACTTTGATTTCTAAAGAGAGTTTGAATAAAGTACTCCATGAAAAACTTTTAGAAATGGTATGTTAGAACAGGTAAATGATTTAAATTTCATAAAGGTTGTTATTAATGGGAATATTTTGAATGGTGCCTGGTCACAATTCATATGAGATGGCAATATAGATAGAAAATAGAATTTTAGGTTAGATCAGTAGGATCAGTTAATATAAATCAAAGAAAGCTCTACATAAACAAGATAAGGCTCTGCTACATCCAGAATTGGAGAATTATGATGAGATCCAATGAAGAATATTGGAATCTTCAGAAAGCATATAGGAAGTAACAAAAATAACAACCAGACCGTGGGCTCTTAATCATGGAGACAGGCTCCAAGCGTTAGAGCTGCGGACTTTGGATAAATGGAGGTTTAGCAGCAATATGACTGACATTTTAAAACAAAGAATTATATTGTGATGAATGGCAATAGTAGGACTAGAGGACATGTGAAGAAAATCTCTAAGCAAAGAATTTTAAAAAGTCTCAAAATATCAACCACTCTCAAAACGTGATGGACATTAATTTGCTAGTTTTAAAAACAGAACTGTACAAGTTCTTGCGAAGAAACATTATTTCCTATTAAACAGGAATACAGTCTAATTTGTGGATTATGAGCAGAAAAAGACAACTTTTTATTCATTTAAGGGACATGACATCACTAGTAAGGTCAGTTTTTTATTCATCCCTAATTGCTCTGAAAAGTTGGTGGTGAGCTGCATCTTAAGAATGCTGTAGTCCATATTGTGTACGTACACCCACATGTTATTTGAAAGGGAGTTCCAAAATGTTGATCCAAGAAGCAGTGGCAGAAAGTGATATGTCCAAGCCAGTTCAATGTATGTCGTGGAAAGGAATTTGTAAGTGATGGTGTTTCCATGTGCCTGTGGTTGTTGTACTAGGTAGTAGAGTTCACATGTTTGGAAGATGCTGTTGAAGGAGCTTGGATAAGCATTGCAGTACATCTAGGAGAACACACTATCACTGTGCAACAATGGTGAAGGGAGTAAATGGTTAAGGCAGTGGATGGGGTGCCAATCAAGCTGGCAGCTTTATCCTGCTGGTATCAAGCAACTGAAAGGTTGTTGGAGCTGCGCTCATCCAGGGTAATAATTGTAGGACAGTTGTCAGAGGTAGATTCTTCACTCAGAGGGTAGTAAGGGCGTGGAATGCCCTGCCTGCAGCAGTTGTGGACTCGCCAACTTTAAGGGCATTCAAATGGTCATTGGATAGGCATATGGATAATATTGGTATAGTTTAAGTTAGAAGATCATTAGATTGGTTCCACTGGTCGGCGCAACATCGAGGGCCGAAGGGCCTGTACTGCGCTGTAATGTTCTATGTTCCAGGCAAGTGGACGGTATTCCATTACACTCTTGACTTGCTTGCTGTAGATGGCGGACAGACTTTTGGAAGTCAACAAGCAAGTTACTCATCGCTGAATTTCCAGCTTCTGACTTGTGCTTATAGTCAATCCAATTGACTGATCCCCAGGTGAGCTCTGATAGCCAGCTGGTGAAGGATAATACTAGAGCCAATCTTAACTCAGTTTTAATTTAGTTTATTACAAATAAATACCTCCAAATTCAGCCCTCACCCATGTCTGTGTCGCTTTAAATGTGCTCAAACAACAATCTAATTAATGCCTTCCACCTGTGTATAGCTAGCATGACCAATATACGATTAACACCCAGGATGTTGTTGGTGAGAGATTTAGTAATGACAATGCCACTGAGTAGCAGTGGGAGGGCTCTTGTAAAGTTGGCTGATTGCCTTAAGAATTCCTCCTGATTTATTTTTCCCTCTTTGCATTTTCAGGAAATTACATGGCTACGAGTTAAGGAGTGAACTGATTTCTTACCCTTCTTTTTGCATGTTTGTTTTACAAAATATGCTATAGTTTCAAGCAGACTAAGATATGTAAGCACCTATTTGTTGCATTAAGATTGGGTTAATTTCTGTGACATGGAAGGCA
The DNA here is from genome assembly GCF_965287045.1 of Carcharhinus amblyrhynchos. Classification (NCBI taxonomy): domain Eukaryota; kingdom Metazoa; phylum Chordata; class Chondrichthyes; order Carcharhiniformes; family Carcharhinidae; genus Carcharhinus; species Carcharhinus amblyrhynchos. The sequence continues at coordinate 132,776,657 of NC_137324.1, read as the reverse complement.
AAGTTTCCAGTATAAAATAAGTGCAAAATAGCATGAAAAGAGAAGTTTATGATAGGTAAGAGAAAATGAGGAGCTTAATTTCTTATATTCAGGTCTGATAGCACATTTTCATTATATTTCTGTACCCACTACTATTTAATGCAACAGATGACTGAACACACTTTTATCAGGCATTCAACAAATCTTTTCAAACTATTACTGAGAAACTAATTACAACTCAATATGGTATAGATAATAGCAAAAATAATTCAGCTCCACTGCATAAGTACAGTCATAAACATTCAAAACAGAGCTGTCTGTTTTAACAAGACATGACCATTCATTGTCTCATTCTTCAACATCATACAGTCTGTTCTTACTCCACTGCAGCAAGTACATTTGAGCATGGGTTTGATCCAAGAAAAACATTAGTCCTCATTAGCCAAAGCATTGACAGCAAGTCTGCTTTAGCACTATGACCAAGTGGCAATCATCTTTCCCATCCTATCACTGCTGATAAAGCCTTTCTTTTCTGAAAATTTAATTTGCTTTTTATCCATGCCAACCTTTTCAAGGCCTGTTTCACAAATTTGTAATACAAATGAGCTAAGATTTTTCAATCCCTTCGGACTTCAGAAATTTTCAGATCACAATCCAGATGAACTCAAATTAAAATAGTACAGCATATTAGTTAACATCTCTCCAAGACTAAATCTAAATTCAACATGGGAGAATTCATCAAAATTCAAACTTAAACTTGGGTGCAATGTGTGTCCTTGCCATCACTACAACCTCAAGGAACTTATCCTAAACTTCATCATATAATCATTATTAACAAGACAATCTGTGATGTTAGAACTATTTTACGCAACAAATAATATTGTCCTTAACTTGCTGCCTAGAGCAGTGACAATGATTTCAGAAGGAAAATGGATGGGCCCGTGAGGGAAATGTGACTGGCTGGACCACTCCACAGACAGCCTGGATTCGATGGGCCTCTAGCCTCCAAGTATGCAATAACTATTTCTATGAGCAGGGTTTTCCTTGAAGCTTCTGAACTCCACTGTCATGTTCAAATAGGAGTCAAAAGTCCACACTGTGTGGGAAGCAGTCCGTCAACGGGATTTTCTTTCAGAGTTGCCAATTAGTGGCCAAAGGGCAAGCTTGCCAACTAATTGAGAAGGTTGGGCTCTCACAGTTGGAGGCACAATCACAGGATTTCATGACAGGTAAGTGATGGACAGCCACTTCAGAATGCTCTCTCTCCAATCTCTTCAAGACTTAAATTATAAAAAGGCCTTTGCACCCTTGCCCCCACTTTGAGTACAGGGAGACCTGCTTCGCCAAGACAGGCACAGCTGCCTTTAAGTCTGCTTTGAACATCAGTCCCTCAGCCTGCAGGCAACTAAACTGTCTGCCACCACTGCATCCAAGAATCAGGAGGCCAACTGTAAAATCCAAATTCATGGGTGATTGCCCCGCCAACCAAATCTCTGCATTCCAACATCGTGCTCCCAAGAAAATGGCTCAGGAATGGGAAAGAGCCAAGAGATCAGCACATAGACCTGCGCAAAATTTCACATCTGTTCCAGTCCCAGATGGGGCTAAAACGTATCCCCTATGGCTCCATATTCCAATATATTTGAATCTACTGTATGTGTGGCATTGGAAATAAAATCAACTTTCCAAGTACAAACACAACATTGTGCATGAGGGCATACTTACTAACAATAATGCACTTCTTGCTGTTGTCTAAAATGTTATAGCAGAGGTACTAATTACTGACAACAATTTATATAATATCGTTAACAAAGTAAAAAATCTCAGGGTGCTTTACATGAGTGTTGTCAAAAAAAACTGACATTGAAACTCATAAGGAGATACAAGGCATGCAAGCAGAAGCGTGGTTGAAAAGGTCCATTTTATATTTTATAGGAGGAAGAGAAAGGCACAGAGGTTGAGAGAAGGAATTACTGATTTTAGCGCCAGCCAGCTGAAGGCTCAGCTGTGCCTTACATTCACAGAGTGGAGAGGGACATTCTTCTGGGAGTGGAGGGTGGAGGGTAAAGGGAGCGTGACGCTTGGAGCCCCCACTTATCTTCATGGAGCGGAGAGCACTGGACCTGCGAGGGACACTCTTCTGGGAATGGAGTTCAGAAAGTGATGTGGGACCAAAGCAGCTGATTGGTGAATAACCCTGTGCGTATTTTCAATCTATTAAAGTAATTCATTGCTTAATACCGAGGTAGGGACTAAAAAAATGAATAGTACTGTAATAATTATAATAGAAGTGTTTGATAAGAGACCAAGGAACAAGGGAGAAAGTTCTCCTAGATCTGGTCCTGTGTAATGAGACAGGAATAATTAATGATCTTGCAGTTAGGGATCCTCTTGGAAGAAGCGATCACAGTATGGTTGAATTTAAAATACAGATGGAGCGTGAGAAGGTAAAATCCAATACCAGTGCCTTGTGCTTAAAGAAAGGAGACTACAAAGAGATGAGGGAGGAGTTTGTAAGGCAGACTGGGAGCAAAAACTTTATGGTGGGACAATTGAGGAACAAAGGAGGACTTTCAAAGCGATCAGTGCTCAGCAAAAGTATATACCAGTGATAAGGAAGGTCTGTAGAAAAAGAGATAATCAGCCATAGGTATCTAAGGAAGTAAAGGAGGGTACCAAATTGAAAGAAATTACATACAAAATGGCAAAGATTAGTGGGAACCTAGAGGATTGGAAAATCTTTAAAAGGTCAGCAGAAAGACACAAAAAAAGCTATAAAGAAAAGTAAAATGGATTATGAGAGTAAGTGAGCTCAGGATATCAAAACAGATATTTGTAGAAACTTGTAAAATATAAAAACAATATATATAAACAAAAAAGAGTGGCTGAAGTAAACATTGGCCCTTTGGAGGATGAGAGGGGGAACATAATAAGTGGAAATGAGAAAATGGCTGAGGCATTGAACAGGTATTGTGTGTCGGTCTTCACAATGGAAGGCACAAATAAAATGCCAAAAATTGACGACAGCAAGGCTACGGCAGATGAGAACCTAGAAACTATTATTATCATGGAAGAGATAGTGTTGGGCAAAATTTGCTGGACTCTGGGGTGGTTCCCGCAGATTAGAAAACAGCAAGTGTGACACCATTGTTTAAAAAAGGTCGACAAAAGGCAGGTAACTATAGGCTGATTAGCTTAACTTCTGTAATAGGGAAAATGCTTGAATCGATCATCAAGGAAGAAAAAGCGAGACATCTAGATATAAATTGTCCCACTGGTAAGGCACAGCATGGGTTCATGAAGGGCAGGTCATGTCTGACTAATTTGGTGGAATTCTTTGAGAACATTTCATGTACAGTGGACAATGGGGAATCTGTGGATATGGTGTATCTGGATTTCCAGAAGGCATCTGACAAGGTGCCGCACCAAAGACTGCTACATAACATAAAAGTGCACGGTGTTACGAGTAATGTGTTAGCATGGATAGAGGATTGGTTAATTAACAGAAAGCAAAGAGTGGGGTAAATGGGTGTTTTTCTGGTTGGCGATCAGTGACTAGCGGTGTGCCTCAGGGATCAGTGTTGGGATCACAATTGTTTACGATTTATGTTAATGATTTGGAGTTGGGGACCAAATGTAGTGTGTCAAAATTAGCAGATGACACTAAGATGGACGGTAGAGCAAAATGTGCAGAGGATGCTGAAAGTCTGCAAAGGGATATATAGTCTAAATGAGTGGGTGAGGGTCTGGCAGATAGAGTACAATGTTGGTAAATGTGAGGTCGTCCATTTTGGTCTGAATAAATGGTAAAAAAATTGCAGCATGCTGCTGTGCAGAGGGACCTGGATGTCCTTATGCAGGAATCTCAAGGAGTTGGTTTGCAGGTGCAGCAGGTAATTAAGAAGGCAAATGGAATTTTGTCCTTCATTGATAGAGGGATGTGGTTTAAAAACAGCGAGGTTTTGTTGCAGCTGTATAAGGTGCGTGTGAGGCCACACCTAGAGTACTGTGTACAGCTTTGGTCTCCTTACTCGAGAAAAGATATACTGGGAGTGGAGGGGGTGCAGAGGAGATTCACTAGGTTGATTCTGGAGTTGAGAGGGGGGCTTATGAGGAAAGACTGAGTAGACTTGGGCTATACTCATTGGAATTGAGAAGAATGAGGGAGATCTTATAGAAACATATAAGATTATGAAGGGAAGTTGTTTCCACTGGCAGGTGAAATTAGAACTGGGTGGCACAGCCTCAAAATAAGGGGAAGCAGATTTAGAACTGAGTTGAGGAGGAACTTCTTCACACAAAGGGTTATGAATCTGTGCAATTTCCTGCCCAGTGAAGCAGGTGAGGCTACCTCATTGAATGTTTTTAAGGCAAGGATAAATAAATTTTTGAGCAGTAAAGGAAGTAAGGGTTATGGTGAGCGGGTGAGTAAGTGGAGCTGAGTCCACAAAAAGATCAGCCATGATCTTATTGAATGGTGAAGCAGGCTCAAGGGGCCAGATGGCCTATTCCTGCTCCTAGTTCTTATAAGAAACAAAATTCCTAGCTAATGTAAATAATGTAAATGAACTAATAGAAACTTTTTTTAAGGGAGTAACTACCTCTTTATCAAGAGGGGATGTCATGCAGACCTCAGATCCGTGACATGATTATCCTGCAAATGTGGGAAATAAGGGACACTTCCAAGAGGTATGTCTAAATGCAGCAGCACAGTGACACAGTAGTTAGCATTGCTGCCTCACAGTGTCAGAGACCTGGATTCGATTCCCAACCTGGGTCACTGTCTGTGTGGAGTTGCATTTTCTCCCACTGTCTGCATGGGTTTTCTCTGGGTGCTCTAATTTCCTCCCACAGTTCAAATATGTGCGGGTTAGGTGGATTGGCTATGCTAAATTGCCCCTTAGTGCCAGGGGGATTAGCTAGGATAAATGCATGGGGTTATGGGGATATGGCTTGGATGGGATTGGGGTTGCTGCAGGATTGATGGGCTGAATGGCCTCTTTCTGCACTGTAAGATTCTATGATTCTAGCTGATTGGATTTTGGAGCTTCAGCTGCAGGTAGACTCACTGTGGGTCATTCACTATGGATCATTCACGTTGCTGAGCACGTCACAGATAGCAAATTTGGCAAGGTGGTCAAACCGCAGGTGAAGATTGCACAGGCAGAAAGGGAATGGGTGATCATCAGGAAGAGTAAAAGACTCAGTAAGATAGTGTAGGGATCCCCTGTGATCATCTGCCTCTCAAACAGATATACCATTTTGGACACTGTTGCAGCGATGGTCTCCCTGGGAAAAGCAGCATCAGCCACCATAGGTGACTGCTGCTCAGAGGAGTGCGAGAAAATGACTGGTCAGGCTACAATGATAAGGAATTCACTAAATTAGGGGCACAGAAGACACTTCTGTTGCCTCAGACATTAATCAAGGATAGTATATTGCCTTCAGGTGCCAGGGTCCAGGATATCATAGAGCAGCTACAGGAGAGAAAATAAACACCCAGTGCTTGTGGTACCAACAAAGGGATAAAGACCTGCAAGCTGAGTACAGGGAGTTAGGAGATAAATTAAATATAGTATTCTCAGGATTATTCACAGTTTCACATGCTAGCAAGAGCGGGAATAAGAGGATAGACCAAATGAACACGTAGCAGCAGAGATGGTGTAGCTGAGAGGGATTCAGATTCTTGAACACTGGAACTGGTTCTGGGGAAGGTGGGACCTATACAAACTGAACAGGTTGCACCCAGGCAGAGCTGGGACTGATGTGCTTTTGCTAGTTCTGTTGGGGAATATTTGAACTAGTGTGGCAGGAGGATGAGATCCCAGGAATAGGATCAGATAGGTCAGAATCAAATCAGGAAAATTGAGGTAGAACATCAGCTAGTGATGTGGAAAATGTAGTGATAGACTTGGAATTACAGGAGAAGCAAAGTTTAAAAAGTGTCCACTAATGAAAATTGGCAGGGTTAAACTGTTTATACTTCAACGCAAGGAGTGTTACAAATAAGGTAGATGAGTTAAGGGCACAGGTAAACATATGGCAGAATGATGTAATTGCTATAACGGAAACCTGGCTAAAGGAGGGGCAAAATTGACAGCTAAATATTCCTGATTATAGAGTCTTCAGATAGTATACAGTAGTTGATTGAAAAAAGAGAGGGAGTAGCACCAACAGTTAAAGAATCAATTCCAATTCTGAGGAGTGTGACATACTAAATGGGTCAATAAACAAGGCTTTATAGGTTGAACTTAGAAATAAAAAGGGGCAGTCACACTAATGTCAGTATACTACAAACCCCCAAACAGTGAAAGGGAGATAGAAAAAAATATGCAGGCGAATTTCTGCCTGTAAGAACAAGAGGGCAATAATAGTAGGAGGCTTTAATTCTCTCAATGTCAACTGGTATTCAAACAATATAAGGGACAGTGAGGGAGAAAATGCATGCAGTGCATCCAAGAAAATGTTTTCAACTAATTAGCGAAAAACCCAACAAGGGATGTAATTCTAGACCTGGTCTTGGGGAACGAAGGAGGACAAGTAGGTGAAAGGACAGTTGGCAACCACATCAGGGATAGTGATCACAGTTCAGTTATTTTAGCATTGCCATGGAAAAGGACAGAGATAAAGTAGGAGTAAACATTTTGAACAGGGGGCGGGGGGTGGGATACAAATTTTGCAGGGATGAGAAAGAACTTGGCTGAGGTGGACCAGACTGGAAAGCACTGCTAGAGAATAAATTAGTGGAAAACCAGTGGGGAGCACCATAAATCTCTCTGCCCAAGTCTCCAACGATCTATCTGCTGCCGTATCCTCTGATGGTCCTCATCGGTATCCACAAATCCAACCTTTGTGTCGTTTGTAAACTTACTAATCAAACCAGCTACATTTCCTCCAAATCATTTGTACATATTACAAACAGCAACGTTCCCAGCACTGATCCCTCAGGAACGCCACTTGTCACAGCCATCCATTCAGAAATGCATCCTTCCACTCAGTCTTCTACGATCGAGCCAGTTCTGTATCCACCTTGCCTGCTTGCCTCTGATCCTATGTGACTTCACCTTCTGTACCAGTCTGCCATGAGGGACTTTGTCAAAGGCCTTACTGAAGTCTATGTAGACAACATCCACTGCCTACCCTCACCAATCATCTTTGTCACTTCCTTAAAAAATTTGATCAAGTTAGTAAGGTGCGACCTCTCCTCCACAAAACCATGTTGCCTCTTATTAATACTTCCACTTACTTCCAGGTGGGAGTAAATACTGTCTTGAAGAATTCTCTCCAACAGCGAGTTGAATATAGATTCGAGATAAATGGCAGAAGGTGTAGAGGGGACATGAAGAAGAACTTTTTTTTAAACATAGAGAATAGTGGGTGTCTGGAATATGCTACCCAAGTTGGTAGTGGAGGCAGAGACCTTAAGCTATTTTAAAATGTATGTGGATCTTAAGTTCTGTAAGCTAAAGGGCAATGGGCTGAGTGCAGGAAGGTGTGATTAGAAAGGGGACCTCGGCATCATTAGGCTGGCATGGACAAGATAGGCCAAATGGCCTCCTTCTGTGTTGTAACTTCTCTATGATTCATGGATGGCGGAGTGACAAAGTCTGGGACTTGCAAGAAACCAGAATTGGAGGAATGCAAAGAACGTAAGGAATGTAGATTTAGAAGAGGTTTTACTTACAGGGAGGGGTAAGCCCATGAAGAGAACTGAACACACAAGAATGAGAATTTTAAGATTAAGGGTTCACTGAATGCAGATGAAAAATAAAATCTAAAATTACATTATAAAAGTTAACATGTTTTGCATACGAAAATAATAAGGATGTCCAAGCATAGTTTCTTCTTTCTTGGTACTGAAGATTAGAATTTCTCTTTGGAGAAGACAATTATTCCCTTTTCTCAGGTCTGCCATATGTGCATCAGTTTCTCCAAATCTCTGCCAATGCCACTAAAATTAGTTGTGAGGAAGTGATTGACAGTCTGGGAACATGTTCCCTTCATATGAAGGAACATCTAATTCAATTTGACGCTTCCTTATGCCAGTACATGAAAAATCAGTAATTTACTTAATGGGAAACCATTTCATCCTACAGCCCCAAAACTGTCTCTTCAAAAAAAGAATTGCTTCAAAACTTAATGTTTGAACTTCAAAACATAATTAGACATCAATTGCTCCAGCTGAAACATTAACCTTCAATGTGCGAAAGCCTTTAAGAGTATGCACTGACAAAATAATTCAGTGTTAATAGCAGCAGGTTTAGAGTAAAAGGTTTAACTTGGATGCACGGTACTTAATTCTGTAGGCTGACAAATTTCTGTTTGAGACAGTTAACTCGGAATGTGTATTTCTAAAAACACTTTTTTAATGTTACATTTGAGCAAAGGCTTTTCTGTAAATTTCTTAAATTTAAGTCTGTAGAGATGCAATGGATTATCCATATTGTCACTTTCAATTACCACTCTTCTAAAAACACAAAAAGCTAAAATGCTAGTGACAATAAGATAGCTTCATTCTACTAGTGTTTTACAAGGAAGATTCAAGATAATCCGTAACACACATTTCAATAAATCTGCTTCAAAATAAGCTGCTTTTGAAGTTATCGTTTATGTTATTATCTTATATCTGATTACATTATTCATTAAGACATTGCAGTACTTCAATCTTAACTTACAGAAAGTGATGAAAATAAAGATAAAAATTGTAAGAGCCAACCTTATAGACTAGACAGTGATATACGGAAGAGGATTGGGACTTCAGAAAGAAGTGACAGTAAGTAAAGAGTGAGAGTCCAAAACTTTATCTGCAACTGATATTAAAGTATTTCAATTTAAACAAGACAACTTTGAAGCCTCTTTAGTTTTCAGCCTCTTCCCTGCTTCTTTTAATTTAAAAAACAAGGTTGGGCATACAAATACATTAAGTAAACTTAAAAGAAACTCATTGTTGTAAAGTATGGCAAAAAACATTTTCACTGTGTTGAAAGCAGAAGATAGCTGATCTTCAAAGGGATAATACCATTTTGAAGAATACGGCACTTGACAGGATGTAATGATTTTTTGGATGCAAGAGCGAGTTAAATCCACTCGAATCCGTTGGTTTTATGAGTCCTGTGTGACAAGAACTTGGGGCTCAACTCAGCTGTCCCTAACAGCCAACTTAGGAATTTCATTTTTGTTTTAAAGTGGTCTTATTTACTTTTGTAGTAAATGCAATCAAAAAAGTCAGTCTCCAACAGCTGCTAACATAAAACTTCAAAAAATAAGAAAATTGAAAATTTAATTCTGTAGAATTGACATAGGGAAAGAGTGAGATGAACCATCACTTATATCTGATGTACAATATTTAAAATCTAATGTACAGTGGTGAATGATGAATTGAGAGTTTCTAACTGATGCAGCTGCGACACCTCCTCACTGATAAGTTTTTAATCTCAGCTCCAAGTAAACATAAAGCTCACATAATGGTTTTCTACTAAAATAAAACACAAGCTTTCACTCCAGGTTTTAAGCACAGTGACACACAAAGTGCTTCTAAATTATAAACAGCAGACATGAATACCAGGGTTAGAAAGGATGCAAGATCCCCACTTTTTATATCATATAATAATTTAAAGTGACAATATTTTAGCAAGCCAGTCAGGAGGAGTAAATAACACATGTTTACAAATCACATTCTATGAAACAGAGTGGTGCAATAAACTAAAACATTGTTGTTTCACCACTCAGTTCACATCCAGCTGGCCAGTGGAGTAACAGTCCTCTGCTGGTTTTAAAGGTCCTACGTGAAATGAGCTTGGGGCTCGATTCAGTTGCAAGTGGGAAAGACAATTCGGCACAAAGGTGCCGATATTTGATTGCAAATTCTAAAGATGGCTGATGTCCAAAAGGAAACATCACATTAGTGCAATGGCAAATGTTCTACTGAGGTGGAACTTAAAGCGAATTACTGACATAAAATAGACCAAGCTTCATTTTGCTTTTAACTTGACCTACACCTAACTGAAGGACAGTTGATATAAAAGCATTAGGTGCAAGTGGAAAAAGGCTCCACTGCATTGCAAAACAAGACGCGTTTCAATCTAAGGAGAAAAAATACAAAGAACAAAGAACAACACAGCATGGGAAACAGGCCCTTTGGCCCAACGAGCCCGCGCCGCCATATGTGGCTAACAATATTTAAACCAACTGTTAAAAGAAATTAGTGATCCACAGTGGCTGCCTTCCATCTCCTAAGACAATGGCTTGTGCTGCAGTGGCCAATTCTGTGACAAACATCATCTGGTGTGGCTCAAGAGCCTCAACTTGGAATGGCAGTCCCTCCTGCATATACTAAAGAGTAAGACTGTTGGCTGAGCAGACTCATGATTTGCTAACCCCTATTTTCTCTGAGCCCTCTTCTCAACCACCTGAGCTTTTCACTTATGCTCATCTCTTCCAATGCCATTCCAAACAGTCAGTGTCCAGAGGTCATGGCCATCAGCTAGTTGAGTGCGCCATTGCTCATCATTTTCATATCTTGCCTGCAGATGTGTGGAGGAATGGATACCCAGGAGGTCGTGACCCAGTGGCTGGTTTCACATGCAGATGGTCTTTGGGCACATGCCATGAACTGACCCACTAAGTAAATTATTAACTACCTTCATTACCACAAGACTGGCAAACCCAAAGCCTTGGAAATAAGTCTAAACCTGTTTGAATATCTTGGATTACTTCAATAACCAAAAGGATACTGAAGCTTTAAGCTAGACTTCATCCCTTAATTTAAAGCTAGTAAATGATTATTTGCCAATATAGCACCCAAACTAATATGTGGATAAATCTAAAATAATTTCCTGTGTCAATGAAGCAAAATATGCTGCTCTAAATGCAAAAATCAACCAAAAATCTAATGAAATATGTTGCATAGCACTGAATGACCAGTCCTAACTGTCCTTTACCTACATAGAATGTACAGCACACAAACAGAACATTTGGCCAATAGGTCTGCGCTAGTGTTTATGCTCCACAGGAGCCTCCTCTTCCAATCTTATTTCAGCTCACTGTCAATATATTCTTCTATTCCTTTCTTCAGGTACTAACGTTATTTGTCTTAACCAGATTGCTCAAGAGTTCCATATTCTCACCACACTCCAAGTAATGCGATTTCTACTGAATATCATTTTGGATTGATTAACAACTGTCTTTGTTTTATGGCCACTTGCTTTGCACTCACCATATGTAAAAATATCTTCTCTAGATCAATCTTTTAAACAAGTTCATAATTTTAGACATCCCTATCAGGTAACCTCTCGGTCTTCTCCTTTCTAGAGATAAGAGAGTGCATCTATTCTGTCTGGTGTGTAGAACTGCAGTCGAGTCCAATATTATCTAATCATCTTGCTTATTTGATTCTCAAAAGACATGCATACCACAGGCAACTTGCCTGACACAATCATTAGGAGATGCATGAGAATATTTCAGATAACATAAGATCCAACTTTCCAATTTATTCAGGGCTAGAGCCTCTTATCAGTGTGAGGTATTCCCCTCGGCTTTGAATAAGACTGAAAGGAGAAAAACAAACTCATTTCCCATCAGCCCATGACATAATACATTTTGCTATAGCAAGACAATAAGCAAAGCGGTAACAAGCCAAGAAGTAAGAAACATCTCTTGACTGCAGCTGGGACCTTAGCGTTTTTAGGCATGAAGACGACTACTTCCAAAATAATACAATTACAATTAATAAAGGAAGCTAAGCAGCACACGTTTGGTGCAAAAATAATTTTCAGATACATTCTCAGTTCTCTCTTGCACTTCTAAAAGTGTTTTCCACCAATAACTGGTAATTAGGAAAATTACATTCAAGTGGAACCACGAGAGAAAGAGAAATAGATGGGCCTAGGTAACAAGGATAAACAGAAGAGATTTGCATTTATTTATAGACGATCATTCATGATCACCAGACATTCCAAAGCACTTTACAGCCAACGATGTACTTTTAAATTGAAGGAAACACAACAGCAAATGTGTACACAGTAAATCCTGCAAATAGTTATGTGATAGTTAATTCCCATACTTCTAGTCCAACAACAGACATACTTTTTGTGATCAAATCATAGTAACAATAAACATTGTCAATGTGATCAGCTAATCAGTTTGTATGATATTGATGGATGGATAAATATTACCCAGAGCAGAAGGGATAATTACATTGGTCATCTTCAAAACAGCGCCGTGAGGTGGAGGTAAAAGATCCCATTGTTTAATGTCTCATTTGAACGACGATAGCTCCAACAGTGCAGCACTGGAATCTCGGCCCTGATTTTGAGATTAAAAAATCATCAACACAGACACGCATGAATGCATGTACAGCATGGGAGTGGAAAGCGTGTGTGTCAGAAGGAGCGTGTACCAATTTGCACTGATGTTAGTCGATCTTGGTAGCAGTTCAATCAAAAAATGTGCAAGTCACTAAAAACTTGAGATTTAACAATATTTCTAGTGAAATCCAGTGTAAAGCATGAAAAATATCGACAATTGTTGAGAGAAACAAATTTCTTCATGCTATACTACTTGATAAATATCTCATCTAACATGCAACCAGCTACTTTTTATATCCAGAAAATATGCATTTGACAAACGTGATCTGAATATTATACTATCACTGCATATCATTGTTATTTTTGTACTGAGACTTAAAATACACAAGAAAGAAATAGCATTTATCACAAATTTATTTAAGTTGCATTGTCTTTGCTTCTTTGCAGTAAAGTCGTGACCCAACATTAGGCTTCTGTTCTGTATCACATCAAAAAAAAAGTTAAACAAGAAACTGTAGCAATCGGTTATTTCAGGAAGTTTTTCAAAACATTTACGCTTCTGTTTCATTTCAGTCTGTTTAAGTTTTAAAATTGTCAGCCTGTTTCGAAAGCCATAGACTAAGCACACAATTCCGCAGTTGGTGTAATGTTCAACAATCCAATCCTGCACTTACTCGTCCAACAACGTGCATATTCTATAAAGTAATGATCAAGATGAACTAATTTCTGAAGACTTCCAACAATTTAACTTACACTGTTATCCTCAAATGGCCTCCTTCTGTACTACAAATGACTCCAAATCAGCATTGTCCAATCAGAAGTTAAATTTGCAAAATCCTCCTCCAGTACCATTAATGCCACATTTTAGTTTCCATACCCACACACCAATAATATGCAAGCACTTAGAAGTCTCAATTTGCAAGCTTATTTTTCATTACTATACCTTCCCAGCTAGCTGAGGAAAGTTTTACGCTGTCCATTGAGCACAAAACTGGTTCAAAAAAGGTTGCACAGATAAACTGACATGTTTGACTCACCATCAGCAATTTGATAGATGAATGCCTGCATTTCAGGCCAAAACTATGTCATTAGGTAGATCTCAGAGACAGCAGTGCCATCACTTTAAGTTGGTGGTGGTGGTGAAGGTGAAGGAAGATACTGTGATCAATTAAAACATTAAGGTAAATGTGGTATTACAATAGAACTGATAACTTCCGAGCCTAAAGAAACAGTAAATACAATTTTTTTCTCTTTCAATTGTGTCATGTTTCAGCTATTATAATTAGGATAAATGATAGAATTCTGTTTGGGTCAAAAATATCACATCATTATAACTCAATATAAAATTGCCAACCTTCCAAATATAATCATTTTGCTACCTTTACAATTTATTTTTTTACAGTTTTGCCAAACTGTCAGATAATGAAATCATCCCACTATATACAGTACCCCGTCAGATTTTCAAATAAACTGCTCAGAAATCTTTTATGTGCTTGTCACAAAGAGGTCGAGCAATTTATTGACCATCATTAGATGCTCTCTGTCAATGCTGAAGGAAATATGAGGGAAGGTTGTGGCTACTGTTGTGGAGCTCATTGATAATGACATACCTGCCTTCACCACCCATTATCCATAGTGCAAACTACTTAGGGATAACTGAAAAATCAATATCCTTCTAGTGTTGGCTCCTGCCTTTACCCTGTTTGATTGTCAGCTCCTGTCTAGGGCCCAATCTGACAAGAAAGGAGCTGTGACTACATGATGCCTTCAGAACACCTAACAATATGGAACAACTCAACAGAACAGTAAATTTTGCTTCCATACCCTCCTCATCAATTAGTCTTGGCTGAGATCTGCCTGTGCAATCTCTCCATTTTAGAATGAATACATGCAATCCGAACACACCACTGCACTGAGCTGTGAGCCAGGAAATCCACTGACAGTTTAAACAAAACAGAAAGTTGTAACTGTCATAATCTGCATCACACTTTCACGCCAACAAGGTTGTTATCAGTTGGGGCAAGCCCTGGAACACATAGCTCAAGCATCCCCGAGTCACCCAGTCATAAATTTTCATGTGAAGTGTGATAAAACACAAAATGGTCATGAATTTCTAGGTCCCTTGCATAACACTTTGCACTCAGAAATATACAGTGAGCAAAGTGCCACAAAACAGCTAACTGCTCTTTTAACAAGTTGAAAAGATCGAAGTTTGTTATTCTCAGTAATTTGTGAAAGTTATTTTATTGAAATAAATCTGGAAGAAATTAAGTCTAATGGGGGACTATCTATATTAGAAATGGCAATAGAGAAGAGGGTTTGCTAATATAATTCTTGTAATAAACACTCTGCAAAGTTACAACGCAACTGATGGCTGGCTGATGATCTTTCCCCAAGAGAAACACTGGCACTAGAATTGTAGGTAGATCTTTGAGTGGTGGGAGGGTTAAGGGGTTTTGTGATTCCACTTCATTAAACAGCAAAGGGGTTTTTATTCACAGTAAAACTACAACACTTTGTTTTACTCCCTGTAGACAATCCAAAAATTAACAGCAGCTGGATTTAGGAATCAAATTGTTAAATGTGAAGGTTTTACTAAATGTAAATTACAAGAGCTGTCAGAACAAAAAATGTATTTTTTAGTTTTAGAAAGAAACTAAGGAAGTTAAATCTCCATTGGAAGTAGCCCATGAAGTAATCTTTTTATTCAAAATATAGCTTTTTCCTATATTTTAACATTGCAGTCCATAAATAAGATAAATCTTTGGGAAAGGGAGGAAGGAAAGAGATGTGGTTTGTTTTTTCTTTAAAACTGTTTGCACAAATATCAGAATCAATTTATTGTTGGTTTCCAGGGTGAAGAATAATAAAGTAATTGTTCTGATATGTTGTAAAAAAATGAGCATTTTGAAGAAAAACACAACTGTTTACCTTGTTTATGATGGAGGTATAGCACTGGTCTTTCCTCCTTTCCTTTTCCTAAGATTTACCTTATTTAATGCCAATGCTGATCAGTATCTTAGCATTCTAAATGCCGATCAGGAATTAAGTTTAGTAAGTTTAATACACGTAGTGCTTACTGGTATTGCAGTTTTCCTCATCTTGTACGCCCAGTGATCATTATTCAGGATAAAAAGTGATGCAGAATAACATTTCTTCTTATAAAGCTGTTCACTAAATGAGATTTGTAGATGTCATTTACTGGTTGGTTTTCTTCTAAGTAAGGAGATGCAAAATTATGAGTCTCTGGAATTGGGAAAGCTGTAAATTTTAAATAATTAGGTTTCTTTAAAACCTAACATGCTTCAAGTAAATTGATAATATGATAATCTAGTAGTGAATGGATTGTTATTTATAACTGTAATCATAGAATTCCTACAGTGTGGCCATTCAATCCATCAAGTCTTCACCTACTCTCCAACAAAGCATCTTAATTAGGCCCCATTCTCATATTTACCCCGTTAATCGCTCTAACCTACACATGGGAAGAAACCAGAGCACTTGGAGGAAATCCACACAGACATGGAGAAAGTTCACCAAGTCACCCAAGGCTGGAATCGAATCTGGGTCTCTGGCACTGTGAAGCAGCAGTGCCAACCACTGTGCCACCATGCTGCCCTTAATGATACTTTAAACTATGCAATTTTTAATCACATTTTACTGCAGTATAGTTACTTCATCAAAGTTGTGGATAGATATGCTCGCATGATCGCTGGATAGACTTAAAACATTCTGAAGCAATTTGTTATGGTCACAACTTAGTGATAAGCTACGCTTCTGATAAAATGTCATGTCACTTTGTCTGCACATCTGATAGCAGAATGAAAGGCATGGACAGTGTCCAGCCCGGCAGCCAGATCATTCTGAAGTAGTTACAGCTCTAGATCAAAGATTTTCCCACAGTCACCAGAATTTAGCTTAAAACCCACCTAACCAGTCTTTCACTTCATTGACAAAGTCAGAATAAAATGAAGGTTTCTTAAAGGCTGCAGATAATAAAGAAAGCAGAAAAGGAAAGATCGAGAAACAAACATTAGCAGTAGGAAAGCCTAGGCTCTACACAGCAAAGAGGTTGCCATACTGAAAACTTAATATAAATATAAAATATAAATTTGCTGACTAATGACAAAATCCAAAGACAGTGCAAAGTTACCCAGTTAAATTCACTATCATTATACACATTTCTTGAACAATTTATGCTAACATTCAATACTTTCAGAAAGCTGTTTCAACAATTTTCATAAACTAGGAACTACTTTTGATCCAGTAAGAATGTACAATTTATGATAAATTAAGTCTCAGCAATATGCAATTACGGAAACATGCTAATACTTTATTATTTTTGATATGGCATACCTATTTAATGAATATCTTTGGAAAAACAAGAAAATAAAATTTTGAGGTTACTCAATTTGTTCCTGGATTTCAGTAATAGCAGTTAGTGGCTGCAAACATATTCCATGGTCTTTCTACAACATGGGTGAAGACCTTGTATAAAGTTACAAAATAAAATTAACCTTCTACAGACACAGTGATTCAGAGAAGAAGAATGTGTTTTAAACAGTTACTCAAAGGTTTTATCTTCAGCATAAATCTATCCTGTAGCCATAAACTCAGCTTCAATGTTATCTTCACATGTTTAGTTTTATTTGTGACATCTCTTTTGCAAACTTCAAACACAAGAAGGCCTCAAACTTTATGTAATAACAAGTGTGATGATATACCACTATTGCTGCAAGTTAGCTGTGTTCAATTCAAATGTTCTGTAAGGATGTTATTTTGTTAATGGTATATAGTTAAGGTGTGACAAAATAAATTCCAGTACCAAATTGCTCCAGTTCATCAGTTACTTGTTTATATTTGCAGAAACATAATTCATTTTCTCTAACTTACAAGTGCCATTGATGTGGTGAATCAGACTTCGCAACAAACAAAATTGGCAGATGTACAAAAGGTTGCCAAAACTATTCAGCTTAGAAAAAGAGGAATACAGGGTACTAATAAACTTAATTGCTGACCAAGTCATCTATTGATACGATGTTAACTACTAAAAATATTAAAACTACAATTCTTTATATTTGTGAAATGGTAAATGTTTGAGGTTATATAAATACCCATCATTGCTCCTAGCATTCAATTCAATTATTCTTATGGCTCAGTCTGTATTTGCCAGTGTTCCAATCAAAGGTTGCTCAATGCCTGAACATCAAGCCATTTAATCATCATCCCTGCTCTACATGAATTAAACATAGGCAACTGTATAATCTAGTACTATGAAAGATCCCAGTTTTATTTTCCCTGTTGTAGCCAAGTTCACAGTTGACTATTCCGTCAAAACAGGCTTTTTACTATCTTCAAGTTATTGAGCTGATAAAGGCTCCATTTCTGACTTCTTGAATAAAGCACCAGAGAACTGTCAACTGTAGAAATACTGGAAATACTGATGCCATTGTCTTCTGTCTCTACTAGAAACTCCATTCCCTAGTCACAACTCCATTGCTATCTCTGGCAACTGTCTTAAGATTGAACCATGTCGTTTGCAATCATGATGCTGTTTCACTGAGACATCTGTTGCATCACCTACTTTCACCTACACAATGTTGCTCGACTCTGCCCCTATCTCAGCTGATCTGGTTTTAAAACACTGATCCAGACCTTTTGCACCTCTAAACTTGAGCATTACAATATTCCCCTGACTGGCTTCTCATCTTCTACCCTACATAAATCTGAACTCATGCAAAACTCTGTTTCCTGTAACCTAATTCACAAAGTTCCATTCACTTATCTACATAGGTACCTAATGTGACAATGTTACCCTTTTAAAATTCTTATTCATGTTTTCAAATCACTCCAAGTTCTCACCTCTTCCTATCTCTATAATCTCCTCCAATTCTACATCTTCACCCTTAGCCCTCTTGAGCATCTCCAGTTTCAATTGCTCTACCATTGGCACCCCTGCTGTGCATTGCTTAGGTCCCAAGCTTTGGAATTCTCTCCGTAAATTTCTTTGGCTCTTAGTTCTCCTTGAAGACATTTCTTCAGGCTTACAGCTTTCACCTAGTATTTGGTAATTTATCCAAATATTCCTTTATCTGGCTTAAAATCATCATTTATTTAATAGCCATCTGGACCTTTTACTATGTTAAAATGCAAAATAAATGCAAGTTGCTGCTGCCATTCTATGTGGTTCCTGAAATGATCCTGCATCTTAGAAATTGCTGGGAAGCCATACCTGAGTAATAAAATTAAAACCTTGAAGAAGGCAGAGGAGAAAAAATGGGGAACGAAAGACTTGCGCAAACATTGAAATCCACCGCACCCACCCCCCCTCCCCAGGACAGGAAGAAAGGCAGGCAAAGTTGAAAAATACCATTCCTTTTCCTTTCTAATTTTGCCGAGGCAGATTTGTGGCAATAGGGCAACATGACTCCACAAAGCAGATTTTCCAATTGGCCTTCAGTTTCCCAACCTGAGAGGGAGGCATCTGGTGACAAGTCTATAGGCAGAGTTTCATGCAGGCCTAGCCATGTCTGCATGGGTGTGGTTGGAAGTTGAACCAAAGGCCATCCTCGAGGAAGCAATAAACCACCTCCCCAACCCACAGTGGTTGCTTGACTGTTGCACATATGGCTTTAGCTAAACTTTATAAAGCTGGCACCTCCATGTTGAAGCACTTTCTAATCCACAACATCCATTACAGTCAGCTGCTGCTCTCAAGATGCAAGGCCTCTGATTGACCCTCCAGCTTCAAGAACTCACCCACTCCCCCTGAACGGGCAGTGAACCTGCCTGCATGCCACGAAGGGGATAGCACCATGACTGTTTCCTCTCTGAGACCAGATTCGGAAATGGGTAGTGCTCCAATTCCTGCTTCATACTCCTGATGTGAAAATCCAGTCCCACATCTCTTTCCTTTGTTAGGACAATAGTAGCTTCTTGATCACAGGAGTTAAGACTTAAGTAGGCTGATGGAAAATCTAGCAAACTGATTACTTCCTCATCTTCATGACCACTTAAAAGAATTAATTGCAACAGAAAGAATCCTTCAAAGAAGAGTAATCAATCAAAAAATGCAAGTATGAGCAGAAGATTTGGAAATCCCTCTAAATGGTGCCATATAAGTTAGATGTGTAGTACTGACATGCTGTGCTTGGTTGAAGCCATTAGGTTACATTTTAGCTTCATTTGAAGCAATTTTTAAAAGTGGCATCTCGGCCTTTTGGCTAAGATGCAAATGAGATCAAGCCTTGGAGGAGGCGTTATGCCTACTGCAATCAGCTTGGATAATGTAGATCAAGCAGGAGGTGAGAACCCTGTCTTATCAACTTGTTGAGACTCTGAATTGGACTTGATTTGATTGAATTGGAATAAAAACAAAACAAAGAATGTTGATGCTTTGTTTGATGAACTGAATTGTTCTCTCTCATTTTTGAGTTATAATGCGAAATCTCCTAACTAAAATATTTCAAAATTTTAAAATCAGTCAGATGACATAATTGTGAAGTTAAGTCTTCCTCAATCAGGAGCACATGTAACAAATTTTGGATAAAATCAAATGACAATTTCAACCACAAAAGGTTTAACAGCACTGAAGTCAGAAATTCATCTTCTTTTCAAAATCTTTTTTCATTAAGATTGAAACTAGCAGTTTAATATTACTAATTTCAGAAATTGAATTACAGATGGTTATACAAGATATATGATTTTTGGTCATGCATCAATCTCTGTGTACTTCTTTAAATACATGCCTAAAGCTCTGTTCCCAGTTAAATTGTTCAACATTTTAAGGGTGTCTGTCTTTTCAAAACACTTTTTCAAAACATCTTTTCAAAACTTTAGTGTCCAGCAGGTCTAACTAATCCAACCCTAAACATCTCCATCTCCCAACAGCTTTTAAACCTGGGCTCACAAAGGATTGCCCAAGCCACCTCCATTCAAGGGGTCTTGTACTTCTGAGCCCCAGAATTTGTGGGAATCTGTCATTCTGAGGAAGAGTTCACGTCACAGGGACATAGAAATGGTGCAGGTCAGGTCAGTTACGTACCCAAAGTAAAGTTGCCAATTAACATAATACATCTAAATTTTCCATTGGTTTATGCTTTATTAAAATATATTTTTTAAATCAGAAAATATACTGCCTCTTATTTTACCATTCAATTTAACAGTTGTTCTACTAAAATGACCTTGCTATCCTTATCATCTATGTAACTAACATTACAAGTAATGTTTTTAATGCCAATCCAAACTGTTCCACATGCATCAGTGCTGTAGTCAATTCTACTGTAAACAAGTCTATTTAGGATGTATATTTCATACAGAACATATCATACAGAACAAAATTCCATTATGCAGCATACGTCATTTGTTAAAATTCCCTGCCTGAAAGACAAATCGCAAAAAAAAGTTCAATATTGCGTAACAGTATGATTTACAGCTCAGATACAATGACTTTATAAAGTAGACTTTAAGACAGACATGCCAGATGGTTACATTTACCAAGGAAAAAATGTTTTCTCTTGTAGAAGTAAATAGGATTACAATTGTCAGACAGAGGCAGCTACCAAAACCATTAACCAGCAGAGATAGCAATACTGTATGCATGTCTGAATAATTGTTTTTCAAGTCTATTCCCCTTCAGCAGTTTGAGCTTCATCACTAGAGTAGGAATTTATTCATGTGACAGATGAAGGCATTAGTCTCTCCCTATACTATTTTTCTATAAATGGCAATGAAGCGCAAGCTTGCAGAGAATATGGTCCAAGGACATTAGCAGGTCAGACTCCAGCAAAGTGTATAAGTAATAACCAAAATTCAGGAATGAATTTCTTTGCCAATGGAATGATGTCATCCAATTGCATTTCATGTGATGGCTTCACAATTGACAACAGATAGCACTTTGAGCAAAAGCTTTTACTATGACATCAACAGAACCACACTGCAATGAGAAGTGAATATAAATTTATATGTTTAACATTTAAATATTCACATTTCAAATATCAAGATATGATAT
Organism: Carcharhinus amblyrhynchos; assembly: GCF_965287045.1. NCBI lineage: Eukaryota > Metazoa > Chordata > Chondrichthyes > Carcharhiniformes > Carcharhinidae > Carcharhinus > Carcharhinus amblyrhynchos. The sequence goes on along the minus strand of NC_137324.1, from coordinate 132,755,363 downwards.
AAATTAATTATGTGATGAAAAGCTGAGCAACACTAATTGAGATCTTTTGGATTGGTCCATGCCAAGATACAAGTAGTACCCTATAGCTCCTTGTCACGTATACTCAATATCCCAAGAAAACAATTTACATTGACTTTATGTGTAATACACTTATGGAATTTAAATGTTTAGTTAAGCATCATTGTAAATTCAAATTTGCAAATCTAGATTTTGGGAATTTTATGGCTGGGAATTACAATATTTCAATTACTCAATGATTTGAGAAGTATTTTAATTTTTCATTGTTGTTTATTTTAATAAAATGTGACAATCTGAAAAATAAATTTAGAACTTGACACTATTTCCCCAACTGAAAACACTGCGCACATTCTTTTAGTCTTTGACTAGTTAGATGTGGAGTTTTCTTTGCCACATTTAGGAACTTTTAACAACTTCTGATATTGCTAGGTTTGACAGAATCTCAACGTTTTATATATTTATACGTTGGTAACCTTAACTCAATCGCACTTTTGCCCTCAGATTTCAAATATCTTAATGCTTCAGTAACAACAAAAAAAGCAAATGGTTTAATTATTCTTAATGCCATTGTTTGTGTCATAATGTTCCAAATTTGGCTGGTTTGCCCAATTACAAAAATGAAGTGTGCTAGTCATAATAGCCAGCCATCATTTTCATGTGAAACAATCACCAGTTTACATCAATATGTTTGTTTGCTGACACTGTACAACTCAAAAGTATTTCACACCAATTATGTTCTTTACGCCAGCTGATCACCATAATCACAGAAAAAAAAGAACTGAAATGGTTGATCTGATTAACCATTTAAACTATGTTACGAAGGCTCAGAGATTATTAGATTGCATTGAGAAATTTCCAATCTTTAATAAAATGCTGAACTGGTCAGCATACTTCGAACAGAATATGTTTTTTTTAATGAAGAGGGGATGCTTTAGATACAAAGAATTGTGAATCACATCAATATTCAGTATGTATTGTGGGGTTCTGTTTCCAAGTTGTTAATACTTAAATTTTTAAAATCAATTTTTGATTCCTTGGTCCAGTAGATTTCAGTACATAGATATGTGACAATATAAAAAGCCACACATTACAGTGAGCAGGAACATAGAAATATACATTAAAAATTGATAAATGACATTTGCACTCAACTAATCCAGACCATATTATTAAAGTCCAGATCAAGAGGAGAATATTTATGAAAGCATCTTGATTTGGTCCTTAAAGTAGAATTTTTTTTCACCTTTTTCCATTCACTCAGTTGTTTTCACTATCTTAAATCTCACTGCTGTTAATGTAGATAGGAACATGAATCATGAAGTAGCACAATGTACCACATTATGTCAACAGTAATGAAGGTCAAAATGATGAACGACCATAACATTATGTACTCATATTAGCAAATCACACATTGCTAAAATTAAAACTGTAGGAATGCTACAGTACTTATAAACAATTAGGTCAGAATTCCAATTTGTTGCGAATACGCACAAAAGATATTTTGACAAAAATCATAGCAGCAGTCATACAGAGTACCACACCTTCGATAAAACTAAAACACGCACAATCCAAAAACTATCAAGGTGTAAAATAAAAATATCTCTTCAGTCTCTGAAATGTTGCAAGATGCAACATTTTTAAAAACTGAATTGACACTTCACAATAAAGCTGATTAGTATCAGTGAAATGATCCAAAGTAAGAGAAAAAATGTTATTTGCAATTAACAAGACAGTGAAATAATATGACTCATATCTCTTAATACACACCTACTTTATTCAGACTGGACAGCTGGTGATATTGCTAAAATATTTTGACATAATAGTGGAAGAGTTGGTAGCTTTTTTCTATTGGTATTGTCTTAAACAATAATCAATAGCACCAGTCCATTTGACCAATAATAGCTTAGTTTTATTCTGGTTATTCAAAATACTTAAAAATAGGCAAATGTGAATGAAGTAATCAAACTGGCAAGTTTGGTAGTAGTTTTGGTCAGTCACTTGGTTACCTCATTTTTTTTTTGAAATTCTTCCTATTTAATAATAGAACAACCAAAACACAAAAAATGTGGTAATATGACCAAAATCAATATATACTTTTAGGAATCGTGTCACCACATTGAAACTGTATATTTTCATCTGCTAGATTGCCAAAGCAATTTCAATAAAGGTAATTTCAGCTGAAAATTGGTAAAGGTATTATGCCTTTTTAAAATAATTGCTAACTCTGAACATGGCAGTTTAAACTTCCCTTTATTAGTCAGGTGTTATTGGGTAAAACCATATCAATGAAAAGTTTCCAGCACTTAATACTATTACATTGAAATACTTCAGCAATATTTTATTTGTTCAGTTTGAATAAAGTATGTGTTACGTACGTGTAGAGGCTGCCTTATTTATACTTTGGCTCAATCTCACCTCCTAAAGATTTCTTTTCTTAAGACCTTCCAGATAAAGGTGCTGCTCCTCCCTGCTATAGTACATACCATAAACACACAGTAAGCTAAACAAACATGTTGTGAAGCCATCAAAGAGAAAACCCAGCCTCTCATAATGTATTTATTGTCAGGGAGCAGGCCTCCACCTCCCCAGGCTCATTAGTTGAAGTATGATGAGAGATGGTAAAGAGTGAATGCAGTTCAATTCATTGAGGGCTTTCAAGTGGCTCTCAAGATGGAGAGCTCGTTCTGTTTCTGTCTCCCTCACTCATTCTCTCTATACACAGCCCTGCTCCAGCGACCTGCCAATTTCTATTTAATGCACCCTCAAGGAAGTGCTGATGGACTCAAAAAGGCCAACATCATGCTAAAGGGTGGCAAGACTCTTCAATTACGGGTTCTGATACGGTCTTCTTTAATTATTCACGCTCAGAAGGCTGCTCTCACAGAATCTTTGCCGATAATGTATTCTTAGCAATGGGATAAAGGTTCCAAGGCCAGCACACCTTTTATTCAAAAGGGGTTCACGTTGTCAACGCATTTAAGTAAATACGTTAATGTTCCTTTACAAACCTATATAATGTGAATACGGAGCTGTTAAATGCAGTGCATTGAGCGAAGCCATTATGCACTGTGGAAATCCGTAATGAAAAGTGCGATTAAGGTCGGCTACTTTGCTTGAAGGGCTTTCGAATTAATTGACGTCTCCCTGAAAATAGCGGGACTGATCGGTTTGATTCCAACTCCATCAGTCACGTTAAACAAATTAGGAAAATACATTTCATGGATTGTAATCAGTTCTTAGCGTATGTTTTCCCGTTTTAATTTAAATGTGTAGGTTTTTATGATTGTACTTTTTCTTCTGTAAAGTGCAACTTTTATCAAAAGTCCCTCATTAAAATTGAAGCGAACCCACTGGTTTGGCCTCGGCACCGTCTGTTTATGTTTCAGCATGGGACTCAATAATGCTCTACTGCCTGTCGTCAGCTGGAAACATTCAGTCTCGCATCCTGCAGCAGCAACAACGTGGCTTTGGAGAGTGTTTTTTTTACAATAAATAGTTTAACAAAACATTAGATGAAACAAGTTAATGAAAACGAGACAGACAAATCTGCGGCTGAGAGTGGAAAATTTGGAACAGCAGGGCAGCTGAAGTCCGTCGGCCTGTCCCAGGCCACAGGCAAGCCCAAGAAAGAAAGAAGCGGCCATGGGCTGAACACACTAGCCAGCCCTGAAAACGGGAAATAGCCTGCTCGAAGATTAAAATTACCGCCTTTAGTCAATCAGTTCTGTGGCGAAAATTCTTTCAAGGTGTCGAGCTCCAACCCCCAAAAAATGTTCTGTCTGAAACTACAATCGTTATCGGGGCTGAGGTTTAGAGAAAATGAATCTCAATGTTAATATCATATGTCCAGACATGTACTTGGGAAAAAAAACGTTCATTGTAGTTTGTCGGAATACATGGGAACAAATGCTAACTCATCCAAAGTAGATGAATCTTTGTAAGAAATATGAAAATGGGCATATCCAAAAGTACACGAAAAATAAATTCGTTTCGCTTTTATTTGTGGCCGCACGTAATAATCATACATTTTAAAAAAACAAACAGCGTTACTTTCAATATATCGAATAACTAAAAAAATTCCCATCAAATTATTAAACAAGCAAAAAACACTGATATAAAAGATTGGATATAAAAGATTGGATATAAAAGATTGGATGTAAATTATCTAGCCACAGCTCTGTTGTCCTTTTCCGTGCCTTTCCAGTCCCTGCAATCCTCCCAGTCCACCTCTCCCTTCCCCCAGTCCCATTCTCGCCACTGAGAACCACCCCCGTCTCGCCCCCCCTCAGCCCTCCAACCCCTCCCCCTCCGCCCCCCTACAAACCCCTCCCCGTCCTCCGCCCCTTACCTCCCCCCTCCCCCTCCCTACAACCCCCTCTCCCTACAACCCCCTCTCCCAATCTCCCAACCCTACATCCCCCTCCAGCCTCACTCGCCCCCCCCCAGCTTCCCTCGCCCCCTCCCCCTCCCCCAGCTTCCCTCGCCCCCTCCCCCTCCCCAGCTTCCCTCGCCCCCTCCACCCCCTCCCCCGCAGCTTCCCTCGCCCCCCCCACCTCCTCCCCCGCAGCTTCCCTCGCCCCCCCACCTCCTCCCCTCGCCCCCCCACCTCCTCCCCCGCAGCTTCCCTCGCCCCCCCACCTCCTCCCCCGCAGCTTCCCTCGCCCCCCCACCTCCTCCCCTCGCCCCCCCCACCTCCTCCCCTCGCCCCCCCCACCTCCTCCCCCGCAGCTTCCCTCGCCCCCCCCACCTCCTCCCCTCGCCCCCCCCACCTCCTCCCCTCGCCCCCCCCACCTCCTCCTCCCCCGCAGCTTCCCTCGCCCCCCCACCTCCTCCCCTCGCCCCCCCCACCTCCTCCCCTCGCCCCCCCACCTCCTCCCCCGCAGCTTCCCTCGCCCCCCCACCTCCTCCCCTCGCCCCCCCACCTCCTCCCCCGCAGCTTCCCTCGCCCCCCCACCTCCTCCCCTCGCCCCCCCACCTCCTCCCCCGCAGCTTCCCTCGCCCCCCCACCTCCTCCCCTCGCCCCCCCCACCTCCTCCCCTCGCCCCCCCACCTCCTCCCCTCGCCCCCCCCACCTCCTCCCCTCGCCCCCCCCCACCTCCTCCCCCGCAGCTTCCCTCGCCCCCCCCACCTCCTCCCCACCTCCTCCCCTCGCTTCCCTCGCCCCCCCACCTCCTCCCCACCTCCTCCCCTCGCTTCCCTCGCCCCCCCAGCTTCCCTCGCCCCCCCCACCACCACCCCCCCACCCTCCCTCCCTCGCACCCCACACCACCCCCCATCACCCCCACCCCCCCTCGCACCCCCCACCACCCCCCCCCCTCGCTCCCCCATCAGCCCCTCCCCCCCTCACTCCCCCCCTCACTCGCACCCCCCAACCCCCCCCTCGCTCCCCCATCAGCCCCTCCCCCCCTCACTCCCCCCCGCCCCCCATCTCTCGCCCCCCCCCACCCCCCACTCACTCCCCCCCGCCCCCCATCTCTCGCCCCCCCCTCACTCCCCCCCGCCCCCCATCTCTCGCCCCCCCCTCACTCCCCCCCGCCCCCCATCTCTCGCCCCCCCCCACTCCCCCCCGCCCCCCATCTCTCGCCCCGCCCCCCGCCCCCATCTCTCGCCCCGCCCCCGGCCCCCATCTCTCGCCCCGCCCCCGGCCCCCCATCTCTCGCCCCCCCCTCCCCCCCCCCCATCTCTCGCCCCCCCCTCCCCCCCCATCTCTCGCCCCCCCGCCCCCCATCTCTCGCCCCCCCCCCCCCAACTCCCCCCCGCCCCCCATCTCTCGCCCCCCCCCCCACTCCCCCCGGCCCCCCATCTCTCGCCCCCCCCCCGGCCCCCCATCTCTCGCCCCCCCCCCGCCCCCCATCTCTCGCCCCCCCCTCACTCCCCCCCGCCCCCCATCTCTCGCCCCCCTCCAGCCGCCCCGCCCCACCCCACATCCCCCCCTCGCCCCACCCCACATCCCCCCCTCGCCCCCTCCGCGCTCCCTGCCTCCCTCTCCTTCACTCCGCACCATGACTGCTGCCTTTTTTAAGCATCTGATCCAATCTCCGCCCCCATCGCACTCATTGGTCTAACTTTGACAGCTCTCCCTTGAGTGGTTAATAGCAGCAGCACGTGCACGGCAGCTCGGCCTCCCAGTGGCCAAAGCGCATGTGCAGCTCGGCAGGGACCATTCATAAACTAAACTCTTACACACTTCCTGAGCGTGGGGGAAAAGTGGCCACAGGAATAAAAACAGTTCAAATCAGGAATCCGGGCAGAGAGAAATGAAAGATAACGGCCACATTTCGTCACTCACATATAACTCTTCAAAACAGCGACTGCAAAAGTCAATTCCTTTTGAAGAAACAAGTTGCTGATTTGGTGGGCTCAGTTGACATTTATATTTTGCCTTGCTGACTGCTCTTTACCCTCTAGCCCATTATATTTAATGCACTTGTTTCAGGTTTGCACCACATAAAAGTGGGTGTTCACGGAACAGCGGTAAGCATTGGATTCCTCATCTTATTGCGAGACTCCGGTGTACAGCCCGGATCTGAGTCCCAACATGATCGCGGCTCAAGCCAAGCTGGTCTACCAGCTGAACAAGTACTACAACGAGCGATGCCAGGCTAGGAAAGCCGCGATTGCGAAGACCATTCGCGAGGTGTGCAAAGTGGTATCCGATGTCCTTAAAGAAGTAGAAGTCCAAGAACCTCGCTTCATCAGCTCCCTTAGCGAGATCGAAACGCGCTTCGAAGGGTTGGAAGTGATCGCTCCAACAGAATTTGAGGTGGTCCTCTACCTGAATCAAATGGGTGTCTTCAATTTCGTGGACGATGGCTCACTGCCCGGCTGCGCTGTGCTAAAACTAAGCGACGGGCGCAAGAGGAGCATGTCCCTTTGGGTCGAGTTTATTACAGCTTCGGGCTACCTGTCAGCCCGGAAGATCCGTTCCCGATTTCAGACCCTGGTGGCACAGGCCGTGGACAAATGCAGTTATCGAGATGTAGTGAAGATGGTTGCGGACACAAGCGAGGTAAAGCTAAGGATTAGGGAGCGTTATGTAGTGCAGATCACGCCAGCTTTCAAATGCACGGGCATCTGGCCCAGGAGTGCAGCTCAGTGGCCTATGCCACACATTCCCTGGCCCGGGCCAAACCGGGTGGCCGAAGTCAAAGCTGAAGGCTTCAATCTCCTGTCCAAAGAGTGTTACTCCCTGACAGGCAAGCAAAGCTCGGCAGAGAGCGACGCTTGGGTTTTACAATTCGGAGAAGCTGAGAACAGGCTACTGATGGGGGGCTGCAGGAAAAAGTGCCTATCAGTTTTAAAGACTTTGCGCGATCGACACCTCGAGTTACCAGGGCAGCCGCTCAATAACTATCACATGAAGACGCTACTACTCTACGAATGCGAGAAACATCCCAGAGAAACCGACTGGGACGAGTCATGCCTCGGGGACCGCCTCAACGGCATTCTGCTCCAGCTCATCTCCTGTCTCCAATGCCGGAGGTGTCCTCATTACTTCCTCCCAAACCTAGATCTTTTCCAAGGAAAGCCTCATTCCGCTCTGGAAAGTGCGGCTAAACAGACATGGCGATTGGCAAGAGAAATTCTTACCAACGCAAAAAGTCTCGATAAGCTATAGTAGACCTTACATTTCCAGCAAACGTATTCAACAATTAATGCAAGGCACATCAATTTGAACTCAGTAACTGATTAAAACAAAAGACTTTAAAAGAAGCAAACGGACTAGACATGAAACAGATTCAAGGTACATTTTAAACTAAATGTGAGTTTTGTTTAGATGTTGTCAGCCTGTGAGGAACCTTTATTTAAGTATGCAGTCTTTTAAAGGCTAAGAAAACTTATGTTGTAAAATGTATTTTGCGTGCCAATTTCAGACTTTGTGCTCCTAAAAGAAAAGTGTAATGGTAATAAAATTATTTACCTTATGTGCATTCTTGTCCGTTAATTTACAACTGCATACACTCGTTTGGCTTAGTTAATATACATATTATGCTTTTTAAATGGTTATTTCATAGTTACATTTGCTCACAATAGTAAAATGTTTGCTAGCATATTTGAAAAACCTAGGGAGAAAAAACAATATAAAACGGTCTTTAGCGAATGACTCGATTTCCTTCATCACTTTAAATATTGATAACTAAATATGAAATAAATATGTTGCACACTATATTTAAAACTATAAAAATAAACTGTTTTTTCGTTTTTAATTTTTTATACGTTGTATCGCCTTGTTAGGAACTATTCCAAAATTCTTGCGCGATTAATGAGAAAAAATAAGCTCCGCATAACATTAAGCCGCTGAGAAATAAAAAGATATTACTGCAGAAATACCTTCAAAAGGCAGTGGGTCACGACTGCAAATATCTTAAACATATGAGTTAATTCCCCGTTTACTAGCAAATTTTGACTGAGACAGTAAAATGTAAAAGCAAAGGGGGCTGAACTAGAATGGAAAGTACTCGGCCAGGTCACAATCAGACAACCTTCACAAAATTTAGGATAAAGACAGCTCCTCTAACGAGAGAAGAAAGTCACCCAAAGGCGCAACAGTCATATGATGCAATTGAAAAGGCTGTACCGCTGTAGTTTTGAAGTGCCAGAGAAACTTCTAATCCAAGCAAAAACAAAAGCTTCTCTAACAATGGAGTTGGTGGACAACTATACAAGGCTGAATCTTTATATTTAGGCCGCATTCAGTCAATTACTTGGATTATAAATTAACGTTGTTAAAAAAACTAAGTAAAAGACCCACAAATGTTGCATCGTGGTCAGTTATTTTGTATGACAAAGAAACGTTAAAGGGCGGTGAAATCATTTCAATTTTAAAGTTCCACAATTTTGTATTTATTTTACAAAGCTAACAATAAATTTAAACTTTTGTTTCAAACCACCTGAATTTGGGAAACGCGGTGTTACAATATATTACTCGGTTGAAATGACAAATGATCATATTATAAAATTGTAAATGACAGCCCAATTATAGCAACTAAAGATGCAAAATACTGCGCACAAATTTGTAACAGTAGTAATGGTATTTCAGCAGCGCTTCCATTTTAACGAAAGGTTGGAACTTTTAATATTTGAGAGCCTTAGTGATCGCAATTTATATTTAAAGTGACGGCTTAAATTGTCATTTTAATATTACCCCACGGTCGTAAATTTATTCAGTATCATCCTGCAAAAGGGGGTTTGCATGAGATTATTTTACATTTAAACAATACATTCCCTAAAATAAAAGTATTACCAAAATGTTAATGGGGGTATGTGAAGTGAATTAATAGATAATTGTTTATTGTATTGAATTATATCAAAATCTTCACTTGCATTGATAGATCAAGTAGTGGCTAAGCTTTCCAAATCAGAATTCTCCTTTCCTCCAATTCAGTGAATGGGTGTTAAACATTACGTTGTCGTGCTTCAAGACTTTAAAAGAACCCAACAACAATTATTAACTTAGAACAAACTGGGCATGCAACAGGCTTCAGAACTTGTTTCATTTCAGTTCTGCAGCTACTGTCGGTAATTAAAACACCAAATTGGTTGAAGTGCGAAGCCTGAGGTTATCAGCAAATCTTATCAGACTCCGATCTGGTAAGAGCTTGTCAGTTTGTTTTGGTTTCGGGTGTTAAGGGCAAACAACAGCCTTTTTACAAAAGAATGTCCAAAACTAAACCGTACGTCACGACTGGGAAGAGGAGGAACGGAAAACCATGGCTTAAAAATGAGATTCGAGTCGTCAGAATTGAATATCACAATTTGATTCCTACATTGCTGATCCGTGCATTTATTGTTTTATGTATATTATAAAGACACCGTGAAATTAAACCATTTTATAATTGTAAAGCAGAACTACTATTTTATTAAGTATTCTGATGGAGTGGGAAGGGATGCTGTGATCTTAATTTTAGAAACTGGTTATATGCATGATTGAAGCGTGGCCTGCGTTGTTATGTAAATTCCATCTGAAATCCAATTTAGGTACAGGCCCAGAAGAATTTAAAACATATCGCAAATCACAACTAATCTTTGGAGCTGGGGTGCTGGATTTTCTTTTTGACAATGTGAAGATTCAATTCCAGAATCAAGTTGTGTGTTAAAAATATATTTCCCAAGATGATTTAGATGTGCAAGCAATCTTTTTAACCACGCTTTCCGTACCACGGTTTTACAATTTGTACAAATCTAGATTGGCCCCCAAATCCGCAAATTAGACAAGTGTTAATGGTTTACGGTGAGTTACACATTAGAATCTTAAAATATATCTGCTTTTTATGTAATATACACACACACACATTCATTATTAAAAGAAGGAAAAGCTGGCGGTATGTTTCCGTTTACTATAATAGTTAAGTTAACCTCAACGTGCTTTAAGCATATAATGTGCAAAAATGCAGCTGTGTCCATCTTTCAAACTGGTCTAATTGCAGTCCATATCAATGATATTAAAAAGAAAACGTTACTATTTTATTTTAAACATTTTAGAAGTAGTTTTATGCATTAAATAAAATGCTTTTTCGATTTGTTTTAAATTTGACAGCCCGACGCACCCGTCATTCCATGAGCGTGTAAATGTAAACGTTGCAACATAAATGTATTTTAAGACTAAACTACATGTGTTTCTTTCAAATCTAAATACATAAGTAAAAAGTCATACTTTTATTCCGCACCTTAAAATTGGCACTTTAAAGTTTGAGACTGAGCACAACAGCAATACCATACCAGTATATTCGATCACAAAATCAAAGACGCTTCCATAGATATTTCTGGAAGCGAAATACAGGCTTGAACCCCAGTTACTCAAAATGGTCAGAGAGCATAATCTTGGTGGATACCGCGGAAATGGCAGCTAGACAACCTAGTTAGGGCACTGCGTATTTTTTTCAAAAAAATCCAACTTTTTGAGTTAATTTAGGTACTGAGCAATACTTTGCAACTTCACAAACCATTATTGCTGGTCTTGATGTGTCTTACAATGGGGCATTGAAATTCAAAGTAGGTCGATACAATGAAATTAAGTTTTAAAATTATTGTTGACTCATTCGAAACGTAATTCATTAGGGGTTTCATTCTTGCTGGTGTCAGCATTTCCAAAATGTAACAATGAACCAAATAACAGGAACAATTTTTAAGTTAGGAAGATTATAGTAAGTGTTGCTAAACACAATAAAGCATAGTCATAAAGCACACTGGGTCGTTGTGCTTTCTGAGCCAATACAAGCAGCGAGAAACCTCCATTATTAGGATTGCTGAATCGGGCAGAAACTGCTAACGATAGATATGATTAGTAAGGTATTAGTATTTCAGATTTATTTGCATCTGGGGAGAAGAAATACACTTTAAATTCATAATGCTTACCTTTGCTCTTAAGTATCTACACAGATAAGGCTTAGGATTGGTAACAAAGCATCATTTTCAAAATAAAATGTAATATTAACATATTGCATTACAACAGACTAATGAAACTAATTTATGGTGTAAAACATTCGATAACAAGCAAAAGTGGTTGTTTCAACTTTAAAAGCTGCACAATTAACAGATGGAACGGAATTTTATATAACGGTGCAGACTCAGTATTAAATATATACCATAAAATTTCTGCTGCAATTACAGTAGCGCTGTTTTATCTGTAAGGTAGCTAAGTCATTGTCATTTCGCTACTTTCTAATGAATGCACGAGGTCCTGCCCGATCACGTACATGAAGCAACGTTATGCGCATCAGCAGCTGTTCTGGGGGTTAAAATCTTGAGTATTTAAGGACTGTCACTTAAACAAAGTCCCAGTTGTGTCAGCGCCGTCTTACCTTGGGGTCTAGTTTTTTATAACCGGGATCATCGTCGTCCACCTCAAAGTAGAGCTCGGAAGAGGTGATTGACAGCGTTCCCTTAGCAACGACAGCTGGAGCTATGAGCTGGACAGAAGTGGTGAAATTCACAGGTCCTGGAAAGAAATAGGATGGTTTACTGACAGCTGTTAGCTTTTTTTTAGACAAGTAGAAGCTTAATCAAAATATGATTTTACAAACAAATAAAAAGGCAGCAAGAAAAATATCTGCAAACAAATCTGAAAATGAAAGCAATCACATTACATTTTGTGTAAACATTACACTAGTGATGTATTAAAAATTCAAACGTTTGCACGTTTTTGGAGATTTTTGCAAAGGAGTTTGCCGTAATTGTAACAAAATTTACAGATTTTGATTTAACTTGTGGGATGACCTGTTAAAGTACAGCTATTTTATTTACCAATACATAATACTCATACAATTTACACCGCGATTAAAATGTATATTTTACTTAATAGGCTTAGAAATGGTCAATGACTTAGTTTTGGAACAACAACTGATGAAAAAAATCGCCTCTTAACCCCCTCTATTTGCGCGCAGCTTTTATGGGAATTGTCCTTGCTGTCAGATGCCGGGAATCCACATTTCACAGCTGCCCGGTTGGTATACAGCTGAATGCACGGCACTGTAATAATTACTAAGTACAACGGGATTTATAGAAGGATTATTTCGAAACAAAAGTATTAAAACATTAGATATAAACATCCAAAACTGATAGGTGTTTTATTTGATGTGCTCCAAAGGACAGAACTATGAAAGTTCTGTGAAGGAAGGTGAAGGGAAATATTTTAACAATAGATAGGTTTAACCCATTTATGTCATAAAATCATATTGGAGCATCCTAGAGGCTGAAATACGGTAGCCACTACTTTCTTCTGCATTTATTTTTAATATGTGATTTAGAAAATGTATACACTATGCCTAACCATATGAATGTACTAAAAGAAAAAGCGCCCGGGGCCGTATTTCAAACTGCGGCCTGTGCAGATTTCAGAAGCGCAAAATTTCGCTATTCGACTGACGGCTTTATGTTAAAAATATATTCGACATCGAAATCGGGTTCGCTCCGCGAACTGGTGGAGGTAATCATTCTGTGAGTAATTGCCAAAAAATTTCCAAATTAATTGTCATTTTCATTGATTGCTTAGACCCGAGTAGTCTTTAATCTCTCATCAATCTTAATGTATGCCATCTCGACAATAGCAGGCGATTCTCATGTGAGATTAGAGCAGGATTTGTCCTCTATTCCCAGTCTACAATATACTGTGTTTGCAGATGGTCAGCAGATAGATACAAAACCGCCTTGATTTCCCCAAGCTCTTTCAAAAATGGATGGAATCACCATCTCGTGTTCTCTGCCGTCTCGCCGTGCCCTTAATGCATTAACATGTAATACAGGAGAGAAATAACATTTTTCAATCACGGTGAGACATTCAATTACAATGAGAACACAGCAGCCATCTGCAATGATCTGGCATTGCATACAGCCCATGGCTCCTATAGGAGACCCCTGATAACTTCCAGTTAATTTACACTGCAGACTTTATTAGAAAGGATTACTGCTTAATCCTATTCCCAATGTCAAGATTTTATAATTAAACCCTGCTCTCACCCCTTTACACTTTCTACTACGGATATCTGCGCTGTACTGGGAAAGTGGTTACATCGCAAAACAATTTCACACTTGTTACTTTACTGGGAAGTTGAAAACAACATTTACGCATCACACGGTGTTATTTGCCTATACACATAGAAATGAAATCATTTAAAATAAACAGTTCCAAAATGTAGCGCTATACAATGCAATTTAAATTAAGGTGGCTGTCTTCAATGCCGTGTTATAGAATACGAAAGATCCCAAATATGAAACATATCATTTCTAAAGGTATTAGGCATACAGATTGCAAGCATAACACATCTTTGGGCTATATTTCCTTGAATTATGTTTATTGAATTCGGTTTTAAGCAACGGTCAAAATACAACATAATTGTTGAACTCTTAGTGCTTTAGAACATTTCACTCTGTATTGCAGGTTGTGTCCTTGCTTGCTTTCAGACTCGCATTCCGGCACCCCTCCCCCAACACCCCCCCCCCCCCCCCAAAACGGCTACACGCTTGGGCCCCCTTGATGACATCTGCCCCCTCTCTCCGCAGTCACAGCAATCTGTTCCCACCACCAACCTAGGGGATAACACATTTCTTATTTTTTGCATCCAGCCATGGCAGCTACCCCATTTCCTCGCCAATGGCAGCAGTTAATCCTCTTTTCCCCTTTCCATTTCCCAGCGCGGTAACATCCGTGCTCCATTCCTACCCAGCCACCCCACAGCCAGAGATAGCAGCAATGCCACCTGTTCCGAAATTCAGTCATAGAGAAATACATCGGCAGTTATCTATTGGATATCTGAAAGAATGGAATATCACCTTACATATGATCGGATCATTTTTTAAATTTAATATTGAGATCTTCGACGAACCTCCCATCTGCCCAGAACTATTCCCAGAGCTAGCCATCTACCGGGTGACGAATGCATTTTAACTCTTTCTGATGCGACCTGGGACATATTTATTTATTGGGACATTATTCCTCCTGTTTAACAATACTCACCAGATAACGGATGAAGATAAGAAATGAGGAAATACAACAGATATCACATATAAAGTGACATTCCTTAACATATGTCACGTCTGAATATCGTGGAGAATAAACTGTAAACTCATTTTACGCAATAATCAAATATGGGGGAAAAATTAAGCTTGTTTATATTTACGCTTTTAGGCTTAACTTTTCCCTGCAGTTCTCAAGTCAAATTTGACCAAAGTTGACTGTATTTACGACGACTGAAAGGCTATACGAACAGAAGTGGGTAACCATGTTGGGTACATAATGGACAACACGGGCTGACTCGCCCTTTAGAGGTCTGTTTTTAAGAGGCTTGGGATTCGGGTCTATATTTAAACCCGCTATAAAGTTATCGGCGGCAGGAAATCACATCAGTCACTGTGGTACAGGGCACTTCAAAAACAAAACTCGACAGTCATGTCATTTCATTGCAAACTTTTCAAGGTGAGTAGAAATGAAGTGCACGGAGACAAATCAGGCACACGGGGAAATGGGGAAAGCCAAATGCTAATGTAATGTTAGAGCTCCTGATACAATTGCGAAGGAAAATGATATTTTTATTGGCTTCATTAGGATCGGGCCAATTCATCACTGTCCCAGCAACAGTCCCCGGACTGAGCTTGTGAAATTACACATGAAGCTTTAGTTACAACGTTAAGCTGGTGTAAAGAAAGATAAATTATTTTACCCGCCATGTTATCAATCTCCTTCTCTTCCAGTGAAGTGAGCGTATCGTCATCTCCCTCCAGCAGAATCTCGCTTTCAGAGTTCTGGTTGCCCACAGCTTGGGTTCGAATGGACTGTCTGCCTTTAGCCAGCACATCATCTTCAGAACCTGCCAACGTAGACGACCCAAACCCATGAGAAACTAAGAAAGTCGGGTCCAAACAGGATCACAATGAAAGATCTAACAACCACAAAAATGTCGATTACAGGCATTAGTTCAACATTTCATAAAAAACGAGAATTTTCACTCGTGATCAACATTTATAATCTCGACTTCAAAAAGGGTTGCAGTTTTATGAGAAGTTCCACTGCTAAAATTAGAAGCAGGAACGTTTCAGTACCCTCGGAACTCATTTTATTTCAAGGAGATCTGTATTAAGAATATTGCTCACGTTTGAATTTGACCATTCCGTCTTCATTTTAGTGTAGTGGCATTTTTATAGATTTATATAACGCGCGTCGGGTATTCAAATCAAATGGTATTCACCAGATACCAAGAGAACCGGGTCACAGGTTACGGAGAGCCGCTGTGCCCTTCCAAGTTGTACTAGATCACAACAAACCTTCCTTTCATACCAATGGACTAACGTTATAAAATTCAGAAAACGTCAATCGCATTTAAGAAAACACAACTAAAAACGCCGACTAGAAAAGCAGCTTGGCAAAAACATCTGTACAAAATAAAGCAAAAGTATATTCATGAGTTCCATGCGACAGAAAAGTAAAACTATTTAACTTTTTAAAAATGAGTCTCGTTACGAAACTTCAACATTTCGCTCCACGTAAAATTAAATACGTAAAGGCTGAAGTCAACCCGCTGTAACCTTAGATAGCATAGCAGCCACAGATTTCAGGCCAGAACAAATTACCATCAACCGATTAAGTACTCGTTTCAGCAGCTATCTAAAACATTTTCACCGACTCCAATTATTAAGTTCTTGGCGCCCTCCAATTGCAATTATTAAAACGTCACATTAACAAGTATTTCAAAAGTAAAAGTAACGCCAAGGAGATTTAGGGACAAACGCAGCTCACAAAATTTACCATGCAGAGATGTTTCGAACTCTTGCTCTATCCGGCAAAATGATTACATTAGAAAAGACAACCTCCGACTAAACTCACTCCGCACTGACTTTAGCTACAATGGCACAAGTCAGACTGACAAACTAAATAACATATGGCAGCTGCTTTTTGCCGATCTGTATTAAAAGGCAATGACTTTCACGAAATACAAGAAAAATGCCAATTAAACTTTCCTTGGGATTAGTAATTAAATTTTACACAGTGGCCCATCATAGAATTTGAAAATGTTGTCTACAGTGTTTGAAATTTTTGTTTGCGGTACAGGAATGAGCCATAAAACTTCACATTAAATGTTAAAATTGATCATATTAAATAGGGAGATAAAACAATTTTGTACAAGAATTATGTTCACCTGGTGATTCTAACAAATATAGTTAAAATGCAGGCCTAGTACATTTCAGTTTTACTAAATTTTGGTTTCAAATTACTTGCGTTTAAAAGAAGCATTTAGATTGGAACACACTATCATAAAAAGGCAATGCTATAAAACGAAAATTAAAACAGCACTTTAAAAAATATTTCCATTAACCTTAGTACTGTTGAAATTTTAAATATATTTAAACAAAAAATATAAAATAGCTAAACAGTTTGGCAGAAATAGCTCAAACTGCTCCAGAGTCTTACTGTGACGATTGTGACAATCATTTTGAAAACTTAATTGCCACATTTAAAAACATAATCCAAGCCTATGAAATGACTGATACTTTCAATAAATGGGGGGCCGGGTGGGGGGGTGGGGGTGGTGGTGGTGGTATTAAATAATGGAGCCAAAAAAAGTTCACATGTTCACAAATTGAGTTATTCCAAGAACATGGTCATTTGATGCCTTAGTAAAGGTGCAGCTTCAGAAGGTTTTGGCACCCAAGTTACTTGGAACTGAACCCAACACAATAGTCTGCAGTGTGGGTACAAAGTACTGTAAAACTGGATTCACATTTTTCTATTTTCTGTTTTAACTCCTGCCATTAACACTCATTATAAATAATACCATTTCACAACGAGACTAATCTCCAAGAGACTAATTTTCAGAAGAGAAAGACTATCAAAACACGACAACGCTCAAGACTTTTGACAATTCAAAAAATAAAAACACATCCCCAAGTTTCCTGATTGTTGTTAATAGTGTTTTCTTCATTTACCACGTGGATCGTATTTAGGAAAATGGTTTCTGACCATTTCACTGTTTAATATGTTAGTGTTTCTATGAGATAATGTTTTGGCAGATACTCAACAATTCCACACATTATCAGTGCCCCTCTTCAGCAAATTAAACAAAATATGACCACAATAATTTGCACTTCATTTGGCTGTTGAAAGTGTAGATACGCTTCTTCGAGAGATGCAAAGCATCAGTACTGAGTATTACATCTGTCTCTCCATACTAGCAACAACACAGTATTTCACATCAGTACATCATTACTTAATGCATAAATAGAAGACATGTACATCATATGCTCATTGATATTAGGTTAACAGAGAACTTTAAAAAAATTAAAACATTTTAAAAACATGATTGTGCTCATATTGATGTTTTAATATTGCAATTTAAATGGAGGGCATGTGATTTTTACATTCAAAAATATTTCTTCATCTGAACTGTAGCTGGTGTGAAGACCAAAAAGTGAGACCAACTTCTTCAGATGATGTCAAACCAAAATTAACTGCCTCCAAAGTCAGTCATATACATTAATTCACAGCAGTTATATGGAATCTCTCTCATTATGACCCAAATATATCATATTTGATACCAAATGTTCCTCATCTATAATATTTTAATTATTCACATTTGCTAAGCTATTTAATTAGTCAACATTGCTGTGTGTTTTCTCTCTCCCTATATCCTAACTTTAATACCTGGGAATTAAATTTCTCATAATTTCTAATTTCTCATAATTATACAAACAGGGCCTCTAATATTTCAGAAATGCAACAAATATAGAAACATTATATCTCATTAGTTCATTCTAGTCTAGCAGAATCGTATTTACTTTTCCAAAATCACGCTTGTCACAAAAATATGCAATTTTACTATGATTATTTCAAGAAAACAAAGCAATTCAATCTATTAGTATACCACAGTAATATAGTCCCTAGTGGCCTGCTAAATCAGTCATGTTTCAAATTTGTCCTCCAAATACAATGCTGTCTTTTTCCAGATTGTTTTACAACATAGATACAAATATCTCAACATACCTTGGTTATTTAACAGCTCAAATGGTCTCCTTCATTCCACTCAACTGCAATAAGATAGTTTAAAAAATCTATATAAAATAGCAAATTATTCAAGGCCTGAAAAACAATTAGTAGGACAAGGTCTAAATTGTATGCTGTAGTCTTAAATTTAGCTGCTCAGCTTGTGTAGAGAAGACAAATTGTCAAGTATTTTTGTAAACTGTTAATTCAAAGGTGAAAAAAAATGTTTGCTGTAGGGAAAAAAACTCCCATACAAATATTTAACATGGCCTTCCTGCAATTAACTCTCCCTTGAGGTTCTTTAGTTAGCAGCAACATATACCACATACAAGGCCAGTTGCAGCTTATAGCCCAACAGTGGATAATAACTTTTACTAGTTATTAAAAAGTCCTGACCTGCTAATACTAAATAAAATACAACAGCTCTTCATAATAAACATTGTAATGAAAAATATTTTCAGTTTTACATAAGCAAAAATTGAGTCAACTGAAAACAATCAAACTCAGGCAAGCAATGAAAATTGCACTGAGAGGACTGCCTCACATGTTCCCACTTCACATGAGCTGCAGTGCAACTGTCAGCAGTACAAAGTCAAGATTAAAACAAAGGTCAAAAAGTTTGGTTAATAAAATGCCAGCTCTTTACCAACATTAAAAATGTATTTGGATACATTGGATACAAGTATAGTCCACATGTACAAGCTTTACTTGGTTAACCAGAAAATTGTTGAGTTGGCAACATAACTCAAGATTGTAATTGTTCAGAGATGATGCTTGTAGCTATATTATAATCACCAAGAACAATCGCTATAGAACAAAGTTCAAAATACCAAATCCAGCATTAGGTATTAATTCTAATACATATTATTGATTAAAAAAAAGAAAATATGACTGAATATTGGTATACTGCAAAGGAAAAGTAATCCATGAAGCACATGGATAGCAGCAATAGTTACAACAAAAAAAGATCTGAGCACTTTCATTCACTAAAACCCTTTAAATGCTCTTAAAATCAGCCCTGGGAAATGCAATTAAATTGTCAGAATTAACAAATTTGTTTTTAACAAGGGAGTGCCTGGAGTACAATGGTGGGTCTGATATTGATCGGCAGCACAGACAACATTACTCTTCAGGTATTTACTCTGCCACCTCTACACTGGAGGCCTTACTTCAGTACGAATCAATCCCCCAAAAAGATGTCTCTTTTTAGCAATAAATACATAACTAGCCTCAGCAGAACTACTTTGCTATGTGATATTTTATAGTTCTAAAGTTTTTAACTGGTTTAAACAATTACAGATATACGCAGGTCCAAAGAGTAAAGTAGATCTATCTAAAAATTAAGGCCAAACTGAGAAAGAACATTGTTTAAAAAAAAAGTTTCGGAGAAACCTTTTTCATTACTAGACAAGGTAAATAAAATCTTGTTTTAAATGTCATAATCTAGACACATTTACAGATGAAGACTCAACAAAATTATTTAACTGGAAAAGCTTTTGAAATTCTTTCATCCATTCAATTATGTCTTCTCTGTAAATGCAATCTGATTTCTAAATTAATCTAGATAAGAATGGTTCACATTCAAAAATTCAAACTCCAATTCAATATATGGTGCAGTTGATGTTTTAAAATAGCTAGGCTACTCAAAGAAATAAAAACTGGAATATTGTAAAATAAAAGTATTGATATATATACTTCTAATTCAAAATATTCACATCTTACTTCTCTAACTTCATGGTCGGATGACTCGAACACTAAATGCACCTGAATTTGAAATTATGCATATAACATCAGAGTTACCATTTCACACTTGTCGTTTTGAGAATGAGGTGCAGCTATATTATACAAGAAGATCAGAAATTTGTGAATGTGCAGACCACTTGGCAATTTTATATTTGTTGGTGCTAGAAAATTCATGAAATATTTGGTGTCAGAAAAGAACTAGTCAACTAGTGATTTGGTAGCATGGACCTTGAACATTGCTGAAATAAAGAGACATGTCAAAGTTTCTTCTGGTATTCTTATGGAGTGTCCTGATGAATACAAGGTGAAAAGCTTCAATTTCTCTTTTTTCAGCAACAGTCAATGATTTGGTAACATGAAAAGTGTGGCTTAATGATGGGCTAAAGTTCAAATTAGCAATTGTATTACACTTTGGTTGAAAGGGACAAATTATTCCGCAAAAATAAATACTTTGATTTGTCTTTTGTATGCAACTAGAAGGCCAAAGGGAGAGAGACACAGAACTGACATCACAATCGCTCAATTTCTGGACTAGAATTTTTATAGACAACATAGAAAAGTTTGTCAGTATTTAATTGGCATAAAAGGAGAAGGTAACATCACTATTATGCCAGTTAGCTACTGTTAGATTTAAGTCAAAGATAGAATAGTAGAGTGGGTTAATACATCATTTAATACCTTGTTTAAATCTAGCCCAAACAGATGGGTGAAAAGTCACCCTTTAATGAAGAATCTTCAAGGATTATAAGTAAAATGTATATAAGCTGTCTCAAATTTAACTCCCATGAGAAGCATACCCAGGGTATAAAATTTGTTACTAATTATATAAGTTCACTCAAGGAGGCTAAAGGGATAAGATAGTATGAGAAACAGAAATGTCTTGCTGAGTCAACAACACTAGAGGGCTAAAAAAACCAAGAACTTCATAGCTAAACTATTGAGGAGCATTGCTATCTCAATTAATATTTGATCATAAATCACAGTTCATAAGAAATTGTTTTAAATGCAATTTATGAAACAACCAACTTTTGGTAGAAACATGGGCCAAAGTATCTGAGAAGTGGCAATCAAAGTTGGGCTGTTGGGGTATGGGTCAGGAGGCAAGGGTGGGGGAAAGTGGTCAGTGGAATGGTCAGGTAGTCAGTGGAAGGATAGAATAGGTCAGGCTTGCTCTGATGGTCAGTTGATGGGGGGCAGGGGATCAGTGAGACGGGTAAGAGTCATGGTGAGGGAGTGAATGGGTTCTGGGAGTCAGGCGGGATGGGGAGGGGACTCTCGGAGCCCTGTGGGGTTTAAAATTATTCAGGAGTTGAAGTGTCACGGATTTAAATTTTAGTATCAAATTATTCCCAGTGCAGAGTAACTGACCATCTGAAGTTTTAACTTCTTACGACAATTCCTGTGCAGTACTTGCATGGTGATTTCTGGGGAGAGGTACCCCAGTGCATCTTCTAGGATACCTGCCAGGTATGACCCCTTCAGAGAGCGGAAGTTATGGGCCATGATTTTTTATGCTAGTAATAAACTGCAAGAAAAATAAATGTGTAATAGGGCCATATTATTTTCAATTTAACATACAAATGTTCCTTAATATGTTAAGCTGGAAGAATGGCAACGTTTAAAAGAGATTTAGATAAATTTGTGGTTTATATCTCATTATTCAAAAAACCAGGAACATTCTGTGAGAAGGTTTGATTTACTTTTGGGCAGCAGTTGGGACGTTTTAGACAAACAGCATTAAGATTTCACAACAGAAATAATCCAATTCAATGGAAAAAAAATGAGTAAAGCAAAGAAAGATTGAAGGAACACTATATATATATATATATATATAGATGTTCAGAAAAATCAATACGAAATACGTGGAAAACTGAAGAGTGGCGCAGAATGCAACAAAAAGAGCTAAAATGTAAAGAAATTCAATAAAAATTTTACTTTTATCTTATGAGGAGGCCTGTAAAGAACTATGGCACAAAAATAGAGCAACAGAATTCTATTCAAATTAACATGATTTATATGTTCCTATTTTATTTTCAAAAAATAGCTTGTTCCAAATTAAATTAATAGCTGCCACAGAAAACAATTTAAAGACAAAAATATGGAAATGAACAATTGATTAAAAACTGCAACTCAACGACAGGTTCATGAGGAAGTTCTGCTGGTGCAGTGAATGTGGCACACCAAGGTGGTGCTCGAACTGGGAAGTTCTAGAATAGAAACACTTGCATTATATAGCATTTTTCATTACCACAGTATTTTTGAAACGTAGTCACTGCTGTCGTGTAGGAAATGCAACCAACTTGTATATTGAGCTAAGCACTACTGGAATAGATATTTTTTCACTTATATGCATACACACACTAACATACTCTATTATTTATATAGAAGTTGATGTCCTCTGGTACTACTCATGATGAATTTGAGCTTTTATTGGAAGTGGGGTATCAGGCAAAACATTATGATCATGTAGTGATATGTCAGCATGGTCAGGATAGGGAGATGATCACTACCAAAGAAGGGCAGGGTCGCAGGGTCTGGCAGCAGGGATAAAGCTTTGGGATCCAGAAGTGATTTGATTGTAGCTCTGTGGTCTGGGAGAATGAAGCAGGTTATAGGATCTGATACCACTGAGGGGGAACTCAAAAGTGATAAGGTCTAAGAGATAGGTAGGCACAGAATGTATGCACATGTACTGCTGGATTTCCATCCCAACTCTTCGGACTATGTTGAATTGGGTGATGATACACTTCCACTGACAGCCATTCCTTAATCATTGTCCAAGTGGGCATCCCTCAATGTAAGCCAAAAGAACAAGCACTAGGAGGACTGATTAGGGGAGGCCAAATCTAATCGGTTTCCTAGCTGACACTCATACATACACACTCTGCAGCTGGAATTACTGGACAGTAATCAGTTGATTAACTAATTTTTCCCTCTCTCAATTCCTTATAGAACTTTGGCTTTTAGCCTGGCTGAGATCAGCTAACTCTGAACACTTGTACAGAGTAAATCCACATTTGGCATGCAGTTGCCAACTAAGCCATTCAGGGAGTAAACAATGAGACTTTAAACAGCAAATTATCAAATCAGTAGGAGTTACTGAAAATCAGTAGTTGTGATAGATCAACTATCATCTATTTAGTGTGTACCAACAGAGCCTTGTGCCAGCTCTATCAAAGGTTATTGTAAGACTGGAAAGTAGTGGACAAGTCAGAACATCAATATGGCTTTAACTGAAACATAATTTATATGCGTTTGTAAATACTGCATTATAGTAGGGTTCAAAAACCAAGCATGAGTAATACTTACACTAACTAGATATAAATTAGCAGCTGATTCTTTAATCAGCAATGTTGACAAGTACATGTTGTGGTGTACAATGAGAACAGCCTCCAAAACTGCTAACATGTAAGAATCTAACAATTTAATCACCAGCTAAACTATCAAAGGTGAGCCCAAGACCAAACAGTGAATCTCTCTTTCTGGTTTGCAAACAGATTTTTGAAGGCATTCTGCATTGCTTAATGATTATTATACCACATCAATCCTCCACTTCCTTTTGCTGTTTTCCTCATCTATCACACGTACTTTGTTTTTATGTTTCTTTTCTATTTTCTCTTAACAGTAAAGCTTCCATAATACAGTCAAAACATTTGTAATCACAAATGGGAAAACACATCCATAAATAGCAGAATTTCATTTCATCCTAAATTCTCATTTTTTAAAAGATGAAAGTTCCTTTCTTCAACTGTGCTGAACTCCCCATTAAGGAATTGTAAAGTACTCAAACTAAAGGTTGACATCTGTTGGCATTCATTCCATTGCTCATAAGACTGCCACATCACAACCTGGTCAGTTTTACAAACATGAAAGAAACATTCTCACCACATACTTTTAAAGCACCCCTGTTCTACAAACTGGGTATTTTAAAATAAAAGGCACATGATGCAGGATGCCAACATGGGTGAAAATGGGAAGAAAAATGGTAAATTGTGAAATAATGATTGGGTAAATGGCACTAAATATAAGCTTTGAAAGCCTGACATTTTGAGTTGCAAAGAAAGGTTGAAGAGGTAAAAACCCCACAGTGAGGTGAATTCAAAACAAAGTTGTTGCAAGGAGAATGAAGAATATGTAACTCAACATATTTGATGCTTTAAGGAAGTGAGAGAAAAGTTCAGAGACGCGTAGGATGTACCATTATTGCTAAGTCAACAAAAAAAGTGAGAGAAAAGGGGTAGTGAAAGTGCTTGGAATCTGGAGAAAATAAATATTCTTCAGACGAATTGTCAACATGAACACAATGGAGGGAAGTTTAGAATTCCATCAGAAATGGGCACAACAGTGGCAGTATGACTGTGCAACCCACACAAATCAAGTCCAACTTTTGGGGTTTAGGTCTTAATTATGTATTACCACCTGAGGGGGGAGGGACACAGAGGTTACCTGCAGATTTTTGGGGGCTCATGGGGAGACAAAACTAAGTTCACTTGATTGAAAGAGTGCTGACATATGAATTGAAGTCCAAAACACAATAGATATTAGTTAAATTTGCACATTCCATGTAGAATCTGTCTGTGAAGATGATGTTTTCACAATTCTGTCACTGCAATGTAAAAAGATTGGAAGGCATCATACTGGTAATTATAAATTAACTAGAGTATTCAAGGTAGTCAGTACTGTGATGGTCTACAACATTCATAAGTTTAGAAAAAGTGCTAGAGCTAAAAGAGAAAAATAATGTTTCATTAGGATATAGAAACTTCCATTTAGTCAATTTCAAGGGACAAGAAAAGGCGCATAAAAATAACATGTTTCAAAACCTTAAATAGCACATTGTACCTATAATATACTGATAAATGGAAGGACATGGAATTATACTTATGGCTCCTAACATGTCAGCTTTCTAATTACAGTGAAAGGAAGTGATTGAGATTCTTAGAGAAAGTCAAGATTCTTGCGGTTACAACATGAAAAACATGCCATTTTGCTCAGTTCAAGTTTGCACCTTAATGAAAAAGGCCCAATTTATTGTGTGTTATTTTATATCTGCACTTCCTCATGTCAAGCATCGTGGTGAATCTGCATTGTAACCTCCAAAGCCTTACTATGGTGTAGATGGTATTCTAACGGACGTCTTAAGAATTTTATATTGGATTCTGGAGTTTAACTATTTCTGTTACACCCTCATCAACCCAAAGTGTCTACCTTCCATATCACAAGAAGCTGAATCCCCTAATCCCTCTTTTCCATAGTATCCAGCCAGCTTCCATTAAGAGTATAATTTCTGCTTTTTTTTAAAAACTTAAATGCATCACTTCACATAGATTAATTCTAATTTCCATTTGCTACTTTTTGACCTCTCCCCTCTTGGATCTATTTACAGCTTCCGTTACTCCCTTTCATTTTTCACCCTCCAAGAGTTCTTCACTAAGTTCCACTCACTCATTACCCCATGCTCACTGACATATACTGGCTGTCAGTTCATCACTGCTTCAGGTTTAAAATTTGTACTCCCATGTTAAAACCCCATAGTCTCAACTTTCCCGTCAACTATATGACATCTCTGTGCTCTTCCAATTCTGGACTCTTGTATATCCTTGATTTTAATCGCTTTTGCATTGGCAATATGTTTCCTATATCAACTTTCATTTCTAAAGCATGGATTTGATGCACACTCCAAAGTGTTTCACAGAAGTGAAATAAATAGACAATAACTGAAAAATAGATATATTGTAGGCATGCCAAGGGTTACATCTTGAGCTGCAAGGCTGAATGAAATTGCAGAGGTGGATTGGTCATGGATGGATTTATAAGTAAGAATTATAATGATTTTTGAACTCAATGCATTTGGAGTTAAGGAGCCAACAGAGATTACCAAGAACAGATGTGATGGCTTTATGGGTATTAGGACACATTGGGAGCTCCTGTAGGTTGATGAGAAATGTATTGGACAAACAAAGTTCATAGACAACAAAAACGTGGACAAGACTTCCCAGAGGCAGTGGTGTGATGCAAGGCCAGAAACAGCTGACATTCCACAGGCTTCCTTTAACAGTAATGCCTGCAAATGAGTGACTGGTTCCCTTAGACAAGGAGCAGCAAGGTAATAGAAATAAGGATATTAAGTTTCTTACAAAAAGTTGGAACACTTCAAATAATATTAACAATGAGAGATAAGAAAAATGGAAGCATGCAACATTTGCATTAAAATTTCCCAAAAATATTCGTAGTCAAACTGCAAATTCTATTTTTTCCAGTTTAGCATACATCTCATGATGTGAGCCACGTCTAATCTAATTACTGCCAACTACTGACCTTATGAGCTTTCTTGCACTCTTCAAACTAGACCATATTCAATCCTGCCTTGCCAGCATTCCTCATATAGTAAGAAATCTCACAACACCAGGTTAAAGTCCAAGAGGTTTATTTAAAAAATAAACCTGTTGAACTTTAACCTGGTGTTGTGAGACTTATTACTATGCTTACCCCGATCCAATGCTGGCATCTCCACATTATTTCTTATATATCCAGTCCTCTTTCCATTTAGTCTGTGCTTCAAATCTTGCACCAGATGCTAATATGGTCATGATCCTTTAGCAGCCTCTTTGTTCAAAGTCAGCAAAATAGCCTCATATTTTCATAAGTTCATTAAATGCAGTAACTGAAGAGACCAGCAAAAAATCCTGAAACTATAGCTCACAAATATTTAGGTTGTAATCAGAAGGGGTGGACAGACTACGAGAAGAATGCCTTATGGAAATGAAATGGGAAAACTATATTAAGATTATATAATGCATTTTGCATTGGCTAATATATGTGTTTTTTTCCCTATTTCCCCTCTTCCCCCTGTACTGCAGAGTTCCCTCAATCAAGAGGACAAAGCTTGTTACCTACTTCCAGATAACAACATTTCCCCTGTAAGGGTCCCAATAGCAAATGGTTCCATGGGGATCCATGCTGCTCAACTTTGCTTTCCAGCTTGGATCCCAATCAGTTGCCTAAAACTAGAAAATTCACAAGCAAACTGTTTGACATTCTATTCATAAATGTTCCTGATTGCACTTGAAAACTGAAGGTGATACACAATTTATGAAATTTGGAGGAGTTTCTTGCTACTAAGGGGCCATAGCTAAAGTACAGTTTTGCAGAGCAGGTCTCCAGTCCTTTCTGTTGGGATCTAGAAAAAGATGTGCATGGATGCAGAATAGAAAAGACTTCTAAACCTAAATTTTCAAATTAGCAATATTTAAATGCTCATTTTATCCCATTTATTTCAAATGATCCACCTTTGATGTTAAAGCAATAGCTGTGATATTAAAATAATACCATGTTGTGATATCTGACCTACAGCGAAAGTTTATGGAACCAATACGAATCTGAGTCAGAAATCTGAATGGCCATTTTCAGTGCACTGCACTCAATACTAAATAAAGATTCAATATATAATCTCAAGATATCACCAAAATAAGCAGACAGAATTGCCTTAAGGTGGGAGAACACTCTTGACAAAAGGTTAGTGAGTTTCCTGGACTTGAAGAGATTCCATTTCCAATGTATGCATGTTTTTGTAGACATGTGCACCAAGGTTAAAAGTTTTAAAAATGCTATAAAACTGGCAATGATCACAATGCATACAAGGAACTGTTATTTTGATGGCAAAGATTAGTGGAAGAAATAATCAAAGAAAGCAAATATTGTAGAATGCCAATCCAATGCTGCAGCTAAACATCCAAGTAATGCCTTATTCCACACTCTTTTCTGAGTAGGGAGGAAGAAATGAAGTGGATTGGGTTAGCAGGAGATTGATGAAACTGATTTTAGAAAGTTTTGTAACAAGGATCTAAATGATCTATAGACACAGGAGTGCAAATTTCTTTCATTTAATTATTATGGATCTATTGAGTAGTCAGACTTCCATAAAGTCATCATGGTGCAAATAACCTAGTTGTTACCCTCAACTGGTTCCTTTTTATATATCAACTTGTCAAATGAAGGCTAGCTGAGTCAAAGTATTTTCTGTTTTTATTTTTTTGGATAACATCGTCCAACTGTACAATGATCATCTTCTAAAACAACTGAATATCCAACACATATGTTAAAGAAAACAATAACTTTTGCAGGTGACATGAAGAAAATGATAAGCTTGGAATTCTCATTTGTCATCTTTAAAGTTACCCCATTAATTAGATGTAACATTTATAGGAATTTGCCTCCTGTGAGTATTGTCATTTAATCGTCAAATATTTCAACATATCTTGGATTGCATCTGGTTTGAAATATACTCAAAGTAATGTCAGTATATTGAAAAAAAAGTTAGAGATGGGTCACGTATTGATACATACATCCACTCAAGGGACTGAATCATCATCTTCTTAAGGCAGACCTACTGTTACAATGTTATGTTATTGATGAGCATTGAACTCTTAATTTGTGTCTCTGGCATATGTCCAATATTTACAGCTTCCTTGCAGTAAGGGTCAGTGATGTTATCACACCCTGTTGGTTTACGCATTTCATTCTCAAGGCATGTTCCCATAGTAGGATGGACTTCAGACCAAATGTTAGAATAAGAACATAAGAACTAGGAGCAGGAGTAGGCCATCTGGCTCCTCAAGCCTGCTCTGCCATTCAATAAAATCATGGCTGATCTTAGCATGGACTCAGCTCCACTTACCTGCCCACTCACCCTAACCCTTAATTCCTTAATAAATAAACCCAAAATAATTAAATATAAAAGTTGATTAGGCCATGATACTGTTTCATAGAAAGTTAGGATGCATCACTAGGACTACAAGATAATAGCTTTCACAGTCAGACGCGTGTCACAGCTTTCAAGAGAAGAACTAACATATGCCAAAAATGCAAACCATGTCTGTGGCCTGCATTTTTTCTTTAATATAATCTATAATATAGAAACTGTAGAACATTTTCAAAGATGGTAAACAAAGATGGCTCCAAATTTTATATGATAGAACTGCAAAGAGACCATATGTTAAAGAAAAAAATAACTTTTGCAGGTGACATGAAGAAAATGATAAGCTTGGAATTCTTATTTATCATCTTTAAGTTAAGTTACCCTATTAATGAGATGGAACATTTATAGGAATTTGCCTCCTATGAGTATTGTCATTAATATCCTTAAATCTTTCCTTATTAGAAATAAATAGCATGCACGTTAGTAGAGATTGGAAGTGGAGTTAGGCGGGATTGTAACACCACAATTCCAGTTTTTAATGTCATGATGAAAGGATTCAATATTGTGGATATGGAGAGAGATTTTGTGCCAAACCATGATACCATTCTAAGCAAAGAGTGTGGTAAATGAAGACCTCATGTGGAAATTCTTTAGTACTGGTTTTGATTATATAGATTGCTACCTGGCATAACGAAGTTAATTTCAAGAATTCAAAAAAGTAATCTTCATAATGGCTCCGAGGCTAAATACATTATATGTTGTGTTGATCAGTTATGCAATTAGAAAAATCATATCTTGACTGCGCGGGTCTGTTCTAAGTCAAGTGATGTCAGCTGCAGAAATAGCAGGCGCTACAATTGTGCACTGGAGGGTAGGATGGGAAATGTGAAAAACAATAAAAAACACAAGAATCAAATTAATTTTGGACATAACGTGTTTCAACAAGAAAATTGCAGAAGTCCATAACCATCAGACGTTATTGTCATTTATGTTCAATAGTTTCTTGCTTTCTTGAGCAAGTTAAAAGACTGGCCACATGTGGACTGGTATCACTGGGGGATCCATACTGTAGAGCTATAGACCATCTGAACCTTTTTACTGCTTTTTCATGGAATTACACACAAGTTCTTCAAACTTCATGAAGTCATACATTTTTGGCTGTGAAAATGTGATCCTTAATTTTAATATTTTGAATGCTTTGGCTATTTGGTGAAGTTCAGCACTTCAAGATAACCCTGAACTGACTGTGCTTGGTGGCATTGGAAACTTTCCATGGGATGGAAGAAGCCAAGTGGCTTTATTGTGCAATATAGATTGTTTACCAGTAGAGGGCTGCCTGCCATGTTTTGGCAAAAACCTTTTTACTTATGCATGACATCTAACTGGGAATGCATGGTTTTAAAGCAGCATGTGAAGAACCCAAAATAAACCTTTATGTAATATTGCCAGTTTTGAGTTTTATTTGTCTTTTATTGAGCTTGTTGCTTGGCTACATGAGGAATTATAACCACAGTATAATTGTGTGCACACAGATAACTATAGCATATTTCACAATGGGCAGTTGGGATTTCTGACAATCCTGGAGACAATTCCAGGAAATGGCATTGCCATTAAATGTTGTGTTAGTGTTAGATGGATTTTGGTTAAGATATTTCAGTTTTAATATTTACCTTGCTCAGGTGAGTTGAGGCATATTCTAGATGCTTGTTGTATGACAAATGAAGAACTGTTATTGGTTAGATGTTGGTAGTGGTCCAAAAAGAAAAAACAAATTTCAAATAACTTCTCCAATTTCCATCTCAGGGAATGCATAAATTAGCAAAGTTTGAGAAATTAATGAAGTGTGTCAATCCACACAGACCAGCAGAGGAGCCTTTCCTGCCACAACCTTAGTGGGATACATAAAATACCCGCGGTGATAAGGAAACTGAATAAATTGGTGGGATGGGTAGGAATGGGAAGAGCAAAGAAGATGATGCCAATGACATAATGTTTCATACGCTCAATTGAATAGGAGATGCTTGATGTTATAGCCTTTTTTTAATGCAATAGGCCAGGGTCTTTTGGCACTATCAAAATCATGGAGATCTACATCCTTCTCAAAGTATCACCAACATTTAGCAACTGTGCACACAACAGGGATGTGTGACCTTAAGTTAAATTTATTATAAGACTGTTTGCTACTATAGAAATGAGATGCCAACAAATGAATAAGGTTCATTCCAGATATTTTCCAAAGCTTTGTTTCTGCTCTTAAATATTCTAATAATGTGAAAATTAAGATTCCATACATTTTCTCAAAATTAACTTCACTGCCTTTTGGTAGCACAGAACTAGAGTATTGTTGAAAAAAGAGACAGTGTTTTAGCTTTCTGTCTTGCAGTCATCAAGACAGCTTGCATGATAACCCAACAGGCAAGGGAACAGCAATTTACTCTGCATGAGAAGAGAGTGCTGATTGGATAGCAAGGAAGGGAACTCTAATTGGTAGAGGTGTTGCCATTGAGAATGTAGCAGAGAACAGTTAACTGTTAATTCCTAAGGTCTGTTCAAATTCAAGGTAACCAATTAGATTAGACCTACTGGGTTTGAATTTGAAACAGCAGATAATAATTAAAACATGAGTTTGCACCTCTGTATAGGATACTGACTGCTGCATGTTTCAATATGGCTTTGAATTTTCCAATATCTGTAGTTACAAAGATGAAGGAGGACTTCAGAATGACTTGGAAATTCTTCCAGTTTCAATGGCAGAACTATGAAATTGCCACATAATTAACGTGAAAGCTGAACAATTAAAAGTAGCAATTCTGTTATCAGTGTTACAGAAAGAGCCTAGCTTCATGGAGGGACAGAAAAGGCAGTCTTGTGAAATTGTGAAGGCCTTGAAATCCATTTGAACCTTTTATTGCTACTTATGAATGCTACGTGTTCAACACCATAGCTCAAGAAGAGGAGGAGAATATTGGTCTATATGTGATTACTGAATGAGATGTCTGGCTGAATCTTGAATGTTTGAACAACTGAAGGAAGATCTGATCAGAGTTAGAATTATCTCAGGAACGAGATCTCAACATGACAGCATGTCTACTAGCAAAACAGAACCTTATTCTCAAGAAAACGACTGATATGCGCAGAGGCTCTGAGGTTGTTACTCATAAGTTGGAGTGTTGATGGGAGTACTAGCGATGTCTCCTTATTGCAAAGGAGAAAAACAAGCCAATAGAGATGGCAGATGGTTCACTCTACACCCCAGAACAAGTTGGCATAAAGTTCAAGGAAAATGTGATTTGTGACTATTAGTATGACTGCATAAGACCATCAAGTTAATAAGAAGTGTCAGATCAACACTGGTGCAACGTGCAACATCATGTGCTTTGCAGACCTGTGTGAAGATGCTCAAGATGGTGAGGATTTAAGTTGACAGACAATCCAGACCTTGTAAGTGCAAGACAACTGAGAAAAGGAAGAAATATTTACAGAAGGGCCCACAGAAAGATCAAGGCTATGATATAGGATCTAAATATTACGGGGGACACCACACAAAAGGAAACATGTCCATTCTGGGGAAAGCAGTGCTCTAACTGCAAGAAGCTGAATCACTTTGCACGCATGTATTTTGCTGCAAAGAAGAAAAATAAGCCTATAAGGATGGTTACTGGAAAGATGGTGGATAATTCACTCTACATCCCAGAGCAAACTGGCATAAAATTC
Organism: Carcharhinus amblyrhynchos; assembly: GCF_965287045.1. Classification (NCBI taxonomy): domain Eukaryota; kingdom Metazoa; phylum Chordata; class Chondrichthyes; order Carcharhiniformes; family Carcharhinidae; genus Carcharhinus; species Carcharhinus amblyrhynchos. Next base: position 132,722,724 of record NC_137324.1, on the reverse strand, counting down.
AAGGAAAACTTGGTTCATGACTATTACTATGCCTGCAGAAGACCATCAAGTTAATATGAAGTGTCAGACTGACACTGATGTTATGTGCAACATCACATGCTTTGTAGACTTGTATGAAAGTGCTCAAGGTGGTAACCATAAAAAGACGTCAAAGCTGAAATTGAGGCTATATGATGGAATGATGCTCGCCCCAAGAGGACGAACTAAGACCCTGTGCAATGGGAAAAAAGTCAGATCCGCAATTCCAATTGGTCAATGCTGAGCAAAATCCACTCATCTTAGCTGAAATAAGTCAAAAGCTTAGATTGGCAACCCTCCACATGCCAGAAGTAGTTTACAGTACTATGCACCTCACAAAGCTTTTGACTGTGAACAAATCTTTAAAAAATTACAAAGATGTTTTCCTGGATGGCTACCTTATGGATATTATCTTGAAGTACAAGAGTACAAGATCAACTTAGCATCTTCCAAGAAGAATTCTCATGTTCTCAAGTGCAGCCTGAAAGACAAGATAAAAGAACTTGAAAAAGGTGGGAATAATGAAGAAAGGTGACAACTCCTACAGACTGGATTAGCAGCATGGTTGCATTGAAAAAATCTGGCAAGCTGAGTGTGTGCATAGATCCAAGGAACTGTAAAAAGTTTTGAAGAGGTCTCACAAACTATGCCAAACATTGAAGAAATTCTGCTGCAGCTTGTCACAGCAAAGGTCTTTACAACTCCAATGCAAAGGATGGATACTGGAAAGTGAAGCTGAATGAAAGTATCAGTTTCCTGGCTATGTTCTGGACACCATTTCGGTTGTGCAGGCCATTTGGCATTAGTACTGTTTCCAACGAGTATCAAAACCAACAGGAGGAGATAGTCAATGATCCTCCCAGGGTGTAAATAATTCTGAATTATCTACTCATCTATGGATATGGAGATACAATATAAAAAGCCATCTCAGACCATGTCTAGTGAGACTGAAAGCACTTACCAGATGAATCTGAAGTTCAATAAGCTGCAACCAATGACTGAAGACAAGCAAGATCACGTATTGACAGTGAAAGGAGTGCGCCCTGATACTGAGAAGATGACAGCAGTAACCAACAGATTACTGTTGGTTGCACGCTGATTTGCTGCAATTCTGAACTTCTTTCAAGAGTATGAACCTCCATGCAAACTAACTGCAAAAGAATATTCAATTGGGGCCCAGGACAAAAAAGCAAATAATAATGACAACAGCACTGCTGAAATGCTATAATGTTAATGATGAAATCACCCTGCAGTGTAATGCTGATGCAATAGGACTTGGAGCAACACTCACCCAGCAAGGACAACCAATTACATTTGCACGCACAACATTAACACAAGCTGTACGATGCTAGATAGCTGAGGAGTGGTGCCTGGCTTTTGTCTTTGCTTGTGAGCATTTTAATCAGTACCTGTTGGGAGAGACAAAGTAACAGTAGGGTCAGACCAAAAGCCATTTCAAAATATTTTTCGCAAACCCCTTCTACCTGCTCCAAAGCGACTGCAAAGGTGTTGCTTTGTTTGCTAAGTTAGCAACTGGAAGAGAAGTACAAGCAGGGGTAATACATAGATGTACATCGCAACATGCTGTCAAGAGCTGCACTCCCTTTGAAGAAATCTTTTGCTGCTAATGCAGAGTGTGAAACTTTTCAGAGCATGCTATGCTGTTGCTTCTTGTTGAATCTGGAAGTCATCAACCCAGCTGAGTCATTAAGTCTGACAGACAAGCATTTTGCTCTGATCAAGCAAACTACGCAGTGAGATGCAACCATTCAAGTACTGCAAGTAGTAGCGATGGAAGGATGGCCTGACACTATCAAGAACACACCTATTGCAATAAGAGTATGAAGTGACTGTCCAAGATGGCATCTTGTTTAAAGGAATTAGAGTCATAATCCCTAAGGAGATGAGAAAAAAGCTAAAATGCACTCATGCTAGCCACCAAGAATTGGGTCTAGTCTGAGGAAGGCAGGAGAAATGCTCTATAGGCCAAACGCGAGCAGTGAGATAAAGGATAATATCAGGCAGTGCAGTGGTTGTAATGAATATCAAACTAAGCAAGTTAAAACAGCATCCCATGACATCCTATACAGACCATGGATGAAGTTTGAAGTGGACCTCTTCACTCTCACTGGAACTGATTGTCCCATCATAGTTGACCAGTATTCAGACTGCTGAGAGCTGGATAAGCTGATGTCAACGACTACCAGCAAGATCATAAAATGCCTGAAAGCACACTTAAATCATTATGGCATTCTTGATATTGTGATGAACATCAACGGTACTCAGTTCACGAGTGCCAAAGTCAAGCATCTCCACACTATCCCCAGTTAAACGGAAAGATTGAGGCCACAGTGAAAATTGTAAAGAGATCATAAAAATTTGAAGAAATCCAGCACAGACATGAGTACAAGGCAATTGTACAATGAGAAACACACCTATTCTAGTCCAGTTTAGTGATGCTATGCCAGACGCAAATCGCTCTTCCAAAGGTAAAAGACTACTGAAGCCAGAAGTGGTACCAGGAGTGAGTGACAAAATCAAAGTGAAACCAACAGAAAGCCAAATTACACTTTGATAAAACTGCCACAATATTGCCAAAGCTGAGAGCTGGAGAGCCAGACAGTCAACACTCTCAACAAAAGTCAGTCTGCTTGGCAGCTTGGAACCCATGTAGAATAGTACATGGTGAAAATAGCGAGGGGGATTGAATATAAAAGTAGGGAGGTCTTGCTGCAGCTGTATAGGGCATTGGTGAGGCCGCAGCTGGAGTACTGTGTGCAGTTTTGGGCGCCGCACCTGCGCAAGGATATTTTGGCCCTGGAGGGAGTGCAGAGGAGGTTTACTAGGCTGATACCGGAGTTGAGGGGATTGAGCTATGAGGAGAGGCTGAATAAACTAGGCTTGTACTCGTTAGAGTTTAGAAGAATGAGGGGAGATCTCATTGAGACGTATAAGATGATGAATGGGATGGATAGGATAGAGGTGGAGAGACTCTTCCCGCTCAAAAAAGACAGTAGGACTAGGGGGCACAGCCTCAAGATAAAGGGGAGGCGGTTTAGAACGGAGTTGAGGAGGAACTTCTTCACTCAAAGGGTGGTGAATCTCTGGAATTCTCTGCCCGTTGAAGTGGTGGAGGCTGCCTCGCTAAATATTTTTAAGAAGCGGGTTGATGGGTTCTTGATAAGAGAGGGGATTAAGGGTTATGGGGAGAGGGCGGGAAAGTGGAACTGAGCCACAACAGATCAGCCATGATCTTATTGAATGGCGGGGCAGGCTCGAAGGGCTAGATGGCCTACTCCTGCTCCTATTTCTTATGTTCTTATGTTCTTAACTACCAGTTATCGTCATAACCACAGATTTTTGCACTACTCCTTCACATCACGCAACTAATGAGGAACATGTGATTTTACCAACTGCACAGGGAACCGAATGGCCATCATTCCCAGAGTTCAAACATTCCCCAACAAAGGCAGTAACGATCATCATAGCAGCAACACTCACCACACTAGCAGTCATTCCCCAGAGAGGCAAGGTTGCCCCAATAATGAGTGGACAAGTGAAAACCAGCAACAACTCACACATAGAAGACCTAAACATGCAAAGATTATGTGCACAAAATAGGAACAAATGAGAATGAACAGTTTTCTGTTCACGCGTGATGATTTTCCTTGTAGACTAGGCATTATGTGAGTTGCAACTGCAAATTATAGCGTATGCAAATCATTTTTTTTGAGAAGGGGGATAGTTAGAGAAGTGCCTTTGTGTACTGTAGCTTTCCATAGTCATGTGATCTCTGTCTTTTCTTGTCTGAAGCCATTTTATCCACCATTTGGAACTGATACCATTTTGGACGAGACAATCTAAGTATTGGGACAGCCCATCTTCTCACTCACCATACAGGAAGCCAAGTATTCATGATATTCTTTATTTAACTGATGGATTCAGTTCAATCTAAGCTCATCGGTAGTAATTGTCTACAAGTTAGAAGTTCGGTGGGTCAAGCAGAAATGAGCAGATAATCTAGGTTTACATTTCAAAACGCTGAGGGAATACAACGTAATCTGAGGTGCAATCTTTCCAGAAAGATGTTAATCTGTGACACTTTCTGTTCCCTAATGGATGTAAACAATCCAGTACCAATACCAAAGGTTCGCCTGGTATGGTGGATAAATTTCATTTGTCAGCCAAACTGATTATCTAGTCATTTATTTCAATACTGTTTGTAGGATACTGCTATGGAAAATCGGTTGCTGTATTTCCCATGACAACAGTGACAACACTTCAAAAAGTAAACTAATGGGACGTCCTGAGGTGGTGCAAACCACTACATTATGTACATTCTGACATAGATCTAAAGAAATTTTCAATCCTCAATTGACCACCTATGTGTGAGTATAGGCTGTTAGTAAGTACATATTCTCCTACTCCAGCTTCTGAGTTCCTTAGTTTTTTTTGCAAAATATACAGTCTTCAAGAATGATATATTATTTGTAAGTGCACTTTATTTAGAGGTCACTGGTAGTGACCCAGATCACTATCAGACTAGAGTAGTACATACAATAAAAATGCACCACAAAACAAAAGCATGTAGAAATGACGATTCTGGTCAGATGAGGGAACCTGAAATTGCAGCGATATGCATCTTTGCTGCTTCTTTGTAGTTTTTTATTTATATTGAAGATCTATCCTTTTTCATGTCTGTCCCATTTTTCAGATCAGACCATTGGCCATAATCTCTGATATTGGCAAACATTGCAACTGGTTAATGTGGCTCTTTTCCAGTGCTGGTTCCAAAGGCTGCCATGCCCTATACCTATGTTACAAGAGGTGACACTTGTTCTAAGTAAAAGGACACCTCTGAGGCTGTTAGTGAGTCAAAGTACAAAGTTTTATTACAAAATCTTTTGGGAGAGATCTGGCACCTTACAGCAGTTTACTAGGCTTCTCACTGAACACAAATAAGTGTGGGTATTTATATATACACCATGGTTCCCAGCACCAGTCAGGATCCACAACGCTTCCAACTCCAGTCACGATACAGTCCCCAGCTTCAACCAGGACCCACAGTTCGTCTGGCAGCTTCAGTGACGATGCAGTCATCGATACAATCACGATCCACAGCTTTTCTGGCAGCTTCTTCATTGAAGTAACTTGTGTGGTCACGGCTTCCCAGCAGGAGTCCTCCTGTCAAATAGCTGTTATCGCACTTTACCATCTGCAGTTGTTTAACTAAGTTTAGCTAGTAGATCCGTGGTTAGGTTTATGGATGAAAAGGGATTGGTTTAGGTTAGAGGGTCATTGTTTTTTAACTGGTCAGCACAACATCGTGGGCCGAAGGGCCTGTTCTGCACTGTAATGTTCTATGTTCTATATGTTCTATAAACAGGTAAGGTTTGCAATGTCTGTAAAATAACATTGACATTTAACTATTCATCTTTATGGAAATCCAAGTTAAAGGATGAAAGACATGAACAAGTAAGGAAAACATGAATAAATAATTTATATTGATGCCAGAAGCAGTATATGTTTGAGGAGATCAGCCATGAGGAAGGCTTATGTTTGTGACTTATGCTAGGTACAAATTCATTAACCCTTTCCCTTCTTCAGTTCCCCCTTTTGGTCATGGCCAGGTCCAAGCATGGCGCCATGACCAATTCAGAACCAAATGTTACCAGCATATGGGCCTATCTCCTTCGTAAGAAGTGTGCCCTTTCTGCCTGTATACTTGCACTCAGCGTAATTTGGGCTGTTACCATTTTGCAACAAGCATTCAATAATGCCATACAAACACAACAAGCGATAACAATGACAATTAATATAATCAACCCACACATCAAGTATGATCCTCACGACCCGAACCATTGCCCCAGCCATCCCGGAGGATTATAATTAAGATATTGGCTTCCTTCAACTTGTGTTGTCTTCGCTACTCATTTGATACAATCTGCCAAATGAGTTACATTTTCCGAATCGTCTGGAGTATACGTGCAGCATTCAGATCCAATTATAGCGCACGTTCCTCCCTGGGAAGCTAACACATAAGCGAGTGCCAATTGGTCCTGTAAAGCAACAGTCCGGATAGTTACAACCTCGGCTGATACCTCAGAAGAGGCGGTGCTTATTTCCTCGAACCTGATTCTGGTTTCATTTGTAATCCTCTCTAAGGTCAAGGCCATATGTATACATTCCTGAGCCGCTTTTGCTGACCCATAAGGTGGGTAGGCTATCATGAAGAACTGTGCTGTCTCACTAATGGCTCGCTTAGCTCTAAGCAGGTGTATTTCAGTGTGGTCCCGTAAGTCAGTGTAATGGTGAATACAGGGCACCACATGTACTAAAAAACATGATCCTGCCCAATCCTATGGAAGCCATGGGTAGGTATTGTTTCCACAAACAAAATAGGAACCATTATATGCAGTGAGGAGCGGTTGACCGGGACAGCGGCTGTGTGTGTGTGTGTGTGTGTGTGTGTGTGTGTGTGTGTGTTGGGGGGGGGAGGAAGAGAGAGAATGGATTCTAAGTTGTTGCTCCAAAGTCCAGGCATCATTGGTGACATTAACCTGCTGAGTACAGCAGCTATGGCCAACAGGTAAGGTTCCGTTTCTTACCAAGCAGATAGATCCCCTTTGTTGGTTTTTCACAACGAAGTGGGGAGGAGAGTCTGATCTATTATAGCTAGGCTAGTAATGGTTCTTAAAAGCTGATAGAGTGCACCTTCTGCCTAATCCCAAAAAAGCATCAATGTCACTGACATTGAAGGTACCTTGCATTGTGCTGCCTGATGGGGTTTTAAATGTCACTTTCCTTGTCCCGTCCTGGGTTCCATTCTGATTTAAAATCCATTCTACCATTTCCAAAGTTGACAAAGGGATAGGGAATAAAGTACTTCCCCTCTTGTCTCCATATGTGGGAGTGTGTGAGCAGACCCACCACTTATTCCAATTTGACTGTAATGCATACAAGTTAGACATATACACAAAAGCGTTTACGTGATGGGGTCTGATTTTAAAGGGTTGGTATAATGATCGCTTGGATCAGCCAAATCTTGTGTTGATGTACTCATCCCCCCCCCTCCGAACCCTGTTGCAGAGCAGAGGTCCATTCTGGTAGCTAAATGTAGCTGGAATTTCCAATTCCAGCTACACCAAGTTACATTGCATGGGAGACGCCAAACACTACGCCCCTCTAACAGAGTTGACAACATGGTTAAGGAATTCCAAGAAGCGGTTCCTACGGGTTACCTCCCAGGGGCCTATTCCATGTGTCGGAAGGTTACAATAGATAGGATCATTGTTACATCGATGCTTGTGATGCTCTGTCCCCAAGTCTACACAATTCCACCTATATTTTCCCTCTGTAACTGTCAGGGCAAGGGTCATGAGAAGCAGCAAAAGAATCATTTTATCACTTAATTATAACCTGTGCGACTGTTATACAATGGTTCAAAAGCTATAAGGCCCATGCGCAACTTCCCACGAACCCAATCGACTTGCTTAGAGGTCAACCATCTCACGTATCTATGAATTGAGCACATTACATAATTTTTTTTGAAATTGGCACTGGTATATTCTTTCAACTGAATCCAATGTTTCCAGATGCCCCTGCCTTGCATATCTTCGCAAGCACAAGTATCGCCACTAATTATGACTTCATAAGGGCCATTCCATTTGGGGGCAAACCCAGGCTTTCCAGGTAACATCTTCACCATAACTTTGCTGCCCACCGGGGGTACCTCAGGGATCTGTTCCAGCTCATTTTGCTTATCCTTCACTACTTGGTGTTCCCTTACTGTTTTTTGCATATCCTTCAGTTGGGCGCTTAGTTCTAAAACATATCATCTAATCCTATCCCGTAATGGGCCTACATCTGCCCCACCAGTAATAATGGACTCGGGCAGTTGCTTAGCCCTTCTGATCATTAGTTCATATGGTGTCAGCCCAGTGGTTCGATTCGTAGTGACTCTGAGTTTCATTGATATGGCGGACAACACCTCAGTTCATCTTTTTCCTGAATCCTGCATGGCCTTTGTTCTATTCATACACTCTATCATTCCCGAACTTTGAGGGTAGTAAGGTATGTGAAATTTCTGTTTTATCCCCATCAGTTGACAAATGGTTTTTACTCCCTCCCCGTGAAATGTGTGCCTTGATCAGAGTCTATTTGTAATGGTACCGCCCCCCCACCTTCCTCAGCTAATACTCACGCCACCATAGTGGCTGAACAATTTTAGTCGGGAACGCCTCTACCCATCTGGTGATTTGATCAGTTACCACCAAGCAGTAGGTTCTCCCGTGTGACTGAGGAAATGGTCCTGTAAAGTCAATTTGTAGATGTTCCCAGGGATCCTTAGGGCGAGGCTGGTACCTGATCCTGATTTTTACAGGCTCCCTGGGTTATACTGGGCACAAGTTACACACCAATGACAATATCGTGCAATGTCCCATCCCATTCCTTTCCACCACCACTCCTTTCCTATACTGGTCGGCATGGTATCCCTTCCCACATGAGCCACTTCATGACGTAACCACATCAAGCGTGCTGGACACATTCTGGTGCTAAAACATTTAGTCTCCATACGCCCTTTTCATCAGGCATAGCTCCTTGTGCTTTCCACCTTGCGTGTTCTTCTTCAGGTGTGTCAGCATGTAGCTGCGAGATGTCTATCGGGGGTTCAACTTAAACCGAGGCAGCTGACACAGCCTGCACTTCTCCCATTTCTAAAGCTGATCGTGCCGCTTTGTTGGCTGCCCGATTTCCCTTAAAAATATACCATTCACGGCTTTGCTTATCTGGTTCTTTTTGGTGTGCCTTTACTTACAATACCGCTGCTTCCAATGGGAGCTCACTGGCATCCAATAAGGCTTCCATTATCTGTCCATGCTTGACTGGAGTGCCTCCATTTGTAACAAATCCCCTTCTTCCCCAAACAGTCATATAGTCATGCACAATTCCAAATGTATATCTACTGTTGCTGTAAATGTTGACCTTTCTCCCTGCTGCCTCAGTAAAAGCCTGGATCAAGGTCACTAGCTCTGCCACTTGTGCTGACATACCTCCCTCTATCCTTCCGGCTCGGACCACATGCAAGTCTGTGTTTTACCACCGCCCATCCCATTCGCAGTGACCAATCTACATAATTCTGTGACCATCCACAACCATGGTCTCCTCTGGTGCCTCCAAAGGCACATGCTTTATTTTATTTTCCTCTATCTCCTCGTCTACATTGCTGCATGTGTGTGGTTTTCCTTCACCTAACATTCCTTCGGCAGGGTTCTCTCCCGTCTTGTACGATGGTGATAGACTTAAAGGGGGAAAGTAGTACTGCCTCCCACTTCGCTCTTATATTTGAGACAGACCATAACTTTCCTGCATTTAACATTTCCACTAAGGTATGTTTGGTGTGCAAGACTTTATTTCCTGTCATTACAATGGGTTTGCTGACTTTTACTGCCCATGCTGCACAATCCAGTGCGGCTACACATCCGGGTTACTATGGGGCCCTCCACTGTGGCATAATAACCCACCAGCTGGGTTATTATTCCACGTTATGGGTTTGGGTTACTATTGCTGAATAGAACCCTCCTTCATTGTTACAATAGATATGAAAATCTTTACTAGCGTCTGGTAACACAAGTCATGGGGCCAACATTAATCCTACCTTTAGGTTACTATATGCTTCTTCCTGTTCTGATCCACAGTTTCCAAAGCAGGTTTCCCCCCTTTTAACAGCCTTTGGATTAGCTCAACTAGTTTTTCATATTCTGGTATGAAGTTGCGGCTGTAATTAAACAATCCCAAAACCTTACTCACTCCTCGTTCAGTTACTGCCTTTGGCATTTGTTGCATCGCCGTTTTCCTGTCTACGGGCATTTTCTTGATCCCTCTGGATATTAAGTGTCCCAAATATAATACTTGTGGTTTTCTTATTTGGGCCTTTTTTGGGTTTGCCTTTAGTCCTTGATCTTCCAAGTGCTTCAAGACCGAGTATAGTGACGTCTGATGTTCTGCTTTAGTTTCAGAAGCTATCAAGAAGTCATCTATGTACTGTAAAATTGTACTCCCGTCCGGGAGCTCCACTTGTTCCAGTATCTAACTCATTACCCGGTGGAATATGGCTGGGCTGTTATGGAATCCCTGAGGGAGCCTAGTCCATGTATACTGCTTATCACCTACTGTGAAAGCAAATTTATCCTGTGAATTAAAATCCAAAGGGATGGACCAAAAACCACTGGCAATGTCTAATACCATAAAAATTTCATGGGATGGTGACAATCTGTTTAGGACAGTGGTGCAGCTGGGATTAGTTTAGGAGTTACTTTATTTAATCAATGGTTAATTGGTAACTCCCATCCAGTTTGGACACCGGCCAAGTTAGTGAGTTAGTGGTACTAGTAGTCTCCCGCAGGATCCCTTTTTTCACCAATTCCTTCACGATTTCTTCATCCGCCCTCTTGGCTTCGGACTTAATCAGATATGGTCGGTGAAGTTTACGCTCCAAGCCTTCCACTAAGATGGGGTCCATTTTAATTAGCCCAGTATCTAGTTTAGTTTTTGCCCAGACCCCTGGAACTGAGGCACAAATGGTGCCAAATCCATTACCTTCTAACTGCCAGTCGTGTCCTATTGCAGATGGTTTACATATGTTCCTACCCTGTCTTTTCTCCCGTCAGGGCGGAGTCAAATCAATTTGCCCTTCCCACAATCTATGAAGACTTTGTATTCCTTCATCAGGTCATCTCTCATAATAGTTCCCTCATTATTTTTACAAAGATAAAATCGCATAGTTATGTACAGGTTATTAATTTCTACAGTTTCGCTTACGTAGGCAGGAGTCTTCCACCTGTTAATTCCACTTACATAGATCATTTTATTAGTGATGGGTAAAGGTAGGTCAGTGATAGACATGGAGGCTCCTGTGTCCACCAGCATTTCACATTGTCAGCCCGTTACTACTAGTGCAGGCACATAGATTCTACCCTCCTTCTTACCCAAACATGCGGGGGCTGTCCCTTTCAGTTTACCCCTTCCATGATGGTGGGGGAAGCCTGACTAGGTCATCTATATTTGCTCCAACAAGTGGCCTCTGTGTGGCCATCCTTCTTGCAAAATTGGCATGTAAACATTTTCCTCTTACCCCCACTTTGGGGCCCTACAGTCCAGGGTGAAATGTCCTGGCTTCCCACAATTATGACGTCCCCTTAGGCTTGATCCCATTAGTTAAGAGTACATGCTTCTGCTTTATTCTTGGGTATTATTTATCATCTGGTCCTTAATCCCAGAAGCCCATTCCACGAATTCATCATAGTTCTGGGTACTAAGAACTCCCATTTTAATGATTTTTTGGGGGAGCTGGCGACAGCCCATCTTTAAATGCTTGTAAAAAGGCTCTATTTGTTCGGGCATTCCCGAACATTCTTGATATACTTTAAAGAGTCGCTCCCCAAATTCGGAGACTCCTTCACCCCTTTGTTGTTTAGTATTGGTAATTCTGGACCAGTTGGTTGGTGCATTGCCCAAGACTCGTTGGATTTCCGTCTTAAAGCAATTAAACGGTTCCACCATTGCCTCGATCTTGGCATTTGCCTCTATCGCATACGTCCACCTTCCGTCTCGGTAATCTAACTGAGCTTGGTCGGCGGTGTTATTCTGGCCCGCTCCATCACCCATTAGTCTCCACTTGTCCTTTGGACAAACAGCCTGTACCAACTGGTGTATATCCTGCAAGTGTAACTGGTGTCCAACCCAAATGGTGTCCAGTTCTGCCCAAAATTTGCTGTTGTTACTCCGGGGCTGAAGCCTTCCCAGGGATGCCAAAACTTGTTGTCTTTCTCCTGGGGTAAAGAGTTTGTATCGGGCAGTGGGATTCTATAATGTCCCGCCCCGAGTTATGGGAGCGAGATCAGACCTCCTCCTCATCGGGTCGAAGTCTCCTACGGGTGCCATGGGTTTTAAGGCTGACCCACAGGGAGGCAAAGATCCTCAGCTGGGGGTCCTCTAAAATTTGGTTTCTCTTTTCTAGTTCTCTATTGCGTGATTCCAACATTTTGATTTTTGCTTTGTCATCAGCCCATTTCTTACCCAAGGCTGAGACTTGTTCAATTAATCTGGCCAATTGGTGAACTAAGAACTCCAATTTTCTTAGTTCTGTCTTTCTTTTCTTTTTTCAACCATTCTCGTTATTGGTCTAACAGGTGAGATGAGTCTCAGCCCCTTTTTCTCATCTGTGTAATGAATCTGTCCCTCTCAGTCATACATTCATAAATCCGGGATCCCGGGGGTACCCACTGTCCTTGTGATCCCGATATAATACAGCTAAGCTTATACTCACCACCTGGAGTCTTCTATTCTCCCTTCCCGCTCTCCCCTTCCTAGGTTGCTCTTATCGGAGTCCGGTGATACCTGTCAGAGGTGATCAGATCCCTCCGTACCACCATTTACACTAGTAAGCTTACACTATCAAGCCGGCTTTTCCTTCTACTCCGGCAATCACTCAGACAGTCTCTTTCTTACTCACGTCTGAACATCACATTCCAGGCATCTCTTTCTCCAGTCTATACAGCCACTTCAACTCCTGACCTTCGCATGGGGGATTTCCCCTCTTAACAACCGATCTAAGGCTGTTAATGCCTCCTTGTCTGTATATTTTTAGTTCAGACGTCTTTCACTCTCACAGTCTCTCATTACAGATGATCATCCACTGTAGTTTGACTCACACTATTAAGTTCAATATTTTATTCCAGTGCCCCAGTTGTGGCCATTCAACTGGACCCGCAAACAGAATCCTGGGTTTCGGCACCAAATTGTTGATGGTAAAAGGACACCTATGAGACTGTGAGTGAGTCAAAGTACAGTAGTTTTATTACAAAAGCTTTTGGGAGAGATCTGGCACCTAACAGTGATTTACCAGGCTTCTTTCTGAACACAAATAGGTATGGGTATTTATACATCTGGGTTCCCAGCACCAGTCACGACGCAAATTCAGTCACGTTCTACAACATTTCCAACTCCAGTCACAGCGCAGCCCTCAGCTTCAGCCAGGACCCACAGTTCGTCTGACAGCTTCAGTCGCGATGCAGTCATCGGTACAATCACGATCCACAGCTTTTCCAGCTGCTTCGACAGCCTCTTCATTGAAAAAAAATCACCATTTCCTTTTTAGAAGAATAATTACCTTTCCTTTTTAAATGGAAAGAGATTTTGTTTGAAGTTAAATCTTCATTAATTATAGGTTTCCCCTCCATGCGTGACATTATATAGCTTAACAAAGGTTATCTTTAGCAAGGTATTACCCTTAAGATGGCATTTCTGTAACTGTATACTGGGAAATTAGATTTTATTCTTTTGAAGTACATCAGAAAAATGTCAGTGATGTCAACTGCCGTTGAATACTACCACATGTATACATCTGAGAAAATCATAACTGTGTTAGAAAAAAAATCAACATGCATTCTAAAGCTCTTATGCAATAATATAACCTAAGCAAGATAGTTTCTGCATAGGCAATATTTGTCATGACGTGGATATGCTGGCGTTGGACTGGGGTAAACGCAGTAAAAAGTCTGACAACACCAGGTTTTAGTCCAACCGATTTATTTGATAGTAAACTCACAAGCTTTTGGGATAGCCCCTTTGTCAGGTGAATGACAGGTCACCTGACGAAGGGGCTAACCCAAAAGCTTGTGAGTTTACTATCAAATAAATCGGTTGGACTAAAACCTGGTGTTGTCAGACTTTTTACTAGGCAATATTTGTCAGTTACCACAGGAGTATACATTATGAAAGCTGCTATTTATGATTTAATTAAAGTGTTTCTACCTAAAAGACTGATTTCTCAAAGGCAAAAATGTATTCAAAGAGTTTTATGGAAATAGGGACCACATTTCTGATTTATCATTTAGTAATGTTCTTTACATTGTTGCAGCAGTTGTGAAGCCAAGACATAACTCTTATGTTAAATTATGTTAAAGACATATCCGCACCTGCGCAAAGATATTTTAGCCTTGGAGGGAGTGCAGGGGAGGTTTACTAGGCTGATACCGGAGTTGAGGGGGTTGAGCTATGAGGAGAGGCTGAATAAACTGGGCTTGTACTCGTTAGAGTTTAGAAGAATGAGGGGAGATCTCACTGATACGTATAAGATGATGAATGGGATGGATAGGATAGAGGTGGAGAGACTCTTCCTGCTCAAAAAAGACAGTAGGACTAGGGGGCACAGCCTCAAGATAAAAGGGGGGCGGTTTAGAACAGAGTTGAGGAGGAACTTCTTCACTCAAAGGGTGGTGAATCTCTGGAATTCTCTGCCCGTTGAAGTGGTGGAGGCTGCCTCGCTAAATATTTTTAAGACGCGGGTTGATGGGTTTTTGATAGGAGAGGGGATTAAGGGTTATAGGGAGAGGGCGGGAAAGTGGAACTGAGCAGCGACAGATCAGCCATGATCTTACTGAATGGCGGGGCAGGCTCGAAGGGCTGGATGGCCTACTCCTGCTCCTATTTCTTATGTTCTTATGTTCTTATAACTCTAGAGGAAAATACCTATGTAATTCAATGAAAGACTAACTGGTAGAGCAGGGGTTCTCAAACTGAGGGTCGGGTTTCCAGCTGATTCTGCCGTTGAGAGCTCTGCAGCAGCAATGTTGTAGAGCTGCAACTGAATCTTAACAACTGTGAAGCCCCTTTAAATCCTCACTTCTCTTTTAAATAATAAGTCTGGCCTAAATGTCTAATGCTTGAGGCTGGATTACTGCTCAAAAAAACCCATGAAAATGGTCAATTTTTAAAAGCAAGTTAAGATTAAAATCCTAAAACCTTCACAGGTCTCTCCAATCCCTGCTCTCTCAGCTGCTCTGAAGGGTCACAATAGGAAAAAGTATGGGAAGCCCCATGATAGAAATTGAGTGGCTACTGCATTTGTTTGAAAGGTCTGCAAAGAATGTCATTTACAAAGGCTCAACTGATGGGTCTGTCTGTATAACTCTTCATTCATTGGTCAAGGCTATGTGTTACCTAGACTGATTTGCACACTTGAAAAATGAAACTTTTGCTTTTTGCTGGTGTGTAATAATGATTTTGACTAAATCCATCTTGTCTCATAGAAAGATATATGGCGTGACCAACATTACTTATCTGAAGTCACGTGGGGCCCCAAGTCAAAGTCCTACATACAAACCAAGGACATCAATAGAACATTATTTTGTAAGCTTCTCTATCTCCTCGACTGCATTTGTGATATCAGAGTGCAACAAGAGTTTAAGCCATCTTCTTTGATCTTCATCACCTTATGTTTTCACTCCCCAGCCTCATTCTTGGTTAATCCAAATTGCTTGTAACGCTATCATCTTTTCTGACCCCAGCCAAGATTCAAATCACATTTCTTCTCCATCGTAAAGACACCTATCTTCCTAACATTATCCATCACCACTCTTGTCTTTGTCCATTTGTTGTCTAAACTTTCATCCTTGCCTTTTGATACTTCCAGCCTCGGCTATGCCAATGCCTTCCTGGATGGACTCCCTTTCCTCATTTTCCTGAAATGTGAACTCATCAAAATCTCTGTTGCCCGTTTTGTAACTTGCACCAACTCACTACCAATGATGAAAGCGAAAACGTCAGATGCTGTAACTGGAAATGAGCTCTCCCGAAGGGTCATCCAACACAAAACTTTGGCTCTATCCTCTCTTCACAGATGCTGTCAGATGTGTGAGAAAATTCCAGCATTTTCTGTTTTAATATCCATTACTATGCTCGGTGACCTACACTGTCTTCGGGTTCATCCATGACTCAGCTTTAAATTCTTCATCCTATTTTTTTATAAATATTGCTATGCCTCAACCCTCAAGACCTCTCACTTAATTCAGGCCTCTTTCTGAAGCAGCCACTGTTAATGCATGTTAATTACATTGTTAGGATACAAAGGTGAAGGGCATTGTTTAATTAAGTACATGAAGCACATGTAAAAAGAGGATGGCTGAGAGATTGGATGTGTGGAAAGTCAGCTATTCAACTGAACAAAGTCAATAAATTCTATCAAAAATATAAAGATGCATACTGGTTTCTGTTTCACTAACCAGCTTGGATCCTATTAATAGCCACCAGTTCATTCATCCCACTAGTTATGAATGCATTTTTAGTACTCTGGTTTTTTTGAGTTTAAAAAGTTAATTTCTAAACCTATCTAACCTCTAAAGTCCTTTTTAAGGCTCATATCTTTGGTCAACATTTTAGTCACTTATTCTAATATTCTCTTCTTTTGGTTGGATCCATTTTTGTTTAATTACATTTCTGTGAAACTTTCCACTTTTTCTATGTTAAAAGCAACTCAAATATTCCATCCAATGAAAGCTTTAGAAATGAACTTTGTAGTTGGCATGTAAAAAAATTGCAAAACCCTAAATTGTAATAATTTGTTCTTTGGTAAGACTATATAGCAATTGGAATATTATAAGTACTTCCAACCACCACAGGCTAGCTACTATTTAAGAAAAAAGTGTTTCAATGTCTTTAGTGTCATTAAGCAAGCTGATGTAGCCATTGAACCAGAAATAAATATTGATCAAACTAAATCAGAATTCATGTCCTCACTCAATCCAGTCCATCACTCAAATCAGCCACCCCATCCACTGACATTGTGTACACTTCCTGCTGCCTTGAAAAAGCAGCCATCATAATCAAGGATCCCACGCACCCCAGGCATGCTCTCTTGCACCTTCTTCTGTTGGGAAAAAGATACAGAAGTCTGAGATCACATGCCAACTGACTCAAAAACAGCTTCTTCCTTGCTGCCATCAGGCTTTTGAATGGACCAACCTTGTATTAAGTTGATTTTTCTTTACACCCTAACTATGACTGTAACACTACATTCTCCACTCTCTCCTTTCATTCTCTATGTATGGTATGCTTTGTCTGTATAGTCCGCAATATAGTGAACAGTACTTTTCATTGTTTACTAATACATGTAACAATAATAAATCAAAGCATATTTTCAACAAATATATTAGTTTTCAAAGAAAAAACATCCAATTAATGAAACCAAAAAAAAAATCATATTTTAAAGTTGAACATTTTACCTACATCTCCCAAAAACAAAAGTCAGGACATAGTTCATCAGGAATCATCATTAGGTCTCATTCTCTAATGTCCCATTTCCATTAATAATAATACTAAAGCATATTAAATCTGACCTGTTATTAGATCCAGTATTAAGATGAGAGAGTGTGACATCACAGTAATGAATTATATTGTGTATGACATCCTGGATATACAATAAGTTTAGAGGAAATGTAGTGAGTAAAATAATGATTATAATTTGTGGTTATGATCATTTAGAGTTTCAATATTTGAAAAATATCCAGGAGTGAGGCAAGCTAAAATAATATTTAATGATGATATCACTGCAAATTTGCTGAAAATAGAAACAATGCCACAATAACTCAAACTAGTTTGCAACAAATTTAAATGAATTTATCACAAAGAGAATGCTTGATTATTTTTCTGAATGTTGAAGGGCTAGTGAAAATTCAAAGACAGACAGGAAAAAGATGAGCAAAAGAAATTTCAGAACAGAAATTTAAAAAATAAACTTTCAATATTGACTAATGTCACGGGGATCGGCAGTGTGCATTAAATTACCTGTGGCATTTCTCATGGCAAGTTCAATGACACTATAAAAAAAATTGAAGTGACAAAGTTCTGCACAATATGTTATTCTGCTCAAGTCAAAATTTAATGAAAGTTTTATGAAAAAGAAACAGATTGGAATTTGCTCATCAGTTTTAGGATGCCGGGAGAGCATTTGGTCGAGTAAATGTGCTACTTGGAAAGGAGGTCAAAAATCCTTGTTTGGCTTGTGGGAAAGTGTATTAAGAACCTACAATCATTACGGTTCTAGTATCTTGTATGTTAAAAGTGAGCAACTTTGTTTTTTGAAAACTGCAATGCAGGATTTTGCACTGGACAATCTGAGAGATCTGTACACAATAATAATTTATAATAGTTGTTTTTCCATGGCATTGCTCACTGGAAGTCAAAATAAACTTTCATATGAAAGTGGATTTTCCATGGCACAACTCTCAATAAATCAGCAGACAAACTGGATAATGGATGCTGAATTTGTAAAGAACTTGGAGAGTATGGAAACATGTGGAAGCTGACGAAACCAGAGCTTGGGGAAAATAATGATGCGAGATAAGTGAAGAGGCACTGAATAACCAAGGATTGGATAAGTGTGGGGTACAGTAATTATTTGAAGAAGTCAGGTGGTATGTGGTAAGAACTGCAGGGAACTGAGAATTTGGGCATTTAAGTCATTGAACATTTGAGGGTAATTATTTGGAAGGGGAGTAATACCCAGTAATAGGGATAAAAGGATAGTTCAGTTAGTGAGTAAGCAGTGTGAAGCATGAGAATATCGGGGATTGGACAAAGGGCATAATGGAAAATGGATATATGATGTACAGAACAGAAATTTAATTAAAATGTTGACATTTTATAACTTTCAACAAAAGAAGACGTTATTTTCACGAAAAGCTTTAAAAATTCAATTTAAAAAAAACATGCAAATAAAAATGTGAAAACTAAGTATGTGCAACACTGGTTAGTTAGAAAGAAGCGATTAGATCAGATTAGTGATTTGATTAGAATGAAGTGTATCCCAGGACATTGTGGGAGGCTAGGGAGAAAATTGCAGGCTCCCCTAGCTGAGATATTTGAATCATCGATAGTCACGAGTGAAGTGCCTGAAGATTGGAGAGTGGCAGATGTTGTGCCTTTATTTAAAAAGGATTGCAGGGAAAAGCCTGGGAACTACAGGCCAGTGAGCTTTACATCTGTGGTGGATGAATTGTTGCAAGGTATTTTGAGAGACAGGATCGACAGGCATTTAGGGTCACAAGGACTGATTAAGGACAGTCAGCATGGCTTTGTGAGTGGAAAATCATGTCTCACAAATTTGACTGAGTTTTTTGAAGAGGTAACCAAGAAGGCAGACGACGACAGTGCAGTTGATGTTGTCTACATGACTTTAGCAAGGCCTTTGACAAGGTACCGCATGGCAGTTTGTTGCATACGGCTAAATCTCATGGGATTCAGGGTGAGGTATCTAAATGGATACAACATTGGCTTCACAACAGAAGTTGTGGTTGCAGAGACTTTTTCAAACTGGAGGCCTGTGACCAGCAGTGTGCCTCAGGGATCAATGCTGGGTCCACTGTTATTTATTATTTATATTAATGATTTGGATGAGAATCTAGGAGGCATAGTTAGTAAGTTTGCAGATGAGACTAAATTGTGGCATAGTGGACAGTGAAGAAAATTATCTCCAATTGCAACAGGATCTTGATCAATTGGGCCAGTGGGTTGACGAATGGCAGGTGGAATTTAATTTAGACAAATGCGAGATGATGCATTTTGGTAGATTGAATCAGGGCAGGACTTACTTAATGGTAGGGCATTGGGGAGAGTTACAGAACAAAGAGATCTAGGGGTACATGTTTAGGGCTTTTGAAAACAAAGGGCAGCATGGACAAGTTGGGCTGAAGAACCTGCTTCCATGCTGTAAACCTCTATGACTCTGAGAAAGTTTACATTTGTTGTCAAAACCCAGGTATTCACATGAAAAGCTTTAAAATTCAATTAATTTGTTTAAAAAGCTCTAAATAGGAAGCATGATATGATTGTCCCACTTACTCAATTGTTATCTGATTCATATTCCTAATCTCTCTTTTCTGGTTCATGCACTAGTTGTGCGCCCTCTGAAACACTCATCTAAGCTCTAAGATACATTCAATCACTTTCTGCAATACAACAACATTAATTTTTCTCAACATTGAATTTTCTTCACAATGACTTTATTGTTCCAACTTCTTATTTTCCCATCATGTTTTGTGATTACCTTCTATATGATTGAATATGCTGGCCATTACCTTGTGTCCCCTACAATCAGAATGCATACTTTTCCTGCCCAATATCTATGTAAATGATAGCACAATCCAAAGATCATGCAAGAAATCTTTTTATATTTTACGCCAACTACCACAATGAACTATGTGCCAGATGAATTCTCTATTTTGAACTGTAACCTTGATAAAGACAAAACCTGCTAAATGGCAAGTCTGCACTAATGACCACCCTGACTTTGTTAAAATTGATTGATGGCAGTTTAATGCCAACAATATTGAAAACAAAATGCATTCAGAAGCAAACTTCTAAATTATGTGATTGTGCAATGTAAATAGTTGACAGTGAAAACTCTCAGATACTGGCTGAGCAAGAAACATTGAAACCTTAACCAGCAAGCTCTAAACAAAGCTCAAGATTTGCTGCTGATCCATGCCTTTCTTATCTCTAGACTTGATTGCTCTTGCGTACTCCTAGACCTAGCTTAATCAAATTTGATATTATTGTAAACTCTGCACCCTGTATCCTAACTCACTGTAAGTCCCACTCACCAATCTCCTGTGTTTGTTGACGTATACTGCTCCTAGTTAAGATATGCATTGATTTTAAAATTCTCATCCTTGTTGTTAAAATCACGGCAACCTTTCCCCATCTGTGATCTTCTCCAGCTGTATAATTCCCACTCCACCACCATGTGAAATTGATGTTTCTTGAGTTTGCTAGCCATTTCTACTGGATCACAGACAGCTGCTATGAATAGTTTCTCTGTCCATTCCATTTTTAAAAACCTATTGAAACCTTCCTTATCTAATCAACATAATATGCTTCCCTTTGTTGAAGGTAATAAACCAGGAGATATTTTTTCATTGCTGCAGCTTTAAGAAACCAATATAGGTACATGGATCTCAACTGAAATATGGCAGCCTTTCATCTCCTAAATGATGGTTTGTGCTATGCTGATCTACATTATGTTACGTGTTATAAAAGCAGAAAATGCTGGAAAATCTCAGCAGGTTTGATAGCATCTGTGGGGAGAGAATAGATCCAACATTTCATTTTAGCTCATGGTTGCTGACCAGTGGGACATGGTGGTCCTTCCCGCTGGAGAGTTTGTAGCACCTGTATCCTATGCCAACTGAGTTGGTCTCAGGATGTCTCCCGTGTTGTGTTAACACACAGTCATGAAGCTAAGGTGTGGTCTCAGGATGCAAACCTGTTTATGGAAACCCTGGGCTGTTCAAACATCAGGGTTCCCCTCTCAACCACCCCAGTTGAGTCCAAAGGAAATCCAAAGCACTCTGTGGCTTGGTACGGGGTGTTTTCAGAAAGAACACCTTTGGACTCCACCCCAGACTTTCCAAAGGTACCCACAAGGCAGCTGAGCTGTTTGGCTGAAGCTCGGAGTTTGGTTCACGAATAGCTAAATTTCCTTCGAGTTCCTCTGAAATTTTCGATGCGTCACCACGAGGGGGTTCAGTTGAGCTCTGAAAGGCTGTGTACTGACAGGGGGAGACTAATACATAGGGCTCCCTTTTTCATGTTGCTGTTAGCTACCAGCATGGTCTGAAGATGAAAAGCAAACTTGTACACAAAATCCAAAAGCATGCTAACTCTCTTCACCCATGCACCAGACACATCACATCAACTTGTTGGGTTTCAACCGATCATTGTATATTTAGAGCTCTCTGGGCCATGACACAATTGCATATTGCAACAGGTACAAGGCTTCAACTTGAGGTTTAAAATGAAATTAACACTAGTAAAATAAAAAGCTATTTCAAAATAATAATTCTTTGTGGACTAAAATCTGGACTAGCATTCTAGCAAGTAAGATACAAGACTGCTGTAGTTTCTTGATAACAAGAATTTAGTGTCTTTAGTGTCAAAACGTCCTTTAAGGAAAGAAGTCTGCCGGCCTTACTTGGTCTGGCCTACATGCGACTCCAGAGCCATAGCAATGTGTTGACTCTCAATTGCCCAACAGCAATAAATCTGGCCAGCCAGCATCGCCCATGCCCCACGAATGAATTAAAAAAATACATATCATGACACGTTAGAGGTATTATTCAAATGGATGGCAAGTCAAAGGAGGAATATTAACTGCAAATAACATTATGTATTTGTCTATAACATAGCTATTAACTTGCATTTAAGTAGAACATGTCACATTCCACACAAGGAGGAAATGAAAGTGGTAGGAATAAAATAAAGGCATTGTTGAAGCATTGAACATTAAGGATGCATTTGAAGGCAGACAGAAAGGTAACAAGTTGAAACAGTTTTGGAAGAGACAATCAGGAGCACCAACTCAGTAGCTTATGTCACCATTTTAGGAAATATTGCTGTTGTCCACATCTAGAAAAACAATTCCATGTAACAATAGGGAAAATACATATTTTATTGATTTAAATGTATGCTGCTAATATGAGCAGTAGATTACATCAAAAGTCTTTAGGCAGAAGTAGCCCAGCTGTGCACTTCACCTATTTGGTCCTGCTCGAGTCTCCAAGGATCTCTGGATTTGGTACAGTTATTGCTTTTAGATCACATTCTTATTGACTAGTGTCAGCCTGGCCATTCATCTTGAATACAGATGTCACGACTGCAGTGTTATCCTGTGACATATTGTGAACATTTTCTTCCAGAAATACCTCTTTAAGGCAGGGTGCAATAGGTTAAACTACTAGACAGAAACCAAAATACAACTGATTGTGCCACTCCATTTCCTTTGTAAGAAATACTTCTAAAAGTTGAAATTGGAAACCACTGCAATAATCAATTTTCTGAAAGTATGCTAGTAAAACAAAAATGCTTAATTCCAAACTGATATGGACATATTCATGCAATCAAATCTGATTTTAGAATGTTTCAAAATCAGTGGTACATAATACTGTATAATGGTTACTGAACTTCAAAAAGATTTTGCTTTTACAATTGTTCACTGGTAATAACTGAAGTTATTTCCAAACACAACATCTTCAAGAGACGGGAGCACAGCTTTACTACCAGCACACACCAATGAAATAAGTATTCTGCACTAGTATTTTGCAGTATTCACTCTGTTACTTTTGCAAGGTAATCAATGCTTGTTAATTAGTTTTCATTGCAGTTAAAAATGACCAAGTGCACGATCAGGTTAAATAAATCTGTTTCTATAGGGGTACTAATCAATATTATAGCTCATTAAATTATAGCTCCAATCCAATGATCATTAGAATACAGACTGTGATTTAAAAAAGGGCTTTTGGGGACAAACAAGCATCATGGGAAAGACAGAAAACTAAAGAAAATAAATTTAATCAGTCTTCCAAACAACTACAAGAATAGCATTAGTTTATTTAAAAATCAGAAAGGCACTCTGTACTAGTGTCCTTTCTTATTTGATTTTCTAATGCAGAATTTGTTCACCAAACAAGACAATCTTTGGCCTTATTCTATTTCATGTTGGTTTACATCCTATTCTGTCATGAAGTTATTAGTTTGTTCTTTCAATTTCCTCATCCAAATATTTTCTTGAAAAGAAGCACTAAGTATTTAAGTGTATTATTTCAGTCTTGGTCACATAAAATTTTAGAGTTCTTTTTAAATTAAGATGTGTCTGCATTGAAAGGGGGATGGACTTATAAAAAAATTGTCTAAATATGTAAAAAGATGGATTAATAAAATACCACATTGAATCACATGTTTTCTGTTTTAGCTACTTTGTTGTGCAATATACCACAAACCAAAAGTAAATTCAAGCACCTTTGTCTGGTGAGATGATATGGAACTATTCAGCAAATGTTTATACTTCAAAATAAGTTATTTGACATACAAGCATGTGCTGTGGCACAGCTTAAGTGGTCTTACAAATATAACTAATTGTATTCTTGTATACCCTACTGCCAATAAGAAACCAATTCTCTATGAAACTAACCGTGTTCAGTTGCTGCTTTAAGTGCTGCTTCAGGATGTGTTGATCCAAAAGAGTTGCGAACGAATCGTCTGCGGCGCCGCAAGTCATCTTCCCAGTAGTCAAGGCGCCAGAACTCACGAGGACGACTGCAATGAAACAGAGGCAGCACATATGTTAGCAATTATCAAACAGCATGGTAGCACATAAGTGCTGAATAAAGATCTCCTTGTTTGGTTGGTCATTTTTGCAGTCTGCAATCTTTAAGTTAGGTTTGTCCTTGAAAATAACAATATCACCTTCCAGACTAAGAAACCCCTTTCCATTTTCTTCTTGGAAGGTGAAACGAGCACTAAATACATCATTTTGAAATGAATTGCTGACAGTGTGATCAGTTTCCCCACACTCCAGTGGCATGTGCTCTGATTTCAGCCTCATTTCAGCCTCAGCAGGACACCTTTAGCTGTGACTGCGTTTATAAACCAGAATAGGGAAAAAGCCATTATAAATATGGTATAGCATTACCTATATTAATCAAAGTCTACCCCTTCATCATTTTTCTTCCCAATTTGTGTGTTTTCGCACAAGGTCAGTAAATCACTCCTTGCATTCTCAGTCCAGAAAGTGTTAACTTTAATGAACAGTACTGTAATGCACATATATGAGAGATAATAAAATATTACTCTATTTAGACGTGCAGAAATTTAATTAAAATAATCTCTTAAAATATTCATTACATTTAGCCCCCGAGGCATAGAGTTATACAAGAAAATGCATCTCTTTTCTTTTACTGGTATTTTAAAGACCCATTGCTACATAAAGACAAGGTAATATATTTAAAATAAATGACATTAGATTATTTTCTTTATATTTTAGGAGGCAAAATGTCAAGCACACCTAATTTTATTCAGCAAAATACAATAAAAAGGTAACACTAATCTTTTTATCTGTTCATGTCAAATTGAAAGAATGCTCTCCGACACAGCCTGAAGAATTCCCTCTTTCATTTGGAGCTTTGTTTAAAAACTTCCCAAAAAACAACACAGGAAGATTTGTTACATGCAAGATAAACCTTTTTATTCAGTGGAAGGCAACATTTCTCAGTTTCAATACAACACTGATTTTTTTTATTCTAACTTACTGGAATTTTATAAGCAACATAGCTATTTCTAAATAGAAAATGCAGAAATGTTGCATTATGGATGAAAAAACAGCAGTATTAAAGCAGTAATTCAACCACCAAGCTTTAGACATTATTTGTAGTAGGATACACAAATAACAACACGAAGAGAAGAATTATTTCTAATCTACTACCTGAGACGCCTCTGGTGTAAAACAATTCACTTAGGAAATACAATCTGAACAAGTACGAGCATTCAGTAAGAAGTGCATAATTTTGTGTATCAGTATTCTGCATTTCCCGGCAGTGACTGAATTATGTCTACAGCTTCATCAACATAATTATACCATTAAATCATAACGTTGCTAATTCACTAATATGGGCTTAAAACCATAGTAAAGTCTCCTACACATAATGATCAGCTATAAGAAAATGTGTTAAGTATTTATCAAATATGTGCGCCCTCCATCCTCTTTTTATTTATGCAATGAAGACAATGTTGAAGTTCAGAAAATAACAAATAGTGCACCAAAAATCAATTGTAATCTGAAATACCATTTCTTTTTTATTTAAAACTGCTACCTCTAAAAAATGTGAACGCAAGGTCCATTACTCGATTTTAGTCACATACGACAGACTGTTATGTGTTTGGCTGCGATAGCTGCAGTGCTCGAACAGGCACTTCATCATCCTGGCTTCCAACATTCATCTATTAAAATTATTATCAAATATCTACTGAGATCCAGGCGTGAATCATAGACTGCACCCAGTCTTCTGGGGAAAGATACAATGAAGGTCTATTCATCAGTGTGGCAATCGGCAGAAGTAATTAGTTCTCAAGACCTAGGTTTCTTACAAAGCTTATTTCACACACTGCCACAAACAACATATGATAGTGAAAAGCTAATGAAAGCCTGTAAAATGTGTTAACCTCTCTAGCTATCAATCGTTCCATTACTTTGTGTGCTAAATATATTTTTAAGCCAATAAATTATTAATTTCTCATCCATCCTTGACAGTTTTTGACAGAATTATGTGATGCCATTCTTCAAGATAACAACAATTAAAATCACAAAAGGAATCTGCAGTGTTCATTTATACACTATTTGTGTAATTAGTTCTCCCACAACAAGATGCCCCACTCAAGAGTAATCTTGACAGAAAGCTCATGTTGTCCATTTACTTCTTGACAATATGATCTTTATAAATGCTGAATAGCTACAAATTTCATGGTGCTCCACCAAAACAGACCTCAAATTGCTAGTTTTTATTTCATCACAAAAAATAACAGAGTCATAAATACTAGTCTCTGCTTGAAAGTCAATGATGAAACGAGGTATATTATGTTTAGTGTCTAAGCCTTTTGTGCAAGGTTTGGCTTTATAAATGTATGTAATTTACTTCTGATTGATAGCAGTCATTAACTAGATATCAACTCCTGATTCAATATGCTGCACAGCAGTATCTCCCAGAAACCAGTGCTGGTTTGGACACACTAGAATGTTAAAATATTACAGAAATACTATGCTAAAAACAAAATCAGTAAATTATTATCCAAAGAACTTTAAATCATGCACTACTTTTTGATTAATTTACAATTGTTTTATGATGGACCACCTACTTATGAGCATGAGTGAATGTCCCAGTCAACACAGTCATATCACGTGTACGTGCAGTCACACCAGTTAACATATGTATATGTAGAAAGTCTTCAAATTTGAACAATTCAAAAAAAAAACAAAAGCTGCTATCAAAAAAGTAGCTACACAAATAAACAATTATTTACACTTATTAATACTGATTTTTACACAACTTATTTTTAATGTTTAACATTCATTGCTCATTTTTGAATCATAACTTATGATGTAAATAACTCAGCAAAACTCAATTAAAATCCATTTAATAATAAAATGAAGCATTTTCAGAAATAAACTTAAAAAAGTTCATTTAAATCTTAGTTTGGCTAAGCTGGACATGCTCAAGACCTACTTCAAGACTTGAGCCATCTTCAGGGATAAGTTGTTGTTGAACTGTCCATTTTTTCTGATGGACATAAAAGATCCCATGGCCTAAAGAAGCAGACAGGTTTTCCTTCAACCACCAACACTAAAGAATGATAGCTAAAAAATAAAATTAGACATTTACATAATTTAGAACATAGAACACTACAGCACAAACAGGCCCTTCGGCCCACGAGTTGCGCCGATCACATCAACACCTATCTATAACCCCCAATCCCATAAAACCCCATATACTCATCCAGAAGTCTTTTAAAAGACCCCAGCGAGTTCGCCTCCACCACCACTGACGGCAGCCGATTCCATTCACTCACCGCCCTCTGAGTGAAAAACTTACCCCTAACATCACTTCTGTACTTTCCTCCCCGCACCTTAAACCTGTGTCCTCTCGTTGCGACCATTTCAACCCGGGGAAATAGCCTCTGAGAATCCACCCTATCTATTCCTCTCAACATTTTATAAACCTCTATCAGGTCGCCTCTCAACCTACGTCTCTCCAGGGAAAAGAGACCCAGTTCCCTCAACCTAACTTCATAAGGCATGCCTCCCAGTCCAGGCAACATCCTTGTAAATCTCCTCTGTACCCTTTCAATAGCAATTTGTGGGTCTTACTCCAGGAAGGATGGTGCCTTCATTTACCATTGCTGTCTTTCAAAGTGCATAAAGTGCTTGGAGACATTTCTGAGATACAATTTAGAGATAGAAGTGTCATTTTTAGAATACTGCATTCATACATCAGCCTCCCAGTTACATGATCACGTAACCTTAAAAAACCTTAAGCACAGGTAACAGAAAAAAATAATTAAAACATGTATTTGTGTAACACATTTCATATCCTTGGGGCATCCCACAATAATCTTAATCAATTACTTTCGGTATGCAGTCACTGTTGTTATATTTGCCAACACATCAAGGTATTTGTGTTCAAACAGAATACAACCAGTTTATTGGCCAGAAAAAAGGAAAAACTCCCTTGCTGTTCTTCAGATAGGGCAGATCTTTTACATCCAACTGATCAGCTTCATCTGAAAGACAAGACCAACAACTGCACTAAAGTGTGAGCCTAAATCATGTGCTCAGGCTTTAGAGTATTGCTTGAACCAACAATGCTCTGACTCAAGACTTAAGAATGCTACTACTGAACAGAAGCACATATCTCGAAGAAATAAAACCAAATGCCTTTTCTCTAAAGGAGTGTCCAAATCACAGCAATATTAGCACAAACTATTCTAGCAGTCCTTTCTCGGGCAAGAATGAAGCAACTAAAATTTGATGAAAATTAGGGAGCATTTTAAAGAAATGGAAACCTCCCTATGTTCTCAAGTATAACATTTCTAACAGAAAAGAACTTCCAGACTAAACTACAGCATTGAGGTTATATTCTTATTCTGTAGCTTATGCATTTTTAGTGAGGCATTGTTTTGAAAAGAAAAGCAGAGAATAATAGAATTACTCAGCAGGTCAGTCAATATCTGAACAGCGAGTAAAGAAGTTAACATTAAAGGCATGAATCCTTCACCTGACTTCTTTTTTAAAACTTTTCTTTAATCATTCATTGCTTCAGAGAATAAAAGAAAGTGTCCTAAAATATGAGAAAGCATTTCAATTTTAGTTGGACAAATCTGGAAGTAGCATCAACAGAAATTTCACAAAAAATGTAATGCAATGGATGTGGGAAATTTCAATTAAATTTATAACTTCCAAATGTAGGAAAAAGAAAATAAAGCCATCAACTATGACTATGTCATCACCAATGAATCAAACTCACACAACATAAGGAATTCACAATTAAATGGCCTGGAAGTTTGGACAGCAAAAGATATTTCGAAAACAAGCTTGAACTATTATTCACCTTTAGTGATTCAGCAATAATTGGTAATGCCTCTTAACTGGACAATATTTTCTCAGAGTCAGACTGTCTGGGCATAAACTGCTATGAATTTACTACTTTACATCCAGTTTTATTTTGCAGAGTATTCACAGAATCATAGAAACCCTACAGTACAGAGAGAGGCCATTAGGCCCATTGAGTCTGCACCGACCACAATCCCACCCAGGCCGAACCCCCACATCCCTTAATATTTTATCCACTAATCCCTCTCAGGACACTAAGGGGCAATTGTAAGCATGGCCAATCAATCTAACCCACACATCTTTGGACTGTGGGAGGAAACCGGAGCACCTGGAGGAAACCCACGCAGACAAGAGGAGAATGTGCAAACTTCACACAGTGGCCCAAGGGGGAAGTCGAACTCAGGTCCCTGGAGCTGTGAAGCAGCAGTGCTAACCACTGTGCCGCCCCAATAAATGCAAATTAATTGAAGTAACATAACACGCTCTTAACAGTTTTGAATTTCAGTTAGGCAATAATCTGAACTAAGACTGTCATATTATTAATACTGAAAAAGACAATACACAAATGCTAAATACAGTAAAAGGAATGTTTAATAAGCCAGAGGATTTAGAAAGCGTTTTTATTCAATTTCATTCAGTATTTTTAAGCAGTATTGCATATACTGGTTGCACATATCTCTTTGGTTAATAACTTTTGATTTTTTTGGCAACATTTAGGCTTTGCTTAAAATAATTAATGTTTTGCATAACAAAATAGCCCAAAAACTTCACAATCTGTAAATATAGCACATATCTCTTGCATATGAACATCACATCGCCTGCACAGAGCTCCTGCTAATAACCGAGAACAAGTAAATTTACATTGCAGTCCCAGTGACAAGTCCTATAATAGGACATGAAGAAAGGTTTTTAATAAGTATCTGCAGTAAGATCCATTGACTACTAACATTGCAGCACTTAACAGGTTGTGTCAAGAGACCCACTGTGCTCTTAATGTTTGACAATGTTTGCTGCATTCCATTAAGATGCAACTGTCTAAATAACCTAGAAAAATTAATGGGTCAAACAAGCGTTATGATAACGGTGGGGCTCAAAGTGATCTCTGTTAACTGTAAAAATTGGACGGCAAATTCTGACATCCACTCATGCACTTTAATGTGGAAAACCCAAATTGTGCTGTTAATAGTCCTCGTTGGTAGATTCGGCACAAAAGTACAGGCAATTGAAATACAGAAAATAGAAGGAGTTGGCCATTTGACCCTTCTCTGCCATTCATTTAATCATGGCTGATCATCAAATTCAATTTTCTGATTCTGTTTTGTTCCCATATCCCTTTAACTCCAAGAGCTATATCTAATTTTTTCTTGAAATCACTCCATGTTTTGGCTTCAATTAATTTGTGGCAGTGAATTTCACAGATTCACCACTGTATCTGTGAAGAAATCTCTCCTCACCTCAGTCCTAAAAGGTTTACCCTTTATCCTTAAACTATGACCCTAATTCTGGACTCGCCCACAACTGGAAACATTCTTTCTGAATTTTATAAGTTTCCATGAGAGCCCCCCTCACTCTTCTAAACTGAAATGAATCCAATCCTAACTGACTCAGTCTCTCCTCATCTGAGCGACCTGCCATCCCAGGATTTAGCCTGGTGAACCTTTGTAGCACTTCATTTATAGCAAGAACATCCTTCCTCAGATAAGGACACCAAAACTGCACACAATACTCCAGATGTGGCCTCACCAATACCCTAGCCAATTGTAGTAAAACATTCCTAAAATCAAATCTTTTTGCTGTGAAGGCCAATATACTATTTGCCTTCTTTATTCCTGCTGTTCCTGTGTGCTTTGCGTGATAGATGCACAAGGACACTAAGGTCTCGCTGAGTATCCACCTCTCTCAATTTATACCCATTCAAATAACAATCTGCCTTCCTATATTTGCAACCGAAGTAGATAACCTCACATATATCTCCCATGCATATGTCCACTCACTCAGCCTGCCCAAATCATGCTAAAGCGTCTCTGCATCCTCCTCACAGCTCACCTTCCCACCCAACTTTGCAACATCTACACACTTGGAAAAAAGATATTTAGTTCCCTCTTCCAAATCAATAACAAGGTGTCAACAGTTGGGGTCCTAGCACAGATCCCTATGGTACCCCATTAGTCATTGCTGGCCAATTGGAAAAATGCCCATTTATACCAGCTCTGTGCTTCCTATCTGCTAACCAACTTTCGATCCGTCTAAAGACACTACCAGTAATCCCATGCACAATGATCTAAACTTGAGGTCCTTGCCCACTAGTCCCCCACAAAGGATGTCATAAAAGTTTGAGGTAGTGCATTCAGAAATGTAAATTTTTAAGCAGTGTGATAGATGATAGTTCCTGCCAAACAGCAACTCTCAGGGCCAAACAGATGTGATTGATCCTGAAAATTTTATTTGAAAATGTGGGACATCATTGCTTAAGAAATTAATTAAGGTCGGAAATACAAAATTACTTGTCAATCACATTTAACTCTCTCTCCATCCTTCTGACTTTCCCAATCTTTATTCCCCTTTCGGTATTGGATTGAAATCTAGTTCATACTGTTTTATATTCTTGGTTTTGACTTTGCTAACCCACTGGGAGTGGGGATGCAGGTTGAATGTGAGGAACCTATAAGATAGATGGCCCACACGCACATGGCGTCACAGACATGGGCCAGAACCTTAATTCTGAAGCCAAATGGACCAGAATTTTGGAGTCTAAGTTCAGTGGTAGGTGCAATGTGATGTGATTTTGGCTGGGGAACTGGATGGTCAACTACGAACAATCTTATGCTGTTCAGCTCTTTCACAAGGAACTCAACAATTCTCGCAGACAGGTCAAGCAGGAAGTCATGCCCCTACCATTACTTATGGAGTCAAAGGTCTGGGTGCCATTTTTAAGGTTACCCTGAAAACAGGCAGTCTACACTATCCCTTCCACATACTGCTAGCCACTATTTCATCCTTCCCTGATAACCCTTACTTGGTTATCCACTCAACCAGGACCATGTGGAGCCCAGATTCCCGTCTAAACTTGAGGGTGGCAAGAGGGGTGGGGAGGGGAGGTTTGGGTTCAGAGATTTGAACCTGGAGAATCCTGTAGGTATGAGGTGGGAATGGTTGGAAATCTCAGAAGGGGATTGGAGGCCTGGAGTAGGAAGTCAGCGGACTTACTGGTGAGATCATGGGTGGATTGTGATGGTAGTGTGTTGGCCAACTAGGCATGCTGGATCCAGCAAGTAAACACAGTGGCATTGATCCAGCAGTCGCTCACTTGGGTTAAGTTTCTTTAGTTTAGAGACCAAACAAAATGTGAATTGGTCACCTGTCCCTCTGGCTGCCACTTAAACTGGAAGTGAATGAGTTGTGGGCAATTTGGGATGGTTAAGAATACCTTTCAGCATGTTTCAATTATACGTTGGGTAGCCCTAACATTGTGTATGGGTATATCAATGAGGGCTCCTCCCAAGTTGTTTAATTGTCCATCACCATTCATGACTGTACATGACAGGACTGCAGAGTTTTGATCTGATCCATTGGTTGTGGAGTTGCTAAGCTCCCTCTACTGCATGCTACTTATATCTTTTAGCATACAAGTTGCCCTGTTTTGTAGCATCATCAGATTGTCATCTCATTTTTTGAGTATGATCCTGACATGGCCTCCTGAATTCTTCATTGAACCAGAGTTCATCTCTTGGCTTGATGGTAATAGTAGCATGAGGAACGGGCCATGAGGTTACATATTGCAGTTGAATATAACTCTATTGCTGCTTGTGGCCCATAACATGGATGCCCAGCTTTGAGCTGTTAGATCTATCCAAATCTATCCCATTCAGCAAGGTAGACATGCTACACAACATGAAGGACGGTATCCTCCATGTTAAGATGGAACTTTTCTGCACAAGTACAGGTGGCACAGTAGTTGGCACTGCTGCTTCATACATCCAGGGAACTAGGTTAGATTCTGGCATGGGGTGACTGTGTGGAGTTTGCACGTTCTCCCTGTGACTACATGGGTTGCTCCAGTTTCCTCTCTCAGTCCAAAGATGTGCAGGTTAGGTGGACTGGCCATGCTAATTTGTCCGTTAGTATCCTAAAATGTATGTTAGGCGGAGTAGCCATGGTAAATGTGCAGGTTACGGGCATAGGGCAGGGTGGTGAGTCTGGTTATTTCAGAAGTCGGTGCAGACTTGATGGGCCGAATGGTCACTTTCTGCACTGTAGGGATGCTGCGGTTCTATGTGGTAGTCACTCCTACCATGAACGGTATGGGCAGATACATTTAAACAGGTAGATTGGTGAGGGTGAGGTCAAGTAGGTTCTCTCTTTTGTCTTCTAGCAATGTCCTTCAGGATTCAGCCAGCTCTGACAGCAGTGATACTACCCAGTCACTGTTTGTTCATAGGTAGTTTAATCCCACACCATAGTACATTCTGTGCCTTTGCCACCGTCAGTACTTTTCCAAATAGTGTTCAGCATGGAGGAATATGGATTCATCAGATGGAGTGGGGTGGGATGGTCTCCTTATTCATGTTTGACTTGATGCTATGAAACTTCATAGCTTTCAGAGTCAACGTTGTGGACTACCAGGGCAACTCCCCCACAACTGTAAACCACTGTGCTGCCACCTCTGGTGGGTCTGTCTTGCTGCTGGAGCAAGAGGTGGTGATGTCTGGCATTGTCTGTAAGGTATAATTCAGTGAGTATGTCTGTGTCAGGCTTTGCTAGACTGATCTGTGGAACTTCTCTCTAAATTTTGGCATAAGTATCCAGAAGTTAGTAAGGAGAAATTTGCAGGATGGATGGGGATGGGTGTGCCATTGTCATTTTTGGTGTCTTGGTCAATGCTGGATGAACTTCCGGTTTCATTTATTTTTGACTCCATGGCAGTTTGGTACAATTAAGTGGCTTATTTGGCCATTTCAGGGCGCATGCAAGAGAATAACCAAATTGCTGTCAGTCTGGAATCAGATGTCAGCAAAACCAGCTAAGGATGGTGGTTTTCCTCTTCCCAAAGGACATTTGCGAATGAAACGGGTTGTCAGGGAAGGCAAAGAGAAAACTCAAGTTTGATTACATATATAAGTGAGGGAAGGGAAGTAAAAAGTGCTTGCTCAAGGTTTACTTTCTCATCAGGCATTATTGCATAAACTGTTTGCCAACCTGTCACTGTATTTCGCTTGCCATAAGTGCTGCCAGGCATGCTGAGTTTGTCCATTTTCTGTTTTTATTTCAGGTTTCAAGCATCTGCAATATTTTGCTTTTATTTGACTTTCCCTGCATAAACTAGCTCTGTTTTTCTTTTCTCCAATTATAACCTTACTGCATCTAACAATTGCTTACTAGGCCATTTCAAAGGATATTAGAGTCAATCACATAGCCTGAATTAAGATCATGTGAAGACCACATCAAGTTAGAGAGACATTCTTCTTATGTTAGTTCACATAATGCACTATTTAATAAATTCAATTCCACAACATATAGTGAGATTAGCGTGCATTGTCTCCAAGTTTACACTGTTTTACCCTGGTAACAAGCAGGGGTCAGGCTTTGCCCTTGAGTGGTGCTGCAAATTTATTGACAATTTTCAGGATAAAGCTGTTTGTACAAGAGATACATTGTTCCTGGTTAAACAATGCCTCAATTTTCAAATATCCATCCTTACTTTCAAATCCCCCCATGGCCTACTCTCTCCATATCTCTTTAATCTCTTCTAGCCTCACAACTCCTCAAAATATCTCCAGTCCTTTAATTCCACAGTCTTCATCACCCCCCATTTTAATTGCTTCACCACTGGTGAATATACTTTCAGCATTCTTAGATAAATTCTGATAAAATAAATGCAATAGGAGGCAATATTTTAAAATGACTTATTGAACACATACTAATATAATATCTATAAACCATCCAGGTTCAAATAGTTAAAGTTATCTTCCATTTTAGAATAATTAATCGTTTTCCAACAGTAGAGATCCAATTCATATATGTTAAGAATGGTAAAAAGGCATGCTATAGACAATAACAGGTTATGGACATAAAAACTGCAGACTATTTTTAATCAAGTATTGCAGTTCATAACTCCATCATAGATTAAAATTAAGCATTTGTCACTTTACTGGGCACACTTGTACATTACATGATCTGGTATTTACATAATCTTGAACACTAAATGACAAACAGCAGAATAAATATCACTGGTGTTAAGTGTTTTTTTTAATACCAGCCAATTCAACAGCATATTTTGCATGTAATCTTAAAAAATAATTTTCAAAACAATATTAAATAGATCACAAATGAACAAAAGTATTAATGCACAGTATTACATACTCATAATTATTCCAATTAAAAGAAACTCATCATTAATTTTGCTTAAATCTCTCCAGTCAAGATAATCCAGAAAATGTTTGCCTACAATGTGCTTTGATCATTTTAGGAAGTTTGATGACATTGTGATTTCATTGTCAGAATTTTTTTTCTCTTTGACAAAGATAAATGATTGCCATCAATCATGATCCAATCGGTAGTACAGAGTCTCTGGAAAATGCATCACTCTTTACTAGTTTTCCTGCTCTTCATGGAACCTTAGCTTCATTTTTTTATGCAATGAACAAAAATACCCCAGCCAGGAAATATGTCATTCACACCCACTACAAAATTAAGTATTATAACTAATGATAGCTTTTACCTTTAATAATGTGTGGCATTACACTAGGGACAGGCTGCTTTCCATTTCAGCTGAAGGTTAAGTAAATGTTAGAATTTAAAACTTCAATGGGAGAACTTTCAACATATGAACAGCTTATAGCTTGTTTTAGTAAAAATTAAAGTACTTAACTCATGCTTTGAAAGAAATATGACTTTTGAAATACTTCAGCTGACCGTCAAATTCATTATTGGAAAATATAAAGTTTAAATGCAGTTTAAAAACATAATACTCAGAGAAAGATAGCTATCCAAAAAAAATTAAATGAAAGAAAAAAAGAAGAGTCTACAAGTTAAAATAGGCACATTTTCTTTGAAAATAAATTAAACCCTATAAAATAGAAACATGCATCTCCACCTATTATTAAAACATTCAATTTCTAATGTTAATCATTAATTCAAGGTTGAATTAATCAAACGCTGAATAAAGCGGAAGTTTTAGTGCACAAAATAAATGTTGTGTCCAAGTTATCATGGAAAATGATCATTTAACATGGTGTATATCTACAACTCTTGCATATAGCATGGATGCGCAAAACCCTGATTCATAAAATAACTAGAAGAATACTATACAAAAATTGCATAAAGATACTACAATTCTGTAAGTACACAATATTGCCAACTGAATTGTCCAGAACTAATCAATAAGCTATATAATTGAGAAAATAGATTGTTGTAATAAATTACTGAATTCCAAGTTAGAGGACCAAATTTACATAGGGTTCTATGAATTCAAAATTTAGATTTTCAGCCCATACTGATTTATGCTTGAAAATCAGATTTACCAAATCATGTTATTTTTCAATGTGTTACTATGCTAGAGAATCTGATTCAATCCCATGTAGCATCTGCTATCAAATAAAGATATAATAACTGATTTGGTATTTGTGTTTCTCTGCTCTGTTGATAATACACCAACAAATATAAAATCACTTCAGAATATTTAAAAATTTTCCAAGAAGCAACTGAAAGTCCCAATTCTTTAAATACATGAAATGAGACAGAGTTGTCTCAAGCCTTGGTGAACAAAGGTTTCCAAAAGAAAGCGATATTATTTCAGTAGTATTGGCTACATCAGTGCCAAATGTGGAAAGTGATAAATGTCACACTGATGCTGTGCCTTTGTTAGGTTGAAGGCTAAGATACAATATTCAAGCATCACGGAATTTCTTCTTTGTATCTAACCAGCCTGTAGCTGATCTGGGAATACTTCTGGCAATGGGCACCAAAAATGCAAAAAAAAATCCAGTTCTCAAAATAAAAATCTCTTATTGTGATGTGTACAACAAACAAGAAACATTCACTGTGCCCAAATAAATGTAGTTCCTAAATCTATTTTCCTGTTCTCCTCGGTTGAAGAAAGATATTCATAGTGGCTGAAAGTAACAACAATTCCCATCACTACTAATAAAGGAAAAAATGAATAATTGGCCTCACTTTTTACCCATGAAACCACAACACAAATACAGTCAATCCCTTTTGAAGGGGAGTTTTTGTTCAACATAGAGCTACACAAATCTGGTTCATCTTTACCCTATTTAATTTTGTACTGACATAGATAGGTCCGAATAGTTACACATCACAATTTAAAAAATAATTTAATAGAATAAATAGGGCAGGAGAAATAATTTCACTGACTCGACTCAAATTGCATTTCTCTATACACAAGATTCTGGAATTTTTCTGGGTTTTGGAAGTTAATTCCACACTCTATCTATCCAATAATAATTGCAAGAGTGCCATTTGATTCCAGAAACCAAGTCAAAATTATTTTTAACTACTGTCTTGAAAACTGAAGCTACAATTCTGCCCATTTTACCAAGGAAACTTAAGCCAGTGACCTTGATATGAGTTGCTCATGCTGAGACTCAAATTCTGAAGATTCTTTGTCAACTAAAGATGCATATATATATTTACACCACTAAACATTTAGTTTGTGGACATATTTCCAACTCATTCTAAATTTTCCACAAACAGCATTTTTTGCTTCCTTGCTAGTCAGGAGAGCAAACATGCTTATTCCTCCATATTTAATTCATGACCAACCTGTGTGCGCAAAAGCAACCCAGGTGATTCACTCAATAAAAGCAAAATATTGCAGATGCTAAAGATCCGAAATACAAACAACAAGTGCTAGAAAAGGTCCATAGCTCTGGCAGTCTCAATGCAGAGATAAACAGTTAACATTTTGAGTCGAATGTTATTCTTTGGGAGAACTCACTTGATAATTTGGCGTCACATTTTCTGGAGCAGAAAAAAACATGACTTGACATTAACTACAAAAAAGGTTGAGACATTGCATGATCTTGGCCCAGAGTGCTCAAAAAAAAGGTAACAATGCTGCCAAAAAACACATTAATTAACCACTCAAAATATTGTGACACAAATTCTCATTGAAAGTCTTCATTTGATTTTCCTTCGTTACTGATGAACCAATTGTGCAATTTCAAAAGTTGCCAATTTTCCCCTTTTCTGTGAAAGTCACAATGTCTCTGCTACCTTCCTTAAAACACATCAAGGATTTAGGCGCCCTCTGCTAATCTGAACGCTCATTTATCTGATTGTACTTCCGTAAAATGTCTTGAGACAAGTTATTATTGAATTTTCTTTCCTGTAGCCCAAGGACAATGAAACAAACCGAACTGCTTAACTTTCTACTTCAGCTAAAATTAGATAATTCAGCACTAGGAATCAAAATTGGGCGATTCTACTCTTTATTTCTTGATATCGCAATAAGAGGTACATTTACCACTGTGCTATCAGGAGTGTTTGTGGTCTCAACTATTGCATTACATTCTTTTTTAGTACAACAGTCTTGAAACTAACATTCCAATTTGTAAAGGTACAAGTGACCACAACGCCACACAACCTTGCCACAGCAACTCTGCAAGACATGCTGGATCATCGACATGGATACCATCATCACGCGTGAGAATACCATCCACCAGGTTAACGGTAAGTACTCTTGCAACTCGGCCAACATTGTCTACCTGATACGTTGCAAGAAAGGATGTCCCGAAGCACGGTACATTGGGGAGACAATGCAGACGCTACGACAATGGATGAATGAACATCGCTCGACAATCTCCAGGCAAGACTGTTCCCTTCCTGTTGGCGAACACTTCAGTGGTCATGGGCATTCAGCCTCTGACCTTCGGGTAAGTGTTCTCCAAGGCGGCCTTCATGACACATGACAGCACAGAGTCACTGAGCAGAGACTGATAGCCAAGTTCCGCACACGAGGACGGTCTCAACAGGGATCTTGGGTTCATGTCACACTATCTGTAACCCCCATGACTTGCCTGGGTTTGTAAAACCTCACTCACTGTGCTGTCTGGAGACAATACACATCTCTGTAACCTGTGATCAGTGCTCCTTCCACTCACATTGTCGGCCACTTTAGGACTTGAACAGCAGGTTAGGTGTAAAGATTCGCATTCTAATCAGTGATCTCTAAACTGTCTGTGCTTTATATGCTCTGTCTGAGGCCAGAACTCTCCATTCACCCGACGAAGAGGGAAACCTCGAAAGCTTGTGCGTTTACTATCAAATAAATCGGTTGGACTAAAACCTGGTGTTGTCAGACTTTTTACTGTGTTTACTCCTCATAGCAGCACATACCACTTACTGAAAGCTTAAGTGCAGGGCTCAAATCTTGCAGGTCTCAGACAGCAGAGCATATTAGAGGCATTAATAAATTTTCCAACTGCTTGTCCACTATAAAAATAAATACCTCACATAATAAAGCCATTTGTGTCAGGATGTTAATCTACAAAGAACAAAGAAAAGTACAACATAGGAACAGGCCCTTCAGCCCTCTGATCATGATGCCCTAACTAAACTAAAAGAAAACCTTCTGCCCTTACTCGGTCCATATCCCTCAATTTCCTCCCCACTTATGTACCTGTCCAGATGTTTCTTAAATGTTGCTAATGTGCCTGCTTCCATTACCTCCTCTGGCAGCACATGTCAGGCACCCACCACTCTCTGAATGAAAAACTTCTCCTGCACATCTCTCTCAAACTTTCCCCGTCTCACCTTGAACCTGTGCCCCCTTGTAATTGACACTATCACCCTTGGAAAAAGTCTCTGACTATCCACCCTGTCTATGCCTTTGATAATTTTGTAGACCTCTATCAGGTCTCCCCTCAGCCTCCATCTTTCCAGTGAAAACAATCCTAGTTTAAACCTCTCCTCACAGCCACTCTCGAGACTAGGCAACATCCTGGTGAACCTTCTTTGCACTCTCTCCAAAGCTTCCACTTCCTTCTGGTAGTGTGGTGCAATACTCCAAATGCGGCTTAACTGTATAGGGCATTGGTGAGGCCGCAACTGGAGTACTGTGTGCATTTTTGGGCGCCGCACCTGCGCAAAGATATTTTGGCCTTGGAGGGAGTGCAGAGGAGGTTTACTAGGCTGATACCGGAGTTGAGGGGGTTGAGCTATGAGGAGAGGCTGAATAAACTGGGCTTGTACTCGTTAGAGTTTAGAAGAATGAGAGGAGATCTCATTGAGACGTATAAGATGATGAATGGGATGGATAGGATAGAGGTGGAAAGACTCTTCCCGCTCAAAAAAGACAATAGGACTAGGGGGCACAGCCTCAAGATAAAAGGGGGGCGGTTTAGAACAGAGTTGAGGAGGAACTTCTTCACTCAAAGGGTGGTGAATCTCTGGAATTCTCTGCCCGTTGAAGTGGTGGAGGCTGCCTCGCTAAATATTTTTAAGACACGGATTGATGGGTTTTTGATAGGAGAGGGGATTAAGGGTTATGGGGAGAGGGCGGGAAAGTGGAACTGAGCAGCGACAGATCAGCCATGATCTTATTGAATGGCGGGGCAGGCTCGAAGGGCTGGATGGCCTACTCCTGCTCCTATTTCCTATTTCTTATGTTCTTATGTTCTTCTTATGTTCTTAACCAAGGTTTTATGATCTATGGAATCTTCTACTCCAGGGAGCAGCTGAGGCAGAGTGATTAACGACAAGGGAGTCACGGAGTATAGGGAGAAGATAGGAAAGAGGCAGCCACAACTGGATTAGCCATAGTCTTACCAAATAGGATCATTGGGGACTCTTTTGGGGCAGGTGTGACCTGTACAAAAAAGATGGGTGGCATTTGAAGGCCAAGGGGACCAATATCCTGGCAGGAAGGTTAGCTAAGGCTACTGGGGAGACTTTAAACTAGAAAGGTTGGGGGGGGGGGGGGGGGGGGGGAGAGATTGAGATGAGGTAACTGGGAGCGAGGAGGTTTGCTCGCAAATAGAGAAGGATTGTAGAGAGTGTAAGAGGGAGGATAGCCAGGTGATGGGGAAGGGGAGCACTCAGACCGAAGGTTGGAGATAGGTCTATTTTAACGCCAGGAGTGTGGTGAATAAAGTGGATGAGCTTAGAGCGTGGATCGCTGCTTGGGAATGTGATGTGGTGGCCATTACAGAGACTTAGATGTCTCAGGGACAGGACTGGATACTTCAGGTGCCGGGTTTCAGAAAGGACAGGGAGGGAACGAGGCAAGGACGGGCGGTTGTGTGTGTGTGTGTGTGTGTGTGTGTGTGTGTGTGTGTGTGTGTGTGTGTGTGTGTGTGTGTGTGTGTGTGTGTGGCGGCACTCTCGATTAGGGATAGTGTCACGGCTATAGAGAAGGCGGAGGCCGTGGAGGGATTGTCTACGGAGTCTCTGTGGGTGGAAGTTCAGAACAGGAAGGAGTTGATAACTTTGCTGGGTGTTTTCTATAGGCCACCCAATAGTAACAGGGATGTCGAGGAGCAGATAGGGAAACAGATCCTGGAGAGATGTAGTAATAACAGAGTTGTCGTGATGGGAGACTTTAATTTCCCAAACATCGATTGGAATATCCCTAGGGTAAGGGGTTTGGATGGGGAGGAGTTTGTTAGGTGCGTTCAGGAGGGTTTCCTGACACAGTATGTGGATAAGCCTACAAGAGGAGAAGCTGTATTTGATCTGGTACTGGCTAATGAATCTGGACAGCTGTCGGTTCTCTCAGTGGGAGAACATCTTGGGGATAGTGATCATAACTCTATCTACTTTACGCTAGCATTGGAAAGAGATAGGATCAGGCGAGTTAGGAAAGTGTTTACCTGGAGTAAGGGGAAATATGAACCCATCAGGCAGGAAATTAGACGAGTAAATTGGAAGGTGTTGCTCTCGGGAAAAAATACCAAAGTAAGGCGGCAGATTTTCAAGGAATGTTTGTCTAGAGTTCTGCACGACAACGTTCCGATGAGACAGGGAGGTTTTGGTACGTCACAGGAACCGTGGTGCACGAAAGTTGTAACGAATCTAGTCAAAAGGAAAAGCGTACAAAAGGTTCAGACAGCTAGGAGATGTTAGGGATCTAGAGGAGTATACGGCTTGTAGGAAGGAACTTGAGAAGGAAATTAGGAGAGCCAGAAGGGGTCATGAGAAGGCCTTGGCAGGTAAGATTAAGGAGAATCCTAAGGCGTTCTACAAATATGTGAAGAGTAAAAGGATGAGATGTGAAGGAATAGAAACTATAAAATGTGAAGGTGGGAAAGTTTGTACAGAACCAGTAGAAACAGCTGAAGTGCTTAACGAATACTTTACCTCAGTATTCACAGTTGAAAAAGATCTGGGTGATTGTACTGTAGGCTTGTGGCGGACTGAAAAGATTGAATATGTGGACATTAAGAAAGAGGATGTGTTAGAAATTTTGAATAGCATCAAGATAGATAAGTCGCTGGGACTGGATGGGATGCATCCCAGGTTACTGTGGGAGGCAAGGGAAGAGATTGCAGAACCTCTGGCGATGATCTTTGCATCGTCGATGGAGATGGGAGAGGTTCTGGAGGATTGCGGATGTGGTTCCTATATTCAAGAAAGGGAATAGGGATAGCCCAGGAAATTACTGACCAGTGAGTCTAATCTCAATGGTTGGTAAGTTGATGGAGAAGATTCTGAGGGACAGGATTTATGAACATTTAGAGAAGTTTAGTATGCTCAATAGTAGACAGCACGGCTTTGTCAAAGGCCTTACGAGCCTGGTTGAGTTCTTTGAAAATGTGACTAAACACATTGACGAAGGAAGAGCGATAGATGTGGGTTATATGGACTTTAGCAAGGCGTTCGATAAGGTCCCCCATGCAAGACTTCTTGAGAAAGTGAGGGGGCACGGGATCCAAGGGGCTGTTGCCTTGTGGATCCAGAACTGGCTTGCCCGCATAAGGCAGACAGTGGTTGCAGATGGGTCTTTTTCTACACGGAGGTCGGTCACCAGTGGAGTGCCTCAGGGATCGGTTCTGGGACCCTTGCTGTTTGTAATTTTCATATATGACCTGGATGACGAAGTGGAGGGTTGGGTTAGTAAGTTTGCTGATGACATGAAGGTTGGTGGTGTTGTGGATAGTTTGGAGGGATGTCAGAAGTTACAGCGTGACACAGATAAGATGCAAGGCCGGGCGGAGAAGTGGCAGATGGACTTCGACCCAAATAAATGTGTAGTGGTCCATTTTGGCAGGTCAAATGGGATGATGGAGTATAATATCAAGGGTAAGACTCTTAGCAGTTTAGAGGATCAGAAGGACCTTGGGGTCCGGGTCCACAGGACTCTTAAATTGGCCTTGCCGATTTAAGAGGATGTGGTTAAGAAGGCATATGGTGCACTGGCCTTCATCAACCAAGGGATTGAGTTTAGGAGTTGGGAGATAATGCTGCAGCTTTATGAGACCTTAGTCAGACCCCTCTTGGAGCACTGTGCTCAGTTCTGGTCGCCTCATTACAGGAGGGACATGGAAGCTATTGAAAGGGTGCAGAGAGGAGATTTACAAGGATGTTGCCTGGATTGGGTGGCATGCATTATGAAGATAGGTTGAGGCAGCTCGGTCTTTTCTCCTTGGAGAGACAGAGGGTGAGAGGTGACTTGATAGAAGTGTACAAGATGTTGAGAGGTATAGATCGGGTGGATTCTCAGAGGCTTTTTCCCAGGGCTGAAATGGTTGCTATGAGAGGACACTGGTTTAAGGTGCTGGGGAGTAGGTACAGAGGAAATATCAGGGGTAAGTTTTTCACTCAGAGGGTGGTGAGTGAGTGAAATTGACTGCCGTCGGTGGTGGTGAATGCAAACTCGATAGGGTCTTTTAAGTGACTTCTGGATAAGTACATGGGACTTTATAGAATTGAGGATTATAGGTAAGCCTAGTAGGTAGGGATATCATTGGTGCAACTTGTGGGCCGAAGGGCCTGTTTGTGCTGTAGTTTTTCTATGTTCTATAGTGGAGCAGGTTAGAGGGGCCAAATAGACTTCTAACTTGTAAGTTCATGTTTGAAGTTTATTTATTAGTGCCACAATTAGACTTACATTAACACTGCAATGAAG
This sequence comes from Carcharhinus amblyrhynchos, assembly GCF_965287045.1. NCBI lineage: Eukaryota > Metazoa > Chordata > Chondrichthyes > Carcharhiniformes > Carcharhinidae > Carcharhinus > Carcharhinus amblyrhynchos. The sequence goes on along the minus strand of NC_137324.1, from coordinate 132,678,847 downwards.
TTACTGTGAAAATCTGAACATGTTAGAAATAGCCGAGGTCAATGAAACAGAAACATCACCCCCAAAATATTTCCATGAGCTCACAGATCACAAAAACTTAATTTTTTTTTAACCTTTTACCTCATTTACAATCTGAGCCTTGAAATACGTTCTTTAGTTTTTCATCCTGGAAATTCAATTAGAATTAGTAACATTAAATAATCAATACTAAGTGATGATCTCTTAGGTTTTAAATTAGTTAAAAGAATTTAAGGAATAGGTGCACAAGTATGGCATTCAGCCCTCAAAGCCTAATGTGCCATTTAACAAGATCATGGCTCATTTAACTCCATTCTCCTGCCTGGTCTCTCTCCATAATCCTCGATTCTTTTGTGGATCAACAATTTATTTAATTTTAGCCTTGAAGATATTCAATGACCCAGCTTCCACCATTCTCTGGGGAAGAGAATTCTAAAGAGTAACAATCCACCGAGAAGAGATTCCGCCTCACTCATCTTTATGTTAAATGGGAGGCCCCTTGGGTGAGATTTTCCATACAACTTGGTCCACCAATGGCTAGCAGGGTAGATTTCAACGGGGTTTCATGCTAAATGCACTCCTCATTGCCGTGAGCCTGCAGTAGGGTGCACCATCAGCGGGACCAGAAGATCCCACCGGTGTGAACAGCTCGAAGGTTCTGGTCCTTATCTGTAAAGTGTGGCCCTGAATTTGAGGCAACCCACAAGGGGAAACATCCTCTCAGCATCTACACTTGTCAAGCTGTTGGAGAATCCTATGGGTTTTAATGAGATCACTGCTAATTCTTCTAAATTCCAAGAGTATAGATCCAACCTCCTCAATATTTCCACATATGCCAACTCATTCATTTCAGGACTCAGCTTAGTGAATAGTCTCATAACCGATTCCAAATAATTTTATTTGCCTTCATAATTGCTCGCTGTATCGGTATGCTAACTTTTTGTGATCGTGTAACCAGCGCACTCAGATCCTTCTGTACTGCAGCATTCTGCAGCCTCTCTCCATTTAAATAATGTTCTGCTTTTCTAATCTTCCCACTAAAGTGTACAACTTCATATTTTCCCACATTATATTCCATGTGCCAATATTGTTCCTGCTCACTTAATCAATCTATCTCCCTTTGCAGACTCTGAATCCTTCCCAGAACTTGCTTTCCCACCTGTCTTTATAATGTCAGCAAATTAGACAACAATACACATGGTCCCTTCAACCAAACTACTAAAATAGATCTAAACAGTTGCAGCCCCAACAATGAGCTGGCATTTGCTTCTTACACTTTGGCAACTTAATGACGAATTATCCTGACTCTGTTTCCTGTTAGCTTGCCAATCCTCTTCACTGTTAATATATCACACATTCCTACGCCATGACCTTTTGTGTCATAACCTTTTATGTGACATCTTACCAAATTCTTTTTGGAAACTGCTGCATCTATAGGATCTCCTTTATCCACCTTATTTGTATCATCCTCAAAGAACTTTAGTAACAAATTTGCCAAACACGATTCCCCTTTCATAAAGCCCATGTTGAATTGGCCTGATTGTATTATGATTTTTTTTAAATGTCGCGCTACTATTTGCTTAATAATAGATTCCAGCATTTTCCAATGACAGATATTGAACTAACTGGCCTGTAGAATCCTGTGGTGTTCCAATCTGCTGAGACTTTACCAAAACTTAGGGAATTTTGGAATACACCAATAGTGGATGCACCATCTGTGGCTAAGGGCGCTATCAAATTGAAACAAAAGACATGCAATGCTGTGAAGATTAGTGGTAGGCCAGAAGATTGGAAAATTTTAGAAGCCAGAAAAATAAAAGGAGAAATTCAAATGAGAGTAAATCAACAAGAAATATAAAATTGGATTAAAGTCTTCTACAAGAATATCAAATGGAAGGGAGTAGCTCAAGTGAGTCCTGGTTCCTTAAATAATAAGACAGAAGAATTAATATGAAACATCCACAATTTCTGTAGCCATTTTTTTATTTGAACCTCGAATACAGGCCAACAGTTTCAGAGGACTTGACAGCTTTAGTCCCATTATGTTTCCTGGTACTTTTTCTCCACTAATTGTTTTAAATTGCTCTTCCCTTTTACCTCTTTATTTTCTACTACACTTGGGAAGGCTCTTTGTACCTTCTAGTGTACGGACAGATACAAAATATTTGTTCAAAGATTCTGCTATTTCCTTGTTTCCCATTAACTCCCCAGTCTTATCCTTTAAGGAACCAAGACTCACTTAAGCTACTCTCTTCCATTTGATATTCTTGTAGAAAACTTTAATCCAATTTTATATTTCTTGCTCATTTACTCTCCTACTTGAATTTCTCCTATTTTGCTGGCTTCTAAAATTTTCCAATTTTCTGACCTACCACTAATCTTCACAGCATTGTATTTGTTTTCTTTCAATTTGATAACACCCTTAGGCCACAGATGGTGCATCCCACTTTTAGGGTCTTTCTTTCTGAGCAGAATATATCTTTGTTGAGAGTTAAGAAACATCTCCTTAAACATCTGCCACTACGTATCTATTGTCTTATGTTTTAATCTATTTTCCTATTTCATTTTTGCTAACTCTGCCTTCATACTTTGCAATTGCATTTAATTAAGTTTCAGACACTAGTTTCAGATCAAGATTTCTCACACTCAGACTAAATAATCACTTTGCCTAGAGAATCTTTTACCATGAGTTCATGTATAATGAAAACATTATATATGAACAGATCTAAATGAAGCCTCCTCCCTGGTTGGTTCCAGAACATATTGTTCTAGCAACCTGTCCTGAATATACTTTATGAATTAATCCTCCAGGCAGGAATGGGACGGCCGTAATTATGGGGGATTTCAATCTGCATATTGATTGGTCGACCCATGTTGGACGCGGTGGGCTCGAGGAGGAGTTCTTGGAATGCTGCCGGGATAGTTTCCTTGAACAGTGTGTGTTGGAGCCGATGAGGGAGCGAGCTATCTTGGATCTGGTGTTATGTAATGAGGCGGGTAGAATTAGGGACCTTGCGGTGAAGGATCCTCTTGGGGAGAGTGATCATTGTATGGAGGAGTTTCTGGTGCAGATGGAGGAGGAGAAAGTGGGTTCCCGGACACGCGTCCTTTGTTTGAACAGAGGGGAGTACGGTAGGATGAGAGAAGAATTGACGAATGGGGACTGGGGGAGCGCGTTGGAAGGTAGGTCTGCTGAGGAGCAGTGGAGGATCTTTAAGGAGCTCTTTCTTGGTGCTCAGCAGAAATTTATTCCGATGGTCAAAAAGGACTGTAGGAGGAAAGGTAATAAGCCGTGGATAACGAAGGAGGTGAAGGAAAGTGTTAAATTAAAAGCGGAGGCGTTTAGAGTAGCTAGGAGTAGTGGGCGAGAAGAGGATTGGGAGAGGTTTAAATGTCAACAAAGATTGACAAAGAAGTTGATAAAGAAGGGTAGGAGAAACTATGAAGCTGGGCTAGCGCTTGATATAAAAAAGGATAGCAAGAGTTTTTATAAATATATAAAAAGGAAGAGGCTGGCTAGGGTGAACTTTGGGCCCTTAGAGGATGAGAAGGGGGACTTAGTGGTAGGGGATGGGGATATGGCTGAGGTCTTGAACAACTTTTTTGTTTCGGTCTTCACGGAGGAGGACGTGAATAATTTGCCAGGTGTTAGAGATGGAAAGGTGGTAGGACTGGAGGGTCTTAATGACATTACTGTTACTAGAGAGGCGGTGCTCGACAGACTGGAGGGGCTGATTGTGGACAAGTCCCCAGGACCGGATGGAATGCATCCGAGGGTTCTGAAAGAAATGGCGGAGGTGATAGTGGATGCCTTGGTGGTTATTTTCCAGACGTCGCTGGATTCCGGGGAAGTGCCGGAAGATTGGAAAACGGCTAATGTTACGCCGTTGTTTAAGAAGGGTGCCAGGCAAAAGGCAGGGAATTATAGGCCGGTTAGTTTAACGTTTGTAGGTAAAATGTTAGAATCCGTCATCAAGGAGGAAATAGCGAGGCATCTTGAGGGGAACTGCTTGATAGAGCAGACGCAGCACGGTTTCGTTAAAGGGAAGTCGTGTCTGACAAATTTACTGGAGTTCTATGAGGATGTGTCTAGGGCAGTGGATAGAGGAGAGCCGGCGGATGTGGTCTTTCTGGATTTTCAGAAGGCGTTTGACAAGGTACCTCACAAGAGGTTATTGCAGAAGGTCAGGGGACATAGAGTTGGGGGTAGGGTGTTAGCGTGGATAGAGGATTGGTTGTCAAATAGGAGGCAGAGAGTGGGGGTCAATGGGTGCTATTCGGATTGGCGGTTGGTGACTAGTGGAGTGCCCCAGGGGTCGGTGCTGGGGCCTCAGCTATTTACCATTTACATAGATGATCTGGAGGAGGGAACCGAGTGTATGGTGTCGAAATTTGCCGATGACACCAAGATTGGTGGAACGGCAAATTGCGCGGAGGGTGTGGAGAGTCTACAGAAGGATCTAGACAGGCTGGGCGAATGGGCCAGGAAATGGCAAATGGAATTTAATGTTGGCAAGTGCAAGGTGGTCCACTTTGGTAGGAAGAATGGTAGGAAGGATTATTACTTACGTGGAGAAAAACTGCAGCAGGCGACGGTGCAGAGGGACCTCGGGGTCCTTGTGCATGAGTCACAAAAACCCAGCTTGCAGGTGCAGCAGGTGGTCAGGAAGGCGAATGGGATGCTGGCCTTCATAGCGAGGGGGATTGAATATAAAAGTAGGGAGGTCTTGCTGCGGCTGTATAGGGCATTGGTGAGGCCGCAGCTGGAGTACTGTGTGCAGTTTTGGGCGCCGTACTTATGCAAGGATATTTTGGCCTTGGAGGGAGTGCAGAGGAGGTTTACTAGGCTGATGCCGGAGTTGAGGGGGTTGAGCTATGAGGAGAGGCTGAATAAACTAGGCTTGTACTCGTTAGAGTTTAGAAGAATGAGGGGAGAGCTCATTGAGACGTATAAGATGATGAATAGGATGGATAGGATAGAGGTGGAGAGACTCTTCCCGCTCAGAAAGGACAGTAGGACTAGGGGGCACAGCCTCAAGATAAAGGGGGGGCGGTTTAGAACGGAGTTGAGGAAGAATTTCTTCACTCGAAGGGTGGTGAATCTCTGGAATTCTCTGCCTGTTGAAGTGGTGGAGGCTACCTCGCTAAATATTTTTAAGAAGTGGGTTGATGGGTTTTTGATAAGAGAGGGGATTAAGGGTTATGGGGAGAGGGCGGGAATGTGGAACTGAGCCACGACAGATCAGCCATGATCTTATTGAATGGCGGGGCAGGCTCGAAGGACTGGATGGCCTACTCCTGCTCCTATTTCTTATGTTCTATCTTTGCCAATTTGATTTATCCAACCTACACAAAGATTAAAATTCCCCACTATTATTTCAGTATCTTTCTTAGAAGCCCCTATCATTTCTTGATTTATACTCTGTTCTATTGTATAATTACTGCGAGAGTCTATAAATTACTCCCAGTGACCCCTTTCCTTCGTTTATCTCTACTTAACCTGATTCTACATCCTGATCATCTGAACTTAGATCATTTCTCATTACTGAGCAGATCATGCTTTATCAGAGCTGCTTCACCTCCTATTCCCATCTTCCTGCTCTTTCAAAAAGCAGCAAGTGAAATTAGAAGGCAAACTGAAATGAAGGCAAGCATCAAGCAAGATCAGAACGCAAATAATGTTAAAAAGACAAAGTTAAGGGCACCCTATCTGATTGCACACAGCTTTTACAGATGATTTAAAAGCACAAATATAGCTAAATGGGTATGATTTAATGGTTGCATGGTGACCAAGACTGGGAACTGAATATTGAGGGTTATTTGTCATTTAGGAAGGGAAGGAAGAGGGAAAAGTAAGTGGGGAGCACTGATAATAAGGGTTAAAATTAGTACATTAGTGAGAGAGGGCCTTACAGGATCAAGATGTAGCATCATCTTGGAGCTACAAAACAGAAAACAGCAGCAAACATTAATGAGATATATTCAAAGGGCAAACTATAATGGTAATGTTCAGAACTGTATTCATCAGGAAATTAGAGCTGCATGTGACATGGGCAATACAGTAATAACTGATAGCTTCAGAAAGGGTATAGACTGAGTAAACCTAAAAAACACTAAAGGAGAAGAATTCTTGGATTGTGTACAAGATGGATTTCTGGAGCCACTGAGGAGGCAAACCAGGGGTCGGGTTATTTTAGTTTTACCATTACCCAACAAGAAAGAGCTCATTAATAACCTTGCTATAAAGAAGCCATTGGAAAGTAATCATAATATGATCAAATTTTACACTAAGTTTAAAAGTGATATAGTTTGTTCCGAAGCTGGGGTCCTAAGTCTGAACAGAGGAAATTATGAAAGTATGAGAGGCAAATTGACTATGGTGGTTTGGAAAAGTATATTAAAAGACCAAACAATATAATGTTAAATCTGATCACATTATGGTTACTTCCTAATGGCTCCTTTATAGCAAGGCTATTAATGGTCTGTATATTGAATATTTAAAGTATTACATGGTCTATGACAAATATACATTTTGCTAAGGCACAGAAACCCAACAGGGAACATGAATCAATCATGGCTAACAAAAGGAGTTAAAGCTTACATTATACCAAAAGAAGCAACTCATCAGTTTGCGAAAAAATGGTAAGCCTGAGGATTGAGAGCATACTACAATCCAGTAAAGCCAAGAAACTGCAAAAGAAAGGAAAAAGAGGATATGAATGCTGGTAAGCAATATAAAAGATGGACTGTAAAAACTTCTTTGAGTATGTTAAAAGGAAAATACAAATGTAGGTCCATTTCCTACAAGAGCAGACAGGTGAATTTATAATGGAGAAAAAGGAAATGGCAGAGAAGCTAAACTACTTTGCAGCTGTTTAATGGAGGGAGATACAGGAAATCTCCCAGAAATACTAGGAAACAAAGGACCTTGTGAAATGAGGAGGAATAAATTAATGAAGTAGTACTGGAAAAATGAATTTGATTGAAGGTTCATAGTGGGTGCATTGATGGTTATTTTTCAAAATTTTGCAAGGATTTCTGCAGACTGGGAAGTAGCAAATACAACCTCACTACCTTTTTTACTTATTTGTGGGATAAGGGCATCGCTGGCTGGCCAGCGTGTATTGTCTATCTCAAGTTGCCCTTGGGAAAGTGGTGGTAAATTGCCTTCTTGAATTGCTGTAGTCCACATGCTGTGGGCTGACACACAATGCCATTGCAGAAGAAATTCCAGGATTTTGATTCAGTGACAGCAAAGGAACAGCGATATATTTCCAAGTCAGGATGGTGAATGGCTTGGCTGGGAACTTGCAGCTGGTGGTATTCCCATGTATCTTCTGCCCTTGCCCTTCTGGATAGAAGTGGTCATGGGTTTGCAAGATGCTGTGTAAGGATCTTTGGTGAATTGCTGCAGTGTATATTTTAGATAGTACAAACTGCTACTACTGAGCATCAGTGGTGGAAGAAATGAATATTTGTGGATATGGTGTGAATCAAGAAGGGAGAGAGAGAAAATGGAAAACTATAGATCTGATAGTGTGACATAAGGGAAAAATGTTAGATTCTATTATAAAGGATATACTGGACATTTACAAAGGAAATTATGTTTAATGAACATATTGAGTTTTTTTTGAGGATCTTACTTGCAGCATAAAGGAGAACCAGTAGATGTATTACATTTGAATTTGCAGAAGGCTTTCATTACCCACATGGGAGGTTAGTAAACCAAATTAGAGTGCATGGGATTTGGGATGGTATACTGCTATGGATCGAGAATTGGTTAACAGGCTGAAAACAGTAGAAATACATGGGTGATTCTGAGCATGGCAGGCTGTTACTAGTGGGTGCCATAAAGGTCAGCTCTTGGGTCACCTTTGGGTCACAACTGTTCACAGCCTCTATAAATGATTTGAATGTGGGAAGCAAATTTTTAAAAATTTGCTAATGATACAAAGTTAGGTAGGAATGTGAGTTGTGAGGATGCAAAAAGGCTTCAAGGCGATTCGGTCGGGCTAAGCAAATGAGCAAGAATGTGGCAAATGGAACATAATGCGAGTAAGTGTGAAGTTATCCACTTCGGTATAAAAAAAAACAGAAAAGCAGAGTATTTCTTAAATAGTGAGATGTTGGGCAGTGTTGATGAACAAATGGACTCGGATGTTCTTGTTCATGAGTCACTAAAAGCTAGCATGTAGGTGTAGCAAACAATTAGAATGGAAAATGGTACGGTGGCCTTCATTGACAGGAGATTTGAGTACAAGAGTCAAGATGTCTTGGCTGCAATTGCACAGAACCTTGGTGAAATTGCACCTGGAGTATTGTGTACAATTTTGGTTTCCTTATGTAAGTAAAGACATGCTTGCCATAGAGGGAGTGCAAAGGAGGATCGCCAGATTAATCCCTGGGATGGTGTGATTGTCTTATAAAGGAAAGATTGAGGAAACTGGGCTCATATTCTCTGGAGTTTCAAAGAATGAGAGGGGGTTTCATTGAAACTTGCAGGGTGTTACCGAGTGTACGTTGGTAGGATGTTTCCCCTGACTGATGCATCTAGAACCAGGGGACACAGTCTCAGAAGGGGCAAACCATTTAAGGCTAAGATGGGGAGGAATTTCTTCAATCTAGGGGTGGTGAATCTTTGGAATTCTCCGTCTGAGGGCACTGTGGAGACTCAATCGTTGCGTATGTTCAAGACAGAAATCGATAAATTTCTGGATACCAATGACATCACAAGATCTGGAGATAGTAGGGAAACAGAGATTATGCACACAAAGTTGCACTACTTTCTCCAAAAACAAATGCATTCCCTCAGACCTCTCAAAAATGCTTTGCTCCCACCAACTGCCTGCTCATTTCAATAAAATTACATGTCATCCAAAAACCTTGAATATTCCCCAGTATTTGTGTCCTCAGCAAATTACAACATCAAAGACAATTCTGGCTTTTAAAATACAATTAAACAATTTCCCCATGCGATATTTAAATCGGTTTCCACAAGTGAAGGATAAACCACATTTGACAATACCATGTTCTAAACTAATGGTTCCCATGTCACGCATACCTCTGTACTACAAAAAATTTTGAAGCACCCCTCCTATTTTCTCTGAACCATCCTCTAGTAAAATACCTTTTTTTAATGGCCATTTTTAGCCTGTGTTCACCGTGAGAGAGAATGGCGATGTGAACAGAAAATCAGGAGACATGGGTTTCCAGGTTTTACTCCATGCGTGCACGCCTAAAATCTGATTTCCACTATAATACTGCAGAGCACTGATAGATTTATTTCTAGCTATCTCAAACCCTGCTCCATTGACTTTGAAAAATGCAAACAATAACACTGACTTGGAAAAATGTCAACACTAAAATATAAATGTAAACTACATAAAGGCAATCTTAATCTCCTTAAAACAGTTCTCACTTTTTTACAGTTCATACAAGATTTAACATTTTGAAACAGTCATCAATATGAATGTTGACTGTTTCGCTCCATAGATACTACCTGATTATCAAGTTTTTCCAGCAAATTTTCTTCTTTTGTCAGATTTCCAGCACCTGCAGTATTTTATTTTTGTATTAATGTTTTGTGTATTACTACTTCAGGTAGAAAATGAAGTATAAAAAAACTGGTAACATAATTAAAAAAGAAGATAAAGATGAAGTGCAGGTCAGAAGTCATTGCATAATGCTCTTCTCATATTAGCATTAGCTAAACATATGTTTACATACAAGTTACTGGCATGGTTTCAATACTTGATTTTCAGAACAGCATATGCCACTTTTTCAACTTTACTCTGTCTCTCTTGCTTCTCCCAGGGGTTTTGTGCCCTTTTTGAGTTTTCACTTTCTGTGCAAGTGCATGGTGCTTTCGTCACGCACATGGGCCTGACCAACGTAAAACAGTGAAACCATGCCTGTCTGGCTCTTCCCCTGCCATCACATGTGCGGAACACTGGAGGTTCATTGGGTCTTGCCATACAACTGAAGACAAAAGTTAGTTTTAGTTTAATGATATGAATTTTTAACCATTTCAAATCTTTTTTCACAGCACATTGTTCTAAACCGTTTAGAGGAAGATTATAATCATCATCCTCATTGGGTCTGAATTTGTTGTCAGACAGGGCAGTAGTGGAAATACTATATTTGACTAGGTTAGAGAAGGGGAATAATCTTCCTACATCCACACTCCTGATTGTTACGCAGCAACTTATACTAGAGGTATTGGCTAAGGACAGGATGCATCCCAGTTTGGTTTTCTCAGCATTGGAAAAGTCTGCAAACCCAATTCAGAGTTCACTCAAAATCAATGGTTGCTACTCATGTGGAATTGTATGGCAGTGTGTGCCAGTACTTTCAGGATAGGAGTGGACAAAGCTCGGGGGGAAGACAGAGAGAGAAAGTGACCTTAAATTAACCTCTCCTCCCATTAAATGATAAAGTAATAAATCACTGCACAGAAGACACACTTGAGTAGACTGCTTTAACTTAAGAAATTGTATAACAGATGTAAACTAACAACAGGCTAAATGATAATGACATCTTTATTGGATTTAAGAGGATTGGGAGAGGTTTAAATATCAACAAAGAATGACAAAGAAGTTGATAAAGAAAGGAAGGATAAACTATGAAGCTGGGCTAGCGCTAAATATAAAAAAGGATAGTAAGAATTTTTATAAATATATAAAAAGGAGAAGGCTGGCTAGGGTGAATGTTGGACCCTTAGAGGATGAGAGGGGGGACTTAGTGGTGGGGGATGAGGAAATGGCTGAGGCCTTGAATAACTTTTCTGCTTCGGTCTTCACGGAGGAGGATGCGAATAGTTTGCCGGGTGTTAACGATGGAAAGATGGTAGGAGTGGAGGGCCTGAATGAGATCATTGTTACTAGACAGGCAGTGCTCGACAGACTAGAGGGACTGATGGTGGACAAGTCCCCAGGACCGGATGGAATGCATCCAAGGGCTCTGAAGGAAATGGCGGAGGTGATAGTGGATGCCTTGGTGATTATTTTCCAAACCTCGCTGGATTCCGGGGAAGTGCCGGAAGATTGGAAAACGGCTAATGTTATGCCGCTGTTTAAAAAGGGTAGCAGGCAAAAGGCAGGGAACTATAGACCAGTTAGTTTAACATCTGTTGTAGGAAAAATGCTTGAATCCGTAATCAAGGAGAAAATAGCGAGGCATCTTGAGAAGAATTGTTTGATAGAGCAGACGCAGCACGGTTTCGTTAAGAGGAAGTCGTGTCTGACGAATTTATTGGAATTCTATGAGGATGTGTCTAGTGCGGTGGATAGAGGGGAACCGGTGGCTGTGGTGTTTCTCGATTTTCAGAAGGCGTTTGATAAGGTGCCGCACAAGAGGTTGTTACAGATGGTTAGGGGGCATGGAGTTGGGGGTAGGGTGTTAGCGTGGATGGGGGATTGGCTGTCAAATAGGAGGCAGAGAGTGGGTGTCAATGGGTGCTATTCGGATTGGCGGTTGGTGACTAGTGGAGTGCCCCAGGGATCGGTGCTGGGGCCTCAGCTATTTACCATTTATATAGATGATCTGGAGGAGGGAACTGAGTGTAAGGTGTCGAAATTTGCTGATGACACGAAGATGAGTGGAACGGCAAATTGTGCGGAGGGTGAGGAAAGTCTGCAGAGGGATCTAGATAGGCTGAGTGAGTGGGTGAGGACCTGACAGATGGAATACAATGTTGGCAAGTGTGAGGTTATCCACTTCGGTAGGAATAATGGTAGGAAGGACTACTACTTAAAGGGCGAAAAGCTGCAGCATGCTACGGTGCAGAGGGACCTCGGGGTCCTTGTGCATGAGTCGCAAAAACCCAGCCTGCAGGTGGTCAGGAAGGCAAATGGGATGCTGGCCTTCATAGCGAGGGGGATTGAATATAAAAGTAGGGGGGTCTTGCTGCAACTGTACAGGGCACTGCTGAGGCCGCAGCTGGAGTACTGTGTACAGTTTTGGTCGCCGCACTTGCGCAAGGATATTTTGGCCTTGGAGGGAGCGCAGAGGAGGTTCACAAGGCTGACACCGGAATTGAGAGAGTTTAGCTATGAGGAGAGGCTGAATAAACTGGGCTTGCACTTGTTAGAGTTTAGAAGGATGAGGGGAGATCTCATTGAGACGTATAAGATGATGAAAGGGATGGATAGGGTAGAGGTGGAGAGGTTCTTTCTGCTCAGAAAGGACAGCAGGACTAGAGGGCACAGCCTCAAGATGGGGGGGGGGGGGGGGGGGCAGTTTAGAACGGAGTTGAGGACGAACTTCTTCACTCAAAGGGTGGTGAATCTCTGGAATTCTCTGCCCGTTGAAGTGGTTGAGGCTTCCTCACTAAATATATTTAAGACGCCGGTAGATAGATTTTTGGTAGGCAAGGGGATTAAGGGTTACGGGGAGAAAGCGGGAAAGTGGAACTGAGCCACTTCAGATCAGCCATGATCTTATTGAATGGCAGGGCAGGCTCGAGGGGCTAGATGGCCTACTCCTGCTCCTATTTCTTATGTTCTTATGTTCTTATCTTATTTTCCTGACTTTCAAAGCCCAGCATTTCTTACTTCTGTAATACCACTTCAGCATCTGTTCCTATTTCCAGTAAAACCATAAAATTAACTAAAATATTTTGTCAGTATTACATTCATGGTTAAGATTTTAATAAAGGAATGGTAAAAGGAAGTTTGCATTATGACCAATTCACACCCGAGAAAAATATTAACACTTAAATAACGAACATCCCAGTCAAAAAAGTTCCAATTACACCAGTACCACCAATTCTTAGGGACTCAAATCTTGCAATGAATGCCCTGCAAGTGTAAATTATCCAAACTAGCTTATTCCAGTGTCAATGAAGATCCAAAAATTCATGCGTCCCCTTCTTTGCTTTCAGTCTTAAAACATCCCCACAACTAATCGGGCTCCAATGTACTTGTAATCAAACTATAACATACTTCAAAGATAAAACGTTTAACACAATATAGGGTGGTTGTTATTTTTAAATCACTCTCCCAGGATTTGGACTGCAATAATAATTAATATAAATAAATTGCTAGATTCTCAAGTAAGAATGCAGCTGAATTTCCAGTCTCAGCTGAAATTGGGCTGTTCAGGAAATACCTTTTGGAGGAAGGTGGGGAAGGGTCCCTTTAGAATCACTAAAAACATATGGCAGATCAAGCAAGTTATGTTTATGAGATTTAGGAAGATATATGATGATCCTAGCCAAGGAAAACAGAGAAAGATAATGTAATACAACTGAAAACAAAGAGCACTTCGAACCTACAAACTAACTAATCAGAGATAATTCTGCTATATAAGAAAAGTGTGAAATTAAAGTAAGTAAAATCACATCTCCATAATATCTGTGACTAAGTGGGATTAGCAAAATCCCCTGAGAGAGAACACAAATGAGCATCTTTCTGAATAGCAAGCAAATCTGCAAGGAAAATGCAAATGGTTTCCTAATTATCTACAGGCTATTAACATGCAGTTCCAATTACCAGCAATTAAAATCTGTTTAAACATTATGACAAAAGTTTATTGAAATGAAAGGGGTGGTGGTGGGGGAGAATGATATGCTAATTACAGCACTATAAAACAAATGCTAAGTGTCTATTTTAACTGGAGACATAATAAATAGTAAATTTCTTGCATTCCGAATTGCTAACAGCTCTTTTAGCTCAATGTGATTTGAAAACAATCCTCAAGGTCATGCCTGATGTAGTGATAAAGACAGAAGGTTCATAAACATTGATACATTCTTTTAAAATCTAAACTTCATAGTATTGCTGTCAATTTTTTTTCTTTTTAAATTTGGATTCTGTTATTACTTTTTGCTAACCGCACATAATATAAACAGAGCAATTTGGAAGTTGCACATATATTTCTGGTTTATGAACAAATTTTCCCTACAGGATTTCTGAAATGTTAAATCTGTATTTTAACATTCTGCATATACTTTAATTCTGAAGGAACATTAATGCTACTGTATATTTAGAAATTTTGGTTCAAAATAATTTTGGAATGTCTCAATCCACAGCAGATGAACATGAACAGATACTGGTTGTGGTTTCCAAGCCATTTCTTTTTTGTTCTCATCTCTAGAGTTTCTTCAGGTATAGCAATTGCTTGATCCTACAAATTTAAGTTCTACTACAAAACGTTGTGTCTTAGCTTCTACCCTTAACCAACAGTTCAACAAACTATTCACTCTTGAATGTTCCAAAATTAAGGAAGAATACATGGTCATGTGATATAACAAGTGAGCCCAGATAGTGTGAAAATATTCTCTAGTCAAACTATCAAGAAGCTGTCCAGCTAACAATGTATTCCAAGTCATAGCAAAGTGGTCTTAAACGCTGACCCCAAGAAAAATAACCTAACAGCTCAAAAGTTAACAATACTGCATACTAGCATCATAATTGATATCTGGATGTGTCCAACAAATCATAAACAACAATGAAAGAGGTGCATACAGCTCACAAGACAATAATCAACTACTTTGATCTTGTTTCACATTTTAGGATCAAGTTGAATGAAATGCTAACGACAGCTAATAAAATATTTGTGTTTTTTTTTAAATGCGCAGATCTGGAGATTTCTATTTATTGTAGCTCCACAAAAGGCCAAATGAAACGTGGGATTATCCATTGCTTAGTATGCACATTGCAGAAGCAATACATTTCTCAAAACAAAGTTAACTACATTATATTCACTTCTTAACTTTTTCAAATAACTATTAAAAAATTAAAACAGGCTTTTCTTTACAAATGAATGTACATTATAAAAGACAGCATGATGAACAGAATGATAGTTTTCTGCATTATGGGTCCTTCAGAGTTCAGGAAACAATCTTGGGAAAACTTCTTAATCCCGATGCTGCCCTGTGCGATGGGATGTGAAAGAGAAACAGTTTTAGATGTCAATTTTCAAGGCGGTAGCAAGGAATGGCAGACTGAGCATCCAATTAACCAGCGGGAGTGCAGGAATGGTGGCAGAACTGATTTAAACACATCACACCACATTACTACTGTTGTTAACTTCAAGGATGCAGGCACGAAAATCCCAGAAAAGAGGAAGATGTCTGGCTTCAGGGGCAGGGCTGCCCGTTGCTTCGCAGGTGCTGACCTGGTGGTCCTCCTTGAGGCAGTGAGGGAGGGAGAGGGAGGTTCTCTTTCCGGCAGCAGCTCAAGAAGGCCTCCCTCTCAAACTAAGCAAGCATGGAGAGAGGAGGCTGAGAATATGAGTAGGCAATGCATTTTCAGGGGGTAGAGGATCCACTGCTGTAAAGAATTCAATCACTTCCTTTGCTCAGGCAAGGCAATTGCAACAAAAAACCCTCATGATAGGGTTCTGTGTATTCAAACTTCAGGAAGCACACCAGCTGAGGAGCCTAAGGGCGCATTTGGCTAAAGATATATTCCAAGTCATAGCAAAGTGGTCTTAAATGCTGACTAAAAAGGAGAAACATGTGCCAAAGGTACACTGATCCCAAAGAAATAGTGTTCCTTAGGACGTGCCAGCACTGACACATGCAGCTCCTTATAGACCAATAGTACCCCTTCTCTTTTGTCCTTTCAGAAGAAAAATGAGAGCCCTCAAGGAAGGGAGCAGACTACGAGTGCTTAACCTACACACCGTCAAAACCATGGAAGAGGGATCAATGGAAATTGCTAGGCTGACCTACTATGAGCAGGTCAGAGAAGACAAAATGGCCAGAATGCATACCATTCTAGCATGGACAAGTCAGTGGCATTGCTGATGCAGGAGATGATTGGTGGGAATGCCAACTGCAGCATAGCTAGTGCTCCATTCCATCCAAGTGGAACGCCAACTAAGGGCTGAGGCAGTCACTGAGAAGGATGTGTGCGCCAATCTTTACAGAGTACCATCATCAGTAGTCTCCTTTATCCTTCTGACTGACAGAACATCTGTGCAGCTGGGTTCAGTGACAGAGACAGCCCTCCATTGACACCAATGCAGCAGCCTCTGGAATTAGACACCGGCATCTTCATGAGGATAATGGCCATATGCACTGCAGTCTAAAACGGTTAACAAGCTGCCTCCAATTCACTTGAGACTGCAAAGAGAGCATCATGTAGAAGTGGTGAGCGTGTGCATTGAGGACAGCAATGGCCTTTACCTCATTTGCAACTGTGCACTTTTTTCAACACAATATAAATATTAATACATAACACCAAACATGTGAGCTGCCATTCTTTAATGGAGTGACTGGAAAAGAGGGATGAGGTGGTGAAGGGAAGCAAGGATCCCTGGTGGTGGGATGCAGGTGAAATCTCTACACAGATGTGCATCATTCATTACTCTAAGAGTAGAATCATTCTAGGCTGTGCCTTCAATAATTCTCACAGGTAGCTCAAAGTTAGTTGTAAGCTATGGGTTTACAGTTGAAAAATACCTGGATCAGATGATCTCCGACATCGACAAGATCCTTAAGTCACGTCCCAGATCCTCCCACCTCACTATAGCACCGGGATGCCTCTCATATTCTGCATCTTCCTCCAATCAGCTTGTCATTCCAGGATGACAATTTCTTTAAGGTTAAAACTTTCTTAGGGAAAGCATAGCAGACCATCAAGACCTTTGCACAGATTTCACCTGATCAATCCAAGTTTAGGCACCAAAACCAAATCCTCAATGGCTGGTTCGATGACTGACCTTATGAGCAGGTCTTTGCAGTTTAAGTGCGTCTGTGTAAACGGGTGATTTTTTAAAAAAATTCACTTGTGGGACATGGGCATCACTGGCTGGTCAGCATTTATTGCCCAACCTTGTTGCCTGATCACATTGCTGTGGCTCTGGTAGGTCAGACGAGGTAAGGACAGATTTTCTTCGCTAATGGACATTAGGGGTGGCAAAGTGGCACAATAGTTAGCACTGCTGCCTCACATAGAAACATAGAAAATAGATGTAGGAGTAGGCCACCCCGCCCGTCGAGCCTGCAGCACCACTCAATATGATCATGGCTGATCATGCACTTTCAGTATCCCAGTCCCGCTTTCTCTCCATACTCCTTGATCCCTTCAGCCACAAGGGCCACATCCAGCTCCCTCTTGAATTTACCTAATGATCTGGCCCCAACAGGTTTCTGTGGTAGAGAATTCCACATGTTCACAATTCTCTGGGTGAAAAAGTTAATCCTCATCTCAGTCCTGGGATCGCTCCAAAAATGTACGGGTAGGTTGACTGGTAATGCTCAATTTCCCCTTAGTGTCAGGGAGTTAGTAGGGTAAAATAGTAGGGTTATGGGGATAGGGCCTGGGTGGGATTGTGGGCGGTGCAGACTCGATAGGCCAAATAGCCTCCATCTGCACTGTTGGGATTTTATGATTCTATGAATGGTTTGCCCCTTATTCTTAGACCGTGACCCCTAGATCTAGACTTCCCCAACATCAGGAACATTCATCCCGCATCTAGCCTGTCCAGTTCCACCAGTATTTTATATATTTCTATGAGGTCCCCTCTTATTCTTCCACTCAAGGTATGGCCTCACCTACACCTTGTATGACTGCAGCAAAACATCCTTACCCCTATATTCAAATTCTCTTGTTATGAAGGCCAGCATGCCATTAGCTTTCTTTACCACGTGCATACCAACTTTCAGTGACTGTTCTACTATGACACCCAGGTCACGTGGCACTTCCATATTTTCTACATCTACACGTCTCACTGCCCCGGAAAGGCAGCCAGCATAATCAAGGACCCCATAGACCCTGGACATTCTCTCTTCCACCTCTTTCCGTCAGGAAAAAGATACAAAAATCTGACATGTACCAACCAACTCAATAACAGCTTCTTATCTGTTGCCATCAAACTTTTGAATAGAACTACCATATATTAAGATAATCTTTCTCTACACACCATGTGATGTAACACTATATTCTGAACCGTCTCCTTTCCTTCTCCCCATGTACTCTATGAACAGTGTGTTTTGAGCAAGAAACAATACTGTTCATCGTGTCCCAATACATGTGACAATAATAAATCAAATCAAAATATATTGCCCCAAACCCCATGGGATCTTATCTTGTGTATTGACCTTTTGGTGGCAAAATTATTAAAGAACCTTTATTATCCATCTTGTGTGTTAAATCTTTGAAGAATTCAAGCAAATTAACTCAAACCTTTCATAAAACCATACTGACTTTGATGGATTACTTTTTGACTCTCCAAATGTCCCATTACTACATCTCTAATAATTGATTCCAACAATTTCACCAATGACAGATTTTAAACTAACTGGTCTATAGTTTCCTACTTACTGCCTTTCTCTCTTTTTGAGCAGTGCCTTTTTCCCATCCACACAAACCATTCCAGAATCCAGGGAATTAATGGATAAAACTGCAACAGGTCAATGTGAGATGATCAAGAAAGAATTTAATGCCATACAAAACCAGCATATACCCTTGAGGGCCAGAGCCAGAAAATAGCCACTTATGACTAAAACAGTGGCACAGTGGTTAGTAGAGACCTAGGTTTGATTCCCGGTTTGGGTCATTGTCTCTGCAGAACCTGCACATTCCTGTGGGTTTCCTCCAGGTGCTCCAGTTTCCTCCCACAGTCTGAAAGATGTGCTGGTTAGGTGCATTGGTCATGCTAAATTTTCACACGTTGGGTGTTAAATCTTTGAAGAACTCAAGCAAATCAGTCAAACCCTTCATAAAACCATACTGACTTTAATGGTTTATGTGGCGTCTAGGGGCTTTTCACTTTGTTGCAATGTTAATGTAAGCCTACTTTTGACTATAATAATACTATAATAAATAACCTTAAATCAATAAAATGATAAAAAGGATGAAAAAATGCAAAACAAATAGCATAGACCCGAGTGCGGGGGGGGGGGGAGAATATAAAGAACAAAAGGTAAAAGAACAAACAACAAGGTAGGTACAAAACTGGCTCAGTCAAAGAATACAAAGGTAGCAGTGGAAGGCTGCATTTCTGAACAGAGGGCTGTGACAAGTGGCATTCTTCAGGGATCAGTGCTGGAATCTTTGCTGTTTGTAATATATAAATGATTTGAAGGAAAACGTAACTGGTTTGATTAGTAAGTTTGAGGTAACACAAAGGTTGGTGAATTTGCAGATAACAATGAGGATCACCAGGATATAGCAGGATATGGATCAGTTGGAGACTTGGACAGAGAGATGACAGATGGAGCTTAATCCGGACAAATGTGAGGAAATGCATTTTGGAAGGTCTAATACAGATAGGAAATATACAGTAAATGGCAGAACCCTTAAAAGTATTGATAGGCAAAGGGATCTGGGTGCACACATACACAGGTCACCGAAAGTGGCAACACAAGTGGAGAAGATAGTCAAGAAAGCATACGGCATGCTTGCCTTCATCGGCCAGGGCACTGAGTTTAAAAATTGGCAAGTCATGTTGCAGCTTTACAGAACCTTAGCCCGCACTTGGAATATAGTGTTCAGTTCTGATTGCCACACTACCAGAAGGATGTGGAGGCTTTGGGGAGGGTACAGAAAAGATTTACTAGGATGTTGTCTGGTATGGAGGGCATTAGCTATGAGGAAAGGTTGGAGAAACTTAGTTTGTTCTCACTGGAATGACGAAGGTTGAGGGCGACCTGCTGGAGATCTACAAGATGATGAGAGGCATGGAGAGAGTGGATAGTCAGAAGCTTTTTCTCAGGGTGGAAGAGTCAATTACTAGGGGACACAGCTTTAAAGCACGAGGGCAAGGTTTAAAGGAGATGTACAAGGCAGTTTTTTTTTTACATAGAGGGTGGTGGGTGCCTGGAACTTGTTGCCGGGGGAGGTAATGGAAGCGGATACGGTAGTGACTTTTAAAGGGACGTCTGGACAAATACACAAGTAGGACGAGTAGTAGATATAGTCCCCAGAAAGGTAGACGGTTTTAGTTAAGTTGGGCAACATGGTCGGTGCAGGCTTGGAGGACTGGAAGGCCTGTTCCTGTGCTGTAATTTTCTTTGTTTTTTGGATACAAAAAGCAAGTATGAAAAACTTGCAAATGGTATCAAAACCAACACAAGATATTTTACAACTATATTCAAAGATGAAGTTCCTTATACGAGACCAAGATTTAAGATCAAGAAACTGAAAGAAAATTATTGACCTTGTTAGGAAATTGGTTGAACAAAAGGGATAGTGGGACAGGCACTCCACTCAGCAGGATGGGATTCATGGGATTTCACAAGATTCTGTGTTCAAATCTCACCTAATTAGTGCCTTAGATGGTGGGACAGAAAGTCATTTATCCAAGTTCGCTGATGCTACAGTGATATATGACATTTTAAACAATTTAGATTGAAGCACAAAATTACAAGAATATAGTAACAGAGATTGAACAAATGGACAAAACTGTCACAAAATAATTTCAATGTAGATAAATATGCAGTTGTCAACTTTGAATTTATAAAGGATAGAACACAATACTTTCTAAATGATGAAATCTACAACGAATGAAGATCCAAAGTGTTGGAGGTCCAGGTGCATAGATCATTAAAATGCCATGAACAGGTACAGAAAGCAATCAAAAAGGCTTTTGGAATGCTAGCCTTCATGCCCCCAAAACTAAAAGGGGGTTGAAAGTTAAACTACAGCAGTATAAAGTCCTGGGTAGAGAACACTTGGAGTCCTGGGAGCTACAATTCAGGAAGGATATGCTGGTTTTAGAGGGAGTGCAGTGTGCATTTATTATAGTGGACTCAAGTTAAGTTTAAGAAAAAAATATTTGAGTGGGTTGTATTCCATGGAATTTGGAAGGTTAAGGGGGTAATTTGGTCAAAGCATTCCAGAATTAAATGGAAATAGGCACATGTTTTTTTAAAGAGTGGTAAACTTTTAATTGCTGATGTGCGTTGAGACTTGTGTGTACGCATACAGTTAGCATGCAGGGACAGCAAGCAATTGGGAAGACATTTATTGCAAGGACACGAGAAAGAAATCTTGTTACAATTTTATATATATAAAATGAAGGGCTTTATCGAAACCACATCTGGAGTACTGTGCACAGTTTGAGTCTTCACATGTATATGCCTTGGAGGTGGTATAGTGAAGGTTCACTGGATTGGTTCTTGAGGTGAAAGCCTCAATGAGAAAATTGGGATTATATACTTTGGCATTCAGAAAATTAAGATATTAGCTCATTGAAATAGAAAATGCTGTTCCTTGTACTTGCACTGAACTTCACTGGGATACTGTAGCAGGTCATGGACAGAAAGGTCAGTATGGCAGCAAAGTTGTGAATTAAAATGACAAGCAACCGGTGCATATCATCATGTTTGCAGACAGAATGGAGGTGTTCTGTAAAGTGGTCATCCATTCTGCATTTGGTCTCCCCATATGGGAGGTGATCACATGATAAGCAGAATTTACAGTATACTAAATTGAAAGAAGCCCAATTAAATCATTTGGAAGCAGCACTTGGGGCTTTGGACAGGGAGGAGGAGATGAAAATGGGGGTGTTCATCCCCTTTGTGTGCAAAGGTGTTGCGGGGAAAGGAGCATGTGTCGGGGTGAATTTCATGATTAATTCTTTCATCAGATACAGTACCCAATTTTCTATTCACTCCATTCCTTGCCAAAACCTCAGAAAGCTCAGGCAGAGAAACCTGCCAAGCCAGTGTTCACTGCAAGCACCAGAATTACCTAAATGCAGACAGCCTTTTTGGAAGCGAACAAAAATTGGAAGACACTCTAACACCACATGTCAAGTGCAATTTGGTTTATAAACTTTTCAGTAAGCCTAATCCTATGAAGACAAGATCACGCTTATGAGTTTCCTCCCCCTACAATCTTCTAATGTGTAACCTGTCTTAAACTGTCATCTGAATTCAATTGTTCTTTTATAGTAATATCAGTCAAGTATCGATCTTTGCGGTCCAGTAGTTAGTCAAAGGCTATCTCCTTTGACTAACCCTTTCCTTAGTGTCATTCTTCTCCATGTGATGAATTGTTACAATCTCGGCCAGTGTAATTACATACAAGTAGAGTGGGTCATTCTTCAGCATAGTCATTTACCAAAAAAACCTTTTATCTGGATCCTCAAATCTTCTATTTGCAGTGAAAGACGAAACAATACACAATAAAATAATGTCCTGAGAGCCATCTGAGCCCATAACTGCAAAATGAGAACCAAATCCCTTATTGTGAGATGTTGTCTTTAAGTTAAGTTAACCTGGTTATTCCAATTGACAGTAGCTCTGAAATTGTCGACACATTTCAATACACAAAAGCTTCTTCTCGGTAAATTACAGAGCACTGTATATTGTAATCTACAAATTAGAACCTTTCTTTTAATATATAATCATGATGAATGGCGGATCAAGCTCAAAAGGCCCAACAGCCTATACTCCTGCTCCAATTTTCTACGTTTCTATATTTGTGATACCGGGTTCACATGCGCCTTCTGCTTAAACCTGACTCTCATCAGTCACGCAGGAAACTTTTATTTTCACGCATGATATTTATACATTTTAAAAGTATACTGTACACACATCACCAGCCAAAATTAGTTTTGCAGTTCATTCATCCCTAACTCTAATTGGCTGCATTTAGAAAAATTAGGCTAATGTGGCAGGCTTGCCACAAAGTCCTTATAACAGGATCTTGAAATTGACCTAGAATATTTGCACTTCTGTATCACAACTAGAGCAGCCAAGATGCAAATACACAGAGCTGAAGCTACACATTCAATAAACCAGTGCAGGCTCTAAATTTCTTAGCGCAACAGCTAGCAAGATTCATGAATATCTCGGCCTGTAAAGCCTTGTGAACTCCACTGACAATCTTGATATGGATTCCATTAATAGCAGGCAAACCTTCTCCAGATAGAAGTAGCTAGAAAGAATACCATTAGCGATCAACCAACAGCTCCTGGACATTTGTCACGAGCATTAGGAGTACACAGAATCTAAATACACATTGAATCTTCTACTGTCACCTCCCCACCTTCCAGAAAAGTCAATCTAATAATGAGTTCTAAACATTAACGAAAGAAGACAATTAAGATATTAAAGAAAACAGAGATCAACAGTTAGCTGCAGGCATTCTGAATGGAAATTACATGATTATTGACATTATATATTTCTTAAATTTTATTTTGTACTTGTGGAAATTAAAGTACTCACACCTGTCACTGTTTACCTTTTCCAGGAAATTAAATCGTGGAGTCAAGTTTAAGCACAAAACAACACGCAAGAGATGTCAGAGGAAGCAGTCTCAACGTATTAAGTGGTCTCTTTTAATTACATTATGTACTTAAATTAAAGAAAATGTTGCTTACATGAGAAAGACTCCAGTAACTAAACAGGTGCCTAAATTATACTGGCTACAATCATGATCACTAGAGTATGTGGAGTGAGGTGAAGACAATGTAATTAGCTGGATGCTGGTAGGCACACCTCTGTATGGGCAAATTTTCAACGTATGCCTGCCTGGACACAGAATGTGGTGGGTTGAGAGACCCAGACAATGTGTCTGGGACCCGCCTTGAACAAGTTGCCACTTCTAATAATCCAAGACTGGAACCCAAATTCAGACTCCATTTCCAGTATCAAAGATGCCAATATATGTTTTCATTCTGAACACAGCAAACAATGATACATGAGATCCAAAGTGGTCCAGCAAGTACTTCCTGGGACTTTTTGGCAGTTTCAGGGAATCTCCATTCTCAGTGTCTCTGGCTTTGTAAAGATCGAATAGAGGCTCTATCCATTACATGGAAATTCTCAAATAAGACTAGAGTTCCAAAGAAGACTCATATTGGACTTGAAATGTGAATTCTGTTTCTCTTTAGATATGCAGCTAGACCTGCTAAATTTTTCCAGCACTTTCATTTTTATTTTAGAAAACTGTGCATCTTGAACCTCTTAGAATTTGTGGGTATTCCAATGGACTCTGGGTTTGGAAGTAGACTTAAAAAGCAAAACAAAACTATTTCCTTGCTTTGATTTTGTGTTATTAGTCCTAGATTTATTATGTGGAAGTGTCGGTGTTGGACTGGGGTGGACAAGATGAGGGGTCACATAACACCAGGTTATAGCGCAACAGGTTTATTTGAGACCACAAGCTTTCGGAGCGCTGCTCCTTTGTCAGATAAGCAGAGTGAGGTGCACAGGCACAGAATATATAAGCGGAATGATGACAACCTGATACTAACAGGTAATCAAGAGTGTCAAAGAATAAATAGACAGTGTAGGCTGGCTGAATAACAAAACTTTACAATTAATCACAAGTGCTAACAGACAAATGCAAATAGTTAAGTATAATCAGTATGTGTAAAGTGCCGAGAGGTAATTACAAACAAAGATTCTAAATACATGGTGTGTAAAAATAGTTTTTCTAAATTCTTGAAACTCAATATAGTCTTTCACAAGGCATCATTACATTCATCATTACTCTTTGAAATGTTCAATATTTGTGCAGCTCGCTATTTAACCAGCTCAGCTCTAGCTGCAACTGTTCTAACTCCACACTGCTTTTTTATGTATGAGCATTGCTACCAAGGCATGTATATCCAACTCTAATGACACTTAAGTATCTCTTCACAGCTATAACCCTTCAGCATAGTGAAACTACATTGCATTTGTTCCATTCCTTTCACATTCTCCATTGAACAAAGTGCCTAACATTGTAGTCAATATCCAAAATGCAATCAAATCAAGATCCTGGACAAGCTGAAGTGCAACTGAAGGTGAATGGGAAATGGTAAAACGATTTGATCGGACAGAAAAATACCTGTGTTAATCTATTACAATCAGTAATTGAGAGGATTCTGAAATGAATACAGGAGGAGGAACTTGACAGGTTAAATGAACTCAAAAATAAGATCCCGTTAGGCTAAATGATGCTCATACTGAGCCAATGAAACAAACAAAGGAATAAATTCACCACACAGTGTCCATCATCAAAGATTCATGAGGTACTGGAAAACATCCACAGAATACAAACAAATAAGAGCACTATATTTAAAAGTGACAAATCTGACTCTGGAAGCTATCAGCCTATCATTCATACAAGGGGAGAAAATGTAACACAAACTGGGAAGAGTGTGAAGAGGTATCACTATCAAAATAGCATAATAAACAATCAATATGAATTTATAAGGAAAATATACTGCATGAAAAGCCTTGCATTCTTCAAACAAAAGTAGATGGTGGAACTCCTATGATAGTTTGTGATAATGCATTTTACAAGGAGCCACAAGAGATGATTAATAGAACTTAAAAGTGCAGAAATCGAAGGAGTTACATGGAAGTGGATAAAAAGAGATTATCAATTAGGCACATTAGTAGCAGATAAAATGTAGTTACCAAAAGATACTGATTGATTGAAACTGAATGCAATAACATTAGTACAGAAAGATTTTCAAAGGGACCCTTGTCAGACCCCACTTGGAGTACTGTGCGCAGTTCTGATCGCCTTATTACAAGAAGGGTGTGGAAGCTATTGAAAGAGTGCAGAGGAGATTTACTAGGATGTTGCCTGGATTGGGTGGTATGCCTTATGAGGATAGGTTGAGGGAGCTCGGTCTTTTCTCCCTGGAGAGACGAAGGATGAGAAGTGACCTTATAGAGGTTTATAAGATGTTGAGAGGTATAGATAGGGTGGATTCTCAGAGGCTATTTCCCAGGGCTGAAATGGTCAGTACCACATGTTTAAGGTGCTGGGGAGTAGGTACAGAGGGGACGTCAGGAGTAAGGGTGGTGAGTGAGTGGAATTGGAGGCGGCGAACTCGTTGGGGTCTTTTAAGAGACTTCTGGATGAGTACATGGGATTTAATGGGATTGAGGGTTATAGATAGGCCTGGTGGGTAGGGATATGATCGGCGCAACTTATGGGCCAAACGGCCTGTTTGTGCTGTAGTGTCCTATGTTTTATGTTAAAGGGACCTGGGATCATACATGTTGAGCATCCTTTATCCTTGCATCTGAAAATTGATCATATTCAAAAGTCAAGTGTTTTTTTGAATGAGCCTGAACATGAGCTAGTACAAACCTCAACAAACTTTGGTGCAGAAAGTCTGCATTCCAAGCAGACATAAACCTCATTGAGAAATCTGCAACCAGTGCCAACACAAACCTTGCCAATCAGACCCAACTTTTAGTATGGGTAGTCTATGACTGTCTGTAGGCATATCACATCCAAAAACTGAAAATATCTGAATTCCGGAACACAATCAATCCCAAAGGTTTCAGACAAAGGACACAAGTTGTAATAAATAATTTTCAGATAACACCAATATGTAAATGTTGAAATAGTGAGAAGTCCTGTATTAGAGTAGAACATTGGGATACATAATGGATACAATAGAGCATAGTGGTTTTGTTAATAGGTCAGTAACCCAGAGATTTGGGTTAAAGATCCATGGGCTCAACTCTCACCACAATAGCTGAAGAATTCAAATCCTGCTAATTAATCAAATCTGAAATGAAAAGTTGTCTCAGTAATGATAGCCATTAAACTACTGGATTATTGTAAAAACACACTGACTTCACTTTTGCTCTTTAAGGACGGAAAACTAGTACCTTTGCCCATTCTAGTCATTGTGTGATTCCAGACCAATAGCAACATGGTTGACTCTTAACTGCTTTCTAAGGGGGTCTAGCAATCCACTTAGTTTTTTTTTAACCACGACAAAGAGGTGAGAAAAATAAAGCAATTTAGACCTGCCAACGTTTCACTTCAGCACCCAACAACACAAAGGCATACCCAGTTCTGTGGACCTGAAAAATCCTCCTCATTAACATTTGTGGGTTGATGCCACAATTAGGAAAGCTGTCCCACAGCCAAGCGACTGACAGGCATAGGGTTCTGTGAAAACGACTAACTTCCAGGCAATGCCCTAGACTAATTCATCATCATCATCCCAAGGCATGTCTGCCTTGTCCCTGCAGGGAGCAGAAGTACCATAGGTGACAGCAAAGCAGTATGGGGTTCACGGCCTCATGTCAAATATGGGCACCAAACCATCCTGCTGATTACTATCTACTGTTTCTTTTCAGCTGATTTCTCCATGTTGAAGACTAATTGGAAGATGCATTGAGGCAAGGGCACAGGATGGACCTTGGAGCGGATGACCATCACCAAGAGTGGCTCAGTAGCACCACTGAAGACCAAGCTGGCAGAGCTATAAGCAAATATCTACGAGGCAGAGTCCGCAGCAGAGACAAGAGAATCAACTTAAGGGGAAAAAGATCTACATGAACTTCTCCTCACCAACTGACCTGTCATTGATGCATTCATCCATGGTAAGAAATCTCACAATACCAGGTTAAAGTCCAACAGGTTTATTTAGTATCAAGAGATTTCAAAGCGCTGCTCCTTCATCAAGTGAGTCACTCACTTGATTGAAGGGGCAGCGCTCCGAAAGCTCGCGATACCAAATAAATCTGTTGGACTTTAACCTGGTGTTGTGAGATTTCTTACTGTGCCCACCCAGTCCAACGCCGGCAGCTTCACATCATGGCATTCATCCATGGCAGTACTGTTAGAAGTGATCATCTTACATTTCTCATGGAGACAAAATCCCAATCGTCACATTGAAGACATCATGTTACGTGTTACTAGCATTATGCTAAATGGGACAGATTCTGAACAGTTCTAACAGCTCATATGTCTCACTCTACCACCATCATCAAGCAAGGGGATTAACTCTTAATCAAAGTGTGTAGGAAAAAAAATGCACTCAAAAATGAGATGCCAACCTAGTGCAACTACAATACAGGATGAC
This sequence comes from Carcharhinus amblyrhynchos, assembly GCF_965287045.1. Classification (NCBI taxonomy): domain Eukaryota; kingdom Metazoa; phylum Chordata; class Chondrichthyes; order Carcharhiniformes; family Carcharhinidae; genus Carcharhinus; species Carcharhinus amblyrhynchos. The sequence continues at coordinate 132,651,100 of NC_137324.1, read as the reverse complement.
ACTACTGGTAAATAGCGGCAGCAATATACAATAGACGGAGCTAAGTGATCTCACAACCAACCGACCAGAGCAAAGTCCTGCAGTCCTGACACTTCCAGTCATTCATGATGATGGGCAATTAAATAACTAACTGGAAGAAAAGACTCCACAAACATGTTCATCCTCAATGACAGGAGTTGATCATGAGTGATAAAGACAAGCTTGCAGCATTTACAAACAACTTCAGTGAGAAGTAACAAATAGCTGATCCATTTGTGGTCTTCGCTCGAGACTGCCATCTAATATACTAATCTTCAGCAAATTAGTTTCATTCCACATGATGTGAAGAAATGGCTGACCACAGCGGATACATTGATATGCAAAGGCTATGGACGCCAGCAAAATTCTTGCAATAGTGCTGAAGACTTTGATCCAGAACTAGCCACACCAAGTTGTTCCAGTACAATTACTACACTGGGATCTATGTGACAATATGAAAAATTGCTGAAGTATGTTCTGACCGCAAAAATCAGGATAAAAACAAGCTGGCCAATTATTACTCCAGTGAGAATATACTCTCAAACGAATCAGCACAGTAACTGAAAGCTTTGTTGACAATGCTATCAAGCTGCATCAATAAAGTTCTCACAGATGCCAGGTTTGGATTCTGCCAGGAAGACTCTACTCCACACATCATTACAGACTTGGCCCAAACATGTGCAGAAGAGCCAAATTCCAGAGACAAAGTGAGAGGGCGAGTGCTCAACATCAAGGCAGCATTTAACTTAAATGTGGTATCAAAGATCTCTTAATTAAAATTGAAGGTAATGAGAGAAGTGGGGGAAACTTTCCAACTGTGTTGGAGCCACAGTTTACACAAAGGATACTGGATGTGCTTGGTGGAGGTTAGGCATTTCAGCCCCAAGGTATCACTGCAAGAGACAATACTGCCTCAAGGCAATAACTCTAGTCCAAACCATCTTCAACTACTTCATCAATTATCTTCCCTCCAGCATAAGGTCAGATGTTTGCTGATCATTGTAACAATCAGTTCAATTCACAATTCTTCAGATATTGAAGCAATCTGTGTCAACATGAACCAGGATTTGGACAACATTCAGGCTTAACCTAATAAGCAACAATTAATGTTTGTGCCATGCTAGTGCCAGGTAATGACAATCTCCAAGAGAGTCCAATCACCTCCATGTGACATTCAGCAGCTTTATCATTAATTACCACAATCAACATTCTAGGGACCAACATCAAACAGGAATTCAACTGCACCCACAGCATAAATACTGTGGCTATAGCAATAGGTTAGAAACTGGGAGTTCTGCAACATGTAACTCACCTCTCCCTAGAGCCTTTCCACCATTTATAATTGTTGCAAATATATAGTTCGTGATTCACGTTAATACTGTAGAGGTAATTTTAGTTCTGGGAGGATTATCAATGTGAAGATAGGTAATTAAAATGCTGGAATTTAGTTATTGCCAAAGTAGTTAAAGAAATGGCAGTTTAGAATGTTACCCATGTTTATTTAAGAGTCAGAACAGAAGAGATAGAGTTATAAAACAACAAGTGGACTTACTTAAGAACATAAAACATAAGAAATAGGAACACGATTGGCCATCTAGCCCTTCGAGCCTGCCCCGCCATTCAACAAGATCATGGCTGATCTGAAGTAGATTAGTTCCACTTTCCCACTTTCTCCCCATAACCCTTAATTCCCTCGTCTATCAGAAACCTATCTACCCTTGGCTTAAATATATTCAACGAGGTAGCCTCCACCACTTCAATGAGCAGAGAATTCCAGAGACTCACCACCCTTTGAGTGAAGAAGTTCCTCCTCAACTCAGTTCTAAACTGCCCCCCCTTATTTTGAGGCTGTGCCCTCTAGTTCTGCTATCCTTTCTATGCAGGAAGAATCTCTCTACCTCTACCCTATCTATCCCCTTCTTATATGTCTCTATTTAGCTGGAGAAATTGTAAATGAAGGATAATTAGCTTAAAAGTCAGTTTGAGGATAGCCCAGAACAGGCTATGTTGTCATGAAGATAGGTGGAGCTTAGGAAGACTTTCAATTTATCCAAGCATTTGCTGGGACAGGATGGCACAGAGGTTAGCACTGCTGTCTCATAGTGCCAGGGACCTAGGTCCGATTCCTGGCTTGAGCCATTATCTGTGTGGAGTCTGTACTTTCTCCCCATGTCTGTGTGCGTTTCTTCCAGGTGTTCTGGTTTCCTCTGGCAGTCTGAAAGATATACTAGTTAGATGCACTGGCATTCTAAATTCTCCCTCAATGGACCCAAACGGGTGCCAGAGTGTGGCGACTAGAGGATTTTCATGGTATCTTCATTGCATTGTTAATGTAAGCCTACTTGTGACACTGATAAACTTTAAACTGTCAAAATTATTGCTCTTACTTGCTGTTCCTTCATCACTGCCAAAAACCTAGAAATATCCTCCTTCCCACATCCTAACAGAACCATGGCTGTGTCTACACCACAGGATACATCCATTCAAGGCAACATCTCACTACCACTTTCTCAAGTGCAATTAGAAATGGGCAATAAATGCTGGTCTTGCCAGAAACACTAACACCACGTGAATTAAATAAGAGAGATAATGAAGCCTAACGTAACAAAAGTTCTGCTGAAATTCTCTAATGTTCTGATCAGAACAGCGAGTTAATCAAAAAAAGGGCATGGGATACAAGAGGTGAAAAAACGGAATCACAATATTCCTTTGTAAAAGGAATGATTCACTCAGAAGGATTTGAGAAATTTCAGTGTCACATCATCTGTTTTCAATTGAGAGTGATCACTTGTGGTTGGAAAAACTGAAACTGCAAAATCAATAATTTCTTTCCAAATGCTCGGACATTCTTTGTCTAAAAATTGTCCATCTAACAAAGCAGCAAAATACCATTCCAAAATTCTTAGTTCCTAGCAGGGTAGGGGTCTACAGAATGCAATAAATGGCTAAAAAATCTGCCCTTTATGTAAAGTGACCCTGCCTCATTATGAGGAACAGGTCAAGGATAAGGCACAATGTCAATTAGAAAACTGACATGGTAGCAGAGTCGGCCTGCAGGAGTTTCAAGGCCAAATCACTGTGTGGTACAGGTATTATTTATAAGGTTCTCACTGTTGCCTATACCAAAAGGGAGAAAAAACAACAATCTAGAAGCTGTACTTTGAAAAATTACATTCAACATGTCTAGATGCCACGCACAATAGTGACTGTTTTTATCATCTCCTTAACAATGAAGTCACAGCTGCTTCATGATAACATTGTAAAATAACTAGTTTCAACCTGTAACTTTCAACAATAAAATTATTTCATAAAGCATTTAATAACTGGCTTACATGTTTAAGGTTTATTGGTGTGAGATACAAACAGAATGATAATGAAGGGTGGTATAGCAAGCTTATTGCTGTAATGATGAGCATTTTAACATATGTGAAACGGCCTCAATGTCAAAATTTGTCTTAAGTCAAAGTATAAATCATCAAGTGTACCCATTTTCATTCTAAAAGCAATCAGCAATGTAAGTGCACCCAAAATTTAGTCAGTTTTCTAAACTCAACTCAAACTCATTTGCATCTTTCCAAGTCAGAATCTTTTACAGGTCAATGTAATCAGGCAGCATTTTAGAGCATAATTTTAAAAAAAAACTTTCCTTTCATTGATATATTTCAATGTCATAAATTGGTAGTTTCATGAATACAGCTGAAAATGGGTTTATCAGAGTATCCAGTCCATCACCCATCAGCAATCTTATTTTAAGTAACTGAAAATGATTCTTAAAAAACTACACATGACCATTTATTACTTATACTGAAGTCAGTTCCTTAATTATTAAATAGTGATATTAAAAAATTTTGAAACATGCCTAATCACGCCTTAGTGGCAAAAAGAACCAGCTCAATCTTCAGGACCCTCTCAAAGATTGTCAAATGTTCACAATTGAAGGGAACTCCCATGGGTGATTTTACTTATTCATTCACAAATGTGAAGGGGTTATGCACATCGCTAGGCCAGTATTTATTGCCTAATCCAAGTCAGGATGCGTATGTAACTTAGAGGGGCACCTGGAGTAGCTGGTGTTCCCAGGCACCTACTGTCCTTGCACTTCCAGGTTGTAGAGATTGGCAGATTGGAAGTTCATTTTGAAGAAGTCTTAGCAAGTTGCTTCAATGCATATTGCAGATGGTTCAAACAACAGCTGCATAGCAGTGGTTGTTGTAGTGCAATTTCAGTGGGCTGCTTTATCCTGGATGGTATCAAGCTTAAGCATTGGAGCTGCACTCATCCAGGCAAGTGGGGAATATATCCCTGCACAGTCCTATCTTGTAGATGGTAGACAGCTTTTGGAAAGTTAGGAGGCAAGCCACTCACTGCAGAATATGCAACCTCTAACCTGCTCTTCTACCCACAGTATTTATGTGGCTGGTTCAATTACGTTTTTGAACAATTGAGATTCCCAGGAAGCTGATGGAAGATTCAGCAATGGCAATCCGGTTGGAGATGGAATTGTGTGGCATGTGTTACTCATTTATCAGCTCAAGCCTAAATGCTGTTCAGGTCTTGCTGCATGTGGACTGCTTCAGCATTTACAGGGTTGCAAATGGAACTGAATTCCATATAATCACCAATATACACCCCAGCTTCTAACATACGATAGAATGGGCGTTACTGATAAAGATCTTTGGGCCTAGCCGACTAACTCTCATGACATTCATTTGATAGTAGGATGTTATCCGTTTTGCAGGTGAGCCTGATTAAAGTACAATTTCTTTCCAACCAACGCAAATGATCACAGAAACTTTACACTAAACATAATGCACTTAAAATTCCATGTTAAATACAAACAAGTGGTAATCCCATCCCTATATTACATAATTTCTCTTAGTACTCATTTTCAATAAATGATAAAGTCAATCTCGAGATAACAAAAGCCAATTTTCTGTATGCAACATTGGTAATAAGCAAGAGTTTATAAAATGCAAGCTGGATTAATCTTGCTGCCTAAACTCAATTGAGATGTTATTTTTACACCAACTAGCTTTCAAGCAGCAAAACTGCTGGATCTAGATACCAATTAGCCTATTTTGTATTATTATTTGCCAGATTCTTGTTTTTGGCTATATGTTGATTTTTGAAAAAACTTTATTGTTGCAAGTAACAGTTGAGGGAGAAATCAAACAAGTTTAATCACAACATTACAAATTCAATGCAAGGATATTTGAATGAGGTAGGTTCCTGACAGGCATTTTTGTCGATTGTGTTAATGACTATTTCATTCTGTATTTGCTTTGATGTGGTTAGGGACCATGTACATCTGGAGAAATCCAAACGCTTCATTGAAACAGTGCTTGCTGAAGTCCAGATCTGAGGCATTCAAGTCAGGTGACACTGATCCATACAACTGTTATGGTGAAATTAAAGTGATGGACACAAAATGGTTACCCGGCACACAAAACGGATTCTGCAAAGGGATATTAAAAGGCACTGACTTTGAGCACAGTTACACAGAGTTAAAACCTGCAGTATCTGAATGACTGCAGGGAGCTGGTCAGACCTGGGGCACTTTAAGACTTGCGATAAGAGCAGGCCCAGAACAATGAGTTTGATAATAAGATCAGCCACTGATGGGGGCATAAACGCATAAATGTATATATTGAAACCAGTCATTGATAGAGGATATGACTGCACAAATGTATCCATTCTATGTACAATGATGTGTTAATTGTCCATGTCTGTACCTGTCTGCTTGTAACGTGTTAACTGTCGACGTCCGTATCTGCTACTCAACTTGTAACGATCTGTTAATGGCTAATGTCTGTACTATCTATTGTCTAAAAGGTATACCATTGTGTAGTTGAGAAGGTAGCTGCCAAGTACTGCTGAGTACCAGTGCTTTCGCCCAAAACTTTGTCTGAAATAAAACTTTTGTTGAACCTCCAAGTCTGACTACAAACAATTGGTGTTGTCGGCAAGGATCTCATTGCTGGTAAGTTCAACCCACTAGCCATGATTGGAAAGCCGGAGAAGAGATCACTGAATCTGTGGGGGTCAGATGAGGTTAATAATAGTTTAAAAGGGGTTAAAATTAAGGGGTATTTTGGTATTATAGAGATAAGTACCAACTGCTGATGGTATAGTGATAAGTAACTGTTACTTGTGCTGACTGACTACAGGACAAGGAAGTGCCTGTCTCAAACGCGCAGCCTTATATCAGTTGTTAAGACGGGAAATCCCCCACGCGAAGGTCAGGACCCTGAAGTGGGCATAGAGGCACCAAGGGCACTTAGGATTGTGAAGCACAAGTGGCAAAAGTCGGTTAACATCAAACAAGCAAAAGAGTTGCGTGAAAGTTTGTATAGTTGGGTACTGGACTGTCAATGTTGCAAAGTGTTGCGGAAAAGGAGCTGGTCAACTCTGACCTATAGGTGGACTCTGGTGGAGAAACACATTGCTGAGGCAGTAATAGTGGAGCTTAGAGTATAAACTGAAACCCTGAGACAGTAGTGAAACACAGTAAAAAGTCTGACAACACCAGGTTTAAGTCCAACTGATTTATTTGATAGTAAACTCACTAGCTTTCGAGGTTTCCCTCTTCTTCAGGTGAATGGAGAGTTCAGGCCTCAGACACAGCATATAAAGCGCAGACAGTTTACAGATTACTGATTAGAATGCGAATCTTTACACATAACCTGCTGTTCAAGTCCTAAAGTGGCCGACAATGTGAGTGGAAGGAGCACTGATCCCAGGTTAAAGAGATGTGTATTGTAAGTGAGGTTTTGCAAACCCAGGCAAGTCACGGGGGTTACAGATAGTGCGACATGAACCCAAGATCCCTGTTGAGACCGTCCTCATGTGTGTGGAACTTGGCTATCAGTCTCTGCTCAGCGACTCTGCGCTGTCATGTGTCGAAACAGTGTTAGAGTAGTAATAGTGGCCAGGGTTACTGAAGTCCCTCCACTAGACAGCACACCCTACTAGGAAGTAATCGTGGCTGTACGGTGCCTAAAACACATTGCCAAGGAGGCAATAGTGAAGTCTGAGACATGGCAGATAAAGAAGTTAAGACATTCAGGATCTCTTATTGAATTGGTGGAAAGGCAAATTGTGCAGAGGGTGGGGAGAGTCTACAGAAGGATCGAGATAGGCTGGGCGAATGGGCCAGGAAATGGCAAATGGAATTTAATGTTGGCAAGTGCGAGGTGGTCCACTTTGGTAGGAATAATGGTAGGAAGGATTATTACTTATGTGGAGAAAAACTGCAGTAGGCGACGGTGCAGAGGGACCTCGGGGTCCTTGTGCATGAGTCGCAAAAACCCAGCTTGCAGGTGCAGCAGGTGGTCAGGAAGGCGAATGGGATGCTGGCTTTCATAGCGAGGGGGATTGAATATAGAAGTAGGGAGGTCTTGCTGCGGCTGTATAGGGCATTGGTGAGGCCGCAGCTGGAGTACTGTGTGCAGTTTTGGGCGCCGTACTTACGCAAGGATATTTTAGCCTTGGAGGGAGTGCAGAGGAGGTTTACTAGGCTGATTCCAGAGTTGAGGGGGTTGAGCTATGAGGAGAGGCTGAATAGATTAGGCTTGTACTCGTTAGAGTTTAGAAGAATGAGGGGAGAGCTCATTGAGACGTATAAGATGATGAATGGGATGGATAGGATAGATGTGAAGAGACTCTTCCCGCTCAGAAAGGATAGTAGGACTAGGGGGCATAGCCTCAAGATAAAGGGGGGGTGGTTTAGAACAGAGTTGAGGAGGAACTTCTTCACTCAAAGGGTGGTGAATCTCTGGAATTCTCTGCCCGTTGAAGTGGTGGAGGCTGCCTCGCTAAATATTTTTAAGACGCGGGTTGATGGGTTTTTGATAAGAGAGGGGATTAAGGGTTATGGGGAGAGGGCGGGAATGTGGAACTGAGCCACGACAGATCAGCCATGATCTTATTGAATGGCGGGGCAGGCTCGAAGGGCTAGTTGGCCTACTCCTGCTCCTATTTCTTATGTTCTTATGTACAGGACAGACAGACAGACAAGTGTTAATAAAGAGGATGTAAAGGGATGGCTGGGTCTGCAGCCTCCATTCATAAGGGTAAGAAGGAGGGAAGGATTTATGTGTCTGCACTAGTAGGGGGCAGGCAATGCGAGATGCTGGTGGACACAGGAGCATCCATATCGGTCACCGACCTATCCTTACCCACTACAAGTAAAATGATTTACCTAACTGGGATAGGAGGGAACAAAACACCTGCCTACCTGAGTAAGACCACGTCAGTAGAAATAAATAATTTACATATACTGATGAGGTTGTGTGTGTGTAAAAATAACGAGCGTACAATAATGGGAAACAATTTAATGAAAGAATGTGAAATTTTGATAGACTGTGGAAAGAGAGAATTAATCAGGCCAAGACAGGACGATTGAAAAATTAGAACAGGGAAACTCACAAGTCACCTCAAAACTATAAAGGTGGTCACAGCCATGACCAGAAATTGGGAATTAGAGACAGGAGGGTTTGGAGCCATCTGTGCCTCCGACCCCGGAGTATGGACTAAAGCAAAGTTAGATACCGGCTTAACTAAAACAGACCCAATAGGGGTATAAAAGTCCCACCGACAATACCCAATAAAACCAGAAGCCGAGAAAGCTGTATTGGAGATAGTTAAAAAGTTAGTGGAAAAAGGAATTCTGAGGGAAACCACAAGTACTATCAACTCCCCAACCTGGCCAGTGAGCAAACCTGACGGAAGCTATAGGCTCATGATAGATTACGCCAGACTCAATAAATTCACGTCCAAATTGCACCCCATTGTAGCAAGCCCCTCAACAATCCCGAATGGACTGTCACAGGAACACAAAATATTCACAGTATTGGATATAGCCAACAGATTCTGGTCCCTACCCTTGGACCCTGAATTTCAAGACAAATTCGCCTTTACAGTGGGAAACAAACAGTACGCTTGGACTCGCCTACCGCAGGGATTCCACAGCAGTCCCGCTATCTTCCATCGAGTAACAAGCGACATCCTGAACAGGGTAGAACTGCCAGAGGGTAACATGATCCTACAATATGTAGATGATATCTTAATAGCTTCAGAATCCAAGTCAGGACATCAGGAAGCACTATATCTAGTATTAAACTAACTAAAAACTGCAGGGTTAAAGGTAAGCCCCAAAAAGGCACAAATTGGAAAAACACAAGTCCTGTACCTAGGACACCTTATATCCCACGGGCTTAAAGAAATGCCAACAGACCCGAAAGGCGGCGGTACAACAAATGCCATGGCCTGTCACCGTAAGAGGGGTCAGGAAGGTGCTGGGACTGTTTAACTGTAGCCGAAGTTTAATCCCTGGATTCTCAAAATTGGCAGAACCTATACAAAGACTAGTCAAAGGGGGAAAACTAGCTTTAAATCCCGTAGAATGGGGGTCTGAGCAGTAAGTGGTTACAATAAATTAAAAACAGAACTGATATCAGCTCCTGGACTGGGATTACCAGATTCTAATAAGGACTTCAGATCCATTGTAGTAATGAGGGAGGGTTCTATTCCGCAGTGATAACACAGGAGCATGGCAACAAAAAGAGACCCATAGGTTATTATTCAACAGCAAAAGAGCCAGTAGTCACCGGACTGCCAAGGTACATAGCCACCTTGGATTGTGCCACCTGGGCCGTAAAGGTTAGCGAGCCAATAATGATGACAGGGAATATAATTCTCCATACCAAACATACCTTGGCGGAAATGCTAAGCACAGGAAAGCTCAGGTCCATCTCAAATATGAGAAGGGTTAAATGGGAAGCTGCCCTCCTATCTCCAAGCAAATCCGTAATAACAATAATAAGGGACACAGGAAATAACCTAGCAGAAGGAATTTTAGACACAGGGGAGCCACACAATTGTGGGGATATAGATATGGACGTAGAAGGTAGTAGGATAAATGTACCCTTAACAACAGCTAAGACGACCCTTTCTGTAGATGGGTCATGCAAATATGTGGAAGGATCACACCGGACTGGGTGGGCAGTAGTCAATGATAAATTCGAGACAGTAAGGTCAGGAAGGATTGACAGAGATCTATCCGCGCAAGTGGCAGAACTAGTGGCACTCACACAGGCACTAGAGTTATCTGAAGGCAAAACAGTAAACATATATACAGATAGTCGGTACGCATTCGGGGTATTACATGACTATATGACAGCATGGGGTAGAAGGGGATTCATAACTATGGGAGGAACCCCTACTAAACACAAACAAAGAATTCAGGCATTGTTAAAAGCTAGTGAGAACCCCTGAGAAACCACAGTAATAAAAATTAAAGTGCACCAGAAAGAACTAACCCAGGCTGGTTAAATTTCAAAGGGAACCAAACCGTAGATAGAGCAGCAGAGTTAGCCTTAGAACAGGAGATAGTTGGCGAGCTGCCAATAGCAGTAACAGGACAGGAGATGAAATAGATATTCAGGACTTACATGAGGATACCTCAAAAGAGGAAAAGAGGAAGTGGTAAGCACAGGGAGCAATCAAAGGGACTGATCTGGAGACGAGAAGATAAGGTAATGGCATCAAAGTGCATACAAAACACCCTATTGGAACTACACCATGGACTCTCAGATGCGGGGAGAGGCCATGATAACTAGTATAGGAAAAGAACGGAGGTGGAAAGGGATGGGAAGAGACATAACCCAGCACCGTCACCGATGCGTGATGTGCGCACAACGCAACCCTGGTCGACACATAAAAATTAAGATGGGACACCAGCCCCGACAGGGAACATCTGCAAACGGATTTCACAGGGCCACTACCACAATCCCACGGCAAAACCTATTGCCTGGTTATTATAGACCAGCTCACCAGGTGGGTAGAAGCGTTCCCTACTAAAAATTGTACTGCTACCATGGTGGCTAGAATATTGGCAGAAGTAGTAATCCCTAAATGGGGAGTACCCCTACAAATCGATTTGAACCAAGGGATGCACTTCACTGGAAAGATGATAAAAACAGTATGCCAATTGATGGGGATAGAACAAAAATTCCACATCCTTTACCACCCACAGAGTTGTGGAATGGTGGAACGTATGAATAGAACACTTAAGAATGCACTGGCTAAAGCCATACAAACATCAGGAAAAATGTGGACAGAAGTATTGCCCACTATATTCATGAGGTTAAGAGCTTCCGCAAGAGCTATCGTGTCCTAGTAAAAACATTACCGGAAAAACCAGGATTTGCACCAAAATGGAATGGGCCATATGGTTATAATCAGTTAACATACCTGTGCCTGTCTAGACATAAGAGGGAAAGGTGTATGGAAACATTGGACCCAGCTGAAATTACACAAAGAAATGAATGAATGAATTGAAGTAACCAGACTGCTTTCCCCAAACAGGTGAAGGCTGCAAGCAAGAGTAACTGACGCATTTGGGTTGACAATATAACTTTTGAAAATTGTATAACTTAAAGTAATAAGATCGATACTTGCTTGTTGTGGACATATATGAGATTGCGTAAGTATTACTTTACGTTGTCGCAATATAAACTTGTTTGGACTAGAGGATAACCTATTTTACAAGTTTGATCCCGGTGTGAGCCTTGTAAAATAGGTTATCCTCTAGTCCAAACAAGTTTATATTGTGACAGCGTAAAGTAATACTTATGCAATCTCATATATGTCCACAACAAGCAAGTATCGATCTTATTACTTTAAGTTATACAATTTACCTGTTAACCCAATCTGTAAAATCCCTATTTGTGGCCACCCCTGAGCGGACCCTCCACGACTTATATACAGTAGACATATTAGATGCACCCTATAAGGGACAAATTGGCAAACATAAAAGGGGTATACAGGGAAGTTGTGTGGAACTTGTAAATCCCACAGATCCCATCCAAGGGGTGGGAGGAAGAACGTGCTCGGACAATGCCAGCTATCCACTTTGTTTTACGGGGCAGGGATGAGGATGTGCACATGCCTTGGTCCCCAAGAAGGATTCCTGCATACAAAGGCAGCACGTCCATCAGCACTATCAAGTATGTAGGGTCAGTTTATTTGCACCTGTGATGAGCAGAAATGCCTGAATGTAACTGCGGGAGGCAGCTCATTTGTGGACAGTGGAATGGGACTCATGTCAACTCAGCCAAATGGATATACCCATTTGATACTTATCAGATAGTGGAATCAAACAGGGAGTCAAGTAAGCTGAGCAATTGGTGGTATACACAAGCTAATAATCGGGACACTAAATGCTTTTGGGCTAAGAAGGGATTTGTATTCCTCTTCAATGGTACCTACATGACAGTAACACCAACCCTCCTGATCCTTTTTGTAGTAGGAACAATAGAACCACCCATGCCCTCAGAAGGGGCATATCCAGAGAAAGATAGTAACCCGGGCTATTGACAAAGAATTCTGCACTGATTGGAAAACCTCGGGCACAATGGGATCATCACTGGGATATGGGTTTCTTGGAGCCCTATCTCTAGGGGGAGCAGCAGGAGTAATTAGTACAAAAAAAGGTATCATATTGTCTGTGGACTATCAGTCCTGGGAAACAGCACATCAAAAGCACTGGAGGCTCTCAACCAAGAAATGGCTTAACTGAGATTATATGCACAGCAGACACGATATGCAGTAGACTACCAGTTAGCACAACAGGGGGGGAGTATGTACAATCATAGGAGACAAATGGCATAACCTATGTCACAGACGAATCCTATAACATCACACAAGTTATTAATAATATCAGAAAACAGCTTAATAATTTTAGACAAGGACCTAAGAAAGGTAGTAGCTGACAGGAATGGCTAGTGGCAGGATCCTATTTAATGCGTGGACTGATCATACTGACTGCAAGCGTAGTTGTATGTTGCCTAATTGTTGGGTGCCTTAATGTCTACTGTAAAGCAATGGTGACACGAATTGTGCCAGGAACCAGTGTAACATCGAGGAAGAATACACGATGGGAACCTCTGAAAACATTGAGAACTACAAAGAAGGAAAGAAGATGAACATCTACCTGTGAAGATGCTGTTGTTGGTCTGGGGATTATTAAATAATAATCCTGACCAAAAAGGAGGAGCTGTTTTGGTGAAATTAAAGTGATAGACACAAATGGTTACCTGCACACAAAATGGACTCAAGGGAGGGACATTAAAAGGCACTGACTTTGGGCACAGACAGTTACAAAGAGTTAAAACCTGCATTACTGCAGGAAGCTGGTCAGACCTGGGGCACTTTAAGACTTGAGATAAGACCCAGAAAAATGAATTGGATAATATCAGTCACTGAAGGGGACATAAACGTAACGAGATCAGCCACTGATGGGGACGTAAATACATAAATGTATATATCAAAACCAGTCATTGACAGAGGACATAACTGCATAAATGTATCCATTCTATGTACAATGATGTGTTAACTGTTTATGTCCGTACCTGTCTGCTTGTAACAATGTGTTAACTGTCGATGTCTGTATCTGCCTACTCAACTTGTGACAATGTGTTAACGGCTAATGTCTGTACGATCTATTGTCTAAAAAGTATAAAAATGCTCAACCACCATTGTGTAGTTGGGAAGATAGCTGCCAAGTACTGCGGAGTACCAGTGCTTTCTCCCAAAGCTTTGTCTGAAATAAAACTGCTTCATTGAACCTCCAAGTCTGACTTTGAACTCATAAATTTCCCACAACACAAGAAAGCCAGATACGATGTAAGGAGATCCATCAAAGATGCCAAAAGACAGTACCGGATCATGTTACATTCTCAGGTGAACCACACCAACCCACGCTGACTACGGCAAGGTCTACAAGACGTAACAGACTACAAGTTGAAGACATGTAAAATCGCCAGCACCAATGCACCTCTCCCTGATGAGTTCAATGCATTCCAAGCCTGTTTTGAGCAAGAGGTCAGTGAGAGCATGCCCTCTCCCCTGAAAGCCCTGGATGAACCCATATCTGGGGTCACCATTGCAGATGTCAGAACAGCTTTCTTGAAGGTCAACCCACGGAACCAACTGGCCCAGATGGGGTACCCGGACGTGCATTCAGATCCTGTGCAGATCAGCTGGCGGAGGTATTCAAAGGCACCTTCAACCTCTCTTTACAACAATCTGAAGTCCCTATCTGCTTCAAGACGACAACCATCATCCCAGTACTTAAGAAAAACCAAGCAACGTACGATAATGACCATCGGCCAGTGGCTCTGACATCCATCATTACGAAGTGCTTTGAAAGGTTAGTCAAGACACGAATCAATTCCAGCCTCCTAGACTACCTGGATCCACTACAGTTTGCCTACTCTGTAACAGGTCCACAGCAGATGCTATTTCCCTGGCCCTGCATTCAATCCTGGGACACCTGGATAACAAGGACACCACAGAAGGCAAAGAGTGGTTGTAGATGGGTCTTTTTCTGTATGGAGGTCGGTCACCAGTGGAGTGCCCCAGGGATCTGTTCTGGGACCCTTGCTGTTTGTGATTTTTATAAATGACCTGGATGAGGAAGTGGAGAGATGGGTTGGTAAGTTTGCCAATGACTCGAAGGTTGGAGATGTTGTGGATAGTTTGGAGGGATGTCAGAAGTTGCAGCGAGGCATAGATAGGATGCAAGACTGGGCGGAGAAGTGGCAGATGGACTTCAACCGGACAAGTGTGCAGTGGTTCATTTTGGCAGGTCAAATGGGATGAAGGAATATAACATCAAGGGTAAAACTTTTAGCAGTGGGGAAGGAGCATCTTGGGGTCCGGGTTCATAGGACTCTCAAATCAGTTTCGCAGGTAGAGGATGTAGTTAAGGCGGCATACAGTGTACTGGCCTTCATCAATTGAGGAATTGAGTTTGGGGGTCGGGAGATGATGCTGTAACTGTATAAGCCCCTGGTCAGACTCCACTTGGAGTACTGTGCTCAGTTTTGGTCGCCTCATTACAGGAAGGATGTGGAAGCCATTGAAAGGGTGCAAAGGAGATTTACAAGGATGTTGCCTGGATTGGGTGGCATGCCTTATGAGGAAAAATTGAGAGAGCTTGGTCTTTAATCCTTGGAGAGACGAAGGATGACAGGTGACCTGACAGAGGTGTATAAGATGTTGAGAGGTATTGATCGGATGGATTCTCAGAGGTGTTTTCCCAGGGCTGAAATGGCTGCCACAAGAGGACAGGTTTAGGGTGCTGGGAAGTAGGTACAGAGGAGGTATCAGGGGTAAGTTTTTCACTCAGAGGGTGATGGGTGCGTGGAATCGGCTGTGGTGGAGGAGGCGGCGGATTCAATAGGGTCTTTTAAGAGACTTCTGGATGAGTGCATGGGACTTCGTAAGATTGAGGGTTATAGGTAGGCCTAGTAGGTAGATATGTTCAGCGCAACTTGCAGGCCGAAGGGCCTGTTTGTGCTGTAGTTTTCTATGTTTGATGTCGGACTCCGATTTATGGCCTATAGCTCAGCTTTCAATACTATTATTCCCATGAAACTCATCTCCAAACTCTATGGTCTGGGTCTCAGTACTTCCCTCTGCGACTGGATCCTGAACTTCCTAATTCACAGACCACAATCAGTAAGGATAGGCAACAATGTGACCTCCACAATAATCCTTAACACCAGTGTCCCACAAGGCTGTATTCTCAGCCCCCTACTATACTCCTTATACACTGATGAGTGTGCGGCCAAAATGCCCTCCACTTCGATTTTCAAGTTTGCTGACCGCACTGCTGTAGCAAGTCGAATCTCAACCAATGACGAGACAGAGTACAGGAATGAGATAGAGAATTTGGTGAACTGGTGTGGAACAATAACCTCTCCTTCAATGTCAACAAAATGAAGGAGATTGTCATTGACTTCAGGAAGTGTAAAGGAGAACATGCCTCTGTCTACATCAATGGGATGAAGTAGAAAGGGTCAAGAGCTTCAATTTTTTAAATGTCCAGATCACCAACCTGTCCTGGACCCCCATGCCAATACTATAGTTAAGAAAGCCCACCAACGCCTCTAATTTCTTAGAAGACTAAGGAAATTTGGCATGACAGCTACAATTTTCACCAACTTTTACTGATTCACCATAGAAAGTATTCTCTCTGGTTGTATCACAGCGTGGTATGGTTCCTGCACTGCCCAACACCACAAGGAACTACAAAAGGTCATAAATATAGCTCAATCCATCACACAAACCAGCCTCCCATCCATTGACTCTGTCTATACTTCCTGCTGCCTTGGCAAAGCAGCCAGCATAATTAAGGCCCCTTGCACCCTGAACATTCTCTCTTCCACCTCCTTCCATCAGGAAAAGATACAAAAGTCTGAGGTCATATACCAACCGACTCAAGAACAGCTTCTGCCCTGCTGCTGTCAAACTTTTGAATGGGCTTACCTTGGCATTAAGTTGATCTTTCTTTACACCCTAGCTATGATTGTAACACTACATTCTGCACTTTCTTGTTTCCTTCTCTATGAATGGCATGCTTTGTCTGTATAGCACTTAAGAAACAATACTTTTCACTATGTTAATACATGTGACAAAAATAAATCAAATCAGCAGAACCATACAAAAAGGTTTTTTTTAAACAATACACAAACTTAATTGTCTTTATTTTGTTTAATTTCTTCTATTTACAATAAAGTTAATATATACCATACGTGCCAGACCTTTACATTTATTTCTTACTTCCCACAAGAATTCCCTTCTATTTTAAGATATTTTAAAAGCTATCCAATTCTACACGGAATAATCATAGTATGCTTCAGTGCTCTATGAAGCATTTTAAAATTTTCGACAGTTCCAAATATTTTCAAAAGCAAGACTTCTATTTGCTATCTCATTACTGTGCATGCCTCAATCCCTTGTTATTTTCCAATACTTCCAAGCTCATCTGTGTGTTGCTTTATTTGGTACAATACTCTGTGGGGACTTCCATTAGTTTCAAACGAAGTAATCTTTCAGCTATTGTTCCCTCCTAAAACTCAAACCGTGATTAAACCTCATCCTCATTCCACATGGTGAAGGATGAAGTTTTTTTTTACTCTGCTTACAGTGCACCTCTAACTGTCATTTACTTTGGCTATCTTCTCTGAAATTCAAACTGCATACACCAGTTACAAGTTGCAACGCTTAAGATTGGATGGTTTTGTAACCATTCATATAACCCAGTTTCAGTTAGCACAATAACTTCCGTTTCCAAACTCCAGCTTCAATTTTTGATCCTTGGGATGGTCAATTTCCTTTCAATGTTTCCCATTCTGTTTCCAGTTCACCTTGATTCTGGTTATGCATTATCTTTTATAACTATAAATTCTATTCTGAACTTCTAAGTGCAATGACTTCCCAGCTGGTTTATGGCACATCCGCCCCAATTTCTATAGTTAGAACTTTAATTCTTAAAGCTAAAAGTTAGATATTAAAACACCAATCAAGAACTAGATAGATATTCACAACATATGGCATATATGGGGTTAAGAATGAGATTCAGCCACAAAAATGACTCAACTTGTTTTGCTACATAAAAGCTCCAAGCAGATGCTGGGCAGAAACCCTTGGTTTTCAAGATAAGTAATGGGGCCAGGCCATTTATAGACCCACAGGTGTGATCTTCTGGGAGACAGCCTCCTAATTAAAAGGCTAATGGATTTTTGGGACAGCAGGCCCAGTGGAAAACTAGCCTCAAGTTAAACTGCCTTGACAGGATGGCAGCCCAATTAAAGAGGTTGACGCTGCCATAGCAGGATGGGGAATATCAAGGCACATGGAAACATCGAAGATAGGAGCAGGAAGAGGCCATTTGGCCTCTTCGAACCTTTTCTGTCATTTGTCACAATCATGTCTGATCACCCAATTCAATAGCCTAATCCTGCTTTCACCCCATAACTTATGATCCCATTTGCCCCAAGTGCTACATCTAGCCGTCTCTTGAACACATTCAATGTTTTGGCATCAATTATTTCTGTGGTAATGAATTCCACAGGCTCAGTGCTCTTTGGGTGAAGAGATGTCTCTTCATCTCCATCCTAAATGGTCTACCCCAAATCCTCAGACTGTAACCTGCAGTCCCCCATCATCAGGGGCATCCTCCCTGCATCTACCCATTAGAATTTTATAAGTATCTATGAGATCCCCCCTCATTCATCTGAACTCCAACAAAAACAATGCTAACCTAGTCAATCTCTCCTCATACATCAATCCCGTCATCCCCAAAATCTGCCTGCTAAACCTTTACTGCACTCCCTCGAGAGCAAGAACATCCTTCCGCAGAAAAAAAGACCAAAACTGCACACAATATTCTAGATGTGGCTTCACCAAGGCCGTGTATAATTGCACAAACAAATCCCTGCTCCTGTACTCGAAACCTCTTGCAATGAAAGCCAACATATCATTTGCCTTCTTTACTGCCTGCTGCACCTGCATGCATACCTTCAGCACTTCCACCTTGAAGTGTGCTGTAAAAAGGTATTTACTTCTGCAAATTAAAATGTGGCCACTGCTACTAGGCCATACTGGGGGAATCCCCAGCCATGATCTGTGGCCATTGCTGTGCCTCCAGTGGAGATCGTGGGGGCGGAGGGCCATAACCGGGTAATTAAAAGAGGTGCCACCAGGCCTACCACACTTTGGCCTTAAGGTGTCAGTCTGCACCTAGGAAATTCCCATGACAATCCCAGATCCGTCTATAATTGAGCACTTTATTCAAATTGGTCAGCCACTACTGCTAAGCACATAGGCATTGCCATTGATGCCCTACCTCCAGCAAAACTGCTCAGAAGCAAGATGCATCTGACCACTGAATTGATGTCCTCATATTTAAATTTCTTACCACTATGGTTGTATCAAGTACCTAAGAAAAGTGTCATGCCATTCATTTCAAACATTCTGTAGGTTTTGTTTTAGTATATAGTTAATTGGCTCTATTGATTTTAACAGAAACATACTTAAATTCATCTTTCCAGATCTTTGTCTTGATGAATGGTTTTTACTCAACTGAAAAGTTTTGATTTTAAACAAACCTTTTTCCATTTGCCTCATAGGGCTGTCCCAGAGACTTGAAATTGTCAAAATACTACAATACAATGGGAGATTAATAAATCTGAAATATAAAGCTAGTCACAATGACAATGGCCAGCAAACTATCAATTGTTGTAAAAAGCTAACAATGTCCTTCAGGGAAGAAAGGCTTAGGATAATTAAAATCAAGGTGTACAAGGGGCCAAATGAACTGCTTTGCCTAACATCTTCACTCAGTCTGCAATGATGATCTCGACCTTCTTGTCACGTGCCATTTCAATTCACCATCTTGTGAGCATAGAAGAGTAATGAGGCTACAGATGGATTTGGAAACAAGGATGAGAATGTTAAAATAAAAGGCTAAATTGGGAGATATTTTAGGTTAGCAAGGAACTTGGTAAGGGTTAGGATACCATCAGCAGAGTTTCAGATAACATCCAGTTTACAGAGGGTTGAATGTTGGAGTCTGACCATAAGTTAGTTCAGAGGCAACAAAAGCATGGAGGATGCGATGGCATAATGGTATTATCGCTAGACTAGATATCACCTATTAATCCAGAAATGTTCTGGGGACCTAAGTTTGAATCCTGCCATGGCAGATGATGGAATTTGAATTCAATAAAAAATATCTGGAATGAAGAATCTACTGATGACCATTGTTGATTGTCGGAAAAACTCATCTGGTTCACGTGTTCCCTTTAGGGAAGGAAATCTGCTGTCCTTACCTGGTCTGACCCATTTGTGACTCCAGAGCCACAGCAATGTGGCCGACTCTCAACTGCCCTCGGGCAACTTGGGATGACCAATAAATAGTTGCAGCCAGTGACACCCATGTCCCAGGAATGAAAAAAATAATGAGCGTTTTAGCAGCAGATGAGCTGAAGCAGTATTGAACAGTGATATGGAAGTAGAAATAAGCTGTCTTATTGATGAAGCAGGTAAGCAGTTGTGCTGGAGGACCAGAGAATTGCAAACATCACATTCTTGTTCAAAAAAGTGCAAAAAAACCCCAGCAAGTCAGTGTAACCCAGAGTTTAGAAACAATAATCCCAGACAAAATTAAAAGCCATTTGGGCAAGTATGGATAATTAAGGATAGCCAGCACTCACTTACTTCAATGAGCTTCTTGATGAGTTCACAGAACCGATGGATGACTGACTGTATCGATTGAAAGCAAGTACTATTTACTAAGTCAAGGGGGCCTGATAGAGGTGAATAAGATTATGAGGGGCATAGATAGGATGGATAGGAAGACACTTTTCCATAGTGGAGGAGCCAACAGCCAGGTGGCATAGATTTAAGATTAAGAGAGAGACAGCAGAGTTGAGGAGAAACTTTTATATCCAGGGGATGGTGGGGTACTGGGTATCTCTGTCTGAGAGGATGGTTGAGTCAGAAACTCTCAATATTTTTTAGGGCGTGAATCAGAAATTCCAAAGTATGTTATGACCTCCAACTAGACCTCAATGTCTTTTCTATTTTAACATTAGTGTGAGGACAAGGATGATTCACTCCAGGTGTGATTCTATTGACACACTATGAAGCTTTTATCAAAACAAATTTTAACAATACAGTTTTACAATAATGGGTCAATTAGCTTAATATTTACCAATTGAAATAGTTAAGCATGACCAGGTAGAATTCTTAACCCCTAATCTGTCTCTATTAGTTCCAATTCAAGCAATAATCTTCTTATAGACTTGGACTCCACTCCAATATCATTTAGCAACATGTAGGCTTATGTGCTTTGGCTGCCACCTCAAGCCTCTGGAACACCTCTAGACAAAGAATTAGAAAGAAACCTATTTCTCTTTGCAGGTCCCAAAGAGCAGCCTCTAGAGAGACAGAGAGAGAGACATCTCTTGCTTCTTTCAGAACCTGCAGGAACTGTTTGCTTTTCCATGTAAAGCTTAGCTCCTGCCCTTAAGCACATGACTGTCAATCAACCTAACCAAAACTCTACCCTACTGGGGAAAACCAAACAAAAATTCATCAACTCAGATTGAACAAACACTCCATTAGCTGAGATCAATCATTAGCCTGCATCCTCAGCATGACAGCTCCCTGTTTTGCAGACAAATCAGCACTGCATAAAACAGAGCTGAATTTTAAACATACTTCTCACAAGAAACAAAATGTCAGGTAAGGGACAGTGTGAGCTTAGATATGGAATTGGCCAAGTAACAGGAAACAAGTAGTGGTTAACAGTTGTTTTCAAACTGGTGGAAGGTATATAGTGTTACCCAGCAGTTGGTACCAAGTCCATTGTATCAAAACCCCAAAATACCTTAAGTAGTCAGATTAGGCCCCAACAATTTTGGCATAGATGTGAGGATAGAATACCTTGCTCTAAGAGTAATTCCATTGACAAATTAGGAATCTTTTATAGTAAAACAAACATTATTTAATAACACAATTTAATACAACTCTAACAAATAAATCAGCTTAACTACTAACAGTTGAACAATACTTAAAAATGAAAAGGACACAAGCAGAGGGACCTGGTGGTATTTGTGTACTCATGGTAGCAAGGCAGATTGATTAAGTGGCTAAAAAGGCATACAGAATTCAGAGATTTATAAACAGTGCATAGAGAATAAAAAGTTATCATAAACCTTTATAAAATAATGGGTTGTTCTGAACTGGAGTACTGCATCCAATTCTGGATTGTGTACTTTAGGAAGAGTGCAAAGACTGAACAGCAGGGGCAGATAAGACTTATAAGAATGGCTGCAGGGATTAAAAGTTTTCGTCATGTGGTTAGATTGGAGAAGTTGGAGTTCTTCTTAGAAAAAAAGAGGAAGCTGATAGAAGTGTTCATAATTATAGGGGGGTTCCAAAGAGAGTTGATAGAGAAACTGTCTGTATTGGCCAAAGGGTTGAACATGGAGGACGCAGATTTAAGATGGTTGGCAAAAAAAATCTCTTTTTAACACAGCAAGTGGGTACAATCTGAAAAGCATTGGTTAGAATGGTGAAGGAGATAGCTTCAATCATTGCTTTCAAAAGGAAATTGAATAAACATCTGAAAGGGAAAAAATAGCATAGCTAAAGGGGGAGAGTTGGGAGAGTGGGACTTGCAGAGATCCAGCATCAGCTCAATAACCAAGTGGACTTCTCTCGTGATGCAACCATTCTATGATTTTATTAAACCACAATCTATCCCAGTTCAACCTTTAATATTTTTTCACTATATAATGTTACATATCACATTATCCGTTTAAATATAATGGAAGGTTCTTTAGGAACTACCAATTGATTTCTTAAAAACTGACATTCAAAAGCAACGAGCAGACTGAATATTACAATAATTACACATTTTACACTCAGGTGAAGACTTGCATTTAAGTACTGGTAAACACTAGTAAAATTTCAATACTTAATTTGCACATTAATTGAAAATCACTATAAAACAGAAAAAGTTGGAGATCTGTTATATAAATTTTCTTGTTGGTCTTGATAAATTCAGAACAGTTGAAGTTTGTAGTTTTAAGATATATACCGTTGTTTTCAATTGTAAAGACCATTCTGCACATTAAATCAATATCTCCAAAAATTTTCAAATAAATAAGATTAAGTGCAAATATTAGGTGTTCTTATAAGCTATTGATTATTGTTTGCACATCAATTCACTATTTTCAATTTACTACGCATATAGAAAATGAAAAAAAATGTACATTTTACACATTGCATTTAAATTTCAGTCCAGGCATTCATATCAAAGCTGCTTGACTCTAAAATGACATACTACAAGATAAAATAGTAATGCTAATATTGATAGTTTGTCCATTACAGGTCAGCTAACTGTCCACTGGAACAGTTACAAAGCTGTTAGTTTCGATTTCACAAGGCCAATCAATATGAAGGCATACTGTTTCAATTTTGCCTGCATTGATTTTTTTTTGTAACACCCCAACCTCAGAGCATTCATCTTTCTGAAGGAAGGAAGATTTGATTTACTGAAGAAAAATTGGAGAGAGCATCACAAAGATTTTGCCAGCAAGTTTGTGACACAGAAAAAGATGAATGTCCCTAAAGGCAGAGACGCCTCTTGCTTAAGGGCATCCATTAGAACATATTCGTTTCTGCTGCTACAGCCAAAGCCTGCATTTAAAATCTAGCTAGTCTGCCAGCCTAAATTAGATTATGGAAAGTGTGCAAATACTGTTCTGCATGCACATTTTCAAGACATTTTGCATTTCAGAGGGATTTAGGAAATATATTACATGCTTAACAGTCGTGAGGTGGATGCCTTTGCTGGAGAACAAAATGCCAGTTTTCTCAATACCAAGAGTGAATTTCCATGGTACATTAGTCAGCCTATTAGAATGCAATGAAGGACGATATGAGAAAAGGGGAGTACGTCCTTAGAGACTTCAATCCAGCATTCTCCATCATCTCTCTTCATCCTTCGCACATTCAGCCACTTTACCAAGTGTCATCTACATGAAAGATGATTTGTCTCCTGACCCAAATAAACACAATGCCTGCTCTGTGCACAGCAAAAAATTACTTCTGCCACTCTGCTCATTTGCAACCTCCTTTTGCTTAATCCACCAATTTTTCTTATATCAGGCATTCTGGATTATTCTGAGATTCACCACAGGTGACTAATGTATGAACAGATCTGCTTACTTCCTGAAATCTCCAAGTATTTATGATAGCAATGACAAAGAAAGGTATATAGTAGTATTTGCAGAATACCTATACCTTGGTCAGAGCAAATTCACTGGGTGTTAGAAATCCAAACAGCCTTGCTGTTTCATTTTGCAGTGGAAACTAGTTTAAGCTGGACATGAAGACACAAGGAGGCGGGTCATCGAGTGTCAAAAATATTAGAGACCTGCTCTATAAAAACAATAGTTCCCATCTGTTTCACAAGAAATAATTTTTATTTCCTGTTTCTATTGAAACAAAACTTCTGGGAATATGTCTAAGGGCTATTATCACAGCAGCAAATTCAGCATGTTCTGAAGGTTATAATCAGGAAAGCATTATCCACAAACAAGCAGAATTTATTCAGCTAGTTTAAATGTAAGAAATTGGATTCTTCTTTCCCTGCCTGCAGTTACAATGCAGTACCAGATGGTTCTCAAACGCCACATACTGCGGTTCCTACACTGAAAGCAGGACCTGACCTTCTACATAATTGACAAAAAATATTGATGTAATGACACAAGTCTGATTGTGATTTATTAAAACCACTGGCAATCCCAGGCAAACTGCCAGCGTCGCAGCCTAGTGATCACATGGCATTAGGAAAGTCATCAATATCCAAGCAAAAGTAAATAACATTAATGGGCAAGTATTAGAGATTCAAAACCTAGTCCAGAAGAAGATTGGTTTTGTGTGCACGAGGGGCCACCTGTGCAACTGACTGCGTAAGACAAGTATTAAAACCTTGTTTAAAAAATGTCAAGCTTTTAAAATTAAACCGCCAATATCAAAATATGCAAAATTTAGATATGAACACATTCCTCATGATAAAAACTTATAAAACGGCAATGCAGACATGGAATGTAGATGACTTGCCTCTCTTTGATTACTACACCCTCGAATACGTATTGCTTCAATTCAGTAGCAATTACAATGGTTACGGGCTGTTTGCAACTCATCATACTCTCACTTATAAACCTCAGCAAACATTGTCTTTCAACATGCACGTGGACCTGACTTCACAAGCTAGTATTTCAGTGATGTTGCTTATCCTACTTCTGTGGCATTGCAAATTGAAGAAATAATGGAGAGAAAACGTTTCTTTGAAAAAAGACAGAAAAACATTTTTAAAAAGCTTACAAAAGTTCCTCTTCACAGACATGCGAGTGATCCCATACAAGTCACCATGGCATTCAATAAAAATCCTGGCTTCTGCATATAATTAAATTTCCCTCATAACCAGGGTTCTTATCTCTTCTTTCTCAACTTCAACCAAAACTGCATTCCAGGAAGCTCCTTCTCAGCTATGAGCAGTGTTACATGATGAAATTGGTTCTATTTATAGTTGAATATCAACAATATTTTTATACAAGTGGACCAGCAAAATAGCTTAGCCAGATTATTACTTTCCACATATTTAAATATATGTAAATGAAATACTCCCAAATTGAAAAGCAAATATTTTTTGGACAGAAGATAGTTGTCACCGTAATTAAATGTGAACAGCTGCTATTAAGTTCCAAACTTTTCTAAATGTCTTACAATTTTTAAAAATCTGTATATCAAACAATGCAACATTCATATGCAAATGCCTAAAGTTAACTCAAGCTCATCTTTTTTCTTAAAAAGTATTAATTGCAGAGCATCTCAAGCAAGCTTTGCTGATCTTACCAGCTGTTGCTGGATTAATAATTCAGAAAAATTGAATTCAACTTCTCAGTGGCAGTTTGAGAATTTGAATTCTAAAAAAAAACGTGGTTTTCAGGGAAAGAAATCTTGCCCAATTTAACTTCAGTCCCACACCAACATAGTTGATTCAACTGTTCATTGAGCTCAATCCATTATAATTACTATTTTATGTACATTTGAGGTTGAAGAAGTTGGTAACTATAGATGGACAATACATAAAAAAAGCAGAATTCTGCAGATGCTCGAAATCTTAAATAAAAACAAAAAATATAGAAAAAAATTCAGCAAGTTTCATGGCATCTGTATAGAGAAAGAAACAGAATTAACATTTCAATTTCATGAACTTCCATCAGAACTGGGAAAATATATAGAGATGTAACAAGTTTTGAACAAGGAGTGGATGGGGAAAGGACAAAAGAAAGGTCTGTTTGTTATAGGCTGGAAAATAGAAGTGATTGAATGGTGTTTAGTCCTCCAGCACCAAATGGATGGCGTTGGGGCAAAAAAATTTAAAAAGAATCAAAAGATGCGCCTTGAGCAGGTGCACCACAAAATGAAAGAAAATAAATAAAACAAGCAAAGGAAACAAAATTTGGGGGGGGGGGGGGCAGAATTTACAATTGGAAATTGCTGAACTTAATGTTGAATTCAAAAGGCTTTAAAGTGTCTAACTTTTGAAAGATGATGTACTATTCCTGAAGCTTAAGTTGTGCCTCACGAGAACAGTACCTGACCAAGAACAGGGAAGTCAATGTATGGCCAAGGCGGAGAATTAAAATGACAGGCAACGAGATGCTCAGAATTATGTTTGTGGACTGAATGAAGATAAAAAACAAAGAACAACCCAGCACGGGAAACAGGCCCTTCAGCCCAACGAGCCCGCGCCACCCCTTCAACAAAGCATTTTCCTACACCTACCCTGCCCTGTGTGTTCTGCACAGAGGTCACCCAATCTGTGTTTGGTCTCCCCACTGTAGAACAGATCACATTGTGAGTAATAAATACAGTAGACTAGATTAAAAGAACGACACACAAATTGTTGCTTTGTCTGGAACGAGTGTTTGGGGTTTTGGAGGTTAAGGGGACAGGAGGTAAAAGGGCAGGTGGCAAGGTGCTGTGGGATGATGACAAGGTGTGGGGATGTCGGAGGAGTATACCAGGATATCACAGATAACAGTCCCTTCAGAACGCTGCAAGGGAAGATGAGGGCAGGGGAAGATGTCTTTACTGATGGCATCATGCTGAGGGTAGTGGAAAAAGTGAAAAATGATCTGCTGAATACAGAGCTTGATGGGGTCGGAGGTGAGGATGGGGAACACTATTATGGTTTTTGGAGGAAGGAAAAGAAGTGAGAACAGAAGTGTTGGAAATGTGGTGGACATGGGTTGAGGATCCTGAGATGGACAATATACAAAGCTTTGCTGAAGGTGAAATCCCAAGAATGAATAAAAATAAAAGACTTCCAGGAAGAATAGCCAAAATTTGACTCAAGAGGATAGTTTTAATTTGCATGTTAGAACAGGAGAAATATATCATGCATGGGGTCAGAAGAGCCATAAATATCCAATGGAGCTGAAGCAAGCTTACTTCTACCTGGCTGAAATTGAAACATTAAAAATTCTCTTCATCCATTATTACATGCCAGAAAGGTAGTATAACAGTACAATGAACCAAAGAACAGTGAAGAAGTGGTAAATCTGGGTCAACATACACACGGTCACACCATGACAATATTGCCCAGGGTCAATGTCCAGATGAGGAATTAAAACACAGGACACACTGTAAGTGACACCATTACAAGGTATGTGCTGAGAAATGTTAGGATTTGTAGAGGTGGAACCTCGATGGGTAGTATCAAAAGGTAGAAATAGTTTAATAGGATTCTATAGTTGACCCTAACAAAGGATGCCATAAGGTTGCCTTACGGTTCTGAGTACACATCAGAATTAAACCAAGAACATTTCAATGCTTTACACTAGAAAAAGTCAGATTGAATGTATTTAAACAAGGAGTGTGAAACAGAAACTGTTGGATACAGCATACATGAGAATTTGAGGGGAAAGGTAGGTTCAAGTTGGGTAGCCATTTGAAAGGGCAGATGGATCAAGGCATGATTTTTTTCAAGTCCCATGTTGGTGGCAGTAGGCCAAGGAAAAGAGCAAATTAGCAACCAATGGCCTAGAATTGTAATCAAATGTGGTTAGGACAAGAGTTAAGCATTATCAAGGGAGCAGGATAACAGCCTCATGGAAGAGGCAAGTTTGGTGCAAGCTGAATAGAAACAGTCAGGCCTGGGATAGAGGTTTAGTTGTGAGTGTGATCAAGAAGTACAGAGGAAGTGAAGCAGTTGAATAAATGGCTAAAAAACTTGGAGATAAAAAAATTCATGAGCTCCTCAGAAAGACAATGAATTCCAATTCTTGTGTTTATGATCAACATTTGATTATTCAATATTCTACCGAACTGCAAATATCTAATCTGACACTAACTCACCTACCCTACACCAAGATGAAAGCAAAATACTGTGAATGTTGGAATCTGAAACAAAAACAGAAAATGCTGCAAAATCTCAGCAGGTCTGACACTATTTGTGGAGAGAGAGACTCAATGGGCTGAATGGCCTCCTTCTGCACTGTGGGGATTCTATCAATCATTCTATAAATAATCTAGCAAGTGATAAGGACCTCAAAATTAGTTGGGTCACATATGATCACAATGTCAATGTTAAGGGCGTGACTATGAGTGCAAATACGAACTAGGAACACAAGTAGGCCATTTGGCCCCTAGAGCATGCTCCCTCATTCAATGAGATCATGGATGATCTGATTGTGGTCTCAACTCCAAGAATTTGAGGGCTTGAATAAGCTGCATACTATTGAACCTTTGTATGATTTGCTAAACAGCATTCATTCTCTCTCTTCAAGTACGATTCCTTAATTCTGACCTAGTGCAGCCTGGCCTTGTTGACATCTCTAAGCTGGTAGGATAGCTTCTTGTGCAGAGGGACCTGGGGGTCCTTGTGCATGAACTGCAAAAACTCAGTCTGCAGGTGCAGCAGGTGATCAAGAAGGCAAATGGAATGCTAGCCTTTATCTCGAGGGGGATAGAATATAAAAGCAGGGAGATCTTGCTGCAACTGTACAAGGCACTGGTGAGGCTACAACTGGAGTACTGTGTGCAATTTTGGTCCCCTTATTTGCTAAAGGATATACTGGCCTTGGAGGGAGAAGGTTCACCAGGTACAGAGAAGGTTCACCAGGTTGATACTGGAGATGAGGGGGTTAGCTTATGAGAAGAGATTGAGTAGATTGGGCCTGTACTCGGAGTTTAGAAGGCTGAGGGGTGATCTTATAGAGACATATAAGATAATGAAGGGGCTAGATAGGGTAGAGGTAGAGAGATTCTTTCCACTTAGAAAGGAAACCAGGACTAGAGGGCATAGCCTCAAAACAAGGGGGGGGGGATCAGTTTAGAACAGAGTTGAGGAGGAACAACTTCTCTCAGAGGGTAGTGAATCTCTGGAGTTCTCTGCCCATTGAAGTGGTGGAGGCTACCTCACTGAATATGTTTAAGTCACAGGTAGATAGATTTCTGATCAATAAGGGAATTAAGGTTATGGGGAGCAGACAGGTAAGTGGAATTGATCCACTTCAGATCAGCCATGATCTTATTGAATGGTGGGGCAGGCTCGAGGGGCTAGATGGCCTACTCCAGCTCCTATTTCTTACGTTCTTATGTACCACTTTATTTACGTAAGTATTAGAAAAGATCAGGATATGATCGTCAACCAAACTGAAAAATTGATCTCGACCAGGGCGACGACCAAGGCAGGTGGTAATCACCCTAGTTTCTGAGCATTTTCTGCATCCATTGGTCAGAAATATTTGAATAGATGATTGACACTGGGTAAGCTCCCAGCACCCAGAAAAAAAGAGTACACTAACAATTGCTCAGGCATAGTGGCTTGGTCATGGTGAGGTGGCAGTGCCCATTGGCAGCAGCTTTCATTCAGGTGGGATATGAAGATTGGGGGAAGCGTTCCCTAATACTTTGACTAGAGAGCAGAATGTTGTTCTCACAAGCTAATAAGATCAACATACACTGTGACAACCATCTTTCCATCTTGTAGGATCAACAAACCACTCTCAACTTTTCATGTCACGTACTTTTTCAGTCTAATTAATTAATGCATCTTATCTAAACTCTTACTACTTAATAAACCATCTTAAAATAATTGACTGCCTGCCTTAGATATCTATAGGTTCAAATCTAGACATTTTGCAACTCCACTTTTTTTTCTAACCCCCTGTACTCTTGGGCACCCTGTCAAGCAAGAATCTATCAAAAAATATTCAATGGCCCTGACTCCACCACTTTGTGGGGAAAGAGCTGATGAGCAGATGAAACTGAGTAATAACAAGCAGATGGAGCAATCAGAGGAAAGGAAGCAGGTGGAATTTATATAGGCTGAAATGGCTGAGATGAAGAGCAAAACTCTAAACATCCATTGCCCATATCCTAACTCGCATTAAGTCCCATTCACTTATCGTCCCTGTGACTGGTGAACTATGTTGGTGCACATTCTGGCAAACCTTCAATTTTAACCTTTTCAAATCCATACATGGCTTTGTGGCTCATCTCTGTAACATTCTCCAGCCTGGTAACCCCTCCAGACTTTTGCATTCCTTCAATTCTAGCCTCTAATTCCACCATGGGTGACTATGCCAATTCATAGTGTGTTTGTCCATTCATTGAGATAAAAATTCTTTATCCTTCCATACTGAGAAAGCCAAAATGTTGATGGGTCACCACCTTCCTGGCTGGGTACTGCCAGCCTGAGGCAAACAGTCACTGACCAATTGCATAACTGGAGGCAACCCTGGATAACATTCAGGCTTGCACTGCTAAGTCGAAAGCTACATTGGCATCACACATGCTGGGTAATGACCATCCTCAACAAATTCAGTCATCTCCCCATGGCATTCAATGTCATTACATCTGCCTACATTATACTTCACTTGTTGGATCTTTTCCCACACACTTCTAACAACTACAAATTTTTGAAACCTCCTTTTCACAACTTACTTTCCTACCTTTCCTTATGTCATTAGCAAATTTAGCAACCATAGCTTTGGTCCCTTTATTCAAGTAATTTATATAACTTTTAAAAAGTTGAGGCCCCAGCACACCACTTATTCAATCTTGCCCACTAGAAAATGACCTATTTTTGCCTATTCTCTCTTTAAAATTAGCTGACCAATCTTCTATCCATGTGATTATGTTAAACCTTACACCAGGAGCTTTCATTTTCCACAATAACCTTTATTTTGGCACCTGATCAACGCCTTCTTAAAATTATGTACACACATCCACTGGTTCCTCTTTATCCACAACACATTATTTCTTCAAAGAACTCAAGTTGGTTAAACACAATGCTGATGCTGCTTGATTACCTTGATGTGGACAGACACACCTGATGAAGGAGCAGTACTCCGAAAGCTCATGATTTCAAAAACCTGTTGGACTTTAATCTGGTGTTGTAAGACTTCTTACTGTGATTACCTTGAATTTATCTAAGTGCTCTGCTTTAATATCTTTAATGATAAATCCGAACATTTCCCTAAGACAGATGCTAAGCTGAATCAAATCAAATAGTCCATCAGGATCCACAAATTTTTCAGCCCACAGTTCCAATAATTTTCTCCGTACCACTTCACTGGTGATTGTAATTTTGAGTCCTGCCTTTCCTACCATTTCCAGCATATTCTGGAATGCTATTTATAATAAAGACTGATGCAAAATGTCGGCTCATTTCATCGGCCATCTTATTTTCTATTATTAATTCCCCAGACTAACTTTGGATAGAACCAACACTCATTTTAACTCTTTTTTTTAAAATTTTTTTATAGAAAGTCCTTCTTTATATTTCCGGATAGCTTTCACTTGATCTTTCATTTTTCCCACCTCATCAATTATTTAGTCATTATTTGTTGTTATATTCTGTCCAACCTTCTGATCTACAAATCTTCACACAATTACACACTTTTTTTTAAAGTTTGACTATCATAGTTTGACTATCATTTGGCCTTCATAGCGAGGGGGATTGAATATAAAAGTAGGGAGGTCTTGCTGCAGCTGTATAGGGCATTGGTGAGGCCGCAGCTGGAGTACTGTGTGCAGTTTTGGGCGCCGCACCCGCGCAAAGATATCTTGGCCTTGGAGGGAGTGCAGAGGAGGTTTACTAGGCTGATACCGGAGTTGAGGGGGTTGAGCTATGAGGAGAGGCTGAATAAACTAGGCTTGTACTCGTTAGAGTTTAGAAGAATGAGGGGAGATCTCATTGAGACGTATAAGATGATGAATGGGATGGATAGGATAGAGGTGGAGAGACTCTTCCCGCTCAAAAAAGACAGTAGGACTAGGGGGCACAGCCTCAAGATAAAGGGGAGGCGGTTTAGAACGGAGTTGAGGAGGAACTTCTTCACTCAAAGGGTGGTGAATCTCTGGAATTCTCTGCCCGTTGAAGTGGTGGAGGCTGCCTCGCTAAATATTTTTAAGAAGCGGGTTGATGGGCTCTTGATAAGAGAGGGGATTAAGGGTTATGGGGAGAGGGCGGGAAAGTGGAACTGAGCCACGACAGATCAGCCATGATCTTATTGAATGGCGGGGCAGGCTCGAAGGGCTAGATGGCCTACTCCTGCTCCTATTTCTTATCTTTTCTTATCTTATCTTTAGATTTTTTTAGTCAACTAAAATGAGAATCCCCTCCCTGGAGTTTTTCTTTCTTGTTGGAGTGTACATATTTTGTGTATTCTGAAGTATCTGCTTAAAAGTCCGCCAGTAATTTGCCAGTTCACTTTAGCTACCTCTGCTTTCCTGCACTCATAATTATCCTTAAATTTAAGTACTGGTCTTGGACACACTCTTTTCTCCTTGAAACCAAATGCAACATGCAACTATATTATGATCACTGCTACTGTGGGGCACCTTCACAATGAAGTCAAAAATAAATCCTTTCTCATTGCAAAGTACCAGGTCTCGTATAGCCCACTCTGTGGATAGCTCCAGAAAGTGTTGTTCTAAGGAAATATCCTGACAACATTCTACAAGCTCCTCATCCCTCATCTAGGCTATCTTTGCCCATCTGATTTTTCCAGTCTATAGCAGTTTAAAATCCAAGATTATATCCATACCCTTTTGACAAGCTGCCAATATCCTCTGTCCTACCATGTAGTTACTGCTAGGATCCTGCATACCACTCCCACAAGTGACTTTTTACCTTTAGCATTTCTCATCTTTACCCCAGATCCCTTGCACATTGTTTCCTCAACTCAGATCATGCCTTCCTAATGTACTAATATCATTAATTAACAAAGCCACCCTCCACCTTTTTCCTAGCTCCTGTCCTTCCTGTTCTGACAAGTCCCCACACCAAGGCGTTGCTGTTTTTAATACTTATTTTCATGTTCAGCACGAGACAGCACTAGATATGAATTTTCACTGAAAAATCAACCAAAGTGCAGAGGCATTTCTGGAACAATAAAAAAATGAAATCCAATTTAGTAAAAAGAAATTTAACTTCTCTTCCTTTGCAGCAATGACCTTGGTCATAGGGTTTTATTCAAAGTCATTTTACAGTTGTACAATATTTTGTGTTGTCAACTGTTTTGCCCTATGTCAGCTTTTTTGAAATTTGAAGTCAGCTATTTTGAGTTTTATAGGTTGGCATATCTGAGACTTCTGAACTTATAAAATATTATACAGACAATGCTCTATTGTATTCTAATGGCCTATTGTTTTCACCTGGCACATTCACAGAACTGCTTAATGATTCAAATACATGAAGGACCCTATAACAGTGTTACTTAAAAGGAATCGTGAAGTACTCAGCTATTGAAAGGGGGCAGAGGAGATTTACAAGGATGTTGCCTAGATTGGGTGGCATGCCTTATGAGGATAGGTTGAGGGAGCTCGGTCTTTTCTACTTACAGAGAAAAAGGATGAGAGGTGACCTGATAGAAGTGTATAAGATGTTGAGGGGTATAGATCGGGTAGATTCTCAGGGACTTTTTCCAAGGGCTGGAATGGTCGCTACGAGAGAACACAGGTTTAAGGTGCTGGGCAGTAGGTACAGAGGAGATAGCAGGAGTAAGTTTTTCACTCAGAGGGTGGTGGGTGAGTGGAATTGGCTGCTGTCGGTGGTGGCGGAGGCAAATTCAATAGGGTCTTTCAAGAAACTTCTGGATGAGTACATGAGACTTAATAGAATTGAGGGTCATAGGTAAGCCTTGTAGGTATGAATATCATCAGCACAACTTGTAGGCTGAAGGGCCTGTTTGTGCTGTAGTTTTTCTATGTTCTAATTGCTGAGCTATTTTCCTGCCAATTTTACACATGTTTTGAGTTTTCTTATACTTGTCTAAAGTTTGTGATATGATACAGGAAATGGTCTGGATCCTGATGAACATGTTCCTTTTAAAGCTTATGCTGAAATACCTGTTTTCAGACATGATTGGCATGGTAAGCTTTTCTGAGAATGGAGTGTGATTGGGAGAATGAAGAGAGATCATACCAACCAAGACAAGCTACAAGAAGATGGAGAAGTTCGAGGAGCAGGAAGGCTGTTAGTAGGAGGCCATATCTGCAGAGCATCTTTAGGGTGCAATCAAGACATGTTCCTTTCACTAACAAAGAAATGACTGAAATTTGCCAACTGCTGGAAACACAAATGCAACCTTGTAGCAGGTCAAGGACCACATTTGCCTAGGCTGTTATTGTGACCATGACTCAATTTTTTTGCATCTTGTTCCTTCTACACTACAGCTGGAGATATAAACAACATCTTGTAATTTGCAGGACACAACTACAAAAGGCATGAGGCTGAATGTAACATGCAGGTTCCAAGGTTTTCCAGTGCAACCCTGGAGGCCTTTAGTGCAAGTGGACAGGAAGAGACAGTTCTTCGGTCCATAGGGGATCCAGAAGCCCTCCAGACAATACAAAGACAGCTATTTTGGTCAATGCCAGTAGTGCAATGTCAAGGATCGGGATGGAGTGTTGCAGAAAATTCAGTAACTTCATACAAATGATCAAGATCAATTAAGTCAGCTTCAAATGACATGTCCCATCAATTGTATTGAGAGTCTCAGTGCTCAACTCACCCACTCTATCCCTTTATCAGAAAGTGTTGGCTATCTCCACTCTTTGTCTGCTGCTCCTCATATACCCAGTTACAAGACCTTTGTCCTGCTGATCAGAAGGTTCTGTAGGATGCAACAAATTTTGCTGACTCATACGACTACTAATGTGGCTGAGGCAGTGCAGGTGCTTCTTAAGCACCTTAATGTTCTGTTCAATTAAATTTGTATGGCAGCAAGGCTCTGGTTATATGCATGCTAATAAGATGGAGGAGGGTGGGAGTGGTGTCACCCTCTTCACCCAGTAACCACCCTGAGGTCTCCCATGTTGTCTCAAATGCTTATGGTACAACAGGCCACCACAGAATAAAGGCATTTTGACAGCTTACAGGATAGCAAGCATTGACTTGTGTGATATACGGATTAAGGCCACACAATAATGGAATACAAAGGGACTGGGACCCTTTGCAGTTGTGCTATGGAAATTACAAGCAGTGCCTGCAAAGTGATACATACATAATCATTTGCACTCTGCACCATGGAGAACCTCCATGTTTGATCTGAGTGCTTTTTTCTGGAAAGATCAAATTTAATGCATTCTCCTCTGTTTACATCAATGAGCGTCAGTACATTTCCTTAGACAACTGCATGATATTGGAAATGGTACCTGAAAAAAGCCTTAAGTGAATGTTCATAATCATGACTAATGGCCACTAGCAATTTAACCTTGCCTTTTCCTACAACTCTACCTGTAACAGGTAGTAATTTTAGTGCAACAAAGACATTGCACATGCTGTTTCTTAGAAGTTGGGATCAGAAAGCTATTTTTTGACAACGCTAGGTGGGGGAATATGACCTGCTGCTCAAAGTCCTTCCACATTTCATCCTCCTTTCTCTCTTCCCAATAGGCTCCTGTTCCTGTGTTGCTCTAGCCATTCCTTCTGCTATGCTGCGGGTCAAGTAGGATAAAAACTACAGACCAATGATTGGCAGCAAGTCATTGAGTAAAATCACTAAATCAAAGCCTTCACTCACCATGCGCAACATCACTCCCTGTACTCTCTGCAGCTTAAAGCAGCATCCAAACATTTCTACTAACTCAGCAATAACCAACAATTAACTTGAGGGTGATTGAGGATCCCTTTAAATAACACTAGTGTAGATATTCTTCCTGATGCTGAATACACACACAACTATGTGGGATAAATAGAGGGGACTAGCAGGAGTTTTTAAATCATAAGTGGCACCATCAGAGTCAAATCAGCATTAAATGCTTATCGACATCCAAATCTGACTGTGTACTTCCAGCGCACCCAGAAGTGATACTGCCAAAATGTCATGCCCAATCCATACAGAATTTTTTTTTATTTAGTTCTAAAATAATTTTTTATCCAATCTATATAGAAGCCTACACAATATGTGTGGACACCATTTTGGACTTGAAATGCAATTGTGACCAAGAATACAATCACTGCAGAACTGAATTTCCCACCACTAAAATTACATAACAGATTTAAGATAAAGATACACCCAAAGGTGCATTATCTTCAGCCAAAAATGGACCCTGAGCCGAAGAAGGCAAATGAACGGCGTGGTCATAAGTCATAAGGATGAAAGGGAGGTCTGGCAATAGGTAAATTAACTCTGGCACACTGTAAAATCCTGTACTCGCAGGATTTCAGCAATGTATCTGAACAAAATCTATAGAAAATTGCACAACCGTTGAAAAAAATTGATTTGTTTTTAAAAAGCAAACTTGAAATAAAATCTTTTTTTGTTTACTTCATCTTGTCTTTGCAGATGAAATGGCACATAATGCCATGGAGCCAGACAACATGGGAAGAACACCATGCCAAATGCCTCCACATTCACATGGAAAAAATTATGCAACTTCATGCACTATTGTGCCTGTGACAGAGGTCGAGGTGGGCAACATTTACCCACAGTAAGATAAGAACCCTAGCTGATATCTTTCCATGCTCCCGAATATAGAGCATGTGCGATCTACAGTTCCCTAATATGGAGCATGGAAAGATATCACCGTGGGCCATGGACCACTCTCCGGGATGGGTTGCATTCTTGGACACATGCATCTCCACCAAGGACCATCACCTTAGCACTTCACTGTACTGCAAGCCCATGGATAACCTCACGATGCTCCACTTCTCCAGCTTCCACCCTAAACATGTTAAAGAAGCGATCTCCTACGGATAAACCCTCCGTATACACAGGATCTGCTCAGATGAGGAGGATCGCAACAGACACGTCCAGGCGCTGAAAAGTGCCTTCATAAAAACAGGATATGGCGCTCAATTCATCGATCTACAGTTCCGACGTGCCACAGCGAAAAACCGTACCAACCTCCTCAGAAGGCAAACATGGGACATGGCGGACAGAGTACCCTTCGTCATCCAGCGCTTCCCCAAAGTGGAAAAGCTACAACATCTTCTCCAGAGCCTTCAACATGTCATCGTTGAAGATGAACATCTCGCCAAGGCCAGCCCCACACCCCCACTTCTAACCTTCAAACAACCGCACGAACTCAAACAGACCATTGTTTGCAGCAAACTACCTTGCCTTCAGGAGAACGGTGACCACGACACCACACAGCCCTGCCATAGCAACCTCTGCAAGATGTGCCAGATCACTGACACAGATGCCATCATCTCACGTGAGAACACCATTCACCAGGTACACGGTACATACTCTTGCAACTCGGCCAAAGTTGTCTACCTTATACACTGCAGGAAAGGATGAGCCAAGGATAGACCATGCAGATGCTAAGACAACGGATAAATGAATACTGCTCAACAATCACCAGGCAAGAGAGTTCTCTTCCTGCTGGGGAACACTTCAGTGGTCATGGCCATTCAGCCTCTGATCTTCAGGTAAGCGTTCTCCATGGTGGCCTTCACGCCACACGACAACGCAGAGTCACTGAGCAGAGACTGATAGCCAAGAACCGCACATGAGGACGGCCTCAACCGGGATCTTGGGTTCATGTCACACCATCTGTAACCCCCATGACTTGCCTGGGCTTGCAAAATCTCACTAACTGTCCTGGCAGGAGACAATGCACATCTTTTTAACCTGTGCTTAACCTTCTCTCCATTCACATTGTCTGTACCTTTAAGACTTGATTACCTGTAAAGACTCGCATTCCAATCATTATTTTGTAAATTGAGTTTGTGTCTTTACATGCCCTGTTTGTGAACAGAACTCCCATTCACCTGATGAATGGGCAGCACTCCGAAAGCTTGTCGCTAGTGTTACCAAATAAACCTGTTGGACTTTAACCTGGTGTTGCGAGCCTGCTTACCATAATGTGGATCCAGCCTTTCCAACTCCCCCCCTCTTCTGTAGGGACTGTGTCATCAGGACACATCCAATTATTTTAACCTCATGCTTTTTCTTTCCACAGGTCCAACATGGCCCAAGAGAGAGGGTGAGGTTGGTGCCGGTGGAGGACAAGGATGAAGAGGAAGGACAAAATGGAGAGGAGGGAAGAAGAGGAAGAACTGCTCCGGGAGGACACTCTTGATTCACAGCCAACAGAAACTCCATATTAAAAGCCAGCTGCTGTGAGCAGAAGTCACACCAGCATCTGGAGTCCATGACTTTCATCTTTCTGTTCTGAGAAAACAGCTCGTAGCAAGGCCATCCTGGGTGGCACAGTGATTAGCACAGCTGCGTCACAGCGCCTGGAACCCAAGTTCAATTCCCAGCTTGGGTCACTGTCTGTGTGGCGTTTACATGTTTCTCCCTGTGCCTGCATGGGTTTCCTCCAGATCCTCTGGTTTTCTCCCACAGTCCAAAAGACATGCTGATTAGGTGCATTGGCTATACTAAATTCTCCCTCCCCGCGTCCGGAGTGTGGCAACTAGGGGATTTTTCACAATAACTTCATTGCAGTGTTAATGTAAGGCTACGTGTGACAATAATAAATAAACTTTAAACTTGAACACCCAAGGAATGCACAGGTCTCAAAAGAGAAAGGTGACACACTTTACAGATTCCATTCCTCCATATTCCAAGGGACTGCTGAAAAATGCTATTACTCTTACAACCTCTGCATAAAGTTAGATATTGGACTATTCTGTTCACAATCATTGATTTTAGACTCTCTTGAACTTTTATTTAGAGAGTCTTCATTTTAAAGTGCAACAGAATATGCTAAATGAGTTATAGATAAATCAATCTCAGCTCAGTAAAAAAATTCAAACTGGCATAAATTATTAGCAGTTCTGCAACAGTGTTTTCAGTACAATAATTGTAACAATGTTTAATTCGATACTTATTTTGATATTTTACACATCTGCTTGTCCTCCGCCATATGTGCAAACTGGATGTTTAAGTATCATGATTTAATCTTTTAACATCTTGCCAGTTTTTATAAACTTGTTGTCACATTAAATGTAATTACTTAAATTTCAGTCAGTGTATCTTGGTTCCTGTTCCAATTAGCACACAGGAAGATAGCTGTGGTTGTTACAGCTCAATCATCTCAGCCTCCAGGCATTGCTGTAGGAGTTGTCAGTGTAGTGTCCTAGACCAAACCATCTTCAGCGCTTTATAAATGGCACTCTCTCCATTTAACGGAGATCAGTGGGAATGCTCACTGATGATTGCACAATGTTCAGAACCACTTGTGACCCCTCAGATATTGACACAGTCTGCATCTATATGCAGCAAGACCTGGACAACATTCAGTTTTGGCAGATAAGTGACAAGTAGCATCCGTGCCACACAAGCAAAGGCCATTTCCAGCTAGGAAGAATCAAACCATCTCCCCTTGACATTCAATGGCATCATCGAATCCCCCTTCCATCAACAAACTGGGGGCTACCATTGATCAGAAAGTGAACTGGACTAACCATATGGTTACAAAAGCAGGTCAGAAGCTAGGAATCCTGTGGCAAGTAACTCACCTCCTGACTCCCAAGAGCCTGTAGGCCTTCTACATGGCACAAGGCAGGAATACTGTCTATTTTCCTGGATGAGTTCAATTCCAACAACACTCGATCTCAATGCCATCCAGGATAAAGCAGCCCATTTGATCAGCACCCCATCCACCACTTTCAACTCTCATTCCCTCCATCATTGATGCACAGTGACAGCAATGTGTAACATCTGCACAATGCACTGCAGCAACTTATCAAGGATTCTTTGACAGCACATTCCAAACCCATAACCTCTACCACTTCGAAGACGAAGGTAGATGCATGGCTACACTGTCATCTGCAAGTTCTTCTCCAAGCCACACACCATCCTGAGCTTAAACCATATCACTGTTCTCTTAATATTGCTGGGCAAAATTTCTGAATCTCCCTTCCCAACAGCAACACATGGACTACAGCAGTTCAGGAGGCAGTTCACCACCACCTTCTTACAGGAATGATGGGCAGCCTAGACAGCAACACCCAAAACCTGCAAAAGAATAAAAAAACTGGATGGCACAATTTCAATGGTTAGACTTTGTGGACACAACACAGTCTCACAACATCAGGTTAAAGTCCAACAGTTTATTTGGTAGCAAACCAAGCAAGTGATAGTCCAAAGTCAGAAAACTGGTTTGCTACCAAATAAACTGTTGGACTTTAACCTGGTGTTGTGAGACTTCTTACTGTGTTTGTTCCATATCACCTAGATGGTATCAACAGACATGGCATCAAGGATTTAGCTTTATCAACCAAGAACTAAACACTGACTGGTCTCCCCTATCCAGATAAGCAGATGATAGTCCGAAGTCAGAAAATGAACATGTTATAGCACCTTTTCACGTTCTGGACATTCATGTTCAGAACCCATTTTTAGGCATGATCTTGCAGCTCAAAACTGGGCATCGATCAGAAATTTATGCAACCACGATCTGTGATCTCATGGCCCGACATATATCTGATTGTACTATCACCATCAATGATGAGTGCAGGAGGGCGTGCCAGGAGCCGCACCAGCTATAGCTAAAGTTGAGGTGTCAACCGAATGAAGCTACAGCACAGGACTGCTTGCATACCATATAGCAGAAGCAGCAAGTAAGTGATCCCACAACTAATGGATCAGATCTAAGCTCTGCAGTCCTGCCACATCCAGCCATGAAAGGTGATGGACAATTGAACTACTAATAGGAGGGACCTGCTCCACAAATATGCCTATTCACAATGATGGCTGATCTAATTACATTAGTGTATTAGAAAAGGCTGAAGCATCTGCAACCATCTTCAGCCAGAGGTTCCAAATCAATTATGCATCTCAGACTTCTCCTGAGGTCCTCAGCATCAGAGATGTCAGTCTTCAACAAGTTCAATTCATTCCACATGATATTAAGAAACAGCTGAAGGCAATGGGCCCTGACAACATTCTGGCAGTAGTACTGAAAAAAACAAGTCCAGCCCCTCGCCAAGCTGTCCCAGCTGCAACACAAGCATTTACCAACAATGTGAAAAATCTCCCAGGTATGTCTTGATCTCAAAGCACAGCAAATCCAATCTATTCCAGCAAAGTTAGAGGAAAATTATTTCAATCCCAGGACATCACTGCAGGATTTCCTCAGGGTTATTGTGAATCCATTTGCTGTGGAAACTTGCTCGATCAAAATTGCGATGTTTCTGTGACAACTACAAAGTCTGCTTCATCAGCGTCAAATGCCCCATTGAGATATGCTTCTTTCATCCTTTTCTCACTTTTATTAGGTGTAGAAGTTTCCACAGCAAATGGATTCACAATAGACTTGTTATGGTTCAGGTTAGGAACTTCAAAGTGTTTTAAGAAGTTTGCTTGAACCATTAGTTTTGCTGAATTTGGCTAGGATAAGCATGAGGTGTTTCACTTCAGGTATAATTCAAGTGACCCATTAGATAGCCTTGATCAAATAAAGTTTATTTCAGAATATAGTTAACATGTATGGTAACACAATTAGCAACAACTTTTATCAATTATCAACAAGAAACAAAACAACCGCTACAATATCTAACTCTTAATGAGCATCTCTAATGTGTTCCAGTTAAAACCAAAATCCAATAAACAAAGCCTTTTAAACAGATTTATCACTGCACAGGCTAAAGCTTGCACGATACTGGAATCCAGTTCCCTGGATTGAATACTGATTTCAAATGATCTTGAAAACTTAGAGCAGCTTGTAGTCTTCAGCGCCCCAAAATATCAAAAACATAGATTCTTTGCTGCAGCAAGGCAACAGGCTTTTCTTTCAGCGAACTGGTAAAATTTTCAAAATAAAACCAGAGAGACTCCTTTCAGTTATACTTCTAATACTGCTGCCAAAACAAAACTAAAAATATCCTTCTCACTTGACCAGCAGTTTTTTTTTCTCTCCTCGCATCAATGGCATCACCTAAAGCTATGTGCATGACTAAAAAACCTTTCTTAAATAGACACTAATATCACACCTCCCCAAAGGGAAAAAAATGAACCATCAACATTCAAAGATAGTTTCATTTTTCAAACCCTTTCAGTTTCACATCACTAGTACTCTGTGATAAATATACATACATTTTACAAAATCAAAACATGCAAACATAGTAGTAATATAGTTATATCGGTTCTCATCTTCTACCATCGGACACTTTTTTTTAATAACATTCGTTACAAACTGCTTCATCACCAAAAATTCTCCTTCAGTCTTTAATCCTGGATTGATGTCAAGTTCAAACTCAGTTTATTGTTGCGATGATAAAGTAGCTTTAGTAATGTCCTCACAGAAGTAGGCAGGATCAGCAAGATAACACATTACATGTACATCATCAGGGCCATTCGGAAAAGTCATTTTATCTCTGTCCCTTTTCTCGTTCATTGGCCTTAGCTGCTCCTTTGCCAAACATTTAACTCCTTTGATTGCTCTGGATCTGCACCATCACTTTCTGCACACTCTTTGGCAAATTGTCTTTCTTGGTGTCAGAACCCATTTTGTCTATGGTTCCACATAACACT
Organism: Carcharhinus amblyrhynchos; assembly: GCF_965287045.1. Lineage (NCBI taxonomy): Eukaryota > Metazoa > Chordata > Chondrichthyes > Carcharhiniformes > Carcharhinidae > Carcharhinus > Carcharhinus amblyrhynchos. The sequence continues at coordinate 132,608,699 of NC_137324.1, read as the reverse complement.
GTGGCAGAGAGACTGCTGCAAACACTAGTTGTGTACAGTGCTGTTTCACTAGGTATCCACATCTCTACTCACTGTACAGAATCATTATGCCAGCAGTTCATTTTAAATGAAGGTACAAGTTTGGCAAACAGTCTGATTCCATGTTGTTGTCCTTTCCTTTCATCCACATTAGTACGATACCTCCACTCCTCAATCTCCTTTTTGAGATCACACATGACTATTGATTCATCCACACTTTGCACAGATGATGATCTGTTTTTGATGGTCCTGAAATTTGTGTTCAGACAAGTCAAACAGTTCAGGAACATGTTCCAAAACAGCCAATGTGACTTTTAACTCTCTCCACACCTGCTCACTTTCTTTGTTCACATCATTGTCCATTAACTTGTTCTCCTTCTCCACCTTTACCAGTTCTGCGTGCTTGCTCAAGGCTTTTAGTTGCTGCATCTCAGACTGAGTAGTTATCAGCTTTTCCACCTGAGCCTGTGCCAACTTGAAGTCATGTTTGCAAGGATTTTGTTTAATTGGAGCAGCATTTTCTAAAAGTATCTCACTCCCAATTATCTTAGTACTTCCCAACTTATTCTCACATACTTGTCCATGTGATATTAACAACTCTTTCAGGTCAGTTCAATTTTCCTCTGGAAGGTAACTTATCCCAATTTTTAATAATGTCCTCATTATCCAATTTAGTTTGAGGAATGTCAAATTCAGAGTCATCTGCAATCGGTTCTTCCCCGAGTTATAACCATTAAACCTCGTCCTTCTGCTCTCCTTTCCTATCAAAATATCTTTTAAGCATATTCACATGACACACTGAGTTTTCCTTTTATCTTATCAAATAATTCACCTCACTCAATTTTCTTTCAATTTGATAAGGCCCACTAAACCTTGCATTTGAAAGTTCACCTACCAGTGGTAGCAGTACTAAGACTTTGTCCCCACTAGCTAAACTATGAATCTTTGATTGCTTATTCACTTCTTGTTTCATCACCCGCTGTGCTATTTTTAAATGTTGTCTCGACAATTCACCTGCTCTATATAACCTTTCCCTAAAATTTGACACATAGTCCAATAATGCTGTCTCTGAACACATACTCACCAATTTCTCCATAATCAATTTAAGCGGTCCTCTTTTCTCATGACCAAAAATCAATTCAAATGGACTGAATTTGGTTGACTCATTGGGTGTATTCCTAATTGCAAAGAGTACAAATAGAATTCCTTTATCCCAGTCTTCTGGATAATCTTGACAAAAAGACATCACCCTAATTCTCCCTGTGGTTCTGGATGGTACGTGGTGGAATGAAATTGTTTTATTCCTAAGCTATCCATAACCTCCTTGAATAACTTTAATGTAACATTTGATCCTTGGTCTAATCGTATTTCTGTGGGCAGTTCATATCTAGTAAAGAAATTGAAGTAACTCCTTCACAACCCTTTTAGCTGTAATATTATGTAATGGAACTGTCTCTGCAAACCAATAGGGAAGGAGAGCAGAAGGAGGAGGTTTAATGGTTATAACTCAGAGGGAATAGATATTGATTCCCACTTTTCATTTTGGGGCGGGTGGGGGGTTCCTACACAATTAAGATTCTTGTAAAAGGTTCCTCAAATGCTGGAATGGTATTAAGGGTGCTGGTTTCATCACTGTTTGAGGATCCCCTATGACGTGACTGACAAAATTTAACTACATCTTTATGCAATCCAGGCCAACAGACATGTTTTTATATTTTAGCTTGAATTTTCCTTACTCCCAAATGATTTCCTCCTGGTACCTCATATGCTACTCACAATACCTACCTTCTATATCCCACCAGCAATACCACTTGAACTTCTGCCCACTTTTCATCCGCATATGTAAAGGTCTCTATTTCCTCATTAAGACATCATTTTTAAGGTAACAACATTCTGGTATACACTCAAATTCCTCTTCCATGTATGCCTTCTGATACAACTATTTTACTTCTATATTCTTCTGTCGTAACTCTGCTAACTTTCCAAAACTAAAAATATCCACCTCGTCCTCCACCTATTCTTGTTCTTTTCCAACCATCTGATCAAAAATTGTTTCTGATAATTGAATTTCAACTTTCTCATCTTCATTCTTTGATTTCTCTTATCTTAACCTGTGACTTTGTGACCTTGTTCCTATACAATTAGGAAAAATCCCACAATGTGTGTCCTTCAACAACTCAATTGTTTGATTCTCCACTGGCTTTTCAACGACAGTAGGCACCACTCCCACCTATGATCCAACTATACCATTACCCAAAATAAACTGTATTCCTGAAGAAGATAATTTCTCTATTACTCCTACTACCACTTCACCACTCTTCACTGGACTCTCCAACCTCACCTTATATAATGGAACACCACTATTCACACCCTGAATTCCACATATTACCATCTTTTCTGACAACTTTCTTCTCAAACTACGTAACTCCTCACCTCTTACCAATAAAAATTGACTTGCTCCCATATCTCTTAAAACTTTAACTCCTTTACCAACTCCTCTTCCTGGTACATGAGTAAACATTCTCCACACAAGTAAATTCATTAAACAGTTCTGTCACCATCTTATCAATCAACTCCTGATCATGCTGTACATTCTTTTGCATCTCTTTCACTTCAACTGGGTTTTCAGTTACCACTTTAACAAACCCCACTGGCTTATCCTGTTTTATCACGTCAGTCTTCCCAGTGCTTTTCCTAAACCACCAACACTGTGACTTTACATGTCTACTTTATTACAGTGAAAACATCTGAGTTTTTCATTTCTCTTCCACTTTCCTATATTTCCTTTTTAAGCTGAGGTACACTGTCTTTACTATCTCCCATCTGGGTTTTTCTCTTTTCCCCAGTTTCTATCCATCACAGGCTGAAACTGATATCGGAAACTAAATTTTGATTTATGAACTAATTCATAATCAGCTGCCATTTCTGCTGCTAACCTCGCAGTTTTATGCATTTGCACTTCTAACATTTCATGTTCAAATTGTTTTTCCAGTTTTTGATGTTCTCTCTCTTTGTCTTTCTGTTCTGCTAGGGCTGTCCTTTCCCTTTCTTGCAATTCAGCCACTTTCAATTACTTTTTTTGTTGCAATTCCAATTTCTTCAATTTTTTTTGCTTGCTGTTCCTCCTTTTCTCTGCTGCAATTGCATCTCTTTCTTTGGCTCATTGTTCTGCTAGGACTATCCTTTAGTTTTATTTCACTACCCTTTCTCTTTCCTTTATTTCAAATTGAAGTAGCTTTAACTCTTTTTCATGTTCAAGCTGTTTCATTGGTAATTGAATTCCAGCCATTTCCAATGAGTCTGACTGTGTTTCTAGCAATTTTAAATGCTGCACTTTCGCCACAATTATTTCTCCTTTCCATGCACTCTAAGGCAATGTTTTTGCCAGCTTCAAAAGTTGTTTTAGTCACCTTTTGAAGGTATCTTGTGTGACTTTCTCCATCCCCAGGAACTCCTTAGCCTCCGAAAGAGCCATTATTCCACAAGGCATGATAGGAAATGCCTATTTAAACTTGAATACAACACCCGAAAAGAAAACACTGATATATGCTCATCACTCACTGTCTTTGAATTCAATAATCCCAAAATCAACAAACATAGATTTTAATCCTGCTGAGTCCCCAATTATTATGTTCAGGTTAGAGACTTCAAAGTGTTTTATGAAGCTTGTCTGAACCATCAGTTTTGCATCTTGAATTTAGAGCTAGGATAAGCATGGGATGTTTCACGTCAGGTATAATTCAAGTTACCCATTAGGGAGCATTTATCAAAGGAAGTTTATTTAAGACTATAGTTAACATGTATGGTAATAAAATTAGCGACAACTTTTATCAAATACAAACAAGAAGCAAAACACCATAATGTGTAACTCTTAATGAATATCTTTAATGTGTTCCAATTAAAACCAAAATCTAATAAACATAACACTTTAAGCAGACTTATCACTGCACTGGCTGAAGCTCACATGGTACTGGAATCCAGTTCCCCAGGCTGAATGTTGATTTCAAATGATCTTGAAAACTCAGAGCAGTACGTATTCTTCAGCTCCCCAAAACAGAAAAAATAGATTCTTTACTGCAGCATGGCAACAAGCCTCTCTTTCAGGTAACTGGTAAAACTTTCAAAAAATAAACAGAAAGAGAGTTTTCTTTCATCTGTGCTTTTAACACTGCAGCCAAAACTAAACCAAAAAAAAACCCACCACCTGACCAGCACAGTTTTCTTTTTTCCTTCCATCAATGACATCATCCAAGGTTATGAGCATGTTTTATTAAAAAAGCTTGCTTAAAGGGACTCTAACATTACAAACCCAACAATCTTCATGGGCATATTTGCTGCTGATTATATTCACTTCCATCTCACCATCACATCTCTTGATTCCTCCATTTCTGCTGAATTTGTCCAACATCTAGTACTAGATGAACAGAAATATTCTCCAATTATATACTGGGGACACCAACCCATTGTATTGGGTCCCCAAAATAAACACCGTTCCCTAGTTACCAAAGTCTTTGGACTTTTTTTTAAAAAAGCTTTATACTTTTCCAATGGAGGAGCACAGCTCCAAAAGCTTGTGCTGCCAAATAAACCTGTTACATAAGAACTTAAGAAATAGGAGCAGGAGTAGGCCATCTAGCCCTTCGAGCCTGCCCCACCATTCAATAAGATCATGGCTGATCTGTCGTGGCTCAGTTCCACATTCCCGCCCTCTCCCCTTAATCCCCTCGCTTATCAAAAACCCATCAACCCGCGTCTTAAAAATATTTAGCGAGGCAGCCTCCACCACTTCAACGGGCAGAGAATTCCAGAGATTCACCACCCTTTGAGTGAAGAAGTTCCTCCTCAACTCCGTTCTAAACCGCCCCCCCTCTTTATCTTGAGGCTGTGCCCCCTAGTCCTACTGTCCTTTCTGAGCGGGAAGAGTCTCCCCACCTCTATCCTATCCATCCCATTCATCATCTTATACATCTCAATGAGATCTCCCCTCATTCTTCTAAACTCTAACGAGTACAAGCCTAGTTTATTCAGCCTCTCCTCATAGCTCAACCCCCTCAACTCCAGCATCAGCCTAGTAAACCTCCTCTGCACTCCCTCCAAGGCCAAAATATCCTTGCGTAAGTACGGCGCCCAAAACTGCACACAGTACTCCAGCTGCGGCCTCACCAATGCCCTATATAGCCGCAGCAAGACTTTAATCTGGTGTTGTGAGACTTCTTAGTGAGCTTACCCCAGTCCAACATCGGCATCACCACATAATGGAGGCTCAGTCAGGCTGTTTGCAAACTTGATGTCATATTTTATCCTGAAGTGGATTTCTGACTATATATCCACATTATCACCAAAGCCACCTATTACCAATGCCATAACATCACCCAAGGTCCACCCTGTCTCAGCTTGACTATTGCTGAAAACCCCAGCCAAATCTTTGTTACCTCTAGAAATGACTCTTGGCGAGTCTCCAACATCATATCCTTCGTAAACTTCAGGTCTTCCAGAGCTTTGCTGCTTGTATCCTCAGTTGCACCAAGTCTTGTTGACCTATCACCCTGGTGCTTATCGATCTTAAAATTCTTACTCTGGTTTTCAAATTCTTCCGTGGCCTTGCTCCATCCTACCTCTGATCTATCCATGTCCCACAGTCCTTGGAGATATCTATGCTTCTCTTATTCTGACCTCTAACCCAGTTTGAATTTCTCCACCACTGATTTCTGTGCCTTCGGTTGCTATATCCCAGAGCTCTAGAATTTCTTCCCTAAACTTCCAACCTACCTTTATTTTTTTAAGGTGCACCTTAAAATCTCTCTCTTTGACCAAGCTACTATCTCCTCATGTGGCTTAGTGTCAAACTTCTGTGAAGTATCTTGAGATGTTTTAATTGTGTTAAAAGGTGCTTTATAAATGCTAATTGTTGTTTTCTCAGTTTGTGCTGGTACTCTATACACCCAAGTTCATGCTGACATTCTCCCTTGCATTCTATTTCCCATGAAAAGTGCCACTTTCAACCTCTTCCCTCTCCCCACTTCTGATCATTTCCACTACCCTTCACTATAATCAATTCTGCCCCTCCTTTGTTGCATAGCTTTGTCTCTGCAATAGTCATTTATCCCTTTTCCATTCTCCTTCAATGTCACGCATTCCCCCTTTCAACTAAAATTTGACCAAGACAGCCAGAAGCTACAAAGAGTTGTGAATGTAGCCACTCCATCATGCAAAGCAGCCTCCCATCCACTGATGACATCTACACTTCCCACTGCCTCAGGAAAGCAGCCAGCAAAAGGACCCCGAGCATCCCGGACATGGTATCATCCACCTAATTCCATCGGGAAAAAGATATAGAACACTCAAGACCAACTTCTTCCCTGCTGCTACCTTTTGAATGATCCCATCACACATTGAGTTGGTCTTTCTCTTTACCCCATCGGCAACTACAACACTACATTTTGTATCCTACTCTTTCCTTCTTCCCCATGTACTCTGAACAGATATTATTCTTATGAACAGATGTTTTGTCTGTAACAGCTCACAAGAAACAATTTGTACTGTATCCCAACACATGACATTAATAAATCGAATCAAAAAGTTATTGGGTTAGTCCAAAGCACTGCCTATGGGTTTGTAGGCCAAGGTAGGAGTTGAGTTTGCAGGCACCAGTGAAGCCCAAAAACAAGGAAATTCAGGCCTTGGATCTGAATTTCTGGACCCACCCTGAGGTCTAGAAACTGCAAGATCTCCTCTCCACCCACCCCACCATTCCCCTCTCCCAAGACCCAAACTTCCACTGTTCAGTACCAACCTCGCTACGCCATCTCAATGCTCCCCAACTTGAGACCTCCAAAACATATCTCCTCTTCAGATCCCTGGATTTAGCTATGGGGATTGTATGGAGTTTTAGTCCTGGCCATTTCAGCTGCCGGCCAATCAGATTGGCAAGAGCTCTCTAAGGAGGAACTTTCTCCTGGGTAAGAAGCAGAAGTCACACCTTCAGCCAATAAATGCTCAGGGCAGTGTGAAATTACAGCAGTGCAGACAGTGTCGGCAGGGTGTGTTTCCATCAACTATTCAGATGGCGGGTTAGGAAACCCCACCATCCTAAAATCCCTGGCCATTTTTTTCCCAGAACATATGGAATGTTTTTAAAAAGTAAATAATGGACCTCTCTCCACAGATGCTGCCAGACCTTCTGGGTTTATCCAGAATTATAAGCAGTTGTTGCCTTACTTTGAGGAATGTTTTTGCTTTTTTTTCCTCCAACTGTTTACATCATGCATTATTAGGTTCAACTTTTCAAAATCAATTTCTAATCAGTTGAGGTGAACAACTATTTGACGGTAAACAATATAAATAAAACATCCATGGGATCCAAGAGCTCAAGAATTGGAAAAAAAATCCAAAACACATAGTCATATTGTTTTTTCAATAAACTCAGTTTTTCCTTGCTTTCGCATTTAATCAAATATAATTAAGTCAGAGGTTTATTGTTCAAGCCTTCATTCTTCATTTTCTTTAAAAAGGAATTCTGGGTTTAAATGTAATTTAACCAAAAGCTAACATGTAAATTCAAACACAGCGCACATCAACTAAGTTTTAAATTCAATTAATTAATATTTAGTTGGCAGGTACATTAGAGGGAGCACCACTATTAGTCCGATGATTTTGAAACATGATCTTAATGAAGACGTCGTCCATAGTCAATCACTATGAATACCTAATCAAGTAATAAATCTGTGCTACTGGCTTACTGTGCACTTGTCTTGACAAAAAAAAAAGGGCATTTAATATAAATACAATATTCTCTCAACACACAGCTGATCACAGTCATGAGAACAGAACAAGTAGTGATTGTAGTTTTCTGATAAATGCTTTGTTATTTGTTTTTCCCCTCACAATCTCAGTGCAACTGCATCTAGTGTATTCTATATAACCTTGAGGTCATATTTCAGCACATTGAGCTGGATAGATGTATCAAGAGTTAGCAACAGACTAAACATACTTACATCTCCAATGTTTAAGGCTAATAACTTCTAATATTGTATTTTAAGATATACTCACTGAAGCTTAAGCTGATGCAAATTCTTGGAATGACCTCATTCTGAACCAAACTAGAAGTTTAAAGCAGTGGATTTACCTGAGTGAAGAGCTTCCCCAAGCACCATGCCTGTCTGTCAAAATGTTGGTAATCTTCTGTACCAACTGAGTGGATGTCACATGATCTCGGTACTTAGCAGCTCTTATTAGGTGGTCACACATCTTTTCTTCTTCACGTCTTTCTGCTGAGTACTGGGCACACAGAGACTGTCAAGGAAAAACAGGAATAACATTTTATTATTTACTTTTAACTCTCACAATCAGGCACTTCAAGCCAGAAGGGACGTAGGAATAGGATCACACTGTTACTATCTGTTTCATTGAAAGCCCGCATCATTTTCAAACATTTACAACACATGCATGATTCACATTAGCTGAAGATAATCAGAAGAATTTGAATCACTATATCTTGCTGACAATCCTCTTGAGACATGTCCAGGGCTGGTCTGTGTCAACACAAACAACAGCTCATCAGTTATTACTCCATTCATGATCTTATGGAGGAAAAAGGCAAAACTTTCAAGTTTCTCCTAAGCAATAACAAGTTAAATGTTTAATGACATAGAAAGTTATTAACTATCATTAGACGTTAGGAATGGATCAATTTGGATAGCCCCAAAAACAGACACACGAATCATGTTTCATGATTAATACGCATCCAATTATTGGAATGCAAACAGCCTGCCAACTACGTGATACCTATTTATTAGAATGATGGCTGTACACAGCAAGTGGCAAGCACACTGTTCACAAATCTGCAGGGGGTCCAAAGTTGTACTTCTCAACACTTACTATAAATCCAAATTGCAATGATTAAAGCTCATGAGATGCAAAGTATTGACAGCCATTCAAGAGCTGAATCTGCATTGGAAAAAATGAAGGATAGTACAATATGGGCAATGGCAGGTTTCAGAGTTTCCAGATGCTGCACTGGAGGCCATGATGGTGGTGGAAATTATGGTGAAACATCATGTAGCCACAGGGGTCAGAAGGTCCTTGAAACACACACTGAAAAGGCTTTGGAAGTATATAGCCATTGAGGTCAGGACCATGAGTCAAGTCCCAAGGACTTGGTTACAATGTCTTAAGACAATTAATGATATCTCATGAGTAGTTAACGCTAATAAATATATCTACAAATGCCATACCTTGCCAATTGTATGATCGACGTCAGATACTTCTCACCATAACCCAGAGATGCATCTACCAACAATATCAATCAAGACGTATCCAACATTGATAAGCTTCATTGAAGCCTCATATACTTAGCAATGCTGTAAGCCTTATATCCACAAATTACAGCTGGCATACCCTGCCAGTTATTCAACTAGGATACCCATATCAGCCAAACAGATTACATGGCATGGTATTTTCATCTATTCAGCAAGACAAGATGATACACAAATGAAGGTAACATGAACTAACCAGGGAAAGATAGGCCTGCCTGTATACCGCCACAAAGGAAGCATGGATATAATCAAACTGAATCGTCCTTCTCAGATCCCACCTGTCATTCGACAACGCATCTCGTATCTTTTTCATTCCTCTATGTCCCATCCCATCACCTCACATTACCTTTGTGACTTTCTCCCTGCAAGCAGTCAAGAAGTGCAGCTTGGCTAGGTTGTGGAGGATCAAGATATCAATGACGATGAAGAAACACTGATTCAATTCAGACTCTCAGCTACTTGGTCAGAGGGTGCCAATGTGTGCAATCTGAGCAACTAGGCATGAGTGGCCTGTAACTGCCACTTCAGAAGAAAACAATAACAATGAGTTCTGCTTCAGAGGGCTCAGATGAGGACTTAAAATGAGCATCTAGCAGAAGTAGGTTAATGGCCATTACATGATAGACATGCTTGGTGAATTTATGAAAAATATTTGCCTGTGTTGCCCTCCTCAAACTGCCCTCTAGAATTTACTTCACTTTCTTCTCAGTGTTCCAGCTTTACTCAGATGTGAAATTCAAGCAGTGCCTTTGATTAGCTTTTGGCTAAGCGATCCTCCTACTTTTCTTCAAAACCTCACCATTCTGGACTTTACAGCTCAAGCTTAGGATTCATTGCCTTTGTACTACTGGATTTAAAAATCAAGAACGCTCCAGCTTCTAATAGGCTCTACACTCCTTATCCTGGTTTTCAGCATATAAAGATTGATCTACCCTCTTTTCATAGTGTGTCATTGCCAAGCTAACTGCTTGCTTTCTATGAAGATAATGTAGCTTTCTGCCACTAGGCCCAAGCTAGGCAAATCTTCCATCTTCTTTTGTCTCACGTACTTAGCCTCCAAACTGAGCTCAAGTTACCACTGCACAGTGATCAATAAAGTTAATATCTTCTCTGCTAAAGGTGCAGGCCTAGCATTAAGCTTCTTTGTTCCCTCAGCTCAACGAGCTGCAACTCTGTTGGTCTTTTCCCAAACTGACTGTCTGCTCCTGAGAGGGTAAACACAGACATAAAAAGGAACTTCCCTAATTTTCCACTGCCCATGCAGTGTACTTTGGATGTTCCAAACACCAATGTAAACAAATTATCTTTACCTTTCAAAATAACCTCAGATTTGGAATATCATGACATTCAAGGATAATGGACAAATGCAGGAAAATGGGATTGGTGTGCCTTTAGTGAAAGTTACTGTTGGTGCAGACTGAAGGGTTTTTTCTGTAGTGTATGACAGTGATTCTGTGACCCACGTGACCAATTTATCTCTCTAATGACTCTCTTCTTAAGATTTTCTGGTTCGACCAATATGGTTTTAGCTTTTTTGATCTGGGAATTACAGAAATACTCCAAATTCCTTACTGAAATGACAATGGACATTCTGGCCCTACCAAAAGCTCAAGCCAAATCATCCACTGTTTAAGTTTCTTCCTCCTAACTCTTCCCCAATTAAACGTTTCTATTTATCTTTAATTTAATTGATAAAGCTAAAAGATATACCTCTTATTCTAAAGGGAGACTGATTAGTGCACTCATGCCCAGCAGCAAATGATGTGTAGAAGCCTTGAAGTCAAAAAAAATCTTTCAGCATTGAAAATACTATTTGCTGTAGACTTTTGTAACTTGAAACAACAATGAAGAGCAGCAAACACTTGTAAAATCATGCTAATTACCACTATCAGCAGCTGGCCATCAAACAGATAATAATTCCTTGAATTAGCACTAATGAGGGGGGAGGGCTTCCTGCTCATAATGCATGTTTAGGCATACAAAGAGGAACCACAAGCAGCTGTGTTCAGTACCAAAAGTGCAGCATTGGTCTCAAATTTGAGCACTAACAACCTCTACTTTCTCAGGAGTCAAAGGAAATTTAGCATGTCAGCTACGACTCTCACCAGTTTTTACAGATGCACCACAGAAAGCATTCTTTCTGGTTATATCGCAGTTTGGTATGGCTCCTGCTCTGCCCAACATCACAAGGAACTACAAAAGGTCATGAATGTAGCCCAATCCATCATGCAACCAGCCTCCCATCCATTGATTCTGTCTACATTTCCCTCTGCCTTGGCAAAGCAGCCAGCATAATTAAAGACCTCACGCACCCCGGATATTCTCTCTTCCACCTTCTTCTGTCGGAAAAAAGATACAAAAGTCTGAGGTCATGTACTAACTGACTCAAGAACAGCTTCTTCTCTGCTGCTGTCAGACTTTTGAATGCACTTACCTTGCATTAAGTTGATCTTTTTCTACACACTTGCTATGACTGTAACACTACATTCTGCACTCTTGTTTCCTTCTCTATGAACGGTATATTTTGTCTGTAGAGCGCACAAGAAACAATACTGTTCACTGTATGTTAATACTTGTAACAATAATAAAATCAAATGAAATCAAATTGGCAATGCACAGTGATTGGCATCATAACCTGCCTGCTCTACATGCTTCTGATTGGACTTTGTTGTATGCAACCTAACACTTGACAAATATAGCATCTGGCGTGACTTGCAACAAAAGCGTGTACACATGGATCAGATGCATTTTGTTCCCAAACTGCACCCGCAGTGCCGGAACGACTACCCAGCCCAATTCTGTGCCCAAGCCATTTAAAAATCCCATTAAAATCCTAAATTTTAAGTTCATGATTATACTTGTATTACTTAAAAAATGACAACAATCTATTATGATTTACAAATAGCTAATAATATACCCATTTAATGCATCCAATGTTAAAATATAAATATTTAAACAATCACTATTTCCTTTTCACAAGTGACCTTTTTTGAGAAGATAGAGGCATAAGATTGCATCAACTACGCAGTATCAGATGAGCAATGTAAAATGGAATAGTTTATTGAGCCCTGTAAATTTGTTTCCTAGTCATGTGCTTGAAAAGAATCTGTTTTTGTGGAAATTACCAAAAGAAGTTTGAAACTTGCACAAAGGGTTTTGCAACTTAGTATGAAAAATATCAAACAACGAAAACGTGCATAATTTAAGACTTCAAGCAGTTAAGAGAAACAACATTGATATTTACTCTTACGTTGCTTATTTTTTCATTAAATATGTATCAGTTGTGTGTTAGAAATTTGATTATTTTCTTGCAAAGCATTCACTCAGATGAAACTAAAATTTTTGCGTGCGTGTAATTGGAAGGCGACCAAAACTACAGATCACAGGTTTTATAAATATATGGTAGTACCAGTTTCACATTAGCACAACAATTTTACAAGGTTACGAGTTCTGGAAAACTAAATTTATTTAATTACATTTTACCTTTTCAGAATGTACACTTTTCAATAGCTGATCAAAGCTTTTCAATTACATTTGCAGGTAAGTATATTCAGGAAGCATAAGGGTGCAAAGTAGAGAGAGAAAGCAAGCAATGGAATAAAGTGTACAGTAAATGTCTTATAAAGTGTCTATAATTTACAGTTGGAACCTCCTCCACAATTTAACCATTCACTTTTCAAGTCTGACATATAATCCATAGATATAAATCATGTTACCAGGTTACTCTCTTCCTTTTATCAATCTCTGTCTCTTTAAAGAATATTAAAGAGAAGTTTGACCTAAAACAAGCAAAATAAAGGAAATCAAATCAAAGTAAATGGAAGGATAGACTTGCATTGTGTTAAATGGTAGATGTAAGGAGGAATCACGTAATTATACGAACATAGTATTACTAATATACTGTACTATGTTACTTTACTCGTTTTAGGCCACATTGACAGCTTCTACTGAACTTTGATCTGATGAAACAGACCTGACAAAAAGCTTTGAACTATGCCAGTTACATCCTCTAATTTGGTTCTAATTTTCTCAAGTTTCAATAGTCCCAGAGGGTGCTATTCGAGAGAGAAACTCACACCATGGGTTGTGTTTTGCTACTGATGCGGATTCACATCAATTAAGCTTAACGAGAGTAAAAAGTGATTCAATCCTCCAGTTTAAAAGATTTTTGGACTTGAACACCCCCACCTCAAATTTAACATTACTTCTATTTAACAAAAAATAAATACCACAAGGAAATCCTTAAAACCTCCAGAAGATGGCATAGAAAAATTAAAGCTTAAGAGTATAATAGTGAACAAAAGTCATGCAATGTCAAAGTCTGACAGCCATATTCAAGTGATGCCTCTGTCATTTCTTGTTAAGAAGTATTGATTTGCCTCAGCATGGAAAGAAACAAAATCCAATGAAGCAGATACATCATAATAACAGCCATCAAGGTTAGCGTACGCAGAATACTCATCAAAAAACACTTGTTTTCTGGTTTTAAAAGGCTACCTGTAATGTGAAAATACAATCATTTAAAAATAATAGTTTGTATAAGACCTGAAGTTATAAATTTCTCTTCTACGGATAAACTGATTTAAAATCTGAAACTGCAATAAATTTGATATTTTCTCTGGATGTACGTATGAGTAACTAAGGTATGAAGCAATTGAATTTCACCTGTGTGATGTACAAAATAAAATAGGACTGTGAGAACACTGGATGAAATAAATGTGCTCATAAATTGGAAGGAAAAAAAAAACAGATCTTTGCCACACTCCACTTTTTACCTTTACTTCTTACTGTCTCAATTTCAACCATTCTTCGTTTCTTACTTCAAGGTAAGATGGATGAAGCAGCTTGAACTGCAAAATAATCACCGAGGATCTGACACTGGTGTCATCAATGCAACTCTATTACCAGTTTAAAGGAATGTGATTCTACAGAGTACAAATGCTGCTCCCTACAGAAACATTCTGTAAATAATTGAATTTGTAAACTTCCAACAGAGATAGCAAAATTCAGTGCAAGGTTTCCTCCCTTTAGACCTCCAGACAGGGAGTTGGAAACCCATCATTCCCCTACTACAATTACTTCCATTCAGGTTTCTTTTCCACACTGCATAGACAAGAGCAAAATTATGAAGCTGAAACGTAAACCTTGAGAACCTTAAACAGCATTTACACACCTTGAGAGCCATTTCCATTCACTGTAAAGCTGTGAGGCTAAGAAATATGAATTCTGTTATTTAACAACCCTCACCCAGATTTATCCAAATACAAGATAATCCTCAGGAATATCCCCTCAGCAACCTCACCTGGTGCAGTTTGAAAGTTTAAAAAGAGATGAATATTCAAAATGCAGTTTTATATTTTAAACAAATTGCTCAGCAATATTAAGCCCATTTTCTCCCAGAATTAATTTAACATGACTTCGATACTCAAAGTACATCTTTTGTCAGCTTGGCTCAGCATCCTTACCTCAGCCAGAAGACCAAGTGCCAATCTGGGCTGACAAAGCGCAATGAGGGAAGGTGCTATTTTTAAGAAACTAAACAGGAGCCCTATCGACTTGCCCTGATAGATCTTGTGCCTCTGCACTAGCAGACTACATGTTTGACATCCAGTCTTCAGTGAGCTGCAATACCCTTCAAGAATATGCTGGGTAACTTAAAACATCATTTTGGTCCAACCACAAACTTCGTATCCTCGTCACTGATTTATTTTTAATTGATTTCCTGGATGTGGGCCAGCATTATTGCCCATCTCAAGTCCCCCTTCAGAGGGTGGTGGTGAGCTGCCTTGAGTACTGCTGCAGTCCCTGAGGTATAGGTACATCCACAGTTGTTATAGGGGTAATTCCAGGATTTTGACCCAGTGGCACTGAAGGATAGATTTCCAAGTCAGGATGATGAATGACTTGGAGGGAAACATCCAGGTGGTGGTATTCCCAGGTATCTACCATTTTTATCCTTCTAAATGGTAGCAGTTGTGGGTTTGGAAGGTGTTGCTGAGAAATCTTGGAGTTCCTGTTGTATATCTTGTAGGTGCTACTGTTGAATGATGGTGGAGGGATTGAGTGTTTGTGGAAGGGGTAGCAATCAAGCTGTTTTGCCTGAAGGGGTGGCAATGGGCACAGTGGCCATTCTGCTGCCTCACAGCACCAGTGACCGAGGTTCGATTCCGGCCTTGGGTGATAATGTGTGTAGAGATTGAACATTCTCCCCGTGTCTGTGTGGGTTTCCTCCAGGTGCTCTGGTTTCCTCCCACAGTCCAAAAATGTGTAGTTAGGTGGACTGGCGATGCTAATTTGCCCATTAAGTGTCCAAAGATACAGAGACTACATGGATTAACCATGGTAAATGTGCAGGGTTATGGTGATAGGGCAGGGGACCTGGACGGGATGGTCTTTCAGAGAGTCAGTGCAATCCCAATGGACCGAATAACTTCCTTCTGCATTTTGGGATTATAGAACCATAGAAACCCTACAGTGCAGAAGGAGGCCATTCAGCACATCGAGTCTGCACCGACAACAATCCCACCTAGGTCTTATCCCATAACCCCACATATTTACCCTGCTAATTCCTCCAACCCTATGCATCCTGGGACACTGAGACAACTTAGCATGGCCAATGCACATCTTTGGACTATGGGAGGAAACCCACTCAGACATGGAAAGAACATGCAAATTCCACACACAGACAGTGACCCAAGCCAGGAATCAAACCCTGGAGCTGTGTGGCAGCAGTGCTAACCATTGTGCCACCATGCCATAAGTCTATGATTCTATTTGATGGATGGTGCTGGAGGTGAATTCATCCAGACAAGTGTTCCATTATACTCCTAACTTGTGCCTTGTGGACAGGCTTTGGGGTTCTCGCCGCAGGAATCCTAATCTTTCACCTGCTCTTGCAGCCACAATATTTATATTGGTGGTCCTGTTCAGTTTCCGGTCAATAGTAACCCCCACGTCGTCAATAGTGGGGGATTAAGTGATGGCAATATCACTGCATATCAAAAGGGTGATAGTCAGATCTTCTCTTGCTGGAGGTGGACATTGCTTGGCACTTGTCAGCCGAAGCCTGGATGCTGTCCAGATCCTGCTGCATTTCGACAAACTTTCAGTAAATGAGGAATCACGAATGGTGCTGAATATTGTGCAGTCATCTGTGAACATCTCCACTTCTGACCTTATGATGCAAAGGAGGTCACTGATGAAGCAGTTGAAGATGGTTGGGCATAGGATACTAAGGAACTGCTGCAATGATGTCCTGGAGTAGAGCTGATTGACGTCCAACTACCACAACCATCCTCCTTTGAGTCAGGTATGATGCCAACCAGTAGAGAGCTTTCCTCATAACGTGAGGTAGATCCATTCAAAAGTCTGATGGCAGCAGAGATGAAGCTGTTCTCGAGTCGGTTGGTATGTGTCCTTAGACCTTTGGTATCTTTTTCCTTATGGAACAGAGTATGTCCGGGATGCATGGGGTCCTTAATCGTGCTGAATGCTTTTCGGAGTTGACAGAGTCAACGGATGGGAGGTTGGTTTGCACGATGGACTGGGCTTCATTCATAATCCTGTGTAGTTTCTTGCGGTCTTGGACAGAGCAGGAGCCATACCAAGCTATGATGCCACCAGGAAGATTGCTTTCTATGGTGCATCTGTAAAAGATGGAGGGTCATAGCAGACATGCCAAGTTTCCTTAGTCTTCTGCAAAAGTAGAGACTTTGGTGGGCTTTTTTAACTATAGTGTCGGCGTGGAGGGACAAGGACAGATTGTTGGTAATCTGGATACCTAAGTACTTGAAGCTGTCAACCATTTCTACTTCATGCCATTGATGTAGACAGGGTCATGTCCTCCACTACACTTCCCGAAATCGATGACAATCTCCTTCGTTTTGTTCACATTGAGGGAGAGATTATTGTCATTGCAACAGTTCAGCAGATTCTCTCTTTCCTGCACTCAGTCTTGTCATTGTTTGAGATCCAACCCACTACAGTGGTGTCATCAGCAAACTTGAAAATCGATTTGGAGGGGAATTTGGCTCCATAGTCATAGGCGATAAGGAATATACCAAGGGGCTGAGGACACAGCCTTATGGGGCACCGGTGTTGAGAGTGATAGTGGAGGAGTTGTTGTTGCCTAACCTTACTGATTGCTGTCTGTGGGTTAGGAAGTTCAGGATCCAGTCGCAGAGGGAACAGCCCAGCCCCATGCCACGGAGTTTGGAGATGATGGTGTTGAAAGCTGAGCTGTAATTGACAAAATAGGAGTCTGACATAGTTATCTTTATTTTCTAGGTATTCCAGGGTTGAGTGCAGGGCCAGGGAGATGCCATCTGCTATGGACCTGTTGCAGCAGTAGGCAAACTGTAGTGAATCCAGGCAATATGGGAGGCCGGAATGGAGTTGTGCCATGGCTAACCTTTTGAAGCACTTCATAATGATGAATGTCAGAGCCACCTTTGATAGTCATCAAGGCAAGCTGCCTGGCTTTTCTTAAGTACTGGGATGATGGCAGTGTTCTTGAAGCAGATAGGTACCTCAGGTTGTTGTAAACAGAGGTTGAAGAAGTCTGCAATACCCCCATCAGCAGGTCCATGCAGGATCTGAATGCTCATCCAGGTACCCAATCCAGGTCAGTCGCTTTCCGTTGGTTGACCTTCAAGAAGGCTATGCTGACGTTTGCAACAGTGATCTCGAATACAGGTTCATCCGAGGCTTCCAGGGTAGAGGGCGTGCTCTCACTGACCACAGAATGCCCGTTTGATAGAAATGGGCTGACAGAGATCAAGGATGATCGAATTGAGACGTTTAAGATTATTAATACGTTTGATAGGATAGTGAGCAAGACAATTAATTCCTCTGAATCAGAAGTCCAGAATAAAGGGGCATTACCTTAAAATAAGAGCGGATTAAACAGCAATGATGTGTGCAAGAAGTCTTGAGCGTGGCCAGTGTTTGGCCCATTTCAAATTGGGTAACAGAGCTCACATAAGAATTACAAGTCTGCTAAATAACTTTGCAGCAGAATAAATACTAGAATCAATTAAATTAGTATTAATTGCTAAATATCCAGATGAAGAAAAATAGAAGTGTCCAACATGGATTTTAGAAAGGAAAGTATGTTTCATAGACTGAAGACCTTTTTGAGGGTGAAAAAAAATGCTTATGAGGGGAAATGTAGCTCATGCAGTGCACATAAAAACCTTGGACAAAGAACCCCGCAAACTATTTGGAGAAGGGCAAATGAGACAGAATTAGGGAAAGGAGGGCTGATTTACTTAATGCTTGTTCAAAAGGACAAAGCAGAATGTAAGGATATTTTTCCTCAGTAATTGAAAATGAGTTGTATTGTCTCAGTTCTGTTCTGAACAATATAATTTCATTATGTGTATAAATGAACTAGATATAGGCCAAATCTGCAGATGATACTAAAATGTGAGATAAAACTATTATTTCTGAGAACCAAAGGAATTTACTTAGGGTTATTGTTAAAATGTTGGAATGGACATGAAAAAATAGATGGACTTCCACTCAATAATTAAGAGATATACTTATCTCCCACTCAATCTGACAAAAAACAGAGTAGGTGGTCATTATCGCATTGGTTGTCACTGGTTGACGTAATGTATTAAATCAATTAGCTGGTGGTATGTGGTAGTTAGTCTGCTTCTGACATCTTGCCTCCAGCTCTGACCACTGGCTAGCAGTATAACTACTGCTAATAAGCTGTTATAGAAGGGTGAAACCAGTACTGTTCAGTACAAGTTCTGCAGCAGGAAAGCAGCCGAATAGCTGAAAGATTACCATCCAAAGGACTAGGGGGCACAGCCTCAAGATAAAGGGGAGGCGGTTTAGAACGGAGTTGAGGAGGAACTTCTTCACTCAAAGGGTGGTGAATCTCTGGAATTCTCTGCCCGTTGAAGTGGTGGAGGCTGCCTCGCTAAATATTTTTAAGAAGCGGGTTGATGGGTTCTTGATAAGAGAGGGGATTAAGGGTTATGGGGAGAGGGCGGGAAAGTGGAACTGAGCCACAACAGATCAGCCATGATCTTATTGAATGGCGGGGCAGGCTCGAAGGGCTAGATGGCCTACTCCTGCTCCTATTTCTTATGTTCTTATGTTCTCAAAGTACTCTACTCCAGATTTTCAAGGTTTCGTTCCTGAGCTGCCTTCTCTCTGGAGACACCCAAAAAGCAATGGAAGCTATTTACCCATAACCAGGGGTTTGGCTCATAGGCATAAGGGCATACCAAATGCCCTACGGGCCTGTATGTCATGTGTCTGGGAACCTGGCCTCCTCCAAATCCCCTACAGTTTTGTCTGGGTCAGTGAGGTACCCAGTTTATACATGAAGGGAGGCACTACATAGGGCTTGTTAAAGATGGGATAGGTGGAAAAAACATATGCACTTGACTCTCTTTTCCCTTCTACTACCCGCTTAAAGTTGATTTAGCTCATTTTCTCAAATGGATTTAAATCCCAGATGAGCCCCCAGTTCTGTTAGACAGAATGTATCTGCCCATAAAAAGTGTCTTTACTTACCCTAAGAATGTGCATTCCAATTAAATATTTTAACAGCAAGATTCCACAAGTTTAAAATACAGAAGGCAATTTATACTCAAATTTATTCACACATTTACACATCACACATTTTACATACAGGCACACACACACACATTTTGAATAGAGATAGGATAGGGCATTTTACAGATTACAATTAATTCAGTTACCAACTTATGATTTCCATTCTCACAAGTGACTGGGCTGTAATTTTCTGAACGGATTTGATGTTTTAAAGTTGAAGTGAGGCTCTTGCAAAGTGAAGGGTTCACAGCAGGTTGCAAGGTTTTTTGTAGTTGAATATTTAGACAGGCTGATTCTCAGGTGAACTTTGAAACTGCAACAGGTTAAGTATTTGTGCTGCTCAATAACTTTCATCTAGTTTCAGCATCTTATCCTCAGACTAGCTGATAACTGATGGATCTGCTGAGTCCTGAAACCAGTTTCAATCACAAGCCCACTGAGTTAACACTTTTAAGGCTAACCCAGTCTAGTCTGGATGGAGTAGGCCATCATGATACAATGGGAAGTTGAACTTTGATCTTCCCTTTTGTCTGGTATAAAACATGGAGAAAGACGGCTTCGAAACTCCAGTCTTTAGATGTTGGCCCATCCTTAAACAATGATATTTTATTAGGTATCGCTGAAGACTTGATATGCTATATAGTCTAAATGTCAGCTTATGTGTATCCAACTTTTAAAAGTATTGACTGGAAGTTCATAATATAACGTGTCTCTTCTAGACTTGACAATATTAAAGTCAAAATGTAATGGTAGAAATATATAAACCTTATTAAGGCAAAACTGGAGATTTGAGTGTTGCTTTGGAAGCCATAGGATATAAAGAATGATGAACAACAGAAAGATAAAATGTAGGATGTTGCCTGAGAAAATACAAACAAAGACATGAAAAGCTGGGGCTTTAAGCAGAAACGGCAATTTGATAGAAAAACTTACAACCGTACAGAAATGGGAACCAAATAGACAATAATTATAGAAAATGTTGTAAAAACTTAGCAAGTCAGCCAGCATCAGTGGGAAGAGAGAGAGTTAAATGTCCAGTCCAAAATGATTTTTCTTCAGAACTGGCGAGTTTTTTCAGCACTATGCTTTTTTTAGATTTCCAGCATATGTAATATTTTTCTTTTTTTTAAAGAAGGCAAAAATATCCAACAAGGGGATTTAAATGATTGCAATATACTCCCAAACATTAAGCACGTTGTTGCTGACTGGTTGCATACTTCAGCAGGGGGTGCAAAATTGTGAGAGGCTAACACCAGTTCAAGTAAGCCTGCTCTACTCAAAGCAAATCAGAGGAGATGCATTTTGACTGAAACAGCTGCTGGAAGTTAATCGAGATGTCACAATGACTTCAGAAAAGTACAGGAGTGGCACAAGGTGGCAGAGAGAAAGGTTCTTTGTCACAAGAGGCATATCCATAGGAGGCTTGGGTGCCCTCCAGGAAAAACCTAAAGTGGCAATGGAAACAGATAGTCATGTAGGTCAAAGTTAGCAGTGCAACCAAATCCTTGATACAATTTGGAAAGATCACACAATTAGTAAAGGTCAGTGCATGCATTTCCAAATGCCGCATCCTACTCAGCCAACAACGATTTATTTCAATCACAACTTATACCTCATATTTTGAGCTTCACCCCAACCTCTCTCACTAAGCACTGGAACAAACCTCAACCGTATCTCATAGCTTGAACGCACCTCCAACTATTCATCCATAATAACCACACCACCCAAATGCATTGGCTACAGGTCATTGGTGACATGCCAGCTAACAAGCACCTGCCCAATGAAAGTGGAGGAGTTGTCTTGAGCGGCTGAATGATCTACTCTTGTTCACATTTCTTATGTGCTTATTATTGAAACAACTACAATCAAGTCTGTAGCCGGTGGTGGGGCTGAAACCATTAAGTATGACATTATGTTGCTAACAATTCATGTTGCAAATGGTCTGAGCACAGACCTCTTGCTTACCTCTTCACCCCTCACCACAACTCTATATTCATGTCTTTCTCCTTTTGATATCCAAGAACAGCAAACTACTCAGGCAGTGGTGGCAGAGCGAAAAGTGACAGAGGAAGACCATTACTCGCTCTCATGCATGTGGCCACCAGCCCAGACAGTGCACAGCACTTACTTTAGAGGGCAGCTAAAAGGCA
The DNA here is from genome assembly GCF_965287045.1 of Carcharhinus amblyrhynchos. Classification (NCBI taxonomy): domain Eukaryota; kingdom Metazoa; phylum Chordata; class Chondrichthyes; order Carcharhiniformes; family Carcharhinidae; genus Carcharhinus; species Carcharhinus amblyrhynchos. The sequence goes on along the minus strand of NC_137324.1, from coordinate 132,586,642 downwards.
GGAAATACATGTGATGAAACATCTAACACAAGCAGCCTGCAACAAAGGCAGGGGGAAGGGGTAAGGAGGTACTAATCACAGCTCACTGGAAGACAACATTTGATCCAATGTAAATTTGAGATCATCCAAAGCTTTGCCACCTGTGACTGAAGTTGCACTACGTCCCTTTCTCCTAACATGCCTTTGCTTCACCGACTCCAAGTCAAATATTGTTTTGACTGTACAGTCCTCATCCTTGTTTTCAAATCTCTCAACTGCCTTACTTCTTGCTGTTTCTGTAATCTCCACCAGCCCAATCCATCACGCAATCAATCCATCACGCAAATTAGCCTCCCATCCATTGACTCTGTCTGCACTTCCTGCTGCCTTGGCAAAGCAGCCAGCAAAACTTTCATCTTCTTCCATCTGGGAACAGATACAAAAGTCTGAGGTCACGTCCCAACCAACTCAAGAACAGCTTATTCCCTGCTGCCATCAGACTCTTGAATGGACCTACCTTGCATTAAGTTGATTTTTCTCTATACTCTATCGTTGACTATAACACTCCTTTCTGCACTCTCGCGTTTCCTTCTCTATGAACAGTATGCTTTGTCTAAATACTGCACAAGAAACAATACTTTTCACTGTATGCTAATACATGTGACAATAATAAATCAAATCAAATACTGCAGCATTACATTAAAACTGAGACCTAGCGCCTTCTCAATTCGGGAACTGCTCCTTCCCATCAGAAAATTGCACACGTCACGTCACATCACCATCTGAGCAGTGAGTGAAGGAAACCATGGAATTATAGATGAGTTAGCTTAACATATATTGTTGGGAAATTACTATGGTCTATATATTAAAGATTTGGTGATTAGGCATCTCAAAAATTTTAAGCACAAATTTTTTGAAGAGGAAGGGGTGACTAAAATCTGTATAGATAATATTTACATGGACTTCCAGTAAGCATTTGATAAAAACACAAGATGGCCATTGATACCTACTGTACATGTGCACCCGTCCGCTCATGCGCAAAAAACCAATTACATCATTTTCAGCAGTGCCAGTTGGGTTATTTGGATCCTGAAGCCATTCATCAAGTTTCTCCGAGTCCTGCTGTGGGTAGGCTTTCAGGACATGGCCTCCCCTCGGTTTCCAGGGATCGCTGTTAGGGAGGCTTTTGATCTGCTTGGTTGATGACTGCAGTTCTAAATTATAACCTCCATGTCCCACAATTGCAGTTATGGGTCTTCTTCCCAGTTACAGAGCAGGCTATCTGAAGCAGGAGATTCAGAAACTGCACGGAGGCTACACCCTTACTGCCTGCACGTCAAAGGGTTCAGAAAATGGGAGAACCACTTCATGACCCAAATAAGCACCACCAGAAGCAGCTCCAGAGCTGCAAGGGTGGGATATGGATCTTATAATCTAGGGTTGCAGCTTTAATCAGATGCATCAGCAGCCTCCCCCCCAACCGTGATCCCCCTCCTGTTCTACACCCAATCAACTCGGAGAAGGTGAGGCTTTTTAAATCACTGTCTTTGATAACTATTTGATGAAGCTCTCTGTTCCTGGTAGTTGCCAACTCCGTCACTTGCAATGATGTCATGGAGTAAAAAGATAAAACAGGACAGCATGGTGACTAGCACTGTTGTCTCACAGCTTCAGGAACCTGGGTTCAGATCGGGCCTTAGGTGACTGTGTGGAGTTTGCTCATTTCCCCCATGTCTGCATGGGTTTCTTCCCACAATCAAAGATGTGCATTTTAGGTGGATTGGCCATGCTAAATTGCCCTTTAGTGTCCCGAAATGTGTAGGTTAGACAGATTAGCCATGGTAAATCTGTGGGGTTGGAAGGATAGGGCAGGGAGAGGATCTGGATTAGATAGGGATTCTATTAGAAAAGTACAACTGTGAATGCACTGCATTGTCAGCAAATGCAGTCATTTGATAAAAGTTCCTTATAGAGACTGCAAGGAATCGAAGGCCAATTATTAACGTGATTAGGAAATTGGCTAAGTGGAAGGAGAAAAGAAAGTAGAGATAATGGGAAGATAGCCTAATGGGCAAAGCATTACTAATGGATTTGTGCTGCGACCTCAATTATTTACTGTGTTTATTAACAGTTAGATGATAGGATAGAAAGCCACAAACACAAGTTTTGCATTACATAAAAATAGGCACCATTTAAGCACGGTAGATACAAATGTGAAGTTAACAAGAGCTATTGATAATACATGGAAAGCTATGTCAAATGGATTTCAATAGAGGTATACTGGAGCTAAAGGGGATATTTTCTAAATGATGAAACATTAGAGGTCAAAAGAGATTTTGGGGAGTCAGGTACAAAGTTTCATGGACAATACAAAAGAAAATCAAGGCAGCTAATGGAATTCTCGTCTTTATATCTAGTGGAATGGAAGAGGTAGTGGAAGAAGTCATATCTCAACTGTATAAAGTCCTGCATGGTTAGATTATACCTGGAATACTGAAAGCAGCTCAAAGCATCACACTTCAGGAAAGATAATTGACTTGGGGGAGTGCAGTGCAGATTTATCTGAATGATAGTTGGAATTCAAGGATTAAGCCACAGGGAGAGATTAACAAAACGGGCTGTTCCTTGCAATTAAAAGGTTATGCAGCGATCTAACTGAAGTTTTCAAAATATTAGAAGGAACAGAAAATGCAGATAAAAAAAATCTATTTCTGCTATCTGGCAAGTCTATGACTAATGGGATATATCTAAAAAAGAGCCAAACTGTATCAGGAGTAAAATTAGAAAGCATTTCTGCACAGAGAGGCTGGTATACATTTGGAACATTCTTCCACAAACAGTATTTGACACTAGGCCAATTGTTAGTTTTGAAGCTGAGATAGATGGATTTTTGGTCGAAGGAATAGAGGGCCACAGGACAAAAACAGGTACATGGAGTTGGTTTTCAGATCTGCCATTCAGTGAGATCAGAGTTGATAAGGTTAGAGGGATTAAATAATCTACTCCTATTTTCCCTCTCATGGATCCCATGGCACAATTCAGTTACATTTACCTTAGTGATGGAAAAGGATAGGCATATACTGAAGGGCAGGAGTTATAGCTGGGGGAAAGGTAATTATGAGGCTATTAGGCGAGATTTAGGATACATAGGGTGGAGTAGGAAATTGCAGGGGCTGGGAACATCTGAAATGTGGAACTTATTCAAGGAGCAGCTACTGTGAGTCCTTGATAAATATGTACCTGTCAGGCAGGGAGAAAGTGGTCGAGCGAGGGAACCGTGGTGTACTAAGGAAGTTGAATCTCTGGTGAAGAGGAAGGAGGAGGCTTATGTAAAGATGAGACGTGAAGGCTCAGTTAGGACACTGGAGAGTTACAAATTAGCCAGGAAGGAGCTAAAGAGAGAGTTAAGAAGAGCTAGAAGAGGACATGAGAAGACTTTGGCAAATAGGATCAAGGAAAATCCTAAAGCTTTCTACAGGTACGTCAAGAATGTAAGACTGGTTATGGCAAGATTAGGGCCAGAGACAGCAGTAGGAAGTTGTGCGTGGAGCCTGAAGAGATAGGAGAGACACTGAATGAGTATTTTTCATCAGTATTCACGCAGGGAAAAGTCAGTGTAGTCGAGGAGAATACTGCAATACCAGGTAGTAGACTAGATGGGATTGAGGTACATGAGGAGGAGGTGTTAGCAATTCTTGAGAGTATGAAAACAGATAAGTCCCCTGGGCCAGATGGGATTTACCCTAGGGTTCTCCGGGAGGCTAGAGAGGAGATTGCAGAGCCTTTGGCTTTGATCTTCATGTCGTCATTGGCTACAGGTATAGTGCCGGAAGACTAGAGGATAGCAAAATGTTGTCCCCTTGTTCAAGAAGGGGAGTGGAGACCATCCTGGGAATTATAGACCAGTGAGCCTTACTTCTGTTGTGGGCAAAGTTTTGGAAAGAATTATAAGGGATAGGATTTATAATCATCTAGAGAGAAATAAATTGATTAGGGATAGTCAACATGGTTTTGTGAAGGGTAGGTCATGCCTCACAACCTTCGAGTTTTTTGAAAAGGTGACCAAAGAGGTGGATAAAGGTAAAGCAGTTGACGTGGTGTATATGGATTTTAGCAAAGCGTTTGATAAGGTTCGCCATGGTAGGCTACTGCAGAAAATGCAGATGCATGGGATTGAGGGAGATTTAGCAGTTTGGATCAGGAATTGGCTAGCTGATAGAAGACAGAGAGTGGTGGTTGATGGGAAATATTCAACCTGGAGTTCAGTTACAAGTGGTGTGCCTCAGGGATCTGTTTTGGGGCCACTGCTGTTTGTCATTTTTATAAATGACCTAGATGAGGGTGTAGAAGGGTGGATTAGTAAATTTGCTGACGACACCAAAGTCGGAGTCGTCGTAGGCAGCGAGGATGGATGTTACAGTTTGCAGGAGGACATAGATAAGCTGCAGAGCTGGGCTGAAAGGTGGCAAATGGAGTTCAATACGGAAAAGTGTGAGGTGATTCACTTTGGTAAGAGTAACAGGAGTACAGAATATAGGGCTAATGGAAGGACTCTTAGTAGGTGTTGACGAGCAGAGAGATCTCGGGGTACACGTGCATAGATCCCTGAAAGTTGGCACCCAGGTTGATAAGGTTGTTAAGAAGGCATACGGTGTGTTAGCTTTTATTGGTAGAGGGATTGAATTTCGGAGCCGTGAGGTTATGTTACAATGTACAAAACTCTGGTGCGGCCGCACTTGGAGTATTGCGTACAGTTCTGGTCGCCGCATTATAAGAAAGATGTGGAGGCATTGGAAAGGGTGCAGGAGAGGTTTACCAGGATGTTGCCTGGTATGGTGGGAAGGTCTTATGAGGAAAGGCTGAGGGACTTGAGGTTATTTTCATTAGCGAGAAGAAGGTTATGAGGTGACCTAATTGAGGCATACAAGATGATTGAAGGATTGGATAGGTGGACAGTGAGAGCCTTTTTCCTCGGATGGTGATGGCTAACACGAAGGGACATAGCTTTAAATTAAGGGATGGTAGTTATAGGACAGATGTCAGAGGTAGGTTCTTTACTCAGTGGGTAGTAAGGGCGTGGAATGCCCTGCCTGCAGTTGTGGACTCGCCAACTTTAAGGGCGTTCAAATGGTCAGTGGATAGGCATATGGATAACATTGGAATAGTTTAGGTTAGAGGGTCATTAGATTGGTTCCACTGAACGGCACAACATCAAGGGCCAAAGGGCCTGTACTGCGCTGTAACGTTCTATGTTCTATTTCAAAAAAATGCAAGAAGTAACTCCCTCAATGTCTTGGCCAATGCTTATCCCTTTACAGGTTATCTGATCATTAGCACAGTGTTTTGTGTGAGACCTGTGTGAAAATTGTTCATCACATTTCTGGCATTACAGTAGTAATTACACTTCAAAAAAGTACTTCATTGGCAATAAAATTTTTGGAATGTCCTGAGGTTGTGGAAATTGCTGTATTCAAATTCAAAATCTTGCAATTACTATAGTCAGCAGATAAATCAACCTCTGAAACCTCAAATAATTCCTACATAAACATGGGTCAATATATGTAGAGTACAAAATTAAACAGGGATCAACTTATACACCAGCATGCACATGGGTGGTTGCCACCTTTGTCATTTGCCACACGAGGTCTGCTCTGTATGGTCGCATCTTAGATTTAGAAAATATCCCCTTTAACTCCAATATACCTCCATTTGACATATCTTTCCATGTACTATCAATATCTCTTGTTAACTTCACATTTGTATCTACTGTGCTTACAATGCTGCCTATTTTTGTGTAATGCAAAATTTGTGTTTGTGGCTTTCTATCCCATTATCTAACTGTTAATAAACACAGTAAATAATTGAGGTCACAGCACAAATCCACTAGCAATGCATTGTTATTGCATTCTGATGAATAAAACACCCACTTGTGGGTGAAAAATTGAGGCTGACTACAAATACAAATAAAGCGTGCCGTGCCTGAAAAGTGAGTTCCAATTTGTATGCTAAATGTACATAAAAACCTGATTCTTTGGGGTTGTCTCATACCACGGGTCGACTTGGATGCCATGATCTATGTCCCAAGATTTCTCTAACCATAAATGTTCAGTGCTTATGATATCACAGCAACTGTTTTTTTTACTTATCTGAAATCTCAATATTGCTTTTTCAGATTTATACTAAATTGTACAATTAAAATAGATTAATTTCAATTTCTGCAACTTAGTACCGATCTTCAACTTCAAATTCTAGTACCATTTTAAGATAAATAATTGAAATAGTTTTAATCCAACAATTATGATTCTCACATATGTGCAATGTCATGTACCTTAAAACTATGGACTAATGTTTCAATCTATGTTAAATTTAATATACATTTAATTTACAGGTTTACTGTCTTGAAGAAAGGTGAGGTAAAAGGAATCTATATCTATGAAATGTGTCTGGAATAGACTGATATGGTGCTACTTCAGGATTTTCTAATCAAACACACCACTTAATAAAAACAAACATATTTCATTGTTAATGAAGCTCTATAAAGGAGGGTTCGATTCTTTCCATCAAAGCAAAGTATCAAGGAAAATCTCTCAGAGCAACAGAGGGCCATCATCAGAGGATCTTTTTCACATTAAGAATCCCATTAGAAAGAAAACACTAAAAGGTAATTGAATTTACTTCAGTTATCTTCATCTCTGTCAGTTACTGCTACAATAACTTACTCTTCAGAGCAGAGATAACTCAATTCTTTCCAGTGAGCATATGTTATGAATCTTTTAAGCAAACTTGTCTAAATCATTCTGGTCACCTATCAGGTTCCACGTGAGAGTGCAAACATAAATGTATTTTTTTTTACCTACTTGAAAATTCACCTTCTTTCACATTTTGTTTGAAGGTTCACCTGACTTTAATATCATTGTTAATGATTGCTTTGTTATAAATGTTTGTGGATTATTAAAACATATAAATAATGCAGTATTTTAATTCAAACAAAACTAAATGTAATGCAACTAATTACAGCTTCAATAAAAAAAACACTGGTTTTGATGCTTAATAAATTATGTCAAGATTTGACGTACAATTCCTAAGTGCTTAACTGTAGAAGTTGATGCATTGCCAATACATACACCAACAAGATTTGTGTATGCAATCTACAGTATATGAAAATTTTGTGCGTCACTCTTTTCTGATAATGATGTTTACCCAAGTCAGATATACCCACACAAAGCAATTCAGGAATTTCTACAGAAATACAGCATCTCTGTTATACAGTTAAAATAAAAACTTTTATTTAAATGCTTGTGTTCCTATGTCTCATCATATTTCAAAGAACAGGGAATTGTGTTTTAAAATGTAATAACTTATATAAGCAAGCACAGCATGACGTTTTGTGCCACTCCAGATCTCAAGAAGATAACTACTTTTTTTCCTTAGTGGTTTAAGGAAGCAAAAATGGTCTGGAGAACTCATTGCCTTTCTTTGAATGATATTGAACCATAGTATCCAGTTGAAGTGCTTAAGATCTGGTGTGGGATTTTAACTCGCTCATCTGATCCAGAGACGTGAATCTGATCAACTGAGCCATGCTAATACTGGAAGCGATATCTATAGCAAGATAGTTTGGCACTGCAGTAAAAACAAGATGAAAATTTAGAACCTCTGATTTGATTAGCAACGCCATACTACTTTTCTCCTCATCCCGCAACCTCTTCTGACTTGCAAGTTGCACATCATTATAACAACTACATATTGCTTTCATCTCTCTCCTTACCATGGGTTTACCCAGTGTTGTTTTTCTTTTAGATAACCAAGACATATAATCTAGGCAGGTAGTGCAGGAAGTCCAAGAATAGTGTGATGATGAGACTGCACATATCTTAAGAGGGTAGCACGGAGGCAGAACCAGCACATGCTGAGACACTAGAGACACCAGGCACATGTAGGCAGCAGTTTCCCCAGTGAGAAAAGAAAAATTCTGTCGTCTGGTTATGTGATTCTACCTCTCATATCTTGTAAGCAAAGGCATGCATCTTTATGCCAAGTATTCATGACTTTATCTGGTCATTCTGTTTTCCCCCAATCTCTGAAACATTTTTCATTGCTTGCATCTTTGAAGGCACCATTTGTAAGGAATAATCCAAACCAGCTGTATTGGTGCTCTCTTGACACTTTCTGTACATATGTTGAAAAATGATTATACTTTAGCATGCCAATCCTTGAGGGTTTGTTGCATTATTAATTAGGAAAAAATCTTAAACAAAAATATTTTTAAAAAATAAATAAAGGGCTCAGTGCCAAGTCTTATTCATTGTGGAAAAAGGAAGGCAAAAAAGTTACTAGCTTATTTAGTTACTGAACAGCATGGAACATGCTTAGATAAAGATCAAGAGATCTGCAAGTAATAGGCTCAACACATCCAGCACAGCAATCAATAAACAAAAGCGGGTAGAATCTTCCACGTAATCTGCTGTGTATTTTGCCGTGGGGAAAGTGACCGACCATTGCCCAGCAGCAGGATCTTCTGGTCCTGTCACTGTCAACAGGGTTTCACATTGAATGCATCCCTCACCACTGGGAAACTCCCACTGGGGATCTGTTGGCGGTGGGACCAGAAAATCCCACCTGGGTGAATGGCCGGAAATTTCCAGCCAGTATGTTAAACTACATTGCCAAATTGATACAGAATGAACTTGAAGGCAGGTGATGTGCTGTTTCTGTATGATGTGGGAGCTGGTGGACGCCAAGGTCCTTTCCAATGACCATGTCTGTAGTAAGTGCTAGTTGCTTGAAAAGCTGCAGCTCAAAGTAGATGAGCTGAACTCTGAGCTTCAGATAATGGGTTACAAGAGAGAGTCACACCCCCTAGACTGGCTAACTCTGAGGGTCAGGAACAAAAGGGTGCTGCTGAGAGGAAGGAGGGGAGAGGAGAGTGGGGAGGGAGGAAGGAGGGGAGAGGAGAGTGGGGAGGGAGGAAGGAGGGGAGAGGAGAGTGGGGAGGGAGGAAGGAGGGGAGAGGAGAGTGGGGAGGGAGGAAGGAGGGGAGAGGAGAGTGGGGAGGGAGGAAGGAGGGGAGAGGAGAGTGGGGAGGGAGGAAGGAGGGGAGAGGAGAGTGGGGAGGGAGGAAGGAGGGGAGAGGAGAGTGGGGAGGGAGGAAGGAGGGGAGAGGAGAGTGGGGAGGGAGGAAGGAGGGGATCCAAAGGCCTCAGCCCCTGAATCTGCACAACAGGTTTGAGGTTCTTGGTCCCAGTGTGGACAAGAACAAGGGCTGCAAGGTTGATGAGCAAACTGCCCATGGTACAGTGGTGCAGAAACAGGACAAAGAGGAAGAAGTAAAGAGGAATGTAGTGGTAATTGGGGATAGTGTAATTAGGGGCATAGACACTGTCCTTTATGACAACGATAAAGAATACAGAAGGGTGTGTTGTCTGCCTGGTGCTTGGGTCCAGGATGTCTCATCTGGGCTGCAGAGGAACCTGGAGTGGGAGGATGAGAATCCGGTCGTTGTGGTACATGTGGGTGCCAACGTCATAGGCAAAATGGGAACTAAGGATCTGAAGAGGGAGTATGCAAAGCTGGGAATCAAATTAAAAAGCAAAACAGACAAGGTGGTTATCTCTGGATTACTACCTGAACCACGTGCAGATGGGCACAGGGTAAATAGGATTAAAGAGATGAATGGATGGCACAGGGATTGGTGTGGGAGGAATGGGTTTGAATTTATGGGGCATTGGCACCAGTATTGGGGTAGATGGGACCTGTTCAGATGGGATGGTCTTAGTCTGAACCGTGCCGGGACCAGAGTCCTGGCGAATTGTATAACTAGGACAGTACATAGGGATTTAAACTAATGGGGGGTGGGGGGGGGGGTGTGTGTGTGTGTGTGTGTGTGTGTGTGTGTGTGTGTGTGTGTGTGGTGGTGGGGGGGGGGGGGGGGGGGGGGGTGGTGTGTGCGCATGTGCGTGCGAATTACAAAATCTAAAGTAAAGGAGAAGGAACGGGCACGGGAAAATGTTGAGGATGTCCCAATAATAAATGGAGTAGGGGGCACGAGAAAGGTTAGTAGCGTTCCTTCAAATAAGGTCCAGATAAATGCTGGTATAAAGACACTTTACCTGAATGCACGAAACATTCGGAACAAAGTGAATGAGCTGATAGCTGAGATCAGCACGAATGGATATGATCTAGTGGCCATTACGGAAACGTGGTTGCAGGGTGACAGGGACTGGGAGCTGAATGTCCCAAGTGTTTGGGTAGGATAGATGGGAGGAAAAAGGGGGTGGGGGTAGCTCTGGTAATTAAGGATAATATCAGGGCGGTAGTAAGGGAAGATATAGGCTCCAAAGAGCAAAACGTGGAATCGTTGTGGGTGGAGATAAGGAACAGCTAGGGGAAGAAGATGCTGGTGGGTGTGGTCTATAGGCCCCCAAATAATAACTTTGAGGTGGGGCGGGCTACAAACAAGCAAATAAATGATGCGTGCAGAAATGGAACGGCGATAATTATGGGGGATTTTAAACTGCATATTGATTGGATGACCCAAGTCAGAAGCGGTGAGCTTGAGGAAGAGTTCTTGGAATGCTGTTGGGATAGTTTCCTTGAACAGTATGTGACGGAACCTACGAGGGAGCGAGCTATCTTAGATCTGATGTTCTGTAACGAGGCAGGTAGAATTAGGGATCTTATTCTGAGGGATCCTCTTGGGACGAGTGATCATTGTATGGTTGTGTTTTTGATGCAGCTGGAGAATGAGAAAGTAGGGTCCCGAACCTGTGTCCTCTGTTTGAATAGAGGGGAGTACGGTAGGATGAGAGAGGAATTGGCAAATGTAGATTGGGGGCGCAGATTGGTTGGTAGGACAGCTGAGGAACAGTGGAGGATTTTTAAGGAGATCTTTTTTGGTACTCAGCAGAAATATATTCCGATGGTAAAGAAGGAATGTAGGAGAAGGGACAACCAGCTGTGCTTATCTAAGGAAATAAAGGAGAGTATTAAATTAAAAGCTGATGCGTTCAGAGTGGCTAAAAGTAGTGGGCAATTAGAAGATTGGGAAAAATTTAAAAATCAATAAAGAATGACTAAGAAGGTGATAAAGAAAGGAAATATAGACTATGAAGCTAAACTAGCACTAAATATAAAAAAGGACAGTAAAAGTTTTTACAAATATATAAAGAAGAGAAGGCTGGCTCGAGTGAATGTTGGACCCTTAGAGGATGAGACGGGGGATTTAGCAGTGGGAGATGAGGAAATGGCTGAGGCTTTAATGAAGTTTTTTGCCTCGGTCTTCACGGAGGAGGGCATGAATAGTTTGCCAGATCTTAAAGATAGAAGGATGGTAGGAGTTGAGGGCCTGAATGCGATTACTGTCACTAGAGAGGTAGTGCTTGATAGACTAATGGGACTGAAGGCGGACAAGTCCCCAGGACCAGATGGAATGCATCCCAGAGTTCTGAAAGAAATGGCAGAGGTGAGAGTGGATGCCTTAGTAATTATTTACCAAAATTCGCTGGATTCCAGGGAAGTGCCGGTAGATTGGAAAACAGCTAATGTTACGCCGCTGTTTAAAAAAGGCAGCAGACAAAAGGCAGGGAATTATAGGCCGGTTAGTTTAACGTCTGTAGTTGGAAAAATGCTTGAATCCGTCATCAAAGAAATAGCAAGGCACCTAGAAAAGAATGGTTTGATCGAGCAGATGCAGCACGGATTTGATAAGGGGAAGTCGTGTTTGACAAATTTATTGGATTTCTATGAGAATGTGACTAGTGCGGTAGACAGAGGGGAACCGGTGGATGTGGTGTTTTTAGATTTTCAAAAGGTGTTTGATAAGGTGCCTCATAAAAGGTTGCTACAGAAGGTCAGATTGCACGGAATTGGGGGTAAGGTGTTAGCGTGGATAGAGGATTGGTTGTCTAATAGCAAGCAGAGAGTTGGGATCAATGGGTGCTATTCTGATTGGCAGTTGGTCACTTGTGGAGTGCCGCAGGGATGGGTGCTGGGGCCTCAGCTATTTACCATTTATACAGATGATCTGGAGGAGGGGACTGAGTGTAGGGTGACGAAATTTGCTGATGACATGAAGATGAGTGGTAAAGCAAACTGTGTGGAGGGTGTGGAAAGTCTGCAGAGGGATCTGGATAGGCTGAGCAAGTGGGCAAGGAACTAGCAGACAGAGTATAATGTTAGCAAGTGTGAGGTTATCCACTTTGGCAGAAATAGTAGTAGGAGGGATTACTATTTAAAAGGCGAAAAGCTGCAGCATGCTACTACGCAGAGGGACCTGGGGGTCCTTGTGCATGAGTCGCAAAAACCTAGTCTGCAGGTACAGCAGGTGATCAAGGTGGCAAATGGAATGCTGGCCTTTATAGCGAGGGGAATAGAATATAAAAGCAGGGAGGTCTTGCTGCAACTGTACAGGGTACTGGTGAGGCCGCAGCTGGAGTACTGTGTGCAGTTTTGGTCGCCGCACTTGCGCAAGGATATATTGGCCTTGGAGGGAGTGCAGAGGAGGTTCACTAGGCTGATACCGGAGATGAGTGGGTTGGACTATGAAGAGAGACTAAATAGACTGGGTCTGTACTCGTTGGAGTTTAGAAGGATGAGGGGGGATCTTATAGAGACGTATAAGATAATAAAGGGGATGAATAGGGTAGAGGTAGAGAGATTCTTCCTGCTTAGAAAGGATAGCAGGACTAGAGGGCACAGCCTCAAGATTGGGGCGGGGGGGCAGTTTAAATCAGAGTTGAGGAGGAACATCTTCACTCAAAGGGTGGTGAATCTCTGGAATTCTCTGCCAGTCGAAGTGGTGGAGGCTACCTCGCTAAATATATTTAAGTCACAGGTAGATAGGCTTTTGATAGACAGGGGAATTAAGGGTTATTGGGAGAAAGCGGGAAAATGGAACTGATCCACTTCAGATCAGCCATGATTTTATTGAATGGCGGGGCAGGCTCGAGGGGCTAGATGGCCTACTCCTGCTCCTATTTCTTATGTTCTTATGTTCTTATCATGTTCACCTTTACATTACTTTGGTCAGACCGCCCCCTAATTACTATGTTCAGAGCCAATCTTTGAAATGCAAAGAAAAAGTTCAAGCTTTGGAACCAGCATATGTGATCTCTATTGTGAGAGAACTGAATTCTAAGAAAATGACTTAAATTCTCTAATTTTAGGAAGAGGAAAATGTGAGGAGATCTTGAAACATGCAACAGATTAAGTGGAATGGAAAAGGTTAATCTTGGGCAATATTTAAAATTAAACCACTGTCACAAGTATAAATAATTTATGCACAAGTATAAATTAGTAAATCAAAGTTCAGGACTAATGTCAGGATACACCACCACACAAGGGATGAATGCCTACAAAAGGCTTCTAGGCAAGATGGCTACAGCAAAATGTCGCAAGTTATTCAAGAGGTAGTTGGATCTTATAATGGAGTTGCTTTCTGTGACAAGATAACAGGATTGCCTTCAAGCTTCAATACTTATGACTGCCACTATTGTGAAAACATCACCCTCCCAACAACTGTTAAAGCTTTCAGTTCTGAAATTATGGCATAAGGTTACCAATTACAAGATTCTCTACAATCTTGAAAGTTTGAATTCAGGGTCTTAGGAAGATCTTTCTCCACATTCCTGAACAGATTCTCAGAAAATGCTGAGCATTTCTCTACTTGAGTCAAAAACTTTTTTCTAACTTCCAATCAGTTTTTCTGGACTCCCATTCTCCCTGCAGTTCACCTCCATTACAATTCCACCAGTCTAAGGAATTTTGCTCTTGTTCTTAAAAGTTTTACATGTTCTTCCTATACCTTATATCTATAACTTTCAGCCTATTCAAATTAAGGTTTATGACAAGATCGCTTATTCAAACACATTCTTTCCAAGGGCTTCACTACTATGAAATGCCTTAGTTCTTCAGCATTGCCTTTCTCATACAGCCAGGGGCATTTATGAGCTTGGCATCAGCTAAGCACTTCTTACTGTTTTCAATTTTGGTGTTGGCCATCATTGCAGTAAAGAAACCTTGATCTTGCCTTTTCCATCCCACAACAGCTTATATTCATATAGCATCTTTTAAGATAACAAAATGCTCCAAGGCATTTCAACAGAGCTTATAAAGCTTAATGCAACACCAAGCCACACAAGATTAATTAGATAACCAAAACCTTGGTCAAAGGTAGATTTTAAGGAATATATTTAAGGAGCAATGAGAGGTAGAGAAGCAGGGAAGTGTGGATGGAGGAATGGAATTTCAGAGCTAAGGGCCCATACAGTTGAAAACATGATTAATGGTAGAGCAATTAAAATCAGGCATGCCACAAGGCCAGAATTTGATGACTGCAGAGTCATGCAGCACAGAAACAGGCCCTTTGGAGAGGCTGGGGTGCATGGGGTCTTTGATTATGCTGTCTGCTTTTCTGGGGCAGCAGAAAGTGTAGAGAGTTGATGGATGGGAGATTGGCTTGCATGATGGACAGGGGTTCATTCACAACCCTTTGCAGTTTCTTGCGATCTTGGACAGAACAGGAGCCATACCAAGTTGTGATACAACCAGCAAGAATTCTTTCTGCGATGCATCTGCAAAAATTGGTGAGAGTCGTAGCAAACATGCCAAATTTTCTTAGTCTTCTGAGAAAGTAGTGGTGTTCGTGGGCTTCCTTAACGACAGCATCGGCATTGCAGGGACGGGGGGTCATTGTGGTGATTCTGGACACCTAAAAACTTGAAGCTCTTGACATAAGAACATTAGAAATAGGAGCAGCAGTAAGCCATCTAACCTCTTGAGCCTGCCCCGCCATTCAATAAAATTATGGCTGATCTGAAGTGGATCAGTTCCACTTTCCCCCCATAACCCTTAATTCCCTTGTCTATCAGATATCTATCTACCCGTGACTTAAATATATTTAGTGAGGTAGCCTCCACCACTTCAACGGGCAGAGAATTCCAGAGATTCACCACCCTTTGAGAGTGAAGATGTTCCTCATCAACTCCGTTCTAAACTGCCTGCCCCCCTCCCCCACCCCCACTTATTTTGAGGCTGTGCCCTCTAGTTCTGTTTTCCTTTCTAAGTGGAAAGAATCTCTACCTCTACCCTATCTAGCCCCTTCATTATCTTGTAAGTCTCTATAAGATCCCCCCTCAGCCTTCTAAACTCTAACGAGTACAGGCCCAGGCTATTTAATCTCTCCTCATAAGCTAACCCCCTCATCTCCGGTATCAGCCTGGTGAACCTTCTCTGTACTCCCTCCAAGGTCAATATATCCTTTCGCAAAAAAGGGGACCAAAACTGCACACAGTACTCTAGTTGCGGCCTCACCAGTGCCTTGTACAGTTGCAGCAAGACCTCCTTGCTTTTATATTCTCTCCCCCTCGCTATAAAGGCCAACATTCTATTCGCCTTCTTGATCACCTGCTGCACCTGCAGACTGAGTTTTTGCAATTCGTGCACAAGGACCCCCAGGTCCCTCTGCACAGTAGCATGCTGCAGCTTTTCACCCTTTAAATAATATTCCCTCCTACTACTATTTCTATTAAAGTAGATAACCTCACATTTGCTAACGTTGTACTCCATCTGCCAGGTCTTTGCCCACTCACTCAGCCTATCCAGATCTCTGCAGACTTTCCGTACGCTCCACGCAACTCACTTTTCCACTCATCTTCGTGTCATCAGCAAATATTGTTACCCTACACTTGGCCCCCTCCTCCAGATCGTCTATGTATATGGTAAACAGTTGAGGCCCCAGCACCGATCCCTGCGGCACTCCACTAGTCACCAACTGCCAACCAGAAAAGCGTCCACTGATTCCAACTCTCTGCTTCCTGTTAGATAACCAATCCTCAATCCATTATTGACCATTTCCCTGATGTAGACAGGGGCATGCCCTCCACTATGCTTCCTGAAATCGATGACAATCTTCTTCGTTTTGTTGACATTGAGGGAGAGATTATTGTTGTCACACCAGATTCTTTATCTCTTTCCTGAATGCTGCCTCATCATTGTTTGAGATCTGACCCACTAATATGGTGTCATCAGCAAATTTGAAAATTGAGTTGGAGGGGAATTTGGCCACTTGGTCATAGGTGTATTAGGATTGTAGTAAGGGGCTGAGGAATCAGCCTTGTGGGGCATCAGTGTTCAGGATGATCGTGGAGGAAGTGTTGTTGCCCTTCCTAACTGTAGGTTAGGAAGTTTAGGATCCAGTCGCACAGGGAGGACCCAAACCCCAGACCACAGAATTTGGAGATGAATTTTGTAAGAATAATGGTGTTGATGCCTGAGCTGTAATCAATAAATAGGAGTCTGACATTAGTATCTTTGTTATCCAGGGTTTACTGTAGACCAGGGAGATGGTGTCTGCTGTTGTGGCAATAGGCAAACTGTAGTGGAACCAGGCAATTATGCAGGCTGGAATTGATTCATGCTATGACTGACCTTTCGATGTACCTCATAACAATGGATGTCAGAGCAACCGGGCGATAGTCATTAAGACATGCTGCCCAATGATAGTCACTTTCTTGAAGCAGATCAGGACCTCAGATTGGTATAACGAGGGGTTAAAGATGTCTATGAACATCCCCACCAGCTAGTCCGCATAAGATCTGAGTACTCATCCGAATACCCCATCTGGGGCAGTCACTTTCCATGGTTGACTTTTGAGGAGGCTGATCTGACGTCTGCAATGGTGATCTCGGATACTGGTTGGGCGAGACTTCCGGGGCAGAAGGCGTGCTCTCGCTGACCTCTTGCTCAAAACGGGCATAAGATGCATTGAGAGGGGTGTATTGATGCCAGCAATTCTACATACCTTCATCTTGTCGTCTGTTGTGTCTTACAGCCTGTGTCCATGCCAGTCCTCAATCAGAACAACTACTCAATTGCATTCTGACTTTTTTCTGTAGCCCTGCAATTATTTTCCCCTTGAGATAGTGATTCAATTCTTTCCTGAAAATCGAATTGTATCTGCCTCCACCTCATGTTGCTCGTACCTCTTTGACGAACCACCTTAAATCAGCATGCTTCAAAATAGTTACTGAACTCACCCTTACATCACAAACAGGAGACTGCAATCCTCGTGCCAAAAGGAATAAACAGAAAAATAACACTACAGTAATGCAATATTTAAACAAATTAGCCTATGCGCCATTAGCAGACAATGTACCATGTGTATTCTCAAATAGTATTTCTGAAAATACTAATCCAATTCGCATTCATCTTCAAATCAGGATTTTCTTCTAAGCTACCCTAATCGAAGCAATGGGGTTCTTAGTTTCAGATAATCTACATGTTAAATAAATGGTTTATAAAGTTACCTCAATACAAATCAAACAAAAGCAATCTTGATAAAGCCCAACCTTTTTTTCCATCCAGAATATATTGTGGCAACAGGAACAGGTCATTAACGGTACTAGTAATATGCAGGTACATGTAACTGTTAACAGTTTTGCAGTTTAACATTTACAGATATATCATAGAAAGCATTCTTTCTGATTGTATCACAGCTTGGTATGGCTCCTGCTCTGCTCCACACTGCAAGGAACTACAAAAGGTTGTGAATGCAGCCCAATCCATCACACAAATCAGCCTCTCATCCATTGACTATGTCTACACTTCCCGCTGCCTCAGCAAAACAGTTAGCATAATTAAGAATCCCATGCACCCTGGACACTCTCTTTCACCTTCTTCCGTCGGGAAAAAGATACAAAAGTCTGAGGTCATGTACCAACTGACTCAAGAACAGCTTCTTCCCTATTGCTGTCAGACTTTTGAATGTTCTTGTCTTGCAATAAGTTGATCTTTCTCTACACCACAGCTATGACTGTGACACTACATTCTGCACTCTCTCGCCCCTTCTCTATGATTGGTATGCTTTGTTTGTATGGCACACAAGAAACAATACTTTTCACTGTATGTTAATACATGAGACAATAATAAATCAAATGAAGTCAGGTCAAAGGCTTGTGAATAAGAAAAAATGCACGCAGAAGGTGGAGGAGGATAATGGAATAGGAAAGATAGTCAAGAATAGAGAAATAAAGATAACGGAAAAACACTCTACAGAAAACATACCGGCAGCATTTCCTTGAAGTATCTATATTTAGTTACCTACAAACCTGAATCATTAGAATCTCCTCCACATAGAATCTCTTAATTTGCATCACAGATTAACGGGATGAACGAGACTTTGTTTTAATGCAGCGCCATATCTCTATTCATAAAGTCATTAACACAAAGCACTAGTCAAACCTGTCCAAGAAAGAACAATAATATGCATTCTAAAATATAATTATAAAATTGCTTACAAAATTATACAAGAAAACTATCAGGTTTTCCGATAGTTTGGCCCATTGACCAGTTGCCACCTTTGTGAAGCAAACTGTAGAGTTTTGTTTAAACAGATGGCAAACAATGACATGCAGCTTACCTCAAACTCAGCATGTCTATGTATATCCTCTGCTCGTTGTCTGCTCAGGATAAACTCTGCCTCATTTGCTACCCTCACAAGATGATCTTTCATGGTATGGCAGAGCAGTCTATGTGGAGAAACAACACAACTTAGAAGTATGTTCCCTGGTAAAAATAACAAACTTTACCTGAATACTTTTGGCATTGAAAATCAACAAACAAAATTATATGAACATTTTTTCATTTTGTGAACAGTCTGTCTTATACGTACTTGGAACAGAAAAACAATATTCTGAGGAAATATGTGCAGATCTTAAAAATTCTGCACAAAAAATTATTTTCTTCATCTTTAACAGACAGCAGAAATATTCATACACAAGCACAATACATGTAAATAATTTTGATACAAATCTATCAAGATAGCAAAAACCCACAGATTTATTAATGTTTCTGACAAAAGAATTTTTAAGATGTTTGGTTTAGAACATTGTGAGGAACTCTGCAGCAACATCCTGGGGCTGAGATGATTGGAATTTGACAACCAAAGCCAACATCCTTCATGCTAGGTATTACTCCAGCCAGTGGAGAGTTTTCCTCCACGATTCCCATTGACCTTAATTTTAGTCAGGCACCTTGATGCCATACTTGTCACCATATTCATAACTCACCTCAAGAATTTAATTCTTCTGTCCACATTTAGGTCATGGCTGCATGAGGTCTGGAGCCAAGTGGTCTTAGCAATAATCTATCCACCAATTATACCATGTAGGTGCTATTTGAAAGCACTGTTGAGAACAACTTCAAGGAAGTTGCATTGCATTGGGTTCGCCTTTTTGTGCGTATTCCACTCTCTCAGGTAGGAATGGGTTAGGACCAGATAAATTGGAAATCAAAATTATTAAGCAAAATAAAACAATTAGATGCCTATAAAGGATTAATTCAGCACAGCCAAGGTATAATCTCACAAAGGTGAAAGGGCAAACAAAGTTCTCTGGATGATGGAAGAGTTAGAAATGATGAAGAAAAAAAATGTGCTTATGACAGATGTCAGAGGAATAATACAAACAAGAACCAGTTTGAATAAAGAAAGCTCAGAGGAACAGTGAAGGGGGGGGGGGCGGGCGGCGGCGGCGGCGTTGGGTGTGCAGGTGCGTGGGGCAGCATAGGGAGGAGGGTGCCTGCACAATGGAGTTAGAAAGGTATGTGCACCACGGAGGCTGCAAATGTCACAGTGGGGTTAGGGTGCGTGTGCCACAGAGGCATTAGGGTGCGTGCGGACATGAGAGTTGAAAGAGTTGTAGCGGACATTCCAAATTTCCTTTGCCTCCAAAGGAAGTAGAGTTGTTATTGGACTTTCTCAACTATGGCTTCAGCGTGGAGTGACCAGGATAGGTTGTTGGCTATCTGCACATCCAGAAACCTGAAACTCTTGACCATTTCCACTTTGTCGCCTTTGACGTAGATAGGGGCATACCTTCCATTGCGCTTCCTGAAGTTGATGACAGTCTCCTTTGTTTTGTTAACATTGAGGGAGAGATTGTTGCTGTCACACCAGTTCACCAGATTCTCTATCTCATTCCTGTATTCTGTCTCGTCATTGTTTGAGATCCAGCCCACTATGGTGGTGTCATCAGCAAACTTGAAAATCAAATTGGAGGGGAATTTGGCCACACAGTCATTGGTGTAAAAGGAATATAGTAAGGGGCTGAGGAGACAGCCTTATGGGGCACTGATGTTGAGGATAATTGTGGAGGTGGTGTTGTCACCTATACTTAATGATTGTGATCTGTGGGTTAGGAAGTCTAGGATCCAGTCGCAGAGCAAGGAGCTGAGCCCTAGACCACAGAGCTTGGAAGTGAGTTTTTGTTGAAGGCCGAGTTACATTCGATGAATAGGAGTCAGACATAGGTGTCTTTGTTATCTAGTTCTTCCGGGTTGAGTGTAGGGCCAGGGAGATGGCATCTACTGTGGACCTGTTATGGCAATGGGTGAAATGTAGTGGATCCAGGCAATCTGGGGGCTGAAATTGATTCGAACATGTAACCTTTTGAAGCACTTTGCAATGATGGATATCTGAGCCATTGGCCAATAGTCACACTGTCATTAAGGCATGCGGCCTGGCTTTTCTTTGGTACAGCTTCTAATGTCAGAGGTAGGAACGTTCACTGATGGTTGCACGATGTTCAGCATCATTTGTGACGACTCACACACTGAAGCAGTCCATGTCCAAATGCAGCACCACCTGGTCAATATCTAAGCTTTAGCCGACATGTGAGAAGTAACATTCATAGAATGATAAAATCCTACAGTGCAAGAGGCCATCCAGCCCATCAAGTCTGCACTGACTACAATATGGGGCATTAGCCTCATATCCGCATGCTTTTACTCTAGCTAGTTCCCCTGACACCAAAGGGGCAATTTAGCATGGTCAATCCACCTAACCTGTACATCTTTGTAGCATGGGAAGAAATCAGGGCATCCAGAGGAAACACATGCAGACACGGAGACAACAGTAATTCAAGTCGGAAATCAAACCTGGGTCCCTGGTGCTGTTAGGCAACAGTGCTAATCACTGTGCCACCGTGCCGCTCCCACACCATAGAAATGCCAGTTCTGATGTAACAGAACTCCAGCAAATTAAAAATATAAGATGTGACAAGCAAAGTGGATGACTCCTGTAAACATAGTGTATCTGGACTCCTGGAACTCATTTGATAAGGTGCCACACAAAAGGTTAATACAAAACGTAAGGTGCCGCAGGTTTGGGACTAATACATTAGCTTGGACAGAGGATTGATTAAACAATAGAAAGTAGATAAAATAGAAAGGGATAAATGGGTCTTTTTCTGGTGGACAAACCTGTAACTATAGGTGAAAAACAGGGGTCGGGCCGCAACATATTAATCGCTTGGAAGGCAAATTTGCAGACAGCACTAAAACAGGTAGGAAAGCAAGTTGTAATGAGGATTAAGAGATACACAAATGGATATGGATAAGTTAGGTGATTGAGCCAAAATTTGGTAGATGGGATATAACCTGGATAAGTCTGATTGGAGGAAAATACAAGCAACTTATTAACTAAATGGAGAGAAAACTCCAAATGATTCAGTGCAGAAGGATCAGTATCCTCGTGCACAAATCAGACAGTTAAGAACATAAGAAATAGGAGCAGGAGTAGGCCATCTAACCCTCAGAGCCTGCTTCGCAATTCAATAAGATCATGGCTGATCTGAAGTGGATCAGTTCCACTTTCCCGCTTTCTCCCCATAACCCTTAATTCCCTTGTCTGTCAAAAACCTATCTACCCACGTCTTAAAAATATTTAGCGAGATAGCCTCCACCACTTCAACGGGCAGAGAATTCCAGAGATTCACCACCTTTTGAGTGAAGAAGTTCCTCCTCAACTCCGATCTAAACTGCCACCTCCACCCCTTGTCTTGAGGCTGTGCCCCCTAGTCCTGCTATTCTTTCTAAGCAGGAAGAATCTCTCTACCTCCACCCTATCCATCCCCCTCATTATCTTATACGTCTCTATAAGATCCCCCCTCATCCTCCTAAACTCCAACAAGTATAGGCCCAGTCTATTTAGTCTCTCTTCATAGTCCAACCCCCTCATCTCCAGTATCAGCCTAGTGAACCTCCTCTGCACTCCCTCCAAGGCCAATATATCCTTGCGCAAGTGCGGCGACCAAAACTGCACACAGTACTCCAGCTGCGGCCTCGCCAGTACCCTGTACAGTTGCAGCAAGACCTCCATGCTTTTATATTCTATCCCCCTCGCTATAAAGGCCAGCATTCCATTTGCTGCCTTGATCACCTGCAGACTGGGTTTTTGCAACTCATGCACAAGGACCCCCAGGTCCCTCTGCACCATAGCATGCTGCAGCTTTTCACCCTTTAAATAGTAATCCCTCCTGCTATTATTCCTGCCAAAGTGGATAACCTCACACTTGCTAACATTATACTCTGTCTGCCAGGTCCTCCCCCACTTGCTCAGCCTATCCAGATCCCTCTGCAGGCTTTCCACACCCTCCACGCAATTTGCTTTACCACTCATCTTCGTGTCATCAGCAAATTTTTTCACCCTACACTCAGCCCCCTCCTCCAGATCATCTATATAAATGGTAAATAGCTGAGGCCGCAGCACCCATCCCTGCGGCACTCCATGAGTGACCAACCGCCAATCAGAATAACACCCATTGATACCAACTCTCTGCTTCCTATTAGACAACCAATCCTCTATCCACGCTAACACCTGACCCCCAACTCCGTGCACCCTAACCTTCTGTAGCAACCTTTTATGAGGCACCTTATCAAACGCCTTTTGAAAATCTAAAAACACCACATCCACCGGTTCCCCACTGTCTACCGCACTAGTCACCTCATAGAAATCCAATAAATTTGTCAAACACAACTTCCACTTAACGAATCCATGCTGCGTCTGCTCTATCAAACCATTCCTTTCTAGGTGCCTATTTCTTCTTTGATGATGGATTCAAGCATTTTTCCAACTACAGACATTAAACAAACCGGCCTATAATTCCCTGCCTTTTGTCTGCTGCCTTTTTTAAACAGCGGTGTAACATTAGCCATTTTCCAATCTTCCGGCACTTCCCCGGAATCCAGTGAATTTTGGTAATTACTAAGGCATCCACTCTCACCTCTGCCATTTCTTTCAGAACCCTGGGATGCATTCCATCTGGTCCTGGGGACTTGTCCGCCTTCAGTCCTATTAGTCTATCAAGCACTACCTCTCTAGTGACAGTAATCGCATTCAGGCCCTCAACTCCTACCATCCTTCTATCTTTAAGATCCGGCAAACTAGTTGTGTCCTCCTCAGCGAAGACCGAGGCAAAAAACTTATTTAAGGCCTCAGCCATTTCCTCATCTCCCACCGCTAAAACCCCCCTCTCATCCTCTAAGGGTCCAACGTTCACTCAAGCCAGCCTCCTCCTCTTTATATATTTGTAAAAACTCTTAACTGTCCTTTTTTTGGATATGCAGGTGCAGCAACAAGGCAGGCAAATGGAATTTTGACATTCATCGCTCATGGAGTATAAAAATAGGGAAGTGCTGTTGCAACGTAAAGGGCATTGGTGAGACCACATCTGGAGTAATGCAGACAGTTTTGATCCCCTTACTTAAGAGAGATGTAAATAAATTTGAGGCAGTACAAAGAAGGTTCATTGATTGATTCCAGTAATGAAGGATTTGTCTCATGAAAACAGTTTGAACAATTTAGGCCTATACTTGCTGGAATTTAGAACAATGAGAGGAGATAAGATGCTAAAAGGAGTTAACAGGATCGACACAGAGGGAGTGCTTTCCCCTATTGGGCATTGTAGAATGAGGGGCCATAGTTCGAAGCTAAGGGCTGACAGATTTAAAACAGAAGTGAGGATTTACTACTTCATTCAAATGATCATGAATCTGCAGTGCAGAGTGCAGCAGCTGAATCATAGAATCAGGGTGCAGAAGAGGCCATTCGGCCCCTTCAGTCTGCACTGATCTCTAATACAGTATCTTACTGAGAGCCTCTCCCCTGCCCTATCCCCATAACCGCACATCTTTACCTTGCTAATGCATCTAATCTACACATCTTGGGACACTAAGGGGCAATTTAACATGGTCAATCCACCTAACCTGCACAGCTTTGGACTGCTGAAGGAAATTGGAGCGCTCACACAGACATGGGGAGAATGTGCAAACTCCACAGAGTGTGGAGGTATTTGAGGCAACAGATAGTAGACATATGAAGGGTATGGGGAGCAGACAGGAAGGTGGAGATAAGATGGACACGAGATCAGCCACGATCATATTGAAAGTTGGAGCTGACTCAAAGGGCTGAATTGCAGCCTCTTTCTAGTTCTTATGGGAGGATTGTTTGCACTTCACCTAGCTAACAGCATGCCGAATTGAATTGGGAACCCTCAACACTACAACGAGCTCTGTATTCCGAAGCTCGTTCACTGGATCTCGTGTCTCCCATAAATGCAGAAGTCCACCCTCCAATCCATTACCAGAACAAGATAACCAGCAAAGATCAAAGAAGCACTGTCACACCTTTCAAGCATGCCATTCACCAGCACAAATGCGCTTGGTGGATCTTTGCACACTGATAGAAAGGTTGAGGAGCATGCCAGTGGTGCAAGACACAGAGGCACCTTTTGCCAGTTTCCCTTGGAGGAGGGAGGACAGACACAGCCCTGCTCAGGTAGCACAGACAGTGGGCCCCAGGGTCAATAGAAAAGAGACACTATCTTGGTCAGCAGCAACAACAGATGTGTTCCCACATGTTACTACTCCCTGAGGCACTACAGGGTCATGTGTAGAGAAGATGAGTCCATACGTATTGGTGCTAAGGTCAACGATACCACAGAGTGGCTGCAGTTCTTCTGTGGGAGGATCAACAGCCAGAAGTCGTGGTCTACATTGATACCAATGACAGATAGGAAGAGGGAGGGTTTCCTGAAATTAGAATTGAGGGAACGAGGAAGGAAATTATCAAGCAGAAACTCAAATGTCATAATCTCTGGATTACTCCCAGTGCCACATGCAAGTCAGTACACAAACAAGAGATTCCTGCGACACGGTCTTGGCTCGAGGTGGAGATGGCACCTGTAAAAACCAGGCAAGTTGCACCTGAACAGAACTGGGACTGAGTTCTTTGTAGAGCAATTTGTTAATGTTGGTGGGGGGGGAGCTTTAAACTAAATTGGCACATGTGTGAGAACCAAGAGGAAATATTAGAGAACAATACTGGATGCACAACACACTGGGAGGTGCCAAAAGCAATAGTATAGAGAATAGCAAATTGAGAAGTGAAGTTAGAATGAGAGATGAAATTGGAATAAGGGAGAAAGTAATGATGTCAAAATCATGTACATGAATGTACTGAGTATAGAAGGAAAATAACTTAAAGGTGTATATTCGAAAAAGTCCAAAAACCATGTCAGCATTGCTAGGGTAAACTAAATGGGAACTAGTGCAAGCTGAGTTGATACAATTTCCATGCAGGGCTTGTTTAAAAAAAAAAGAAAAATTCTTCCCTAATGTTCCAAATACACTGAGCATACAAGAAAAGATGCAACATAAACTTAAACAGAACTAAATTTTTCACAAATACACATTAGAGTTACTTTGCGTTATGTGGGGCATCAAACACATTAGGCCAACCAATTTAGTGGACCAGTACGTGCACCATCATCTTTATTAGATAAAGTCCTATTATTAGGGACAGCTGGGTTGTGGCACAGCTAGTTCTGGAACACAAGTCTTCAGGATGAGATGTTGCAGGGCCCCCATATCTGTACAGATGGGTTTTTATCATCACTTGCCAAAGGCTTTTTAAATGCAATGATCCAAGAAATGAATGCTGGCCTTGCCAGCAATGCCTAGTGCCCCTGAACAAACAAAACAAAATCCCACTTGTTTTTTGAAGTAGGCAATGTTTTGCATGACAACAGTCAGTAGTCATGATGTGGATATGCCGGCGTTGGACTGGGGTAAACTGTAAAAAATCTGACACCACCAGGTTTCAGTCGAACCGATTTATCTGATAGTAAATTCACTAGCTTTCGGGTTAGCCCCTTCGTCAGGTGAATGGAGAGTTCTGGCCTCAGGCAGAGCATATAAAGCACAGACAGTTTACAGATTACTGATTAGAATGCGAATCTTTACACCTAACCTGCTGTTCAAGTCTTAAAGTGGCTAACAATGTGACTTTAAGACTTGAACAGCAGGTTAGGTGTAAAGATTCGCATTCTAATCAGTAATCTGTAAACTGTCTGTGCTTTATATGCTCTGCCTGAGGCCAGAACTCTCCATTCACCTGACGAAGGGGCTAACCCGAAAGCTAGTGAATTTACTATCAGATAAATCGGTTCGACTGAAACCTGGTGGTGTCAGACTTTTCACAACAGTCAGTAGCACAGTGGTTAGTATTATTGTCTCACAGCTCCAGGGACCTCGGTTCAATTCCAGCCTTAGGTGACTGTCTCGAGTTTTGCACCTTCTCCCAGTGTCTGTGTGAGGTTCCTGCGGATACTCTGGTTTCCTCCCACAGTACAAAAATATGCAGGTTAGGTGGAGTGGCCATGCCAAATTGCCTCTTGGTGTCCCAAAGTGTGTGTCGGTTAGAGAGTCAATAGAGACTCGATGGGCTAAATTAGACTTCCACACTCTAGGGACTATATGATGTGTGCTTTTTTAAAATTAATTCACAGAATGTGAGTACTGCTGACTAGGCCCACCCTATGTTACTACATGATTTTCCTACAATTTTAGCGAGGTAATACTCCATCAATATATGGAAAATGTGGAATCAAAAATTATGAAACTAACCCATTAGTGCAGTTAAAAAATTCTGACTGGATTATTTAACCATCTAAGCTTTGTGGAGGACCTTGCTCCCTCAGCACAAATCATATAAAAAATGGCTGATAATTGCTTGCACTTCTACATCACTAATTGATTTGTTAATGATTAACATCTAATCCAGATTATAGACTTTACCAACTTCTCTTACATGTGTACAGAATCCTAGTGTTATTGGGTTCATAAAATATTAATCAAGGGCCAAATTCAGAGCAACCATTCTGTTCCAAGAGGTCAGAGCAGGTCAGGACCATATAATGAGAAACAATAACAGGCCAGGTCCTTCCAGTGTAACCTAATACCCTTGTTACTTTACACTGGCCCCTGGGATCAAATGCAGTAACTAGTTTTCTCCAGCAGAACAAAAATGTTGTTCCAAGTATTATCATAAACCTTCTGTAAACTTAATACATTTAAACAATTTCCTTGCAAGGTAGTTTATTTTCTGCCAAGTTTATCTAACATGGCTTTGTAAAACAACAACCAAAATGAATATTGCAGAAATAAAAAGATCAGGCACTTTTTTTTAAAATTTAGATTCCTTTTTTAAATTCATCCTGGAGAGGAAACGACGCACAAAATATTTTAATTCATATCTGTTTACTCGAGCGTTATTTCATAAATTGTGGAATACATGATACCAACCAAATAGTTTCACAGGATTTAATAAATAAATATTGTTGATAAATTTTGTCTATGCATTCTTAAGTGGGCCTAAAGAACAGATTTGCTTATCTGAAATTCTTTCGATAGTTATTTCATGGTCCAAAATATGACGTATTAGCATGTTTACTTCTACGCAATTGTAGAACAGGGGAATAATGGTCTTGAAAACATGTTAAAAACTCCAATAAATTCCGCTCGGTGTGCCAGCATAATTTTTTTTCCTCCACAGAGGGCATATAGGCAAAACGTTCAAGCATAAAAAAAATCCTCCACTGAAAAACTGCCGCACAGCTGAAAGGTTTGGCAGCAGTTCCCAGAGACAAAGATCACAATGACATCTCCATTCACTCACACAGGTGTTATGAACCTTTAAATTTGAAGTTGGAATTTAGGATCAGTAATTCATGTGCACGTGGGTGTATTGGAATACACTGTTTAAAAGTTTAATAAATATCTACCTCAAAGAAAAAAAAATCTAAAACAACATTACCTTCCTTCGTTAACCAGCTCAATAAATGCAAGACCAGCATTTTTCTGAATGGAGTTCTGCCATTCCTGTAATAAAAATTGGAAAAAGAAATTAGAGATTTCTTCGAAAGTTAAAAATATAGAAATAAATCTGGTTGCCATGTGATGCACATGGTCCAAGGCCTTCACACCATCTCATGCCAATTGATTGACATCTTTAGTTCATAATTAGTGAAGATTTTAAAAAATGCCAAAATAGGAAATAAAACATATTTATCATGATATATTTTAGCATTAACGACTTCACACACAATTACCAAAGAACACCCTAGACTAAACAACTTCCAAATAAACCTCAGCTGAATCAAACCTTAAGTGAGTTCTAATAGTTCTGGGAGAAGCTTAATGGTCAATGTCTTTCATGACCCAATTTAATATTTCAACACTATGTGCACACATTACAAGAACAATAAAACTATTTGATGTGCAACATTTAAAGGGCTGAGGTAGTCGTCTCCCAGTGGTACTGAAAAAAACAAGCTAAAAGCCTCAGACATGACCACTAATGGTGCTAAAGTGCCGGAAATCATATTTTAGCACTTCAGAGAGATGGGTTGTAAGATGCAATTAACTGAGTCAATAAATTTATATATATTACTAAATTGTAAATTGATGTGATTCAGAAATGTTTCATACTATATTTGAATCTCATTATCTTAGATCAACAAATCAAAAAACACTTAACTGGACACACAAGATACAATTGAATCCATGTGATAAAAGTGTACAAGACGATTATGTTTTTCTCTTTTGTGGTGCTTTCATTTTGAAAACAATCAATTCCTCCATTCTAGTCACTTGTTCACACAGCACTGCAATATGTTAGCACTCTCACCAGAACTAGAAAGCTATAGGTTCAAGTCCACTTCAAAGACTTTAGTAAATAATATGAGACTGACACTGTCAGAAATTCCATCATTTGTATTAGATGTTAAATTGAGGCCTCATATACTCTCTCAGATGAACATAAAAGATCCCACGGCACTAATCTAAGAGCAGGAGTGCCCTCTTGGTGACCTTGACAACATTTATCTCTCACCCTACAATGAAAACAGAGGATCTGGTTACTTATTTCGTTGCCATTTGTGGGATCTTGCTACGCACAACTTGAATGTCATGCTTTATATTTTATAACACTGATCAAACATATTCCATTGGTTACAAATTGCTTTGGAATTCTTGAAGTTTTAAAAGGCATTACATAAAATGCACGTTCTTTCCCTTCTTTCCAATGTCAAGATACAGTTTTCAAAAAGAATCCCATCCAAATTTTTTAACTTGATGTTTCCCATTCTATCAGAAATCTCCAGTTATATTCTAATTGAAGGATGAAGTTACTTAGCCAAAAGGAATTCAGAGGTAACAAACAAAATGTGAACTACTTTACAAATTTTGCTCAAGCAAGCATTTTAACAATACTGCAATTAGAAGGTTTCCTGCACGAAGCAGGTTACTTTACTAAACTAAAGCAGCAAATCACCAGGGGTTCTCTGATGCAAGACATAGACAGTCAGGATACATACTGCAAAACTAGTTAATAAATAAACAAGAGATGATGTAATTATTTTCCACTGTGCCACATGTTCAAGAATAAGTTCTAAAAGTGTTACTTATAACACTTTCATTTCTGTTATGCTCTTGTCTGTTGAAATTCAACATTTAATGAAAATTGTCTTCTATGAAAGGTAAACTCTGATAGGGTTCAGCTACAAGATAGTTAAAAATTATCAGCTCCTTCAGAAATGTGACAAAAGTAGAACTTACACAAAAAACATACTTATGGTTTTACACCTTCTCCAATACTCTTATCTCTCAAATTTCTACATTTCCTCCCCAACTGAGAGCACAGCAAAATGGGATTGCCACATCAAGGTCACATCTATTAAGTGCCATTCATTACGCCAGGTGAAATAGCTCATTGAATTATACAAAACTGCATTAGAACAGTGCTTAGTCAATATAAAGCACTTCGAAATGTCCTGGGGTGTCATAGAAATGCAAGATATTCAATTGAAGACCTTCATGACATGTAAGGGTATGGCCACTTCGTATTTTAAAAGCAGGCTAAAAATTTTTCCATGTTGCAAGTACTACTTTTGAAAATTATTACTTAATTTTATGTTTACTTTTCTCTCCTCTTGAAGTTTTTCACTCCTTATTAGATGCATTGTCACAGACGTTAGGGGCCCTCTAACACATCACTCTGGTTACTCCATTTCCAGTGGAAATTTGGGTAGGGAGCCAAAATAAGCAATATAACAATGGGAATTATCACAACTAAGAGAGGTAATTCACTCACCAGAGAGCCACATGCACAGACTTCCAAGAATGGGTAGTGATCAGAAATTTGAAGATGATTTCCTGCTCATAAATATGACATGGTGAACAAGACTTATGTTGGAACTCTTCTGTACTGCAGAAGACATCACCAGACACCACTAAGATTTGGTGTTTGACTCCCCCCTTCATAGAGGCCAAGTATAGCACCTGCACTGTTGCCCCACCCAAGATTAACTGACTCAATACAGACAAAGTTTGAAGTTGGAACCTGACATATCTGTATTACTCAACTATCTATATAACCTGCCTAGCCAAAAGCCTTGTAAAGCATGTTCATCATTTTAAATGTAAACAATTTATAGCACAATGCTAATTATTACAAAATATTGCTTTGATGTAGTTAGTTCCCATTCCAACATCATTTGGACTTTTCTCAAATGTTTTGACTCAATGGCAACTTCCACAAGCAGGCAGACCTTCCTAAGGACAGAAATCCAAACCTACAACCTATATTCTAATTAGCACATACAGACAACTGAGTTCTGTTTCTCACTGGTTGTTTGATTTAGTGGATATGGAAAGTTTGTAAAGGAGTTTTTATTGATCAGGTTGTTTTCCATTTTGAGTTCAGCATTTGAATAAAGCATTTAAAATAAAGTTTAAACCAATAATACATTGTAATAGCTGAAGATATGACACAAAGTCCACTAATACAGTTTCCTCTAGATAGAATGTGTTAAATATCATGGCTGCTGACAAATGTTTACAGGCGAAAACAAAATCTTTTAATAGTGGGTTGGTTGACAGTTGTGAAGACAGTTGAAAATTGTGGATCTTCAGGAGGCAGTAGAGACCTCCAATGCAGAGGGTACATGGGATGAGAGCATGTAGAGTGCTCTGAAGGTGTGGATCAAAGATCTTGAACAGTCTGTTGAGTTGGCAGATGTCTTATTTAGTCGGACCTATGATAACTGTTTGTCGTGCTCCTCGTTGTTTAATTGTCAGCATACTACTTTGCGGTGGTCTGTTCTGTAAAGCGTGGCGATAGCTCCTCCTACGCTGGTTTGATGACAATATTGCGGTTGGTCTTGAGGGCACGGATGGCAATGCATTGTGCTTAGGTGACATTCAGGGCTATCTCATGAGCGTGGCTGATGAGTCTGGCATTGATACATCTCCTGATGGCTTGAGCATATATGTCAAGTCTAGGGCAGTGGCCTTCTGGAGGGGTCCAATTCAACTGTTTCCTCTTTGGTAGCTGCACTGCAGACCCTCTCCATCAGCAATTCCATTTCATTGGTTGTCTCATTGGATTTGCTTTTGACCTCTTGGGTTTGTAGAAGAATTCCCAGAGCCTTATCACCTGATGAATTCCTCTGCTGTGAGACCGAAGGGGCCCATTTTGGTGGTGGGGCAGAAATTGAGCCCTCAGCTGAGAACTTCGATTTCATCTGGCTGTGTTGTCTGACAAGTTGACAGTGGACTTTCCTGTAGCGGTACTGTTTTCTGCTGTGATACTGGAGAGACTTGGTTGCTGCTGGTGGTGATGCTGAGTTTCTCAAGTTTTCAGTTCTCGGTGTGCATTTAGGTGGCGTAGTTCCGTAGTCTCATCTGCTTGACAGTGTCTCGCAGCTAGTCTGTGCATCTTGAGCACAGCTGAGAATATGGAATCTATTTTGGTTTCAAAGTTGCGACATCTGCTGTACAGCTTGTGTACAAGGTGGTTGAGGAGGTTGAGAGAGGTGCAATGGCAATCTCTCAGCACAGTCTGTGCTGTAGATTGACTTGAGTGGGTTCGTGATCTGTAGCCCCTTCAGGATGCTTTCTTGCATCTTTGTAGAAACTTGATGTCTGTGTCAATATGCACAACCTTCTTGGAAGGAGGCAGAGAGTGGGGGTCAATGGGTGCTATTCGGATTGGCGGATGGTGACTAGTGGAGTGCCCCAGGGGTCAGTGCTGGGGCCTCAGCTATTTACCATTTATATAGATGATCTGGAGGAGGGAACCGAGTGTAGGGTGTCGAAATTTGCTGATGACACCAAGATTGGTGGAACGGCAAATTGTGCGGAGGGTGTGGAGAGTCTACAGAAGGATCTAGATAGGCTGGGCGAATGGGCCAGGAAATAGCAAATGGAATTTAATGTTGGCAAGTGCGAGGTGGTCCACTTTGGTAGGAAGAATGGTAGGAAGGATTATTACTTACGTGGCGAAAAACTGCAGCAGGCACTGGTGCAGAGGGACCTCGGGGTCCTTGTGCATGAGTCGCAAAAACCCAGCTTGCAGGTGCAGCAGGTGGTCAGGAAGGCAAATGGGATGCCGGTCTTCATAGTGAGGGGGATTGAACATAAAAGTAGGGAGGTCTTGCTGCGGCTGTATAGGGCATTGGTGAGGCCGCAGCTGGAGTACTGTGTGTAGTTTTGGGCGCCGTACTTACGCAAGGATATTTTGGCCTTGGAGGGAGTGCAGAGGAGGTTTACTAGGCTGATACCGGAGTTGAGGGGGTTGAACTATGAGGAGAGGCTGAATAAACTAGGCTTGTACTCATTAGAGTTTAGAAGAATGAGGGGAGATCTCATTGAGACATATAAGATGATGAATGGGATGGATAGGATAGAGGTGGAGAGGCTCTTCCCGCTCAGAAAGGACAGTAGGACTAGAGGGCACAGCCTCAAGATGGGGGGGGGGGGGGTGGTTTAGAACGGAGTTGAGGAAGAACTTCTTCACTCAAAGGGTGGTGAATCTCTGGAATTCTCTGCCCGTTGAAGTGGTGGAGGCTGCCTCGCTAAATATTTTTAAGACGCGGGTTGATGGGTTTTTGATAAGAGAGGGGATTAAGGGTTATGGGGAGAGGGCGGGAATGTGGAACTGAGCCACGACAGATCAGCCATGATCTTACTGAATGGGGGGGCAGGCTCGAAGGGCTAGATGGCCTACTCCTGCTCCTATTTCTTATGTTCTTATGAAATCCTCTCCACTTTGAGCCAGCGGTTTGTAGTGTCGACGTTTGCAATGGGGTGGAGATGCCCGCATTGGACTGGGATGGGCACAATAATCAGTCTCATAACACCAGGTTAAAGTCCAACAGGTTCAATTGGAATCACAAGCTTTTGGAGTGCTGCTCCTTCATCAGATGAGTGGGGGTTAGTTCACAAACATGGCATACATAGGCAAAGACACAATTACAAGACAATTGCAAACTGGAATTTGAAGAGTGGTTGGAATGCGAGCCTTTACAGATAATCAAGTCATTACAGGTACAGTGTGCATGGAGACAGGGTTGATCACAGGTTAAAGAGGTGTGAATTGTCTCAAGCCAGGATAGTTCATAGGATTTTGCAAACCCAGGCAGTATAGTGGGCGTGACAAGTAGTGTGACATGAACCCACGATCCCAGTTATTTTATAGACCTCTATAAGATCAACTAAGTCCCCTACACTCCAGGGAAGAAAGTCCCAGTCTATCCAGCCCCTCCTAACTCAATCCATCAAGTCCCAGTAGCATCCCAGTAAATCTTTTCTGCACTCTTTCTAGTTTAATAGTATCTTTTCTATAATAGGGTGATCAGAACTGTACACAATATTCCAAGTGTGGCCTTATCAATGTCTTGTAT
The DNA here is from genome assembly GCF_965287045.1 of Carcharhinus amblyrhynchos. NCBI lineage: Eukaryota > Metazoa > Chordata > Chondrichthyes > Carcharhiniformes > Carcharhinidae > Carcharhinus > Carcharhinus amblyrhynchos. The sequence continues at coordinate 132,552,806 of NC_137324.1, read as the reverse complement.
AACTTCAACAAGACATCCAAACTCCTGTATTCAGTGTTCTGACCAATGAAACCAAGCATTCCAAATGCCTCCTTCACCACCCTGTCCACCTGTGATCCATTTTCAAGGAACTATGAACCTGTACCTATAGATCTCTTTTGTTCTGTGATTCAGTCCACCAAAATACATCACCTCACATTAGCTAAATTAAACACGATCTGCCATTCATCAGCCCGCTGACCTAATTGATCAAGATCCCATTGCAATTCTGGTTAAACCTTCTTCACTGTCCACTATGCCACCAGCCTTGGTGTCATTTTCAAACTTACTAACCATGCTTCCTAAATTCTCATCCAAATCATTCAAATAAATAACAAATAACAATGAACCCAGCATCAATCCTTGAGGCACATCGTTGGTCACAGGCCTCCAGTTTGAAAAACTACCCTCTACAACTACCTTGGCCTTCTGTCATCAAGCCAATTTTGCATCCAATTGGCTATTTCATCCTTGATCCCATGAGATTTAAGCTCATGCAACAACCTATGATAGCTTATCAAAAGCCTTGCTAAAGTCCATGTAGACAATGTCGATTGCACTGGTCTCATGTACCTTCTTGGTTACCCATTCAAAAAACTCAATCAAATTCCGGAACTGTGATCTTCCTCTCACAAAGCCATGCTGACTGTCCCTGTGCCATGACGACGACTACATTTCAAAAGTACTTCAGTTACTGAGAAGCATTTTAACATTGTGAAAAACACTATATATTCACGGGTTTCTTTATACTAGAGCTATCTTGCTTAGTTTAAGAAAATCTCAGCCACACTTTCTGATAACCAATTTTTCAGATTTGTTTCAATCCTAGGTGATGTGCTTTATCAAACATCAGGTCTACATTGGGCTAAGATACAATATCTAATAACAAAAAAAGTAGGATAACACCACAGAGTGAAACTCAAGCACCGAATACAGCGATCTGAACCCCAAGATATGATTACAGCCTTCAAACCACGCTTGCATACATAATTTATGACATTATTATTACTGTGCATCATTTATATTCCATTTGAAGTCAGTTTATGCACAGGCACAAGTGTCAGTGTGCTCAGTAGGCAATATTCAAAGTATTCGAGTATCAGTTTTAAAAAATTATGGAAAAATAAATGCCACTGATCAGAAAGTATTGTAACCTATATTCAACTACATTTTAACATCAGAATGCCTCCGCACACTTGTGTTAATTTGTTTACTCCAAATGAAGCCATGGCAAATCATAACAGAAGGAGTAAGCATACAATTTAAAGCAAGGATAGCACCTAGGCAGTGCCTTACACTGAAACAAACTTATGAAAGCAACTGGTCTGGAAAGGTCAATCATGGAATGTAATAAATAATGCCAATCAAATAGCCTAATACTTTTGAGATATTTTCAGGTGCTTTTCAGTGCACCAATTAAAGATCTCAATTCAGATAAGTAATATAAAAAAGATTAAAAACCTATTTTGCACCACCATTTGAAACTGAACAATAACATTGTCATTTACGTATGATCATCTTCAAGGCACCATGCACTCAAAAGCTTGCAGCTGATTATTTTTCTTGAGCTCTTTATACTTGCTACTCCCTGGATGACTCAGTGATGTGCAATATTTTCCTGTTTGCAGTAGCATAAATTTCTCACTACAATTGTTAGTGTTCATCTCATCGTGGTACAAGATCCCTGAGCAATTGATTTTTAAAAGCATTTGAAAGCGAATTAGAGAATAACAGCTTTATCCAGGTAGTAGTTGCATAGTGAAGCTATTGTTCATCTTTTACCTGATCAAGAACCATCCTGAAATAAACAGGAGCTGGAAAGATATTTCTAACATTGCACTTTTTATATTTATTTTCAGCATTAACTACATACATAAAAGCAGCATAATAAGGGTGAGCTTTCAGTTCCTGGGTCAAGAGTCCCAGACTTCCAGGTCCTGATCCCACAATGAGAGAATATGCATTCAATGAGATTTCTGGATACAGATCCGCAATTTCAAGTTCACTGTCCAATTAAGATTGGTGGACACAGGAGGGAGGTGTAACAAGATCAGGAGTGGGCCTGTTTTAAAGGGAGAGTGGCAGCCATTGCTACCACAGAAAAAACGAGAGTGGTCAGGGAGGGTGTCAGGACAACAACACCCAATTTTCTACTTCAGGTGTTATTGGAAGCTGTTACAACCCATTGGAGCATTTTCTTTCCTAACAAAGTCACAATGGACCAAGACAGCATGACTGGAGGTTGCAAACAAGGTCAGCAGTTAAGCAGTGATGCAGAAGACCTGGATGCACCATTGCAGACACTTCAATAATCTGATTAGGTTTGGCAGAGTGAGTGAAAAGAGATACTGACTGGAAGGCATGCCATGTGTATCACCAGAGTGCCAGGGAAAGGGAAAACATTAGATTACATAAAAGGCTAAATCGCCATGGGAGAGGGGTGTGCTGCGTGCTTTGTCCAAATTTTACTGATTAGGAAGCTGGAATTCAGTCTGTCATGTTGTTAACAATTGAAAGGCTACAAGTGCATAAGAAAATCATGTAATCATCAATGGCATCACTCTCCTCCCTGCAGGCAAAATCAGAGATGAACACTACTGAGGAGGAGAATGGAAGAAATGCAGACATAGCTTAAAATCTTCATGTACTTCTAGGAGCAGGCACTTCAAGTGGCCAGGGCGTCCAGTTGCAGGGATGCAGGGAACAGAGAAATGGAGATCTGCTGGAGACAGATTAACAGCATCTGATCATCTACGGGTACAAACGATGTATGCAAATATTTCACGTGCAACCAACTATCATTGCAGAAGCTGTCATTTCATTATTTTAAGCAGCATAAGCATCTGTTGTATGAAGGCTCAGTATCCTCTATTATGTTTCCAATATGGTCAACTGCAAGCAGTACTTGCATGGACAATATGAAGATGATGCCTCAGAGACTGCATAATCACATTTTGTCAGCGCATCCTTTACCTGCGCAGACATTCACATTTCGATGGGTCTAGCAGATCAGTAGAGTTGGTGTCAACTTAGAGCCAAAGGAATTGGTGGCAAGCGGATTCAGCCATGGTTAGGCCCTTTAGGAGGATGGAGGACAGCACATCCCTGTCAGCACGGTAGAGATACTGGGCTGAATATTGAAAACCAATGATATGTGTGCTCGTGTTGTTACCTGTGGCACTGTGAGGTTGTTCAGTCCATTTATCTTGTGCCACAATGATTCCATGTTTTGAACACATAGGCTCATCAAGAGAGGGTGATGAACCTCAGGGAGAATATGTGTAACATCACTCAGAGTCCTACTTCCCTTATCCCTGCACCTCAGCTGCTTGGGTTAAACTCTAAAACCATTCACCGAGTGCCCTTCCATAATTAGCAGCAGACTGTGCACTAGGTATGAACCCCCACCAACAATGACAAAAACTTGAATTATACGTTAAGATCTAGACCAGAAATTCCAAGGTATTTGGTGAAGTTAGCCTAGACCCAAAGTTTTGCATTTGATTTTGGCATTGGTGAGCATAAGGTATTTCACTCCAGGCATGATTCAAAAGACCAATGCAGAAGCTTTTGTCAAACAAAGTTTATTTTTGAACGCAGTTAGAATATAACAAAAAGAATTAGTATAACCTTTACCTATTATAAGGCTTAAACATGACAGTATAACTCCTAACAATTAGATATCTCTCTTAATCCAAGGTAAAGCAACATCCCACATCAGACTGAGTTAGCCCAAATATAAGTATGTTCACATGATGCTAGATTTTCAGTTTTGTAACACCAATGCACAGCAGTTTTCAGAGAAGAATATATCCTCAAAATAGCCAAACTTCAGAGAGGTAAATTTAATCTCTGGCAGCTTCCAGTCTTCAGATTCCAGGGAGGGGAATAACATTGCTGCTTCTCTCAGCGCCAAGCAAATCCTGAAAAACAAAACTAAGACCGGAATGCTCTGTGAAAAACAGAGCCATATCACCTGACTTGCCAATTATCTCAAATCAAGTTCCGCTCTGCGATCCCAGGGGAACATTAAAAACACGGAACAGTGTATCAGCTCAGATTAAAACAACCACAATGCCAATTATATTGCTTCAGTAACAACAAAGGACACCGACTACAGGAAATACAGTGCCAACAAAATCCCAGGGACTGCTGACATTTCCTACAGAGGAACATGATTAAAATACATTTCTTAAAGGTACAGTATTGTCACACAGATAACATCGTTAATGTGAAGAAGCCACCTGGACAGCTGCGTCATGAGAATTTAACAATAAGCCAAGGAAGGAAAGATGAGGCAGAGAAGCCATAAAAAGGGTCTGCACGTTTAACTACTACTCCAATCAGTTTGCCAGCATTGGAAAATAGCTTTCTGCCTTTAACTTTGACTTCCCTTCCCAATGCTCTTCTATAGTTTGTTACTGTTGACAACTTCACATTCTTTCTGCTGCCAATACGGCAAGGGCCATCTCTCGGTCTTCCACTGTCAATACAATTTGCATCTGTCCCGACATACTTGAGTACTTTCATTATGGAACCACCTGGTCCCTCATGACACATTTGAGACAATGTTGAACCCTTCTCCCACCACTTTTCCCAATCCAAGGTTGCACTCCATTTTCTGAGAGAGCCAATAATGAGCTCATTAAGGGTTTTGAGTTGCAAATTGAAGTCAGGAGGGTTTCATCTTCGACATCACCACTTTTGTTAAGTGAATGGCACACTTTGTTTCACCTAATTAACTGGCATTACTTAATTACACGTGGATTAATTTATTGTATAGAATGTTCTGAAAAATTACTGAAGGAAACAAAATTATAACAATTATTCCTGTTATTTAACTCATCATCCCACACAAAAAAAAAATCAGAGGCTTAGTTTCCAATCCAAGTCGTAAACTTTCACGTTAACTCTCCCAGTGTTCATAAAGCAGACTTTGGAGTCTTAAAATTAAGCAGTTTCATTTTAGCAGCAGAAAACATTGCATAACACATTGCTCCTCTCATATCATAACACTTATCACATCATGGAAGAAGTGCCATTAAAATATTAAAAACAGCACAATAGCACATGATGCTCGATGATGTATTTCAAAATCCTGAAAACTTCTCAGCTGCAACCTGAAAGTGATAACCTCCTTTGGAGTCACAAAGTGCCTTGACCAAAGAAGTAAAGTCATCTCAAGTTTAAACATTGAGAGGACTGGTCAAGTTAAATGCAGTTCCACCTTAGCAGAAGAACAAATAATACATTAAACTATATAATACTCCGATTATCTAACAGCATTTCTCCTAATTATTGACAACTCAAGGCAGAAGTATGCATACTTTTTCAACTGAAAGATCATTGGTAATGTTGAAAATTCATTCATATTACCATAAATGTTCCCACGTTCCAACAGCTATCTTGCAGCAAACACTAGCTCAACTGTTTGAAAATTATGTTTTTGTAATTCTGCTTTATTATACTAAAGCATGCTTCCCCTTCTACTTTCTTAAATACATACCTGCTTTATCATAGAAAATGGAAGAAGTTTTTTTTTAAATAGTACATTGCAGTTAGACGAAATCTTGAGATAGGACTCCCCTCCTCCAGTAATACTTCAGAATCCTATAGCAGACAACAGGTGCCACAATTTTGGATCTGAAGCAGCCGTGTCAGAAATCCTTAATAAGGAATCCTTATCTGGTCTAACAATCCTACAGTGCAGGTGGCCACGATTCGGCCCATCGAGTCTACACCAACCACAATCTCACTAGGCCCTATCTCCATAACCTCATGCACTTATCCTAGCTAGTCCCCCTGATACTAAGGGGCAATTTAGCATGGCCAATCCACCTAATCCATACAATTTTGGACTGACTAAGATTCTCACCCTTGTCTTCAAATTCCTCCATGATCTTGCCACTCCCCAGTTGTGTAGCCTCTATATCTCTCCATTCTTCCAATACTGCCTCTTGTGCATCCCAGATTGTAACCAACCCATTACAGATGACAGCATCTTCAACGACTTGGATCTAAGGTTTTGGAATGTTCTCTTTTTTTAATATCTTTCCCTCTTCCTATAAGAACCTTCATACCACCTACTTGTTTGACTAAACTTTTAGTCATTTGATCTAATATTGTCCTGTGTGTCAAACCTTGCTTGGCAATGATTCCTGAACTGGCTTGGGTTTTTTTTAACATTAATTAATTAATTAATTAATTAATAAGATGCGAGGCATCTTGAAGGGAATTGCTTGATAGAGCAGACGCAGCACGGTTTCATTAAAGGGAAGTCGTGTCTGACAAATTTACTGGAGTTCTATGAGGATGTGTCTAGGGCTAAATATTTTTAAGACGCGGGTTGATGGGTTTTTGATAGGAGAGGGGATTAAGGGTTATGGGGAGAGGGCGGGAAAGTGGAACTGAGCAGCGACAGATCAGCCATGATCTTGTTGAGTGGCGGGGCGGGCTCGAGGAGCTGGATGGCCTACTCCTGCTCCTATTTCTTATGTTCTTATTATGTTCTTATGTTCTTAAGGGTGCTGTGTTCAATTATTCTGCGTTTGATTTTGCATGTCTGTTGACTGCTCCCTGTGCAGTTGTGGAAGTCTGGAGATGTGGTTTAGAAAAAGACAAACTGAATACAAGTTGCAAGCTTGTAGGAAGCAGGCATTTTAAAAGACTTTGTTACAAAATCCTGTTAGAGACTCCAGTGAGAATCATCTCTGTATATCTCAGAGAAACAAAGCAAAATAACTGGCAACTAAGATGGGGAATATTTTAAATTTCCTCACTCTAGCACCTTTAGTTTCTTCAGAGAGATTCTGCCATGGAATTGATGGATTTCAGGATTCAGGACCTACTTGCTCGCACAACAGGTATGGAAGATACAATCTTAGCAGTAGACAGCAAGGCGGCTATTCTCATGCATTGCCTTGGGACATAACGCTAGTAGCTCAAAGATGACAAATCTTTGTTTGATATGATGTTAGGTGTGCTGAAAAAAATGTTTGGGCAAAAGAAAAGAGCAACAATGGAATGATATGCCTTCCACTAGAGCTGCCAGGAAAATGGTTAGCCCATAAATTGATACGTGGCAGTTGGTGTCCACGTGTAAGTTTGGCGGACTAATCAATTGAAAATTTCAATTCCATGCATCAGGGAGGATAATTATTTAATCTAGGAAAACCCATAACCTTGGCAGTATAAATCAAATCTGTCATATTTGATTTGAAGAAATTCACCCTCAGATTCAGGGATACAAACACAGCTTGAGCAACGAGCTCAAATGAAAGTGCTAAGAACAAAGAAATCTCAGCAGACTCACCAACTCTTGCTTCATTGTCGTCAAGACTCCCTTACCCGTACCCAAACTGTGTAGGTACCCACTGATTCACAATATCATATCCAGTTAGAGGGAAAAATTGTAACTCATGTTTAAAGATGAAATACTGCACAAACAAATGCAAGTCAATGAAGACAATCTCTTCAGTTTGCTACATAGAGGAATCCATTCTTAGGTGTTAAATACAGCATGTAAATACACCATGTATTTAACACAGATGGTAACTCCAGGTCATTTTAAAGATCGCAAAGTTGAGATCACAGGTATCTGAGTCTCACTCCTCATCCAGGTCACATCAGAAGTATCTATCATAGTTGTTCTTGAAACTTAACCTCAATCCTGTAACAGACACTTAAACTTACAAGAACTTGATTAGCCCTGTTTTGGTAACAATCTCAGTTCCAGTGCACAACAAAAACATGAGACATGAGCCTAAATAAGTTCCATGTTCTCTAGGCAAAAGTAGAAGGCTTATGGGGTAAACAGGTTTGATAAACTTGGTTTCAATCTTAAAAGCCCACCAGAGCATACATTAACATGATCAACATTCCTTATTTACTACATTCAGGGCGAGTAAGGAATATTTTCTTCCCAAACATTGAAGAGACAGTCAAACAAAGTCAACAAATTCTTGTCCATGGAAGGGACAACACAAAACATGAATTAGCAGCTATATACAATTTAACAAGACAAAAACTATGGTAGAGAGTAACAGCAGCCAGAATAAAGCCTAAACAGAACAGCATCAAAGCCATTCATGCACTCCTGAGACCCTCAAACATAGCAACATTCCTCATAATACCAATTTTTCTAGGTGTGCAGAGATTGCAGAGCCTCTCCACATGCTACTGCACAAAATGAATGGGTAACTGTACAGCAATCAGCATCAGACATGTTAAAAGTGATCTCCTACATCCTCTCACATTTCAATTTATGAGGAAATGTATGTTACAATAAACATGTCAGGAAATCTGATTAGAACTGTACAGTCAGTACACTGAAGGAAGCAAACAGCAAATCACTTATGCTTTATGCCCTTGTTGGAAACTGAACATAAATATTCTACTAGAGAGTAGAAAGCATTTGCCTCTATCTACGCTTGTGAATATTAACACATGCATCTCTATGGCAGAAAGTTCATTCTCTGCACTGATCATTAGCACAAGCTGACATAATCTCTGTCAGGACCAAAGCAGTTCAAGTGGTTATTTGATACCATTGTTTATATCTGTTGGATGATAACACAAGGAGGAATATGAGATGCCTGATGATGGGCAGACCAGAGTATTTCAAGGACTGTGACTATGAGGATATATTTCCTTTTCTGATGAGCGATCACAATAAGATCATCCACCTCATCGAGGTGATCATGTGGAACGACAAACTCAAAATCGTAGCTCTTAGCACTGTTATCAGCGACCTTCATATCTCAAGATTAAATAGATACTTCAATCTCAAAAAACTGACAATATACATATGTTTGTTTTTCCGGATGGTTTAATTTAAAATAAGGTCTTCCACAATGGAGAAGGATTTTGTGCCCAGTTTTTATTGTTGTTGACTGTTCTGTGGTGTGAGTGGTTAGTCAACCCCACAGGTGTGGTTACAAAGAAACAGAAACTGAAAGTAAGCTGTAAGATTGTAGAGAGCAGACATTGTGAAAGCTTTTGTGATAAAGTCCTGTTTGCACAAAGAACTTGGTGAGAGTCATCTCTGAGACACAAAATAAAAGGCAATAAATGAATGCAAGTTGCTGTGCTTGCCACTGAGCCTGGGATGACATTTCTAAAAAGTATTTCAAGTGTAGCTTCAAACTTAAGGAGTTATAACAAATCCTAAGAGATGAATGGCTTGTCATGGTGCAATTTCAGGTTTCCTGCCAGAATGTGAGTTATGTGAGTCATCTTATCTTGTTGTATGGCTACTAAGCCTCTACTGCCAAATTTTAAATAGTGGCCTCATTGATACTGCTCGTCACCCAAAACACAGAAGTTTCACATCTCTTCCTTTCAGATTCCCTCAAGACCTCTGGAAATTTCCAATTCCTTCTCACCATTTTTTGTTTCTTCTCTTCCCCTGGTCCTACAGATCATTTTCCCACCACCCACATGAGTGAGTGAGGAAGTGTAACAGCAGGGAAGTGCAAATATGACAGTAGAGAGACACTGGACCAAAGATGATGAGGGGAGTGCTATACGGAACTCATGAAGTTCAAGAGAGAGAAACAAGGTTATAAAGATAGATGGGGCAGAATGTGACATTCAACGGCAGATAGATTATGGACAGGCAGAGCACAATATAAAAGGTATTGCAAGATTAAGATAGGCAGAGAGATGGGTCTAACAGTTCAGAGGTGAGGCAGATGGGTAAAAGAAATTGGAGAGATTAGGCAACAAAAAGCAAAACAGATGGGCATTGGCAGGGGGTGGGGAAGCTGAGCCTCATTCCAGGTACAAATCAATTCAATATTCTATCATTCAGTTATAGCTTGTAAACTTACAATTTAAAATTGGAACAATACATGTTACACTTGGATCTCAGCCACTTACCTGATGTAGGAATCCTCCATTCTCCATAACTGGATTCTTTACTTTGAATAAGAATAAAACTTGAGATTTTGAAAGTTAACAAATAATTTTTTTTTAATTAAGTTTTCTGAAAGTGGAAAACCAGTTATAATTGCTGCTGGCTAATAGATACAAATTTAAAGAGAACTTCTCCTGCCCCAAATCTGAACCCTTAACTTGCAAAAGGATTCTTAAATAGCCTCAGTGTTGACAGGAGTCTGCATAACTCAAGTTCTTTAAGTAGTCAATAGAGAGAGTTTGGTTTCAATGTGGGTGATAAAAATGGTTCCCTCCTACTACTATCTACAAGCTTACAACAGATGATTATTAAAGTCTCTCCAATCTAGACTCTCATATGAAAGTGTTCGATTAGCCTATGATCAGTCTGTGTGGCAACTCCAGCCCTGAAGACAAATAGCAACGCCTGCCCTGAAAGGTCTGAAGTCAAGTCAATAGGGAATCTCAACCCAAACTTGCATGCAGCCATTAGGAGCATTAAAAAGGGCTAATTATTTTCATACTAGTTTCAAAAGTTTTGCACTACAGAGACACAAAGAGAAAACTACAATAGTTGAAAAATAAAATTGAAGCATTATTATAGTAAATAACTGCAGGTGCTGAAAATCAGTTAAACACAAAAGGCGGAAACACTCAGTAGGTCTGTCAGCATCTATGTAAAGAATAGGCAAGTTAATGCTTTAGAAATGAAACTCATCAGAACTGAAATATATTAAAGATGGCATTGAACAGGCAGCAAAAACAGAAAAAAAGGTGCCCAATTGGAGATAAATAAGTTGACTTATAATGCACTAAAAGTGAAAACACGACAGTTCACAAAATTATATTGGCAGAGGACAAGAGGAGACAAAATAAGAGAAATTAAAAGTTAAAAAGCATTTATGAGAGACAGAGAACCTATGAATATCAGACAAAGCACGTAGAAAGGCAACCTGAAAGCCTCCAATGTGGAATAGATTTCAATAGACAGCTTTCACTATGAAAGCTGTCAGCAGCTTCTTGGCAAAGTGGTTAGCACTGCTGCCTCAAAACGCCAGGGACCAAGGTTTGATTCCTGGCTTTGGGTCACTGTCTGCGGAATCTGCAAATTCTCCCCCACGTTTGAATGGATTTCCTCCGGATGCTCCGGTTTCCTCCGACAGTCAGAAAGACGTGCTGGTTAGGTGCATTGGCCATGCTAAATTTTCCCTCAGTATACTCAAAAAGGAGCCCAAGTGTGGTGACTCGAGGATTTCCACAGTAACTTCAATGCACTGTTACTGTAAGCCGACTTGTAACAATAAAATAAATTATAAAAACTGAACTGAAGGCCAGCATTCAATCAATTCACTTTACATCAATGTAATATCACAGGGAAAGACTAATATTTCCTTGCTATATTCCAGCACTTAAAAACAAAGCACTGCTAATGCCAGACCTTGGCGTACAAGTACAACTTCAAAATGTGCAGATATAAACTTGGAAGTACTATGAAGAGGATAAAGTAAGACTTCAAAAAGGTCCTGCACAGGTGGGCGGAGAAAGGAGCAGACAAGTGGCAAGTTAAATTTAGTGCAGAGAAGTATGAAGTAATTCATTTTGATTGGAAGAAGGCAGATAAACAATGTAAAGGGTTCAATTCTAAAATGGGCAGAGAAGCTGGGGGACCCATGTGAAAATATGCATAAATCATTGAAGACAGCAGGACAAGTTGAAGGCATTCAGCACCTGAGCTTTATAAAAGGGGCATAGAGAGAAAAAGAGTTACATTAAGTGAAACTCAAAGCTGCAAATTGATAATGTTAACTTTCAATTATGAAATTTCAGCTACCAACATGACAAAAAAATGGACATCCTTGAAATTGCATTATGAAATATGTAAATTTGGAATCATAGATGAGTAAATAGGGAGAAGCTGTTTCCATTGGTGGAAGTATCAAGAACCAGAGGGCATAAATCTAAGATTGTTGGCAAAAGAAGCACTGGCAACAAGAGGAAAAGTTTTTTCACGCAGCAAGTGGTGAGGAGCTGGAATGCACTGCCTGAGGATGTGCTGGAAGCAGATTCAATCCAGGCATTCAAAAAAGGTATTGGGTAATTATTTGAAAAGGAAGAATGTGGAGTGGCATTATGTGAATTGCTCCTTCGGAGGTCCAGATTACATGACGGGCCATATGGCCTCCTCTGCTGCCTAACCATTCTATGGCTTTATGGCTGTAAATGTCTGCTGCACTTTTGCTTTGTATGACAATTTGAAATTGTATATCACAATTTCCATGCTGATTTTCAGGAAACAGCCATTTCTCCCCTCAAAATAGAAACCTACATTTAAAATAAGTGCTTAACATTGCCTGTATGGCACTTTTCAATAAAAAGGAGGAATTCCTCATTGTTGACATACTTTTAAAACTCTCAAACGCACGAAGTGATCATGGTTAACACCAAACTAACAGAGGATTCTAAATCTACATACTGCATAATGCAACTTTGAGAATGTCCAATTTTTGTCGCAGTAATAGCTTGAAATTTAATTTCAACATTTCACAGCTGTGTGTTTACCTAATCCACCTGTCCAAGAACACTCATTTTATACCACAGCCATAACGGGATCAAAATTTTATTCTGGTATTTACTATTGATTGTCCTCTAAAATATAGAATTTCTGAAACCCTTATTTCAGATCACTAGTTGATCAGTGAGTTTGCATAAACCAGTGAGAGAGAGACTGCAGCTGGAATGAGAATCAGCCAGAGTGAGAGTAGTGAGAATTTGGAGCTGAGTGGGAACTCGGTGCTGAGAAGAAAGAGGTGCTCATTTTCAGGAGAAGCAGAGAGATGGACCTGTGAGGGAGACTCAAGGGCAGGTGAGAGATAGAATGAAATCAAACTGTGCCATCACAGCCAGCAGCTAAGTAATTGGCTGCTAAGTAGTTTCTCCTTTCTTTGTCCTTGGCATCATAGTTGTTGTTGTAAGTTAATTTAAGGGTTAAGTCACGGCAAAAGATCCCAGACCCATATCTTTCTCCTCTTGTGCGATTTGGGAATTCAGGGATTCTTCCAGTGTCCCTGGCCTCTGCACATGCAAGAAGTGTGCTCAACTGCAGCTCCTGTTAGGCTACTTGACAGCTCTGGAGCTGCAAATGGATTCAGCTTGCAACATCCACGATGCTGAGGAAGTCATGGATAGCATGTTCAGTGACTTGATCACAACATTCCAGATAAAAATTTCTGAGGGAGATAGGGAACGGGTGACCAGCAGACAGAGGAAGAGTAGGAAGACAGTTCAGGGGTCCCCTGCGGACATCTCCCTCCAAAACTGTTGGGACAGATGGCTCACCAGGGGAAGATGGCAGTAGCTAGGTTCACAACTGGTCCTGCTGCGCAGGAGAGCAGAAAGAAGTGTGGCAGAGCTATAGTGATAGACGCTGAATTGTCAGGGGGATTGACAGGCGTTTTGCGGACTCCAGGATGGTATGTTGCTTTTCTAGTGCAAGGTCAAGGATGTCTCAGAGTGGCTGCAGGACATTCTGGAGGGGAATAGTGAACAGCCAGCTGTTGTGGTGCATATAAGCACCATTGATATAGGTGCATATAGGCATCATTGATATGGCTGATCCACTTCGATCAGCCATGATCTTATTGAAAGGCAGGGCAGGCTCAAAGGGCTAGATGGCCTACTCCTGCTCCTATTTATGTTCTTAAAAAAGAGGATGAGGTCCTATAAGCTGACTTCAGTGAATTAGGAGTTCAACTAAAAAGTAGAACCTCAAAGACAGTAATCTCAGGATTGCCACCAGTGCCACAAGCTACTCAGAGTAGGAATGTCAGGATAGCTAAGATGAATTTGTGGTTTGAGAGATGGTGCAAGAGGGAGTAATTCAAATACCTGGGACATTGGAATCAGTTCCGGAGGAGGTGGGACCAGTACAAATCGGATGGTCTGCACCTAGGCAGGACTGGAACCAATGTCCTAGGTAGAGTGTTTGCTTGCTATGGGGAGAGTTTAAACTAATGTGGCAGGAGGATGGGAACCAATGCAACAAGTTAGAGGGAAGTAAAGTGGGGTCAGAAACAAAAGGCAGTAAAGGGAAAATGGAAAGCAGAGAAACCAAAGACAAAAATAAAAAACAGCCACAGCACAGAGTACATAGCGTGTGGACAACACAGTGAATGAGTCTAGTAAGGCTAAGAAAAGTAAAATACAGGAAAATTGTACAAAACATGACAGGACTGTTGGTCTGAGAAAACAGGCCTGAAAGCAAAGGGGATTAAATTACATTTACCTCAATGCAAGAGACCTGATAGGCAAGGGATATGAATTCAGAGCTTTGATGTGTTCACGGGACAGGGATATTGTTGCTATTATTGAAACATGGCTAAGGGAGGGACAGGACAATGTGCCAAGGTACAGATGCTATAGGAAAGATAGAACAGGAGGTAAGAGAGGAGAGGGAGTTGCATTTTTAATTAGGGAGAACATAAAGGCAGTACTGAGAGAGGAAATATCAAAAGATTCACGTACTGAGTCTCTTTGGGTAGAAATGAGAAATATGAAAGAGGAAGTCGCTTTAATAGAGTGTATAACAGGCCCTCAAACAGTCAGTGGAAAATTGAGGAGCAAATACCTCAGGAGATTGCAGATAGCTGCAAGAAAAATAAGGTGGTAATAGTAGAGGTCTTAAATTTTCCCAACATTGACTGGGACAGCCATAGTATTAGGGGCTTGGATGGAGAGAAATTTGTTGAATTTCTCATTCAGTATGTGGATGAGCTGACTAGAGAGGAGGCAAGAATTAACCTTCTCTTGGGAAATAACAAAGGGTAGGTGACAGAAACGTCAGTGAGCACTTTAGGATCAGTGATCATAATTCCATCAGTTTTAAGTTAGCTATGGAGAATGATAGGTCTGGTCCAAAAGTTAAAATTCTAAATTGGGGTATTAGATAGGAACATTCAAAAGTTGATTGGGGGAGTCTGTTGGCAGGCAAAAGAATGTCTGGTAAGTGGATGGCTTTCAAAAGTGTGATAACCAAGGTTCAAGATAAGCACATTCCTTTAAGAGTGAAGGGCAAGGCTGGTAGAAGTAGGAAGTCATGATGTGGGTATGCCGGCGTTGGACTGGCGTAAACACAGTAAAAAGTCTGACAACACCAGGTTTTAGTCCAACCTATTTATTTGATAATATTCTCACTAGCTTTCGAGGGGACAGCCTCTTCGTCAGGTGAATGGAGAGTTCTGGCCTCAGACAGAGCATATAAAGCACAGACAGTTTAGAGATTACTGATTAAAATGCGAATCCTTACATCTAACCTGCTGTTCAAGACCTGAAGTGGCTGACAATGTGAGTGGTAGGAGCACTGATCACAGTTTAAAGAGATGTGTATTGTCTCCAGACAGTACAGTAAGTGAGGTTTTGCAAACCCAGGCAAGTCACGGGGGTTACAGATAGTGCGACATGAACCCAAGATCCCTGTTGAGACCGTCCTCATGTGTGCGGAACTTGGCTATCAGTCTCTGCTCAGCGACTCTGCGCTGTCGTGTGTTGTGAAGGCCGCCTTGGAGAATGCTTACCCGAAGGTCAGAGGCTGAATGCCCGTGACCACTGAAGTGTTCGCCAACAGGAAGGGAACAGTCTTGCCTGGTGACTGTCGAGCGATGTTCATTCATCCGTTGTCGTAGCGTCTGCATGGTCTCCCCAATGTACCATGCTTCGGGACATCCTTTCTTGCAACGTATCAGGTAGACAATGTTGGCCGAGTTGCAAGAGTATTTACCATGTACCTGGTGGATGGTATTCTCACGTGTGATGATGGTGTCCATGTCGATGATCCGGCATGTCTTGCAGAGGTTGCTGTGACAGGGTTGTGTGGTATTGTGGTCACTGTTCTCCTGAAGGCTGGGTAGTTTGCAGCAAACTACCCAGCCTTCAGGAGAACAGTGACCACAATACCACACAACCCTGTCACAGCAACCTCTGCAAGACATGCCGGATCATCGACATGGACACCATCATCACACGTGAGAATACCATCCACCAGGTACATGGTAAATACTCTTGCAACTCGGCCAACATTGTCTACCTGATACGTTGCAAGAAAGGATGTCCCGAAGCATGGTACATTGGGGAGACCATGCAGACGCTACGACAACGGATGAATGAACATCGCTCGACAGTCACCAGGCAAGACTGTTCCCTTCCTGTTGGCGAACACTTCAGTGGTCACGGGCATTCAGCCTCTGACCTTCGGGTAAGCATTCTCCAAGGCGGCCTTCACAACACACGACAGCGCAGAGTCGCTGAGCAGAGACTGATAGCCAAGTTCCGCACACATGAGGACGGTCTCAACAGGGATCTTGGGTTCATGTCGCACTATCTGTAACCCCCGTGACTTGCCTGGGTTTGCAAAACCTCACTTACTGTACTGTCTGGAGACAATACACATCTCTTTAAACTGTGATCAGTGCTCCTACCACTCACATTGTCAGCCACTTCAGGTCTTGAACAGCAGGTTAGATGTAAGGATTCGCATTTTAATCAGTAATCTCTAAACTGTCTGTGCTTTATATGCTCTGTCTGAGGCCAGAACTCTCCATTCACCTGACGAAGAGACTGTCCCCTCGAAAGCTAGTGAGAATATTATCAAATAAATAGGTTGGACTAAAACCTGGTGTTTACAGAAGTAGGAAGCCCAGGATGACTCATGATAGTGAGGCCCTGGTCAAAAAGGAGGCAGCATATGACATGAATAGGCAGCTGAGATCAAGTGGATCCCTTGGAGTATTGAGATTGTCAGAGTAGAGTTGAGAGAGAAATCAGAAGGACAAAAAGAGGACATGAGATTTCTTTCAGGGTTAAGGCAAAGGAGAATCCAAAGAGCTTCTACAAATACCTAAAGGGCAAAACAGTAACTGGGGAGAGAGTACGCCTCTTAAGGATCAACAAAGTCATCTATCTGCAGATCCATAAGAGATGGGCGAGATCCTAAACAAAAATTTCTGATCGGTATTTACTGTTGAGAAAGGCATAGGTGTTAGGGAACTTGGGAAATGAACAGTGATGTGTTGAGGAATGTACATACAACAGAGAAAGGGGTGCAATAAGTCTTAAAGCGCATCAAGGTAGATAAATCATTGGGACTGGATGAAACCAGTCGGCCTCATTGTTCCGTGGGAGCACTAAAGAGAGGCAGCGATTTGCGAGTGGAGAGCTTGTGGGTGAGTACAGCGATTTTTTAAAACTAACTTTGTACTTGTTTTTTTTTCTTTAAATTTTCCGCCGGAAGCAGTTACTAGGGCACTCAGGTAGAGTTTTTTTTAACCTTACTATAAATTAGAGTGGTGAGGAATCCCGATACTCTACATAGGTAGAGTGTCCCAGCCCTCCCCCCTCCTCTAACCTAAAAAAGAGAGAGAGAGAGAGAGGGGCTCTGACTGAAGCAGGTAAGTTTGTTTTTGTTTTTGAGTGTGCTGTAAGGGCTTTGGCTCACAGGGCCAAAGAGATAAGGGTGAGGCAAGGTAAGTTATAAGTTTTTTTTTACTTTTTCCTCTGGGTTACTAAAAAGGGGCAAGTATGGGTGTGAGGCCAGTATGTTGCTGCCAGTGCAACATGTGGGAGGTCTTGGAGGCTCCTGGTCTACCAGATGTCCACACCTGTGCTCGGTGTGTGGAGCTGCAGTCCCTGCGGAACCAGGTTAAGGAGCTGCAAATGCAGCTCGAGGACCTTCGGCTCATTAGAGAGAGCAAGTAGTCACACCAGGGCAAAGGGAAGAAGGCACGTGGGTAACTATTAGGAAGGGGAAACCTCAGGTGATGGAGAGCACGCCGGTGGATGTCCCCCTTCAAAATAAGTACTCCTGCCTGAGTACTACTGGGGGGACAGCTCATCTAGGGAGGCAGCAGTGACCAGGTCTCTGGAGCTGAGCCAATATGTCAAAAAATTAAAAAAGAGAGCAGAAAGGTAGTATTAATAGGGGACTCCACGGTGAGGGGGGCGGACAGGCGTTTTTGTGGACGTAGACGTGAGTCGCAGATGGTGGTTTGTCTCCCTGGAGCTGGGATCCGGGATGTCTCTGGGCATGTCCCTGACATCCTGAAGGGGGAGGGTGAGGAACCGGAGGTTGTAGTGCATATAGGTACTACTGACGTAGGCAAGAAGAGGGAGGCAGTCATGAAAAGGGATTATAGGGAACTGGGTAGGCAGCTGAGGAAGAGAAAAACGAAGGTAGTAATCTCAGGATTGCTGCCTGTGCCACGGGAGAATGAGGGCAGGAATGGAAGGAGGTGGAGGCTGAATGCGTGGCTGAGGGACTGGAGCAGAGGGCAGGGATTTCGGTTCCTAGATCATTGGGACCTCTTTAGGGGCAGGTGTGACCTGTACAGTAAAGACGGGTGGCACTTAAATCCCAGGGGGACTAATATCTTGGTGGGAAGACTGGCTAAGGCTACTGGGGGGACTTTAAACTAGAAAGGATGGGGGGAGGGAATTGTGATGGGGAGACTGGGACCGAGGAGGTTAGCTCCCAGGTAGGGAAGGACTGCAGGCGGTATGAGAGGGAGGTTAGACAGGGGGTGGTGAAGGGAAATGCCCAGACTGAGGGGCTGAAGTGTATCTATTTTAACACCAGGAGTGTAGTAAATAAGGTAGATGAGCTTAGGGTGTGGATTGCTGCTTGGGAATGTGATGTGGTGGCCATCACGAAGACTTGGATGTCTCAGGGACAGGACTGGGTACTTCAGGTGCCAGGATTCAGATGCTTCAGGAAGGACAGGGAGGGAGGCAAAAGAGGTGGTGGAGTGGCACTGTTGATCAGGGACAGTGTCATGGCTGCAGAGAAGGAGGATGCCGTGGAGGGACTATCTACAGAATCTCTGTGGGTGGAAGTTAGGAACAGCAAAGGGTCGAAAACTTTGCTGGGTGTATTCTATAGGCCGCCCAATAGTGACAGGGAAGTTGAGGTGCAGATAGGGAAACAGATTCTAGAGAGATGTGGTAATAACAGAGTTGTCGTGATGGGAGACTTCAATTTCCCAAACATCGATTGGAATATCCCAAGGGTAAGGGGTTTGGATGGGGAGGAATTTGTTAGGTGTGTTCAGGAAGGTTTCCTGACACAGTACATGGATAAGCCTACGAGAGGAGAGGCTGTACTTGACCTGGTACTGGCGAATGAAACAGGACAGGTGACGGATCTCTCGGTAGGAGAGCATCTTGGGAATGGTGATCATAATTCTATCTACTTCACAATTGCATTGGAACGAGATAGGATCAGGCAGGCTAGGAAGGTGTTTGTCTGGAGTAAGGGGAAATACGAAGACATCAGGAAGTTACTTGGACAAATAAACTGGAAGGAGGCATTCTTGGGGAAAAGTACAGAAGGAAGGTGGCGGATATTCAAGGAATGTTTGTCTGGAGCTCTGCACGACAACGTTCCGATGAGACAAGGAGGTTTTGGTTGGTCGCGGGAACCGTGGTGCACGAAGGCTGTGGTGAACCTAGTCAGGAGGAAAAGGAAGGTGTACAAAAGGTTCAGGGAGCTAGGAGATGGTAAGGATCTAGAGGAGTATAAGGATTGTAGAAAGGAGCTTAAAAGGGAAATTAGGAGAGCCAGAAGGGGTCATGAGAAGGCCTTGGCGGGTAAGATTAAGGAGAATCCCAAGGCCTTCTATAAATATGTGAAAAGTAAAAGGATGAGAAGAGAAGGGATAGGACCTATAAAAGGTGAAGGGGGAAAGGTCTGTATGGAACCAGAAGAAATGGCAGAGGTGCTTAATGAGTACTTTGCCTCAGTATTCACGGTGGAAACTGATCTGGGAGATTTTGCTACAGGTTTGCAGCAGATGGAAAAGATTGAGTATGTGGATATTAAGGAAGAGGATGTGTTAGAACTTTTGAATTCTATCAAGATAGATAAGTCGCCGGGACCAGAAGGGATGTACCCCAGGTTACTGTGGGAGGTGAGGGAGGTGACTGCAGAGACCCTGGCGATGATCTTTGCGTCGTCAATGGAGACGGGAGAGGTTCCGGAAGATTGGAGGATTGCGGATGTGGTTCCTATTTTCAAGAAAGGGAACAGAGATAGCCCGGGAAATTACCGACTGGTGAGTCTGACCTCAGTGGTTGGTAAGCTGATGGAGAGGCTTCTGAGGGACAAGATTTACAAGCATTTGGAGAGGTTTGGCATGATCAGAAATAGTCAGCATGGTTTTGTCAAGGGCAGGTCGTGCCTTACAGGCCTAGTTGAGTTCTTCAAAAATGTGACTGAACACATTGACGAAGGAAGTGCAGTGGACGTGGTGTACATGGACTTCAGCAAGGCGTTTGATAAGGTCCCCCATGCAAGACTTCTTGAGAAGGTGAGAGGGCATGGGATCCAAGGGGCTTTGGCCTTGTGGATCCAGAACTGGCTTGCCTGCAGAAGGCAGAGAGTGGTTGTGGATGGGTCTTTTTCTGCATGGAGGTCAGTCACCAGTGGAGTGCCCCAGGGATCTGTTCTAGGACCCTCGCTGTTTGTCATTTTCATAAATGACCTAGATGAGGAAGTGGAGGGATGGGTTAGTAAGTTCGCCGATGACACGAAGGTCGGTGGTGTTGTGGATGGTCTGGAAGGATGTCAGAAGTTGCAGCAGGACATAAATAGGATGCAGGACTGGGCGGTGAAGTGGCAGATGGACTTCAACGCGGATAAATGTGTAGTCGTCCATTTTGGCAGGATCAACGGGATGAACGAGTACACTATCAAGGGCAGGAGTCTTAGTAGTGTTGAAGAGCAGAAGGATCTTGGGGTCTGGGTCCACAGAACTCTTAAATCGGCCTCGCAGGTGGAGGATGTGGTCAAGAAGGCGTATGGTGTACTGGCCTTCATTAATCGAGGGATTGAGTTTAGGAGTCGGGAGGTAATGCTGCAACTTCATAAGACCCTTGTTGGGCCTCACTTGGAGTACTGTGCGCAGTTCTGGTCGCCTCATTATAGGAAGGACGTAGAAGCTATTGAAAGGGTACAGAGGAGATTTACAAGGATGTTGCCTGGATTGGGAGGCATGCCTTATGAAGATAGGTTGAGGGAGCTGGGACTCTTCTCCCTGGAGAGACGAAGGTTGAGAGGCGACCTGATAGAGGTTTATAAAATGTTGAGAGGAATAGATAGGGTGGATTCTCAGAGGCTATTTCCCCGGGTTGAAATGGTCGCTACGAGAGGACACAAATTTAAGGTGCGGGGAGGCAAGTACAGAAGTGATGTTAGGGGTAATTTTTTCACTCAGAGGGTGGTGAGTGAATGGAATCGGCTGCCGTCAGTGGTGGTGGAGGCAAACTCGCTGGGGTCTTTTAAAAGACTTCTGGATGAGTATATGGGATTTAGTGGGATTGGGGGTTATAGATAGGTCTGTGGATTGGTAGGTGTTGATGTGATCAGCGCAACTCGTGGGCCGAAGGGCCTGTTTGTGCTGTAGCGTTCTATGTTCTAAACGGATCCCAGGACACAGTGGGAGGCAAGGGAGGAAATTACGGGTCCCCTAGCAGAGATATTTGAACAATCGACAGCCACAGGTGAGGTGCCTGAAGACTGGAGGGTATCAAATATTGTGACTTTGCTTAAGAAGGGCTTCATGGGAATACCCTGAGAATTACAGACCGATGAACCTAACGTCCAAAATGGGTAAGTTGTTAGAAGGTATTCTCAGAGACAAGATCTACAGGCATTTAGAGAAGCTGATTGGGGACAGGCAGCATGGCTTTGTGAGTGGAAAATCATGTCTTACAAATTTGATTATTTTGAAGGGGTAACCAAGAAGGTATATGAGGGCGGCGCAGTCGACATTAACTACATGGACTTTAGCAAGGCCTTTGACAAGGTACCACATGGTAGGTTGTTGCATAAGGTTAAGGTTGCATATTGTTTTTCAAACCGGAGACCTGTGACCAGCGGTGTACCTCAGGGATTGGCGCTGGTCCACTGTTATCTGTTATTTATATTAATGATTTGGATGAGAATTTATGGGGCATGGCTAGTAAGTTTGCAGATGACACCAAGATCGGTGGCATAATGGACAGTGAGGAAGGTTATCTTGGATTGCAACGGGATCTTGATCAATTAGGCCACTGGGCTGACAAATGGCAGATGGAGTTTAATTTATGAGGTGATGCATTTTGGTAGATCGAACCAGGGCAGGACTTACTCAGTTAATGGTTGGGCACTGGGGAGCGTTATAGAAAAAAAGAGATCTAAGGATACAGGTTCAAAGCTCCTTGAATGTGGAGTCACAAGTGGACAGGGTCAACAAGAAAGAATGCAACATTCATTAGTTTCATTGGTCAAACATTGAATACAGGAGTTGGGATATCTTGTTGAAGTTGTACAACACATTGGTAAGGCCACACTTGAAATACTATATACAGTTCTGGTCACTCTATTACAGAAAGGATATTATTAAACTAGAAAGAGTGCAGAAAAAATTTACTTGGATGCTACTGGGATTTGATCGTTCGCATTGTAAGGAAAGGCTGGATAGACTGGGACTTTTTCCCCTGGAGCATAGGAGGCTTAGGGGTGATCTTATTGAGGTCTATAAACTAATGAGGGACATAAATAAGGTAGACCGTTAACACTTTTTCCCAAAGCTAGGGAAGTCTAAAACTGGAGGCCATAGGTTAAGGTGAGGGGAGAGAGACATAAAAGGCTCCAGAGGGGAGAGAGAGAGAGGGGGAGAGAGAGAGAGAGAGAGAGAGAGAGAGAGAGAGAGAGAGACAAAAGGGTCCAGAGGGGAGACAGAGAGAGAGAGACAAAAGGGTCCAGAGGGGAGACAGAGATAGAGACAAAGACAAAAGGGTCCAGAGGGGAGAGAGAGAGACAAAAGGGTCCAAAGGGGCAATTTTTCTACTGAGTGTGGTCAGTGTCTGGAACAAGCTGCCAAAGGCAGTAGTAGAGGCAGGTACAGTTTTGTCTTTTAAAAGGCATTTAGGCAGTTACATGAATAAGTTGGTACAGAAGGATATTGGCCAAATGCCAGCAATTGGGGCTAGCTTAGTGGTAAAAGCTGGGCAGCATGGACAAGTTGGGCCAAAGGGCCTGTTTCTATGCTGTAAACCTCTAACTCTATGACTAGCTTAGGAAACAACATTGCCAACAACGAACCATGTGAATAATGTTTAAAATTTCAAGACTAGCGGCACGCCTTCAGGAATATTATCAAGTCAGAAAAGTTAAGTGTGTGATATTAAAGCATAATTTAGTTTAGGAGTTAACTCCTTTAGCCTACTTCCTGTTATGACGAGTTCAACTTTGCTTCATAGTTTTTATTCAGCAGGAAGCTACAAGAATTAAGTGTCAGATGATTTTACTTTGCTTTTGATTTATTGTCATAAGAATATGGACACATGAATATGTTATGATAATAGCATGCTGTTACCTGGAGACTAGACAACTCAGCAAATAACTAACTGGCCCCGTGTCGCACCAAAGCATGCCTGTCTCTTACAATAAAAACATTTTCTATTTATAAAACTTCAATAATATATTCCATTGATCTGATACAGGCATAGCCCCAAAGCCCCAGCATTCATATGCATTAACTTCTGACATATTTTTCTATTTTTATGGTATCTCCTTCAACTGAACATTTCCTTCAAGGAGGAAACAGTAACACCAGAGGATGTTACAGAACGTTTTTAAATTAAGTGTTCAGCAGCAATTAAATAATACACCTATAAAGAGAAGCAAGAGAATCCACATATACAAGCTGATCAAATGGCAATGTGGGTTCCCTCAAAATTGGTGGCAAAGGTTTGAGATACAAAGGGTGTATAAAGGGTTGAAGATCATTAAGGTAGAGGTATGCAAAGGTTGGAAAGTGAAACAAAATCACTCACACGAAGTGATTAGAACAATATTGAGAAGCACAAGCTAAGTGTAGCTACAAAAGCAATGCAATTAGTAGGAGCTCTGAGGACACAGCAAAGGGTCAAAGTTGTTGAGGAAACTGAAGACTCTGGAGGCTATTAATGAATGCATGTGGAATCAGTTTGCATGCTTTTCAATATTTTTCAATTTTACACATGTGCATTTATTAAGGAGATTTTTTTCGCATTACTGGCTAGGTCAGCATCTGTTGCCCATCTCTAATTGCCCTCAAGGTGGTGGTGAGCCGCCTTCTTGAACCTCTGCAGTCCATGTGCTGTAGGTACATCCACAGTACTGTTCGGGAAGGAGTTCTCAGATTTTGACACAGCAATAGAGAAGGAACGGCAATTTATTTCCAAGTCAGAATGATGAGTGGCTTCAAGGGGTATTTCCAAATGGTGGTGTACCCATTCATCATTTGACCTTGTTCTAGGTGGTAGACATTGCAATTGTGAAGGTGTTGTCTTTGTGAGTTCCTGCAGTGCATCTTTTAGATAGTACACACTGCTGCCACTATGCGTCAGTGATGGAGGCAGTGTATGTTTATAGATGGGATGCCAATCAAGCAAACTGCTTTGTCCTGGTTGGTGTGAAACTTCTTGTTGTTCGAAGCTGCACTCACCCAGGCAAAGGGAGAGTATTCCATTAACTCCTCGTCTTACATATATTGAACAGATTTTTCAGGAGTCATGAGTTACTTTCTGCAGAATTCCTAGTCTCTGACTTGCTCTTAGTAGAACACTTGCAACCCTCTAAAATGCAGCCCAGAGTTGCAATTTACAAGGGTGTTATTTCCTTGAGCCATCATGGATGATCCACTTAATTTCAGCAAGATTCAGGATACAGGAGCCAAACTCAGTCTCAGAGCCAGAAATTTAAATGCTGTCGCTGTCATAATAGCTAGCAGCTATTTAAATCCTCCTGTTTCCAGTCAAAAATCTGTGGGAAAGTCCATCATATAGGAGTAGTGAAAAAGGCAAAGCTCCAGGTTGCAGCCAATCACCAAAGTTGTGATAGATGTAAAGTTAGTTCAGGAGTCTTGACAAGTTTGAATGCACAGATAACAAATATGGAAACAGAACTTAATGTTATCAGGCAGGAAAATCAAGAGTTGTACTCAGTGAAAAAAAAGCACATGGAAGATGAGAATAATGGGGCTCAAAATGGAATCTGAGCACACACCATAGGAATGAAAGTCAGAGATTAACAACTTGCCTTCATTGTTGATACAGCTGCAATGGTGTCTGTTATACCAGAAGCAGAATACAAGACCCCAAGTCACATTTTTTTAGTGCAAAACTGGTGTGAAACTGATGAGTTATTCCAATATGAGCACTCAATATTATCTGAAATTAGTTTTAAAGTGGATTACAACGATACATTCCATTGCTTGACAATGGTAGTAGTGGGAACAAAGTCCCCGACTGAAAGTAATTGACTGAAGATATTGTTAAACTTGGCTGAATTATTTACAGTAGGGATCA
This sequence comes from Carcharhinus amblyrhynchos, assembly GCF_965287045.1. Lineage (NCBI taxonomy): Eukaryota > Metazoa > Chordata > Chondrichthyes > Carcharhiniformes > Carcharhinidae > Carcharhinus > Carcharhinus amblyrhynchos. The sequence continues at coordinate 132,527,516 of NC_137324.1, read as the reverse complement.
GTACAAGTACCACTCTTGAGGAAGTGAAAGACAGCTCAAAGTGGTCTTTAAGCAAGGAGGACCAAATGATAAAATTTGCCATCAGTATGATATTAAATATACTAAGTTAGCACAGCGTTCAAATGTGAATGTTCTTTAGAGATTTCCTGTGAAGATTGACCCATTTCTAGCCACTGAGTTATCTGTGAATTACTTTACATATATAATGATATGCCAGTATCTCCCAGAGAAATTAGTGAAGAAACGTGCAAGATGTGATATTCAGTTAAGAGCTCAATTGTGTCATGAATGACTGGCCTAAAGAATGCAATGAGAAATTGCAGGAATATTTTATATGTATATAGTGCTGATCTAGGCTGTCTCCTTTGGGATTTAAGGGTCATTATTATGCCACGGTTTAAAGACAGAAATTGTTAGACCAACATGAACACATAGGGATGATCCGTATAAAAGCATGGTACGGTATGCGAAGTAGAGTTGGTAGTCAGAGTCAAAGATCTGATGCAATCAGGAATGTTGAGAGAACAAAAAAGGCCAGATAGGTTAATTGAAAGTATGTAGGAAGGATGTTCTTTTCATTTGTCACATTATGACACTGTTCGTAAACACATTCTGGTCTTCAAGAGGAACTTTTTTAAACATTTAAATTACTCTAGTAATAGCAATCAAATGTGTTTTGGCTATGGTTACAATAAAAACAAATGTGTAATCTTCTCTCTGTTAAATGTTAGGTTTCATGATATTGGTTTAGTTACACTGTATTCTGGAAAATTATGTCCACGCACTATTTCATATTTAATATGAAAGCTTTTTCCCCAAGTCGGGAGGGAGTGTAGTATATTGGAGGATTTGAGCATGTTTTTATATTGCCCTCTCTGCTCCTCTCTCTGTTGAGAGTTGTAAACAAGTTGGTTCAATTTGATTACTTGCAGTAATCCATCCGTTAGCCTCACTCAGTGCAATACATAAGATTAACAAATGAAACAGCCTTGTCTTTTGCACTCTCACACTGGGTTCTGCCATTGTTGAGGGTGAGGATGTTCATGAAGCCTGCTCCTCTCATTAATTGCTCAATTATCCACCTGCATGATCCCTGTGGTATTACTTTAAATAGCCTCTAATCAAAGAAGCCTCATAGAAAATTCTCTAACCACATGGCTAATAGCAAGACTTCTCCAAAGCATGATGGGATAAGTAGCTCCATTGAGGAAGCCTTTCAGAATGCACTTAATGGCAATGTTTTAATTTTAGACAGAAGCACAGGAATCTTGGTCCATTATCACACTCATGTTGTATCTGATTCCCAGACAAAGACGGAATTAATTTCCAACCGACATCTTTAACAAATAAGGACAGAAAAGATTCTAGTTGTACGAACATAGAAACAGGGCTAAGCTAATCAGTCCCTTGAGCATCTTCTGACATTATTGATCAAGGCTGAACAGTAACTCCCTTCTTCCATATCCCTTTATCCTACAAAAGACTATCTCCATTTGGAAAATTTCAACTGAATAAGCAACATTGCTTTTTGAAGAGAAGAAATGTAGATTTACATGCCTCTTTGTGAGAAAAAGTATTCCTGATTTCAGTTCTGGATATCCTCACTAAAACAATGTCTTTAAACATTTCATGTTGAATCATTTTACAATTCAGGAGACCTCAAGGAAGTCACCCCACAACATTGTGAACACAAGGCATCACAAACCATGTTTATGCAACCTGCCCTCATAATTTGACATGTGATATTATTTTACTGAATCCATGCTGTTGTCACAAGGTGAGAAAGGATAATTCTATTCAACATTATCAAATGGTCACAACAAATGTTTAAGTTTCTTTTTCATGAGATTATGGCCTTTTCCAAAATCAAAATGTATTTAATTATTTAGACTGTGAGCAATAAGGAGTCAATCAAACTAGGTTTCCTTGAGTGAAAGGAACAGCAAATTTATGCACCTCCCTAACCAAAGAAAAATAATAAATATGTGATGTCAAGCAGCTGGTCTCTCATGCAGTAATAAGGAAGCATGTATGCATATGTTCAAACAATTACAACATCTTGGTTCACTGATAGATTTCTGTAAGTTGTCTTCTCAAGCTGAGCAACACGATTATTCCAAAACAAAATGCAGAAGAGCTCATTTCCTCTGCTGAAGACTTTTAAGACACTGCCTGTATCACTTGTGATCTGTGTTTGATGGGTTCGATATTATTTAAGAAAAACACTATTTATTTGAAATCTTCCTGCTATAATTTCAGGATCTGTTATAAAATTAGTTTTCTAAATACCAATCTGCTTTCTATCAGATGGATCAAAATATCCTCATACCCTGTAACTTAACCAGGTTTTGCATAGGTCTGTCTGCAGCAGCCATTGTTTTAATGTCTCTTCTTGAGACAGCTATGAGTTTTGATGAGTCTCTGGATTACAGGAAATATCTCGCTTTACACTGCCATGGGTGATTTGTTATTTCTCACCTTCGTCTTGAAATGTGGCCTTTCATTTTTAAGCAGTTTGCTCTGTCTCAGTTCCAGCTGGAAAATTTCTAATCAGGTGAAACCTAATAAATCATGTTTCCAAAGATAAAGGAGTATAGCCTTGTAACATCTCTCCAGTAGATCTTTCCTGATGTTTGTTGTCCAAAACAGACCCGTGTTCCAGAGGAGGTTTAACTAAGGCTTTGTCAAACTGAAGTATCATTTCTGAACTGATGTTTTTAATGAGTTGCATATACGGGCAGCTAATTATTTTGTTCCTCTATAACTTAGTCTCACACCATTAAGAAAATATTCCTATTAATCTTTTGGAGATTCAAAATGGATGACTTCCCACTTCCTATTTGAACTCCATCTACCATTCCATTTCTCATTTACTCAACCAATGCCTCTATATGTTCTGCTCTCATCTATCCAATTTACTGTGACTTCTACAAAACTGGGCACCCAACTCTTGATTCCTTCATCCAACATATGTCTATAATGAAAAACTGAGGCCCCTACAGATCAGTGGTATATATCATGTCCAATGCCACCACAGAACATTTTGTTCATCCTTACTGAGATGAGATAAAGAAACCGCTTCTTGAAAGGTGACGTGTACCTTCTACCCAGATACCAATCTATGTCACAAGATTGCCCCAATTCCATCAATCATTTTCATGTTTGATAAATTATTTCACAGGACCTCAAGAGTCTTCTGAAATTCCATATAAATACTGCCTATTCTACAATGCCAGAAACCGCTTGGAAAAATTTATTTCAAACATCAGGTATGAGGTACAGTGCAAGTGTCACATAACCTTGATTATTTGCCACAATGGAAAATGTTTATTTTTCCAGCAGATAATGAGGAGCCTCCAAATTATGTGATGAATTTTTGATGTGCAGGATCTGCACTTCCACCTCTCCAGTTTTAGTATTCTTCGTTACTGTGTTCCTGCTGAAAGATCACCTGTTGCTCGGACAAACTTTGCTGAGTGCCTTACATTTGGTGAGGTTGTTCTGCAACACTTCATTGTTCTACGCCTGTATGACATCAGCTGTTTAATTATATATGTTCAAAACTTTATTTTAACATTCAGTAAGTGTACCAAGTATAACAATTATTCGATCCATCCAACACAAAGCAGATAGATGGTTTGAAAACTAGTTCCTTCAATGATAGATACTGAAGTTATAACAGGCAGATTTCAAATAAATACCACCTATTTCTTTAATAATATTAAGTCCATTAGATGCAAACCTATCTTTTCAACTGAGGGTGGGGGCAGAGGAAAGAATTAGTTCCCAATTCATATTCAATGACAATAGACACCAGCAGCAATTGGCTTCAGGCCTCATTAAAGCCTTGGTCCAACTATGTGACTGAGCATGGCATCAAGGATCAGTGATAATCAGAGGAAAAGCTGTCCAATGGTTGGAATCCCACTGAGCAAAGAGGAAGACGACTGGGGATGTTGAAAGTCAGTCCTGAAGAAGTCATTACTGCAGAAGTTTCTCAAGAAAGTATCCTAGGCCAAACTATCTTTAGCTGCTGCACTGACCTTCCCACTGTCATAAGGTCAAAAATGGGAATGTTTACTGAGGATTGCACAACATTTAATTACCATTTGCAATGACTCAGATACTGAAATAACAGTCAATGTCCATATGCAGAAAGACTTAGACAACATTCAAGCTTGGGCTGATAAGTGGCAAGTAACATTTATGCAAAGCAATGACCATCTACGACCATTCATGGATAGCAAACGTTGTCCGCTTGGTCAAGAAGAGGAGTAGAGACCATCCTGGGAATTATAGACCGGTGAGCCTTACTTCTGTTGTGGGCAAAGTTTTGGAAAGAATTATGAGATAGGATTTATAATCATCTAGAGAGAAATAAATTGATTAGGGATAGTCAACATGGTTTTGTGAAGGGTAGATCGTGCCTCACAAACTTTATTAAGTTTTTTGAAAAGGTGACCAAAGAGGTGGACAAGGGTAAGGCAGTTGACGTGGTGAATATGGATTTTAGCAAAGCGTTTGATAAGGTTCGCCATGGTAGGCTACTGCAGATGCATGGGATTGAGGGTGATTTAGCAGTTTGGATCAGGAATTGGCTAGCTGATAGAAGACAGAGGGTGGTAGTTGATGGGAAATATTCAACCTGGAGTTCAGTTACAAGTGGTGTGCCTCAGGGATCTGTTTTGGGGCCACTGCTGTTTGTCATTTTTATAAATGACCTAGATGAGGGTGTAGAAGGATGGATTAGTAAATTTGCTGACGACACCAAAGTCGGAGGAGTCGTAGACAGTGAGGATGGATGTTACAGTTTGCAGAGGGACATAGATAAGCTGCAGAGCTGGGCTGAGAGGTGGCAAATGGAGTTTAATATGGAAAAGTGTGAGGTGATTCACTTTGGTAACAGTAACAGGAGTAGAATATAGGGCTAATGGAAGGACTCTTAGTAGTGTTGACGAACAGAGAGATCTCGGGGTACATGTGGATAGATCCCTGAAAGTTGGCACCCAGGTTGATAAGGTTGTTAAGAAGGCATACGGTGTGTTAGCTTTTATTGGTAGAGGGATTGAATTTCGGAGCCGTGAGGTCATGTTGCAACTATACAAAACTCTGGTGCAGCCGCACTTGGAGTATTGCATACAGTTCTGGTTGCCGCATTATAAGAAAGATGTGGAGGCATTGAAAAGGGTGCAGAGGTGGTTTACCAGGATGTTGCCTGGTATGGTGGGAAGGTCTTATGAGGAAAGGCCGAGGGACTTGGGGTTGTTTTCATTAGAGAGAAGGTGGTTAAGAGGTGACCTAATTGAGGCATACATAACGATCAGAGGGTTAGATCGGGTGGGCAGTGAGAACCTTTTCCCTCGGATGGTGATGGCTAGCACGAGGGGACATAGCTTTAAATTAAGGGGTGGTAATTACAGGATGGATGTCAGAAGTAGGTTCTTTACTCAGAGGGTAGTAAGGGCGTGGAATGCCCTGCCTGCAGCAGTTGTGGACTCGCCAACTTTAAGGGCATTCAAATGGTTAGTGGATAGGCATATGGATAACATTGGAATAGTTTAGGTTAGAGAGTCATTAGATTTGTTCCACTGGTCAGCGCAACATTGAGGGCTGAAGGGCCTGTACTGCATTGTAATGTTCTATGTTCTATCTCCAATAAGAGACCATCTCCCTTTGACATTTAAAGGCATTATCCAAAAACACCTACCATCAACATTCTAGGGTTACCAGCCATATAAATACTGCAGTTACTAGGGAGGGGTAGAGACTGAGAATGTTAAGGCAAGTAACTCACTCCCGACCCTTGTCCTCCATCCATAATGCACAAGTCAGGAGTATAATAGAATATTTTCTACTTGCCTAGGTGTGTGAAGCTGCAACAACACTCTAAGCTCAAAATGATCAAGGACAAAGCAGCCCACTTAATTGGTACCCATCCATCATTGATTTGGTGGCAGCAGCATGTACCATACACACAATGCACTATAGCAACCCACCAAAGCTCTTTCCGCAGCATCTTCCAAACCCATAACCACTGTTAGGTGAGGGACAAGGCAACATGCTCAGAAACACCACCACCTGCAAGTTCTCCTCCAAGCCAAGTACCATCTTCAATTGGAACCATCTCATCATTCCTGCACTGCTACTGGATCAAAATCCTAGAACTCCTCTCCTAACATCACTTTGGATGTATGTACAGCATATGGACTGCAGCAACAACAACAAATTCACAAGGGGTAGATAAATTGCTGGCCTAGCCAGCAATGCCCAAATCATATATAAGATTTAAAAAAGTCATCACAAAGCCAGACCTTTGGCAAGATTTGTACTTGTATTCCTAGGTTTGATTTTACATATGGGCAGCTTTCTGTGGCTTCTTCGGAGTGAGGAGTTCTGATTCTGAAATTTTTCAAAGATTAACCAAACATTCTGTATGAAAGTACTGTTGCAGTAAAGATACTACTTGGATCACAAACGCAGTTCAAAAAACCTTGGAGACAGTTCAAAAAAACTTTCACTACAGTGTACCTGGAATGAAGGGACTGTCTTATGAGACAAGATTGAACAGGTTGGGGGTGAAGGGATACACAAAAGGTTGGATGCAGAGAGGATAATTCCCCTTGTTGGGGAATCAAGAATAAGGTATAACTTCAGAATAAGAAACTATCCTTTTAAGACAGGATGTGGAGATGCCAGCATTGGACAGGGGTGGGCACAGTAAGAAGTCTCATAACACCAGGTTAAAGTCCAACAGGTTTATTTAGAATCACAAGCTTTCGGAGTGCTGCTCCTTCATCAGGTGAGAAGTTGAGCAACAGTTTTTGAACTGTCTCCAATGCAAATATATCTCCCTGAGTAAGGAGACCTTACCTATAGACAGTACTCTTGGCACAGTTGCATCAACATTTGAGTATACTTGTAGCATGATCTCCCTTCTTTATTCTAAGGGATGACATATTGCTGTATCTACTTGCTAACTGTTTTGTGTTTCCTGCATGAGGACACCATGCAGAAATAAGACAGAATACTTTCTCTGAGGGCTCTGAATCTTCAAATTCTTGACCCCAGCGCACTATGGAGGCTGAGATATTGAATATATTTCTGGGTGAGAGATTCTTTATACCTAAGTGATTTGAGGGTTATGGGGAAGTGGCGGGAAAGTAGAGTTTAGGCCAAGATCAGATCATCCACGATATTAGTTGTGACGATATTTTAATTCAATTATTTTTTAAAATTCATTCATGGGACATGGGTGTTGCTGGCTGGGCAGCATTTATTGCCCATCTCTAGTTATCAGGGCAGGGCGCGGGGGGGGCGGTCAGTTGAAAGTCAACCACATTGTGGCAGCTCTGGGGTCATATGTAGGCCAGATGAGGTAAGGATGGCAGATTTCCTTCCTGAAAGGACACTCGTGAATCAAATGGTTTCTTCCAACAATCAACAATGGTTTCACGGTCATCAGTAGACTCTTGATTCCAGATTCTTTTAAAATTCAAACTCTGTCATCTGTGTGGCAGAATTCAAACCCAGGTTAGCTGCATTTCTAGATTAATTATCCAGTGATCATACCACTAGGCCATTGCCTCCCCATGTGTCTTTAATAAATATATTTGAGTCATGCAGTTGTGCAGATTTTTTGAAGTCTGTTCTAATCGGAACCACTGCCTGCACCCAACAGCATTGTGTTGTAACTGTTGCAACATATTGAGTTTAATTGCTACACTGTTTGTTTTAATCTGGACTAATGCTTTTTTCAGTGTTTCCCTGGGAATTTCGATACTAGGGCTGATTAGTTTGATTGACAGGTAGGATCATATGACTGGGTGAACCTAGGCTTACACAAACAATTCAGACTTGCTTTCTTAGATGCTGCTTTGAATTAGAGAGAGCAGTGACTCTCTTTTTATGCCTCTGAAGTTGAAGACTAGAATCTGCCAGGAGCTAAGTTTCTTTCTTGGAGATCCTGCTGTATGAGAACAGATCTGAGAATTCAAAGTTAGTTGCTGCTTGAAAGCTGCAGAGGGAAGTATCCCTTTTCAACTGAAGTCTGGAAACTGGATCTCTGTCCGAAGCGTCTTAAAAGGCTGGAAATTTAGCACCATATGAGCATACTGGGTTTTTGTGCTAACTAATTCTGAGGATGTATGTCTGGGGAAACCGTTTTGAATTGGAACAATAGAGACAACTAACTGTTAAGAATTATACTTTGTCATGTTTAAGAATTAGTTATGCTTATTTTTTGTTACATTCAAGCTGTGTTCTTAAATGAAGTTTGTTTTGTATGAAAGTTTCCTAGTCGATCAGTTGCAATATACCTGAAGCTAAATACCTTATGTTCACCCTAATGCCAAAATCAAATGCAAAAGTTAGAGGTCTTGGCTAACTGTATAATATACCTTGGAGTTTCTGGTCTAGTCCCTAATTTGAGTGACAAAACAGGCTCAAGAGGTCATATGGCCTACCTCTGCTCCTATTTAAGTTCTTATGTCTTTTACCAATATGTCATTTGAAATTATGAACCAACTCTGGCCACAACCAAGCACCAAATTTGAAAGGAGAATCACTCCTTTTTCCTTGAAACATAGACCAGCAATCAAACCTCTCCAGAAAGTGTCAGGAATTTTACAGTCAGGAACAGTTCTGGTCGCCACAATATAAAACATTTACAAAAGGTACTGGAGAGGATGCAGAGATGATTTACAAGTATGACACCAGATTTACATCTGAACTAGCTAGGTCTCTTTTCCCAAGAGAAAAGAAGGCTGAAGGTGACCCAACAGAGGACTTAAAAATTATAAAAGCTTTAATAGAATGGATACAGAAAAATATTTCCATTTATGCAGAAGAACATGATTTAGGATTATCAATATGGAGGGTCACCACACAATAGGGAATTCAGAAGAAACTTCTTTAACAACAAAGAGTGGTGAGAACGTGGAACTTTCATTACCATAGAAAGTGGTTGAACTGAATAGTATAAATGCACTTAAGTGGAAGCTGGGCAAACATATGAGAGAGAACTGGAGTGTTACTACAATAGATTCAAATGAGGCAAGATGCAGTGTAAATGCTGATATGGACTGATTGGGTGAAATGGCCTGTGTTTGTATTGTATATATTATACAGTCCTATGTAAAGTGCACAATGGTTTAATTAAAAAACATGAAGTGTCAAAATCAATAAAATACAGAATGTTTGAAAGGGAAAATTGGATACTGATAAAGGTGATGATACTTAATGAAGTAGCATGATGATATGGCAACTAGAATATGTTGTGAACTGTAGAATTAGACTTATGATTCATTTCAGTACTCACACCTCATTCCCAAGAGAAGTGTGATTGACCACTTACATGTGAACATATATGGACTGATGATTATCAGTGCTGAGATGCAACAGCTGACTCCTGACAATTCTTTTTCTGACTTGTTTTGATTATTTTGACAAAATATTCCAATCTACCAAAGACATGTACTATATAAAAAAGAGATTAAATAGGTTATTCAAGCATAGGATTTTCTTTCATAGAAAAGGTTACAGAGAAATGGAAGAAATGAACAAGAAAGAGCTTTGAAACAAATATTACAACTGGTTCAAAAGGTAACCATATGTGTTTTTTTCTGGAGATAGAGGGATACGATGCAATTGACGTGAATCAATAAAATAGATTTGGGTCAAAAGTCATCTCCCTCCGAACCTACTTTGTGGCTTAGTGGGAAATTTCAATTACATGAATGTGTTTTAAATACAATTTTTCCCCAGTGAATATTCCACTAGTTTTGGCACCTAAAAGTAGATTTCCAGGAATGGAATAGATCTCATGTTATGCCATACATTAATACAAGAAGCGTTCCGGAGACCAGAAAAATTTAACCCCTCTGATAATTGCTTGACATAGTTCATTTCCAGTGGCAGCAGCATATTTTAATTTTTAAAATGTGCTAACATTTTTTTCTTGATTTTGATTTCTTCCATTTTATAAATTCAATTTGCGTTATAACAAAAGAAAATGCAGAAAAATTAAAATCATTCCAAAAAATGTGAATATTTTGTTAAAAATTAAGTGCATAATATAGTTTTGGCCTCAAATGTACTTAAATAAATAGTTAAATCAAAGTCCTATTATATTGGCTGCTTCCCTGCATTTAACAATTTTTTTGCATTGTACAAATAATGCAAACATGCACAGTACACTGAGCTATTAAACCACTTCAACGGAGGGGGGGAATCTCTTGACAAGATATGTTACCTTAGAAAAGATTACTCAACTATTCTTTTCATTTCTTAAATCTTTTACTTAAACCAATTTCTCTCCTTCCTCAAAAATGAACGAAGACGATCAACGATTCTGCAAGATCTTACCCAAATAGCCTCAAACCCACGATGAGTCAAAACAACGAATATCATCAAGTTGTTCAATTGCTGGAATCATTATAGCCAAGCCTGATGTAACCCTTCCTAACACACAGGAATGTGTGTTACAGGCCTCTTCTTTCTCAGAAGACTATGGATATTTGGCATGTCAATTATGAGTCTCACCAACTTTTACAGATGCACCATAGAAAACATTTTTTCTGGTTGTATCACAGCTTGGTATGGCTCCTTCTCTGCCCAAGACCACAAGGAATTACAAAAGGTCGTGAATGTAGCCCAATCCATCACACAAACCAGCCTCCCATTCATTGACTCTGTCTGCACTTCCCATTACCTCGGCAAAGCAGCCAGCATAATTACAGACCCCACGCACCCTGGACATTCTCTCTTCCGCCTTCTGTTAGGAAAAAGATACAAAAGTCTTTATTAACTTTAATTAATATTAATTAAAGTTAATATTCTGAGGGCATGTACCAACTGACTCAAGAACAACTTCTTCCCTACTGCTGTCAGACTTTTGAATGCACTTACCTTGCATTAAGTTGATCTTTCTCTACGCCCTAGCTATGACTAACACTACATTCTACACTCTCTCGTTTCCTTTTTAATGAATGGTATGCTTTGAACATAAAGAACATAAGAAATAGGAGGAGTAGGCCATCTAGCCCTTTGAGCCTGCCCCGCCATTCAATAAGATCATGGCTGATCTGTTGTGGCTCAGTTCCACTTTCCCGCCTTCTCCCCATAACCCTTAATCCCCTTGCCTATCAAAAACCTATCTACCCGCGTCTTAAATATATTTAGCGAGGCAGCCTCCACCACTTCAACGGGCAGAGAATTCCAGAGATTCACCACCCTTTGAGTGAAGAAGTTCCTCCTCAACTCTGTTCTAAACCACTCCCCCCTTTATCTTGAGGCTGTGCCCTCTAGTCCTACTGTCCTTCCTGAGCGGGAAGAGCCTCTCCACCTCTATCCTATCCATCCCATTCATCATCTTATATGTCTCAATGAGATCTCCCCTCATTCTTCTAAACTCTAATGAGTACAAGCCTAGTTTATTCAGCCTCTCCTCATAGTTCAATCCCCTCAACTCCGGTATCAGCCGAGTAAACCTCCTCTGCACTCCCTCCAAGGCCAAAATATCCTTGCGTAAGTGCGGCGACCAAAACTGCACACAGTACTCCAGCTGCAGCCTCACCAGTGCCCTGTACAGTTGCAAGACCTCCCTACTTTTATATTCAATCCCCTTCGCTATGAAGGCCAGCATCCCATTTGCCTTCCTGACCACCTGCTGCACCTGCAGGCTGGGTTTTTGCGACTCATGCACAAGGACCCCGAGGTCCCTCTGCACCATTGCATGCTGCAGTTTTTCACCATGTAAGTAATAGTCCTTCCTACCATTATTCCTACCAAAGTGGACAACTTCACACTTGCCAACATTAAATTCCATTTGCCAGTTCCTGGTCCATTCACCCAGCCTATCTAGATCCTTCTGCAGACTTTCCATACCCTCCGCACAATTTGCCGTTCCACCAGTCTTGGTGTCATCAGCAAATTTCATTACCATACACTCAGTTCCCTCCTCCAGATCATCTATATAAATGGTAAATATAGCTGAGGCCCCAGCACCGATCCCTGGGGCACTCCACTAGTCACCAACCGCCAATCCGAATAGCACCCATTGACCCCCACTCTCTGCCTCCTATTTGACAGCCAATCTCCTATCCACGCTAACACCCTACCCCCAACTCCATGCCCCCTAACATTCTGTAATAACCTCTTGTGCGGCACCTTTTCAAACACCTTCTGAAAATCAAGAAACGGCACATCTACCAGCCACGTTTGCCTGCAAACGTGCAAGAAACAATACTTTTCATTATATATTAATATATGTGACAATAATAAATTAAATCAAATGACTATTGGCAGGGATCTCCAGAAGCAGATAAGGAGTGAGGGCACCAGCCAATTTTACATTGCTAAACTCATAGGCACAGATTCTAATTGCAGCATCCCTGCAGCACTTTTGGCTGAGATCAATTTATTCAAATACACTATCCTACAGTCCACATGTTGAAGAAGGATAACATATCAGAGATGCAAGAACAAAAAAAATACATCAATGGACAGAGCTTTCTTGATTTAAAATGTAGATAGAGAAAGAATGACTACAACAATAATGGCAACAATAGCTTTAAAAAGGCTATTCTGGCTGGGATTTTTGGTCAATATAATTAAAACGAGATGCAGGTTGTAAAGTTACTCTGGTCTGGAGACTGTGATCTGAAGCTTCCTTTGTTAAGCAAATAAGGAAAGTTGTTTTACATTGACTCAAACATTGTGGCATCGACTTTTATTGCTTTTCTGTGTGGTACATGTCAAGTGAAGTAAGCATAATGGCAACATTTGCAAGTAACTACTTTCTATGTTCAAACTGTGCGATTTGTTTCTGGTTACACAGTTGGCCGGATGACAGGGAATTTTCTGGAAGCATGTGGAAGATTTATGGATGAAAGTCACTGCAGTCCTTTGTTTGCCAGCGACAACTTTACAGAGACTAACCATCATAAGACACGTATCCTGAAGGATGCTTCAGAGAAGATAGATTGTACATCAGGGATATTTTTTGGCCAAGCTTTTTCCTAAACTCGGTAGTGTCTATTTTCAGTTAAATAATTAAAGTTAATATTCAGTTAATGTGCAGTTAAGAGTTAAAGTACAGTTGAGAGTTGATGTTCAGTTAAGCATTAAAGTTCAGTAAAAGAGTTAATGAGTCACAACTGTTTAAGTTTGACTTAGTACCCAAAGTATTAAATAAAGGACAAAATAGTTGAATGAATTTAAGAGTCAATTACTGTCCTTGCTTGTGTCATTAAACTGGTATGTATGCAAGGTATTCAAATTAAAAGCCAAATAACAAAATATAACTAAACAAATGATAATGGAAAAAGTAGAGATTTTTACTAAAATAGAAAATAGGCGTTCCCAAAATGTGTCAGGTTGCAAGCTCTGAAGGAACAATGGTGGCCATGGAACTCAGACTAAGTTTTAAGAACTGTGAGGCCCCTTTAAACATTTGGGTTAATTTTCTTTCTTTTGATGCACAATTACTGCTACAACCACAACCTGTTAAAAAGGGGGGATCTTTGCTTTCTTCAAGGCAAACTCAGCTATTATAATTCCCCCCCACCCCCACCAAAGAACATCTTGCTCTTCACTCTCTGGAGTCACAAAAGCTGAGGCATTAAAATTGGGCTAGATCAGTAACATTTTGGGATCTATTGGACTGAATATAAATAGATATCCAGGATTTGAAGCATTTTCATCTCAGGGCATGAGAATGAGTATGCAAAGAAATCACTGGAAAACTATAATAATAATAATAACCCAATATCCATTTTGGGGAAATTACCCGAACTGCTTTTAAGGGCAGTGTGACTGAGCAATTGCACAAGTATGGATTAATCAGAAAGATCAGTGAAGGGTTAAGTCTTATCTAAAGAACGGAGTTGAATTTTTTGAGGTAACTAATGTGTTCAAAAAGGTTTTATATAAACAGATTTCCAGATAAGATTGCACATAAGAAACTTAAAGCATGAAATTGAAGAAAAGTTTTTAGTAATTTTGGTCGGGAATTGGTTAGGAGATAGGACACAGAAAATGGGAATAATGAGTATGTACTAAAACTGACAGGATGTGATGAGGTTAAGTATTGAAGTCCCAGCTTTTCACTAGGTTAAAGAATGACTTGGATTAAGGAATAGAGAGCTATAGATCCAGGTTTATACACAATACCAAGTTAAAAGGCACAGTAAAGAGTACCAGTGGCAGTAACAATCTGCAAAAGCACGTGTTTCAATGCACAGAAGAATTAGGTCATCCACTCCAGATCCAAGAAAGGTAAGTCAGAGCATATTCTAAATGGTGAGAAGCAAGGAATTACAGAGGAGTGGAGAGATTCCAGGGTCCAAGTATTGATAACACTAAAAAGGCATTAAAAAAAAGTAAATTGAATGTTAGCGTTAATCCAAGACAAAAAGTTCCCTGACCAGTTAGTTCCAAATGTAGGGTAAAGTGGGAACCTTAAATGTTCATTGCCCATTAGAATTTGAGTCTCTGAGGTGAATGCAATCATTTTTTAAAGATATTCAAGCAAAGAATGTGAAGTGTAATTGCAGTCAAATGAAGAATACTTCATTTTCTGTTAATTTCAAGGTCATCAATCAAACCAAGCTCAAGAGCGTACTACCAAGTTACTACCAACATGTGTCCTGTTCCACCAGAGGTCCAAACATCCTAGACCACTGCTACACAAATATCAAACATGCCTACCACTCTATCGCCCGCCCACACTTTGGCAAATCAGACCTCAAGACTGTGCTCCTGCTCCCAGCTTACAAGCAAAAGCTGAAGGGGAGAATCCATCAGAGTCGTGCTGTGTTGATCTGAGGAATCAGATGATCTCCTACGGAGCTGCTTGGAGTTAGTGGACTGGTCAGTGTTTAAAAATACTGTGGCGACCAGCCTGAACAAGTACACCACTACAGTAACTGACTTCATCAGTAAAGCAAATCTGTGTATTCCCCAACCAGAAACCATGGATGAACAGGGATATCCACTGCATGCTGAAGTCCAGGTCTGAGGCATTCAAGTCAGGCGACGCTGACTGATACAATAAAGCCAGATGCAATCAAAGGAGATCCATCAAACATGCCAAAAGACAGTGCCAGACCAAGCCAGGGTCCCAGGCTAGCCATACCAACCCTCACTGACTATGGCAAGGTCTGCAAGACAAACTACAAGAGGAAGGCATGTAAAATTGTCGGCTCCAACGCACCTCTCTCTGATGAGCTCAATGCATTCTACACCCGTTTTGAGCAAGAGGTTAGCAAGAGCATGCTCTCTACCCTGGAGCAACCTATATCCGGGGTCACCATTGCAGATGTCAGAGCAGCTTTCTTGAAGGTCAACCCACGGAAAGCAACTGCTCCAAATGGGATATCCGGATATGCACTTAGATCCTGTGTGGATCAGCTGGCGGAGGTAGTCACAGACATCTTCAACCTCTCTTTATAACAATCTGAGGTCCCTAATCGCTTCAAGAAGACGACCATCACTCTGGTACCTAAGAAAAACCAAGCAACGTGCCTTATTGACTATCGGCCGGTGGCTCTGACATCCATCATTATGAAGTGCTTTGAAAGGTTAGCCATGGCACAAATCAATTCCAGTATCCCAGACTATCTGGATCCACTACAGTTTGCCTGCTCTGTAACAGGTCCACAGTAGATGCCATTTCCCTGGCCCTGCACTCAACCCTGGAGCACCTAGATAACAAGGACACCTATGTCAGATTCCTCTTTATTGACTACAGCTTAACCTCCATGAAACTCATCTCCAAACTCTGTGGCCTGGGCCTCATCACCTCCCTCTACGACTGGATCCTGAACTTCCTAACTCACAAAGCACAATCAGTAAGGATAGGCAACAACACCTCCTCCACGATAATCCTGAACACCGGTGTCCCACAAAGCTGTGTTCTCAGTCCCCTATATTCCTTGTACACCTATGACTGTACGGCTAAATTCCCCTACAATTTGATTTTCAAGTTTGCTGACGACACCACCATAGTGAGTCGGATCTCAAACAATGACGAGACAGAGTAAACCTCTCCCTCAATGTCAACAAAACGAAGGAAATTGTCTTCGGCTTCAGGAAGCGCAATGAGAACATGCCCACCTACATCAATGGGCACAAAGTAGAAAGGGTCGAGAGCTTCAAGTTTTTAGGTGTCCAGATGACCAACAACCTGTCCTGGTCACCCCATGCCGACACTATAGTTAAGAAAGCCCACCAACGCCTCTACTTTCTCAGAAAACTAAGGAAAATTTGTTATGTCAGCTATGATCCTCACCAACTTTTACAGATTCACCATATAAAACATTCTTTCTGGTTGTATCACAGCTTGGAATGGCTCCCACTCTGCCCCACAACACAAGGAACTACAAAAGGTCATGAATGTAGCCCAATCCATCATGCAAACCAGCCTCCCATCCATTGACTCTGTCTACACTTCCCGCTGCCTCTGCAAAGCAGCCAGCATAATTAAAGACCCCACACACCCTGGACATCCTCTCTTCCACCTTCTTCCATTGGGAAAAAGATACAAAATTCTGAGGTCACATACCAACTGACTCAAGAAGAGCTTCTTCTCTGTTGCTGTCAGACTTTTAAATGCACTTACCTTACATTAAGTTGATCTTTTTCTACACCCTAGCTATGACTGTAACACTACATTCTGCACTCTCTCATTTCCTTCTCTATGACGGTATGTTTTATCTGTATAGTGTGCAAGAAATAATACTTTTTACTGTATGTTAATACATGTGACAATAACAAATCAAATCTGAATCAGTCACGTTCAGTAGCTGTCATTCTGGAAAAACTGCCAAAAACCGGCAAGTGCAGGAAGATCTATTGTTTGGCAGTGAACACTGACAACATTTTGCAAGCCTGTAGTCCCTTAAAGCTATACCCAAGCTTCTAAAAATTTTCAAAATGGATCACAATTCCACACATCCAACTCCACTGGGATCACCCATGATCCAAACTGATCCCAGAATTAGTCTTTGGAGGAAAAGATTCTTAAGATACAGAATTGCTACAAGTCTAAATAAAAAAATGTGAGACAGAAGAAGTCAATACACTTCTTTACTTGATTGGGCTAATTGCACGGTAGCACAGTGGTTAGCACTACTGCTTCACAGTGCTAGGGACCCGGATTTGATTCCTGGCTTGGGACGCTGTCTCTGTGGAGTTTGCACGTTCTCCCCGTCTCTGCACTGGTTTCCTCCGGGTGCTCCGCTTTCCTCCCACAGTGATTAGCTGCATTGACCTGAACAGGCGCCGAACTGTGGCGACTAGGGGAATTTCACAGGAACTTAAGAACATAAGAAATACGAGCAGGAGTAGGCCATCTAGCCCTTGGAGCCTGCTCCGCCATTCAATAAGATCATGGCTGATTTGAAGTGGATCAGTTCCACTTTCCCACTTTCTCCCCATAACCCTTAATTCCCTTGTCTGTCAAAAACCTATCTACCCTTGACTTAAATATATTTAGCGAGGTAGCCTCCACCACTTCAACGGGCAGAGAATTCCAGAGATTCACCACCCTTTGAGTGAAGAAGTTCCTCCTCATCTCCAATCTAAATTGCCCCCCACCACCCCCGCCCCTTATCTTGAGGCTGTGCCCTCTAGTCCTGCTATCCTTTCTAAGGAGGAAAAATCTCTCTACCTCCACCCTATCCATCTCTTTCATTATCTTATACGTCTCTATAAGATCCCCCCTCATCCTTCTAAACTCCAATGAGTACAGACCCAGTCTATTTAGTCTCTCTTCATAGTCCAACCCCCTCATCTCCAGTATCAGCCTAGTGAACCTCCTCTGCACTCCCTCCAAGGCCAAAATATCCTTGCGCAAGTGCGGCGACCAAAACTGCACACAGTACTCCAGCTGCGGCCTCACCCCTACCCTGTACAGTTGCAGCAAGACCTCCCTGCTTTTATATTCTATCCCCCTCACTATAAGGGGATATAAAACTTCACTGCTTTTAATGTAAGTCTCACTTGTGACTAATAAATTAACTTTTATTTTCAATCATTTAGCAGTTGCAGTACAAGCAGCAAAACAGAAGTTGCTTGACAATTTTACTTTTTTTTTTGAAAGTCCAAGTTTACTGGTAGCACCAAATTAATGTTAGCATTCCTGGAAACAAATGTTGAAAATTGATACTGATGAGATTCTATTATGAGGATTCTCCCATCAGAGGAAATAATTTTCTCTTTCTGCCTTAACAACTCACATTAAACACCTCAACTATATAACATTTAAATCTCCTCTACTCAAGGGAGCAAAAGCCTTATCAATACTGTATAATCTGCCTGAATAATTTAACCCTTTTATCCCAGGTATCATTTATGTGAATCTGCATAATTTCCCTTCAAAGCAAATATTGCCTTCTTGAGTTGAGATGCTCAACAATGAATGCAATACTCTAACTTGGGTCTAACAAGAGCTGTACATAACTACAATAATATGACTTGTACCCTCTTGTATTTCACACCCCATGAGATAAAGACAAACTTACACTGGCCTTTTTTAATTGCTTTTCATACATGCCGAGTAGCTTTTAGCTATTTTTGTACTTGGAACCCATATCTATTGTTGCTCCTCCACGGTTCATAACTTTTCGCCATTTAGAAGACACACTGATCTGTTTTCCTTTGGTTCCATTCTTTGGTCTCTGAATTTCTCCACGTTGAACTCCATCTGCCAAAAGTTTACGTATTCACTTAACCTATCAATGTTCCGTTACAACATTTTGTTCCCATTGACACTATAGTTGCATCTAATTTGATATCATCAAACTGGGGTCCTTGTTTCAATTAATGTTGTGAAGTAACTTTACTTATCACGGTTATACTGTTCATTGATGAAGTGCTGCAACATTACCTCAATTAGATGAGCTTATAACCAACTGAAAATGCTGAACTTGCACTTATTCGCTTGCGGTTGCGCTTTCTTTTTTTTTGCATGATCTGAAAATGATAAAGACCACATAACAAAAGCCTTGCAAACCAATTCTGAGTCTTCAAGGCCTAGATGGGCAACGAACATTCAAGAACGCACTCTGCATTGCTTTAGGAGCTATAACTGGTCAAGGAATGCCTTGATACTTGAAATTGAGATGAACATATTAATACTAATTGCAAAAGTCACAATTAAATAACTAACCACTCCTGTAACTATACTAAGATTCTGCAGGATTTTAATATCTGTTTGTCTTGCATGAATAGAGAAAAATATTGTTCTCTGAGTAGCAATCTGGTGAATGTAAATACGTACTCACCAGTTTGAAAAAGGCAGCATTTTTTTTGTTTGATCTTCCAACAAATTTTTTTCAACCTTTCCCTGTATGAAAAAAAGCTGTCATCTAAGACACCTAAGACTGGTTGAAACCCAGCACTTTATAAGACTGGTTTTGTAATGTGGTACATCTGCTTCTGATAAATGAGAAAAGAATAGATGACCTGGTAGAAGGCTCAGACAATAACATGTGATTTACAGGACATGAATTCAGCTACTATAAGATTTATCTGACAGGCTGCTCCGATAGTGGACTGTTCAGTATCCGATGGAATGATTTCTAGTCTGGAAAATCTACTACTGAGTAGCCATACACATTATTTATTTATTAGATGTTTTGGGTTGAAACCATTTTTAAATGATGCACTTCAAAAAGTGCAGCAATAAATTCAGCTTTGAAACTGGAATTGAGGTAATGTTATTGGAATATGTGTCAGACTGAATTAGTACGGGGCCAAAAGAGCATTGATAAAGTGGCCTTGAGTGACACGATGATGGTTTAAAGAATCAAAGTTACTCCAGTAAGCTTAACATACTTGAAAAAAAACACTAATGTTGGAAACAATACATTATTGTAGATATGATAGCACGCAAAGGATCTGAAGAATACTGCAGACATAAATGTACATCTTCCCTCCATCGTATTTGCACACTTTTCTTTTCACATACTGTATTTGTTGAATAATTGAATCATACTGCTCCACAAATTATGACCCAAGAGTGGCACCCAATGCCATAATGCAACAAAACAGATAGAAAAAAGCTCTGTAAACGGCAGAATCTAAATTACACACTGCTTTTATATTTAACATGCAAGTTTATCCTTCCTTTCAAAAATAAGTCTCAGCTTTTGGTTTTGTTTGCAACATAATATCGGAATTAATATATGTTTTTCACTGCAAATAAGTTACTTGAATAAGAAACATGTTAATACTACTGTCATCATAATGGCCGTCAAATACACTGGAAAAAAAAATGACAATTAAATTAATCAACTATGCTACAAATAAACCTGTATTATTGATTGGCATCTGTGGATGAAAGACTTTTCAAACGATTGTCAATACAATAAAAATGTGCAATAATAAACACCCTTGCGTGACTACTAATAAATAAAAAAATTGCAATTTTGTAACATGTAATGGAAATACTTTTCCAATCAAAGCCATCTTAATAAATGCACCGAGTAAAACACAATTACCATTAGCCACTTGTACAATTTTTCTGCATGTTGAAAGACCACAGTAGCAAAACAACTTTGGTTTTATTGCATTTTTTTTAACATGTTATTTGAAAAGGCATCCATAAAATGTTGGAGGATTTTGAATCCCAATAGAATTTAAACAGAACATTCTGCACTTTGTTTCCTTCTCTATGAATGGTATGCTTTGTATAGCACAAAGAAATAATACTTTTCACTGTATGCTAATACATGCAACAGCAATCAAGCAAATCAAATCAAAGCAAAGGGGAAAAAAAACATGTTTGCCCTCACCACATCACAATTTCAAAATCAACAACCATGGTGAGTTTCCCATTTGTAATTGCACAGTGTGACAACCTCAATTGAGTGCAATGCACTCCAGAACAAGGAAATACTGCAGAATTAAAATAATTTAACCAAGCTCACAATTAACCACAATTGCTTCAGAATGTGTGAATCTTACGAAATAAACAACCATTAGCTGATAAAAATTATGATACAATGAACACTTAAGAATTAATTCCAATGGGAAAGTCATGATAAGAAACTATTGCCATACTACACAACAATGTAAGTTTTTTTGTTCTATTCTAGATCACAATTGTACATTTGAAGGTTTCAAGCTGAGACTTAATCTTGGTGTGATTAAAAACATGTTTTTTTGACCTTAGCTTTTTGATCTTTGACACGCATCCCACTCCATCTACACAACAAAATTAATTAAGATTGTAGAATGAAAATATCACAACCAACCCCATCCCACCCCTAAAATTAATCAACATCACACTCCATCCGATATCTACATCCTCCAAGAGTCTATTTGAATTTGTATCCCAGCTCTCTCAACTTTTGAAGTCAACGAAGTCTGTTCTTTTCATTAGGACATGAATTGTTTTTGTGATCTTGGCCATCTATTTCAGATGATGCAAAACTTTAACTCAGAGGATCATACCATCAATTTAAAAAGACACAGGAACAAATTGTACAGTCAACATCCTTACATTCTACCATAAAATGCTTTCAGTTCATGTCCAAAACCACCATCCTCCAACCAGTGTAATGAGCCCCAGAGATCAATCTCTATGCCTACCACATGATTACAGCAGCATTAAATACTTCTGTGACATGTATGACAAATAGGTGCACTGGCGTCTGAAATCTATCTAGCGTTCTGGAGTTGCTAGAGTCATCAGTCCAGCAAATCCAAGTCCAAAAAGATGGGGGGAGGGTAAGCAGGACAGGGGTGCCGAGGGAGGGAGAGAGAGAGAGAGAGGGAGACACACACACACACACACACACACACACACACACACACGCAGAGTGGGAGAGAGAGAGAGGGACACAGAGAGAGAGAGACACAGACAGAGAGAGAGAGAGAGAGACACACAGACACAGAGAGAGAGAGAGACACAGACACAGAGAGAGACACACAGACACAGAGAGAGAGAGACACACAGACAGAGAGAGAGAGACACACAGACACAGAGAGAGAGAGACACACAGACACAGAGAGAGAGAGACACACAGACACAGAGAGAGAGAGACACACAGACACAGAGAGAGAGACACACACAGACACAGAGAGAGAGAGACACAGACACAGAGAGACACAGGCACACAGACAGAGAGAGAGAGACACAGACACACAGACAGAGAGAGAGAGAGACACAGACACACAGACACAGTGGGACAAGGAGAGACAGAGACACCCATGCACACACCCCGAGACGCCCGCACCTGCACAGACAGACACCCACAGGGCGAGAGGGAGAGACAGACACAGAGAGAGAGAGAGAGAGAGAGAGAGACACAGGCAGAGAGAGAGAGAGAGACACGCAGGCAGAGAAAGAGAGAGACACGCAGGCAGAGAAAGAGAGAGACACACAGGCAGAGAAAGAGAGAGACACGCAGGCAGAGAAAGAGAGAGACACACAGGCAGAGAAAGAGAGAGACACACAGGCAGAGAAAGAGAGAGACACACAGGCAGAGAAAGAGAGAGACACACAGGCAGAGAAAGAGAGAGACACACAGGCAGAGAAAGAGAGAGACACACAGGCAGAGAAAGAGAGAGACACACAGGCAGAGAAAGAGAGAGACACACAGGCAGAGAAAGAGAGAGACACACAGGCAGAGAGAGAGACACACAGGCAGAGAGAGAGACACACAGGCAGAGAGAGAGACACACAGGCAGAGAGAGAGACACACAGGCAGAGAGAGAGACACACAGGCAGAGAGAGAGAGACACACAGGCAGAGAGAGAGAGACACACAGGCAGAGAGAGAGAGACACAGGCAGAGAGAGAGAGACACAGGCAGAGAGAGAGAGACACAGGCAGAGAGAGAGACACAGGCAGAGAGAGAGAGAGACACACAGGCAGAGAGAGAGAGAGAGACACAGGCAGAGAGAGAGAGAGAGACACAGGCAGAGAGAGAGAGACACACACAGGCAGAGAGAGAGAGAGAGACACACAGGCAGAGAGAGAGAGAGAGACACACAGGCAGAGAGAGAGAGAGACACACAGGCAGAGAGAGAGACACACACACAGGCAGAGAGAGAGAGAGACACACAGGCAGAGAGAGAGAGAGACACACAGGCAGAGAGAGACAGGCAGAGAGAGAGAGACACAGGCAGAGAGAGAGAGAGAGAGACACAGGCAGAGAGAGAGAGAGAGAGACACAGGCAGAGAGAGAGAGACACACACACAGGCAGAGAGAGAGACACACACAGGCAGAGAGAGAGACACACACAGGCAGAGAGAGAGAGACACACAGGCAGAGAGAGAGAGACACACAGGCAGAGAGAGAGAGACACACAGGCAGAGAGAGAGAGACACACAGGCAGAGAGAGAGAGACACACAGGCAGAGAGAGAGAGACACACAGGCAGAGAGAGAGAGACACACACAGGCAGAGAGAGAGAGACACACAGGCAGAGAGAGAGAGAGAGACACAGGCAGAGAGAGAGAGACACACACACAGGCAGAGAGAGAGAGACACACAGGCAGAGAGAGAGAGACACAGGCAGAGAGAGAGAGACACAGGCAGAGAGAGAGAGAGAGACACAGGCAGAGAGAGAGAGACACACACACAGGCAGAGAGAGAGAGACACACACACAGGCAGAGAGAGAGAGACACACACACAGGCAGAGAGAGAGAGACACACACACAGGCAGAGAGAGAGAGACACACACACAGGCAGAGAGAGAGAGACACACAGGCAGAGAGAGAGAGACACACACAGGCAGAGAGAGAGAGAGAGAGACAGGCAGAGAGAGAGAGAGAGAGAGGGACACACAGAGAGAGAGACACAGGCAGAGAGAGAGAGAGAGACACAGGCAGAGAGAGAGAGACACACACACAGGCAGAGAGAGAGAGACACACAGGCAGAGAGAGAGAGACACAGGCAGAGAGAGAGAGAGAGACACAGGCAGAGAGAGAGAGAGAGACACACAGGCAGAGAGAGAGAGACACACAGGCAGAGAGAGAGAGACACACAGGCAGAGAGAGAGAGACACACAGGCAGAGAGAGACAGGCAGAGAGAGAGAGACACAGGCAGAGAGAGAGAGAGAGAGACACAGGCAGAGAGAGAGAGAGAGAGACACAGGCAGAGAGAGAGAGACACACACACAGGCAGAGAGAGAGACACACACAGGCAGAGAGAGAGACACACACAGGCAGAGAGAGAGAGACACACAGGCAGAGAGAGAGAGACACACAGGCAGAGAGAGAGAGACACACAGGCAGAGAGAGAGAGACACACAGGCAGAGAGAGAGAGACACACAGGCAGAGAGAGAGAGACACACACAGGCAGAGAGAGAGAGACACACAGGCAGAGAGAGAGAGAGAGACACAGGCAGAGAGAGAGAGACACACACACAGGCAGAGAGAGAGAGACACACAGGCAGAGAGAGAGAGACACAGGCAGAGAGAGAGAGACACAGGCAGAGAGAGAGAGAGAGACACAGGCAGAGAGAGAGAGACACACACACAGGCAGAGAGAGAGAGACACACACACAGGCAGAGAGAGAGAGACACACACACAGGCAGAGAGAGAGAGACACACACACAGGCAGAGAGAGAGAGACACACACACAGGCAGAGAGAGAGAGACACACAGGCAGAGAGAGAGAGACACACACAGGCAGAGAGAGAGAGAGAGAGACAGGCAGAGAGAGAGAGAGAGAGAGGGACACACAGAGAGAGAGACACAGGCAGAGAGAGAGAGAGAGACACAGGCAGAGAGAGAGAGACACACACACAGGCAGAGAGAGAGAGACACACAGGCAGAGAGAGAGAGACACAGGCAGAGAGAGAGAGAGAGACACAGGCAGAGAGAGAGAGAGAGACACACAGGCAGAGAGAGAGAGACACACAGGCAGAGAGAGAGAGACACACAGGCAGAGAGAGAGAGACACACAGGCAGAGAGAGAGAGACACACACAGGCAGAGAGAGAGAGAGAGAGACAGGCAGAGAGAGAGAGAGAGAGAGGGACACACAGAGAGAGAGACACAGGCAGAGAGAGAGAGAGAGACACAGGCAGAGAGAGAGAGACACACACACAGGCAGAGAGAGAGAGACACACAGGCAGAGAGAGAGAGACACAGGCAGAGAGAGAGAGAGAGACACAGGCAGAGAGAGAGAGAGAGACACACAGGCAGAGAGAGAGAGACACACAGGCAGAGAGAGAGAGACACACAGGCAGAGAGAGAGAGACACACAGGCAGAGAGAGAGAGACACACAGGCAGAGAGAGAGAGACACACAGGCAGAGAGAGAGACACACACAGGCAGAGAGAGAGACACACACAGGCAGAGAGAGAGACACACACAGGCAGAGAGAGAGACACACACAGGCAGAGAGAGAGACACACACAGGCAGAGAGAGAGAGACACACAGGCAGAGAGAGAGAGAGACACACAGGCAGAGAGAGAGAGAGACACACAGGCAGAGAGAGAGAGACACACAGGCAGAGAGAGAGAGAGACACACAGGCAGAGAGAGAGAGAGACACACAGGCAGAGAGAGAGAGAGACACACAGGCAGAGAGAGAGAGAGACACACAGGCAGAGAGAGAGAGAGACACACAGGCAGAGAGAGAGAGAGACACACAGGCAGAGAGAGAGAGAGACACACACAGGCAGAGAGAGAGAGAGACACACACAGGCAGAGAGAGAGAGAGACACACACAGGCAGAGAGAGAGAGAGACACACACAGGCAGAGAGAGAGAGACACACACAGGCAGAGAGAGAGAGAGACACAGACACAGGCAGAGAGAGAGAGAGACACAGACACAGGCAGAGAGAGAGAGAGACAGAGAGAGAGAGACAGAGAGAGAGAGAGAGAGACACAGAGAGACAGACAGACAGGCACAGAGAGAGAGAGACAGATAGACAGAGAGAGAGACAGACAGAGAGAGAGAGAGACAGACAGACAGAGAGAGAGAGAGACAGAGACAGACAAAGCTTTGCATTGGTTGCAAACGGATCTTGCTTGGGTCCTGCTACAAATGAGGTCCCTGTTGAAGTGGCAGCTTCTCTCACTCTCATCCAAACATTAAATTCCTACAGTGGCCCATTGAGTCTGCACTGACAACAATCCCACCCAGGCCCTATCCTTGTCACCTCATGTATCTTGCTAATCTCCCTGACACTAAGAAGCAATTTAGCATCGCCAATCATCCTCATCCATACATCTTTGGACTGTAGGACGAGACTGGAGCACCCAGAGGAAACCCATGCAGACACAGGGAGAACATGCAAGCTCCCCACAGTCACCCAAGGCTGGAATCAAACCCGTGTCCCTGGAGCTGTGAGACAGCAGTACTAATCACTGTACCACCACCAAACAGGAGTGCCAGGAGGAGCATGAAAGAGCGAGAGAGGGGGCCAAAAGTAGTAACAATTTTACTTTCAATCCTCCTATCACTTGCAGTGACATTTTAAACATACAACCTGACTCACTAAATACCACCTAGAACCAGACGGGGGAGAAGACAACACTAATTAGAGGGGGAGAAGCTTTAAAAGGGCTGCCGGATGATGGGTTTGCATTTGGCCACAGTTAAACATGGGGAGAGGAGGAGTAAGTGGGTTAAGTGTCAGGATTTAAGCCCAGAGGGAGGGAGAGCAAGAAAGCATAAGTGGTAAAGAGAGCACTAATCCTTAAAATCCCCCTTTCTCATCTCTGGTGGAGTGAAACAAATCAATTCAGGGATCAAACATGTCTTTTGCTTTCAGTTTTCTGAAAGTTATTTCAGTTGTTTCATGAAAAAACAAGCTACGAAATAAATAAGGAGGAAGGAAAAGGGAGAACTGGATCACAGAGAAACCGTGTGAAACTGTGAAAGGATCGGATAGTGCTTGCCGCACAGGAAAGTTTCTCAGTGAGAGAGAGAGAAGAAAACCTGAATGACATACAAATTTTGGGATGGCTGTGACCTCCCTAATTCACTTCTATTTCGAATTACATTTGGGATTGGGACCTTTATAAGAATTCGTGGGAATATAAATCCCCGAGAACAGTGGGACTTCCACTGTACTGGAATTTTAGTTCCTTTCTAAAAATTTATTCTTTCTAATCTTTTCAAAACATCATGTCGTCCACTTAATAAATGTAAACCTATGATTGTGTACCAGATGATTAAATCTGACTCCTAAAGTTTCAAAATAATATAAAATTCTAGATCCACATAATTACTTTGAAGATTTTGAAAACAATGTACTGCCATGGCACGAACCAACAAATTGGTCAATATTACACAAAATTATTAACAATATCATTGTCGCACATTTGTATAACTATACCACGAATCTGAAAAATATCTAGTCCTATAAACGAGTACGTTATTCAAGGGACAGATGAAGTGGCATATTTATTAGCTTAACAATGAACATGAACTGAAACAAATTTGAATTTCCTTTAAGCTCTCACCCTCAAAATGTATTACTGCACAGTTTATCCTGATATTACATAACCAGATTCTCAAATTCTTTTTATATTTTCCCAACTTGCATTTTGCATAATCTCTGTGCAATAGTCAAAACATTCAAGAATGTATTGCTGTGCTTACTAGTTTATTTGGAGATCCATTAGGTGTGATCTTTTCAAGTAAATGTGCTTATTGCACCATATTGACAACACGTAGCATTGATTTTTCACACCTTCTATGATTCTTTCATTTATATTCATGGCCTATCCATCAGCACAGCCTAAATAAATTTGGCAACATACCCACCAAAATGAATAAATCGATGCAAAAGAACATTAATGATGCATTATCCTTATTTGTCAGCCAAGTAAACCTTTAGGTTGTAAATGAAGGTCAAAAGCTTTGAAAAGGGTCAGAACCCATGACCTCTGAAGCCTCCTTCTCACCAGTTATAGCTTTTGTTTTATTCATGGTCTCAAAACTAATGTGCTGAAAACTTCCACATATATCAAAATTAATTTCCAAGTTAGTACAAAAAGAGCCGAATAAAAAATCCCTACAGGCAAACAAAAAACAAATGTAAAATGAAAATTACACATCAAGCTCAAACTGTTACAATCTTGACTGGACAAAATTAGTGACTCCCTTGGGGCGGAGGTAGGGGAGATAATCTTTCCTATAAAGATCTTGGTGAACAACTAATCTTCCACAGGGAAATTTGAAGAATTTAGAAAACATTCTGTCAGAATTTAGTTGGGCAATTGCCTGAACATTTTGATAACTATGACTGAAAATTACAGTATGAAATCTATTTCAGATTATTGCAAAATGTTACAATTCATTACAGTAGATACAATAGTAGTCAACAAGCATGCACTATGGTGGCAGTTGGGCAACTTTGTGACAAATAGGAAATGTCTAACTTGGGGAAGGGGGAGCACTAATTTAATAAGAAAAAGCTAAAATTATTCATACAATATATAGTTCTATTTTTCAATTTCTCAACTAATTTATACTTCAGTGAAATAGCTCATCATTATATTATGTGCAAATTGAATAATACGAATTAATATGATTTTGAAAGACTTACTTGAGAACACAGTAACATGACCAACTCCACAACAGAACTGCTAGATTTCATACAGACCAAACCTACAACGAAGAAATATATTTAATTAAAATGTAATGTTGAAATTATTCAAGAGTTTGGAATTAGAGTAGTACAGATACATAGATACAAAAAAAAGAATTTAAATAAGCCAGGTCAATCTATATCTTTAAAGGACCCTATTCCTATAAAAAATATTTCAAAACATTTCAATTAGCCTCACTTTGCTCTACCACAAAATATTCAGGCAGAATGTTAATAGTTTCTTCATAGTCTTTGCTGGCTTTCAAAGACTATGTAAATAAGTTATCAACAGCACCTCCTTTTGGCATGCAATAACTAGAACCAATTCTGTTTTGACATAAACCCAGCTGTTCTTCCATTTTCAAGACAATTCTCTCGTGTCAGCATTAGCTCACTGGTAGCACTCACACCTCTAAGTCATAAGGTCATAAATTCAATACCACTCCAAGTAGACTTCAAGATATAATCTAGGCTGAAATTTCAGTTTCAGCACTGAGTGAGTTTTTCCATAGTCAGAGCTGCCATTTTTCCGATGAGATGATAAAGCCAAGACTCTGTCTGCCCTTCTAGGTAAATGTGAAAGAGCCTTTTGCAATATTCAGAGACAGAAGTTCCCAAGTATCTTGGCCAACATCACTGAGACAGATTACCTGGTCTTTAACTGCTGTTTGTGCAACCTTGCTGCACGTAAACTGCCTTCTGCATTTTCCTATGTTGCAACAATGACTGCAGTTCACGGCCAACATAATACTTTTGCAGCACTTTGGGGTGTCTCAGAATCACAAAACCATCGACTCCTGACAGTGCAGGAGGTCATTCGCCCCATCAAGTCTGCACTGACCATAATCCCACCTCACGAATTTACCCTAATTCCCCTGACACTTGGGGCAATGTAACAAGGTCAATCCAGCTAACCCGCACACCTTTGGCATGTGGGAGGAAACCAAAGCACCCAGAGGAAATCCACGCAGACACAGGGAGAATGTATAAACTCCACACAGACAGCAACCCAAAGCTGAAATTGAACCTGGGTCCCTGGTGCTATGAGGAAGCAGTGCTTACCACTGTACCACCCATGTACAATATAAATTGAAAGTATCTTGCTTTTGCAAATCAAAACCATAAAAAACATTCTTGGTAAGCAAAATATTATTTAACATTTAAGAAATTCCTCCTAACTATAGGCATACATCACCCATATGCTTTGCTAGATATTGTAGAGATCCATTTCTAGTCAGTACTTTTGTAAAGTTCAACAGTTATAGAAAAGCGACTCTCAAAAAATACTGTAATTTCAATTTTCCAGTGTTAAATTTTTAAAAAGCTGATCATTTCTTTCAGAGCTGCAAATATCCACTGACTAATGTATTGGCACACAATACCACTTCGCTATCCATTTAAAAAAAATGCAGAAACTTGAACTGAGAAATCATCAAATGTTTCAGCCAAACGACTAACGGAGATCTTTTAAAAATTACAACAAATTAATAAAAAGTGAACCATGCAAGATAAAACTGACATTGCACTCTACAGTTCCTAAAATACAAGGTGTCTATTTTCCTTTGCTACAATAACTGCTGCAGTGACAAAGGTTCTTCAGGTGACTAAACACTCTTCCCTGTGCCATCCCAATAAATGATCATGAATGACTCAGAACATTAGTGGCACTAAATAAACTATCCTGGTATACTTAATTGTTCTGGCTGCTAGATCATTATAAAGTGTGGTGATAATATTCTTTCGTCCATTCAGCAAATAACGGTGTAATAAATTGAGCTTCTCAGCTTTGAAGTATTGGCTTCTTTACACAAATGGAAGTTGAAAAATGTGTGGTTGATAGTAAGAAAGATAGATCGAGGATTCAGGAAGTGGGCAGAAAATTGGCAAGTGGAATTCAATCATGAGATGTATTCGAGGAGGGCACACAAGGCAAAGGAATACATAATAAATAGAAGATAAAGACCTTGGTGCGCATATCCACAGATCCTTGAAGGTGGCAGAACCGGTACATAAGGTGGTCGAGGAAGCATATGGAACACTTATATTCTATATCTTGGCTAACAGGTTAGAATAGGGAGGTTAATGCTGGAACTGTATAAAACACTAATAAGATCACAGCTGAAGTAATCTGTTTCTGATCATATTACAGGCAGGACGTGATCGCACCAGAGAGAATAGAGGGGATATTTACGAGCATGTTGCCAGGAATGAAGAATTTTAACTATAATGAAAAATTGGATAGGCCATCTGAAGGGAGAAATGTGCGGGGGTGGGGGCAGGGAGTGGTGGATGGAATAGTGCATCAATTGTTCCTTGCGTTTGAAGATCCAGTAAGAAGTCTCACAACACCAGGTTAAAGTCCAACAGGTTTATTTGGTAGCAAACATTTGCTACCAAAAACAATGAAAAACAATGCTACCAAAAAACAATGAAGCAAACATTTGGTACCAAATAAACCTATTGGACTTTAACCTGGTGTTGTGAGGCTTCTTACTGTGTTTACCCCAGTCCAACGTGAGCAACTCCACATTAGGAGATCCAGCACAGATATGATGGACCAAATGGTTCCGTGCTGTAACAACTCTATGGTTATTCTAGGATTCTATGACAGATTGAGAGAGCAATTAATAAGGAAACTACAGACTAGGTTTTATAATTAGGGCATACAAGAGCAAAGAGGTTACGTTGAATTGGCATTTGACACTGGTTCAGCCTCAACTGGAGCACTGTAATCTATTCTGGGTGCCACGATTTAAAAAGGATGTGAAGGTATTGGAGAGGGGAGACTCATGAAAATAGTTCTAGGGATCAGGACCTCAAGGTAGTTTCCTTGAAGAGAAGACAAATCAGATTTCACAGAGGCATTAATTGCTCCCATTCATGAAATGATTGAGAACAAGAGGGCACCAATTTAAGTGACTGGCAAATAAACTATAACAAAAATTCGCAGTGACCAGTTAAGACCTGAAATGTGCTGCCTAAGCGTGTGGAGGAGGCTGGTTCAATCAAGGGCTTCAAAAGAGAATTAGACTGTTAGTTGGAGAGAAAGAACATTCTGGATTACGGGGAAGGTGGAAAAATGGTATTAAGTGATTGGTGATTTGGAGAGCCGACACAGCTATGATGAGCCCAATAGCCTCTGCCTGAATTGCAGAATTATTGCAGCACAGACATTCTATGGGTTGTTTTCTTTGGAACAGAAGGGGCCAAGTGGAAATTTAATTGAGGTGTATTGAGGGAACAATATAATTCATTCCTCTTACCAGAGGAATCAATAATCAAGGAGGTTAATCAGATGCAAAATAATTAGCAAAATAATTAGAGGGGAGTTGAGGAGAAATGTTTTCACCCAGAGAATGGTGGTCATCTGGATCTCTGCCTAAAAGGGAGACAGGCAGAACCCCTCATTATATTTAAGCACTTGGATATGTTTTTGGGGTGCTTGCTGTAAGCTACAGAGCCACAGACCAAGAATTGAATGTGGGATTGGCTTACTGAGCTCTTTTATAATGAACATGATGGCCAAATGGCCTCTTTCTGTGCCATATATTTCTTTGATTTCTTTTGAGCAATTACTCAGTGTTGGGGAATGCCATACAATAAAGTACTCACTCCTTTAAAATACTACACATCAATGTAAATATGAACAGGAAATTATCTCAGAAATCAACCAATATAAATACAGTTCAGGCCACATATATTATTTATGTATTCCAAAAGCAGACTTTGAGAATAAAAGTGAAAGGTATATAATTTTTTAAAAAATAACAAATGATAAATCTTTTGGGAAAAAAATCCAACCAAACTGTGTTTTAGTAGGCACCATTTTATTACCAAGGATGAAAATGTACCTTTTAAAGAAAATAAAGAATCCAAATTTCAAATTAATTAATTGATTGAATTTTCTTAAAATCAATTAGAGAAGCCTAATTAAACAGCTAGGCTATCATCACATTGCTTATATTTTCTATTATAGATAGATTGAGCACTATATTAATCATCCATTTTAATCATTATCTACAGTCATTGTCCACTTTATCTACAATTGCTCAACTACATAATGTTACTATAAACTGTGTTTGCAGGTCTTATTACTGCTCCAAATGTGTACAGCATATGTCATATTGATCCACAATATCTACATTTTGCTACCTATACCATGCAGGTTATTATATATGCAAAGAGGGGAAATGTCTGTGACCTTTGCTTTCTCTGTTACTCTCTCCCTTCAGCCCTCTAGCTATCAATCAAGTTTCCATTTTGTTTTGTGGCAGCAGACATCCCAAACACTCTTATTAGTACAATGACCCTTGACCCCCCTTCACTCTGTAAACCCCGCAGATCCAAAAGTGGTTTTAAAAAAGGCACTAGCTCTTTTATTGGTTTCATGGGATTACAATGGAGTTTTATGAATATTGAGATGACAAGTCTTAACTTCATTTTATTTCCTATACACTTCCTTTTGCACAGCAATCAAATAAGGTTACACATTAGAAAGTATCACAGGAAGTCTGCGGTCGATCAGTAAATTAACTAATGACTTAATAATGTCATTGTCAAAATAAAATGAATATTCAATTGCTTAAAAAGTGATATTTCACTAGCAATTCAAAAAAAGTTCCATTTATATAGAATTTAAGCAGAACCCACAGAAAGCATGGACAACAGAAAAGGATATTGGTTTTTCGTAATTACTTTTTTGGTGTAAAGGCATTGAGTGCTGGCAAATTAATTATGTTATCCAGCAACATTGTGTGCAGCGCAGCTGGTAGAGTACTGCCAACCATGCCACAATGTAACTTCCCCAGTTTGCTGGCCCCTTCTTCTGAAAGGTTCAAGAAATCCTGGAACACACCTGTGTCCTGTCACTACTTCTGCCTGCAATTCATCCAAATGGCCATTTCTTTTGTAAAATTAGACAATGTTGTTAAGCAAGCTATTTGACTGTGGAGGGCATCATATGCAAGCCCAAACCAAACAGCCAAGCTTTCAGATAATTCCCAATCTGGAGTATGTACTTCATTCAAATTTGCTCTAACTAAGCGAGGGACTATTGCTGAACATCTAGTTACTCTTGCTGAAATCATTTAATTCAGCACAGATTGGAGATCAAATCTGGAGTGTTCCAGTTCTGACTAACTTGGTTGTACACTGCAGTGCCTTGATCCATTCAGCTATCAGGAACATTTTCTATCCTGCCAAATGATGTGTCCAAATGCCACTTAGAGAATTGTTACACTATTTGTCTTCTTTTAAATCATATGCTGC
The DNA here is from genome assembly GCF_965287045.1 of Carcharhinus amblyrhynchos. Taxonomy (NCBI): domain Eukaryota; kingdom Metazoa; phylum Chordata; class Chondrichthyes; order Carcharhiniformes; family Carcharhinidae; genus Carcharhinus; species Carcharhinus amblyrhynchos. Next base: position 132,493,683 of record NC_137324.1, on the reverse strand, counting down.
AGATCTACATCCACTCGGAATTATATTGAAAATTCCCAGATAAAGACAAAAATATTGCAGATGCTGGAATCAGAAACAAAACCAGCTCTGACGGAAGGGTGATCCTGACTCAAAACATTGGCTCTATTCTCTCTCCACAGGTGCTGTCAGACTTGCTGAGTTATTCCAGGATTTTCTGTGTGTTACATAAGAACATAAGAAATAGGAGCAGGAGTAGGCCATCTAGCCCTTCGAGCCTGCCCCGCCATTCAATAAGATCATGGCTGATCTGTCGTGGCTCAGTTCCACTTTCCCGCCCTCTCCCCATAACCCTTAATCCCCTCTCTTATCAAGAACCCATCAACCCACTTCTTAAAAATATTTAGCGAGGCAGCCTCCACCACTTCAACGGGCAGAGAATTCCAGAGATTCACCACCCTTTGAGTGAAGAAGTTCCTCCTCAACTCCGTTCTAAACCGCCTCCCCTTTATCTTGAGGCTGTGCCCCCTAGTCCTACTGTCTTTTTTGAGCGGGAAGAGTCTCTCCACCTCTATCCTATCCATCCCATTCATCATCTTATATGTCTCAATGAGATCTCCCCTCATTCTTCTAAACTCTAACGAGTACAAGCCCAGTTTATTCAGCCTCTCCTCATAGCTCAATCCCCTCAACTCCGGTATCAGCCTAGTAAACCTCCTCTGCACTCCCTCCAGGGCTAAAATATCCTTGCGCAGGTGCGGCGCCCAAAACTGCACACAGTACTCCAGCTGCGGCCTCACCAATGCCCTATACAGCTGCAGCAAGACCTCCCTACTTTTATATTCAATCCCCCTCGCTATTGAAAATGCCCCAACCTGTTTTTGATATGACAATCACAACCACCACATAGCCATTCATCACATCAACACAACTGGATTTAAGCAACATCTTAAAAGGAAAATGGCTGTATTTTAATCACACAGAAATAATCATTTGTATCAGCTACAAGAGACTGTTGAGGTCTACAAAGTCATAAATGGAAATTTGAAAGATAAAGATTCACATGTAAAATGCCAGAAATGAGGCGTTGTAAAATGCCAGAAATGAGAGGCTGCAGGTACGGAAAGCAGTTCAAAAACGTGTATTCTTTTTACTGCAACAGAGATGGTTAAAAATATATCTAATTGGATTATTAGAAAACACTTTACTACTTTACATTGACAGAGAACACTCAGTTTTTAAAAAGTTTATTTAACTAGTGTCACACATAGGCTTACATTAATAATGCAATGAAGTTATTGCGAAAATCCCCTACTTGCCACACTCCAGCACCTGTTCAGGTGCACTGAGGAGGAATATAGCATGACCAGTGCACCTAATCAGCACATCTTTAGTTATGGGAGGTAATTGGAGCACCAGGAGGAAACCCAAGCAGACATGGGGAGAGTGACCCAAGCTGGGAATCAAACTCGGGTCCTTGGCGCTGTTGCTTGAGGCAACAGTGCTAACCACTGTGCCTCCCCAATAATATTATAAAGAAATTTAGCATATTTTAAGATAGAGAAAAGCAGGGAAATAGGAAAAGGCAGGGAAACCAGTTCTCCAATTTCCCCCCACAGTCCAAAGATGTACAGATGTGAATTGGCCATAGTAATGCGTGGGTTTTAAGAGATAGGCAGGGAGGTGGGCCTGGCTAAAATGCAGGTTCAATGGGTTGAATGCCCTCTTTCTGCATTGCTGGGATTCTATGGAAATGGTAATTCTAGAAGAAGGGCTAACGCCAACAGGGATACTATAGACCAAATGATCTTGTGCTGTAAACTATATGAAAATTAATCCAAGATATTTTCAAAAATTGTGAATATTTCATAAAAACAGATTGGGTGATCATGTTGCTAATCACCTCCATTTAGTCTGCAAGCATGACCCTGAATTTCCGAATGCTATTTCTCCATCCATTCCCATCTGGCCTCTTTGACCTCCCGAAACTGTTCTGATGAAGCTCAACAGCATCTCGCAAAACAGCTTATGTTTTGATTAGGCACCTTATAACCTAACAGACACCGATTTCAATAACTTCATGCCATATGCACAAATCTCACTTTTTTTCCCCAAAAGCAAAAGCTCGTAACAGTTCTACTGTTGCCATTTATAGCTCTTCTAGGACCACCCTTTCTTCACTCATTCCATTTTCTATTTAATCAGTCCTGCTTTCCAGCCCATCAGATTTCCCTTTTCCTCCACACCACCATCTCCATTTAATTTATTTAAAGCCTGCCATATCAAATGCTTTCAGTAAGCTGCAGCAATACAGAACACACAACAGGTTGCATACAATAAATAAAAAATTTGGATTGAATACAGTTTATATTCCCAACATCTTTTGGTTCTGATGAAAAGTCAAGTTGAAACATTTACTGTTTCCTTCCCCGTACATGCTAGTTGAATTTTTGGCATTTGTGTTTTCATAAGTAGGAAAGATAAATTTCTTCAAAAAATCCACCATTATCAAAACAAATCATTATTTATCCAAAGCATAAAAGTTACTTTTCAACAAGTTTCCAAATTCCTATCACCATTAATCTCTTACCAACATGCGGAGCTGAGGCGGTGGGGCCGGGGGGGGGGGGGGGGGGGACCGACCATCAGACAAAGCGAGCGAGCGAGAGAGAGACCGACCATCAGACAAAGCGAGCGAGCGAGAGACCAACCATCAGACAAAGCGAGCGAGCGAGAGACCGACCATCAGACAAAGCGAGCGAGCGAGAGACCGACCATCAGACAAAGCGAGCGAGCGAGAGACCGACCATCAGACAAAGCGAGCGAGAGACCGACCATCAGACAAAGCGAGCGAGAGACCGACCATCAGACAAAGCGAGCGAGAGACCGACCATCAGACAAAGCGAGCGAGAGACCGACCATCAGACAAAGCGAGCGAGAGGCCGACCATCAGACAAAGCGAGCGAGAGACCGACCATCAGACAAAGCAAGCGAGAGAGAGAGACCGACCATCAGACAAAGCGAGCGAGAGAGAGACCGACCATCAGACAAAGCGAGCGAGAGACCGACCATCAGACAAAGCGAGCGAGAGAGAGACCGACCATCAGACAAAGCGAGCGAGAGAGAGACACCGACCATCAGACAAGGCGAGCGAGAGAGAGACACCGACCATCAGACAAGGCGAGCGAGAGAGAGACCATCAGACAAAGCAAGCGAGAGACCGACCATCAGACAAAGCGAGCGAGAGACAGACCGACCATCAGACAAAGCGAGCGAGAGACAGACCGACCATCAGACAAAGCGAGCGAGAGACAGACCGACCATCAGACAAAGCGAGCGAGAGACAGACCGACCATCAGACAAAGCGAGCGAGAGACAGACCGACCATCAGACAAAGCGAGCGAGAGAGAGACCGACCATCAGACAAAGCGAGCGAGAGAGAGACCATCAGGCAAAGCGAGCGAGCGAGAGAGAGAGACCATCAGGCAAAGCGAGCGAGCGAGAGACCAACCATCAGACAAAGCAAGCGGGAGAGAGAGACACCGACCATCAGGCAAAGCGAGCGAGCGAGAGAGCGACCATCAGACAAAGCGAGCGACCGACCGACCATCAGACAAAGCAAACGAGCGAGAGACACCGACCATCAGACAAAGCGAGCGAGCGAGAGAGAGGCCATCAGACAAAGCGAGCGAGAGAGAGACCATCAGACAAAGCGAGCAAGAGAGAGAACAACCATCAGACAAAGCGAGCGAGAGAGACACCGACCATCAGACAAAGCGAGCGAGAGAGACACCGACCATCAGACAAAGCGAGCGAGAGAGACACCGACCATCAGACAAAGCGAGCGAGAGAGACACCGACCATCAGACAAAGCGAGCGAAAGAGACCGACCATCAGACAAAGCGAGCGAGAAAGAGACCGACCATCAGACAAAGCGAGCGAGAAAGAGACCGACCATCAGACAAAGCGAGCGAGAGAGAAAGAGACCGACCATCAGACAAAGCGAGCAAGAGAGAGACCGACCAGACAAAGCGAGCAAGAGAGAGACCGACCATCAGACAAAGCGAGCGAGAGAGAGACCATCAGACAAAGCGAGTGAGAGAGAGAGACCGACCATCAGACAAAGCGAGCGAGAGAGAGAGACCGACCATCAGACAAAGCGAGAGAGAGAGACACCGATCATCAGGCAAAGCGAGCGAGAGACCGACCATCAGACAAAGCGAGCGAGAGACCGACCATCAGACAAAGCGAGCGAGAGAAAGAGACCGACCATCAGACAAAGCGAGCGAGAGAGAGAGAGACACCGACCATCAGACAAAGCGAGCGAGCGAGAGAGAGACCGACCATCAGACAAAGCGAACGAGCGAGAGAGAGACCGACCATCAGACAAAGAGAGAAAAGAGACTCGAAGCAAAATGTTCAGGTTAAAAGATTGTTACTTATCTGTCTTCAAGATTAATAAAATAAACCTGTCCATACTTTGGAAACTTACTTGTACCCTCAATGAGCAATTCTTGCCCATGACTGCCCAGAAGAGTACGTGAAAGAAAAGGAGCAAAATCCACAAAAATCTCCCTCAAGAGGGGTGCAGCCTTCTCCAGAGCACGTTCGAGCCTTGCTGTAATGCTGAACAGGTTGCAAAAATAGTCAGATTTAAAATTCTGCAATATAACATTGATTAATTCTAAGGTATGAAGTTAACACTGGATAAAATATTTTGAAGATAGGATTTGCCAACTTAAGTATCAGCACAATATAATACCTCACCAAGTCGTATTAAATGCAGCAGAAACCTATTCCATTATATCAAACATTTATTATATTGATAAATATCTCATTTTATATCATTGTAATTGAGTTTCAGGGAACAAATTTGGAATTCTGTTCATAAGGCCAAGCTAGACAAAATTCCATTCAAAGCTACCAATAGAAAAGACGAAGCCAAAAACTGCAGTAGAAAAGATCCTGATTGAAAGTTAATAAAAGAGTTATTACCTCATATTTGTTACAGAGTCCTCTGGCATTGGGGAAACAGTTTGAACAGATGGCAGTTTTGAGTTTGATGTTCCGCTGCCTAAGAAAATTCAATTGGCAAATTTAGTGACAAATTAATTCCCAACATTTCAACAAAAGTAGTTGAGAAATAGGTCATTTCAGCCCATCAAGCCTGCACCAACAACAATCCCACCCAGGCCCTATCCCCATAATCCCACATATTCATCCTGCTAATCCCCCTGACACTAAGGGGCAACTTATCAGGGCCAATTCACTGAACCTGCATATCTTTGGACTGTGGGAGGAAACTAGAGAACCCGGAGGAACCCATGCAGACACGCGGAGAATGTGCAAACTCCAACAGACAGTGACCCAAGCTGGGAATTGAACCCAGGTCCCTGCTGCTGTGAGGCAGCAGTGTTAACCACGGTGGCACCGTACTGCCCTTAATATTGCAACTGCTTTGGAAGTGTGCCAATCAATACCAACACACTAATTCCTAGGATTAAAAACACTGGGGTAAAAATAACTAAATTGTTAACTAGAAGAAACAATGAGATACAACTTTCATGAAGGTTTTCCAATTTGGGTATGGAAAGCCAAGTGAGGCATTAAATTCTGTCAAACAAAAAAGCCAAGCAATAAAACAACCAAATAAAAATGTTGCACCATTCCCAAAATGTTTTGCCTCATCTTAGAGCAGTGTTGTCTAATCAAGGCATTATCTATATGGCTAATTGAAAAACAAGATGTAGCATTTTTGATCAATAATTTAAAATAATGAATAGGCACAATATATTCTGATGAAAAATCATCAATCTGGAATGGTAACATTGCTTTGCTCTCCATGCCATCTGGTCTACTAACTATTTCTGGCACTTAAGGTTTTATTTCAGATTTCCAGTATACACAGTATCTTGCTTCCACAGTAGACCAAGTCATTGGCTACATGATCTCAATACTTGTGTGCGCATGGATTTTATAGGTACTTAATTGACTAAATGGCAAGACAAAAAATGTAGAATGCGCAAATGCATAGAAACACAACAACATTGCATGGTGCTATCAACAGATCGGTTTATAGTGTCACAAAATGGTAGGATGCTACTAAAATTAATGTTTATTTTGCACAAGTAAAATCATATATAAACTGCCATGTATTTTGCAAACCACATCGAGGTAACAACTAAGAGAAAGGAAGGAAAAAGAAAGAATAGAGAACAGGGCTTTTTTTGCAGTTGTATAATTAGTAGTCAGAATGCTGTGAGCCAGGAAGAAGTTTAGACACAAATGAAATGTTGAAGCAGCAGCAGCAAGAGAAGGATGCAGCCATCCCCAGGAAACAATTCAGTCAGAGATAAGGTGCTGATGGAGCAGAAAAACAGGAGAGAGGGGCAGCCATCCTCAGAAAACAGCTCACGAGAGATGAAGCACTGAAGACAAAAGGCCAGTTTCTTCACCAAATCAAAGACCATTCCGAAGCCCTGGTCACTCAAGCATACAGAATGGTAGTCACTGGCTATATTTAGCCAATAGATTTACAGTTGTTGTTTGGGAAATGGGGGTCTAAGCAGAGTTTAAGATTACACAGGAAAAATATACTTAACGTTTTTACTCTGAGGGTCTAAGTGCTTACTGTTAAGTTTCTGAAGTACAAGTTTTTTTTATGAAGTGTACTATTATCTTTCTTCTACTTTCATTAAACAATGGAAGCATTTCTTAAAGAGAAGTCCAAGTTTTCACTATTGCTAATATCCAAGGAAAACAGTACACCAGAGAAAACCAGTGTTTCAGATTGGATCACATATGCAACATTAATAGGGTTTTGTAACAATAGCATATCCAACAGTATCAGGCAGCTCCAATACAGCGTGCCTAGGCAAAAGGAAATTTGCCACAAGTTGTGTTCTGGGTTTGGCATTACTCATTTTGCAAGTCACCGTTATCAGCAAGGATGTCAAAGTATTGTTGGCAAATGCTGCATAAAAAGCATAAAAAGAGCAAAGTGTGCAGAGGACGCTGAAAGTCTGCAAAGGGATATAGATAATTTAAGTGAGTGGGCGAGGTTCTGGCATATGGAGTACAATGTTGTTTAATGTGAAGTCATCCATTTTGATAGGAATACCAGCAAAATGAACTATTATTTAAATGGCAAAAAATTACAGCATGCTGCTGTGCAGAGGGACCTGGGTGTCCTCGTGCAGGAATCTCAAGGAGTTGGTTTGCAGGTGCAGCAGATAATTAAGACGGCAAATGGAATTTTGTCCTTCATCGCTAAAGGGATGGAGTTTAAAAACAGCAGGATTATGTTGCAGCTGTATAAGGTGCTGGTGAGGCCACATCTGGACTACTGTGTATAGTTTTGGTCTCCTTACTTGAGAAAGGATATACTGGCACTAGAGGGGATGCAGAGGAGATTCACCAGGTTGATTCCAAAGTTGAGAGAGTTGGCTTATGAGGAGAAACTGAGTAGACTTGGGCTATACTCATTGGAATTCAGAAGAATGAGAGGAGATCTTATAGAAACATGCAAGATTGTGAAGGGAATAGATTAGATATAAGCAGGGAAGTTATTTCCACTGGCTGGTGAAACTAGAACTAGGGGGCATAGCCTCAAAATAAGTGGAAGACGATTTAAGACTGAGTTGAGGAGGAACTTCTTCACACCAAGGATTGTGAATCTGTGGAATTCCCTGCCCAGTGAAGCAGTTGAGGCTACCTCATTGAATATTTTTAAGGTAAGGATAGATAATTTTTTGAACAGTAAAGGAATTAAGGGTTATGGTGAGCTGGCAGGAAAATGGAGCTGAGTCCACAAAAAGATCAGCTATGATCTTATTGAATAGCAGAGCAGGCTCGAGGGGCCAGATGGCCTACTCCTGCTCCTAGTTCTTATGTTCAAACCATGAGGCTGAAACACTTGCTTGTATTGTGTTCTCCTAAAATTTGTGTCTGTAGCGTTACTGCAACTAAACCTGTGGCCAGTCAGCAATTTCTATTGGACAATGCTATCAGAATTGCAATTGTTGTTGCGAAATCTTCATTAGTGTGTGATTAATGTCCATAATCCATCTAAGGTTCTCAAAGAGAAAATTAATATATCTCAATATCTGGAAACATGGGTGACTTTAACTGACTCAGGATTGAGCAGCATCATAATTGCAATTCTGATAGTTGCAGTAACACTACAGACAAATTTTAGGAGAAAGCCTGCTCAATGGTAAAATTGACAAAAATGCATCACAAAAATAATGCCTGAATATAAAGCAATGCTGAAAGTGCCCAGAAAAAAAAGTTTATTTATAAAATTATACTAAATTTAGTAAGCTTTAAAAATGAATTGTACAGTGTCTTTATGAGCATAAGCATCTTCATGGTACCAGGCTCAATACAAAACTTGATGTTTTCATGTTTGGTTTTGACTCCCAGTGGCGAATTAACTACCACCCAGACCCCTAGGCTGAGCTTTAGTAAGGCCCCGGGACCCACCAACGTACAATGTCCTAAAACCATTACTTCTAAATGTTTACATGTTTGGAGCCTAATTTAGAAGAAAAATAGTATTTGTAATATTCCAGGTATGAAAAAAAATGCAAAAGTACTGAAATATCATCCAAAATACTCACATGTACACTCAATTAAACCAATTTTTGTACACTCAATTAACCCTTTAAACGGTAAAGCGACATAAATGTTGTTTCTCGGTTGGTTGACTGTCATGTCTGCAGCGATTGGTCAAACAAGATTCACCAACCACTACTGTTCCAATCAGATGCCTTCTTTCTTCAGCTTCATTATGTCATCATGTGTGTTATTAATGCATTATGATAATGAATTTGAACTCTGGCTGGTGAATGGTGACAGTGGGTCATTTGTCACGTTAGAAACAATAATGGCAGCACGCAAACGTAAGTCTGTTTTGATGTTTTCACAGGTGGTAAATGCACTCAACAGTTTTGATGAAGTATTATGCAGTGATGATAGTGGGGGTGATTTAGATGCCGAGGATTTTGATGTTGATATTGGTGAATTATCAGATAATGATCGTGAATTTGATGATACATTGATATTACTGGAGGCAGTGGTGGCAATCATCGTGCTGTGGTATGGGACTAATACTATGTAAGGGTGAATGTTGACAAAAGTACACTATGTAACTAAGTATGCACCAAAATATATATACATGTTACAGCATGACAATAAACTCTTTGTTGCATTTATTATGTATTTATTTGCATGTCGTACAAGTCCGGGGGTGAAGCTCCTCTATTTATATTAATTCACCCATGGGTATAGTTATGAAAATTTATTCACCCTTAAAAGGATTAAACCAATTTTATTTTGCTCTCGGGCCCCCCGTCCCTTTCAGGCCCCTAGACTTATGCCTACTGCTCCCAATACCTTCTTAGATGGAAATGAGACGTTCACAGCAAGGCATTTGGTATAATATTCATTCCAGAAGATTTGTCTCCACCATTTTTGGGATTGTGAGGAGGGATTCAGTTACCCACCTCAGCCAGAAATTCAGCAACGTAGTCACACTGGAAAAGAGACCATTCAGACCAACAATCTGAGTCAGAGAGCCACCGGAAGTTCTGAACTTACCTCTTCAGACGCTGGAGTGCCCGAAACAAGCATGTCTGTTTCGCGCCAAATCCAGACGTGCGATCGCAATGGTAAAGGGGGAAATGCTGATAAAGTTGGGCGGGGAGTTTATGAATCCAATTTAAATTCAAGCAAATACATTTAAATCGCCATTGCGCCCATTTTGGGCACGAATCAGATTGCAGCCATTTTCGGGCCTTGGTAAAGTGGGCATCTGCGTGGACACTGGCACAGATCGCATTAATGACCTCACACCCGACTTCGCCACATTTTTGCGCCTGCTCAGTGATAAGATCGGGCCCATAGTGGCACAATGGTTAGCACTGCTGCCTCACAGCGTCAGGGACCCAGGTTTAATTTTGGCATTGGGTGACGGTCTGAGTGGAGTTTGAACATTCTCCCCATGTCTGCAGGAGCTTCCTCCAGGTACTCCAGTTTCCTCCCACAATCCAAAAATATGCGTAGGTGGATTGCTTGTGGTAAATCCCCCCTTAATATCAAGGGGATTAGCAGGGTAAATATGTACAGTTACGGGAATGAGGTCTGCGTGGGATTGTTGTCAGTGCTCAATGGACTGAATGGCCTCCTTCTGCCCTGTAGGAATTTTAATTTTAATTTAAAAAAGCATTATCTTCTAAAACTTGATAAAGCCAGTCTTTTGGAAATTAAAATACAAGCATTTTTGTCACTAGTATTGACATAGACAAATATTATTGCTGACAGAATTAAATAACCGTCATCAATCTTAACCAGTCACGAGTTAGAATGTTTTTATTGCCGAAATTACATCCCATTAAAAACTTACAAAAATTATTCAGGGTCTTTTTAAGGGGAAACATCCTGGTTTAAAAAAAACTTTTTCAACAATTTACATAAGAACATAAGAAATAGGAGGAGTAGCCCATCTAGCCAGGAGCCTGCCCCGCCATTCAATAAAATCATGGCTGATCTGAGGTGGATCAGTTCCACTTTCCCACTCTCTCCCCATAACCCTTAATTCCCTTGTCTATCAAAAACCTATCTACCCATGACTTAAATATATTTAGCGAGGTAGCCTCCACCACTTCAACGGGCAGAGAATTCTAGAGATTCACCACCCTTTGAGTGAAGAAGTTCCTCCTCAACTCCAATCTAAACTGCCCCCCCCCCTTATCTTGAGGCTGTGCCCTCGAGTCCTGCTATCCTTTCTAAGTGGGAAGAATCTCTCTACTTCTACCCTATCCATCCCCTTCATTATTTTATATGTCTCCATAAGATCCCCCCCCATCCTTCTAAACTCCAACGAGTACAGGCCCAGTCTATTTAGTCTCTCTTCATAGGCCAACCCCTTCATCTCCGGTGTCAGCCTAGTGAAACTCCTCCGCACTCCCTCCAAGGCCAAAATATCCTTCCGCAAGTGCAGCGACCAAACCTGCACACAAGACTCCAGCTGCAGCCTCACCAGTACCCTGTACAGTTGCAGCAAGACTTCCCTGCTTTTATATTCTAACCCCCTCACTATAAAGGCCAACATTCCATTAGCCTTCTTGATCGCCTGCTGCACCTGCAGACTGGATTTTTGCAACTCATGCACAAGGGTCCCCAGGTCCCTCTGCACCGTAGCATGCTGCAGCTTTTCGCCTTTTAAATAATAATCCCTCCTACTATTATTTTTGCCAAAGTGGATAACCTCACACTTGCCAACATTATACTCCACCTGCCAAGTCCTTGCCCACTCGCTTAGCCTATCCAGATCCCTCTGCAGACTTTCCACACCTTCCACGCAATTTGCTTTTCCACTCATCTTCGTGTCATCAGCAAATTGTGTCACCCTACAGTCAGCCCCCTCCTCCAGGTCGTCTGTATAAATGGTAAATAGCTGAGGCCCCAGCACCCATCCCTGCGGCACTCCACTAGTTACCAGCCACCAATCAGAATAGCACCCATTGATACCAACTCTCTGCTTCCTATTAGACAGCCAATCCTCTATCCACACTAACACCTTACCCCCAACTCCATGCACCCTAACCTTCTGTAGCAACCTTTTATGAGGCACCTTATCAAACGCTTTTTGGAAATCTAAAAACACCACATCCACCGGTTCCCCTCTGTCTACCACACTAGTCACATGCTCATAGAAATCCAATAAATTCGTCAAACACGACTTCCCCTTAACGAATCTGTGCTGCGTCTGCTCTATCAAACCATTCTTTTCTAGGTGCCTCGCTATTTCTTCTTTAATGACGGATTCAAGCATTTTTCCAACTACAGGCGTTAAACTAACAGGCCTAAATTCCCTGCCTTTTGTCTGCTGCCTTTTTTAAACAGCGGCGTAACATTAGCTGTTTTCTAATCTTCCGACACTTCCCCGGAATCCAGCGAATTTTGGTAAATAATTACTAAGGCATCCACTATCACCTCTGCCATTTCTTTCAGAACCCTGGGATGCATTCCATCCGGTCCTGGGGACTTGTCCACCTTCAGTCCCATTAGTCTATCAAGTACTACCTCTCTAGTGACGGTAATCGCATTCAGGCCCTCAACTCATACCATCCTTCTATCTTTAAGATCCGGCAAACTATTTGTGTCCTCCTCCATGAAGACTGAGGCAAAAAACTTATTTAAAGCCTCCGCCATTTCCTCATCTCCCACCACTAAATCCCCCCTCTCATCCTCTAAGGGTCCAACATTCACTCTAGCCAGCCTCCTCCTCTTTATATATTTGTAAAAACTTTTACTGTCCTTTTTTATATTTAGTGCTAGTTTAGCTTCATAGTCTATCTTTCCTTTATCACCTTCTTATTCATTCTTTATTGATTTTTAAATTTTTCCCAATCTTCTAATCGCACACTACTTTTAGCCACTCTGAATGTGTCAGCTTTTAATTTAATACGCTTCTTTATTTCCTTAGATAACCACGAAAACTTTTTGCTACGAAAACCTTAAGAATTCAATACCACATGCAGTGGAAAAGATCAACTTCTAGATTTTATTCAGTACTGCATGCAATACATTTTTGAGAGAAATATATTACTCAGATTTGTATGCATCTACAGATTAAAACTGTACACCAAATTTTGTCTCCAAAGATGCTGCTCTTGCAATAAAATATGTTGCTAATTTTAAAAACACACGACAGAGCACATGACTAAAATCGTGCAACCTACTACAACACTATTTTCTTAAACTGATAGGTTAATCAAGTGGATTACTGCAAAAAAGCAGTGAATGTAACAAAAGATTTAGCAAACACAACAGAAGACTTGGCGGCATATTTCACTTTTTTGGAATTAGGTTACCATCAGGAATTCAGTAAGAATGAAGTAAGCAAATTCTGACACACAACAAGTTGGTTAAAAAAACTCATCATTTAGCAACCCTGACAAATTCTATGATGCCCATCAACTGGGAAACAATCAGATTTCTAAATTGTACAAACCAGAGTACTGTTCGTTGGAAACCTTGTATCAGTAGTATCCCAAATTCAGTTGTGCAAAAGCCAGATGTCTTTATGATGTGCCATGTATCCATTTTAATTGAGTAAAATGCAAACATACCAGCAAAATGCTGCATTGGCATGGTGTGGTGTTGGGCAATTTACCCATTCTGCACATCAGTCTATTCTCACAGTCAAAGCAACCCTGACCTCCACAGGACTCGACTTTACTTGAACCACGCACAGCCCAAACTGCCTGACCTAAAGTCTGGAAAGATTAGGAATCTGACAAGCCTCAGTGCCGAAGCTACTGCTTTAAGACACTAACTGTGGGAGAGCAAATGCGGAAAAGGAAGTCTTCATTTCTTGTTTGTTTGTTCTATCCTGTAGGAATTGGGCATGGAATGGAGCTAGCTGTTTGGTAAATAGCTGATAAGTGGTTAAAACCTATTCTATTCCCAAGGTATAAAATAGTATGTAAATTGGTGGTAAAGTTAACATGTATAAAAGAATCAATATAATTAATATAATCAAAAGAATCAATATAATTATTATATTTTTTATTCATTCATGGGATATGGGCATTATTTATTGGGCCAACATTTATTCCCTCTCTGCTCTTTAAATGAGAGTGAGCTTTTTCTTCAATCACTGCAGTTCATGTGGTGCAGGAACACCAACAGTGCTGCTAGGGAGGGAGTTCGAGGATTTTGACATGGGACAGTGAAGCAACAGTGCTATATTTTCAAGTCAGAATGGTGAGGGGCTTGGAGAGGAAGTTCAAGGTGATAATGCTCCTATGTGTCTGCTGCCCTTGTCCTTTTAGATGCTAGTGCTCATGAGTTTGGGAAGTGTTGTCCAAGGAACACTGGTGAGTTCTGGCACTGCATCATGTAGATGGTACAGATTGCTGCCACTGTGCAACAGTGGTGCTGGGAGTGAATGTTTTTGGATGAGGTGCCAATCAGGCGAGTTCTTTTGTCCTGGGTGGTGGCAAGCTTCTCGAGTGTTGTTGGAGCTGCACTCATCCAGATATATGACAAGTATTTCATCATATTCCTCATGAGGCTTGCAGATGGTGGAGGGGGTGGAGGGGGTGGAGGGGGTGGAGGGGGTGGAGGGGGTGGAGGGGGTGGAGGGGGTGGAGGGGGTGGAGGGGGTGGAGGGGGTGGAGGGGGTGGGAGCGTGGTGCACGTCTGGTGGTGAATTACTCACCACAGGATTCCTGGCCTCTGATCTGTTCTTATAGCTACAGTATTTATATGGCTAGGCCAGTTAAGTTTCTGATCAATGGTAATCCTCAATATGCTGAAAGTAGTGGATTTAGCGAGGTAAATGCATTGAGCGCCATGGGGAGATAGTCACTGCCTGGCCTTTGTGTAGTTCTTGCCCAGGCATACTGCATTCATACATGGACTGCTTCATTACCTGGATTATCGCAAATGCGGAACATCAGCAAACATCCCTACTTCTGACCTTGTGTTGCAAAAAAGGTCATTGAAGAAGAAGCTGAAGATCATTTAAAAAAATAAAGGATGGCAGTGCAGGTGATATGCAGATGCTGGAAATCTGAAAAAACAGAAAATGCTGCTGCAAAAATTAAGGGATGATTACATGGCTCAAAACTGGTGTGGGAGAAGTGGGTTACTTTGCAGGAAGAGTGGGTTACAATTTGTACGATATTGGCACCAGTATGGAGAAATCGGGCACTGCACCATTTGGAAGGTCTACACCTGAACGATGCTGGTACCAATGTTCTTACGAACTGCATCACTAGAGAAGAGGGTTTTAAACTAAATAGTGTGGACAAGGATCAAATGTGGAAAAATGTGGCATTTAAAGTAGTAGAGGCAAGAGAGCAAAATAGTAATATGTGAAATGAGGGCCAGAAGATGGCAGGAAGAGACAGAGGAAAAAACCTAAAAATGCACTAATAGTCAAGACTAGATGTTACAAAGATATCAAAAGGACAAACTAAAGATTCTGTACATGAAAGTGTATGGTATACGTAACAAAGTAAACAAATTGATAGCCATGATGGAGACATGCCTGCCAGATAACAAGTATTTTGTCCTAAATACTGAGGTATATAATGATATTCAAGAAGGACAGGAAGCTAGGTAAAGGTGGAAGGGTAGCACTGTTGATCCAGGATGGCATTCGTGCAATAGTTAGAGATGAGCTTGGGGAATAGAATATACAATCAGTTTGGGTGGAGATGAGGAATAGTGAGAGAAAGGAGTCAGTAGTGGGGAATTCGATAGGTTTTTGGTAGGCAAGGGGATTAAGGGTTATGGGGAGAAAGCGGGAAAGTGGAACTGAGCCACTTCAGATCAGCCATGATTTTGCTGAATGGCGGGGCAGGCTTGAAGGGCTAGATGGCCTACTCCTGCTATTTCTTATGTTCTTATGGAATGTCTACAAGTCCCTAACAGTAACCAGAATGTAGGACAAGGTATACAAGAAGAAACATTGTTTGCTTGTGATGGCAATAAACACAGAAGGCTTCAATCTACATATAAATTGGAATAATCAGATTAGCAGTAGTAGCCTAGCTAAGGAGTTCATAATGCTTTTTATATAATTTCTTACAGCAGGACATTCTGGCACCAGAGAGCAGATTACATTAGACTTAGTATTGTGCAATGTGACAGGATCAATTAATTACCTCAGAGTAAAAGCACCATGAGGTAGCAGCAACCACAATATGATTGAATTTTACATTCAGCTTGAAAGGGAGAAGAGTGGATCTAAGATTAGTATTGTAAACTTAAATAAGGGCAACTATGTAGATATGAAAGCTGAGCTAACTGAAGTAAATTGGAATTACTAGACTGTAGGATACATCCACAGAGCAGCAGCTGCCATTTAAGGGGATATTTCAAAACACTTAGAATAGGTTTATTCCTACATTAAGCAAAATTTTCAAGGGAGGACCCATCATCCATGATTAACTGTAGTAGTTAGGGACAACATCAAACTGGAGGAAGAAGCATAAAACCTTGAAGATGAGGGACAGGTCAGCTAATTGGTCAGAACATAAATAAAGGCAGAGAATGACTATAAGGTTAATCAGGACATAGAAATTACAGTATTAGAGGAAACTAGCCGAAATGTAAAAATAAATAGCAAGAGTTTCTATGGGTATTTAAAAAGGACAAAAGTGAACATTGGTCCATGAGAAAGTGAGAAAGAGTTAATAGTAGATAACCATAGAATCGCTACCAGTTCAGAAGGAGGCTATTCAGCTCATCAAGTCTGCACTGATTCTCTGGCAGAGCATCTTATGATGTGGATATGCCGGCGTTGGACTGGGGTAAACACAGTAAAAAGTCTGACAACACCAGGTTTCAGTCCAACCGATTTATTTGATAGTAAATTCACTAGCTTTCGGGTTAGCCCCTTCACCGGATGAAGGGGCTAACCCGAAAGCTAGTGAATTTACTATCAAATAAATCGGTTGGACGGAAACCTGGTGTTGTCAGACTTTTTACTATGCAGAGCATCTTAGCCAGGCTGACATCATCCCCACCACCCCATGTATTTACCCCGCTAATCCCCATAACCTACATGGCATGCAACATTAAGGGGCAATTTAGCATGATCACAATCTAACCTGCATATCTTTGGACCGTGGGTGGAAACTGGAGCACCCGGAGGAAATGCACGGACACCTGGGAGAACGTGCAAACTCCACACAGTCACCCAAGGCTGGAATTGAATCCGGGTCCCTGGCACTGTGAGGCCACCATGCCACCCGAAATGAGAAATGGCTTTTGAAATGAACAAATATTTTGCTTCTGTCTTCACTGTAGAACATACAAATAAATTGCAGTAATAGTTGTAAATCAGGAGGTGCGAGGAAGAGAGGGACTTGTGAAATTACAATCATTGGGGAAGCAATATTGAGAAAACTGATGGAGCTGCAGATTGACAAGTATCCAGGCCCAGATGAGCTTAATTCTAGGGTCTTAAAGAGGTGGGTAATGAGGTAGCAAATGTATTGGTGTGAATCTTTCAAAACTTCCTAGATTCTGGATGGTTCTATTTCACTGGAAAATAGCAAATATAACTCTTCTATTCAAGAAAGGATGGGCTAGAAAACAGCAGCTTGATGTTTGTCAAGGGGAAGGTGTTTAAATCCAAATAATTATAGCTGAGCATACAGGAAAACTCAAGGTAATCAGGAAGTGTCAGCATGGTTTTGTGAAAGGAAAATTATGTTTAACCAATTTATTGGAGTTCTTTGAAGGAGCAACATGCACTGGATAAAGGGGAACATGGGGGCGTACTGTACTTGGATTTCCAGAAGACACCTGACAAGGTTGCACAGAAAAGTGTCACAACACCAGGTTAAAGTCCAACAGATTTATTTGACAGCACAAACTTTCAGAGCATTGCCCCTTCATCAGGTGGCACCCCTGTTGAAGGGACAGTACCCTGAAAGCTTGTGTGACCAAATAAACTTGTTGGACTTTAACCTGGTGTTGAGAGACTTCTTACTATGCTTATCCCAGTCCAACGCCTGCACCTCCAATCAATGGTCACATATCTATACGGATAGAAGATTGGCTGGCTGCCAGAAAACAGAGTAGGATGTCCCACAGGGATACGGTCTCAACAATTTACAATTCCCATAAATGACAGATAAGGGGAGCAAAGGTATGGTAGCGAAATTTGTAGACAACACCAACATAGGAAAAAATGTTTTGAAGACGACACAGAGTTTGCAGATGGATAGACATAAATTAGTGGACAAAAATCCAGCTGATAGCATATAACACGGGAAAATGTGAAGTTTCTCATTTTGACAGGAAGAACAAAAAGCAGAGTATTACTTCAACAGTAAACAACTGAAGCATTTTGAGTGCTGAGGGCTTCAGATGTTCTAGTGAATGCACAAGTACAGCAAGTGATTAAAGTGGCTAATTAAATGCTATTTTTTACTACAAGAGGAATTAATTATGTGATGACACTGCTTTTAAGAAGTGTATCTGTCAGGTTTCTTGAGTAGGATTTGTTGCAGCAGTTTGTTTTATAATGAGTGCCATTTTGACTGTAACCAGCAACCTCTCTTGTTGCTGCAGTAGCATAATTGATCTTAATTGCTACAATGCTTGTTTTACTCTGGACTAATGCAGTGTTGTTATTTTTGAGTTTTCCCCAGGGGCTTTGCAGAATAAAACTTAATTGGGATTGACTGACAGTAATATCAGACGACAGGGTGGGACTAGGCTCACAGAGAACTCAGCTTATATCTACTTGGAGTTGTGAGACAGTGCTGCCTCTCTTTTCCCCTCTCTGAAGTTGGACCCTGGAATCTGCCAGGAAGTAAGTTCCTTTCTCTGATTTCTGTAATTTTGAGAATGGATCTTTCTCTGAAATTCTGCTGCAGAACTCTCGTCAGAAGATAGCTGTCTGTCTGGATCTCTGTCCAAGTGTGTTTATAAGGCTGGAAATCTAGCATCCACATTAGCACATCAGCTTTTAGTGCTAACTGGTTCTGAATAAGGGATTTGTGTCTATGGGGATACTGCTAAATTGGAATAATAGAGATGGACAGTTATTAAGAATTATACTTTGTCGTGTTTAAGTATTTTAATTGGCAAAAGTTATGCTAATTATTTTTGTTATATCCTGTCTTCTTAAATAGTTTGTTTTGATAAAAGCTTCCTAGTGGGTCAACTGAATCATACCTGGAGCAAAACATCTTATGTCCACCCTAATGCCAAAATCATAAAATGTTAGGGTATAAGCTAACTTCATAATATACCTTAAAGTTTCTGGTCTCTCCCTAACAAATATAAAAGTAAGGATAATATGCTTCTGTTATACAGGACACTGGCTAGACCACATCTCGAATACCATCTGCAATTTTGGTCTCCTTATTTAAGGATAGAAATGCTTCAAAGGAAGTTTACTAAATTGACACCTGGAATGAATGGGTTGTCTTATGAGGAAAGGTTGAACAGGCTGGGCTTGTTTCCACTGGACTTTAGAAGAGTGACGGGTGACTTCATTCAAGTATACAAGACCCTGAGCAGTCATGACAAGGTGGATGTGGAAAGGATGTTTTCTCTTGTGGGCGATTCCAGAACTGAGGGGCATTGTTTTAAAATTAGAAGTCACCCTTTTCAGGTAGAGATGAGGAGAATCTTTTTAACTTAGGGTTGTGGACCTTTAGAACACTCTGCCTCAAAAGGCAATGGAAGCAGGGTCATTGAATATTTTCAAGGCAAAGGTAGATATATTCTTGTTAGCAAGAGCATCAAAGGTCATAAGAGGAAGATGGAAATGTGGGATTCAGACAGCATCAGCAAAAAGATCAGCCATGATCTTATTAAATGGTGGAGCAGGTTTGAGTGGCCAAATATTTTACTTCTGCTCTTATTTTGTATGATTCTGTGTGTCATCAAATTGAGTCACCAATATAAAAGTGGCAAATTATTTTTAAAGTTTTTAATCTCTGAAACAAAACTCAAACAAGACTTTTAAAGTCCTGCGGCTTTCCATCCATAACATATATACACATAACCTTTACACTGTTGTCCAATACCTTAGCCACTTGCGAAAAAGGATGAATTTGGAATTTAAATGCAACTATATTTAGTAAAGTAAAAATGTGTAATAAACTGGGCATGTGATCTCAATGCACTTATGGGGCATACACAAGTAAATTTTATCCTTTTTTGGGTAAGCAATAGGCAAAAAACAGTGGGGAATGGGAATTATTTTCTGCTTCCTTGGGTGTTCTTTATTGCTTATTTTGCATATTACAGAATTGACACTTGGACTTATTTACAGGGTGGTGTTCTCTACATGGCTATTTCTTCACTTTGGCAGATTCCCATGCTAGTGAACTGTGATTTATCTACTTAACATTAGTAGTGCTTGGTGCAGTAATATTAATATATAACATTTCCTCCCCCTGTAAACTGAACATCATCCAACAAATTCAAACAAATGCAACACGGACAATAAACAATTATCAGTAGGTCAGACAGTCTGGAGATCATCACCCTCGGAAAGTTTGACAGTGCATCTTTGGCGCCGTCTTTGCACTGGTTGTAACCCCTCACATTTTTGCCTCTGCACAATCGTCATTCGTGGTTGGTTTCATCAACACTGCAACCAGAGGTTGATTCTGTATTTGGTCTGCAGGTGAGGTACTGCTTTGATCGATCGGTGTCATGGTTGCAAAAAGATTCAGGTCAGGATCTTGTGCAATTGAACCCGGATTTTCAGCAGGTTCCATTTCTAGCAAGGGATTCTCCCTGGTCCACATGCTTCCTCCAGATGATATCATTGGTTTGGATCAAAAACGAGATAGGTGCAATCTGTGCAAGGACTGTGGCAGGAACGCATTTCTCTCCTGTGGAGTAAGTGCCAGCCAAAGCTCCTTGTCCTTTTGAAAGACACAATGTTTTGCTTTACTGCAATTCTCTGTCCTCGTTGTTGTACGGATTATTTTGATTTTGGAGGTTTTAGCAAGTCGAATGCCAATGTAGTTTTCTCTTCATCATTAATAATGCAAAAGTGGTTTTGGTTGTAGAATGCACAATATTACTATACATTATTAGGAATTGGTTAAGATGTTTGATCAGCGAACTTCGTTCCCTGGTTGCTCTCAATGCACATTTCATGGTTTGGGCAAAACATCCTGCTGATCCACTGGTAGCAGGATGATTTGGTGTGGGCTTAATACATTGTATACTATTCTCTTGCAAGAAACTTTTTCTCGTATGAGAGAAATTGGGCTCCATTATCGCTTACGAGTTCAGGGAATCTAAACTGACTAAATATTTTTCCTAACTTCTTGATAATCTTCTCTGATTAATTTGTTTTCATTATAACAACTTCTGGCCACTTTGAATAAGCATTAACCATTACTAAGAACCTACATCCTTCAAAAGATTTTGGAAAGTCTACCTGGTCTCACTGAAAAGCCTCTTCTCGCCATTCCCACTGATGCTGCAATGCCAAGGGCAGGTTTCTTATTTTGGTACAGGAAGAACACATTCTAGCTCTCTCTTCAATTTCCACGTCCAATCCAAGCCACCAGAAATAACTCCTGGCTATTTCCTGCAATAGCCCTGGTCTAACCTTGCTCTGAGCCCCCAAAGATGACATCCTGACTCTACTGACAGCTCCAACCTGAGGAGTAAAGTTTAAAATCAGGGGTTAGGATTGAGACTTTGTCTCGTAATACTATGTCAATCACGTCCGAGTAGTGGATTGTGGAGTGTGCTTCCTCACTTGACCAGAGGTGACTGGCATACTGTCTACCTGTTCAAAATAGGAGATACTTCCACTTGAGTAGTGCAATGAACTACTAGCTGATAAGATTACCGCTACCAGGTAGTTCGACAGTCTGTCCGCATAATAATCCAGACTTGACTGTCAATACTTGATGGTATAAGTACGTGCAGACAATAGCAATGCCTATCTCTGCATTTTATTTGCTGCCAGTGACAGAATTCCTGTGTGTGGTCCAAAAATGGTAGCTAATTGTCTGTCAACAGTGTGAACTTGATCCCATACAGGAATTAATTCAATTTCTTTACTCCAAAGATAACCCCTAAAGATTCACTTTCAAATTGCATGTCATTATTTTCAGTCTTGCTCAATGACTGATATGCAAAAGCAATGGGTCCCCCCTTACCTGAGAGCATGAAGTAGGATGCCACCACTCCAACCCCATAATGGATGAGTCACATGCTAACTGTAGGGATAGGGTAGGATCAAAACGTGTAAGAACTTCAGATCCGAGCAACATTTCTTTGACTTGCATAAAAGATTTTTGCACTGATTCAACTACTACCATTTCTTATTCTGGCACAAGATGTTATACAATAATTTTAAAATGGTGGTGAAATTTGAAACAAATCTTTTCAACAATCCTAGGAAGAATGGCAACTATTCAAAGACGCAGGTGCCTTCACCATCAAAGGAGCTTAGTGAAGGCCTGTGGTATCAATTATATGCCCTAAATACTCAATGGTGGATTGGAAGGACTCACTTGTCCTTGCAGACTCAGTCCATAGTCTTCTAACTCTGGGTGACATCTAAATTCCACAGATGTTCCTTGTTCGTTTCTTCCAGTGACTAAGTTGTCCTCCAGACAACACTGAACTCCACTCAGTCTCTGACCCATTGCTCTCTGAAACAATGCAGGAGCAGACGAGATACCAAAAGGCATTCTTCGGTAAGGAAGAAGTCTTTGTGTGTCACTATTATCATAGTCACTTCTGGTCTACACTCATCTGTAAGTGAGCCTGGCTTAGGTTGATATTGCTAAAATGTCAGCCTCCAGCCAAACCCACAAAGAGGTCATTGATGTAGGCTAATGGGTACTGCTCCACACATAATGGTAGATTTAGGGTGACTTCAAAGTCTCCACAAATCCTTACAGATCCATCCTTCTTGATGATTGGTGCCATTGGTGTGGCCCATTCATCAATGCTGACATGTTCTAAGCCTCACATCTTCACAAGTCATTGCAAGTCAGTCTCCATTTTTGGCCTGATAGCATAGAGTACCATCCTTGCCTTAAAGCATTTTGCTTGGCTTCCTTTCATAATCTTCAATTTCACAATGTCGTCTTTCATACTCTCCAGTTCTCCATCAAACACAACACGGTGCTTCTTTAGAATTTTTGAGAGACTTGATTCTTCATTAGTCATCAGGTTGATTTCGGTTCAGTTTAATCAAATATTCTCTCCGATCATGGTTGACCATCAAATTCAATATCCCGGTCACTTTAGCTCCAAGTGCTATATTTAATTTCTTCTTGAAATCACACAATGTTTCGGTCTCAACTACTTTGTGGTATTAAATTCCACAGATTCACTACTCTCTAGGTAAAGAAATTTCTCTTCACCTCAGTCCTAAAAGGTTTGCCCCTTATCCTCAAACTATGATGCCTAGTTTTGGACACCCCCACCTTTGGGAACATACTTTCTGAATCTACCCTGTTTAATCCTACTAGAGCTTTATACGTTTCAATGAGAATCTCTCTCACTCTTCTAAACTCCAATGAATATAATCCTAACCAATTTACTGTCTCCTCATATGACAGATCTACCATTCCTAAAATTAGCCTGGAAAAGTCTTAAGAACATAAGAAATAGGAGCAGGAGTAGGCCATCTAGCCCTTCGAGCCTGCCCCGCCATTCAATAAGATCATGGCTGATCTGAAGTGGATCAGTTCCACTTTCAGTGCACTTCACTGCACTTTCTATAGAAAGGACCTCCCTCCTCGGATATGGACACCAAAACTGCACAGTGCTCCAGGTGTGGCCTCACCAACACCCTATACAATTGCAGTAAAATATCCTTATTCCTATATTCAAATCCTTTTGCTATAAAGGGCAACATACAGTTTGCTGCCTTTACTGCCTATGGCTAGTTCAGTTCAGTTTCTGGTCAATGGTAACTCCCAGGATGTTGAAAGCAAGGGACTAAGAAATGGTAATCAAGGGGAGATGGTTGGATAGTTAGAGTGGCATGAATGTTACTTGGCCACACTGAGACAATATAGCAGGTTTCTTTTCCCAAGGGCATTAGGAAACCTGTTTAGTTATTAGGGTAAAGAAGATGTGTGCGCACGCACACACAACCCAGCTTTGAATCCTGCCATGGCAAATGGTGGAATTTGAATTCAATAAAATATATCTGGAATTAAAAGTTTAGTGATGACCACCATTGCCAAAAAAATGCATCTGGTTCACTAATGTCCTTTAGGGAAGGAAATATGCCATCCTTACCTGGTCTGGCCTACATGTGACTTCGGACCCACAGCAATGTGGTTGACCATCAACTAACCTCTGAAATGGCCTATCAAGCCACTCAGTTCAAAGGCAATTAAGGATGGGCAATAAATGATGACCAGCCAGGAATGCCCATGTCCCACAAAAGAATTTTAAAAAATAACTTTGTTACATAACCATTTTCAGTGACACTGGTTTTTCTTCAAATTTTCATTTTTTTTTGCAATAAACTGAATTTAAATTTCGAAACAGCCTTCTGGGATGTGAACTCATGTTTTCCTATTATTAGGCCAGATCAATTGATCCAATACCATAATCATAATATCATGATTCAGAAATAGGGATCTTGAAGAATTATGATGACCTCTCATGGAACTAGCCAGCACACCATTTAATTCTCACTCTGTTAAAAATCAAAAATTCTAAGGAATTAGAAATGAAGGCAAGGTAGAGATAAAGGTCACAAAGATTGCACTCCAAACATTGAGGTCATTAGACTCCAAAAACATTCCTAAACCGATAGCATTCTGGTGTCCTTCATATCCCAGTGATCTCAAGTCAGAATGATGAATGTGATAGAGTGAGGGGTAAAGAGAGAACTGCCCTGACATCTTGGGTACCTGTCCTGGATCTATTGGACAGAATGGTTTGAACAGGTGATTGATACCTGGTAAGCTGCCAACCCCATGAAATAAAGTATATTAATAGAGTGCTCAGAGACAGGTGGAAATCCTATCCAGGCTGTCACCTTGTTCAGATGGAAGATGGACCAGGAAAGAGCAAGTAAAATAGTTCCCAAACAGTTTTGCTATAATTGGCAGAATGATGCTACTGCAAGCTATTGAGGTCAACACTGTGCCAATCATCCATCCGTTCTTGGATCAGTAAACCACTCAATCATCACAGGTTGTATACTTTTCCTGTCCATTAAGCTAATGCATCATATCTAACTTTTTCTTCCTAAATACTTAATAAGCTACCTTTAAATAACTTAAACACTCAACCACTGATCTTAGGCAGCTATGGCTCACAACCCCAAAATTTTATGAGTTATCATTGTACATTCATTATGAAGACCAAGTTCCAGCTTCATGTGGAGGACACCCTCCATCATACTGTGTTGCTGCCATTGTGCTAAATGGGATACATTAACAGGTCTACCAGCTCAAAATTGAACATCCATTAAGCGCTGTAGGCCAGTAGCAGCATTAGCAGAACTGTATACTACCACAATCTCCAACCACATTGACAGCTCTATCTCTCTCACAACCATCAAGCCAGAGGGAATTTAAGTACTATTAGCTCCTTAGCTGATAATTCTGAACTTGCACAACCTTGGATCCAATCTGGGAATTCTGTGGTCTGCATGAATCACTGAATAAACTTGCCAAGCCATCAGAGAAATAATTGATCAAACATCCAGAATGGCTGCACCCATCTCCCTTGGCAAGTGAGACCCAAATTTTAAATGCATTACCAGAATAAATTCCACAGAAACCCCTTAGCAACATTTTGACTGGTTTCAAAACAGAATTTTAATAATTAACCCAATGTCTCAAAGAAGGCTTTTGAAGTTGCTTGAAAAACTAGCAAGACAGTGGTGTTATTGACTTTTTTAACTGATGCACGAATATGACACAGAGTTATTCTAATTCAGTTTTGAAAGCAACCAGCATTTGGGAAAGAAACAAAGAAAGAATTACATTTTTCAAGTTCACAAATTACGAATAAAATATTACATAATACTGACTGGTTAATTTAATGTGTTAAAAGGCAGTGCAATTATGAACCACAATAATAGACATATCAGAGTTAAAAAATGCCCTGACTGACTGGAGCAAAATGAGTAAATCTGGCCAGATATAGTAGCCCAATCAAACATGTTCAACAAAATTGACTTATCTCTTAATCCCTCACTGATAAACCGGCTCCTTTTGAATGACAGTTTAACAGACTTTCATGGAGACTTGAAAGAAAATGCAAATAGATCATCTGTCTAGTATCCTCTGAGAGAAAGTCCATTGTTTATACAAATTCATCAGGGATTTATCTAGTAATGGGTCCACTAGTGTGTGATAGAAACATGGAAAAATTGCTATTTGTTGAGCTTTTTAAAAAGACAGCAATTTGATTATTGGTGTCTGTTTAATGTCAAAACTACTTTTTTAAATGGTGCATGACAATAAGATCATACATATTGTGTGTATATATATATATATATATATCATTGATATAAATACAGCTTTTCCATGTTAGGACGATAAACTTTAAAAATTCTGGAACAATAATGTAACAAAAGAGTCAGTGAAAGTATAGTACAAGTTTAAAAATATTTCAAATTGCAATCAGCTGCACTCCTTGCAGTTTTTGTACATCAGTTTAAAACAGTATGCCCATTAATTTTATTGGAGGTAATTCAGACATAAAATACCAGCAACTTATAGGGGGGTACCAAAATCAAATGCAATCAGCCTTTAACGATCTATCTACATTTTACTGCACAATAAGTATTCACAATATGGTTCAAATTTATCACGCTATCAATAAAGATCTTTAACATCAAGGACATATGCCATCAAATCACAAAAGGTTTGCTATTAGCACAGAGAACAAGTTGCAACACAGTATGTTAACAGCTCACATTTTAGATGGTTGTATTGTGGCCGTATCAGATAGCTTCAGAAATCACTTTAGCAGGAAATATTAAAATCTCTATATTTTTCTTTATTTGTTCAAGAGACGTGGGCATCACTGGGTGGGCAAGCATTTATTGCCCATCCCTGATTGTCCTTGAGCTGAGTGACTTGCTCAATCATATCGGAGGATGATTTACAAGTCAGCCACATTGTTGTGGCTCTGGAGTCACATATTGGCCAGATCAGGTAAAGATAGCAGATTCCCTTCCCCGAAGCACATAAGTGAACCAAATTTTTTTTTAATAACAATCGACAACAGTTTCAAATCATTATTAATTCCAGATTGTTTTACTCAATTCAGATTTCATCATTTGCCGTAGTGGTGGGATTTGAACCTGGGTTCCCAGAGCATTACCCTAGGCCTCTGGATTACTAGCCTACTGACAATACCACTGCCTCCCCAAGCGTAATCCTGAAGTCCCATTTTATTGGACATTCAGGAACTGCCTGAAAATAATTATGATAGTCTAACAATTCTTTTTCAACCTAGTAAATTAAACACAGATCACTTAAAATGAATATTAGACAAGTGCTGAATGGCAAGGATGCCTGCTGGAAATAGTTTCCAAATTACATTACAGGTTTCAGCATGAGTCATTAATCTACTTTAAGAACACCTGTACTGCAAAAAAATGGCAGAAATTTACCTGTAGAATCAACAGCAGGGTCCTCTACAGTGTCAGTGGTGGAGACCACACTAACCGCATCAGTCGTGGCAGGAGTAACAGTTTCACTTCCAACAGCAATCCGAGGTTTTTTAGGAGCTACTACAACACTTCTACAAAAAAAAACAAAACACCTTTTATGATAATATCTTTTACATATGCAGTGCCAGAAACATAAAACATTCCAATACATTTCACAAAAGAATAAAATAAACATTACTAACAATTTTGTCTATTAAGGTAATGAAACATAGTACTTAACCACAACAGAGATCTTTAAATATTAATAAAATTCCTTGAAAAATCTGTAGTGCCATAGCTAAAGTTACCACATTTCTGATGCTGTCACTTCATTTGTGCCTGTCAAACACAAGCAGAAGTCATCATTCCAGAAAAGTGCAAGCAAACTGGTCAAGCTTGAAGTCCTATCAAAACATATTCAAAATGCACATCTCTAAAAAGCCACAACTGTATAATATTGCAAATAAATAAGGACGCAGAGATGAACATGCAGCTTGAAGATGCATGTCAGCGAAATGGGTTTTAATGCCTGAAACATGGGCAGCAGCACTAAGAAAAAGAGCAGACCTGTTGAGACAGTCTTCACCTGAATGACCCTGGAATCCGTGACCTGGTGAGATGTATGATTAGATCTATAGAAAGGGACTTAAAATAAATAATTGGGGGAGGGTTCACATGCGGAGAGATTTTGAAAGTTAGAGGATGGACAGGTAACGATATGGGTAATGGTAATTCAAGTGTGACAGGAAGGGATAAGAGTGCAACAATAAATATTGTCAGAGTGGGGGAAAAATGGCTTGAAACAAACAGAGAAAGGTTCAAGTGAACGGAGATTTATGAATTCAAGGGAAAACTTAATTCAATAGAAATGCATATCAAGATAAACTGAGTAGAAAAGGGAGAGGGAATTTAACGGTAATTGTGCAGAGAGCAAGGACCACGCAAGGAATTATAATAAAACAATAAAATTGAACTCATTTTATCTGAATGCACAAGCATCCAAAACAACAAAGATAATAGTAGCATCTGAGATAAATGGTTAGGTCTAATCACCATCAGATCTCTGTAACCAATGACATGAGTTACAAGGTGAACAGGGTTGGGAATATTTCAATGTACAAAACATTTCAAAAAGATATGCAGGACGTAGGAGGAGGGATAATCCTGATAGTAAAGGATGACCTAAGGATATTAGTGAAAAAGGACGTTGACTCAGGAAGTCAGTAAGTATAATCAGTATAGGCAACGATTAGAAATAACAAGTATTAGAAAACACTGAACAGTGTATTTTATAGACTCCCTAACAGTAGTCATACATTGGATAAAGCATTAAACAAGAAATTATTGGCACTTGTAACAAAGGTAATGAAATAGTTGTGGGTGACTTTAACCTTCATATCAACTGAACCAATCAAATTGGAAAAGGTGGCCTGGAAAATAAGTTTGTAGAATGCTCTGGTGACAGTTTCTTGGAGCTATACATTATGTAATGAGCTAGGGATAAAGTTATTTTAGATCTTGTATTGTGCAATGATGCAGGGTAATCAGAAATTTAACAGTAAAAGTTCCAATGGGAATTGGTGATCATAATACAACTGAATTCCATATCAAGTTAGAACACAACGTATCCCAATAACAAACTAGAATCTTAAACAAAGCCAATTTCACGGGCATGAGAGAGCTGGCTAAGGATATTGAGTAAATAAGACTAAAATGTATGGTAGTAAAACAAAGTGGGAAACATTTAAAGAAACAATGCAAATATTCAACAAAAAGTATATTCCATTGAAAACCAAAAAACTGAGGAAAATCCATCTGTAGCTTATTAAAGAGGTTAAACACAGTATTACATTAAAAGAGGCTTACAAGTTTTAGCGTTGGGATATATTTAGAAAATAGCAAAGGGCCATCAAAAAAGTTAATAAAAAGGGAAAACGAGTAAACTATCCCAGAAAATAAAAACAGGATGTAAGAGTTTTTATAAGTATATCAAAAAGTGAAGTAAACACTCATCTCTTAGAGGCAGAGACAGGAGAAATGATAATGTGGAATGAGGAAATGGCAGAGATGTTGAATATTTTGTGTCTATATTTATAGTGAAGGCAAAAACCACATATCAAAATAGAGGATAACCCCAAGCGCTAATTAGAGCAAGGAAATTAACATCAGAGTAGAAGTACTGAAGAAACTTAACTGACTAAAATTAGGTAGATCCCCAGGACCTGATGGCCCATCTCCTAGTGTTTTAAAAGAGATAGTGTCAGAGATACTAAGTGGGCTAGCTGTGATTT
This sequence comes from Carcharhinus amblyrhynchos, assembly GCF_965287045.1. NCBI lineage: Eukaryota > Metazoa > Chordata > Chondrichthyes > Carcharhiniformes > Carcharhinidae > Carcharhinus > Carcharhinus amblyrhynchos. Next base: position 132,464,268 of record NC_137324.1, on the reverse strand, counting down.
TCCAAAATTCCAAGGTTCTGGAATGGTCCCAGCAGATTGAAAATCAGCAAATATAATTCCATTATTCAAGAAAGAAAGCAGAGAAAACAGAATACAAGCCAGTTAGCCTCATATTCAGTCATTAGGATAGTGCTGGGATCTATTATTAAATTCTTCACAATGCAAATTGAAGCACATAGTATAATTGGAATAAGTCAACACGATTTTATGAAAGGATAATCATGCATGATAATTTTTTAAAGAGATTTTTGAAGATTTAATACAGTTGGAGTTCCAAAGGCATTTAACAAGGTGCCACACAGAAGATTAATACATAAGATTAGAACTTGTGTAGTTGGAGATAATGTGGAGAACTTGTGTACTTGGAGAAGACTGGTTAACAGACAGGAAGCAGAGTTGAGAGAAATAGAATATTTCCAACTTGTCAGGCTATGACTAGTGGAGTACCACAAGGATCGGTGCTGGGGTCTCAAATATTTGTTGCCACATCCGGATTGGAGTTTGGAGACTGCTGACTTAGATGAAGAGGCAGAGAGTAATGCATCTGAGTTTGATGACAACACAAAGTTAGGCAAGGATGCAAGCTACGAGGAAGACACAAAGAGAATACGAGGGTATATAGACAGGTTGAGCAAGTGGACAACCAGGTGACAGACGGAAAATGTGAGGATATTTGGGAGTACTCACACAAGGAGTGAAAAGGGGCATTAAAAACTTAGCATGTAGATAGATATAACAAGACATTTTTCAATTAGCTCAGTTGGCTCAATGGTTAGGGTTTGGAGCAAAACAATGGCACACCATGGGTTCAATCCCAATACCAGTTGTGGTAGTTCAAGGAAGTCTGCCTCTTCACTTTGCCCATGCTTGATGTGAAGTGGTGCTCACCAAGGTAGACATTCATCAAAATATATAACTATCACTAATAGAGAGAGACGTCTATGATTATTTTGGACAATGGCTAATTACCACAAATGGCTAGCAATTAGGAAACCAAATGGCATGTTAAGGGCACTGGAGTAGAAGAATAAAGAAGTCTCACTCTGTTTAGGGCTTTGATGAGACCACACCTGGAATACTATATGCAATTTTGGTCTTCACATTTAAAGACGGATATATTCGCATTAAAGGCTTTACAGCAAAGGTTCAAACAATTCATCTTTGCAATGAGGGAGTTGTCCTACGCTGAGGCGCTGATTAAATTGGGTCTATATTCTCTCAAGTTCAGATGAACGAGAAGTGATTTCATTGAAAGATTCAACATTATGAATTGACAGGGTAGATGCTGAGGTGTTATCCCCTCAAAGTGGGGAATCTAGAAAAGGAGGCACAGTTTCAGTACAAGCAGTTGAATTTTTAAGACTGAGATGAGGAGGAACACATTCACTCAAAAAGTTGTAAACCTTTTTAATCCTCAGACTTTTTTTGTTTTTTTTTAGGGAATTATCAAGTATGAAGGGAAAGCAAAAAAGTGAAGTTCAAGCCCAATATCAGCCATGATCATACTGAATGGCAGAGCAGACTTGATGGGCCATGTATTCTCTTCCTGCTTCTATTTTTTATGTTTTGATACTTTTATAATCCCGAACTCCAAAGTACCTAGATTTCTGTATTATCTCCATGAACCAATTGAAGTGCTCCAATCATTCTAATCTTCCAAACTCAAAGGATGGCATATAAGATAAAAAATTGACATGCAAACTGAGGCCAAGTAAAATGCTCAATAATCTATCACTACATTGTATATTTCACTGGTTATATTAATAAACAGTCTGGCCCTTTGTAACAGTGATTCCGTCAAAATACTGGCCAAATGTTTCACCAAACATTCCCTGAAAAACACAGGTGTAGAGCTTCTGCTTTGAGCGCAGCGATCCCAAAACTAATTGCGCTGGTTTTCAGAAATCCTTTCTCCTACTCTACTCCCTGCCCAAACTCATTTCCAAATCACCAAACACAATGTCCACCTAAACCAGGATAATAAGACGGTGTTTAAAAGAGTCATTTAAAAATCTGTTTTGAGAACAGTCCTTGTGCCAAGTTTGAATAATAAGGCTGAAAATGGATTACTTGAAAATTTACAGATGAGCACATCTAGCAGAAATGGGCAGTGCTGTTTAATTAACATGGGATTGTGGCCAGTTTTACATAATGTGGGGCCTGCTCTTTGCACAACATTTTTGAAACAATAACATCTAATTAAAACACTGCTTTTAATGTGGTAAAATGTTCCAAGGCACTTGACAGAAGCATAAATAAAATAGGACAACCAGCCACATGAAGAGGCACTGGAGGCCACCTTAAGGACCATATCAAGAGGGGAAAAAAAGGCAGAGAGATAAAGATGTTCAGGAAGGAAATTTAGGACATTGGCAGTTGAAGGCATAGCTGCCAACAGTGATGCAATTCAAACCAAGAATGAGCAGGAGGCCAAAACTGGAAGAGCACAGATATCTTGGAGGATTATAAAGCAGAAGCTCTACACCTCTGTGTTTTTCAGGGAATGTTTGGTGAAAAAGGACCAATTTTTTTTGGCTGGTATTTTGATGGGGTTACACAGAGGTTGAGGCCGTGGAGGAAGTTGAAAACAAGCGCAAGTATTTCAAAACAAATGCATTGTTTAATTGGAATGAATGGGAAGCATATGAACTGAGACAGGAATGAACTCCAGTGATGTTCTCAAGGTGGAAATAAATAGCCTCAATAATGGAGCAGATGCACAGTTGGAAGCTCATGTTGGAGTCAAACACAACATCAAGGTTGCGAACAGTTTAGTTCAGTCTCAGGCAGCTGCCAAAGAGGGAGATGGAGTCACTGGTTAGGGAACAGACACTGGCAAGGTCTGAAGATAATAGAACTCACATGGCAGATGGATCAAAAAAGTAAAAGCCCATGGGATACAGAGTAATGTGGCAAACTGGATCTAAAGTTGACTTAGTAACAGGAAACAAAGTAATTTGCAAGTAATGCCCTTGCAAATGGAAAGTTATTTCAAGTGATGTTTCACAGAGTTCAATGTTGGGACCCTTGCTGTTTTTGTTATATATTAACCATTTGGATGTGAACTTAGCCAGCACAATTGGAAAGTTTTCAGGTGACACAAAGTTTGACTGAATTATGGGTAGTGTAGAAAATAATTATAATCTACAAAACGATATTGATGGGTTAGTGGAGTGGGCGATAAAATAGCAGATGGATTTTAACACAGAGTGTGAGATAATGCATTTCAGCAAGTCAAACAGTTATTGGGAATATATTAAGAGGGGAAAAGAAGTGAGAGATCTTGCGTACAAGTACACAGGTCCCTAAAGCAATAGTTCAAGTAGACAAGATTGTAAAGGCAGCACATGGAATGCTCTCCTTCATTGGCAGAAACATAAAATATAAAAGTAGGGATGTAATGTTGGAATTGTATAAAACACTGGTGAGGCCACAACTGGAGTATTATGCACAGTTCTGGTCACTATATTATAGGAAGGAAGTAATTGTTCTGGAGAGAGGTGGTGGTGGAAACAGAGGCCCTAACCTCATCTGCACTTTTAAGTGTTGTAAGCGACAGGACTATGGGCAGGTGCTGGAACAAGGGATTAGAAAGGGTGAGTGTCCTCGGGCTGGCATGAATAAGATAGGTTGAATGGTCTCCTTCAGTGCAGGAACTTCTCTGTGGTTCTAATAGCTCTGGTTTTCCTAATACCTTGTTGTAAGAAATTTCTGCATATCCAGTCCTGGATGTTGGACAGGAAATCTGATAACAGCAGTACTTTGAAAGAGATAGCAGTGAGAAAGAGCATTGCCAATGTATGTGTGAAAACTGATGTTGTCTTCTTGGATTCTGGGCAGCATATAGAGAAATGGGACAGTCACAAGATCGCAAAACTTCAAGTTACATTGAATGTAATTTGTGCTTAAATTTTGCAATCTTTTGTGTTGGTTATGCCAACATCAGGCGAAACGCTCCAGAAAAACCAGTGCAATTAAGCAGAAAGCAATAGGTATGGTATTGTACCCAACCATTTCCCAGATGAGTGAGAAATGAAGGCTTTTTCTCATATTTATTGGCACAGAAATCCACCTAATTGGGTAAATGCTTAAAGTTGACAAATGCCTGACTGCCACAGAGCTTACTGTTAACTACCAGGTGTTAAATGTAAATCCAGACAAGACTTAAATCAACATGCAATTTATGTGGTTTACATCTATAAAGATAAATACAAAATCTCACTACAACATTTATTTCAATGGTTGTGGTGGTTGGCATAAAAAAATTCCCCAAAGTTGCTAACCAAATACATTTGGTAAGATCACCTTTCTCATTGGAATTCTAGAGTTGTGAGATCAAGTAATAGCCATCACTAAAATAAAAGCAAAATATTACAGATGCTGGAATCTGAAACAAAAAACAGGAAATGCTGGAAAATCTTCACTCATTCTCTTTGCTCTTAGTTCTGACGAAGGGTAATCTAGACTCGAAACGTTTGCTCTGTTCTCTCCCCACAGATACTCTCAGACCTGCTGAGATTTTCCTGCATTTTCTGTTTTTATAATGGCCATCACTATTACCTGACCTTCTTCTACATACTGTAATGTGCTTTGGTTTTCATTAACAATGTAAAATTACCAAGATCATGCAATTCCTAATTCGAAGCAAGGTGTTCAGCAAACATTAGGAAATGTATTAACAATATTTTATACCATTCTTAAAACAGGAAATGAGGGATATACTCTATCCTAAAATTAAATCTGTGCACAAACTATTAAAGTTAAATCTATTCCATGTAGTGTATTGATTTCTTCAATACTTACACGCAACTAAATTACAGTTATATATGAAGTAGCTAAAACCAATGCAAAGTTCTACATAAATTTACCATATATTTAGAATAGTCAACTTTCTGAGCATAACCAGTATACAAATTAATGCTGTGCAGTTTTAATCTAGGTAGAACACAAAGTCAAAAAGAAATTGTACGTATGAAGTATCATAGCTTGGAATAGCTATGGAAGTCACATTTATGATAACACTATTTCAAAGACAAAGGCAGTATTTCACTTGTGCTGAGCTGTTCAAAAGCGGGATAAGTTATGAGGTTTTTCATGCCTGTTTAAAAAAAGTAACAAACATGGTCCAGATTGCATCTTCCACATTTGAGCTGGCCTCAAAAGCATTTAGTGTAACCCAATTCTGTTTAATTTTTTTGTCATGACATAGATCATATTTACTTTTACAAGAATTGGATAAAACAATCACTGCAGTAATTAAATCAATTGAACTGTGTGCTACAGCAATATTGGAAGTTAAAAGAAAGTGAAGCTTGTCACCCACAATACTTAACATGCATGCATAAAGGATTTCGGAAAAAACATGGCCTTCTGAACTGCATAATTTCCACAATCACCCTCAACTCAACCAGTGTGTTGCACAATGACCTTCAAAAACAGAGCATTTCCAATAAGAATCTTATCTGGTTTAGATAAGATGAAACATTGTAATCTAATGCAAAGGAATCAAATTTTGAGCCTTTGAGATGTGAAATTATCTTATCCAGTGGCTATGAAAATGAACAATCTCGGAAAATTGTAATGTGGTGCCCAAAATTTGCAATAATCAAAAATAGGAAGGTTATTCATGATTTTTTAAAAGTAGTTTCAAATATAAAGAACAATCTGATTTATAAAAAGCATGCTTTTTTTTTAATTACTAAAATATTTGATCACCTCCTCTTCTCAGATTATTTTTATATCAAAATGATTATGACAGTATGCCCTTAACTCATCTGTTCAGCCTCCCTCCATTCAGTCTCCTGGTCTGGCACAATGACAAATGGGGCAGACAGTATATCATGACAGTCTCTGTACCACATGCTGCATAGAAAATGCAGGAAACAGGTAGCTTGATTTCATACAAAGAAAAAAATGTTGGAGTTGGCAGGCAGGTTGTTAACTAATAGAATTACAACATTATAAATTCAAACATTAACAAATCCTGCCTAAGGCACCATTAACTATTCAACTTTTGAGGTGCTTACTACAGTCTATTATACTTTTTTCAAATGCCACAAGTGAATAATACTTGCTTGTTGGCTGCAATTGAATATATTACTATAAAAGGATGAAACATTTATTTTAACTCCAGCTTACAAACTCCTTTTATAGAATCAGCAGCCTTAACGTTAAAACGTTTGTGACAATCTTAGTACAGTTGAGATTTCCTCCAAGTGAAACATTTGGCTTAAAATTTTATATGCTAATCAAATAAATAATTTCCTATAAGCATTGCACAGGCTTTAAGATAACTATTCTTCCAAAGTAATCATAATGCTAGAATTATGTTGTGTGGGCAAAAAAAGTACTAACTTTCTAAACACGCAAATTAGATAGTTGCATCTGGTCTGCTCCTGAAACATGGGCGGCTGGAAACAAGCATAGCACTTGACAGAAAATGCAGACAAGAAATAAGGCTCCATCAAGATAAAATCACATACCCAGCACCTATTCACCAATGATGTGAATCTCCACATCAGATAAAGAAGTTTTGGTATGGGATTGAACCAAGATATACCTTATTTAAAAGTCCACTAGAAAGAAGAGACTCAACAGGCGGCACTTACTAAGCTGTTACTGTACGTTTTCCAGCTATAGCTGGCAGTAGAAGTTGATAATCCTTAAGATATGAGGAGAATTTGGATTTCTGACAAGGCATTCCTTAGATAAATGCAGGATCAGAGAGATGTCTTGAAACTCCCATAGATATTACACTATCAGACTACTGAACATAGTCGCCATTTAACAAGGTGTCTTTTCTGAAGAGACATTAACTTGCTGACTCACCAAGTAATGCTCTTAGTTCTGGACAATGAATTAAATCAAAACCAGATTCAAAACTTAACATAGAATATTAGTACCTGAACAAGGAAAGTTTCTTGCAAACATTTTGTGTCCTAATCCCCAATAAACTACTAGCAATTTCTCCATTGACATTTTAGAAAATCTGTAATATGAAGAAAGCGATGCAAATATTTGACGACCTATAACAAACATATTTTCCAATGCCGATCAACAATTGAAGTATGAACAGCATAGTTAATCACCATTGCAACATAGCTATAAATAACAATTCATTTGATACTGTAGTTATTAGGCTCAAAAACGTTCTCTTAAGGACTCCAATGCTGTTGTTGGCCAAAATTTACAGAACATATCCAATTGTTTACTTTTTTAGTTTTGCTATTTGCTCTATGTTCCTTAAAAACAGGTAGAAACAAGGAATCAATTAGAATACCTCAACCAATATCACCATTTTTTTTTAAACTTCTCTTCCTTCCCTTAATCCATACTGTAAATTAACTTGCAGCCATCTGGTAGCCACCCAAATAGGTATTCATGTCTGAACCTTGACGTATGCCTATATGCTATTCAACTATAAAGGCAGTGCTCTATACTGACCTTACTTGTTAAAAAGAGCTACTGAATAGTGACCAGGAGCATGAACTCCTTTGTTCCTTCTTCACTCTCTAACCTGAACAGACAGAGATCATTGTGATGAAAGGTCATTGACTCAAAACAATAATCCTACCTTTTTCCTTGCCTACACAGATGCTACCTGATCCACTATTTCCAGATATTTTGCTTTTATTTTAGATTTTCAGCATTGCCATGTCTTAGTTTTTGTTCTTTCTGGCCTGCAGTGTTCAGTGCATTCACTTACCAATATATGGCTAAGTGTAATGCCACTTTTAAGTCAGCTACAAAGTGAAATTATTGTGCTTAGTTGTGCTCAGGCAGTGGGCATTAACTGAGGATTCATTTGTGCTACTTTTTATAACTGGTGGTTGAGGTTGCAAGTTTATGGGCAGCATGGTGGCACAGTGGTTAGCACTGCTGCCTCACAGTGCCTGGGACCCAAGTTCAATTCCTGGCTTGGGTCACTGTCTGTGTGGATTCTGCATGGTCTCTGCATGTCTGCATGGGTTTCCTCTAGGTGCTCTGATTTCCTCCCATAGTCCAAAAAACGTGCTAGTTAGATGCGCTGGCCATGCTAAATTCTCCCTTAGTGTACTCAAGCAGTGGCTGTAGTGTGGCAACAAGGAGGTTTTCTAAATGACCATGCCTCACATGCATTCAAGAGGTCATCATTCTTATATATTTTGACCATAAACTTTAAAAGGTTATTCAAACCTTCCTCGATGTCCAAATGATGATCCTCTAGCTCTAGAAAATACTTTGCACCTGATCCTGCTTCTAATGGGAAGCAAAGGTGCCAAGTCTAATCTTGCTTTTCCTTTGGTAAGGATGTAACCCGAGTCCATATACCTGTTTCATTCCTTCATTAGTCATAAGGTTCAGCTTCATAGAACAAGTGGGAAAAATCAAACTGATGTTTAACACTGGGTTTCAGCCATTCTTCTCAGAAGTAGTTCCGATAACAATCTTCTACCTGAAAAGGTATCATAGTTTCCAATTTTCATCTTTAGACCAACCATCCGCTGCTATAAATGTTGATAGGATCCACACTGGTTGTGCTTTAAATGAAGATGCAGCAATTCTTTTCATAGTCAATACTACTCTAATCCCAGTGCCCCAACGAACCCTGTTTTTAAGTGTACAAACACCCATCATTTTTTAACAATGTAATTGCCATTAAACCTTAAAAATACAATAAGAGATTGATACAAATTGGCTACTACAACAGTGGCTACGCTTCAGAAGTACTTCATTGGCTATTAAGCACTTAGTGAGGTCTGGTGGTCGTGAAAGACATTCTATAAATGCAAGTCCTTTCTCTCTGAACTGGCAGCCTGAAAATATTACTTAAATAAAACCTTTTACCGAATTGAATATAGGAAAATACAAAGCTTTCAAGATTTTTGCTTTTGGAACATCACACAAACATACAAGACCTCTCTTATCCAGGATTTAGATTTAAATTAAAACAGGAAGTGCCGTTAATACGCAGCAGGTCTAAATGCATCAATGGAAATAAAGCATCTCCACTTATACTGCCATACCCACTGAGTATTTCCAGCATTTTGTTTTTATTTCAGATTTTTTAATTCTTGTGTTCTATAATCAACATGGAGAATGTTGCCTGCAAATTAATGGACCCATACATTTTGGCAATGCGGTGTAACTCTAAATCTTAACAAGCTGAGACTTATGTAGTGTGATTTAACATTAGATCAAGCAGTTAAGTCAGCTCAACTTTATCCTGCTCACTTACAATATGCAGAACTAATAAATTGCTAAAAGGTTTCAAAATGAATGGCAATTGGAAGGAAATTATTCATTAACAGGGTCTTTGCACCAATAAACAGGTGCCTTAACTTCCAGCGGCAAGTTTAGTTTGATTTTACAGTGCAACTTTCCTGCTACTCATGGGCCATTTTTTGTGAAGTAACAATGCACTGGCACAAATCATCCAGAAATTTGCGGTGATTCACAGCATATTATTTACAGTGTGAAAATAATTGGCTGTAGGGCAAAGCAAACAATCCAATTCAATTCACAGGTCTCAACACAAGATGCCCTGTTCCAGCAAATTCTGAGCCAAAATGTTTTCTGTGTTATTCAGTATATGATAGTTGGATTAAGACATTCAACTAACTGTTGAACTCACTGATGTCAACTGTACTGAGAAAACATTGAAATGATAAGGTGCAATGAACTTGGCTACTTTATTCAATACCAATGATTCCCAGTATCTGATGTGGAAGTGGTGTTGACATCATACCAGAGTTCAAAATACATATGGGCAGCAAGCAAATTGAAACAAAAGAAATTAGCCCATGAAAAAGAAAAGATGGAGTGAAAAGTTCAAGAAAGGATCCCCACACAATCTTATTGGAACTGAACAATTTCACGCACATCCTGCTGTTGCTACTCCTTGAGAAACAAGGAACAGCCAGAGTAGGGAGGAAGGAAGCTGCAGTTGGAGGAGCTGGAGCAGCAGCATGGGTTAAGGGGGAGGTAGAGAATTGAACCTAAATAATCTTTTTCACAAGTGTGAGACAGCCAGCAAAGGAAAGAGCGCCAGCAAGACAGACAGTTAAAGACAGTGACCAGGAGAGGGGATCGGGGAAGGACACCGTCAATCAGGGTGAGGTTGGATTGCCAACTGTGATCAAATGTTTTCCTGGAAGTTCCATCACATGATTTGCCCCCATATTCTTGCCATCAGTCAGCCAACATATCCATCTTTGTGATGCACTGCCTTCCTACGTCAAAGCAAAAATAATTCCAATTGGATAATGCTTGAAGGTCAGCCATACAACCTCCCCTCCCACCCCTGCCCATTTTCAATAATTTTATATTTTATAAAGAGAAATGTTCAAAGAAAATGACAAAAAAGTATTTTCTTCAATAATTAGAGACTCCAGACCAATTCTGGAGGAATGGCAACCCTAGAGACAGAGTGCGGATAATAGGCATATTGCTCATTTTACAATTATCTTATTTTGATTGATGCAGACGAATATCCAATCTTTTAACAATATTTTTATTTTTCCCTTTTAAGACTCTCTCCCTGGGTCTGGTTTTGAAGTTTATAAACTACTGTTGTAGAAACAATGGCTAATCAACAAAGAGACACAATGTTAGGTCCTTTCCAGCAGCTTTCTTCCTCTTCTCTATTTGTCCAATTAATCATTATGAGAGTAAACTTTAAAGTAGAGCAATCTGGCACAGAGGGAGAAAAATATTGTGGGTATTTTTTGTCCTTTTAAATGTTTCTGGTATCAAAGTTTCTGTCTGCGCGCAAGATTTTTTGGCTGTTGCTGCATGGGTGTTCTTTTAAAAAAAGTTTTGACATGCAGAAAAGGCTGGGAGTCCAGTCGATTCAGAATAGCCTGACCTTCAAGTCTGCTTTAATATCAGCCATTGGAGGAGGAAAACAGGGTGAGCAGATGGGATAAATGAAGGGACGTTGTTTAATAGCAGTTCCATTGCTTGGCTCCCTATCCAGCACCAAGTTCCGATTTTATTTTAATATCCTTTAATCAAGACTTCACTTTCAAATAGCCCATGGCAACCAAAAAGTAACCTCCCAAAAATCAAAATCTACCCTGGAGAGAATCTCAAAAAAGAACCCTAAAAAAGACGTCCCCTATTGCTAAGCATTGGCCAGCATCAAAAAGATTGCTGTTAAGTCTGACATCAAGAGTACTACCATAAATACAGGGCAGATTTCAACAGAATCTGATGGATTTGTTCCACACAATAATATTATGAGCTGCAAACGCCCCATTACGTACCAAATAGTCTTTGCAGCAGTTTCTTATGCAAAATTTTGTGAAATTAGGCATATTTAAAATTCTATCACATTTGGGCAACAAATATTTTGTGCAGCTATTACAGGCTGAACAACTGTGAACTAACTTCTGAATTTTACAGAGCTGCTCCATTTGGCAAACACATGCTGATGCAACAATTGAAACACTTAACTGATCAACAGAAGCAACATATTGCACTACCAAACAGTTTGACTAGAATTCATCTGGGGCATCTGATGATCTAATTTTTATCTTGACCACTGAATCAGGGAGCAATATATTATAGAATCAGAAAAATGGAACAGGTGGCATCCATTAAACCCATCATCCTCGTATCAGCTTATCAATTAGTTCCAAACTCACTGCAAATCTTTCTTCGACAACATAGCCAATTGATTTTTAATTGGCCTTCCACCACCATTTTGGTTAATGCATTCCCAGATCATCATAACTTGGGTAGATGGTGGCATTGTCGTGATATCACTGGAGCTGAGATATTTGGGTTCAAATCCCACCACAACAGCTGGTGAAATTTGAATTCAATTAATCAACATGAAATATAAAGCCAATCTCAGTAGTGGTGATCACAAAACTCTGATTACCATAAAAACCTACCTAGTTCACGAATGTCAGGGAAGGAAATCTGCCATTCTTACTTGGTCTGGCTTAAATATGACTCCAGACCCACAGCATTGTGGTTAACTCTTAAATGCCCTCTGAAATGGCTGAGCAAGCCACTCAGTCCACGAGCAATTAAGGATGATGTGGTGATGCTGGCATTGGACTGGGGTGGGCACAGTAATAAGTCTCACACCAGCTTAATGTCCAACAGGATTATTTGGAATCACAAGCTTTCAGCACGCTGCTCCTAATTAAGGATGGGCAACAAATATTGACCTCTTGGGTGACACCTACATCACATGTAAAAATGAAGAATTTGTGACATAATAAAAACTCATATCCTCTACTTTTCTACTAATTACCTTGCCCTCTGGTTTCCCAGCCCTTCTGCAAATGAAGATTCATAATTTTGAATGCCTTGATTAAATTACTCCTTAAAATATTCTTCTTCAAGGAGAACAATTTCAGATTCTCTAGTTTCTCCACTAAAGTCCCCCATCCAATAAAGGTTACAAAAGTCATATTGTAGACTCCAAAATTACATTGTTAAATGTCATTCAGCATTTAATTGTTATTTATTTAAGACACTTTGAAAATTGGAATATGCTCATCAGTTTTAAGTTCTGACTCAGAACACTAAGGTATTAAAGCATGCTGTCTGTGGTGTGCTATGCAGACTTTTGGTCAGATGGTATTATTTACGGGAAGTCAGAGGAAATAATGTTTTGTCCGTTCATTCGATAGATTAGTACAAGTATTAAACTCTCTCTCATTGTTATCTTTAACACGTATGTTATTTGTGTTGTTCTGAATGTCCATTATCTAATTTCTCCTGACTTACCTGTACATGGAAAGGATAGGTCACAGGCCAAAATGAAAGTAAGGTGGGCAGCAGCGAAGAAAATATGAGAGCAACGGGAATGCAACTAGGTGAAGTTGTGTTGTCAATGGCTTTTGGCCCCAAATTTGAACATAGATACCACAACTTCTTGTTGATGTATCTTATTGGTTTTGTTTCTGTCTGCTTTATTTGCACTCTGTACAGATCTATTTGACTGTACTGTTCAACCCAGTGTGCATGAATTTCAGCATTAAAAAATATTTTTGTCATACATTATGCCACGGCTGAAAGGCAGTAATCCAGTAAGACTGCAATGCAATGGCACTCCCAATATCAGGTGCCTGGAGGTTTCTTACCTTTTCACATGAACAGCATAATTTAAAACGAAAACAAAAAATGTAATTCCTTAGAAGTGTGACAACTATATAGTTACCTGTCAAAAGAACGAAATTGTACAGATGAATCTCCTGCTGAATCTCCAATAACTCCTAAAAAGGCTGGTCCTATGAGTGCCATATCTGCCTCAAGACTATCTGCAGGTGTATTCACTAGACTTCGTAGAATGTCCTTCACACTGACATTTTTGCCATGTTGTCCAGATGATATAGAAGATTTGGTCTTACTTTCAAATTCACTTCCAATTTCACCTTTATTTTCTTGCGACTGTGCTTTCTTCACCTCTGAGGAAAGGGTTGACAACAGTTCACTCATTGCATCTGGGCCAGCACTGACAGTCTCAGGCCTTGCCTCATTCCCAGCAGCCAAGTCAGAACTTAAAACCTGCTCTTCACCAATACCAGAGTCCTTTCGAATTGGTGCATTTAGTACTACATCACTTGGCACCAGAACAGGGATACCTGCTGAACCGTCTGCACCTTAGCAGAAAAATATATTTCAAAAATTAAAGCTTGAAGATGGCTATAATTTGAAATTAAATTTTATACTGATGATATTTTCACATAACATTTTTAAAATTTAAAAACGTGGTAGAACAATACGTAGACATGAACTGTACTATTTTAAACAATATTCTCAAAAATTTAGAGAATTATTTTTCTGTCTGGACAGATAGACAATAGATCAACCAAATATATTAACTCCATTTCTCTCCATAGGTGCTGATCTGCTGAGCATTTTCAGTATTTTCTTTCTTTTTTTAAAATATGCTTGCATTCACTACCCCAACCAAGGGGCAGCAAGTAATATTTGATACCAAGGTGAGCTTCCAACCCCACATGCGTGCCAACACTAACACCGATTATTTTTGCTTCTGTAACACTAGCCAATTTTATTCCTGTCTCAGATCATCTGCTGTTGTACCTCTTACTCATGTCTTTCCTGCCCTAAGCTCAACTAATCCAATGGTACACCACTAGACAGTGGCTTCCAGTCACTACAGCAGTCTTCTGTCATCAGCCTCTGTCTCCTACAACTGAGTCAATTTTGAATCCACTTTATCAAATTACCCTGTATGCCATGTGTATTTACCTTCTTTACAAGTTTTCCATGTGGGACTTTGTCAAAGGCTTTGCTAAAATCCATATAAACTACATCGACTGCATACACTTGACTGCACACCCGGTCACCTCCTCAAAAAATTCAATCAAATTTGTTCAGCATGATCGCCTTATGACGAAGCCATGCTGACTATCTCTGATTAAGCTTTGCCTCTCCAAGTGAAGATAGATGCTCTCCTTCATAAGTTTCTCCAATAATTTCCCTACACTGACATGAGATTCACTCATCCGTAGTTTCCTGGTTTATCTCTACAACCCTATCAAAGAAAATTAACATCAGCGTGTCTATAATAGCAGTTGGCACGGTATACATATAATTATTTCTGGAGATAATGTAGTTAATCAAAAGTTAACTGGGAAAAATCATGCAATATTTATTTAGCAGCTATCAATATATATAAAGTATAAAACAAGCTATGTTCATAAATCTAACCTGTGGTTGAGGTAGCCCCATCTGTATTATCAGTGCTTCTGACAGACTGACTGCGGGACAGCTTTCTGTCCTTCTGAGGTTCCAGGATTTCTCTATATTTTGATACCATCAGTACAGAGATGAAATACACCACAGCCAAGGCTAGAAATTGGGCTTGTTTACTGTCCTCCTGTAGAATTTGAACAATTTAAATGCAGTTCTGTAGATGGATCGCATTATGTACATAAAAATGAAGAAAAACTACAGAGTAAATTTCACAGTAAATAGGCAACCAAAATAAAAACAAGTATAAGGATCACAATCTTACATAATTTCTTTGAGCTACTGAATAACTATAATGTGACCAGTCAGGCTGAAGTTTGGAACATCTTCACAGCAATTTTGAAAAAAAAAGTATTCACAGATACTGGTCTGATTGAACATGTTCTCAAATAATTGATAGAAGTTAACAATATGATAGCAGGTAAGGCCATTTTTTTGGAATGTATAACCTGCATAGCTGAGGTGAGAATGCAGTACCTTAAGATGTCAAATCATGTAGCTGGCTTTATAGTAGCTAATTGCTTGATACTTTAAAATAATATGTCAATTGGTACAGATTTATATTGCACTTATCACATGGTTTCCAGGAGGTTAGTTATTTCAACATCCTTTTTTATCCTAACTAGTTCAGAAGTTTACTGTTCAAAATATTTTCATTAAGTTAAATACGCTCAGCTGTGTTTTTTTTTTAGGGGGGTGGAATTAGAACACAAGATGCCACGTACGTAGGAGATATGCATGTGCTCCTCTGCATGGTATAACATCTGAGGATATGTGCCATAGCAATAGTGATTAGTTCCGAGCTTTAAAAGATTTTGTTCACTTTGATTTGTTTGCAATTGGAATTTATTACATTAGACACCCTTTTAAAGTATTCCCAGTTTGTGCGGTCAATTTTTTTTTTGTTCATGGGATGTGGGCATTGTTGGCTGAGCCAACATTTATTTCATGACGACATTTAAAAGTTAACCACATTGCTGTGGATCTGGCATCATAAATAGGCCAGACCAGGCAAGGGCAACAGATTTCCTTCCCTGAAGGACATTAGTGAATCCAGATGGGTTTTTATGACAATTGACAATGTTTCATGGTCACCATTAGACTTCAATTCCAGTTTTTATTAAATTCAGAATTTCATCATCTGTCACAGCGGGATTTAAAAAAAAACAAATCTAGTTTTTTTCCCCCAGTGTTTTTATTCTAAGAATTAGTGTGTTGGTATTGATTGGCACAGTTCCAGTGCAACTGCAATATTAAGGACAGCACGGTGGTACAGTGGTTAGCACTGCTGCCTCACCTGACTTGGGTCACTGTCTGTGTGGAGGTCGCACATTCTCCTCTTATCTGTGTGGATTTCTTCTGGGTGCTCTGGTTTCCTCCAACATTCCAAAGATCATAGAATTTCTACAGTACAGAAGGAGGCTATTTGGCCCACTGAGTCTGTACTGACCACAATTCCACCAGTCCCTATTCCCACAACCCCACACGTTTACCCTGCTAATCCCCCGATACTCAAGTCAATTTAGCATGACCAATCAACCTAACCCACACATATTTGGACTGTGGGAGGAAACCAGAGCACCCGGAGGAAACACATGTAGGCATGGGGAGAAAGTGCAAATTCCATACAGGCTGTGACCTGAGGCTGGAATTGAACCTGGGACCTGGCATTGAGGCAGCAGTGCCAACTGCTGTACTACCCCTCTCCACAAACAACAGCGACCAACGTGGGTGTGTGGGGGTTAGGTTGATCGGCCATACTAAATTGCCCTTTAGTGTCGGGGGATTAGCAGGGCAAATATGTGGGGCTACTGGGATAGAGCTTGGGTGAGATTTTGGTCAATGCAGACTCAATGGCCTCCTTCTGCACTGTAGGGATTCTATGATTCTATCACTTAATGTACTTTAATCCACTTATCTTTTATATATCACATTTGTCACTCGAATCACAATTTGCATATCTATCAAAAGTTGACAGTTATCTACAAATTACTCCTATTTATGCAATTTCAGTACATAAAGTAACCAGTTTCATTTTTGCTCACTCAAAAAAGCCTGGATAGGAATTAATTCATAATTTAAATAGAAGCACAAAAATCAATGAATCCTAATAGTTTAGTATGACTGAAAAATAATCAGATCCAATTATTTATTAATTCAGTTATAGTCACTGATTTATTATTTTTCCTTTCTTTCACAGCCATCATTTTCCACAAAGACCTGCAGTTTCTTTGGAAACAGTAAATTTATCTACCCTGTAAAAAGTGTGGAACTATGATCCATTGACTCAACTTCCCCCAATCCAAATGGAATTTCTGGAATCAGGGCATTTGAGTAGAGCAACAGTATTATTTCTAATAAAAGCAAATATTGTGTATGCTGGAAATCTGAAATAAAAACAATCAGCAGGTCTGACAGCAGCTAGAGAGAGAGAAACACAATTAACATTTCTAGTCAAATAACACACTTCTTCAAACAGTATTATGTGACGGAGCCTAAAAGGGTCAAATTAAATATTGTACCTTTTTTCCAAATAGTTGGATTCCCCATTGAAGTCAATTGTTATGAAAATGGCTACAATGGATAAACTCTTCACACCCTTAGTAATGTGAGATATCAGCAATACACATGTTTCTAATGCACATCATTGCTAATAAGAAACTTAAAGCTTCAATTTCTGTATAAAAAGCATTTCCGTATTTGCATGCATCCCTTAATTTGCAATTGGACAAGCCATGCAGTTACCCATAAATCACTGATAAATTTCAGTATTCAAACACCAGAAAAAGCTAAGGAAAATCAGATGTTTAAATAATTCATCACCGTAAAATTTACAAATACTGTGATTAACCAATTGCCCCAATTCCAATTTCCTTTCTGGCAATAAATTGTGCATGTAACTTCTTTCAGGAAGCCAAAAAGTAGGGGATCACAGGACAAAAACAAAATTGACATCATAATACTTTTCAGCAAAGTTGGTGAGTGCACAAGCTACTGATTATCCATTATCATCATTTAAATTCATAACAACAAAATGAAAGTTATTACATCTCAGTTCCTTAAAATTCCTTCATTGTAACCTGCAGTTGGCACAAAAATACAGATGCAGTAATTTCCTACCTTCAGTGAAGGGCTGGATGGCCTACTCCTGCTCCTATTTCTTATGTTCTTATGTTCTTAATCTAAAATTGCCTATCACCATAATTTGAACCCAATGCTTTCTGAACAATGTTTATAAAATTTGTTCTCAGACATCAATGAAAAAGCCTCATTTACTGAATATTTCTTGGCATTATGAGGCCACTTCGCAAGGCTCAATTATCTAATTGTGAATTGAAGGCGCATACAGGTTTGACCGGGTAGGGATGGGAGGTTCACTTCCCCAAAAGGCATTACGAAAACAGCTGAATTTTTCATACAATCTTTTGAAATAAGCCAGTCCCAGAGATTAATTATAATTGCTTATGGAAATTATTTAGCAAGATAAAAGTAGCAAAAAAATCACATTGTGAAACTTACAACATCTCTGAATACAACTGCTCGAAGTCGATTGATATCCATATCTTGCAGCAATCGGTCAAGATCTTTTATTGGTGAAATGCCACCTGTTGCAGCATCACTAGAACTCTAAAATAAACAAATAGAAAAGCTGTCACAAATCATACCCTACAAGTAAAAGCACATTATAAATTAAGACAATTTATTCTGAAATGTAAAAGTTTGTGCAATACATCTATCACTAAACAGTTTTTTTCACTGTTAATTTCCTGTTTTATTAAATTTATCCTCCTTTGGAGTTACAAACGGTGGCAGATTGTTAGAACATTACCTTTTTACTCTTGGTTTTGATTCGAATCCAAGTAAATAAATAACCAGATGACAATGAGTGCATTCAGTGTGCGGACAGACCAATCTAGATGTCTTTTTTTTCACTATTCAACAATAAGTTCCACTCTTTACTCACCACCCTATATGAGCTGAAACCAGTTGCTATAGATTATCAGATCCCGTTTTTAGCCAGACAAATTCTAAAAGAACAGGAAACTCTCTATACCTATATATTTTGCTCATCAATTAGGAGGCTCTGAATGTTCAATGAATCTAGGAAAAAACTGAATACCCCTATCTCAAATAAAGTTATGCTCATCTTTTTCCCTTCCAAAATCTATGCAATTAAGCCACATCTATTGATGCCATACCATCATATTTCAAAATGATCTTGTGAAATTAAATTTAAGAAATGCATTAAAATGCATATTAAATAACTATAATTGGTTGGGTTGAAATCATTGAACAACACTTAAGTGCCTTAAACAGCAGTCCTAAAATGGCAGAATGTTGACTTAGCTGCATCATCCAAATTACAAAGCCATCAGCAAGACTGTCTAGAAGTAGACCACCAGAGTCAATCAACCTAGGCAATTGTGAATAACCTATCTCCTGAACCATTCACAAACATCCAGACTGCGCCTGTGCATTCAACTGGGTGTAGACCAAGACATTACACCATATCACTTTGGATAATGGAACCTGGAATCAGCCTGCTATGACTATGTTTGGGTAACTGACCAGTTGGAGAGAGGAGATCATGTGATGAGCAGGCTAAACCTCTGTTTTAAAAAACTGTTTCTTTCCAGGCTAGATTGAGACCAGAGAAATGGTCAGCAGACACCACCTCTTCAACATTCTGCAAGCTTCTGCTTTAACTGTTTTTTGAGCAGCTTCATGCCATAGGCAGTATTTTAAAAGTCAATCCATCAGTCACTGGGCCCAGAAGAAATGAGAGAAACCATCCATCAAACCTTTAAATTGTCTCAGTGCAGAACCCAGAAAGAACATCGAGCCAGTCTGTCACTACCCAAGTCATCAATCTACAGGATCCATATATAACTGACTTGTTTTAGTCTCTTCCATTTTGTAACTTCCATATTTGTTTGTGTATGTAGCAAATGCCTTAGAAACAACCACTGTTGCAATAAACTGAGATTTGGAAAGAGAGGGAAGTCATTCCACCACTTATCACTTGACTATCACACAACAGTTATCTACAAAGATGAAAGAGATTTCCACTTATCTAGGTCAGTGCTGTGCATACAAATCACATACTTACCTTGGCTATTGACTTAGCACTTCCAATGAGACTTTGCATTGTTTTTTGAGCTTTTGCGCTAACACCACCAGACTTTGCTTGGTATACTTGCTGACATTCTAAGCAATTTCTGACTGCCACAGCGCACACTGCCATTGGAAGGAAAGAAATAAAAAGTCAGATTACAGATAACAAAAATGGCAGAAGATATTCGTTAGGTATGAATCTCAGCATAATTTTCAGTGCAAGTATTTAACAAATCAAAAGAAAATAGGTGGCAATTGTGTTAATATATTGTACGGATTATTTAAGTCCAATGGTACTCCGAGTAAAAGCTACAAACAGTTGGAATGGTCTTCCTTTCACCTGAAGTGTTTCTCTTCCCTGCTTACCATAAATTCATTTTCACACTGTTAACCAATTTTGACAGCCAGTTTCTACACTAGTCTTTTATGTCACTCTTAGATACTGCCTATCTTTTAGCTGCTTCCAGGAAGTCAGTCAAATTTTTAAATGAGAAGGCATTCCCAATCTTCCACACAGTCCAAAGTCCATTTATTCCTCATACTAATCTCCATATTGTAGTCACATCATAGATATGCTGGTAGGAAATCAAAAACATCTGGTAGCATGAGAAGCATCAAGTGCTGAAATAGCAATCTGGAAAATTACATGGGCATAGAAGTGAGGTATTTCAACCTGTTACGAAAAGCAAGTAAAGGAATATGAGCTATTTATTCTTCCCCAAATAACAAAAATTCAGAGTTGCAATCATGTATTTTGGTGCAACCAGAGCACCTACATCATTATTCCTGAAACAGGAATCCTGCAAATGAATTGTCTCTTTTGGGAAAAAAAACATAGATGATGTCATCATCATCATAGAGACTGATAGCTTTTAAGAAAAATTCAAATTTCCAGTTAATAGCTGAGAGAAGCATATCAAGACTACAACAAATGGCTAAAAAGCACTCTGAGCTAAACGCTAATCTCTTTTTTATATAGGCAATTTATACTTTAGACTATGGAAAAGAGATGACCCATTTAGCTTTAAGCATAATAAAAAATTTTCCATTAAGGGAGAGTGACTTATAATCAGAAGTGGGGACTTCATTCTTCAGGGACCAGACTAAAATTCTCAGCTACTAAGGGTTTTCTTCGCTTTCATTTTCCCAGCTGAGAATTTTCTAATCCCAGACAAACTTTTCATTACTACGGTTATGGTGTAGATCACTTCCTCTAGCGCCAAGCTAGACAAATCTTCCAGTCTCCTTTAAATTCTCACAAACTCAAGTCTTCAATCAGAGTGAACTCCAACCTGGTGATTGGTACATTCAGAATTTTCCCTGTTTAAAGTGCAAGCCTGGCAGCTTCGATTTCTTGCTATCTCTATTTTGCAGATAATTGAAAACCATACAACATAAAAACTCCAAAATGCTACCTTTGTAATATTCAGTTATGGAGAAACCTGTATCTTCATGTCAAAAATGGCTCCCTCTTCCCCATGACAACAGGAATCACATTAGCTTCGTATTTAAGGAGAAATGCCATGTAATTATCTTTGATACCAATTCCCTTTCACTTTAAATAAAGGGATAGCTTTTAGGACCACCGTTCACAGTTTGCTACCTAAAACATCTTTTCCTGTGATTTTAGGAGATCTATCATATTCACAGTACATTGTCTCCGAGAAGAAATAACTTGCAACTTCCTCTCAGTAAAACGATCTGAATTTTCTTTTAATCTCAACAATTTTACTAAGTTTGCTATTAGGCAGATACCAGAACAGGTCACATGACATCCTTCATTTACCTCAAATTTAAAGATAAATCTCATGATCTTTCGGGTCAAACCAAGTAAACAAACTTAAATTACGTTCGGACAAAGAAAAAGGGGGCAGCTCCCCAAAAGGAGGGGGAACGGCCTGAACAGAAACAAAAGGTACAAAGGAAACTTAAGACACGTCAAATCAAAATGTGATTATCGGGGTCTATAAGGCACCTCAGCCCCTGCAGTGCCCAACGGGCACGGAAGGCCTCGACAGTGCCCGCGGACACCGCGTGCTCCCTCTCCAGGGACACCCGGCCGCGAACGTAGCCGCGGTAGAGGGGCAGGCAGTCGGGACGGACGGCCCCGTCGATCGCCCACTGCCTGGACCTGTTGATGGCGCGTTTCGCCAGGAGCAGGTTCACGAGGAGGTCGGCGTCCCGACCCTCCCCTCTCCGCACCGGGTGTCCGTAGATCAGGAGCATGGGACTGAAATGCAAACAGAACATCAATAAAAGGTTCTTCGGAATTTTTCTTTCAACAATGGACAGTGGTTTCAAAACTTGAGGTCGCCTCTCAATTCGTGAATGGCAGGGTGGCATAGTGGCTAGCATTACTGCCTCTTTGTGCCAGGGACCCAGGTTCGATTCCAGCCTTGAGTGACTATGTGGAGTTTGCATAATGTCCCCATGTCCGCATGGGTTTCCTCCAGGTGTTCCGATTCCCCCACCGTCCAAAGATGTGCAGATTAGGTGGATTAGCCATGGTAAAGTGCATGAGGTTACAGGGATATGGCAAAGAGAGATACTGAATTGATACAGACTCAATGGGCCAAATGGTCCCATCCTGCACTATAGGGTTACTATGAATTCCTCAAGTTCAATCATGTCAGTGGTCTGTGCATCTAGAGGACTATAACAGTCTCCATAAGAACTCATGTAATCACATAACTCAGTTGTGTAAAAAAACCCTTTTCACATTTGGATTTTTCATTAGATGTACCATGTAAATCTCTCCAAAGGCACAGCAAGTTAACAGGGAGGTTCAGTTTGGTTCAAATCTTTATTCCAAAACAAGCTGACGCACACAAGGAGAAATGGCATGTAATTATCTTTGATACCAACTCCCTTTCACCTTAAATAAAGGGATAGCTTTTAGGACCACTGTTCACAGTTTGCTACTTAAATCATTTTTTCTTGTGATTTTAGGAGATCTATGATATTCACAGTATATTGTCTCCGAGAAGAAATAACTTGCACCTTCCTCTCAGTAAAACAATCTGAATTTTCTTTTAATCCCAACAATCAAATCACCTAGGCTTGCTATTAGGAGATACCAGAACAGGTCACATGACATCCTTCAAACCTGAGACCCCAGCGCATTAGGCCAGGGGGGCACAGTAGCACAGTGGTTAGCACTGCTGCTTCACAGCTCCAGGGTCCTGGGATTGATTCCCAGCTTGGGTCACTGTGCAGAGTTTGCACATTCTCCTCATGTCTGTGTGGTTTTCCTCCAGGTGCTCGGTTTCCTCCCACAGTCCAAAGATGTGCGGGTTAGGTTGATTGGCCATGCTAAAAAAATTGCCCTTAGTGTCCTGAGAGGTGTAGGTTAGAGGGATTGGTGCATAAATATGTGGAGATATGGGTGCAGGGCTTGGGTGGGATTGTGGTCAGTACAGACTCGATGGGCCGAATGGCCTCTTTTTGTACTGTAGGGTTTGTATGATTCTATGATTAGCTGAGTTTCTTGATGAATAGTTTAGCGATAATACTACTAGGCCATCGCCTCTCCCTACAGTATAGTACTTGGATTGCCGCTTTAAGAAAATAATTCACATTAATTCAACTTGCCACTTCAAATACACAAGCACTGCTCTGAAAAGGCATGGAGCATCATCACAGGTGGGACATTACTGCTATATACTACATGTAAAATGGTTTGCCAGAGTACAATGGGTGAGGTTCACTGTTCTTGGCTGCTTTCAGACTTCATTTCCAATTTTATCCTCATGCTGTCACATGAAAATTATTCAAAAAATAGTAACTGATAGAATGGCAGAATTACAAAACATGTACATACCTAACATCTAACACTAGATTTTCCTATCCGAAAGCTTCTAACCTGAATCATCCAAACTACATTCGTCTGTGTATTTTTCCTGATTGTGCATACACTAGGCACTGGTGCCCTGTATACAGGAAGTAAATAAAAAAACAAACACTTGAAGCTAGAGCAGCATGAAGCACAATGCATTTCAATGCATGCAATATCTGAAAACAGGTAATATCTTTTTAGCACTAGAATTATGCACTATTCTTGGGAGATTTAAACCTGACAATTACACAGATTTAGAACACATGAATTCAATATCCTACCAGTTAGACCTTTGCAGCTAATAAGCAAAGGAACAAGCACCATTTATAATGTGACAGGAAAGGCCTCAATGATTTTACACATCATATACATGAATGATGTCAACTGTAAAATATTAAGACTAACAATTTAAGTTGAATCAGTCCAAAACAGCAGTTAGATTAGAACAGTCATATCGGCATTCAAATTCAGACACATTTGAAGCCATCATCTAAAGTACTGACACAAATAAGATTCCTTGCAAGCTCTGTAGAAACTACCTTATAAATTTTTAATTGTATTAAATAAACTTGAGCAGTAAAGAACACAGCAAAATATTTTCCTATCCATTCTTTTAATGGATTAAAAGGAAATGGAACACTGACACAGTTCCATTCAATCATATTTCACAAATTTGGCAAAATAAAGAACGATGTTTTCAAGTTGTACATTCACATAAAATTAGTGATCAATTAATATATTAATAGGAATTAAAATGACAAATAAGACATATTTAAATTTGATTAAGAAATGAAACTTACACACTAGTTTGTACATTAGATAATCCGCTACACATTTTTTAAAATTACATCGAAATTTTACTAATAAAAATGTCAGACTGCTCCAGAAAACACAACAACAAACTGGAACAGATTTAGCACAAAGTGTAGCTCAAAGCCAGCCAATCTAAAAATCAGCAAACAAGGTTATAGCATTAGCAGTCATTTTCACACTGTTGTTTAAGAAGTGACTACAACTTACATTTATATAGAGATTTTAATGTAGGTAAAACATCCCAAGGCACTTCACAGGAGTATTATAAAACAAAATATTGCACCTAGTCACGAAAGCAGACACAGTCAGATGACAAAGTTTGGTCAAAGACTCAAGATTTAAAGAGCATCTTAAAAGTAGTAACTGAAGCATAGGCTTAGAGAGATGCAGGGAGGGAATTGCAAAGCTTAGGGCCTACACAACTGACAGTGTGGCGACCAATTAAAATCTGGGATGATCAAGAGGCCAGAATTAGACAAGCACAGATATCTAATGACTGTAGGCCTAGAAGAGATTACAGAGATAGGAAGTGGCAACACCCTTAGAAAGATTTGAAGACAGGATGTTATCTAACAGAGAACCAACATAAGGCAGCAAGCACAGGGGTGATTGGCGATTTGAATGAGGTGCAAGTTATGACATGGGTAGCAGAGATTTAGGTGACCTCAAGTTTGTGAAGAATAAAATGAGAGACACCAGCAAAGAGTGCATTGGAAAATTCAAGTCTAGAGTTAACAAAGGTATGAATGAAGATTTCAGTAGCAGATAAGCTGAAGCAAGGGTGAAATAAGGGAGGAGGTGAATATAGGCAGCAAATAGCAAATCTCAGGTTCAAATTTGATACCAAAGTGGAGAACCAAATGGCTTAATCTCAGACAGGGAGAGGGATGAAGTCAGTATCTAGGGAACAGTATCTAGGGAGTAGGGATTAAAAACAATGGTATAAGTATTTCCAATATTTAATTGATAGAAATTTCTGCTTTTCCAATGCAATACTTCGGATAATCAGTTTGATAACTCCACCACTGTTGTTATCAGGTTAACAGAGGCAGTGGTAAGGAAAAGCTGAGTGATGTCAGCATACATGTGAAAACGAATGCACTGCATTTGGATCGTATTGTTGAGGGTCAGGGTGTAATGAGAAAATGGAGGTGAAAAATAGTTCCTTATGGGGCATGAGAAGTAACTGTATGGGAATAAGAAGTGCAACTGCAAGGGATATGCTGGCGATATTAGACAGGTAAGAATGAAACCAGGCAAGAGCAGTCCCACCCGGCTGAACGGCAGTGGGTGGTGGTGGAGGAAGCCAACATGTTCAACTGTGTTAAAGACTGCAGGCAGGTCATGGTGGGAGAACCAAAATCTAGATGCTGCATATAATTCATATACAGAAAGAAACTATACTGTTCTTTCATTACATTCACATATAAATTTAGCTCAGTCTCAGAACCAGAAGTTGTGGATCCAATTCCTATCACAGAGCAAAGCATATACATTGATAAAGGTGTCAGAGGTGCCATTTTCCAAATGGGATGTCAAACAAGACCCCATCTGCCTATCTAAATGGATGCAAAAGGTTTCTTGATTCATGAATGCTCTTCAAAGAAGCGTATCTGAAATCGTTCACAGGGCTCCAGCTCCACATTACATGGTTAGCTCACGTGACCCACAATCATTAATCATAAATGCCACTGACACCTTCTCAAGGCAACTAGTGTTGGGTGAATCCACTAAATAGAGTGACAACAAATATTTGGTGACAGTGGGAATGAAATGCAGAGGGGCTAGGAGAGACCAAGTAATTTAAACCAACTAGGAACAAGAAATACAGAATAATTAATTAAATCTACAGGGATAAAACTAAAATTAACCAAGTAGCACACATCCATTTAAAAGGCATTTCAATTGCATTAAAAGTCTTTGTACATAAATAGGAACATATAAACAATTAAATTGGTTGTATCTTGTTTGGTGTGCATATAATTATAAATAAAATATATATGACATTGAGTTATCGACACAATTTGCAGGATTTTGTTGTACACCATCAGAATTCACTGACATTATCCCACTGAATCTGATAGCAGCATCAGGATTTATAACAAGCACAAATAAATGCAGAAATATTGAAGTTATCTTCTGGGAGGGTGATCTGATGAAAAAGATTTAAAGTCCAGAACAAGCATGAAAATGGGAGAGTTTCTGATTTTTTTGGGCGAGTCCAATCTCATGCACTTAAGAGCAGAAAAATCCCCCAAAATGCATTTCACGCCTGTAGCAGAGGGGTAGGGGCTTACATTGCTAGAAAGCTGGCTGACAGCAGTAGAGTGCACCATTGTGCATGTCTCTCTGCTCTCAGCAGCAGAGAGATCAATCACACAGCCTCTGCTGTATATAGCAGAGACCCACATGACCTAAACATAGCACCCCTTCCCAGTTCTGCTGACTATCACGAGACCCTGGCTCCTCCAGACAGACTGACCCCAAGAGCAACCCCACCCCCACACCCCATCACAAATGGATAGTGGCAACGAGCTTCCTTCCCGACACCCACTGATCACAAATGCAAAGTGTGAGTGGTTGCCTGTTCCCCCCATCAGCATCAATTGGCTCACCCCCAGTTTGCCACCCAGCCGGCCCCACTCCCTCTGCACTGTTGGATGCCAGTGGGCAGTGCCAGGTTGGCACTTGCCTCCAACCTGCCAGCAAAGGGTGCCTCAATGGCCTTCTGTTCTACCAGCAAGGCCATCACATCTGGTCCCACTAGTGAGAACCAGCTGTGATTCACACCAGAAAGAATCTCTCTCAGTGAGGCCACAGAGGCGAGTGAGCCCAGACCATTGAGTCATCAGCTCGCTAATCACATGTAAAATATATTTAAATGTAATTTAAATAATTTATTCAGCCTTGCACCAAAAATGGGCGCAAGGCTGATTTCGTCAGCTATCTGGTACTGGTAGGATCGCAAGAGGCGAGAACTCACGTGCAAACCTGATTTCTTGACTCTCTCAAGACCTCACCAGCTCACCTTGTCCATCGCTTGGCAATGGTAAGATCGCCCACTTTATAATTCACTGCTCCACATAGGCTAAATTGTGCAATGCCACTTGTCTGGACTCCTACCCCCTCCACTACAGCCAGTGCTTAGAACTAGAATGGTATCTAAATCATTTAGAAAATTAATCAGGCAAATGCATTTGGTTTCTTTTGATGAGTGACAGGAACAGTTTGTTCTGACGTTCAAATTTAAAACCAACCGTTCTTAAATCTAGAGTTCAAATCCATCCAACATATAATCAGATTTCTCAAAATACATTAGCAAAGGTATATTGAATTTTACACCAAATTAAGTGACACGAAGGTAAGTAACATTGTTATAAGCTCATGTATTCATCAGCTGAATGCCATTAAAAACAATATGCGAATTTCATATTAGATATCATTCTACCAAGCAATAGACCTCAAACTTAGAATTATACAGAAAACACAGAAATAGATCATCCAGCCCAGTTAGTATTTCTGTTCTCCAATCTCCTCCCATCCTTCCTCATATAACTCTAACCGCAGAACCCACTGATCCCTCTTCTCTCACTTACTGGCCTAGTCCACATTTAAATGCATTTATTCTAGTCACCTGGTGTAGTGAGTACTTCAATCTCACTCTTCTGGTGAAGAGGTTTTTTCCAAATTCACTCTGATTACATGGGGTTGGGGACTATATCTTACATTGATTGCCTCTGGTTTTTCTTCCTGACAAGTGGAAATTCCATCAAAACCTTCCAACATTTTAAAGTTCTCCATTCATAGAAAGCTGAAGCCTCTCTTTTCAAGAAAGATAAACAGAACCAACCTGTTCGCCTTTTCCTGACAAGTACAACTTCACATTTCTGCTATCATTCTTGTAAATATTTTCACACCCTGTCTAGTGCCTCTACATCCTTTTGTTAACATGGTGACTAGAACTGTACCCTATATTTCAAGCATGCTCTAACAAAGCTACAAATTTGCTGTTTCTGGGTCAAAATTCTGTAATGTGAGTATTTCAATACAAAACCTGGAAGATGAGAAGAAAATTGGAGAAATAAACAGGGCCCTGAGAGACTTTATCCATGTGGCCTTATCACCATAAATCCATTACTGATACAGCTATTATGTACTCTCTTGTAGTCCTTTCATCACACCCTTTCACAAATAACTGATGGTATTGACTCAAAATCCATGAGTGCCTAGATTGGGCCTCAGAGAAATACATGCCTATGAATATAAAACTCCAAGCAAGCAATATGAAGAAAATCACAACAAAGGTATCAGCCATTTTATGAACTCAGGCTGAAGACAAAGGGGAGAATCACACCAAATCCCAATTATTACAGTCTTGACAAATATTTTTCACTTCGTTCCAACATAACGCGTGGGTACAATTTCTCCATTAACATCCTCCGTTACCCATCTCAAACATCAGTTCTTGCCAACTGCATTCCATCCTTCCCCCAGCAATTGCCACCACAACTCCAGTTTTAAGAAATGTTAACACCTACAGAGAATTGATTGAAAACAGGTAAAACAAAGTCATTACAGCGGAGGAAGAAGCCACTTAGCCCACATACTGCATGCCGGATCTCTGCAAAGCAATTCCACCAGTTCCATTCCCCCTCTCTATTCCATGGACTATCCCCTGCAAGTTTATTTTCCTCAAATGCCGATCTGATTTTCTTTGGAAACCATTGAATTCTTCCACCATCCTTGGAGGCAATAATCTCCAGGTCATTACCAGTCACTGCTTAAAAAGTTGTTCCTCACATCTGCCCAGTAATCTCTTCCACAAAACACAAAATTGGTGTCCGCTAGTTCTTGTCCCATCAGCAAATGGGAATAGCATTTATTCGTCCACCTTATCTAAATCTGTACTCAGTACCTACGTTTATGCAATCCAAAAGCCCATGTGCTTTGCTAACTTCTCTCTCCAGATGACTGAAGACCTTCAAAGATCTATGCAGTTGCATCCCCAGATCTCCTTTCATCTGTGCACAAACTTTAGGATTATGCTATTAAATCTGTATTGCCTCTCAGGAACCCGGGGTCGAAAATCATACTGCAACACTTTAGCGTCAAATCTCTGACTCTCACTTCCACTTAACTGACGAATGATGATTTTGCTCTATTGACATGTAGTGCTCAACTGTAATTGTATAATATTTGTGGAATACTCTTGGCTCTCTGTAAAGACTTTTGAAACCTGGAAATTCCATTTCAAATGCCTAAACAAAATCTAATTTTTCCAGAAAGATAGGTAGGAAATATGCAACTTGCACCTTCAAAAATTTTAAAATCCATTACAAAAAATCCGATCCTGTAATTTATAATTGATCTTTTATTTAATAATCCTATGTGAAAGCCACACTATATACTAAAACCAAATGCAAAGTGATATGTTGCAACTGGATTTTCTAAAACCAGTATTTGAAGTACTAAGTATCGGGTCACTTTACACAATACACTCACCTAGTCGCAGACATTGCCTTAATATTCCACCATTTGACATGTTCTTTTCAGCCTCAATTTCAGTGAAGCTAAGCGAGCTGGCAAAAATCAGCACATCAACAAGACCTATTAGCCTCTGAAGAAAGGTCAAGGAGGTTTCAAATGACAGCCCTTGTGTTGGTTCAATGTTCTCTAATTCATGCTGTGAAAGAAGTTTTTAAAACCATTACAAATGATAATAAATCTGTCTTCAATTTATTAAGTTCCTGATTAGGCAACAACATCATTCAAACAAAAGCTTCATCCATACATCAAGTCACTACAGTTCATGCAGGAAGGAGGATAACTCCCATCTAAAACATTAATGGTGAGACAAAGTCCACAATGTTTCATACTTCCACAACATCAATGGGCATATTCTAATGTTAAGGCTGGAACTATCATTGGCCTGGAGACTTGGAGAGATGTAGTAGGCAAAGCCTAACCAAACATAGGTGAACATGAATAGATGTGTTAACAGTGACAATTTACAAGTATACTTCTTAACTCTCAGCTTCTGCTTTATACTATTAGAGGACATGACCTAGTGGCATAAGTATGGGAAGAAAAATGGGAACTCTTGCAATATCTATTGAGATGACACGTTCCAGTGAGAAATACTAAAGAGTAACCATTGCATGCAACAACCAAGGCGTGACTGAACTTGGCATAATGTTTGCATCTGGAACAGAACAAAATTGCAAACAAAAGGTCAGGATATTTCTACCTTACTAAATCTAAACAGAACTGATTGAGCCAAGACTTCCAATATGATTGACAATAAAATGGAAATTCATTCGAGGCATGAAAACAGAATGCATTACACAGAAAGAAAAACAACTGACCTTTATGCGTACAATTCATCTCAAGTACAGTGCAACAGCTGAAAGGATTGCATGAACAATGATCTCAGTGTCGTAATACTGAAATATCTCAAAGAAAGTTGGAATGTTTTCCTGTCAGAGGTAGAGTGGACCTACATCTATCAATGTGATGTGGATGCAAGAATGAAGATCAGGAGAAATTGTCTTTTTTTTATTTATGTACATTGTCAGCATGGTGAGCACAATAATAAGTGGGAAATTCAGGGCGTTATGCCGATTAGAGTTCTCTCCATGTCATTCATGTATTGAAAACATAAAGCCACCATATTGTTGCAACTGTGCGTGCTACCATTTATTAGATGTGGATTTGATATTCTCAATATTTAAACATAATTCAAATTCGATCATAATGATGTAATTTATAAAATTGAAAAAACATGAGTAAAGAATGGGGTTAAATCATTACAGGCATATTTTTAATTATTTCAGGAGATAGTTATATTCAATTTTTTTCAGAAGTTATTTAAATGTCCACAGAAATCATGAGTCAAATATCAACTCATTCCATTGCAAACACCTATTTGAATTTATTTCAGCTGTAATGCATTTCTCACAACATCCAAAACTGAATTAGATCATTCATGCAGAGAAGCTGCTCAGTTATTATAAATGCCTTATTCCAATATCTGATAATTAATTACTACAATGAAACAACTTCAAGAGCTAATTCCATTAAATTATGAGATAGACATTTAGAATCTACAATAATCAGAGAGTAACTTAGAAATGTGCATAATTAAATCAACTGAAATCTTCCAGAAACACACTATAACGTCAATAGGAGAGCAATATCATTACTTAAAATTGTCACCAAGAATTTGTGCTGTAAAGTCTGGCTACTGCAACTTCCCTCTAATGTTCAATTACAAATTATTCACATCATTGCCGTTGTTTTAAACTGGGATTTTTCTGATCACCAATTCAGAAAAATTGTCTTAATTTATTTCCAAACAAATTAGATGCAAAGCATGCATGTGCAAAATGCATCAAGATCAATTGCTGCTTTAAAACATTAAAAGATAGTTGAAAAATAGAATGTATTAGAATATTGTCATATATGTATTATTTTTAAAGTGAAAGAGCTGTGTAAATATGGAATCTGTAGACATTTTATACACTTTATCCTTGTGTTTTGTAACTCATGTATGCAAGGTTAGATATGTATGATTGTTTAAAAAAGGATTGCTGATACTTTCAATTGGAATAGTCAGCAAGGTCACTCACTAACAACCAGAAAAGGGTTCAATTCTTCATCGCAATAAGCACAAAAGAAATTAATTTTTCAAAGTATGTTATTCCATACTTACTGTCGTAGATGTAGCTGCAGACAGAAGTGGGAGGATCCCTCCACAGGCCATTATGATGTTATCTACCACCTGAGAGACAAGGTGAATGGTGTTGTGGACAAAGATAATGTTTTCACTGCTGTTAACAAAATCCATCACTGTCTTTGTGTTATGGCTGCTCAAAAGGGAGGGAGAAAAAAAAAGCAAACAACTTTTTTTAAACATTCGTTTATCTTTTGCACAGATAGCTGACAGGAAAGCTAACCAAGTACAAGAATTTTATAAAAAAATGAGGTGCGTTCAATATTGAAGCAATATACAATCAATATGTTACCCAAAAATCTCAAAAGTACCAAACAGCATTAGATTTAAAATAGCAGGATACAGCAACAATATGCATAACCTACCTCCTCCACATCTGTACATCTGTCTCTATAGAAAACAGCAAATCATTGAGCAAGCGTTGGTGCATGGAAGACCATTTAAATTCTGGAATACGAAACATGGAGGGACGTGCTGAAGGATTAGACCCTCTTCTCTGTTCATCAGATACACGGTCTTGTTGACTTACAAGATCTGACTGAGATACCTAGACAAGCAGCAGAGCAAATAACATAAAAGCTGAATAAAACATTGTCAATGTTTAATGATATTTTGTTAAGTGGGGAACAAATAGCATACTTGAATATTCGTAAATTGAGAGATGAGGCACAGGAGGAAATAGGCGACTATGCTGGAGTGAGATGGAGAGTCATTTACAGGATATAGGGATTGCTGGCTAGCCCAGCATTTATTGCCTATCCCTAGCTGACTTTCAGAAGGTGGCAGTGAGCTTCTCTAACTGCTTCTCTTTAACTGTTGCAATCCCTGAGGTGTCAGTACACCCACAGTGCTGCTAGGGAGGTAATTCCAGGATTTTGACCCAGCAAAGGAATGGTGATATATTTCCAAGTCAGGGTGGTGAGTGACTTGAAGGGGAACCTCCAGCTGGTGATGTTCCCAGGTATTTGCTGCTTGTATCTTTCTAGATGGTAGTGGCCATGGGTTTGGAAGGTGCTGCCCAAGGAATTTTGGTGAGTTCCTACAGTGCAGCTTGTGGATGGTGCACATGGCTCCATTGTTTGCCAGCGGTGAAAGGATTGAATGTTTGTGGAAGGAGTAGCAATCAAGTGGGCTGCTTTATCCTGGATGGCATGGAGCTGCACTTGTCCAGGCAAGTGGAGTGTATTTCATTACTCTCCTGACTCATGCCTTGTAGGTGGTGGACAGGGGTGAGTTATTCGCCACAGGATCCCAATCTTTTGACCCATTCTGTGGACACTATTTATATGGCTAATCCAGTTCAATTTCTGGTCAATGGTAACCACCAAGATGTTGATAGTGCGGTGGATTCAGAGATGATAACACTATTGAATGTTAAGGATCAATGATTTGATTCTCGGCTATTGGAAATAGCCATTGTCTGGCACTTGTGCAGCACGAATGCTACTTGCCACTTGTCAGCCCAAGCTTGGATATTGCTCAAGTCTTGCTGCATTTGGACATGAACTGCTTCAGTATCTGAGTCACGAATGGTTCGCAGTCAGCTGCGAATATCCCCACTTCTGACCTTACAATGGAAACTCATTGAGGAAGCAGCTGAAGATAGTTGGGCCTTGGACACTACCCTGAGAAACTCCTACAGTGATAACCTGGAGCTGAGATAATTGACCTGAACTACCAAAACCATCTTCCTTTGTTGCAGTATGACTCCAACCGACAAAAATCAATGCTTTCCCCCTGATTCCCACTGATTCCAGTTTAGCTAGGGTTCCTTGATGCCATAGTTAGTCAAATGCTGCCTTTATGTGAAGGGCAGTCACACTATTCCTCACTTTTGTCCACTGTTTGAACGAAGGCTGAAATGATGCAAGGAGCTGAGTGACCACGGTGGAACCCCAACTGAGTGTCTGTGAGCAGGTTACTGCTGAGCAAGTACTGCTTGATAGCACTGTTGATGCCTCTTCCATCACTTTTGTTGACGAATAAGAGTAGAATGATTTGTCGTATTGGATTTGTCCTGTTTCTTGGGCACAAGACATACCTCTGCAGTTTTACAGTGCAATGGGAAAGAGGTGTGGTATACATAAGAATTATTCTAACTTAAGGGAAGAACTAAATTAACTAAATAACGTATGTAACAATGGTAGGACAGGCATTATGTTGCAGCTGTGGAATGTGGGCATTTTTGGAAGCCAAGGTGATCCACGACAACCACACCTGTAGAAAGTTTAAGCAGCTAGAAGAATGCTGGATCAAGATTATTGATCTAGAAGCTGAACACATACATTGAGCAACATAAGGGAGGGGGAAAAGATACCTGGACACTTTGATCCTTAAGACTGTCATGCCTCTTAGAATAAAATATCATCTAAGTTGATCAGCAGTAAGGAACAGGAGAATGTGACCGTGAATAAAGCAGGTAAAGGGACTTAGCAGAAAGCAGTGGAGAAACCTCGCAATTGGCCAACAGCTTTAGAGGTGCTCACAATGTACGGATGAAAGCGAGCTCTGCAAGTGGCAAACAGCAGACTGGCCATGGCTTCAAGGTACAGAACGCTGTTCACGTGAAAGGATCAAACAGGAATGCACTGATTGTAGGGAACAATACAAACGCATTTATTGTAAGGAACAATACAATGAGGCAATAGACAGTTTTCTCTGCAGCAAAGAGTGTTAATCCAGAAGGCTGTGTTGCCTGCCTGGTGCCAAGGTTTGGGACATCTGCTCAGGGTTGGAGATTAAGTAACTGTGAAAGGGGGAGGATCCAGATGCCATGGCTCATGTAGATGCCAACAACAGACAGTCAAGGAAAGAGGTTCTACATAGTCAGTATAGGATGCTGGGTACCAAATTAAGAAGCAACAACTCAAAGGGAAAAGTCTCCGGATTATCTGAGCCACGTGCAAATGGTATAGGGCAAATAAGAATAGAGAAATGGATGAGTGCCTGAAAGACAGATGTGGGATAAGTGGGTTCTCATTCATAGGCACAGGCACTGGCACTAGAGAAAGTGGGAGCTGTACCTTTATGCTTGAAACATGCTGAGGGTGAGTGTTCATGCCAAGTACAGGGAAGACGAGGGCTTTAAACTAAACAAATTGAGTAATCGAGAAGAGTTATGAAGACTTTGTGAAAAGAAAATCATGTTTAACCAATTTATTGGAATTCTTTGAAGCGGTAATATACGCCGTGGATAAAGGGGAACCTGTAGACATGTTGTACTTTGATTTCCAGAAGACATTTGATAAGGCGCCACATGTTATTACAGAAAATAAAAGCTCATGGTATGGGGATAACAAGTCAGCATGGACAGAAGATTGGCCAGCTGGCAGAAAATAGAGAGTATGCAACAATGTTTTTTTCCTAATTGTCACGACATCCCTCAGGGGTCCGTCCTAAAGCCTCAACTTTTTATGATCTACATAATTTAGATGAAGGGTGCAAAGGCATGGTAGCTAAAATGCAGATGACTCAAAAATAGGAAGGACAGTATGTTGTGAAGAGGACACAAGGAGGTTGTAGATGGATATAGAGATTGAATGAGTGGACAAAAATCTGGCAGATGGAGTATAAAATCGGAAAATGTGAAGTTTTTCACTTTGGCAGGAAGAATGAAAAAGCAGAATAATATTTTTAAATGGAGAATGACTGCGGAATCTCAAGGTACAAAGAAGTACAAAGGGAAACAAAGGTGTTCAAGTGCACAAATCACAAAAACTAGTATGCAGGTAAGTATAATAGAATGCTATCCTGCGTTACAAGGGGAATTGAAGAATAAAAATAAGGATGCTATACTTCAGTTATACAGGGCATTGCTCAAATCATGCCTTGAATAGTGCATGCATTTTGGTGTCCTAATTTATGTATGTAATTGGAGGCAGTTCAGAGCCAGTTTACTAGACTGATACCAGGAATGAGTGGATCATCCCATGAGGAAAGATGAGACATATCTGGCTCATTTCTACTGGAAAGCAAGGCGTGACTAGATTGAAGTTTACAAGATCCTGAATGGTCATGAAGAGGCGGATGTGAAAGGATGTTTCCTCTCGTGGTTGAATTCAGAACTAAGGGGCACTATTTTAAAATTAGGGGGTGCCATTTTAGGACAGAGGTGAGAAGTTTTTTTTTCTCCAAGGGTTATACAACCTTAGAATGCTCTGCCTTGGCAGGCAACGAAAGTAGGGTCACTGAATACTTTTAAGGCGGAAGTCCTTGTTAGGCGAGGGAATCAAAGGTCATCAGGATAGATGGGAATGTGGAATTCCAAACATGAACAGATCAGAAATTATCTAATTTCTTAAAAGTCTTAATGGCAGAGCAGCCTCGAGGGACTAAATGGTCAATTTCAAGTAACTGTAGAAAGGGTAAATTTAATTTTAATCAGTCAAGTAAAGTTGGATTTTCAAAATAGGACAGCAAAAATGTCAAAATGAGAGGATTTTTCTGATAGAATCACAGAATCTCTACAATGCAGAAAGAGGCCATTTAGCTCATCTAGACCACACTGATTTTATGACACCCCAGGTCCACCATCCCACCCTATCCCCATAACCCCACACATTTACGAAGGCTAATCTATCAAGCCTACATATCTTGAGAAACTCATGACAATTTACCACAGCCAATCTACCTAGCCTGCACATCTTTGGACTCCTGGGAGGAAGCTGGAGCAGCCAGAGGAAACCCACACAGACAAGGCGTGAATGTGCAAATTTCACACAGATAATCACCCAAGGCCAGAACTGAACCTGGATCCCTGAGGCAGCAGTGTTAACCACTGTGCCATCTATGATAAATAACAGTTACTCATTTTCAAGTATATGTCCTTTCTTCTGGACACAAAAGATTACTGCTTATCAATAAACCTGACAAGGGCAGTGAATTTTCATAAATAGAATTTAACAGTTCCTTGGCCCTAATCACCTTTTTTTCCATGGACTTCCAGTCCCTCAAACCAAGAACGCCTGTGGGCTTTTTTCTCAAACTGAGATTCAACTAGTCCCCAACAACCACCATTCTCCTCAACTGGTTTGAATTTATTCTCATTTGATAAATTATTCTCCTTTGACTCCACACACTCCTTCGACTCCACACACTCCTTCCAAACAAATGGCTTTGCTATGGGACACACGTGAATCCAAACTATTTCATCCTTCTCGTGGGAAGCACAGAGCCAGTCTACCTCAGGCCCCCTCACTCATCTCAATTTCCAGCACACTTATGACTGTATCAGTTCCACTTCCTGCTCTTGCCCCAAACTAGAAAATTTAAATTAACTCTGCTTCCAATTCCCTCCCTCATCTTCATATGGTCCATCTGATTTTTCTTTTTTCAGCTTTCTTTTTTTCATTTCTAGACAGTCAAACAGTATCTGTGATAAGTCCACCAGCTCTCATACTCGTTCACACTTCCTTTGACTTTCCTCTAATCTAAGGTCTCTCCTATGCCCTGCCTCTAAGTTTTCTACCTCAGTCTCAGTTTCTCCATTTCATCTGTAGTGATGATGATGCCATCTATCACATCAATGCTTCCAACATATCTTCCTTTATCATTGACTGAGGATACCTTTTCACTACAGCTGACAAAGCCCTCAGCTACATCCATCCCATTGCTCAGATTTCTAAACTCAGTGCAACCTTCCTGTTTAAATAGAGGGGATGCAACACCTGTCATTTGACTAACTGCTTTCCCACTGTCCAGGATCACAAAACACTTAAGTAAACTGCAATTTATGTGGACTTGTTTCAATTTGGTATACTACATTACTCATTATGGTCTCCATGACATTGAGACACCAAAAAAAATTGGTTGATAACTTGGCTGAACATCTTTCTTTCAGCAAATGTAGTCCTGTTTCTGATCTCTTGTCAATTTGAAAACAAACTAAGACAACATAAATAACTTCTTAAAAACAGATGAATTATGAAAATGTAATTGTTATTAATGGTTTCCCGAGTAAGGCAGTTGAACCAAAAACATGGTGCTTCAATTCTCAAAAACAATTTACTTAAAAAAGTTACTTAATCAGTTAGCAAAATATAAAATTTCATGAAGGCCAACTTTATTTCAATTACGAACTAGAGTAATCGAAATGCTTTAATTAGCTCATTCCAATAAAAATTATAATGCAAAATGCCTAAAGAAATTACAAGATAAATGGTGTACAGGACTTCTTCCACCACTTTTACTGAAGTATTGACAAAAGCACTGTGCAATGGTAAACAGTAACCAAATAACACCAAAGGAAAATAGTGGTGATAGGTCATCCTAAACATTAGCTCACTTTCTCTCCACAGATGGTTCCCAATTCCACAGTATTTCTCCCATTTCTATTTTTGTCACCTCTGCAACTAATTAGTTTTGAACAAAACAAAAATGTTTGAAAAACAACATAGGAAAACTTCACAAAATTACTGAGTATTTAACAGAGAGACATTTTAGTACAATCAGAATCTCACGGGATCCAGAGCAAGATAGCCAACTGGATACAAAACTTGGTTTGATGACAGAAGAAGAGGGTGGTTGTAGAGGGTTATTTTTTAAACCAAAGCCTGTGGCCAGCGGTACACCTCAGGGGTCAATGCTGGTCCACTATTATTTGTTATTTATTTCAATGATTTCGATGAGAATTTAGGAGGCATGGTTAGTAAGTTTGCAGATGACACCAAGATTAGTAACATATTGGATAGTGAAGAAGGTTATCTAGGATTGCAAGGATCTTGATCAATTGGGCAGTGGGCTGATGAATGGCAGCTGGAAATTTAATTTAGATAAATGCAAGGTGATGCATTTTGGTGGATCGAACCAGGACGGGACTTACTCAGTGAATGATAGAGCACAGG
The DNA here is from genome assembly GCF_965287045.1 of Carcharhinus amblyrhynchos. NCBI lineage: Eukaryota > Metazoa > Chordata > Chondrichthyes > Carcharhiniformes > Carcharhinidae > Carcharhinus > Carcharhinus amblyrhynchos. Next base: position 132,425,213 of record NC_137324.1, on the reverse strand, counting down.
GGAGATTTATAGAACAAAAGAGATCTAGAGGTACGTATTCATAGCTCCTTGGAAATGGAGTCACAGGTGAACACGACATTTTGCATGCTTGGTTTTATTGGTCAGAACATTGAATACAGGAGTTGGGACATCTTGTTGAAATTGTTCAAGACATTGATAAGGCCACACTTGGAATAATGTATTCCGTTCTGGTCACCCTATTATAGTAAGAATATTAACTACAAAGAATGCAGGAAAGATTTATTAGGATGCTGCTGATACTTGATGATTTGGATTATAAGAAGGGGCTGAATAGACTGGGACTTTTTTCCTACAGTATAAAAATGATCTTAGAGGTCAATAAAATAACGAGGGGCATAGATAAGATAGATAGTCAACATCTTTTTCCAATGGTAGGGGGTCTAAAACTAGAGGGCAAAGATTTAATGTAAAAGGGAAGAGATACAAAAGAATCCAGAGGGGCAATTGTTTCACACAAAGGGTTGAGCGTACCCGGAATGAGTTGCCAGAGGTGGTAGTAGTAGAGGTAGGTATCATTTTGTCCTTTAAAAAGCATTTGGACAGTTACATGAGTAAGACTGGTATGGAGGATATGGGCAATTGGGACTAGCTTAAATGGTAAAAAATGGGCAGCAAGGATAAGTTGGACCAAATGGCCTTTTTCCATGCTGTAAACCTCTATAACTGATTTACTCTTTATGCCCATGCCTCCAACTCCCAATAAAAAGAAGAAAAAGGTCATGGTAACCATTCTGTTTACCCCAAAATAATAAAAAATGCAGCTGCCTTTTTAACTTATTTTATTCCAATAAACTTCATTACCTGAATGGGAGGTTTTGGTACAATTGTAGATTCTTGACTTATACTTGCTCTAAGTTCCAACCTCTCAGTATCAGATGCAACACTAGACACATCCAGTCTAGCAATTTCTTTAGCAGATGGGACTCGCAACTCCCGAGTTTTTGTGGTGGTTGTTCCAATATCTTTATTCAGATTATTGCTGCTCTGAGAGCTAGTTTCAGCAATTTGACTATCCAAATGCTTTAAAGGATCAGTAGTTGGTTCTGTTGGCAATGTTGCCATCTCCTTTCCCACTTTGATCACCTCTTCTTGTACAACGGATGCAGAATGATTTGAAGCTGTTTCTGAACAGCTTGCATTGTCTTTGGATGCAGAGCTATCTGGCTCTTGAAAAATGGCTTGAGGTTCTGTGGCAGTGTTCTCTTGACTATTTATACTGTTCTCAAGCTGCCCATTGCGCGAATATTCTACCAGACCAATCTTTGGATCACGAGGTTCTGATACGACATCATGTTCTTGTTTGTTTGCAGTATTTTCGGTTACTATTTTCTCTTTGGCTGACAGTGAAGGAACAGAAGCAATTTCCTCTGAGAAAGTGTGTATTGAACTAGCTGAACAGTCTGCATTATCCATGCATTCTTCAGTTACTTCAGATTTCTCCACTTCAGAACTTTCCAAAAAGTCTGGTAGTTTTTTTGATGTCTGATCAACTTGTGCTGCCACCTTTTCTACTTCAGAATCATCAGATGATACAGTTGCTTCCTTAATTTTGTCTGTCTGTTCTAAATGTTCCTGCTGTATATCCGGGTTTACAGTATTGGTTTTCTGGTTGTCTTCAACTTGTTTGAAATTGTCTGGTTTTTCTAATTGCTTGTCAACATTTTCATGAGGGACATTCTCGACCTCAAAAATATCTTTCTGAACCTTGGCTTCTTGCATGCTGCTAACCTCAGAGACAGTTGGAATGGTCAAAGCTTGCTTGGTGCTTTGATCTTGTCTTTGGTACTCTTCAAACATTCTGGTTAAACTCTCCTTGTGTATTTCGTAGGTGACCTGAAAAACAAAGTGGCAATAAAGAACAAAAAATGAATTAAGTCAATTGATCTTGGTCAAATCAGGCAACAGTGTTGATAAAGATATAATGGCAAATAAATGTTTTCTTTTCATGGATGAGGAATGGTCCCTTAGTTGTAGAAATGTTTACCATCTGCAGTTTCACATTAGAAACATACAGTTGAGTGGTTACAGCTTGTGGGATCACATTTTTATATATAGTTAAATTTTGGAGGACCTCTCCTCTTAACCCATATAAATAGCCATCAGCACAACTGATGCAAAATTGCAGTTTGAAGTGCTGGGAGCACTAATGCTAAAACTACTGGGGATATGACCTGGTGATTCTGGTAGTCAGCTATTCAGCACCTCCTGATTTTCTGCCATTTCACTGGAATCATGATTTATCTGTACTTCAATTCCATTTGCTGACCTTGGTCCCAAGTCTTTGATAGTTTAAGTTTATTTATTAGTGTTACAAGTAGGCTTACATTAACACTGCAATTTACAGCAAAAATCTTCTAGTCGCCACACTCCGGCACATTTTCAGGTATGCCGAGGGAGAATTTAGCATGGCCAACGCACCTAACCAGCATGTCTTTCAGACTGTGGGAGGAAACTAGAGCGCCCAGAGGAAACAGGGGAGAATGTGCAGACTCCGCACCATTGTCCAAGCCAGGAGTTGAACCCGGGTCCTTGGCGCTGTGAAGCAGCAGTGCTGACCACTGTGTCACTGATACCCTTAACAAACAAAAACAAGTTAGTGTTGAAAATCTGAACTAAGCTAGGATTCAAAACTTCTGGGGATAAATTTCCAAATTTTCACAGCCTTCTGTATGAAGGTATTTCTTGATCTCATTCTTATGTAGCTTTACTATAATTTTATTATGACTTTGCGTTGTGGAAGTGCTTTTTTTTTTAAAAACTTTAAATGCTAGTATTGATCTTACTGCATATCTTCTGAATAAAACTTGCACCACTATAATCACCAGCTTTTCGAAAGCATCCATAAATTTACAGGCAGCTAGTCTGAAGATGCCAACATGGCTGTACTACCAAACAGACAATACTGATCACCATATATTAGAAAATTAACCTTACTCATTAACTCAAATAATTCTGCATACAGTAGGTTTTGCACTCACTTCCTTTATAACTGAGTTATATAAAAATATGAAAGCAGCCTTACACCAGCTCTCTCCACGTTCTCCCTTCTAATTCCTCATACAATTCCTCAATTCTCTACCTCCCATTTCATGCCCATCCATCATTTTACCATTCTATCCTTTCTTTCCATCCATCACCTCACTCTCCCTACTTCATCCACCTCCCCTGATATGCAATTTCTGAAGTTTATTGAACATATAATGAATAGTTAGATGATCAGAAGTGAATTCACATATTTCCATTATCCCTCAAATGCATATAAAGCCTCTTTAAAATATTTGTTATTTTACCTTCACAAAAATTTGGAAATTGTTCTGCTGACTTTAAAGATTATTTGAAGAAAAGCCAAATAAAAATGTGTTGATAACGGAAACAAAAAAATCAATCACTAATCGTCTAGGGCTGATGCATCTTGGGAAATAAAGCACACAACATGCACAGGCTGCACAATCCTAATTTATCTTGGAGTTAAGTACAAAAATCCGTTCCAAGCCTGGGCTTTCATAACATAACGAGGCATTCAAGTAATGACTTACAATATATAAAACAATTAAAAGCAGCAAAAAAGTAGTCAATTCAATTTGCAGCTAATCATGTTACTACAAAAAAAGTTTTCTGTTTCTTTAAATTTTGTTAAACATCCATTTTGAATATTAAAAATTTCACTTGAGGAATGATGTGGAGTTGTTGGTGTTGGACTGGGGTTGGCACAGTAAGTAGTCTCACAACACCAGTTAAAGTCCAACAGGTTTATCTGGTAGCACAAGCTTTCAGAGCCAGTCACCTGATGAAGGAGCACCACTGAAAGCTCGTGCTACCAAATAAACCAGTTGGACTTTAACTTGGTACTACACTAGATTAAAGTGACTTACTGTCACTTGAGGAAGAATGACAAAAAAAGCATTTTAAATAATTTGTAGCAACAATGACTGAAACTGCAGTGATATACTGTAAATGCCATGTGTCTTACAAGCACAATAATCTTAACGCTGAATAATCCCAATAGTCTCCACAAGCAGTCAGAATTACTTATGAATTCCCAATAAACACATTAAATATGCATAATTTAAAGTACAAATATTTTTACATATAGGACAGTATTTTTTTTTAACCTGAGATAACACAAGTTAGAGAGAACAGAACATGCAAGGCACAAGTACACAGCAATTTTTAGTCCATGCAATCATTGCAGAAGGGCCACTTGAATCATTGCTGTATACCAGTCTGATGCAATTACAATTAAACAAATGTAATGATAGTTCAGTAGATAGGAGTTATCAGTTTGATGTAATATTATTCTTGACCAAACAGAAAATTAGTCAGGAAATAAGCTGCAGAAAAAATTTGATTACCAGTTAGCAACAAAGGTACCAGTCGTGGTCGGTGCAAATTCAATAGGCTGAATGGCCTCCTTCTGCACTGTAGAGATTCTATGAACTATAATGACTGAACAAGTTCTTTTATCAAAAACTTTCAATACACCAAATTATTAGCATCAGGCAAAAGCTTGCTTGAAAACTCATCTTTGTCTTTTTTAATTAGGAAGGCAATATGATTAAATCAAAACTTTAAAAAGGCATGAAAATTAACTGGATCAGGCAACTCTTTCTTCAATATCTCAGAACAAACATAATACCATATTTGTAAAGGCTCTGTTATAAACAATGGCAACATTGTAGTGAGTATTTTCAGCACTGACATTGGGTTTCTTTTTAATGAATCAAAATATATATGATGAGTTCGTTTTTATTTTGTCTATATCCAATTCAATCCAATCAAAGTCCAATTCAAAGTCTCAACAAATGAGACATTCCAGATCCAAGCTGACAAGACTTCCTGTCTTGGGCTTGATCTACATAATCCAAGCTGATTGGAGTAGGCATTGCACCTCCTCCAAGGCTTGATCTCATTTGCAATTTAGCAAAAAGGCCAAGATGCCGCTTTAAAAAATTGCTTCAAATGAAGTCATAGTGTTAACCTCATGACGTCAACCAAGTGCATGTAGGACAGCAAAATTACGCTTGTTACCACCAAATCAATCCATGGGACAAAAATCTTAACTCATTTGCATTCCCCACCTTCAATCACCACCACCACCATCCCCTTTCCTTGAGGCTGAACAGTAAAAGTAGATAATTTGCAATTAATTAGCAGATATTGTCCTAAATTAGCTAGCTACATGGGTAGTCATTAATCTTCCCAATCACCTGATTGCTAATCTATAACTGTTTGCACAGCAGCAATTCCTTCTGAAAGTGCACGCAAAATATATTGCCCCGCTAACAATCAGAAATTTCTGGTGTTCTGTTATTCCCAGCATAAATTGACACCCAACGTTTACTAATTAACCAAAGAGGTAATTTAACTTAAGAAAGTAGTGGTTCTAATTAGTTTTTTTTTACTCCAGTAGCAACTTTTTTTCCTAGGTAAAATAAGTTATTGCTCTAAGAAAGTTGAAGTTTAAGCTTTATTTTTATAGATACCTTACTTAGATACCATTCAATTATGGTGTACCAGTTTGCAGCTCCACAGTGTGGTAAGTCACAAATATGCATCTTTAATACTCAATGCCAGAATTTAGATTTCAGCAAAGATGTATACAAAATAATTACAGAATTAAATGTATTAAGATACAAATAATAATGCCACATTGAAAATATATTTAAAAATATTTCCAAACATGTTTTCAGATTATTACACAACCCTTGAGGATCAGATGGTGGGGAAAAATTACAGTGTACCTAACATCAGATTGGTGCCCACCCAAATTCTCTTTTGGGGTTCACTGGCCAGAATCCTGTTGCTTTGTGCTATTTTGTAATATGATGACATAGTTTTCTTCTAGGTAGCTGGGAGAAAATCATTTCTGCAATTCTGACATGCAGAAAACTACCGATTTAAAGTAGTACATTTCTTTGCTATTAGAATCATCATCAGCTGTCCCTCAAATCAAGGGTGACATCTACTTGGCCATGAGTCTTCAGGTGGCCAAGTGAAAAAAGATCCAATTTTGTTATATTCATATTCTTCACCTGATTAGCATAAGAAACAAAAACATTAGTAAAGACTTGATTGCTTCAGGTGATTCTTACAATTTCCAGAACTCAGATTTTAGACTAACACCATGGTGCACGTCAAATGCTACAAATACACTCCAACCTTTTTGTCAATTAATCATTCCTGCATACACTATGACATAGGGCATTCAGCACCAAACTGGCCACTTGACCTCAACAGTATTTATGCTCCACTCAAGCCCCCCTCCCAACATTTATCATCTAAATCTAATAAGAACCATTACTCTCTTCACCCCCACATGCTTGTATGCTTCCCCTTAAATGCATCAACACAATTCATTTCACCCATTACAGTGGCAGCAAGTTCCATATTCTCAACACATCTAGGGGAATATGCCCCTTCTGAATTCCCCATTGGATTTCTTGGTGACTGCCTACGTTGATAGCCAAAGTTACGATCTTCCACACAACTGAAAATATTCACCTTGCATCTAGTAATAACCCATAATTGAGGATCTCTAACTCAACTGCCTTTTTCATAAGAAAGCCAACTTGTCAGTCCTTTTCTGATTTGCATACTCACACATAGAACATAACAGCGCAGTACAGGCCCTTCAGCCCTCGATGTTGCGCCAACCAGTGGAACCAATCTAATGACCCTCTAACCTAAACTATTCCAACGTTATCCATATGCCTATCCACTGACCATTTGAACACCCTTGAAGTTGGCGAGTCCACAACTGCTGCAGGCAGGGCATTCCACGCCCTTACTACCCTCTGAGTAAAGAACCTACCTCTGACATCTGTCCGATAATTACCACCCCTTAATTTAGAGCTATGTCCCGTCGTGTTAGCCATCACCATCCGAGGAAAAAAGCTCTCACTATCCACCCTATCTAACCCTCTGATCATCTTGTATGCCTCAATTAGGTCACCTCTTAACCTTCTCTCTAATGAAAATAACCTCAAGTCCCTCAGCCTTTCCTCATATGACCTTCCCACTATACCAGGCAACATCCTGGTAAACCTCCTCTGCACCCTTTCCAATGCCTCCAAATCTTTCTTAGAATGCAGCGACCAGAAGTGTACGCAATACTCCAAGTGCGGCCGCACCAGAGTTTTGTACAGTTGCAACATGACCTCACGGCTCCGAAATTCAATCCCTCTACCAATAAAAGCTAACACACTGTATGCCTTCTTAACAACCTGGGTGCCAACTTTCAGGGAGCTATGCACATGTACCCTGAGATTTCTCTGCTCGTCAACACTACTAAGAGTCCTTCCGTTAGCCCTATATTCTGTACTCCTGTTACTCTTACCAAAGTGAATCACCTCACACTTTTCCACATTAAACTCCATTTGCCACCTCTCGGCCCAGCTCTGCAGCTTATCTATGTCTTTCTGCAAACTGTAACATCCCTCCTCACTGTATACAACTCCTCCGACTTTGGTGTCGTCAGCAAATTTACTAACCCATCCTTCTACACCCTCATCTAGGTCATTTACAAAAATGATAAAACAGCAGTGGCCCCAAAACAGATCCTTGAGGTACATCACTTGTAACTGAACTCCAGGTTGAATATTTCCCATCAACTACCACTCTTTGTCTTGTATCAGCTAGCCAATTCCTGATCCAAACTGCTAAATCACCCTCAATCCCTATTTCCCTCAATCCAATTTCTAGCATCATTTTGTAAAACTTCTCCACACCATCTCCAGAGCCTCTACATTCTTTTTTATGACAACCAGAGTACTTTAAATGTGGTCTAACCAAGGTTCAATACATTCATGAAGGTGTGCCTTCTCAATTTTGTCCCTCACCTGAGATATGGTAATCCTCAATCACCACCAATCACAGCCTCTGGTAATCTTGTGTCTATGGCAAACAAACCTTACCTCATTACAGGTTCAGCATTACTACCCTATTTTTCAATGCTATCACTCTAGAAATAAAGCCAAGCACTTAGCTTGCGCTTCTCTTTTTTCCTGTGGTGCAATGTCTGGGATTGCCGCATTTCTACTCAGAAGTTCCTTTGTTCCTGAACTCCACTGATACCTGCACCTTTCCAGAACTGTCTCTTTTCTATGCCAATTCTTTGCTCATTCTGAAAATTTATTAACGTCCGACTGTTGCAACCCTCTTCAGTATTGCCTATCCTCCAATTTGGTATCTATGCTTCAATGTTGTGCTCCACTACACAGCCAAAAGGCCCATGTTATTAGAAGCTTGATACTGCTATCTGCAGTATCCCCAAGTCAGAACATCTTTACCTGCTGGAGATTTTGAACACAAGAGTGGGTGCTGACCATGAGGTATGGCCCTCCTGTCTCAGAAAGATAAATGAGAACAGACAGAAACCGCGCGAGCTTTACTACTACCACAAGATTTATGTAAATGACATCTTATTTCAGAACAAACTATGCCACCAGGTGTCCTGGAAAGATCAGGGCATTGGCAGCAGCTGGACCCGGTCATCACCAGGTATGGGTGGCAATGTAGCACAGTGATTAGCACTGCTGCTTTACAGCTCCCAGGAGCCAGGTTCGATTCCCAGCTTGGGTCACTGTCTGTGTGAAGTTTGCAAATTCTCGTGAGTGTATGGATTTCCTCTGGGTGCTCCGGTTTTTTCCCCACAGTCCAAAGATGTGCGGGTTAGGTCGATTGGCTGTGCTAAAAAATTAGTGACCTGAGATGCGTAGGTTAGAGGGATTAGTGGTAAAATATGTAGGGGTATGGCGTAGGGCCTGGGTGGGATTGTGGTCGGTGCAGACTCAATGGGCTGAATGGCCTCTTTCTGAAGTATAGGGATTCTATGGTTCTATGAAATATGATCTTTAAATTGAATTCTCAATACACTTTGTTGCCACAGCATTGGTTGTTATACAGGTCACTCCTTGGTGTGCACTATGACGAGGGTGCAATCCTAAAAAGTTTTTTCATTCAAATGCTGTCCACGTATCAATGTTATCGTAACAATAACTGCCTCCCCAGATGAAAAAAACAACAGTTCTCCAACTTGATTAAACAGGTGCTCTCTAGCAATTTCCCACAGTATAGAAGTGAACTCGAACATACTTTGAAACACTAGCTATAATGCCACTTCCACAACATTTTGGAAGCGAGAGTTGAAATCTGCTGACTGGTTTGAGGTTAACATCATGATTAAACCTATCACTGAAGCAAAACAGTCAGCTCTTGTTAATTACAAGAGAAGTTCATATAAGGAAACTCTGAATACATTAAGAACCACAAAGTAATATCCAACAAGCAGCTAGATGGTGTACCAACGACTATTGGTTACAACTCTTCAGAATATCCAGGCATATTTCGACATAAAGAACATGAGAAGCATGCATGAAGGGATCAAAAAGGCAACAGATCCATCAGCACTTGAAGCAAAAGCAATGGAAGTTATCAACAGCTGCAATAAACAATTGGAATATGATGTTGAGTTTCTCTACAGAGAACAGAGTCATCAAGGAAACTCTAGAAAGCATTGAATGCCCGTCTGTTATAGCGAGAATGGAGATCAAACCCATAGAGGAGGAACTTAGCAAAGTTATTCACTTGCTTGCCATGGGCAAAGCTTCAGGTGTTAATACTGTACCACCTGAACTCATCAACAAAGTGTACTGGCACACCTGAAACATCTGAACAAACCTGTTTCTCTCTGCTGGAGGGAGGGGGCAGTGCCACAAGATGTATGTGATGCAAAGAATGTGACTGTACAACAATAAGAGTGACTACAGCAATTGCAACTACCCAGGCATCTCCCTACTAAGCATGAGGCAAAAGCATTTGCTCGTATTGCCTTTGTCAGGCTGATGTTGGCCGAACATATCTATTCCCAGCCCCAGTTTGGTCTCAGAACTAAATTGACATGATCCTCTGGGAACTGAGGAGAAATGCCATGAGTAGAGATGACCATTATATATTGTCTTCATGGATCTTGTCAAGGCATTGACCTTGTGCGTGGAGTAAATTGGCTGCCTACCGAAGCTGCTCTGTGATCTCTTGCCATGAAATGGTGGTTAGGGTCAGCTATGATGGGGCAACCTTGAAACCAATTAGAAGCACAAGAACACAAGCAAAAAGAGTAGACTATAGGGCCCAGTGAATGTGCTCTGCCAATATGATCATGATTGATCTAGGGTTCCAACTCTACCTTCTTCCCAGCTTCCCATGTTCTTTGGTTTCCCAAGACAACAAAGGTTTGTCAATACCAGCTTCAAATGTTTTCAGCAATGGAGCATCAACAACCCTTTGGGGTAGAGAATTTCATAGATTCACAACCCTTTGATTGAGGTAATTTCTCATGACCAGCTCCTCATCCTAAGACTGCATTCATGTTTCAGATGTTTCTGCTGGTCAGGAAAAATCTCTCAGCATCTACCAGAGCAAACCACCTTTCGAATCTTGTATCTTTCAATGAGATCACCTCAAACTCAAAGTCCAGCTTCTCATCATGGGACAATCTTTCATCCCAGGGACCAATTTAAGAAACCTTTGCTGTACACCTTCAATGCAAGTATATCCTTTCTTAAAGGTGGAGAAACAAACTGCACGGAGTACTCCAGATGTGTTCTCACCAAAGCCTGTACATTTTCAGCAAGACTTTTGGACATCCAGATATACTACATTGACTGGGTCCCTTTTATTGTTCGTATTATAACTACATCCTCAAAAAACTAGTTATGAATTTGTCAAACTAAATTTCTCTTTAGAAAACCCAGATTGAGTTGTTCGAAAAAAAACGTTCACTTGTTTTAATCATAATGTTTTTCTAATGCATTGATAAGACTTCCTTAAATAATAGATTCCAGCTTTTGCCTGAAGTATGACTTTAGGCTCACTGTTTAATCTCTCCCTCATTTCTTGAAAAGTGGTCATATTTGCCAACTTCCAACCTAATGGGACTGTTATAGAATCCAAGAAAACCAGAATTAGTGTATCTTTGTCTGCAACAATTGCTTTTAGAACCCTGGGATGCAAGGCCACCAGATCATTGAAATTTGTCACATTTTAATCCTTAAATTTTTTGAATACATTTTCTCTGTTGATGATGTTCCTAATTTTCTTGTTCTTTAGCCCCTAGGCTATCTTGTTGAAACTTGTCTTCCACTATGAAGACAAAATATTTGTTCAATTACTCATGCTTATTTCTCCTGTCTCTGCTTTTAAGAGCCCAACGTTTACTTTAGCTACTCTTTTTTTCACTTATTTATAAAAAAACTCTTAGTTTTATGCTTTTGGCTATTTTACTCATTCTATTTTTCATTTTTTAATCAGCTTTGTTGGTTTACCAATCCTCAGACTTTCCACTGGTTTTGCCACATTGTTAACCTCTTCTAATCTAATACAATCCTTAACTTGCTGAGAGCGCTACATATGGGTCTTCCAGGCTGAGCTTTTGCTTCTCAATGGAATGTATTTCAGTTAAACATTCTGAATTCTTCTTTTGTATGTTTTCCACTATTGATTTACCCCCTCCCCCCATATCGTTTGATCTATTTATCCAATTAGCCTTAGCTAGCTCTCCTCTCATACCAACATAATTGTTTCAGATTGAGAGAGATTGAAAAGTACCATCTTTTAAACACAACATGGAATTGAACTGTGCTATGATCACCATTTCAGAGTAGATATTTTACCATGACATTACTTTATCTCACAATGCTAGATTTAGGACAGCTTTCACAACATATTGTTCCAAGAAACTCACAAAAGCATTCAACAAACTCATCTTTTAGACCACTTCTGCCAATTTGGCTTCCCAATCTATATATGCAGATTAAAGTCCCCCCAACAATTATTAAATTGTCTTTGTTACAACCTCCAATAATTTGTTTAATGCTCTGTCCAACAGTGAAACTACTGGTAAGAGCCCTTTAAACTAATCTGACCAGTGCTTTGAGAGTGTTACTTCTTCTAATTTCCACTCATTGATTCCACTTCACGATCTTCTGAAGCTAGGTCCTTTCTCACTAATGCCTTTATATCATTTCTTTACTGTTAGGGCAACTTACCTCCTTTGGTAATATGACTTTCGGAAATGGTGTACTTTTTTTTATATTTTTTTCCCAACCTTGATCACCTTGTAACCATGTGTCCGTAATGGCAATTACATCTAAATCATTTACCTCTAGGTTTTTAAATCTAGTTTAGGAGGCCACCATTCAGCCCAACAAGCCTACACCAACAACAATTCCACCCAGGCCCCATCCCCTAACCCTACATATACCCTACTAATCTTCCTGACACCCCCCCTAATATTAAGGGCCAATTTAGCATGGCCAATCAACCTAATCTATACATTCATTTTTTGGACTGTGGAGGGGAAACCAGAGCACCTGGACGAAACCCATGCAGACACAGAGAGAATGTGCAAACCTTACACAGTCACCCAAGCTGGGAATCAAACTCGGGTCCTAGCACTATGAGGCAGCAATGTTAACCACCATGCCACCCCCACGAGTTCATTTATCCTATAGTCCCTTTAATTTCATCTTTATTTACTTCTATTCCCTGTAATTACCTGACATACTGATGCAATCTGCTGGCTTCTACCCACATTGTTACATGGTTCCAATGCCCTGACCTCTCCCTTTGGATTTCTAAAATGCCCTTCAATTAATAAATCAGTCTTCCCTGAATGCTAATGCCAAATGTTCCACGAATCAAAACCCTTCATCTCAAACCAAACTTTCAGTTATGCATTTCATTCTCTAGTCTCTGGATGCTATGCCAGTTGGCATGCAGCTCAGGTGACAAGTCAGAGATGATTACCTTTGATGTTCTGCACCTTGGTCAGATCTAACTCCTAAAGTTCTCTTAGATCGAACTAGGCATGATATTCCACCATGTCGTTGCTTACCACATGGACTATGACAACTGGATTTTCTCCTTCCAAGTTCCTCGCCAGCTGCACGATACATAGAAACATAGAAATAGGAGAAGTAGGCCATTTGGTTTCTTGAGCCTGCTCAGCCATTCAATAAGAATAATGCTGCTCTGTTGTGTTTCAATCTCCACATTCCCACCTGCCCCAATAATGAAAAACTTATCTACCTCTGCCTTAAAAATATTTAATGACTCCACCTCCACATATACCATCATAGGAGCAGAAGTAGGCCATTTGGTCTCCCAAGTTGGCTCTGCCATTCAAGAAGATTATGCCTGATCTGTCTGCATTTCAAATTCCACATTTCTACCTCCACCTTAAAAACATTCAGTGAGTCTGCTTCTGGTGCCATCTAAGACAGAGTGTTTCAAAATCGCACAGTCATCGGAAAAAACATGCTCCTCACCTCTGTCCTAAAAGTCAACCCCAATTTTAAAAGTGCTCCTAGTTCTGGATTCACCCACAAGAGGAAATATCCTTTCCACATCCACCTCGTCAAGAGATGGTTCAGAATCTTACATACCACAATCAAGTCACCCTTACTCTTCTAAACTCCAGTAAGAAACAAGCCCCATCTATCCAACTTACCATAAGACATCCCACTCATTCCTTATATCAATTTAGCAAACCTCCCCTGAATCATTTCCAATGCATTTATATCCTTCCTTAAATAAGGAGATGAAAATTGTGACGTGGTCGCACCAACATCCACTGTAACTTAGGCATAACATCATTTCTTTTATGTTCAATTCCTCTCATAATAAAGGATAGCATTCCATTCGCCTTTTGAATATTTGTTATACCTGCATAATAACTTCTTGTGACTCATGCACTAGAACACCTAGATCCCTCTGCATCTCTAAAAATTCTGCTGTTGCCCTCCAATCAAGTAGTGCTCCACTTTATTTTTCCTGCCTTGAACGTCACATTTTCCCACAGTTTCCTTCTACCAGATTCTTGCCCACTCTCTTCGTTAACTACATCTGTCTGCAGCCTCTATGTCTTCTTCACAAAATACTTTGCCACATTTGTGTCACCTGCAAATCACCTGCTACTGTGCCTCAAGTCCCCTCATCCAAGTCAGATTAAATTTAATCGAGAGAAGTGTAAAGTAATTCATTGTGGTAAGAAGAACAAGGAAAGGCAATAACAAAGGGTGTAATTTTAAAAGGGATACAGAAACAAAGAAAAGGGGGAGTGGTATGTGTACAAATGATTGAAAGTGGCACAGCTGGTTGAGAAAGTAATTAATTAAGCACATGGGGTCATAGACTTTATAAATAGAGGCAAAAAGTACAAAAGTAAACTATGATAAAATTGTATAAAACATTGATTTGACTTCAATTGGAATCTGTCCAATTCTGGACACCATACTTTTAGAAGGATGGGAACAAATTAGAGAAAATCAAGCAAAGATTCACGAGAATGATTCCAACGATAAGAAACTTGCAGATATATGGATAGACAGGAGAAGTTATGACTATTTCTGATAGAGAAGACGAAGAGATTTGATAGAAGCATTCAAAATCATGAAGGTCTAGACAGAGTAGAAAAGGAGAAACTGTTCTCTTTTCAGAAGGATTCAAAACCAGAAGACATGTATTTAAAGTGATCAGCAACACGATGTACAAGTTTTTTAAGCTGAGTGGTTAGGGTCTGGAATGCACTGCATGAGTGTGTGTGGTGGAGACGTAATCAGTCAAGGCTTATTGAATCAAATACTTCAAAAAAGAATTGTATAATTATCACTGAAGAAAACATGAGCAATGCTACAGGGAAAAGTCAGGGGGATAGGACTAGATGAGTTGTTTTTTAACATAGAACACCACAGCACAAACAGGCCCTTCGGCCCACAAGTTGTGCCGATCATATATCCATACCTACCAGGCCATAGAACTATCTATAACTCTCAATCCCATTAAATCCCATGTACTCATCCAGAAATCTCTTAAAAGACCCCAGCGAGTTTGCCTCTACCACCACCGACGGCAGTCGATTCCACTCACTCACCACCCTCTGAGTGAAAAACTTACTTCTGACATCTCCTCTGTACCTGCTCCCCAGCACCTTAAACCTGTGTCCTCTTGTAGCAACCATTTCAGCCCTGGGAAATAGCCTCCAAGAATCCACCCTATCTATACCTCTCAACATCTTATTAACCTCTATCAGGTCGCCTCTCAATCTTCGTCTCTCCAGGGAGAAGAGACCTAGCTCCCTCAACCTATCTTCATAAGGCATGCCTCCCAATCCAGGCAACATCCTTGTAAATCTCCTCTCCATCCTCTCAACAGCTTCCACATCCTTCTTGAAGTGAGACAACCAGAACTGCGCACAGTACTCCAAGTGGGGTCTGACAAGGGCCTTATAAAGTTGCAGCATTATCTCCTGACTCTTAAACTCAATCCCTTGATTAATGAAGGCTAGTACACCATAGGCCTTCTTGACCACATCCTCCACCTGCGAGACCAATTTAAGAGTCCTATGGACCCGGACCCCAAGGTCCTTCTGCTCCTCAACACTGCTAAGAGTCCCACCCTTGATTTTGTACTCCTTCATCCCACTGGACCTGCCAAAATGGACCACTACACATTTATCCGCGTTGAAGTCCATCTGCCACTTCTCCGCCCAGTCTTGCATCTTATCTATGTCACACTGCAACTTCTGACATCCCTCCAGACTTTCCACAACACCACCAACCTTTGTGACATCGGCAAACTTACTAACCCACTTCCTCATCCAGGTCATTTATGAAAGTGACAAACAGCAAGGGTCCTAGAACACATCCCTGGGGCACTCCACTGGTGACCGGCCTCCATGCAGAAAAAGACCCATCCACAACCACACTCTGTCTTCTGCAGGCCAGTTCTGGATCCACAAGGCCAAAGCCCCTTGGATCCCATGCCCTCTCACCTTCCAACACATCCTCTTCCTTAACGTCCACATACTCAATCTTTTCAGTCTGCCGCAAACCTGCAGTACAACCTCCCAGATCATTTTCTACCGTCAATACTGAGGCAAAGTACTCATTAAGCACCTCTTCCAGTTCCACACAGACTTTTCCCCCTTCACCTTTTATAGGTCCAATCCCTTCACTTCTCATCCTTTTATTCTTCACATATTTGTAGAACGCCTTGGGATTCTCCTTAATCTTACCCAAGGCCTTCTCATGACCCCTTCTGGCTCTCCTAATTTCCTTTTTAAGCTCCTTTCTGCAAACTATATACTCCTCTAGATCCTTAACCTCTCCTCGCTCTCTGAACCTTTTGTACGCCTTTCTTTTCTTCCTGACTAGGATCATCACAACATTCGTGCACCACGGTTCCCACGACCTACCAAAACCTGCCTCATCGGCACGTTGTCGTGCAGAGCTCCAGACAAACATTCCTTGAAAATCCGCCACCTTCCTTCAGTACTTTTCCCCAAGAACACCACCTTCCAGTTTACTCATCCAATTTTCTGCCCGATGTCTTCATATTTCCCCTTACTCCAGATAAACACCTTCCTAGCCTGCCTGATCCTATCTCTTTCCAATGCTATAGTGAAGGAGATAGAATTATGATCGTTTTTGCAGAGAATAAGCACACATACAATAGGGCAAAAAGCCGCTTCCTGTGGTTATTTGATTGTTACTCCCAGGTCCTTTTTACTTAGAGCCTAATTTCTGATGCTCTTTCGGTAAGACATCCTCCCTGTTCCGACCCATGGTGTTTGTTTCAATATGGACCACAACAACTGGATTTACCTCCCCCCTTCCTTTTTCAAGTTCCTCTTTAGCCATTGAAATATCTTTCTAACCTAGCACTGAGTAAACAACACACCCATTAGGATTCTCATTATTCCCAAAAAGCAAACGATTTATCCCCCTAATTATAGAGACCGCTATTTCTCCAATATTTTATTCAGTTCTCCCCACTCCCTCACACATTTTGCAGTCGCCAAGCCATGATGCCTTGAATTACATTCAGACTGTAGCACTCTTCCTCCTTGTCCTCACAGTTAGTAAGCACATTGAACCTATTAGACATGTCCAGTATCTGTGGGACCTCCTTTTCCCTTCCTATGTCCCCACTACCTGGCCCCCTACAACGACATGCTATCTTTCTTGAATCTGTATTCTCCACCAGGTATTACTATTTCATGCTATAACCCATACAGAAATTCCTTTTCCACCCTTGGGTATCAAAGTCTCTCCAACTCTAGTTCAATGACTCAGGTAGAGAAATTCGCGATGGAGACACCACCTGCAGGTATGTTTGCTGGGATAGGCTTGTCTTTTACTAATTCCCATATTCCAGCCATAAAAACCTGTTCTGTCATATCTTATTTGTTTTAACATGGTCCACGATAACTGGTTTTATTTTATTAATTCAAATAAAGTATTTTTCCAACAATTATTTGCAAATAACTCATTTATAAATTACTCAGTTTCCTAGTCCTTGTTTTAAGTACTGCTCCAATTTAGAGAGAAAAAATCTTAGAACTCATCAACCACTTACCTACTCATCTAATTAACGCCTCCTCTCTGCACAGAATTCCCCGGGTTATACCTCTTTATAGAAGCAGTACTCTGTCAAGCTGATCTTTGTTCTACCTACTTTGACAGACCTTTCCCCCTTCTTTTCCCTTACCCACCCCACCACTGCCACAAAAAAAATCATCCTGTTCCAATGAAAGATCATTGAACTGAAACCTTCCCTATTTCTCTCTCGACTGAAGTTCATTGCTGCATATTTTCTATCATTTTTGGTTTTAATTATAGATTCAGTATTCACTTCTGTTTACATACTTCATTCACTATCATTCCCTCTTTCCAAGAATGTCCAACTTGAAGGCTATCTGCTCTTCCCTCAGACAGGATTGCCATTTGTCTTTTACCTTACAACCTTCATTACTTTGTCTTCCATCTAGTGTTTGATCATGTATCGACCAAAACTCAGCCAAATATCTTATCTCTGCAACTGATTTTGGTTTTGAGTTATTCCATACAGATTTTATCTTAAATTCCACCCCTTATCACTAATATTCCCATGTTCAAAGTTCCTTGAACCCATGCCCTCATTGTTTTCCCAAGAATCATACTTACCACCACAAACTGCCAGGTGCTCTTTTAACCTACTCTTCATATATCACATTTGCTTCTATACCCACTTTTTTGGCCAGAAGGAACCCCACCCCTCCCCTTCCAAACCAACTGGCTCAGATATCACACTTCATCTCAGCCCATACACTTCTGGCCTTCTACCCCCTCTATCTTTTGATTTGAAATGGCCAGCATGACATCTGTTAGCTCAATTTTGTTCCTGCTCACGTTCCCTCCAAACTTGAAGTACTCAGTTTTCTCAGGTCCAACCCTGGCGCTGTCATGAAATCTAAGAAGGGAGGCACTGACAAGCAGGGCTTTACACTGGGGAAGCAGAACACCAAGTTTCTGACATTTTCTCCCATCTTCTCCTGTGCCATGACCTTATCACCAAATATGAAACAACTGGGCCAGATTTTGCAATCAGAGGGCATCTAATGGCATACTATTTCCACGTAAGTAATGGAAAACACCATTAACCTCACCACTATTTTGACAGAAAAATCTGACCCACCATTTCCCTGTCAATTCCCAACACAGCCTCCTACCTCAGTCTCCCAACCACGTATAGTCATAATTACTGCCTTCCTAAGGTTCATAAACAGGGCAGTTCTCTTTATAGCATTTCTATGATGTTTTTAATGTGATAAAATGTCCCAAAGTGCTTCACACAAGCATTACAAAACGAAACATGACAGAACCACTTAAAGGAAATAACAAGTCAGATAACCTAAACTTGATGAAAGAGGTAGGTTTTAAAGCTGCATAGTAAAAGGAGAAAAGCTCAGTAGAGAGGCAGAAAGATTTAGGGAGCAAATTCCAGTGTAGGTCCCAGATAGCTGATGACAAGGCATAATGGTGGAATGCTTGGGAATACGCAAGAGGCCAGAACTGGAGGATAGAAGGCAACTTTGATTTGATTTATTATTGTCACATGTATTATCATCGTGGAAAGTATTGTTTCTTGCACACTATACAGACATCTTTGTGGGTTCCAGGGCTGGAGGAGATTAGAGACAAATCAAGGCATTGCTTAATCAGAAGTCAACATAGGTAGAAAGTACAAGGGTGTTGAACTGAACTTAGTGAAAGTTAGGAGATGACAGCAGAGCTTTTGACGACTTCAAGTTTATGGTTAATGGTGTCCAAGGCTGGCTAGGACTACTTTGGAGCACTTTGGATAGAGAAACAAGGGTACAGCAGTGATGAGCTTAAAATTTGGGCTGAGTCAGGAAAAGCTGTGGACGTGGAATTAGGCATTCTCAGTAATGGTTCAAAAAATGTGTTAGTAAACTCTCAGGGTTAATTATGACACCAAAGTTTCAGCCTCTGACAGTTGTCAGGAAGAGGCATAGAGTTACTGTCACTGAACTAGTAATCCAAAGACCTAGGATAATGCTCAGGGGACCTGTGGGATAAAATTTGAATTTACTAAAGATCTGGAATTGAAGATTAAAATCCATCTGGTTCTCTAATGTTCTCTGGGGAAAGGCAATCTGTTATCCTTGTCTGGTCTGCTCTACATGTGACTCCAGATCCACAACAAAATGTTCGATTCTTAAGTGCCCTCAGGGTTGGGCAATAAATGCTGGCCCAGCCAGTGATGACCATAACCGATGAACAAATTTTTAAAAAGCGTTGCAGTCAGTAAATTAGGAAGTGTTTATTGTGGGACTGAAGACAATGGCTTTGGTGATACCAATATATTGTTAAGAAATTTCTGCTCATTATTCAACATCATTAAAACAATCTGATGATTTTGGGACAGTTCTGCAGTTGAGAGATGGTGGTCAGGTGATATGTGGCGCCGTTGCTGAACATGAGGAAACTGGTGCAATGTTTTGGATGACACCCATGGATATCCTATGTTTTGGATGATAATGCTGATGCATTCCCTGAACATGTGACACTCCATGAGGATCCCTCCTCTACCTTCCTATCACTCATGCTTAGGATTAACCCCCTTAAATAGGGGACGGCACAGCGGTAAGCAGCGCTGCCTCCCTCACAGCACCGCCTCCCTCACAGCACCAAGGACCCGAGTTCAATTTTGGCTCAGGTAACTGTCTGTGTAGAGTTTGCACATTCTCCCTGTGAATGCCTGGGTTTTGTCCAGGTGCTCCAGTTTCCTCCCACAGTCCAAAGATGTGCAGATTAGGTTGATTGGCCATGCTAAATTGCCCTTACTGTCAAGGGGAATAACAGGGTAAATATGTGGGGTTATGGGGATAGAACTTGGGTGTGATTGTGGTCAGTGCAGTCTTGATAGACTGAATGGCCTCCTTCTCCATTGTCGGGATTTGGATTCAGATTTGTTTTGGATGAGTATAAATTAATACATACAATTCTTTCTGTGTGCTTATCAAATGGATGCCACCACATGGCTGTGATGATTTCAACAACGCCGTCTTTAGTCCTGGCTTCTGCCCACTCAGGCACTCCAAATGACATCAGAGCAACATGTCTGAACTGCACATGCTTGGAGCACGCATAGTGTTGGGAGGAAATGCAGCTTTTTGTTAAATAGTTGGCAACTATACAAAGCAACGTATTTGACCAAAACAATACCCTGCCCACGTTGACAGTAATGCTGATGTACATTTGCATAAAGAACTTTGATTTCATTCTCAATGGCATTGTTCTAATTTTAAGGCTATAATTCCTTGTTTTGGGTCGTCAACCACAAGAAATAGTTAACTTGTATCTATTTTATCAAGTAGTTTCATTTTAAAAAATACTCAATCTCAGATTCAAGCAAATACAAGCCATTCTAATATTCCAGGTCTTCAAAATTTAACTCTTTAAGCCCCAGCTTCATTCTGGTGATCCTGTAGCACAATACTTAAATTTGATATTAAAATATTATGTTTTCAAATTCAGTCACATTTATGCAGGGTTCTTCCTGCTTGCACAATTTTAATTTTTTAAAAGATTTTAAAACTGCCTGACATTAAATATGAACTCAATGCTCAGGGTACAATTGTAATAAAATATTAAATAGGAATATGTCATCTAAGCGATATGCTTTGAAAAGCAACAGAATAAAATACAATTTTGCAAAACCATTAAATGCTGACTACGACAAATTGGATAGAAAAGGGAAATAGTGCAGAAGTGTCAGGAAAGCCACCATGCATTAATGAGTGTGATGTAGCTGTGGGAGGAGTGGATTACAGTGACAAACAGCTTAGCTGCTACAAAGATGGCAGGAAATCTATCAAATGGTACAATAAAATTGCAATTGAGTTTCTTTGACTTTTTATAGGAAATTCACAGATCTTGATCTGTGTCTGCAAGACCTTTCAAATTATTTGACTTCAGCTTGCTGCCAGCAATTGGTCTTTTTGATTAAAGATTTGGGGGAAGTAGAAAAGGAAATTAATAGTGAGTGATAGCATTATTGTAACCTTCTGGAGTCACAATAAGCTGTACAAGTGGTTGCCAGTCATTTACCATGAAACAAAGAAAAATCTAACCTTCTCAAACAAAATGTGATCAAACAGAATTTTTAGGATAAATAGAGGGATTTAAAGGAAGATATGTACATAATAATTAATGCAGGTTCCATGGATAAAGAAAATAACCTATTAGAAAGATGCAACACAACATCCAAGATAAACTGAGTTAAATGTTTGAAATAATCTATTTCTGTTCATTCTGCTTTTGCTTGAAAAAAGTTACGCCACAATGCAAATGAAACAATTTTAACAAGACAAAATTTCCCCACAATTTCAAGTCAAATAAACATAACTCAAGTAAAGAACAGTTACAAGTTGAATTACTTCCAATATTCCATCTAATATCAATAATATTCACAAGGCTATGCAAATGCAGTATAAATTACTTTTAGGTTGATATTACTGTAAATATTATAACTATAAATCAAAAATGTTTCTCCCCTTCTACTCTGTCCAGATTCCTCATGATCTTGAATATCTTAATCAAATTTTCTCTTCGTCTATTTTGCAAGAAATATACTTCCAACCCCTCCAACCTCCCTTCATAACTTCATCCGCGAATCCATTCCCATCAATCTTTTTTGCATTCTAAGGCCTTCACACCCCATCCTAAAGTGTTACACTCAGAACTGAAAGCAACACTCCAACTGAGGCTGAATGAGTGTCTTCTACAACTTCAATATAACCTCTTTACTCAACAAAGTTAATGCCATTCTGAGTGAATAAGAGCAAACTTTGCACGCTCCTCACAACTCACACCTCCACCAAATTTTGTGTTACCAGCAAACTTGGAAGTATTACATTTATATCCCACATCCTAATTATAATATAGACTGTGAATAGCTGGGGCACAAGCACTGATCCTTGGTCCATATCTCAACCATCTCTTTCAGTACTCTGCAATGAAGATCATCAGGTCCAGGCAATTTATATACTTCAAGTTTCATGAAGCTCTCCAGTACATTTTTCACGAATATCAATGTCTTGAAGTTCCTTTTTACACAAGTTCTACAATTATCCATTATTTCTGAAAGGTCAGCATTGTGTAACTATTGCTTTGAGAATTAGAATTCACGTTACAGCTGCAGCACATACCATCAGGCAACAAACAATGCACTGCCTTGGAATGCTTTATTATTGTTCCATGTGAAAGGTAACTATTTTCATTCCAATCCATAATAGATATATGTCTTTCGCAAAATCATGCCCATAAAGTGGTATAAATTAGCACTAAGATTAGTTACGCAAAATATAAGTAAGCACTAGAAAGAAAATTTCCCTAAGGGTGAATTTGGCAAACGAGATCAAGATGAACCAATCATGCCAGTGTTATGACAGATTTACACTATCTGGATTGAGAATTCCAAAATCAAACAAAGCTGGGCAAATGTTACATGGATTGGGACTCTGACACACTTATTGCATAGACATCACAGAAAGAGATTTGAATCATAGCTCAAGCAGATGAAAATGAATCGGCCCATTTTAACATATGGCCCCTAACCTCAACTTCAAAGTAGCATTCCTTCCCTCCTTTTTGAGCATTTTAAATGCAACTCAGTCCGTATATTTCAAATTCTAATTGTCGCTCAGTTTGTCATCTCAAAACGCCAGTTCAAAAAAAAAACACTAACTTGCACTTCTCCCTGGACAATTCAAGACTCATTTTCATTTTTATCAAGTGGACATCTATAGAGTGAAAGCTTAATGCTAACATGACTTATATAGTGTAAATATACAGAAATGGCTTTTGTTGAAGTGAGGAAAGTAGAACACAACATTTTTTTCTGGAATATTTAAATACAAGTTGGATGGCATAGGACATTAAAAACGAGCATACTGTATGCCAAATCGACCCTGGATTAACGGCCTTCAAGTCTCATTTAATTGTCTAATCAAAAAGTCCTACGTGAAGCACTGGAAATGAGTAATTTAACTCCAAGTAGGAATGGGCTTGCACACAAAACTGTCAGCACCAATATCCAACCTAACTCAAAACAAAAGACGGTTGGATTGGGAAATTACAAAATATTTCAATGATGCTCCTCGCAAATTGGACTTAAGCACATCAAAACACCAGTTTTACCATTTAAAACTTTGATTCTTGACTGCAGTATGGTTCTTAGTGATCCATTTTAATTTTTCTGTATCAAAAATCATAAAAGGATCTAGAATTAGAACATTTTCTTTTTTGGGATTGAACTTTTGTGCTCATCAGGCTAATGATCAGTGACATTTAGGTGAATTATGAAGCAGTGACTTTGCACGTTATTCATTTTTTCACTCATATGTATTGGAAATGTATGAAATCTTAAAAAGTAATTGGCAAATCTATTTTCTATGTTGTAGGTCAATTGGTTTAATATTTTTCTTCAGCAATATTTTAGGATAATAGGAAAAATGTTCAATTGTGATTACAAATGGAAACATATGCATGGTCCAAGCCTTCTTATAATTATAAATCAACATTTGCAAAGGGAAATCAATCATGGCTTTTTGTGAAAATATCTTCAGTGTATTTTTATTATATTTATCTTCAATTTTTAAGTGCATTTCCTTCCCTAAATCCAATGTTCTGGCTAAAAAGATAGTATGACAAATCAGCCATCCACTGTAACATGCTGGGAAAAAAAAATCAAAGGTTGATTTAAACGTCTTTGTTTTTTTGTTAATGACTAGACACTTCTTCAAATTCAGCTTCACCATCCATCCCAAAGTCAGCAGACAATTCCAAATGTACTTTTTCTGCTTAATATCTAGGCAAATAATCATGAGGCCAAGAATCACAGAGTACAACAGATACTGCAACGTGTCACACAATATACGTGCGTGTTTACTTTGAAAAGCAAAGTCGATATTTACTCTGAAAAGCAAAGTGGATATAAACCATCAGAACAAAACTCAGTCTCTAAAGATAACTTTATTCAACAAAAACAGTTCGAGAATCATACACTTCCCCATTCATCTCAATATAGGGAAGTATACATTAGGCACAATATGGAAACACATCATTTGCCCCAAGCAGTCCTGGTTGTAACTTATTAGTCAAGCATGCAGTTTGAGGGGGAGAAGCTGGAATCAGATGTAATGGTATTACAATTAAATAAAGTTAACTACAATGACATGAAAGAGGAGCTGGCCAGAGCTGACTGGAAAGGGAGCCTAACAGAAACGACTATGGAACAGCAAGGGCAGGAGTTTGAGTGTTATTCGGGAGTTACAACAGAAATTCATCTCAAGAAGGAGGAAACCATGGCATCCATGGCAAATGAGGAAAGTCAAGGGCAGCAGAAAAGCAAAAGAAAAAGTACATAAAGTGGCAAGGAATGAGAACATAAGAACGAGAGCAGGAGTAGGCCATCTGGCCCCTCGAGCCTGCTCTGCCATTCAATAAGATCATGGATGATCATTTCGTGGACTCAGTTCCACTTATCTGCCCCCTCACCATAACACTTAATTTCTTTACTGTTCAAAAATTTATCTATCCCTGCCTTAAAAAATACAAAGAGGTAACCTCAACTACTTCATTGGGCAGGGAATTTCACAGATTCACAACCCTTTGTGTGAAGAAGTTCCTCCTCAACTCAGTCCTAAATCTGCTTCCCCTTATTTTGAGGCTATGCCATCTGTTCTAGTTTCACTTGCTCGTGGAAACAACTTCCCTGCTTCTATCTTATCTATTCCCTTCATAATCTTATATGTGTCTATAAGATCTCCCCTCATTCTTCCGAATTCCAATGAGTGTAGCCCCAGTCTACTCAGTCTCTCCTCATAAGCCAACCCTCTCAACTCTGGAATCAACTTAGTGAATCTCCTCTGCACCTCCTCCAGTGCCAGTATATCCTTTCTCAAGTAAGGAGACCAAAACTTACACAGTACTCCAGGTGTGGCCTCACCAGCACCTTATACGGCTGCAACATAATCTCGCTGTTTTTCAACTCCATTCCTCTAGCAAAAAATTCCATTTGTCTTCTTAATTACCTGCTGCACCTGCAAACCAACTCCTTGAGATTCCTGCACGAGAACAACCAGGTTCCTCTGCACAGCAGCATGCTGCAATGTGTTAACATTTAAATAACAGTCCATTTTGCTGTTACTCCTACCAAAATGCATGACCTCACATTTACCAACATTATACTCCATCTGCCAGCCCCTCGCCCACTCACTTAGATTATCTATATCCCTTTGCAGACTTTCAGCGTCCTCTGCACACTTTGCTCTTCCACCCATCTTAGTGTCATCTGCGAATTTTGACACACTACACTTGGTCCCCAACTCCAAACTCATCAATGTAAGTCACAAATAATTGCGGTCCCACCACTGATCCCTGAGGCACACCACTAGTCACTGATTGCCAACCAGAAAAAACACCCATTTATCCCTATTCTTTGCTTTCTGTTAACCAATCCTCTACCATGCTAATATATTACCCGTAACACCGTGCACCTTTATCTTATGTCGCAGTCTTCGGTGCGGCACCTTGTCAAATCTTCTGGAAATCCAGATATACCACATCCACAGGTTCTCCATTGTCCACTGCACACATAATGTTCTCAAATAATTCCACCAAATTAGTAAAACATGACCTGTTCTTCATGAACTCATGCTGCGACTTACCAATGGGACAATTTACATCCAGACATCTCGCAATTCCTTCCTTGACGACAGATTCAACCATTTTTCGTACTACAGAAGTTAAGCTAACTGGCCTATAGTTACCTGCCTTTTGTCTACTTTTTTTATATAGTGGTGCCACATTTGCTGTTTTCCAATCTGTGGGAACCACTCCAGAGTTCAGCAAATTTTGGTAAATTATCACTAGTGCATTTGCTACTTCTCCTGCCAATTCTTTTAGTACCCTGGGATGAATTCCATCAGGACCAGGAGACTTGTCTACTTTTAGCCCCATTAACTTGCCCAAGATTACCTCTTTCATGATAACGGTAGTTTCTAGGTTCTCACCTGCCATAAGCCTTCCTGTCATCAATTTTTGGCATGTTATTAGTGGGAAGCCAGAGGATTGGGAAGCCTTTAAAAGCGAGCAAAGGATAACTAGGAAGGCAATAAGGAAGGAGAAACTGAAATAGAGTGTAAGCTAGCTAGTAATACAAAAGGAGATAGGAAGAGTTTTTTTTCAATACAAAAGTGGTAAGGGAGGCAAAAATAGCCAGTGGACCACTGGAAAATGAGGCTGAAGAAGTAATAATAGGAAACAAAGCATGGCAGAGGAATTGATAGTTACTTTGCACCAGTTTTCACAGTGGAAGACACCAGTGGGATGCCAAAGCTCCAGGAGAGTCAGGGCACAGGTGAATGTAGTGGTCATTACTAAGCAGAAGGTACTGGGGAAACTGAAAGGTCTGAAGGTGGATAAATCATCTGAACTGAATGGAACACACCTCAGAACTCAAAGAGATAGTTGAGGAAATTGTGGAGGCATTGGTGGTTATCTTTCAGGAATCACTGAAGGCAAGGAGGGTACCAGAAGACTGGAAAGTAGCTAATGTAACAGTGCTCTTTAAGAAGAGAGGCAGGCAGCAGATGGGAAATTATAGACCGGTTAGCCTGACTTTGGTCATTGGCAAGATTTTAGAGTCCGTTATTAAAGATGAGATCGCAGAGTACTCGGAAGTACATGATAAAGTAGGACTAAGTTAGCATGGCTTTGTCAAGAAGAGGTCATGTCTGACAAATCTGTTTGAGTTCTTTGAGGACGTAACAAGGAAGTTAAATGAAAGAGAGGCAGTGGACACGATTAATTTAGATTTCCAGAAGGCCTTTGACAAAGTGCCACATAGGACACTTAAGTTAAAAGCCCATGGTGTAAAGGGTAAGATCCTGGCACGGATAGAGGATTGGCTGACTAGCAGAAAACGGAGTGGGGATAGAGGGGGCTTTTTCAGGATGGCAGCCAGTGACTAGTGATGTGCCTCAGGGGTCAGTGCTGGGACCACATCTTTTCACAATATATATTAACGATTTGCAAGAAGGAATTGAAGGCACTGTTGCTAAGTTTGTAGATGATACAAAGATATTTGGAGGGACAGATAGTATTCAGGAAGCAGGGGGGCTGCCAAAGGACTTGGACAGGTTAGGAGAGTGGGCAAAGAAATGGCAGATGGAATACAATGTGGAAAAGTGTGAGAGTCTGAACTTTGGAAGAAGGAATGGAGGCATTGACTATTTTCTAAATGGGAAAATGCTTAGGAAATCAGAAACACAAAGGGACTTGGGAGTCATTGTTCAAGATTCTCTTAAGATTAACGTGCAGGTTCAGTCAACTGTTAGGAAGGCAAATGCGATGTTAGCATTCATGTTGAGAGGACTAGAATACAAATACTTCTGAGGCTGTGTAAGGCTCTGGTCAGACCCCATTTGGAATATTGTGTGCAGTTTTGGGCTCATATCTAAGTAAGTATGTGCTGGACTTGAAAAGGGTCCAGAGGAGGTTCACAAGAATGATTCCTGGAATGAAGAGCTTGTTGTATGAGGGATGGTTGAGGACTCTGGGTCTGTACTCGGAGTTTAGAAGAAGTCTTATTGAAACTTACGGGATACTGCAAGGCCTGGATAGAGTGGACGTGATTTCCACTAGCAGGAAAAACTAGAACCAGAGAGCTGAAGGGATAATTCTTTAAAACAGAGATGATGAGGAATTTCTTCAGCCAGAGAGTGGTGAATCTGTGGAACTCTTCGCTACAAAAGGCTGTGGCAACTACGTCACTGTCTTTAAGACGGAGATCGATTGGATCTTGATTAATAAGGGGATCAAGGGTTATGGGGAAAAGGCAGGAGAATGGGGATGAGAAAAGTATCAGCCATGATTGAATGGAGGAGCAGACTCAATAGGCCAAGTGGCCTAATTCTGCTCCTATACCTGATGGTCTTATGGAAGCTGGCTTAATTACATTTCACAGTATCATAGGAAGCCATTCAGCCCATTGTGTCTAAATGCCATGATGGAACTGGCCTTTAACACACACTCACACAGGATATTCAAGATCTTTTTGATTTGATTCATCACCATCACATGTATTAGTATAATGAAAAATACTGTTTCGTGCGCACTATACAGACAAAGCATGCTGTACATAGGAAGAGAAAGGAGAGACTGCAGAATGTAGAGTTACAGTCAGAGCTAAGATGTAGAGAAAGATCAACTTAAAGCAAGGTATGCCCATTCAAACATCTGATGGCAGCAGGGAAGAAGCTGTTCTAGAGTCAATTGGTACCTGTCCTCAAACTTCTGTATCCTTTCCTCAATGGAAGATGGTGGAAGAGAGCATGTCGAAGGTGCATGGGATCCTTGATTATGCTGGCTGCTTTTCCAAGGCAGCAGGAAGTTTAAAAGTATCAATCGATTGGAAGCTGGTTTGAAAGATGAATTGGGCTTCATTCACAGCCCTTTGTTGAATGAGGAGATGAGGGGGTTGGACTATGAAGAGAGACTAAATAGACTGGGTCTGTACTCGGAGTTTAAAAGGATGAGGGGGAATCTTATAGAGATGTATAAGATAACGAAAGGGATGGATAGGGTAGAAGTAGAGAGATTCTTCCCGCTTAGAAAGGATAGCAGAACTAGAGGGCACAGCCTCAAAATAAGAGGCAGTTTAGAACAGAGTTGAGGAGGAACTTCTTCACTCAAAGGGTGGTGAATCTCTGGAATTCTCTGCCCGTTGAAGTGGTGGAGGCTACCTCACTAAATATATTTAAGTCACGGGTAGATAGGTTTTTGATAGACAAGGGAATTAAGGGTTATGGGGAGAAAGCGGGAAAGTGGAACTGATCCACTTCAGATCAGCCATGATCTTGTTGAATGGTGGGGCAGGCTCGAAGGGCTAGATGGCCTATTCCTGCTCCTACTTCTTATGTTCTGAGTAGTTTCTTGTGCTTTTGGACAGAGCAGGAGCCATACCAAGCTGTGATACAGTCTGAAAGAATGCTTTCTATGGCACGTATGTAAAAGTTGGTGGGAGTTGTAGTGGACATGCCAAATTTCCTTAGTTTCCTGAGAAAGTAGAGGCATTAATGGGCTTTCTCAACTATAGCATCTGCACGGAGGATCCAGGACAGGTTGTAAGTGATCTGGGCACCTAAAAACTCGGGGTTCTCGACTATTTCTACTTCACCCCCATTGATGTAGACAGAGGCACGATGCTTCCTGAAGGCGATGACTATCTCCTTAGTCATCCTTGTTTTGTTGACATTGAAGGAGAGATTATTGTTGTAACACCAGTTCATCAGATTCTCTATTTCTTTCCTGTACTGTCTTGTCATCGCTTGAGATCCAAGCCACAACAGTGATGTCATCAGCAAACCTGAAAAATTGAGTTGGAGGGGAATTTGGCCACACAGTAAAAAAGGTTTATGAGGAGTATAGTAAGGGGCTGAGGGCACAGTCTTGCGGAGCACCAATGTTGAGGATAATCATGGAGGTGGTGTTGTTGCTTATCCTTACTGACTGCGATTGGTGGGTTAGGAAGATGAGGATCCAGTTGCAGATGGAGGAGCCGAGCCCCAGGCCATGAAGAGTCCTGCAGGAATAATGGTGTTAAAGGCTGAGCTGCAGTCTATGAATAGGAATCTGACGTCAGTGTCTTTGTTATCTCGATGTTCTAGGGTTGAGTGTAGGGCCAAGGAGATGGTGTCTGCTGTGGACCTGTTGAGGCAATAGGCGAACTGTAGTGGGTCCAGGCAGTCTGGGAGCAGGAATTGATTTATGCCATGATTAATCTTACAAAGCACTTCATAATGATGGGTGTCAGTGCCGCTAGACGATAGTCATTATGGTATTCTGCCTGGCTTTTCTTTAGTACCGGGATGATGGTTGTCTTGAAGCAGGTAAGGACCTCAGATTGGTGTTAGGAGAGGTTGAAGATGTCTGCGGTTACCCCCACCAGTTGGTCCATGCGGGACCTGAGTGCTAGCTCAGTAATGCCATCTGAGCCAGCTGCTTTCTGTGAGTTGACTTTTGAGACACCTGCTCTGATGTCAACAACGGTGACCTTGAATATAGGGTCGTCTGATGCTTCCAGGATGGACAGCACACTCTCATTGGCCTCTTGCTCAAAATAGGCATAGAATGCATTCAGCTCATCAGGGAGGGGTGCATTGGAGCCAGCGATTTTAACTGCCTTCATCCTGTAGCCAGTTATGTCTTATTAATTGAAGGCTGATTTGCTGAGGTTGCCTTTGGTTTCTTTGCCAGTCACTTTAAATCAGTATCCTCTGATTCACAACCCACCCATTAATCGATGATCCATCCTGTCCAAAGACCAAATTTTTAGCACATGTATCAAATCTCCTCTCAAAATCCTTATCTCTGAAAACAGCACCAGCTTATCCAGTCTATCCATATGAAGTTCTTCACCGATGGAACCATCCTCATTAATCTTTTCTGTACCCTCTCTATAGCATTCGCCTCTTCCCCAAAGTCTGGCACCCAGAATTAGATAATAATATCTCAAAACCTTAACAATGCTCAGCAGCTTCATCAATTACCATCCCTCCATTATAAGGTTGGAAGTGGGCATACTCTATACTGTTCACTTCTCCTCAGCTGCTAAAGCAGTAAGTGTCCATATGAAGAAGGACGCGGACAATATTCAGGTTTAGGCTGATCAGTGGCAAGAAACAATTGAACCACTCAATAACCTGGCAATGACCAACTCTGAAAAACAAAAATTTAACCATTGCCCATGGACATT
Organism: Carcharhinus amblyrhynchos; assembly: GCF_965287045.1. Taxonomy (NCBI): domain Eukaryota; kingdom Metazoa; phylum Chordata; class Chondrichthyes; order Carcharhiniformes; family Carcharhinidae; genus Carcharhinus; species Carcharhinus amblyrhynchos. The sequence goes on along the minus strand of NC_137324.1, from coordinate 132,394,028 downwards.
CAGAAGCATTACCATTGCTAAGTCCCCTACTGTCAACTTCCAGGGGTTACCATTGGCCAGAAACTGAACCGAACCAGACATACATACTGTGGCTAAAAGAGCAGAGCACAGGCTGAGGATAGTGACAACTTCACCTGCTGACTCCCCAACACTATCCATCCACAAAGCTCAAGTCAAGAGAGTGATGGAATACTTTCCGTTTGCCAATGAGTGCAATTCCAACAACTGAAGAAGCTCAACACCATCCAGTACAAAGCTTGACTGGGACCCCATCCATCACTTGAAATATTCACTCTCTCTACTACTATGCACAATGGCACCATTTGAAGATGCAGTGCAGCAACTTGCCAAGGCTCCTTCAACACCATCTTCCGAACTCACAATCTCTACCATCAGGACAAGGGCAGAAAACGCACGGGAACATCACTAAATTCACCCCCAAGCCATGTACGATCCTGACTTGCAACTATATTGCCATTCCTTCACTGCTGCTCAGTCAAAATTTTAAACACCTCTGCGGATGTACCTGCACTGTTCAAGACCATAGTTCACTACCACCTTCCCAAAGATAATTAGGGACAGGCAGCAAGTGCTGGCCCAGCCATCACAGTCCACATACTATGAAAGAGCAAAAAAAAAGCTGAGGCTGAACCAGTGTTTTTTTGAAACAGGTCTGCAATAACATCCTTGGTTTTGGACTCCATTCCTTTATTTATGAAGCCTGGGATCCCTTGTACCTTATTAGCCATTTTCTTAACCTGTCTGCCACCTTTAACAATATCTGAACACATACCCAAGATCCTACAGCTCCTTGCTCCCTTAGAAATAACTGGCTGGAACGCTAGAAATGGGCTTCCTTTTTTTTTGTCAAAAAGGGCTTTCAATAGATGTTTAATCCAAATAAGTCATAACAAAAGCTTGATTTTTCATCATTAATACTGAATGCAAGGCAACCTTTGCTAATGGCACATGTTTTCCAAGCAATTTGAAATCAACAGTCATACATCACCATTAATACTCTGCACTCATGGTCTTTCCCGAAAAATACTCTGTATTTGTGGGCATTAACCCCAACCCCCAGACATTTTCTAGTTAAAGGGAATCCAACTGAAAATATATATGCACACTAATTAGTAAATTTAGTCACTATGAGTCAACTCTACCACCCTAGGATAAAACTTCATTTCTAGTTGGCGCCTTTATATGATGATTTTGCAGATTCTTCACTTAAAATTACACAGATATAAATTCACATCTTATGATACCATGGAACAGTACAATGATTCAGCTATGCACTGTCTCACTGGCATACTCTTCAACACATTCTGACATTGTACTATAATGATATTCCTGATATGGGTGCAGAACCAGATTTAATTTTAATTTGTTCACCTTAAGAAGTTGATTATTAAACCATTAAGCATAAACCTTCAGGGAAAAAAAACACTTGTTTTTTAATATTCCATATTCTGTGGCAGAATTGTGGGTCCATTAACATTTTCCCCAGATTACAAAAAACAGACATAAATGCAATTCTTAAAAACTGTATAATTGAAAACTTACACATTCAAAATAACAGTTTTTTTTTTAAAAGAAATTATAAACACAATCCTCAGTCAAAATTTCCTGGACTTGCAATATATTCTATAATACCGTTGTCCACTTACCTTCATTGTCATTGTGCAATCTAACAAACAAAGGTCATGTATGCCCCCTTGTGGCTAAAAATGAAAAACTGGGCTCTCTTTCACCATAACTAACCTTCCTTGAAAACCTCCAGCAACAAGGCAATCTTCTGTATAAGGCTAACTAGAACAATATACTTAAGGATTTAGCAATTTTGATTATGCAATTTCCCCTGAAACTGGTCTACTTAAAGTTTCAAGTTGCAACTCAGTTGTTTAAGTATTTGTCTTTATATTCTCTGGTAATAAATTACTTTGAATGGCAACGTGTACATCCTATGGCATTATCGCACTGGAAAGCAATCTCACAATTAGCTTGTATTGAGGTATTAATCAAAAAAGCTCACCTTTGAATGGGTAATTGAAAGTGTATCAACCCAGACACGCCAGCCGCCCCACTCATACTTTATTGCATGATAAAGCAATATCCGAAAGATAGCGAAAACCATTTCTGTTATTTTTTGTTCTTCAGAATTTTTAGCACTGACATAGCAGAGGGATAACATCCACTCTTGCCACACTGAGCACTGCAGTAAGCTCCTGCAACACAATAATCACAGTTCTGATCCTTAGCAATATGAAAACCAACAAATCTTAAGTTCACAAAGGAAATACAGAAGAAAACGAAGAGCATTGCACAGCATTTTTTTAAAATTTAATTCCACAAGAAAGACCATTTTCTAAATACAGTTTCTCTAAATACATAACACGGTTTATGATTTAAAATACTTACATGCAATTAGAGGAGGAACTAAATGATGTAAATGATTCGGCAAACAAATTTTAAACTTGATGAGCAAGCTTTTAACAAAACACATTTACACAAGATATATAAATGAATGAAGCAGCTAGTATATCAACACCTAAAAGTAATCTACTTTCAGATACACATTCCTCAAAAGAAAAAAAGAACAAGATTTTCTTCATGTGCATTTTTATTTGCCACAAGTTAAATGAATGTATACACAAAGCAGTTATTTTCTTACCCAAATTTTGGCGGGCGGGCGGGGGGGGGGGGGACAACATATGTTAATTATTTTATCCAGATGAAATAAAGTCAAATTCACCTAATTTAATAAGCCTCTTCAAACTTCAAAGAATCCAACTGCATTATCATCCATTTAACGCAATCGAACTGAAATTCTGCTTGAAGAGTTGTATTCTCAAAGAAAGCTAACAATTAGAATTTTTTTTAAAACCAAAGCAACTTGAGATTGTAGCATCTCTCCCTGGGGTATAAATCTACTAATGGAAGAGCAGCAACATCTCTCAAACCTTGTGGTAACGTCACTCCCCACCTAGCCAGGGGGAGTACAAAGATTGTCCAAATGTACCTTTTCCTTCCAGATGATGTCTTATCAAAGTATGCAAAATTGACAACTCATCAGTGGTTGGGCAGTTAGTTTGAAAGCTCAAAACCTGAACCCCTTTATTTAATGGCAGTCAATAGTGCTGGAATATCTAACATACTGTGAAACCAACAGCAACAAAATAGATGAAAACCCCATCATTTATCATCTTTGTTGTTCTTTGTGTACAAATTGGCTGTCACATTTGTCAACACATCAGAAGAACATTTTTGACTGTAAAGCACTTGCAATATCCGAAAAATGTAATTATTTTTACTATGTCATTCAAACAGCCCAATTATGTTATATTTATCAGCCATTTATGACTTTCAGCCAAATATTTGGATAGTTTCACTGCCATAAAATGCAAAAGTATTGTTTAATAACGTTAAGACTACATCAGATGGAAAACTGGATAAGAATTCTGGTAATAAAAACAATTAATAGTTAAATTATTTTATATTTTAAATTTACAATAAGATTAAGTGCAAGTCAAACCAGTGCATGTTTCAGAGGAGCAAAGAGTCACCAGTTCCTTCCTATTGAACTATTGCTGAAGTTATTTATACTATCAATTGACAAATTGCAAATAAAAATGAGTACAGCTACATCAGTTGGAGATGTGATCACACGATGAATATAAGTGCACTTTATTTATGCATATGTTAGCAAACTACTATGATGAAAGTCAATGTGAAAGCATTCTTCTACCACGATGTGCTTTGCTTCCTTTATTACTTTTACTGGTTATTTGCTGAAATGGTCCGTAATAAAAGAAAGGTGCTGAACATCAGTACCGTGAAAATACTAGCAACATTGCATGGAAAAGGAAGCTGTCATCATGGTCAGTTAGACCAATAACTGCTCTATGTTAAAGGAAAGAAAGCCTAACCAATAACAAACAGGGCATCTCAAGACGAAGGGCATGCAGCTCCCAACCACACTCCAATTGGAAATCAGACAGGTACAGTACATTTGTTTGTTATGCAAATGAGCATTTTCAGTGATAATTCTGACGGAGTGCTATGAAAATTAATACGTGAGGTTCAGACATTGAATGAAACAAGATCACAATGCTTTCATTGAATGGTGGAAGATTTTTGTTTAGTCAACGTCAGAAGTGAAGTACATGTAACTTTCATTACATCAATGTATATGGGCAGCACGGTAGCACAGTGGTTAGTTCTGCTGCTTCACAGCTCCAGGGACCTGGGTTCAATTCCTGGCTTGGGTCACTGTCTGTGCAGAGTTTGCACATTCTCCTCATGTCTGCATGGGTTTCCTCTGGGTGCTACAGTTTCCTCCCACAGTACAAAGATGTGCAGGTTAGGTTGATTGGCCATGCTAAAATTGCCCCTCAGTGTCCTGAGATGCATAGGTTAGAGGGATTAGTGGGTAAATATGTAGGGACATGGGGGTAGGGCTTGGGTGGGATTGTGGTTGGTGCAGATGGTCGGTGGAGACTCCATGCAGCCTCTTTCTGCTGTAGAGGTTCTATAGTTCAGTAATGGGAAATCTGTGGCCCGCGGTCCACATGTGGCTCAGAGTTCTGAGTATGATCCATGAGACATTTTGGAGACCATTGCCCATACGCAGGCTTGCAGGTTTCCATCTGCATAGTTTCTTTTCCTGTTGGTATTACTGAAGTCCACATAACCAGATAATGCAGAAGCAGCATGCACAACTCTCATAACTCTCTCTTATGTACAATCAGAACAACCTCACTTCAAGTACCCTTGTTTCAAATGCTCCTTCTGCATCCAAAGCGAGCTGCCCTTTTCTGCTGTGGGACACAAATGTGAAAAGTGCAACAGAACAACAGATAGATCCCAGTACTGAATTGCAAAGCATCTCACATTTCTGAGCCCTAATCTAAGAAAACTTGCAGTGGACAGATCCCATCAGAAGTTACACTGAATATGATGCAAGTAAAGCAAATATGAGTATTTATTTTGTTTTTAGCATTTGAGGTTTATGCCAGTTCTATTAATAGATGAATGATTAAGCGTTTTCTACAACTCATTATGAAATATTCAGTGCATGTTAAATTATTTAATCTTACGGTTAATGCACATGCCCTATTTCAATCTTGAGGCCCACATTGATAATGGAGGTCCACTCACTAGTCTAGGTTGTCCATCACAAGGGTATACAAAGCATTTTCTATTATAATTTATGCATATGGCTGAAGCAGTTTCACAGCAGCCACACTTGCTGCTGGTGTTATGAAGTTAGTGTTTGTAAAATTATAAAAAATTGTAAAATTGCTAAGAGTTGCAAAGCGCATTGTTTTAAAAAAAGGTAGCTTTTGCTGCACTTGGAGAGTTAAAAAAAGGTGCAGTGCGAGTACACAGACTGAAACAACGTATGAGAGGCAAAAACAACAGGGTTGCCTTGGCTACAGGCTTTAGGCATTTGAATCAGAACATGTTTTTGAAGTTCCAATCAATTTGAAATAGGCATTTGAATAGCAGCAGCCTACTGGATTTTAATTTGATCTTTTGATAACCTGTAAACCAATCCTATTGTGCAAAGTTTGGTGTGTCATCAGGGGTATGAAACCAGCTCCAAGCTCCAGAGAATAGCCAGAAGACCATCTGTTAGTGATTGCCACAGATCACAGCTAGAGGGAGAAAGACAGAGACAACAACTGTCTCTATCAGTATAAAAGCCACATTTATGTTTTAAAAGAAAGCCTCATCTCAATCATAAAGTTACCAAAAGAAACTAATGGAGACAGAAGAAGTCAGCAAAGACGACAGAAGATGCTGGAAGGCTACAAGCCTGACCGCGTTTTGTGCGAGACAATTTTTTTTTAAATAAGTGGGAATTATAATCACCTAAACAGCATTTAATTAGAATAGCGTTTTAGTCAGTTTGTTAATAATTTAGTTAACCTGTTTACTGTTAGCTAGATTAAATAATATGTTACGTGTTGATTTTAGAGCCTCAAGTAGTTATTTTGCTTTGATCACTAAAAGCTGTTGAAATGCAAATAATCCCCTTCTCACAAACTCCAACAGATTATGAAAGGAGGCACTTCCCTGAGTGGTTGAGTGCCAGTTCTCAGAGGAGATCAACCTCTCCTTCATAACACTGGGCAGCCACTTCTAATGGACAGCACTGCTTTACAATTTATCTGGCAGAAATTAAAAGAAACAGTCCTTCATTCAAATGTTTTAAAATGTGTTCTTGTACATGATTTGTGATATTGTAACAGACAACTTTGAAGCTCTCCAAAGATTATTTTCAAAGAAAACCGAACCAGATTCTGCAGCAAATTTGTCCAGAATTGGGAGACGACTCAGCAAGTGTAGTTTTAAAAGACAGTAAACTGTAACTTCCCATGCAGTGGCAATTGAGTCTGATTAAGATCTAGGCAATCCTATCTCACTTGACCTTCTGACCCAGGCCACGTGAGATCTGTGTAGTGCAGTGCACTCCGGGGGCTGGGTCTTACTGTTGAAAGCAGCTATGTCACAGCTAACTAAGTCGTGACCACCTTTTGCCAACATTAGTTGCCGTAAACCAGGTAAGCTTTAAAAGGTCCAGCCAAATTTCAACAGTTTTTGAATTTAAAACTGTTTAAAAGTAATTATTCTGCTCAACCTTAAGCTTGCCTATTTGCACTTAATTCTGATGACTGCCATTTAGCAACCCTTTATCCATCTGACACTGGTTGTTTAACTGTTATCTTTCAGTGGGTTATTAAAAAATTCCCAGTATTTAAAACTGTATACCATTAACATGATAAGCAGAACAATAATATTAAGCTATTGTTTGGACTGAGTCATCCACTTGGAAAAACTACATTTTATCCCGCATTTCTTAATACATTATTAAGCCTAGTACTTGTTAACAGATATAGTAGCCAAGTTGTATTTCATTTAACATATTCCCAGTTCACTAGTATACTAAAAAAATTACAGTAGGAAAAATGTAATACTATGATTGTGCTCACTATATTGGTCAATTTGTAATTCAACTCAGAACAGTGACTCTACAAAACATAAGGGACGAGGTTAGACTTGATACAATTACTATCAGAAAAAATGGTCAGAAGAGAATTTTGTGGATGAGAAGTTTTGCAACTGTTTCGAGAGCCCTGCAGCTACAGAAAACTAGATGCTGTGAGCATTATTTGTTTTAGTATAGATTTACTTATACTTTTGAAGTTGCATGAATTCCAAAACTGCCAATAAATAATCTGCAATGATAATGTAATAGTGAATATCTTTGCTGTGGAATCTAAAACAATAATGGTTTACGGTGCACAAATCTTGTCCCTCTATATTTTCTGGCCACTCTGCAATCTTTGGCACAGCTAAAGGAAAAGTCTCCTCCATAGTTCAGCTGTATGATATTACCATTGCCTGTTAACACTTTTATCCAGCTACAGCCATGATCCAGTAAACTCTGGAATATCATCTTATGTCCATAATTGGCTCAAGATTATAATGAGTTTTGAACCCAAATAATGCAGCTAGAACCCAAGCTGAGTATCAGTGAGCCGGTTATTGGTGAATTTTAACAATCACAGAAAATGCTGGAAATACTCAGGTTTGGCACCATGTGTTGAGAGACAAATAGTGTTAACGTTTCCAGCCTGATGAACGGGCAAAGATCTGAAATGTTAATTCTGTTTCTCTCCACTGATGTTGCCAAGCCTGCTGAATATGTATTTGTATTTCAAATTTCCAGTGTCCAGTGTTTAGCTTTTAATTGGCAAATAAACATGAGTCTCAGGAAAAGTAGTCAATAGTGCGATCACAAAGCTGATCGAATGGAGATTGGTTGGATTGGATTTCACCTGCTTTGTGGTCATATAAGTGTTAAGATTTCGGTGGATTTTGATAGGATGAATAGGGAAAAAACTATTTCTTCAATTATGAGATGCCATCAAGCATTTGTCAATAAACTGAGGGAAGAGGTTAGAAGAAGTGAGTACAGATTGCTTTGACACAGGAAGTGGTTGAAGCAGGGATCACTACATCTGTTGAAGGAGACATTGGATAATTATGTGCAGCAGAGGAACTGCAGTGAAAAAAGAAAGCAGTGGGATTAGTCTGGATGCTCTAGAAAAGTGCTGGCTTAAATGTAAATCAAATTGCCCTCAATCTGCCCTGCATATTCTGGATATAAAAAGACAGACAAAATTCCCACACAGCAGATATGGTGCAAGTAGTATTATATTACTTTGATCAATTTCAAATGTGCTTTTGATAATCGAAAATAAGTATGGTGACTTTTTTCAAAAACATTTGTATTTCATTCACCTGATCGGTACTGGTACGGTTTGCTTCTGTAGTTTTCCACTACGGAATTTTCCTGGGAGGTGCACAATGAGTGTAGTCAATGGTCGTATTAATTTAAAAAGTTCAACAAATTTTCCTTAAATGGGGGGCATGAAGATTAAGGGTTGTGGAAGGTTAATCCAGCCCTCAATTGTCCACGGGCGTGGAAAAAAGAATTAGCAAACAAAGCATATGTGGATGTACATATATGGGGTTGTTGGTTATGAACTCGGAGCTCGGTCACCTTTGAGCTTGATGTACAGCTTAGAAATATTTAGTTGTCCATTAAGAAATTTAGAGGAATGTCAAACTGTGCACCTTTCTGGAGATTGTGCCAGCCTACGTTCTTGCATTCATCAAGACAAATGCAAGAGTGAAAAATTATAATTAATCACAATAACTCATTCAACAGTAGAAAAGTGCTGATTGGTGAAGAAAGCAACATGGCTCCCCAAGCAATTCAAAATAGGTGCAAGGCTTGAACATTTTCCTTTTATTTGCAGAGAATGAGTCCCCACATATAACTTATGTCACTTCTAGCAAACATTTATTAGCCATGTTATGAGCGCAACTGATTATCTTAAATTTGTTGTTAGTGTATCTTTTAGCACACACCATGATTCAGCAAGTGATGACCAATCACATCTAACAGTAGATGTCTTGGTTTGGGTTCCACCAGTGCATGCAGGTTTTGTCTGGTCTGTACTCTATCTATTGTGAACAACCAAAAGAATATAATGCACAACTCAATCAGCCAATCAGTGGGACATATGGCCTACATACCTGGCATAGTAAAGGTACTGAAATTCAATGATATTTTCTAAATGTTTGATAAGCAGAAATGTCTTTTTGAACTGACAGTAGCACCCTGTTAGTGGGAAGTATTACTCAGGTAATCACAGCATAGTAGCAGCATGAAACAACTCTTGTTCAATTTTTGTTAAATATACTTTTGCCTTTCCAGGATATGTTAAGATAGGACTTGTCATGTCCTAAAATAGCAGCCTTTGGCACATTTGTGAGTTTGCATCTTACACAGTGAACAATCATCATTCCATATAGTACCTGGTCATCCAATTGCAGACAACATTGCCAAAGAGTCATGTGTAGATAAAGAAAAGCAAGGGACCAAAGACAGATGTACATTGAATTCCAGTGGTACCATCATGAAGGTGGAAGAAAAGGTCATTGCTGGAGACACTCTGGCTACACATTTGCAAAAATGGAACTAAACAGGACATTGCTAAAGAAAATAGCGTTGCAGCTGATCATGTCAGAGCTGGAGGAAGTTCAAAGAAGATATAGGGAATTGTGCAACATACTCTCAGTCCGAGTGTGAACTGTGATTTGGATTAGGCATGTTTCACTACTGTGGCAAAAGCAGAAACCTAATTAGAGAGATTTAAACAGGGAGTTGTGGAAAAAGTTGAAGACAACAGTGGGCATGTTTAAGAAATCACTGAAGTAGAAAAGAGGCTTGAGATGGAACAGTGGTTTGGAAGGACAACATTCAAGGGTTTTTCGTGGGAGGGATGATGCAGGTTTTGAAAGCAACATTACCTGAGTAGAGACCAACGTCAGATAGCATGAAAGACTGGAAGGAAAAATGGATGGTATGCAGATTCTTGGAATAGCATCGAGCAGGGCTATTATGGATAAAATGAGCTCTGAGATGATCCTGAGTGGAAATCCAATCTCCCCGTGTCAGCATGTGTTTCTTCCGGGTACTCCGGTTTCTTCCCACAGTCCAAAGATGTTTGGGTAAGGTGGATTGGCTGTGTTAAATTGTCACTTAGCGTCAAGGGGAATAGCAGGATAAATATGTGAGGTTACGGGGAGAGGGCCTGCATGGGGGTTGTTGTCAGTGTAGGCTTGAAAGGTGGGTGAATGGCCCCCTTCTGCACTGTAAAGATTCTATGATTCAAAGGCAGGAAGAGCCTCAAGGAAGACCAAGCTTAGTGAGCAGGGTTAAGGGGAAAACAACAGAGGCAACTAATAAATCATCTCAATCTTAATGATAAAGAAGTCTGTTATACCCGATTACTAGGGCCACAGTTTTATAAAACATGGAAGTTTCTTAAAATGTAAATTACCTCTTTGGATGTTGATGATTGCCCCTCAAGTTTCAATTGTAGAGATTTAAAGTAACAATGGCCATTAGGCTTGCTGACCTTATGAAGATTGAATTATAAAATCATTCAGGAGATTATTCACAATTGGAATAGTGATGGAGAGCAAGCACCCTCAATTCTGTGGCAAAGTGCTTAGCTATCAACCTATTATGTGAATAATGGAAACTTGTCACATGACAGAAGCTGGATGATAGGAAATATCTTACTAATCCACAAGGGTAGTCCTGAGAGTCAGTCTGGCACACAAAGATCATAGGGAAGCCACCAGGCCTTGTAAAAGGAAGGACACTGCCATTGGCAGTGAAGTGTGCTTATTCGTTTTACCTACACGATTTTATTTTTCACTTCAGGGGCTCAACCCCAGATTAGACTTGAAAAGGCAGAAACCTAGTACTGATTGGCGTACCATTTTGAGTTCTGCATCAGGAATCCCCAACCTTAATTTTTCCTTTAGTAAACCGAAGAAATTTCTCAGTCCTCCACATTTCCAACCATCATCTTGTAGTGTTAAGAGCAATTAATCACTCACTTCTACAGTAGAGAAAGAGGCCATTCGGCCCATCGAGTCTGCACCAACCACAATCCCACCCAGCCTTACCCCCATATCCCTACATATTTTACCCACTAACCCACGCATCTCAGGACACTAAGGGGCAATTTCAGCATGGCCAATCAACCTAACTCGTACATCTTTGGACTGTGGGAGGAAACCAGAGCACCCGGAGAAAACCCACGCAGACACGAGGAGAATGTGCAAACTCCACACAGGCAGCGACCCAAGCCGGGAATCAAACCCAGGTCCCTGGAGCTGTCCACCTGGCCTGCATATCAAAATTAAAAATCGAGTCCAAGCACTCCTCTTCACCTCGGCTGTTATTGTAAATAATGCTATTAAAAAAACTGGCATTTACATTCAGGAGATGTTATGCATTGACAAATGAATCATTCTTGATTTACAAGGGTGAGTCTTTAAACAGGTGAATCAGTGATTGAAAGTGTCCTGCAACACCTAAGGAAAGAGTACACCTGATGCATCAACAGCATTTTATTCTCCAAACTTTCATAAGCAGCCTCACCCTTAATTTAACCAATTTAACCAACACTGCAATGTCAAAAAATCTAAAGCACAGAAGTGCATGGGTGGGTGATTGTAGAATTACTAAATCATTTGTCCATACAAAGCCAAGCTTCATGTTTAAGAAAATCATAATGTGGGTGTGATTAATTAATTCAAATCAAAGCACCAGAAATATAATCACCAGCAAACTTACCTCCTGTTTTCTCGGCTGTTGTTAAAGAGTTTGATCATATCAGATAAGAAAACGCGGCGAACCTCCATCGTTTCTAAAAGCTGAGGAGAATTCCGCAATAGTGTTGCGATCACTTTCAAGATTTCTGAAAAATGGAAATCACAGGGCCCAAGGTCAAAAGTAATGCAATTATCAAAGCAACGAGTACTTTAAAAGATGATTGTGAATAGATAGGGCCCATAAAATGACACAAAGAGAATTCCGTGGAAGAGCGTGAAGATAATGAGTAACCTGAACCCATTATACTGGTCCAGTGATGAATATAAGAACGTTTCTACTTCAGCAATACGTGGGACAGATTGGCTAAACATGTTATCATGATTCCCTAACGCAAGGGAAAGGAATATAAAAGTACTACTTGCTTTATATTTGCAATGGCATCACCTTGAAGTCAGTTCTAATTACATGAAAAATAGCTGGAGTAAACCATATTCTAAGTACAGATGTCATCTCTAGTGAGATGCTGTTAAGTAAACTTCGGTCTTCACGGAGGAGGACGCGAATAGTTTGCCGGGTATTAACGATGGAAAGATGGTAGGAGTTGAGGTTCTGAATGAGATCATTGTCACTAGAGAGGTAGTGCTCGACAGACTAGTGGGACTGATGATGGACAAGTCCCCAGGACCGGATGGAATGCATCCCAGGGTTCTGAAGGAAATGGCGGAGGTGATAGTGGATGCATTAGTGATTATTTTCCAAACCTCGCTGGATTCTGGGGAAGTGCCAGAAGTTTGGAAAATGGCTAATGTTACGCTGCTGTTTAAGAAGGGTAGCAGGCAAAAGGCAGGGAATTATAGGCCGGTTAGTTTAACGTCTGTTGTAGGAAAAATGCTTGAATCCGTCATCAAAGAAGAAATAGCGAGGCATCTTGAGAAGAACTGTTTGATAGAGCAGACGCAGCACGGATTTGTTAAGGGGAAGTCGTGTCTGATGAATTTATTGGAATTCTATGAGGATGTGTCTAGTGCAGTGGAAGGAGGGGAGCCGGTGGATGTGGTGTTTCTCGATTTTCAGAAGGCGTTTGATAAGGTGCCGCACAAAAGGTTGTTACAGAAGGTTAGGGGGCATGGAGTTGGGGGTAAGGTGTTAGTGTGGATAGAGGATTGGCTGTCTAATAGGAGGCAAAGAGTAGGTGTCAATGGGTGCTATTCAGATTGGTGGTTGGTGACTAGTGGAGTGCCCCAGGGATCAGTGCTGGGGCCTCAGCTATTTACCATTTATATAGATGATCTGGAGGAGGGAACTGTGTAAGGTGTCGAAATTTGCTGATGACACAAAATGAGTGGAAAAGCAAATTGTGCAGAGGGTGTAGAAAGTCTGCAGAGGGATCTAGATAGGCTGAGCGAGTGGGCGAGGACCTGGCAGATGGAATACAATGTGGGTAAGTGTGAGGTTATCCACTTTGGCAGGAATAATAGTAGGAAGGACTACTACTTAAAGGGCAAAAAGCTGCAGCATGCAACGGTGCAGAGGGACCTGGGGGTCCTTGTGCATGAGTCGCAAAAACCCAGCCTGCAGGTGCAGCAGGTGGTCAGGAAGGCAAATGGGATGCTGGCCTTCATAGCGAGGGGGATTGAATATAAAAGTAGGGTGGTCTTGCTGCAACTGTACAGGGCACTGGTGAGGCCGCAGCTGGAGTACTGTGTGCAGTTTTGGTCGCCGCACTTGCGCAAGGATATTTTGGCCTTGGAGGGAGTACAGAGGAGGTTCACTAGGCTGCTCCGGAGTTGAGGGGGTTGAGCTATGAAGAGAGGCTGAATAGACTGGGCTTGTACTCGTCGGAGTTTAGAAGGATGAGGGGGGATCTTATTGAGACGTATAAGATGATGAAGGGGATGGATAGGGTAGAGGTGGAGAGGTTCTTCCCGCTCAGAAGGGACAGCAGGACTAGAGGGCACAGCCTCAAGATTTTTGGGGGGGGGGGGGGGCAGTTTAGAACAGAGTTGAGGAGGAAGTTCTTCACTCAAAAGGTGGTGAATCTCTGGAATTCTCTGCCCGTTGAAGTGGTGGAGGCTACCTCACTAAATATATTTAAGACGCGGGTAGATAGGTTTTTGGTAGACAAGGGAATTAAGAGTTATGGGGAGAAAGCAGGAAAGTGGAACAGAGCCACTTCAGATCAGCCATGATCTTATTGAATGGCGGAGCAGGCTCGAGGGCCTACTCCTGCTCCTATTTCTTATGTTCTTATGTTTTTATGTTCTTATGTTCTTATACCTTATATGAAAAAGGAATATATGTCACTTGACAAGGAGCATAGTACGGTTATTATTTTTGGGATGATATGTAATTGACCCAGTCAGGTACAATGTATTCCTTCAGCAAAACCTGATGTTTCCCAAAGTGTTAACTAAGTATTAATGGCATCAGATGATATGGATAAGAGAGAAAACAACCAGTTTGCTCACCCTACTTACCAAAGGTTAAAAGGTACAGGTGTGGTTGATGGAGTATACAAGGCTAACGGAGAATTTTTTTTAAAATTCATTCATAGGATATGAGCATTGCTGGTTGGCCAACATTTATTCCTCATCCCTACTTGCCCTTGAGAAGGTGACGGGGAGCTGCCTTCTTGAATTGCTGCAGTCTATGTGCCGTGGATTGATCCACGCTGCCGTTAAGGAGGGAATTTATGAAATTATAAAAAGTTTCAGAGGATGCCACCACATCCCACTAATAAGTCTATGATGCATCAGTTTACTTCATTAAGTCTTCTCAAACTACTGACTAGATTTAGTCTTTCTACACTAACACGTGACAAGGACAAAATAATTCATGCAGAAGTGGGTAGAGATTGGGTTTGGGACATCAGCAAAGTTTTTGACTAACAATGGAGGATAATTTGCCATTAACAAGTTCAGAGACGAGTGTGAAAATAGTGTGTGAAAATCATGTTTATAAATACTGCAACTAACATTCCTTTCAGCAATGATGATCAATGAAATGATGCATTTTGTTATAGCTGATCAAGCTGACAACAACAGAAGCAAAATACAAGCATTGGAAATCTGAAATATTAAACAGAAAATGCTGATCTTGTTGGCCTGACCAAGGGTCATCAATAGCCTAAATGTTAACTGTTTCTCTCCACAAATGCTGTCTGTTTGGCTTTTTCCAGAATTTTCTGTTTTATTGCAAGTTGACAACCGCCCTGGAATGGGAAGCTCACACAATGGTTGGAGGGTATAGTTATCAATTAGTCTATGGTCCATATTCCAAATTGTCGTGTTCTGTTTCATATCCCAAATTGCTTTGTTCTGTTTGACAGTCCTGCTGTTCTAGGAAGTATTATAATTAGCTTCATCTTTTTCTCCACATCTGAATGCTATTCATGTGAGGAAATAGGTTCTTAACAAGACCGAGGTCTCAAAAAATTCAGAGAGCATTGAGCCAACATACAAGACCATCGAGACAAATTTCAGAAGTTTTAGTGTGCAATCACAGACAGGGTCTTAGGTAGGTCACGACAGTAAGACAGTATTCATCAAACATGGCAATCCATCTGTTAATTCTGATTATTCAGTGAACTTTCGCTACAAAATTTTGGACTCAGAGCAGTTGATAGAAGTAAATGAGCAATCTTGTTCCTCAAATGCTCATATGTTTTGTGGTGAACGTCCTGAGGGATGGAATAGAGTGGGCCATGAACAGGATAGTGGTAATGAGTGAGCACGATTCACATGACACAGCTATCATACCCACAGGCCAATTACCCAGAATGAGTACTCAGGTGACATACATTTCAGTCAAATCTAGTGAATGGAGGGCTGCAACAATTGTGGGCTTGCAAGAAAAACTACTAGGAAGTTTAAATATTGATTGAATGCATAGGATAATGATCAGGAGATAACGTCCAAAGACTGGCAGAAGGGTGTGTGAAGCACAGCAAAGCACAGAGCAAGTACTGATACTGGGCTAGGAGTGACTTGTATCAGAAAACATTCACATTGTGGAGGAAGAGCCTGCAATAATGTAACAGGGAAAGGTTGCAGTAGTGAAAGTAGAGCCCATAAATCGAATAAATTAGACAGTCCTTGCAGATGAGTTTTATAAGGCAAGGGCAATTACTTGGATTTTGAAGTGTGGGCAGACACGTAAAATTGACCTCCAATGGCTGGAAAAGTGGTCTGAAAAATCATTTTTGTTTTGTTCCTTTGACCATTTATTCACACAATTGACATTGAAGTTGCATTTCCTGAGGGCAATACTTTTGAGAAAGAAACGTTTCCAAAGCAGCAAGATAAGAAGAAAAAGGGAAACCAAGCACGGACTGAATGATGCATCCACGACATGGTATTTTTCAGCAAGATCAGATCTGAATGCAGGCTGTGTTCAACTGAAAGCAGGTCCTACATTATTTTATTAGTACCAGAAGAAAATCTTTTAGGTACCTCCATGATACATGTTGGCTTCTTATAAGGTGATAGTGTGGAATTTGAGAACTATGTTCCTAAGATTAAAAACAAAAAAATTGGAAATCGGGTTTGAGAGGTTTTTAAATTTATTCACTTTGATACTCCGCAAAGGAGCTTGGGAATAAATTTTCATGAAGAATCCTATTTAGAGCATTTTAGTTAATCCCACTAGCCCGTCATAGGAAGGTGATGTCAAAAAAAGAGTGACTGCAAAACTGGATTGGTCAGTTGAATTGGTTATGCACTCACTAGCCATGAGGTGGAGATGCCAGCGTTAGACTGGGGTTAGCACAGTAAGAAGTCTCACAACACCAGGTTAAAGTCCAACAGGTTTATTTGGTAGCAAAAGCCACAAGCTTTCGGAGCGCTGTCCCTTCATCAGGTAAATGCGAACTCTATTCACAAACAGGGCATTTAAACACACAAACTCAATTTACAAAATAATGGTCAGAATGCGAGTCTTTACAGGTAATCAAGTCTTAAAAGGTGTAGACAATGTGAGTGGAAAGAGTGTTAAGCACAGGTTAAAGAGATGTGTATTGTCTCCAGATAGGACAGTTAGTGAGATTTTGCAAGCCCAGGCCAGTCATGGGGGTTACAGATAGGGTGACATGAACCCAAGATCCCAGCTGAGGCTGTCCTCAAGTGTGCACAACTTGGCTATCAGTTTCTGCTCAGTGACTGTGCTGTCATCGTGTGCCGCCTTGGAGAACGCTTACCCGAAGATCAGAGCTGAATGCCCGTGACGTGTTCCTCAATAGGAAGAGAACATTCTTGCTGGGTGATTGCCAAGCAGTGTTCATTCATCTGTTGTTGTAGCTTCTGCACGGTCTCCCCAATGTACCTTGCCTCAGGACATCCTTTCCTGCAGCATATCAGGTAGGCAACGTTGGCCGAGTTGCAACTGTATGTACCGTAGATAATGTTCCCATGTGAGATGATCTAACAAATCTTGTAGACGTTGTTGTGGCATGGTTGTGTGGTGTCGTGGTCACTGTTCTCCTGAAGGCTGGGTAAATTGCTGCGGACAATGGTCTGCTTGAGGTTGTGCGGTTGTTTGAAGGCAAGAAGTGGGGGTGTAGGGATGGTCTTGGCAAGATGTTCGTCTTCACCAATGACATGCTGAAGGCTCTGGAGAAGATACCGTAACTTCTCTGCTCCGGGGATGACGAAGGGTACTCTGTCCACCGTGTCCTGTATTTGTCTTCTAAGGAGGTTGGTACAGTTTTTCCACTATGGCACATCGGAACTGTCAAATCGATGAATCAAGCGCCATATCCTGTTCTTTTGAGGGCATCTTTCAGCGTCTGAGGTGTCTGTTGCGATCCTCTTCATCTGAGCAGACCCTGTGTATACAGAGGGCTTGTCCGTAGTGGATGGCTTCTTCAACGTGTTTAGGGTAGAAGCTGGAGAAGTGGAGCATCGTGAGGTTATCTGTGGGCTTGCGGTAATAGTGAAGTGCTTAGGTGACCGTCCTCGATGGAGATGCGTGTCCCCAAGAATGCAACCGATTCCGGAGAGTAGTCCATGGTGAGTCTGATGGTGGGATGGAACTTGTTGATGTCATCATATAGTTGTTTCAGTGATTATTCACCATGAGTCCAAAGGAAGAAAACGTCATCCATGTATCTAGGGTATAGCATCGGTTGAGGGTCCTGTGCGATAACGAGGTCTTGTTCAAACCTGTGCACGAAGATGTTGGTATATTGAGGTGTGAATTTGGTCCCCATGGCTGTTCCACGTGCCTGGATGAAGAACTGGTTGTTGAAGTTGAAGGTATTGTGGATGAAGCGGGTAAGTTGTAAAATCGCATCTGGAGATTGGCAGTTGTCAGCATTGAGTACTGAGGTATTTGCAGCAATGCCATCATCATGGGGGAGGCTGGTGTAGAGTGCCAAGACAACCATTGTGACAAACAGTGCTCCTGGTTCAACTGCCCCATGTGTGCTGAGTTTCTGTAGGAAGTCCATAGTGTTGCAACAAAAGCTGGGGGTTCATGTCACACTATCTGTAACCCCAACGACTTGCCTGTGCTTGCAAAATCTCATAACTGTCGTGGCTGGAGACAATACACATCTCTTTAACCTGAGTTTAACCCTTTCTCCATTCACATTGTCTGTATCTTTAAGACTTGATTACTTGTAAAGACTCGCATTCTAACCATTATTTTGTAAATTGAGTTTGTGCCTTGTTTGGAAACACAACTCCCATTCGCCTGGTAAAGGGGCAGCGCTCCAAAAACTAGTTGCTTGTCCTACCAAATAAACCTGTTGGACTTTAACCTGGTGTTGTGAGACTTCTTACTACACTCTCAAGTCCAGATGCTCACTTTGATATATTGGAGTTAAGTACTGATGTGTACCGTTAAAGTTTCAAGGACAAATAAATTATCAAGAAAGTTAAATAAATCATTAAAGGAATTAAATCTAGAAAATGCTTAAATTTCCATCCTTAGATGACCAAAGGACATTAAGTTAGTCATGTTTGGCCTGCTAATCTGCCTGATGGGTAGCCTAGTGCAGCTGATTTCGTAACATTTCTTACAGTTGATAATGGGAAATGCTATCCTTACTTTATAAGTACTTTGACTGTTGAAACACTTTCTTGTGGAGGCAATGCATATGGGATTCTATTTGTCAAATACTTTTAGGTGAAATGGTGTACAATGACATACTGAAGATAGAAATCCACTGAATGTTATGTAGATAACCATTTCTTATGCAATACTCGACACTACAAGAAGTGAGAGTGAGAAGGCTGTGGGTCAACCTTGGTGGCTTGAAATGAGAGAGGAGTTAGAGGGGAAAGAAACCTCAAATTAAGCAGTTGGAGGCAAGTCATTAATTGTCAGATTATATTACAAAAATAAAAACATACACAAATAGTTTGGGGTGCTACTGGAGGGGCACTTTGCAATGTATTGCTTTGTATACAAGATTATGATCAATTTGTCTCAGTGTTCATACATATACATTTTAATTTTTAAAGAGATGATAATCTGTCAATGCTTACAATATAGATCCGTCAAATCTGTACAAAATTAAAAAACACTCATGATTTTACAGTAAATTTGTCATAAACCCTAATTATTTCTGGAGTTATACTCTGTCCTACAGTGTAACCACTATTAGAGGGCCTATTAATAACACCTATCAGAGAATTCTTTCACGATTTGTCTTATTTGTACCCAAACTGATTCTACATCTTGATCTTCTGAACCAAGATAACTTCTCACTATTGTACTGACCTCATTCTTTAACAACAGAGCCACCCCACATCCTTTTCCTTTCTTCTTACCTTTCTGACATGTCAAATATTCTTGATCATCTTGCAACCACATCTGTGATGGCTAGTGCATCATACCCATTTATTTCAATCTGCATTATCAATTCATCCATCTTATTTTGGATGTAACATGCATTTAGATAAAGAGGCCTTCCAGGGTTGGTCACATCCCAAGAACAAGCCTGACTTACTGCCTTCTCTGTTTTTGGACAGAGTACACTGGCACAACTTCCATACATAGAATACATCACAAACGATGGTTGAACTTCTCAGTTACTTCTGCAGCATTCTAGGGTGAAGGTCATCAGGGCCTAGTGCCTTTTCCACTTTTGAGTCGCAACAGTCACAAACATTCTTTAATTGAATCACTCAAAAAGTCACTGACTATAATCCTGGAAGCTCCTGCCAGGATTCCATAGCTGTAGGAACTGTGACAGCAGACAGGCTCGTAATAATGAACATAAATTGGAAGTTTTTTTTTACTGCTTACGTGGATTTTGTATCTTCATTGATGAATCAGGGTCAGGGTGCTGCTTATGCATAACTTGAGTACAAATTTGTTCAGTCAAGATCTTCAAAAAAAGAATCAGAGTTCAGGTATAAACAAATCGATCATGAAACAATGCCACTTCCAACAATTTTACAATCAAAAAAAATTCCAAACTGAAGCATCTCATATTGCAAATAACATTTATCATATAGCTCAAATGAAACAAAGATTTACACAAGTCTCAAAAAGTACACTAGATGATGTAAAAAAGTGGTTGGCAGTGCATTATATGTCAATAAATTAAACAATTATGATCTTAAGCATCATATCAGAGTATATACAGAATCCTGTAGACAAATTCACCCCAACAATTTCTTATCCTGCTAGCTGGTATCGACAGAAACCTAGTATAACATTGTGAGGCTCCTACTCTAACAAAATGACAGATTGTGGATCTATACCTGAAATTAAATTAAGTACATCATTCTGGCAAGTTCCTGTAACATGTCTGATATTTCCTCATATGCAAATAGAAAGAAAACTCATGATGCAAGAAAGGAGTTGCAGAATAATGGCACATCAGGTTACGCCACAGAGAAATAAAATGTGACTTTATAAATTCTTCACTTGCTCAGTTTTCAATTTTAGCCACGATACCAATATTAACTGCCAAGCATAAAGCATAATATTGAGAGGACAGTCATTACCAAAATACCTTCATGCATTTTTACTGACCAACAGAAAGTTCACTTTATGCTCTTGGCTATATTATTCTCTACAGGGAAATAAAAGAGGAGAGAAAATTTGTTGCAAAAGATTCTACAGAACTAAATGTTTTTCTCTTTTTACATTTCTAACTCAGTAATCAACACTGATCATAGGCAAATCTAAAACATCATGTGATCAATACAGCAATTCATGCTAGCAGTAAGACAAAATGCAGTACAAGCTGAAGCTTCAACTGATTGAAACTGCAGGGACTTAGTTGGACCAGCCTTACAAAAACCGTGGCTCCAAGAACAGGTCAGAAAGTGGAAATTTTGTGGTGTGTTAACTCACCTTGACTCCCCAAAAGCCGGTCCATGATTCACAAGTGTGATGGAACATTCTCTACCTTCCTGGATGAGTATAGCTCCAACAACACTCAGGAAGCTCAACATAATCCGGGACAAGGCAGCTCACTTGATTAGCACCCCATCTACTACTTTAGAACATTCATCCTCTCTAGTGACAACAGTGTGCATTTCATATGCAAGATGCACTGCAGTAACTCACCAAGGTTTCTTCTATACCCACAACCTTTACGCATCCAAAAGGATAAGGGCAACAGGTAATTGGAACAGCACCACCTGCAAATTCCTCTTCAAACCACACACTATCCTGGCTTGGAAGTATTTTGCTGTTCCATTACTGTCAGAGTCAAAATCCTGAAATTCCCCCTCTAATAGGCAGATGGACGGCAGCAATTCAAGAAAGTAGCTCACCACTACCTTCTTAAGGGCAATTTGGGATTATCAACAAATATTGACTTACCAGTGATGCTCACATTCCATTAAATAAATTTAAAAAGGAACTTTTCTGCATCCTCATCCAAGAGCTCAGCGTACATTATAATCTGATTGGTCACAAATCACAATACCATGCATAGCTCACATCATAACTTTGGCTGTTCTCCCTTTCTTCACTTCAATATCTGATGACTTTTCCAGGTGCAACTTTAATAGCCAAATAGATAAATGTGCATTCACAAAGTCACAATATTGGGACTCGCATTCTGATGAAGTGAAGGGCTTGCCATGCTCAGTACCAGTAGCATAGGGCTCTGTTCTCTTGCTTTTTGAACTCCAGCCAGTTGAATTCTTTCAAGGGTATTTGTACACACTGCAGCCACAGTGCATTGGTGCAGAGGGGAACTGGATATACCATGGCAACTGATTCACCTCCTGACAACCCAAATTCTTTCCACTATCTACAAAGCACAAGTCAGGAACATGACAGAATGTGGTGAAGCTTATCACCATTTAAGAAATAACAGCCTGTTTGACTGGCACCCACCTTTCATTGCCTCCACTGCAGGTGTACCATGATTGAAGTATATACCATCTACAAGATCCACTGCTGCAATTTGCCAAAGGCTCCATTTGCAGCACCTGTCAATTCTCTGACTCTTTATACTTTTTAGAACAAAGCAGACTCATGGAAACACCACCACCTACAATCCCCACCAAGTTGCATGCCATCTTGACTTGGAAACTTATTGCTGTTCCTTCAGTTAAGAGACAAAACCTTGGGATTTCTTCATTAACAGCACTGCAGGAGTATTTGCAGCCATCAGATAACACCAATTCAAGAAGATGGTTCACCACAATGACCTTGAGGGCAATTAGGGATGGACAATAAATAGTAGTCTTGCTATCAACGCCTACATCTCAAGAACAACTTTATCAAATGCATAAATTCAGATTAGCTACGCTAGTTGAGTGCTTTAAACTTCCATTTCAGTTACAAAATAAATTTCATTAGGCTGATAATGAAACAGAATCTCAGTTCACAACCATTGAACATTCAATATATTATAACCTTTCATTTCATACTGAGAGATTATGTAATGTGACATAAGAGAGATGCAAGAGTTTGGATAAATAAATGCATTCTTGATTGGAGGAGAAGCTTCCATATGAATAAATTTGAGCAGCAACCACTGGACTACGGCAGTTTTAAAACATTGAAAAATTAATTTTAATTATTGTTCTAACCTTCCTGACCCTTTCTCCCCCATGCCCTTTTCCTACCCTCCCCAATTCACTTTCCTCAAACTGGGGCATTGTGCACTAAAAGTCACTCCTGAACACCATTATTGTCATTCTTGAGATAATACTGAAGAAATTATATTTTGGATGGAAATATTTCCCAATTACAATGCCAGCTGTGTAACTATCAAGCCACTCAACATCCATTTATAAAAGGGCAATTATGACACCGTTATTTCTTACATCACTTGACGATTATTTGTTGAACATTATGAACCAATTGAATAAACTTGAATTAAATACATAATGCATAATTCCCATTATAATTGCATTCAACTGCAAAGTGTGACTTTTATGTTAGGTGAAACATTATGGCAAAAATAGTTTAAATTAAATTAGATATGTTGAAAACAAACTCAAATCTACTCAGATAGTGTTTCTACATTATTTAAACAAGCGTTACTTTGATTTCTTAGCCCATACCTCAAATAAGACATTATATGTAGTCATGGTAATTATGTTGGTGTGCAACATCAACCTTTCTGCCAACAAGGAGAACAAACCATGTCCAAGCATGACTTCAGCTTTACGCCTATAACAGAAAGCAGTACATTTAAAAGCTTGAAAATTCAGTCACAATCCGAATCTCACATCAGTATACAAACACGGATAATTTAACTAAGGGATTTTTGATCCATTATTGTTGAAGTTTTAAACCAAAAAACCAACCATTTTGAGAAAGAAACAACATATTGCATACTACAAAGAGATACCTTACAGCATTTCTGGCCATTTAATTGAGGAGAGAGATTAAATAAAAGTTACTTGCACGCACTTTGGAGCAAGATGTTTCAGAAAATATCCCAACACTTTCAAAGCTTGCACTCTTATCCCTTCATTTTTTGAAGCCAGCAATTTATAGATGATCCTATAAGATGACAAAATAGAACATAGGCATGTTAACATTCTAGTCAACTCTGGATAACCAGATGCCAAAACTGCAAGAATCAATCAAGAAATCACAGTTCAAACTTTAAAAGTGTGTCTTTTCTTAGATTACATGTCAGCACTAGCTGTGTTAATTAAGGAAAAGGAAAGAATGACCAAGGGTGAAAGAGAGTCGGCTTTACAGCAAAGTAGTTTTGCAATTGTATCTGCATAGTGCTTTTAATGCACTAAAATACCTAAAGGCACTTCACAGAAGCATTATAAAGTAAAGTCTGATGCCAAGCAACTTAAGGAGATATTAGGTCAAAGAGGTAGACTTTAAGTGTCATAAAGCAGAAGAGAAGAATTAAGACAAGAGGTTTGGGGAGATCAAGACCATGTAGCTGATGATATAGTTGCCAATGCTGGAGTGATTAAAACCAAAGATGTACAAGAAGGAAGAATTAGAGGAAAAAAGAGATCTGAAGGCTGTTGGGCTGTAGAGAAAGTTAGAGTTGAGTAGGGTCAAGACCTTGAAGCGATTTGAAAACAAGTGAGAACTGTAAAACCTAGATGCTGCTGGATTGGAAGTCAGTATAGATCACAAGGCTGATGCATGAATGGGGCTTAATGGTTAGCACATTGACAAAATCAAATTTGAACAAGGCTCAGTAATGGAGCACTCATTTTGGAGATGATTAGTTCAAGTCCCACTCCAGAGATTTGAGAACCATTTTAGGTTATTTTAGTGCAGAACTAAGGGAATTCTGCACTGTTGGAGGTACCACCCTTTGGTTCATGATGTTCCATCTTATCTGCCCTCAAATGATATAAAATACTTCACTGGGTCAAAGTAATAAAGGAAGCTCTTCAGTTTTCTTGGTCAAATATTGTTATGCACAAATGACTGGCAGCCACTTTAAGTCAGTGAATGTTCTAATTATCAGGTCATGGTGTGAATTAGGATGCAAACAAAAGCATTCTGGATGAGTTCAAATTTATGGAGGGTGGAAGATGGGAGATAGGTCTGGAGAGTCCAATAGTAACCCAAAGCAAATTGCCAGTCAGGTTGAATAAAGATGAGCATAAACTACTTGAAGGATTCACACCTTGTTGAAATAGGAAAAGGAAGGGAATTAGGGCTATTAAGTTTTTATTTAATACACTTTAGAAGGCACGTTTTACAATTCACAGAATATACCTCTTCAATCATTAAATCATGAAAATCTATACTTTGTATATGGTTCCCATACAGTTCATGCTATAAATATATTTAGAACTAACTAATCAATTAACAAATGAAGGCATTGAAAAGTTATGATCTGAATACCCAACTTAAACAAATCCCAAGTCCCTAACATGTTTTAGTGCAGGATGAAGCGTAAGAAATCAATTAGGAGAGCAAAAGGGGGCTATGAGAAAGCTCTGGCTGGTAAAAGTAGGGAAAATCCTAAAAATATTCTATATTCTATATCAATGGAAAGAGGATAACCAGGTAAATAATAGCACTTGTCAAGAATCAAGGGGGAAATCTGTGGGTGGAGGCAGAGGGCACTGGCAAATATTTCACATCTGTCTTCACCCCGAGAACCAGGAGGCAATTATGGAACTCGGGGAGAGAGACTATGAGGTTCTAGAGCAAATTGTCATAAGGAGCAACAAGGTATTGGAAGTATTAGCGAGCTTAAAAATGGACAAATCTCCAGGTCCAGATCTATTGTGTCCCACACTGTTGTGGGAGGCAAAAGAGGAAATTGCAGGGGCTCCGATCCAAATTTTTAATTCCTCTCCAGCCTCCAGGGAGATGTCAGTGGACTGGAGAACCGCTAATGTGGTCCCACTATTTAAGAAAGTTTGTAGTGAGAAGCCAGGGAACTATAGACCAGTGAGTCTTATGTCTGGTTGGGAAATCTCTAGAGAAGATTGTAAAGGAGGGAATCTATTGCCATTTGGTCAGGCAAGGTTTGATTGGGCATAGTCAGCGTGGTTTTGTCAGACAGTGGTCATGCCTAACAAATTTGATTGAATTTTTTGAGCATGCAACCAAGTATGTGGATGAAGGTAGTGCAGTTGATATAATTTACATGGATTTCAGCAAAGCCTTTGTCAAAGTCCCACATGAGACTTATTAAGAATACAAATGTACATAGGATACAGGGAACAACTGATAAGGTGAATTCATAATTGGCTTAGCGGTTGGAGACAGCCTGATGACAGGAGGCTGCTTTAGTGACTGGAGACGAATGGCATAGCACAGGGATCTGTGCTGGGCCCCCTATTGTTTGTCATGTATATAAATGGCATAGATGACTACGTTGGGGATAGGCTCAGTAAATTGCCAATGACACAAAGATTGGCTGGGTAATTAACAGTGAGGTTGAGTGTCTTGGGTTACAGGAAGATGTAGACAAGATGGTCAAACGGGCAGATAAGTGGCAGATGGAATTTAACCCTGAAAGATCTGATGCTGGGAAGTTTCGAAGAACAAGGGACTTTGGCATGTTTGTCCATAGATCTCTGAAGGTGGAAAGGCAAGTTAATAGAGTGGTGAAAAAGGCATATGGCACACTCACCTTTATCAATCAGGGTATAAATTACAAAAGCAGAGAGATCACAATGGAATTGTATAGAACTTTGGTGAATCCACAACTGGAGTATTGTGTGAAGTTCTGGTTACCACATTATAGAAAGGATGCGATCGCACTGGAAGGGATGCAGAGGAGATTCACCAGGATGTTGCCTGGGATGGGACATTTAAGTTATGAAGAGTGATTGGATAGGCTTGGGTTGTTTTCTCTGGAGCAGAGAAGACTGAGGGATGACCTGATTGAGGTGTTCAAGATTATGAGGGGCATGAACAGGGTGCATAGGGAGCAGCTGTTCCCTTTAGTTGAAGGGTCAGTTACGAGGGGACGCAAGTTAAAAGTTAGGGGTGGGAGATTTAGAGAGGATTTAAGGAAAAATCTTTTTACCCAGAGGGTGGTGACAATCTGGAATGCACTGCCTGGGAGGGTGGAAGAGGCAGGATGTCTCACATCCTTTAAGTAGTACTTGGCATGCCATGAAATTCAAGGCTATGGATCAAGCGCTGGCTAGTGGGATTAGATGGGCAGAGCAGGGCCTTTCATGCGCCAGTTCAGTCTCAGTGGGCCAAAGGGCCTCTTCTGCACTGTAGTATTCTGAGATTCTGGCTCTGTGATTCTTTGGTTTACTTTATTCAGGTAGAAACAAGCGCTGGGGACAGACAAAAATTTACTCATTTAACATTAGCCTTGATCATTTTGCTGTCTTTTTAAGATTAATGGATTTGGTCATACCTCACCACTTTTAACATTTAATCAGCTTTTAAAAATACAGAGCAATTGAAAATTCTTTCAAATTTATAAAGCAAATTTTGGGAGGATTTTCCAAATCCAAAAAAGCAATGAGTGTCAGAGATTGGAAATTTACCAATACGTACATCAAGTATTTTAGAACTTGATGCTCAACTCCAAATTTAACTCAGAGGTTAAAGAGCAATGTGTAAAACTGTTCAAAAAGACACCAATTACAGTTATACAAGAATAACTTTTTTTAAAAATATCTAGTCTATTTTATGCAATTACATAGTTGATATTTTTCAAGCTAATTACAACAAACTGTAACATTCCACTATTTACTTTACTTGACAATATAACTTAATGTCTAATCTTTTACCGCATTCCATTCCTTTGATCAAAAGCAGGAATCATTGAGCCTGGATGCTCAGACATCAGAGCCACAAGTAACTGCAGAACATCCATTAAATTGTCATCCTGAAATAAAAGGCAAACATTCAAATCTATTATCAAAAACCAAAACAGCAATAATTTTATAAGCAATGTCTTCATTTGTAAAGGAAAGTTTGAAAATTTTTTTTTTAGGAAATAATCTGTTTTTAACTAAATTTAGCCACATGGAATTTGAAATCAATTCAAGTCTTAGATTTTACATTACATGTGCACAGACAGAATTAGTTTTTCTTCAGTAATTTGTAACAAATCCTTTTTGATAGTGTATCCAAAATATTGATCGTAGATTGTTATTAAAATAAAATGAAAGCCAGAAGTTCATTGAGCCAGTATTTTTGCACAAATACTGAATTTGAACGGAACCCATTTATAAAAAGTCTAAATTTGAACTTAATATTTTCACAAATATTAATGATTTAAAATATTCTTGATCATGTATTAAATTATTATTTATCAGTGTCACAAATGGATTTGGTTCGCCTTGTTGGCCAACAAGGGGCATACATGCGGTGGGTCATGAGAGAGCTGCTCTTGGATGTTGCTTCGAGAGTTGCCTAGTGCTTCACATCGTTAGTGTACGCTTAAACTGGACCAATTGATGGGCAACACGACAGCTCAGTGACTATCACTGTTTGCTGCGCAGTTACAGGGACCCAGGTCGGATCTCTGACTTGCTCAGTGTCTGTGGGAGTTTGCACATTCTCCCCGTGCTTGCGTGGGTTTTCTCCGGGTGCTCTGGTTTCCTTCCACACCCCAAAAACGTGCTTTTAGGCTGATTGGTGTTAATAAATTGTCCCTAAATTGGGTCTCCCTTAATCTGGCGCACATATAATTCTCCAAATTTGCACCCCTTTATTATGGAGTCCATGAGATGTAGACAAAAGTCGTAGGTAGAAGCAGGATTGGAATGAGGCACTCAGTGTTAAAATGGGCAGCACAGGCTTGTAGGGCCAAAGGGCCTGTTTCCTGTGCTGTGTTGTTCTTTGTTTATTAACACTGCAATGAAGTTGCTTTGAAAATCCCCTAGTTGCCACACTCTGGCGCCAGTTCAGATACGCTGAGGGAGAATTTAGCATGGCCAATGCACCTAACCAGCACTTCTTTTGGACTGTGGGAGGAGACCAGAGCACATGCAGGAAACCCACAAAGACATGGGGAGAACATGCAGATGCCGCACAGACAGTAACACAAGCCAGAAATCGAACCCAGCTTTCAGGTGCGGAGGCAGCAGTGCTAATCATGCTGCCCCAGGCAACAACAAATCTGATTTCATAGATGTCAATTCCTGAAGCAATGGTAATCAATTTATTAGGTTTCACACATTCTTTATTGAAATAACTGAAATACACTATTGTAAAACCTTATATTAAGAGGAGCAAATAATCAACTTTCTTAAAGTTCTGATAAAATTGGAGTATTAAAATAGTACAATTTAACTGATCAGAGAGAGTCTGGAATCATACAACATTCCAGCCCATGTAAGCTGCTGTTTTGTGCTTTGTGACACATGTTGCCATGATGGTGACTTCCTTCAGTGCACATCCATCGTAAGTTATTCAGGACAATAAACCAATGTTCGTAATCTGATAGATGAACAATGGAAAATTGTGACACTTTATTTTTAAAACGTCTTTATGATTACGAATACAGAATTAAGCTGGGGTACCACATTCCCAGGAATATGGTTCATCTTAGTATGTTATTAATGATTTACACAGTGTGCTTTGAAGATTTACACTTCATCACTAAAATTAGGGAACTACATATATGGAATTGATTTCCCATAATTCACAAATGACAATTTCAGTTGTGAATTAAAGGGAATAATAGCAATAACCGTTCCTATTTAGTGTACCAAAAATACTGGTGAATGAGGTAATATGGAACCTTAATCACTTAAGAGTAGGATACTACAATAATTTTTAAATTAACATGATCAATTATGCTCTGACGGTGACAAAATTGATTACTGAGAAGAACGATTCTACACTTCCTACTTTCAAACTGAAGTGTGCTGTTATCCTTCGTAAAATTAAACAGTTCCTTTAATCAGTCATTTTCCCTCCTTCCTTACTTAATATTCTACTTAGACTGCCATCTTGTGGCAATGCTACAATTGTGCCTCAAAAAAGTCACCTGCGTGTCAAGACATATTCATTTTAAATGTTTCTTTATTAATGACAATTACAGATTCTTTTTAAGTTTATTTTCCACAAAATCAAAAACAAAATGCAACAGGTTACAAATAATTGTTTGAACATTTCAAATATATGCATTTCAAATATATATTTAACCTCAAATGTGAGGTTAGTATGGATGCATGTCAAATTAAGTGATTAGTATGGATGCATGTCAAATTAAGTGATTAGTATGGATGCATGTCAAATTAAGTGATTAGTATGGATGCATGTCAAATTAAGTGATTAGTATGGATGCATGTCAAAATAAGTGATTAGTATGGATGCATGTCAAAATAAGTGATTAGTATGGATGCATGTCAAAATAAGTGATTAGTATGGATGCATGTCAAAATAAGTGATTAGTATGGATGCATGTCAAAATAAGCAAATTGGATTACTTATGAACAAAATGCTGTGCTAAATAATCATTTCATATAGAATCCCTGCAGTGCAGGGGGCCGCCATGCGACCCATCATGTTGAGTTGGTGCAGACATCTTACCCAGGCCCAAACAGTCTCCCGCCGCCCAATTCCTGTAACCCCCTAATCTAATTTAACCATGCAATTTGGGACACCAAGGGACAATTTAGCATGGTCAATCTACCTAACTGCACAACTTTGGACTATGGGAGGAAACCAAAGCAACTGGAGGAGAGAATGTACAAACTCCGTACAGAGTCATTCAAGGCCAGAGTTAAACTCAGATCTCTGGAGCTGAGGCAGCAGTGCTCACCACTCTGCCACCATTCTTATATTCAATACTAGTATGATTAATAAGAATACAATCACAGTACTGTGATTATTTTCAAAAGAATCTGGCGTTGACTGTGATGACAGCTAGCGAAATCAGGATTTCCACTGACATCTTTGTTACACAAACCTTAAAACAACCAATAAGCCTCATGTGTTATTGGTTGGTTGATAATGTTTTTAAAGGTGGGCACTGTTTAATTAAAGACTAAGATCACAAAAGAAAGTCAATATTTTAATTTGATTTCTAAGCTTCCTTTGAAGTTTTGATTTCTTGTTATATTGCCCCACAGGGGCTGTCACCCTTCTTCATTTTTGATTTGTTTAATTTATTGATTTTTCTTTTATCAAAACAGACTGAAAACAGTTGATTGGGACACTGCATTAGTTAATAGTTAGGAAGCAGAAATCTGTAATGTTGTGAATAAACCTACGAAGGAGGAAAAGATCTGTGTCTTGGTTCATATTTCACCATCTGTCTTAAGTTCACTTAACATGCTAGCAGAGAATGGTTGCCGAACAGCAAAGATTGGAAATCAAGAAGAAATGTTTTTTCAGGCAGAAAATAGTGATTTGAGTTACTTTTGAGAAAAATAGCTCAAACTAACCACATTTTTGTTAGAAATCAACAGTACGCAGAAATAATTGATCAAAACTTGACTGAGTGCTTGGTGTTATTTTACCTCGTGCATGGTGAGAAGGTAGTTAAGAATACTCTGCAGTTCATCTTCCTTAATACCATGATCCTAAAAAAGGGAAAAAATTGATACTTCATCAAATATTATTTACATCAATTTTTTTTTAAATTTCACAAACTGCTTATCAAATCTGTCAAAGGAATTTGTAAGTTTAAATTGTGTACACAAAAATGGTCACTGATAATCACGATTCCAAATCACCTATTATTTAGAATAATGTCAATTTCACTCAGTAGCTAACCACCAAGCCCAAATCCAGAAATCAAAGTTATTTTAATTAAGAGCTGTGGGAATATCTGAGAACTTCATAAACGTGAGGCCAAATGCCATGATTTATACATTAAACAAAAAATATAATATACGAGTATGTTTCAAAACTGCAATACACCAAACATTTTACATAAGATCAAAATAGGAAAGCTCCAATTGTCATCGTAAATCCAAGCTTTACAAGAATCTTGAAGTGACCTTTTTGCATATCTGTTTTAAACATGTACAGATCATATATACACACAACCAACTTAAATGAGCTTCTTCATTTCAACGATAAAGTATTGAAAAGCTGCTTTTGTAGATCAACAGTAACACAAATAGTAGCTGAAACGTTATGATAAATATTTCAATTCCCCAAGCTCATTGCGTGTATATTGGAAATTGAGAAAACATAGGCTCACAAATTAAAATAACAATGAATCTTCACACTCTCGTTGCAATCCCTGACATAACCAAGGCCTAACAATTGACTGGAATTTAAATAATGAGGTACGAGTTAAGAATCTGCCTTGTACCCCATCCAATACTTTCACTATGTTATGCACCACATCTGCCTTCAGCAATATTCAGTATTTTAACGTCTATGTACAGACAGCACCAACTGCACTATCTTCAGCTAACCTTCTCTCCAAAATCTGACAATTTTTTTTGTGCACCAACTTAATCTTCTTGTGTTACATAAGAACATAAGGAAATAGGAGCAGGAGTAGGCCATCTAGCCCTTCGAGCCTGCCCCGCCATTCAATAAGATCATGGCTGATCTGTCGTGGCTCAGTTCCACTTTCCCGCCCTCTCCCCATAACCCTTAATCCCCTTGCCTATCAAAAACCTATCTACCCACGTCTTAGATATATTTAGCGAGGCAGACTCCACCACTTCAACGGGCAGAGAATTCCAGAGATTCACCACCTTTGAGTGAAGAAGTTCTTCCTCAACTCCGTTCTAAACCACCACCCCCCCCCCCCCCCCCCTTTATCTTGAGGCTGTGCCCTCTAGTCCTACTGTCCTTTCTGAGCGGGAAGAGCCTCTCCACCTCTATCCTATCCATCCCATTCATCATCTTATATGTCTCAATGAGATCTCCCCTCATTCTTCTAAACTCTAACGAGTACAAGCCTAGTTTATTCAGCCTCTCCTCATAGTTCAACCCCCTCAACTCCGGTATCAGCCTAGTAAACCTTCTCTGCACTCCCTCCAAGGCCAAAATATCTTTGCGTAAGTGCGGCGACCAAAACTGCACACAGTACTCCAGCTGCGGCCTCAACAGTGCCCTGTACAGTTGCAGCAAGACCACCCTACTTTTATATTCAATCCCCCTCGCTATGAAGGCCAGCATCCCATTTGCCTTCCTGACCACCTGCTGCACCTGCAGGCTGGGTTTTTGCGACTCACGCACAAGGACCCCGAGGTCCCTCTGCACCATTGCATGCTGCAGTTTTTCGCCATGTAAGTAATAGTCCTTCCTACCATTATTCCTACCCAAGTGAACAACTTCACACTTGCTAACATTAAATTCCATTTGCCAGTTCCTGGCCCATTTGCCCAGCCTATCTACATCCTTCTGCAGACTTTCCACACCCTCCGCACAATTTGCCGTTCCACCAATCTTGGTGTCATCAGCACATTTCAATACCATACATTCGGTTCCCTCCTCCAGATTATCTATATAAATGGTAAATAGCTGAGGCCCCAACACCGATCCCTGGGGCACTCCACTAGTCACCAACTGCCAATCCGAATAGCACCCATTGACCCTCACTCTCTGCCTCCTATTTGACAACCAATCCTCTATCCACGCTAACACCCTACCCCCAACTCCATGCCCCCTAACCTTCTGTAATAACCTCTTGTGCGGCACCTTATCAAACGCCTTCTGAAAATCAAGAAACACCACATCTACCGGCTCTCCTCCATCCACCGCCCTAGACACATCCTCATAGAACTCCAATAAATTCATCAGGCACAACTTCCCCTTATCGAAACCGTGCTGCGTCTGCTCTATCAAACAATTCTCTTCAAGATGCCTCGCTATTTTCTCTCTGATCACGGATTCTAACATTTTACCTACAACAGACGTTAAACTAACCGGCCTATAATTCCCTGCCTTTTGCCTGCCACCCTTCTTAAACAACGGCGTAACATTAGCCGTTTCCCAATCTTCCAGCACTTCCCGGTTACTTAGGGGAGCTGGTAGCATAGTGGTATTATCATTAGACGAATAATCCAGAAACCTAGGGCAAGAAGGGGGAGCCAGGTTCAAATCCCACCATGGCAAATGATGAAATTTGAATTTCAGAATCTGGAATTTAAAAGAGTCTAATGGTAATCATGAAACCATTGCTGATTGTCATAAAACCCATTTGGTTCACTAATGTCCTTTAGGAAGGAAATCTACCATCCTTACCTGGTCTGGCCTACATGCAACTCCAGATCACAGCAATGTGGTTGATTCTCAAATGCTCCAAAATGAACAGCAATCAGGGATGGGCAATAAATGCTGGTCCAACCAGTAACATCCAAATCCCATGAATGAATTTTTAAAAAGTTGCCTTCACTGTTCTAATTTCATCTTGTTGATGTTTTTATTTATTTGCCTTTAGTCTTCTTAACCACTTTACTAAGCATCATCTTCTCATTTACTATTTATGTTCTTTTGTATATATCTTTCCCTTTAGATTCAAATCTTCATCACTATTTATCCATGTTATCATTCACTAGCCTGTTAGCTAAAGGTAGCAAATTCTCAATTCTCCACAGATGTGAATGACAGAATGATGAACAGCTGCCATCCAAAAGCAAAGCAAGAGAATAACAGGATTAAGACAAACATGCAAATGAAAAGAAATCAAAATGGGTCTCTCACATTTTCTGTGTACCTCTTGTCCAAAATCTTAAATTTGTGACCCCCGAGTCCTTCATCAGCTAATAGGAACAGCTTTTCTCTGGTTACTTTACCTAAACCCATTATAATCTTGCACACATCTTAACAAATCTCCTTCAATCTTAGCTTCAAGAACAATAACCCCAGCCTCTCCAATTTAACCTTGTAGCTAAAACTGCCTCATCAGTGAAACCATATTGAAATATGTACCCTACATCCTCACATCTTTCCTAATATGTGGCGACCTGAACTAGGCAACTTTCTACTGTGTCAGAACCAGAACTTTTGCAAGTTCAGAATAACTATGCTACTTTTGTACTCAATACTAGTTACTAGTGGTGTACCACAAGGATCTGTTTTAGGGCCACTGCTGTTTGTCATTTTCATAAATGACCTAGATGAGAGCGTAGAAGGATGGGTTAGTAAATTTACGGATTACACTAAAGTCGGTGGAGTTGTGGACCGTGCAGAAGGATGTTGCAGGTTACAGAGGGACATAGATAAGCTGCAGAGCTGGGGTGAGAGGTGGCAAATGGAGTTTAATGTGGAAAAGTGTGAGGTGATTCACTTTGGAAGGAGTAACAGAGTACTGGGCTAATGGTAAGATACTTGGTTGTGTAGATGAGCAAAGAGCTCTTGATGTCCATGTGCATAGATCCCTGAAAGATGGCAACCAGGTTGATAGGGTTAAGACGACGTAGGGTGTGTTAGCTTTCATTGGTAGAGGGACTGAATTTCGGAGCCACGAGATCATGTTGCAGTTGTACAAAACTTTGGTGCGGCCGCACTTGGAGTATTGCATACAGTTCTGGTTGCCACATTACAGGAAGGATGTAGAAGCATTGGAAAGGGTGCAGAGGAGATTTACCAGGATGTTGCCTGGTATGGTGGGAAAGTCTAATGAGGAAAGGCTGAGGGGCTTGAGGCTGTTTTTGTTAGAGAGGTGGTTAAGAGGTGACTTTAGAGGCATATAAGATAGGGTTAGATAGGGTGGACAGTGAGTATCATTTTCCTCAGATGGTGATGGCTAGCACAAAGGGACATAGCTTTAAAATTGAGGGGTGATAGATATAGGACAGGTGTCAAAGGTAGGTTCTTTACTCATAGTATGGGTGTGTAATGCCCTGCCTGCAACATTAGTGGACTCGCCAACATTAAGGACATTTAAGTGATCATTGGATCAACATATGGATGATATTGGAATAGTGTAGGTTAGATGGGCTTTACATTGGTTTTCACAGGTCGGTGCAACATCGAGGGCTGAAGGGCCTATACTGCACTGTAATGTTCTATGTTCTAATACCTTTATCTATAAAGCCCAAGGTCTCATATGCTTTGCTAACTGATCTCAAGAAGTCCTGCCATCTTCTGAGATCTGTGTACATCAACTGCTAGTTCCGTGTGTTCCTGTACACTTTTTACACTGCCAATATTCTCCAAGTATGATGTCGCCATTCGTGCATTCACTCGTTTTAGTATTCCAAAAGGATCCGCAACACTGCTCTTCTTCCCATGGCACTTTTTCAAGCAAGCACAGGAGATGTAACATCTGCCCTTTTCCCTCCTCACCATCCAAGGTAAGATACACTATGCAGAATGAAAAGTACACACAAATCGCTGGTAGTAGTGTCTGGGGCCTTGGATAAAGAGGATACTTAATTAAATTTAATATGCCATATTTGCTGCTCACTAGAAGGGTCTTGCTCTACACCGAGAAGATCAGGCAGTAGGCTGCTTTGCAGAATACCTCTGCTCACTTCACAAGCATGATCCCAGAATTTCAGGTGATCAATTCAATTCTCCATTGTGCTGTCACGCTGATTTCTATGTCCTTAGCCTTCTGCAGTGCTCCAAGAAATGCGAAGTAAGCACCAAATGCATTGATTAGGCACTTTACAGTCTTCCAGTCTCAACACTAAGTTTAGCAATTTCATACAATAATCTGTGACATTTTGCTTTCTTTTCCATTGCATATTTCGTCTTATTCTCATTACTCTAACCAACCTTCTGTGGTGGAGGCAATGTCTTGACCCCTGTTAGACTGTCCACAAAATCTCTCAAAAACTAGTCAATGGATTGCAATGAAACTTGGTACACAGATAAGGTACAGCCCAAGGGGGTTTGGTGAAGATGCCAATCCAGATCCTGGAATTTCTTGTAAAGGATGATGGGTGATGGGGTGAATTGACCTTTATTTTTTAAGAACACTATGGATTGTTTTATTTAGAATGCTGCGGATGGTCTCAACTGTGGTGCTGGAATATGTCAAAATATAAGCTGAGTTTCCACAGCTGTTGAAGTGTATTATCCTGAAACCTCCTCAATGAGATAGAATTTATTTTTTCAGCACTGTAGTTACACAGCCACAACCAGGCAGGGAAAAGCTTAAGAAAGAGCTGTATAATTGTAATAATACCAAATTAACACAAAAAGTGGAAGTATGCACTGTACTGAGTGTCATCTTCACTTGCTTTTGTTTAGTTTTAGTTTTCCAATGGCAGCTGTTTATTATTCTGTCATCCACATCTGGAACATTCTGTTTCTTGTTCCATTCCCACTCTTTGGCCTTCACTATCAACATTTTTGTC
Source organism: Carcharhinus amblyrhynchos (assembly GCF_965287045.1). Taxonomy (NCBI): domain Eukaryota; kingdom Metazoa; phylum Chordata; class Chondrichthyes; order Carcharhiniformes; family Carcharhinidae; genus Carcharhinus; species Carcharhinus amblyrhynchos. The sequence goes on along the minus strand of NC_137324.1, from coordinate 132,357,251 downwards.
ACTTCAACTTCGCATCTACCATGCTCTCACAAACTCTTGTCTTTAGTTATTCTTTGCCCCCACCTCACCCATTTCGCTTGCTTTAAAAATCTATTTCATTTCTAACTTTTCCCCAGTTCTGAGGCAATATCATTTTCCTGAGAAGTTTACTCTCCACAGATGAGCCTGACCAGCTGAGTATTCCCAGCATTTTCTGTTTTTCCAAATTTTCAGCACCCACAATATTTTGCTTTTGTCTCATTGCGTCAGTTAGTTTTTTTTATAATCTACTACTTTGGTCTTTTTACTTGATATCACCTGTAATCATTACCTTAAACCTTATCATGTTGAATCTCCTGACACATTCTTATCTCATCTGCCTCGGTTAACTTCCCATTATAACATTTAGCTGTGCAACAAGGGTCTGGTGGAATTAATCGATAGCAAGCATTCAATAATTAAATCAGTCAAAATAAAGAGGTAAGTTACAACATTCAAGATGATGAACTCCATATAGAGAAATCTTCTACCCATCCACTCCAATTCACACGTTCACAGAATTGGCAAACTGTTATCAGAGTGAAAAGTATTACAGTATGACATCAGAAGCAAAGTATCCTAATTCATTTCTGGGGATTCAAACCAGATACAACATAGATTCAACAAAGAAATACAGCTTGTAAGAGCAACTATATGGCACATATATCTGCATACAAAATTTTTGGTGGCAAGGGCAGCATTTCTAAATTTCAGATTCTCACCTTCATAATCAACTGTTTCACAAACAACAGCAAGAAAGCCCGCAAGGAAAGAATCTCTTTTTGGTTTGGTCTGGGTCCATCTGGAAAGGGGAAAAAAAAACAGCATATTTAAGATTACATGTAAGCAATTTGAAAAAATAATCAATGCCAGTGAAGCCTACCCTGAAGCATTCCTTCAAAGGAAGAGACACCAGATAGTTATAAATTCCCTGAACGGTTCGAGTGCACAGTCCATGCTGAATCTGCTGATCTATTAGTTATTCTAACTAAGAAAGGGAGAGGTGGAAACACTCCCATGCATAATGCAAATACAATAACCCCCAATTGACAGTTAATGCATGTGAAGGTACAGTTGAGCCCAGTTCTGAAGTTTCCTACAAAACAAATGGTTTGCAACTCAAAGTCTAAGTTTACAGATGAAGAAATGCTATTTTTTGAGGACAACTGCTGTTAAACTCCAATAAGAATAAGGAAACCAAAACTTGGACTTCGTCCAGATATTGTTTTGTTCCCAACAACATTAAATCACCCATTTTCCTTTACACTCTTAAGTATAACAAAACTGGGTCAAATTAAAACAAATTCAAGGGATAGCCCAGTGATGTGATTGACTAAATAATTTTTAATGACTAATTTAAATACTCATTGACCATTAACTATTTCCCACTCTAACAGCTGCTGCTCATAGACTATGAGCAACTAGGGACTAAACTGAAAAGCAGAATCTCAAAGTTTATAATCTCTAGATTATTACCCAAACCACATGCAAATTGGCTCTAAGACTGACACGGGAGAAGTGAGTTCTGGTTTGTGGGTCACTGGCACTAGCGCTAGGGAAAGTAAGAGCTGTATCGTTGGAACAACCTACACCTGAACCACACTAGAACCAGTGTTAGTCTAAACCACGTAACTCAAAGTGGAAAGGGCTTTAAACGTAATAATGTGGGAAAGGGATCAAATGTGAAAAGATGCGGCACAACGGAGTAGAGACCATGGAAGAGAGGAAAATAACAATGCGGGAAATGATGGTTGGAAGATAGCAGGAAGGGAGAAGTGAGAAAAAAAACTAAAAACAAAGAATCAAGGCTACATGTTCCATTGATAGAAAAAAAGACTAAACTAAAGGCTCTAAATGTGTGTACCATTCATAACAAAGCAAATCAACTGATAGCACACATTGAACTAAATGATTTGATAGCCATTACGGAGACATGGCCGCAGGATCAGAAGAATTGGGTTCTGAATATTGAGGGATATATGACATTCTAGAAGAATAGGAAGCTCACTAAAGGTGGAAGGGTAGTACTGATCAAGGGCACCACCAATGCAATAGTTAAGAGATGACTTTGGTTCAGGAGATCAGGGTGTGGAATCATTTTGGGTGGAGATGAGAAATAGAAGGGGAAAGAAGTCACAAGCGAGAATGGTCAACAGGACTCCGAACAGCAACCATAAAATAGGGAAAAGTATACAAGAAAAAATGTTGGGTGCTTGTGACAAAAATGGAAATCACCTTTAATCTATATATAAACTGGAAAAATTAGATTGGCAGTAGCCTGGATGGGGAGTTCTTAGAGTGTTTTGAAAGGTAATTTCTTAGAATGGCACATTCTGGAAGCAATCAGAGAAAAAAAATTCTCAAAGGAAGACCGATCATCCATGGTTACCAAAACAAGTTGAGGAAATGTTAGCAAATGTGAGGTTACCCACTTTGGTAGAAATAATAGTAGGAGGGATTATTATTTAAAAGGCGAAAAGCTGCAGCATGCTATGGTGCAGAAGGACCTGGGGGTCCTTGTGCACAAGTCGCAAAAAACCCAGTCTGCAGGTGCAGCAGGTGATCAAGAAGGCAAATGGAATGTTGGCCTTTATAGCGAGGGGGATAGAATATAAAAGCAGGGAGGTCTTGCTGCAACTGTACAGGGCACTGGTGAGGCCGCAGCTGGAATACTGTGTGCAGTTTTGATCGCCGCATTTGTGGAAGGATATATTGGCCTTGGAGGGAGTGCAAAGAAGGTTCACTAAGCTGACACCAGAGATGAGGGGGTTAGCCTATGAGGAGAGATTGAATAGGCTGGGTCTGTACTCGAAGTTTAGAAGGCTGAGGGGGGGATCTTGTAGAGACATATAAGATAATGAAGGGGCTAGAAGTAGAGAGATTCTTCCCGCTTAGAAAGGATAGCAGAACTAGAGGGCACAGCCTCAAAATAAGGGGAGGGCAGTTTAGATCGGAGTTGAGGAGGAACTTCTTCACCCAAAGGGTGGTGAGTCTCTGGAATTCTCTGCCCATTGAAGTGGTGGAGGCTACCTTGCTGAATATATTTAAGTCACGAGTAGATAGGTTTCTGACAGACAAGGGAATTAAGGGTTATGGGGAGAAAGCCGGAAAGTGGAACTGATCCACTTCTGATCAGCCGTGATCTTGTTGAAAGGCGGGGCAGGCTCGAAGGGCTAGATGGCCTACTCCTGCTCCTATTTCTTATGTTCTTATGTAAAGCATCAAACTTAAGAAAAAATATACAACTTAACAATAATTGGTAAACCAGATGATTGGTCAGTATATAAATCACAACAGAGGATGACAAAGCTAATCAGGAGAAAGAAATTAGAGTACGAGAGGAAGGAGGCTGGCGAGTAATAGTGAAGAGTTAGTAGTAAATAATAAAGAGATGGTGGGTGAAATAAACAGATATTTTGCTTCTGTATTCAATGTGAAGCATTGAACTATAAAAAAAAGTTTTAGTAATAGCTGTAAATCAGACGGTGGTGGCAAGAGAGAAACTTGGTGAAATTACATTCACTAGCAAACTGATGGAGCTGTGGATTGACAAAAGTCTCAGGGTCCTGATGAACTTCATGCTAGGGTATTAAATAAAAGAGGTGATCAATAGATTAGAAGATGCTCTGCTGTTAAGTTTCCCAAATCCATTCAGTTCTGGAAAGGTTCCACCGGCTTGGAAAGCAGCAAGTGTGACAGCTTTCTTTCAGCAGGAGGAAGGCAGAAAACAGAAAACTATGGACTAGTTAGCTTGACATCTAGAAAAAAATCAAAGATTATATCTGGGGACTTGCACAAGCTCAAGACAATTCAGAAGAATCAGCATGGTTTTATGAAAGTGAAATCACGTTTCACCAATTTGCTAGAGTTCTTTGAGGATAGCGGGAACATGTATACACACTACTCGAATTTCCAGAAAGCATTTGAAAAGGTGCCATATCAAAGGTTACTGCAGAAAATAAAGGTTCATGTAATTTATTAGCCTGCCTGGCTGGTATCACAGTTAAGACATCTCACAACACCAGGTTAAAGTCCAACAGGTTTATTTGGTAGCAAAAGCCACTAGCTTTCGAAGCACTGCTCCTTTGTCAGGTAAGTGGGAGCTCTGTTCACAAACTGGGCATATAAAGACACAAACTCAATTTACAAAATAATGTTTGGAATGTGAACCTTTACAGATTATAAAGTCTTAAAGGTACAGTCAATGTGATTGGAGAGAGGGTTAAGCACAGGTTAAAGAAGTGTGTACTGTCTCCAGCCAGGAGATTTTGCAAGCCCAGGCAAGTCATGGGGGTTACAGATAGTGTGACATGACCTCAAGATCCTGGTTGAGGCCATCCTCACATGTGCAGAACTTGGCTATCAGTCTCTGCTCAGCGACTCTGCGCTATCGTGTGTCGTGAAGGCTGCCTTGGAGAATGCTTACCCAAAGGTCCAAAGATTTTCTACAGTGCAGAAGGAAGCCATTCGGCTCATCGAGTCTGCACCAATATTAGTCCCAGACAGGCCCCATTCCTGTAACCCCACATATTTACCCCGCTAATCCCTCTAACCTATGCTTGTGAGATATTAAGTGGCAATTTAGCATGGCCTAGCTATTCCGCACATCTTTGGACTGTGGGAGGAAATTGGAGTACCCAGCGAAAAGGGGAGAAGGTGTAAACTCCACAGACAGTGACCTGTGGCTGAAATTGAATCTGGGTCCCTGAGCTGTGAGGCAGCAGTGCTAACCATTGTGTCGCACAAGGTTTGGGGGATCAGTGCAATAAATATGTGGTATCATGGAGATAGAGCGGGGGTGAGCCTTGGAGTGAGGCTCTCTATTGGAGAGCTGGTGCACATTGGATGGGTCGAATGGTCTCATTCTGCACTGAACAGATTCTGGGGGCAGCACAATGGTTAGCATTGCTGCTTTAGTGCCGGGGCACTAAATTCCAATTCCAGCCTCGGGTCACTAAGTGCAGAACTTGCACATTCTCCTCATGTCTGCATGGGCTTCCTCCAAGTGCTCAGATTGCCTCCCACAGTGCAAAGATGTGCGGGTTAGGTAGATTGGCTATGCTAAATTAAGCCTAGTGTCAGGGGAATTAGCAGGGTAGATGTGTGGGGTTACAGAAATAGGGCCGGGGTAAGATTTTGGTAGGTGCAGGCTCGGTGGGCTAAATGTACTAAAAAGTGATTCTATTCTGTACTAAAGAGATTCTATTCCATGATCCAAAATGAACTGCTAGCATAATAATTGTGTGCAGAGATGTGGATGTCCAGTGAAATAGTATTGTACGCAACTAGTGTTCAAATAATTGCAGTAGCGGACATGCCACAGTGATGCTTAGAACTATGATCAAAATGGGTTCTAACACCAAGGAAAACTGTCTGTTGTGTGTCTTTGCCAAAGAGTGTGCAGGAAGTGATTGTGCAGATCCACAGCAAAGAATTGCTTGGCATAGGAACAGCCAAGGCCAATTAACAAGAAAGGGGACAGAGATAAAATCATCTTTCTGAATGGCTCTGACTACACAATTGTAATGTGTTATCCTGCTGATCCTGCCTCACACTGTGAGAGCACTATCAGAACTAATTTATCATAACAATAAAACTGAATTCAGACTCGAAATCAATGCAGGATTAGGGACTGAAGGACAGTCTTGAAGATGAATCAATTTGTCACCAATGCGATAAAAGGAGTGTTCCATCTGACACTTGTCTACCCATCCATTTCCTGTCACAGTTGATATTTCTTACAATTTACCCAACAACACTTTAGCCCAGTTTATAGTGATCAATTTACTTTTCATTCCTTTAATGTTTGCCTGACATTTAGAAATTTAGTTTGAGACTTATCCTGCTTACAAGCCTAACATATAAAATCAATTATTTTACAATAATCACTTGTGAAAGCTGCTTTCTTACAGCTGCTGCTTATGCAGTTCCTAAATGGACTGGTTTGAGCCTTAGACCAGCAGTTAAAATATCTCTGCACTGTACAACAAATTTAAACATCAAATTGAAATGGTATTAACACCAAAAAGGCCATCTTCTGTGCTTCTTACTTCAACAGAGTTCAAGTAAATTCCAAACAAATTTACTTTTTGCCAAAGCAATAGTTTTGGAAACTGGAAACTTTTCTTTTATACTATTCCTTGTTGCAGCTCCCAAACAAGATTTGTTTTTCATGATGCTCTGCATTTCTGGTTGCACCTGTGCTGCATTAACTTCACAGATCAGTTTTATTCAGTGGTGCTGAATCAGATGGAAACGATGGCCTCAGATGCACTATTTATTCCACTGTTCATTGGCTACAACTGGAGTAAGCAGAACAAAATAAACCACCACAATGTAAACTCTTATCACAGCAAGTCTTTGCTTACCCAGACCTTTGGGAACAACTCCACTGCGATCTTGAGGATTCACTACCCAATAGTAGTACTTCAGAGTGTGCATTATCTGCAACACAGTACCAACTCTTCGGACTGCATTATAAATTGTGGCTGTACTAATAAACTCAGTAGACAAGTAAGTGTAGAGCTGCAACTGAACCTGTATTGAAATAAATGAGGAAAAACTATCAGATTTGTCACCAAATGGAAACAATAACATTGTACAATCAAGACCTCAATTGGTGAGTCTTAACCTTCTCCGCACTATAAAATGCTTTCAATTAAACTTTGAGCTGAAACATCCATAAGGAACTCAAAGACATATGCAGCATGGTCCAATTCAGAGAAAAATGAGGATTCAAAGAATACTGAAATTTACAGTTCTTCGTGAATTTTTATTGGTCAATTTTACAAAGCTGAAGAACAAAATGTTATCGCTGTATATTTCTCCACTGGTTTTGTGAACAGTTTCCGCTTACACAATTGGCTGGATGACAGAGAAGCAAAGAATTTGTAGACAAAAGACATGTGCAGTCCTTCATTTGTCAATGACAACTCTACAGAGATTCACCATTGTAAGAAGTGTGTCCTGAAGGATTCTTCATCAGGGATATTTCTTGGCCAAGATTTTTTCTAAACTTGATAGTATCTATCTTCAGTTAAATAATTGTAGTTAATGTTTAGTAAGAGTTACAAGTTTGAATTGGTAACTAAAGCATTAAATAAAGTTGGTTGCTCTTAACATTTGGAAACAAATGTTGTAAATTGTACTCAACTATACTGCGTAATAAATCTTGGCGGAGTATAGAGCAATACAGCACAGAAAACAGGCCCATGCAAACCATGGTGCCCTACCAGCTTGTGCTAATTGCCCATATCCCTCTAATACTTTCTCATCATTTACTTACCCAAATGCTTTTTAAATGTTGCTATTGTACCAACCTCAACCACTCTGACAGCTCATTCAATACAAGCACCACCTTTTGTGAAGGTGAGCTTCAGGTCCCTTTTAAATCTACCCCTCTCATCTTAATCCAATGCCCTCTGGTTTTCAATTCCTCTTCCATGAGAAAAAGATTGTGCATTCAACCTATCTATGCCCCTCTTGATTTTATGCATCTCAACAAAGTGACCCCTCATTTTCCTACATTCCAGGGAATAAAGTCCTAGCTTGGCCAACCTCTCCCTACAACTCAGGCCCAGAAGTCCTGTCAGCATCCTCAATTTTTTTTTAAAAACACTTTCCAGTTTATACTGGCAACTTTTTTTTTAACTCAAATACACTTAAAAATGAAAAACATCAAATGCTCACCTTGGCTGGAGCATGGATCCAAATGGCAGGATTCAAAAGAATGTGATCACATAACTGTTTGAGTAGAGGACCACCATTCTGCAAGTTACTCAAATACTTGGCAAAAGCCAAGCACAGTTCCAACACAGTTCTGGTGATATGAACTTTGGAAGACTGCAAGGAAAACACGGGTTTCAGAAATTGAACATTGCTCAGTTTTTTTTAACTGTTTGAACATATGTATACATCTCAACATGGAACAGATTGTTTTATTCTTACATCCAACTTATTAGCAAAATCAGCAAGTTAGGCTTCGCCACAAGGAATGTACTATTTTCACAATATTGATTGGCTTGAGAAATGCGCAAGCTATAGTGCACTTCTGTAAATGCGTGCATTACACTCAATTCAAGAATAATTAGTTACAGCTTCTTGAAGACCTATGAATAAATTGTCGTCTGATTTGGCATGCTTAAGAAAAGTGAGCACAAATAGCCACAACAGTCTGTATTTGAAACACAAACATGTTGAAATATATGTACTGTTTTTATTTTTAACACTAAGAATCATATGTCTTTCAAAAATATGGACAACAATCTCTTATAAAGTCAAAGTGTTAAAATTTAACACACAAGTTTTGACTAGATTAGAACTTTAAATTTGGAGAAATGCAACATATCCAAATACTGGTTCTTTGATTAGTGCATTGTTTGATGAGAAATGAACTCAAAACTGAATACATCACAACTAAACTGAACCAGTCTGGTAACTGGTGAAGTCATATGGGATCCAATGTGAGCTGGTAAAATGGATACAAAACTAGCTTGGGCATAGAGAGCAGAGCTTTGCACTGAAAGAGTACTTTTCTGACTGGAAGTCTGTGACAAGCAATGTTCCACAAGGATGAGGGCTGGGGCCTCTGTTGTTTCTAACATAAATGATTTGGAGAAACATGTAGGTAGTCTGATTAGTAAATTTGCAGATTATATAAAAATTGGGGGTGTGGCAGATATGAAGGTTGTCAGAGGATACAACAGGATAAAAATCATCTGGAGACCTGAGCCGAAAGTTGGCAGATGGGATTTAACCTGGACAAATGAAAGGTGATGAGATTTGTAAGGTCTACTGCAGATGGAAAGTATATAGTAAATGATAGAGCCCTCAGAAATATTAGCATACAAAGGGATCTAGGCATGTAGATCCACAGTTCCCTGAAGGCAGCAACTCGGGTGGACCAGGAGGTCAAGAAGGCATAAGGCATGCTAGCTTTCATCGATTGGGGTGCTGAGTATAGGAATTGGAAAATCATGCTGCAGTATGAATTCAATTTATACCTTAACTAGTTAAGCTACTTCATATATACAGGCAAGTATAGGGACCTAGAGGTAACAATGGAGGAGCCTCAGCCCTTGAAATTGACCAGCAGTTCAGATGCCCTTACAGCTTGTGTGGGGCGAGAGCAGGGACTGAAGGGAGGATGAAAAAACTGATCACAACACAGTGCAGGGAGGCTTTCAAGAGACGTAGTATAAAGGAATCTAGTTGTAATAGGAATAGTGCAGTTAGGGGGAAGATGCTGTTCTCTGCAACCAAGAACATGAGATCAAACAGCTGTGTTCCCTGTTTGATGCCAAGGATAAGGATATTTCCTCAGGCTGGAGGAAAATAGAGATGAAGAGAAGGATGTCATGATCCATATGGATACCAATGACATAGGTAGGGCTAATAAAAAGGTTCTGCAAATGAATATGAGCAGCTAGGGATTAAAATATAAAGCAAAAGCCATAAAGGTAATAATCTCTGGATCACCACCTGAAATGTGAGCAAATTGATAGAGAGCAAATACAATCAGAGACTTGAATGCATAACTCAAAGACTGATGTGGGAGAAACAGGATTTGATTTGTGGGGCACATGTTCCTGGGGAAAGACAGTTGAACTGTTGGAACTTCACCAGGGTAGCATTATGGGAAATTATAACCAGCGTGCCAGAAGGGGACAAAGCGCAGTGTGCAAATAAGGTCAGAGTAAAGAAGTGGTTAAAAAAAAACTTAAAGATGGTTTAGCTGAACACACACAGCAGTCGTAATAGAATTAATTAACGGATAGCACAAATAGAAATAAACGAGTATGACATGACGACCATTACAGAGACATCTTTCCAAAGTGACCAGGGGCTTGGACCTGGACATTCAAGATTATTTGGCATTTTGGTGCATGAATGAAGGAAAAGGGGGTTGGGTGCTCTGTTAGTATAGGATGAGATTAATACAGTACTGAGAAATGACCTTGGTACAGAGGATCAAAATGTAGAATCAGTTTGGATATAAACAGCAAAGGAAAAAGTTTATTGATCCCTAACAGTAGCCATATAGGAGGACAGGGTATAAATGAACAATGGAGGCTGTAAAGGAAGGTGCTGCAATAATGGCAGGTTTTAATCTTAATATAGACTGGATGAATTTGCAAAGGTAGCTAGGAGGAATCAGGATGCATACAGGACAGTTTCTCAGCAAAATACATTCTGGAATCAACTGGGGAACAGGCTATTAGTCCTGTAATTATAGAATGAGACAATTAATTAATAACTTCATAGTAAAGGATTCACTAGATAAGAGTGATCATAAGATGACAGAATTTAACATTCAGTTTGAGGGTGAGAAATGTGGATCTGAAACTAAGGTCTTAAATGTAAATAAAGACAATTACAAAGATGTGAAAACAAAGTTCACTAAAGTGGAATGGAAAAATACTTTAAATAATAGTAGTAAGACAAGCTGTGGTATAGATTTAAGGAGATATTTCATAACTCCCCACAAAGATATATTCCATTGAGAAAGAAAGGTGAGAAGGGTACACGATCCATGGCTAACTAAGGGAGTTGAAGATGATATCAAATTGAAAGATCTACAATGTAACAAGGTGTGTAGAAGATCAGTGAAATTTTGGAACCTAGCAAAGGATGACTGAAAAAGAGAAATTGGAGCATGAGAGAAAACTTGCAATAAATACAAAAAACTGACAATAAAATCTTCTACAAGAATATAAAAAGAAAAACAGTTGCTCGATTGTATATTTGTCCTTATAGGGTGAGCTAGGGAATTAATAATACTAAACAATGAAATAACAGCAACATTTTCAGTCTTCATTGTAAAAGCTGCAAAAATAAAAATCCCAAGAATAGGAGAAAAGCTGGTGCCATGGAAAGGGAAGAATTTAAAACAAATCGAGATTAATAGAAAAGAAGAAAAGTAGTACCAGAAAAATGAATGGGACTATGAAAGCTGACAAGGCCCCAGGACTTGGTGGCCTGCATTCAAAGGTCTTAAAGAAAATGGCTGTAGTGATAATGGATGCATTGTTTAAAGTTTATTTATTAGTGAAACAAGTAGGCTTACACTAACACTGCAATGAAGTTACTGTGAAAATAGTCGTCACACTCAGGCACCTGTTTGCGTACACTGAGAATTTGGAGAATTTAGCATGGCCGTTGCACCTAAACAACATATCTTTCAGTCTGTGGGAGGAAACCGGATCACCCAGAGGAAACTCACACGGACACAGGGAGAACATGCAGACTCCGCACAGACAGTGACCCAAGCCAGGAATCGAACCCGGGTCCCTGGCGCTGTGAAGCAACAGTGCTAACTGTATGCCACCCAACTGCTTACAATTTTCCAGGACTCCCCAGATTCTGGCAAACACCTAGTAGATAGGAAAACCGCAAAAGTTAATACTGCTTCAAGAAAGTACGGATGTGGAAAGCAGGAAACTATAGGCCAATTATTTCAACATCTATCACTGGGAAAATACTATTATTATTATGGAGGAGTTAGCAGGGCAGTTAGAAAATCATAATGCTTTCTTAGAGTCAACATGGTTTTATGAAAGGGAAATTGTGTTGACAAATTGTAGAGTTCTTTGAAATCTAAGAAGCAAGGTAGATAAAGGAAAACCAGTAGATGTAATGTATTTGGATTTCTAAAAGGTGCCACATAAAACATTATCACAGAAGAGTTCATCATGTTGCGGTGATATGTCAGCGTAAATGGAAAACAAGAGTCAGGACAAATAGATATTTTCAGGTCAGCAAACTATAACCAGTGGAATGCTGGGCCTTCAATGTTTATGATCTATAATAATGACTTGGATGAAGGCACCAACTGTATTGGATCTGTAATTCACTGACAGTAAAGCACTTTGGGATGTCATGAAAATGTGAATGATCTACACAAGTGCAAGTTGGTTCTTATTTATACATGCAAGAGAAATACCAAACAAGCTCATTATTTAGCTCTATCAGCACAGTAGAATAAATTGGTACTGATGGCCAAATTTTGAAAACTACAGATTTGTTTGACTTTTAAAAATTCATTTTGCTACCAATGAAGAAACAAAAGAATATTTGGAGCATGCATACTAGTTATTGCTTTTGACATTTTATAGAAGCTACCCTCCCCTTTAAATTGAGAAATTTTACAAAAACTGAGAAATAGTTTAAAAAGTTAACTTTAAAAATCAGAATTTTGCAATGCTTTCTTAAAATAATTCTATATTCAATTAGATAAAGTATTTGAGTGTTACTTAAAGCAGCAAGTCTCAAGTTAATTTGGGTTCAATTCTATTAAAATGGTACTCAAAGACTTGTTTGTAACAGGACACACCATAACTATGCTGTTGCAATATTTACCTTTTCAAGGCTAAACCCAATGACAAGAAAGCCCTTAGAAGACAGTATTTGCTCTTGCATGGCCACTGAGTTCTTCAGTAACTCCATTATAAACGCCAACAATGTAGAACTAAAAGAAAGTTTTCAAAAATGAAGACATTAACATTTCCAATATATGAAACAGAATTTCATAGTGTAAATTAACTTGGTACTTACAACACACTAATTCATTTTATGTTCTTCTGATGCAAAGAACAAGTAGGGTTATTGTGGGAATGAAGCATCACATACTCCAAAAGTAAGGTTCTAGAGCAGCAACTATTCTTTGTTCATTGACCGTGGAGAAGGTAAATGCAAAGAGAAACAGAATTGCGGGAATGAGTCTGAGGGGAAACAGTGCAAGTGTAATCAATAAGAGTGCAGTGAATGAGTCAAAGAGCAAATGGTGAGAGATGATAACAGATAAAAGTGGAAGAAACAGCAGTAGAGACACAGTGAGAACAGAGATAACAGATTTGTGGGACTGCAAGCTGAATGCAAAAATCTGAGAAGAAATCACATCTGATACCACTGACAGACAAGCAAATTGGAGAATAATAGGCATAGGTTACCAAAAGAGAAAATCTCAGCAGGTAGGTCTGTAAGGAGCATCTGTAAGGAGAGAAAGGAGCTGACATTGAGTCCAGATGACCCTTTATCAAAGCTATTTAATTCCAGCATCTGTAGTGATTTGCTTTTATTTAATAGGCATAGGTTAATTTGCTTCATTAAAATGTTCACTTTTCACTGTTCAAATTCATTAGATGATGGTTTCCATTGTGTTTTGCATTCATAGGTATAATTCCCAGTGTCTTCAGTTTGCTATTCTATCAGTATTTCCAGAGGTCGGTTTCTTAGAACTTGCGGATTAGAGCTTCAGTGTCTTCGACTTCAATTTATTTTTTTTTAAGAATGGTTCAGTGTTAAATATTTTACTGATCTCTTTGATTAGAGGTTAGTGGATTGACTACCATGGCAGGCCAGTTGGGAACTGTTGCATGCACGGTCTATTCTATGTTGGAACTCCAGGACACTTCATGTACCCTGGATATGCATTTGTGCAGAAGGGACAATTTAGCATGGCCAATCCACCCAACCTTCATATCTTTGAACTGTGGGAGGAAACGGAGCACCCAGAGGAAACCTACACAGACATGGGAAAATGCGCAAACTCCATACAGTCACCCAAGACCACAATCGAATCCAGGTCCCTGGTGCTGTGAGACAGCAGTGCTAACCATTGTTACCACTGTGTCACCCTTTCTTGGAATAGGGTATTCTGTAAGAAGAGGAATACCTTGAAGTCAGAACCCACATTGAAATTAATAAAAGAAAAACGTGTACAGTTTCACATGCGAGGAAAGACTGAACAGAACTTCAACAAACTTCAAATCTCAAAGTTATTCTCAGCCCCATGCGCGAATAAGGACAGAAAATCCTTACCCTTAGCACTATGTTTTCCAGTGTAAATAATGACAATTTAAGTCGTCTAACATTGCTACTCTATTGTTGTTGCACGCTGTTAGAATTTGCTGACATTTGTTCATCCATTTTCTCTCAGACTTTACAAATATGCTACATTCCCTATTGCATCACATTTGGGAAGTAGAATAAGTAGTTTGTTACGGTTGGGGATAATTCAGGTAATAGGAACCACAACATAATCTGGAGAGACCAGATAATATCCACAGTAAAAAGGACAACTTGGAAAGAGCCAACTTCAATGATTTAAGAATAGACCTGGCAGAGGCAAATTTGAATAAGCAACTTCAAGGTAAAGCAGTAGCAAAACAATGGAAGATGTTCCGTGAAAAGGTACAGTATGCAGAGCTAATATACCCTGGATGGCAATGGAAGTAAATGCTTAAATAAAAATGAGGGTTTGACAAATATTAGGAGCAGAATTCATAACCAGGGAAATTATGGAAATTACAAGAGGGAATTGAAAAAGTTAACACAGGAGGTGAAGAGAAATTATGAGAAAAAATAGTGGGTAACAATAAATTGAACCCCAAAATACTTTACAATGTTTGGATCAAAAGCTTGGGTCCAGTGAAGACCCAAAGAGAAATCTTTACATACAAGCAGAGAACAAGGCAGAAGTATTAACTGAGCACTTTGTGTCTATCTTCACAAATGAAGTGGATGATACGAAGCTTCCACCAAAAGGGGTGGAAAGTTATAGACAAATTACAAAAAATAAAGATTTACTAATAAGATTAATAATACTGAAAATGGATAAGTCACATATAATCACAGAATGGTTGTAGAACTGAAGGAATCCACTCGGCCCATCACGTCTGCAATTGTCCTCTGCAAGAGCAATTCGCCTTAGCAATTTCCCTGGCCTTGTAATTTTTTCTTTTTGAGATAATGACTCCATTTTCTTTTGAAAGTCATGATTGTGACTACCTCCAGCACACACTCAGGCAGTGCATTCCAGGTTTGAACTACACCACACAAAAAAGCTTTTCTTCACGTCATCATTGCTTCTCTTGCTCGTTATCTTGAATTGGCATCCTTCCACTAATTAAGGCGACTCTTAATTACTCTGTCCAAACCCCTCATGATATTGACCAACTCAGCCAAACTTCCTCTCAACCTTCTCTTTTTTAAGCAGAACAACCCCAGCTTCTCCAAGTATCTACCTGACTCAAGTTCCTCATCCCGGCAACCATTCTTGTAAACCTTTTATACCCTCTCATCTGCTTTCACAGCCTCCATAATATCTAGTGTTTCAAAATTGGGCATAACATTTCAGTTGAGGGCAAACCAAGTTTTCTGCAGGTTCATCAATTTCCTCGCTTTTGTATTATGTCCATATTTCTAACAAAGGTTTCTGTATGTCTAAATTAGTTCTAAAAGTTTCCTTACCAGGGTTAAATTGGCTGGCTTGTAGTTGCCCAGCCAAAACTTACACCCTTTTTGAACAGAGATGCAAACATTTGTAATTTTCCAGTCCTCTAACATCAGGCCTGCTGCTAAGGAAGGCTGGAAAATTATCAGTACTTCCACAATTTCCATACTCACTTCCCTCAATATCCCTGGATCATTCCTATCTGGTCCTTAACTTTAAGTACAGCAGGTCTACTTAGTACTTCTTCCTATTCATTTTTAGCCCAACAAATGTCTCAACTATCGCCTCTTTCACCATGACTGGGCAGCATCGTATTCATTGGCAAAGAAAGATGCAACGTATTTATTTAGTGCCTCAGCTACGCCCACTACTTCCACACGTAAACCCCTTTCAAGTCCCTAATCAGTCCCACTCCTTTTACTACTCCTTTACGTTAGCTGCAAGTCTTTTCACATACTCTCTCTTTGCTTCTCTTATTTATTTTTTTCAATTCCCCTTTGAATCTTCTATATCAAGCCTTATTTTCAATTGTATTATTGATCTAACACCATCATAAGCATCTTTTTCTTATTCATCTTGATAGCTTTTGCTATCATTCCAGAAGCTCTGGATGTGTTTGCCCCTTCTTTCCCCATCATGAGGATATACCTTAATTGAACTCTCTAAAGGCAACCCATTGTTCAGTTATAGTTTTGCCTGCAAATCTTTGATTTCATTTCATCTGAGCCCGATCCACTGAAGTTTACCCTCCCAATTAGTTACTCTCACTTTAATTGTTCCTCATCATTTTTTTACTGACAACCCAAATCTTACCATACAATAATCACTGTCCCCCTAAATGTTCCCCTACGGACACTTGATCCAATTGACCCATCCCATTGCCAAAGAACAGGTTCAGTCATTGGACTGAAAACATATTGGTGTAGAAAATTCTCTGAGCTCACTCCAGGGGCTCTTGCCCTTCTCTGCCCTTATGCTATTACTATCCAAATCTACTTTTGGATAAAGTCCCCATTATAACCACTCCACAGTTCTTCCACTTCTGTAATTTCCTTGTAAATTTATTCCTCAAACATCTCTCTCATTAGTTGGTGACCTACATACACTGAGCAAGGTAACTGCACCTTCTGTTTTGTTCCTTGGTCTAGCCAAATGCTCCTTCATCCCTCTGGGACATCTCCTCCAGCACTGCAATTTCTCTTCAATTAATACAGCCACCCCCTCTCCTCTTTTTTTCCCCTCCGTCTTTCCTGAATCCAGAAATATTTAGAACGTAGAACATTACAGCGCAGTACAGGCCCTTCAGCCCTCGATGTTGCGCCGACCAATGGAACCAATCTAATGACCCTCTAACCTAAACAATTCCAGTGTTATCCATCTGCCTACCCACTGACCATTTGAACGCCCTTAAAGTTGGTAAGTCCACAACTGCTGCAGGCAGGGCATTCCATGCCCTTACTACCCTCTGAGTAAAGAGCCTACCTCTGACATCTGTCCTATAATTACCACCCCTTAATTTAAAGCTATGTCCCCTCGTGTTAGCCATCACCATCCGAGGAAAAAGGCTCTCACTACCCACCCTATCTAACCCTCTAATCATCTTGTATGCCTCAATTAGGTCACCTCTTAACCTTCTTCTTTCTAACAAAAATAACCAAGTCCCTCAGCCTTTCCTCATAAGACCTTCCCACCATACCAGGCAACATCCTGGTAAACCTCCTCTGCACCCTTTCCAATGCCTCCACACCCTTCTTATGATGCGGCGACCAGAACTGTACGCAATACTCCAACTGCAGCCACACCAGAGTTTTGTACAGTTGCAACATGACCTCACGGCTCCGAAATTCAATCCCTCTACCAATAAAAGCAAACACACCATACGCCTCAACAACCTTATCAACCTGGGTGCCAACTTTCAGGGATCTATGCACATGTACACCTAGATCTCTCTGCCCGTTGACGATTTAATACCCAGACTTGCTTTTCTTTGAGCCAAAACACTTATCACAACATATTCACAGAAGGTTTTGTAGTGCAGTAAGTAACATCTTGCCCTCAGACGGAAAGTGTGTTCAAGTCCCACCCATTGATGGCTAAGGAAGGTTCGTTCATACTGGAAGTAAACAGGCAGAACGTCAACCTGCAAATTCTTCCAACATGCAAATAGCTGGTGGTAGGAGTAGTAGGCACTCCTGCTTGATGTAGAGTAGCACCACCCAAAGCTATAAGTCTTCAGTGACAGACTAGCAACATGTTCCAGGAATTACTCATTTTGAAAAGGCAAAAATCTGCCTTACTGCACTATTTGGAGCGGGAGCGAGAATTGGAAATGGAATGGAATAAGTTATTCACAAGGCTATTCACACCTGCAGCTCACCAATCTCATTTACCACACACTGCACATCCATGCGCAGCAGCTTTAATACAGATAATAATGCATTCACTGTTACTCTGGGCCAACCGAATACATTATTTTTTTTCCTGCTTTAATGCTATCTTTCACTCCAAATCCCCAAGTACCTTGGTGTTCCTCTGTAACATCACCTTGCAACTGCCACACTCCTACCAAATTAGTTTCACCCACCCCAGCAAATGGATATTAATCCAAGCTCTGTTCAAGTGCAATCTGTCTACATATGTCCCCTTTCCCCCAGAAATTTAAAGTCCTCCCTCCTGCATCATCTCTCCAGCCAGTCATTCATTTGTTCTATCCTGTACTCAACATTTCTTTCCTTATTTACACAAAATACCAAGAACAATGCAGAGATTACAATCTCTGGATATCTGTTTGCTAGTTCCCTTCCTATATCATTAAACTTTAAATGCAGAATCACCTCACTCTTCCTACCTATATTGTTGTTATGGAAGTGGAATACCATTGATGGTTACTCACTCTCCCACTCTGTGACATCTTTGACTCCGGCACTAGGGAAGCAACATAGTAGCCTGGATTCATGTCCGCAATTGCAGAAAAACCTGTCTGTAACTACTGAATCCTCTATCACTTTTGCGTTTCCAATTTTCCCTGCGTATCCAAGAACAGCCAAGTTAAAAGCAGTGCTATGGACTTGGCTTTGCTTGCCAAGATTAAGCAACACCCTCATCAATATTCAGAACTGAATACTAGTTGGAGAGTGAAATGCATTCAAGGAATTTCTGTACTTGGTCCTCTTGATTCCCCCTCTGCCATCGGACCCTCAAGCTGCAAGGTGACCATATCTGTAGATGGGGTGTCCACACTGGTCTCATCTTCCCTGATACACCAGAGTAACATCAGCTGTTGCTCAAGAGCTCAAGTTGTGCAGTTGAGAACGCACACAATTGCCCAGGATATGAAAAGCACCCTGGCGTTCCTCTTTAGAAAGAAGATGCACACTCCATTGATCCAAGTGGCCCTGCCATTCCTCTTTATGACAATATTAAACTACTACTTAAATAAGTAAAGATTCAACCTGGTCCAACAGAATGCATCCAAAGTTGCTAAAAGAAGCTAAGGTGGGAATAGCAGAAGCATAAATCTTAAACTTTCAATCCTCCTTGCATATAAGAGCAACACCAGAGGACTGGGGGTTTGTTAATGTTATATTACTCTTTCAAAAAAAAGGGAGGATGAACTAGGAACCAGTCAGACAGTCTAACATTGGTGTTGTGCAAATTATTAGAAACCATTACAAGGGACAAAGTAAACTCTAATTTGCAAAGGCACAGGATAATAAAAGATAATAAATAGATTTGTCAGGTAAATGCTATCTAACTTAGAATCATATCTATTCTATGATCTGAACTTTATTGGATGTTTTAATGAGGTAACAAAAGAAAGTTGATCAAAGAAGTGCAGTGATGCTGAATATCTGGGCTTTTGGAAGGCATTTGCCAAAGGCACACACTGGAAGCTTATCAAGACGACAGAAACCCATGATATCAGAGGTAGATGGAAGTATAGATGCAAAATTGGCTCAGCAATGGAAGCAAAGGGTGTTGGGGATGGATGTTTTCCGGACTGGGAGGTGGTTTGCAGTGGTATTGCCCAAGGGTCAGTTTTGTATCCATTATTTTTTTCAAGTTTTATAACCAACTCAGATATCAGGAACAACATTATAAAGTTTTCAGATGATATGTAGATGATGAAAATGGTTTATGGGTTTCAGGGGGAAGGTGAAATGAGTGGAAGCAAGCAGGTCAGATGCTGGGAATTCTGCGCTGATTCCTGATTCCCAAAGCTTGTCCAGCATCCACAAGGCACAAGTTATGAGTATGATAGAATAACTTCAACTTGCCTGAGAGCCGCACCAACAATACACAAGAAACTTGACACCATCCAGGATTAAGCAGCCTACTTGATTGACACCTCATCCACTACCTTAAGCATTCCCTCTTCCACTAACGCAAAGAGGCAGCAGTGTGCATCAACAAGATGATGTAGCAACTCAATCACAGCACCTTCCAAACCTGTGATCTCCACCACCCAGAGGGACAAGGGTAACAGAGGCATGGGAACAACACCATCAAGCTCACTGTCAAGCCATAAATCGTCTTTGCTTGGAACTATCCCACCTTCACTATCACTACATCAAAATCTTATGCCTCCTTTCCGAATAGCACTGTGGGTGTACCTACATAGAAACGCAAAATAGCAGGAGTAGGCCACTCAGCCTTTCAAGCCTGGCTCCACCATTCATTATGATCATGGTAGATCATCCAACTCAATAGTCTGATGACATTTTCTTTCCCCATATCCTTTCATCCCCTTCGCCCCAAGGGGTATATCTAATTCCTTCTTGAAAACACACAATGTGATATGTATATTGGAGTTTTGGGGTGCATACTGCCCCTTTAAGAGTGCAGGTTAAGTGACCCTGAGGGATTAGTCCCTCCCAATTTGGAGCACAGTTAAGCAATCTAGGATTTGACTGTGAACACCTGTAATAGAGTTCTCAGTGTTTAAGTTGCAAGGCCTACATCTTCATTCTTGTTGCACAACCCTTCACAAAAGGGATTCAGAACAGTTTTAGCCTCAACCGCTTTCTGTGGCAGCGAATTCCACAGGTTTACCACTATGGGTGAAGAAATTTCTCCTCGGCCCAGCCCCAAAAGGTTTACCTTGTATTCTTAGACTACGACTCCTGGTTCTGGACATCCCTACCATTGGGAACATCCTTCCTGGATCTACCCCATTCAGTTCTGTTAGAATTTTCTATATTTCTATGAGACCTTCCCTCTCTTATTCTTCTAAATTCCTGCAAATATAATCCTAACCGACTGAATCCTTCCTCATACATCAGTCCCACCGTCCCTGGAATCAGTCTGGTAAATCTTCTCTGCACTCCCTCTTGTAGCAAAACAGCCTTCCTCAGATAAGGAAGCCAAAACTGCACTAACCCTAATGCAAAACTATAATATTCCAAGTGCAGCCTCATCAAGGTCCTATATGATTGAAGCATAACATCCCATCTCCTGTACTCAAATCATTTCACTATTAAGTCAACATACCTTTTGCCTTCTTTGCTGCCAATTGCATCTGCATGCTTAGCTTCAGCAACTGGTGTACAAGGACACTCAGGTGTCATTGAACATTTCCCCTCTCAACTTATAGCCATTCAACTAGCGTCTTCCTATTTTTGCTACCAAAGCGGATAACCTCTAATTTATCCACATTATACTGCATCTGCCATTCATTTGCCCACTCAGCTTGCCCAAATCACACTGAAGTGTCTCAGCATTCTCCAGATGGCGCCACAGCGAGTTAACTTCCTGCAAGCTGAGCCTAGCATATCCTCTAATTCCATCTTTTACTCTTGTTCTGTGCTTCTAAAACTTCATTCTAACTCTTTACCTTGCATTAAGTTGATCTTGTTCTACACCGTAGCCATGACTGTAACACTACATTATGCACACGCTCCTCTATGTGCAGTATGCTTTGTCTATAGCATGCAAAAAGCACTTTTCACTGTATACTAATACACGTGACAATAATGAAATCAAATCACAGCTCATGCTCCTACCTAGCTGTATGTCATCTGCCAATTTCCTTATCTGAATAATTAATATTTATTGTGAATAGCTAGGTTTCTAGCACTGATCCGTGTTACCCCACCGGTTCCTGTCTGCCGACCTGTTTTCGATTCATCGCAATACATTCTCCCCCCCCACCCCCGTCCCCCCGCCCCCGTCCCCGTCCCACGCACTTTAAGTTACACACTAATCTCTTATGTGGGATTTTGTCAAAGTCCAAATGATCCACATCCACTGGCTCCCCTTCTTCAACCCTATTAGCTACATTCTCAAAGAATTCCAGTAGACAAGCACGTTTTCCGTTTCATAAACCCATTCTGACTCTGTCCGATTCTTTTGCTGTTTATCAAGTGCTCTACCACAAAATCTTAATGGATTCTGGAAATGTTTCCACTACGAATGTCAGGCTAACTGGTCTATAATGCCTTGTTTTCTCTCCATCTCCCTTTTTAAATCATGGGGTTACATTAGCTACCCTCCAAACTGTAAGAATTGTTCCAGGAGCTATAGAATCTTGGATGATGACCACCAATGCATCCAATATTTCTAGGGGCACTTTTCTTAAGTACTTTAGGATATAGATCATCAGTCCCTGGGAATTAAACATCGATTTTCTTCAGTCCTCCTCTCACTAACATTTTTGATATGTTAGTCGTGTCTCCTTTGTGAAGACGGAACCAAAGTATATATTTAGTTGGTCGTTATAAAGTCCTGTTTCTGAATTCAAGGGACCTACCTTTGTCTTTGCCAATCTTTTTCTCTTCACATACTGATAGAAACTTAAGTTCCCCTCAAGCTTACTTCATTTTCCCCTTCTTAATCAATCCCTTGGTCCTCCTTTGCTGAATTCTAAACTGCTCCCAATCCTCAAGTCTGTTGTTTTTTTCTGGCTAATTTGTATGCCTCTTTCTTGGATCTATTACTATCTCTAATTTCCTTGTAAGCCATGGTTTGGCCATTTATACCATTTAACTTGTGCACCAGACAGGGATAAACAATTCTGCAGTCCAGTCCACCCATGTGCTCTTTGAATGTTTGCCATTGCCTATATATAGTCATCACTTTAAGTAATGTTCCCCAATCCATCATAGCCAACTTGTGCATCATACCATTGTAGTTTCCTTTATTAAGATTCAGGACCCTCAATCAACTACATCACTCTCCATCTTAATGGAGAAATACTATGGTTGCTCATCCTCAAAAGAGCTCTCTCAACTTGATCGCCAATTATTCCTTTCTCAATACATAATACCCAGTCCAGGGAGGCCTGTATTCCGGTTGGTTCCTCAATATATTGATCCAGAAAAGCATCATGTATTCAGTACAGGAATAATTGCTCTATGGTATTGCGATTAATTTGATTTTCCCAGTCTTAGTGCAGATTACTCTTGAGTACATATGTTCCTTTGTTGCATGTGTCTCTCATTTCCTGTTTAATGCCACTCCCAACATGAACACTACAGTTTTTTTTGGCGGGGGTGGGGTCTACAGTTTGGGGATCTATATATAACTCCCACTTAAGTTTTTTTTGCCCGTTAATGTTTCGCACTTCTACACTTATAGATTCCACATTGTCAAAGCTAATAACGTTTCCTCACTATTGCATTAAATTTCCTCCTTAACCAGCAATGCAACTCCACCGCCTTTTCCCTTTTGTCTGCCCTTCCTGAATATCCCTAGGTGTTCAATTTCCATCACTGGTAACCCTGCAGCCATATCTCCGTAATCACAACTATTTCATACCCACTTACATCTACTTGCCATCACATGGACTACAGCAGCTTAAGTCAGTGGCCGACCATCATCTTATCAGGGGAATTAGAAATGGGCAATAAATGCTCGCCTATGAAGGAATAAACAAAGATGGGAGTTCAGTGCAGAAGTTTGAAGGTAATGTACTTCAGGAGGACTAATATGGGAAAATAGTACACTACAAAGAAAATTACAGCACAGGAACAGGCTCTTCGGCCCTCCAAGCCTGCACTGACCATCTTGCATATCTGAATTAAAACCCCCTATCCTTCTGGGGACTATATCCGTCTATTCCCATCCTATTCATGTACTTGTCAAGACATTTCTTAAAAGTCACTACCATATCCGCTTCCACTACCTCCCCAGCAACAAATTCCAGGCACCCACCACCCTCTGTAAAAATTCTGTCTCGTCCATCTCCTTTAAACCTTGCCCCTCACACTTAAACCTGCGCCCCCTAGTAATTGACTCTTCTTCCCTGGGAAAAAGTTTCTGACTATCCATTCTGTCCATGTCTCTCAATCTTGTAGATTTTTATCAGATTACACCCCCCGCAACCTCTGTCATTCCAGTAAGAACAAACCAGGTTTCTCCAACCTCTCCTCATAGCTAATGCGCTCCATAACAGGTAAAATCCTGGTAAATTTTTTCTGTATCCTCTCCAAAGCCTCCACATCCTTCTGGTAATGTGGTGACCAGAAGTGAACACTATATTCCATGTGCAGCTTAACTAAGGTTCTATAAAGCTGCAACGTGACTTGCCAATTTTTTAACTCAATGCCCCAGCCAATGAAGGCAAGTATGCCATATGCCTCCTTGACTACCTTCACCTGCATTGCCGCTTTCAGTGACCTGTGCACCCATACATCCAGATCCCTTTGCCTATCAGTACAAGTGGCATGATTTTGATAATTGTGCCTGTGTAGATGAGCAAAGACACCTTTCTCTCCATGCATCCAAATCCCAAAGATGGCTGGCCAAATTAATAATGCGATTAAAAGAAAATTGTTAATTTCACAGTACCTTCATTGCAGTGTTAAAGAAAGCCTCGCTTGTGACTAAAAAGACTTTAACTTTAATTACTTTTATTATCGAGCAAAAGGGATCATGTTAGAACTTCGATAATTGCTGGATAGGCATCAAATGCAGTAACGTAGACAATTCTGGGCACTAAAACTATAAAGTATTAGAAAGGGTACTAATATGGAGATGCCAGCGTTGGACTGGAGTAGGCACAGTAAGAAGTCTCACAACACCAGGATAAAGTCCAACAGGTTTATCTGGTAGCATGAGCTTTCAGAGCACTGTCTCTTCATCAGGTGAATCAAGAAAAGGGTAAACATAACATTACCACAGATGAGGGATTTCAGTTAGGAGAAAAACAACTCAAGAAGGTAGCTGAGCATCACCTTCTCAAGGGTAATTAGGGATGGGTAATAAATGCTGATCAAGCCAGCAGTACCCCACATTCTGTGAAATAATTTTAAAGGCCGCTGGAAAGTTTGGTCTGTTCTTTTTAGAACATAAAAGTCTTGAGGAAAGATATTAACATTGATGTGCAATCTGTATGCATTGAGTTAAGAAACAACGCGGGGCAAAAAAACATTTGTGCGGGTAGTATACAGACCACTAAACTATAGCGGAAATGTTGAGAAAAACTTCAGACAGGAAATCAGAGACACAGGTGTTAATGGAACATCTGTGATTATGGTGACTTTAACCTGTACCTCGATTGGGAGAGTCAAATTAGTCATAATACAATAGAGGAGGAATTTCTGGAAAGTAAATGGGTTTCTGCTCCAACACGTTAAGGAACCAACAAGGAAACAGGCCACCTTCGATTGGGCATTGCTAAGTAGAAAGGATTCGTTGGCAATCTAGTTGCGAGAACAGCCTTGGGGACGAGTGACCATGATATGATGGAATTCTTTGTCAAGATGGATAGTGATGTGGATGATATGGAGACCAGGATCCTGAATCTCAATAAGAGTAACTATGATGATATGAGACATGAATTAGCCCTGATGGACTGGAAAACATTGCTGAAAGAAAAGACACTGGGACAGGCAATAGCAGGCATTTAAGGGATGAATAGGTGAACTCTTGAAGTTGTTTATTCTTGTTTGGCGCAACAGCGGCAAAGGAATTGCAGGCAAACCACAGTTTACAAGGGAAATTGGAGATGGTATTAGATTCAAGGAAAAAGCATACAAATTGGCAAGAAAGGGCAATAGGCCTGAGGACTGGGGGCAATGTAAAGTTCAGCAAAGGAGGGCCAAGGCATTGATTACAAAGAGAAAAATAGAGTATGAAAGCAAGCAAGCTAGCGGGGAACATAAACACTGACTGTAAAACTTTCTATAGGTACGTAAAGACAAAAAGATTGAGAAAAACTAATGTAGGCTCGGTATAGTCAGAAATGGGAGAATTCATAAC
Source organism: Carcharhinus amblyrhynchos (assembly GCF_965287045.1). Taxonomy (NCBI): domain Eukaryota; kingdom Metazoa; phylum Chordata; class Chondrichthyes; order Carcharhiniformes; family Carcharhinidae; genus Carcharhinus; species Carcharhinus amblyrhynchos. The sequence goes on along the minus strand of NC_137324.1, from coordinate 132,331,801 downwards.
AAGAAATAAAGAAATGGTCAATGAATTATATTCATACTTTGCTTCTGTCTTCACAAAGGAAGATGTGAATAATACACCAGAAGTTCTGAGAGAAACACGATTTAGTGAGCAGCTGAAGGAAATCAGCATTCGTAGAGAAATGGTTTTGAGGAAATTGATAGGATTGAAGGTGGATACATCTCCAGAGCCTGATAATCTACATTCCAGAGTGTTTAAGGAAATGGACTCTGGGCTGATTCCTACAGATCGGAGGGTAGCTAAATGGGAGCTCACTATTCAAAAAGGTAGAGAGAAAACAGGGAACTATAGGCCAGAAAGTCTAACATCAGTACTGGGGGAGTTAATGGAGTCCATTATCAAGCATTTCATAACTCAGCATTTGGAAAGCAGTGGTATGATCAGACAAAGTCAGCATGGATTTACAAAGTGGAAGTTATGCTTGATGAATCTATTGGAATTCTTTGAAAACATAACTTGCGGAGTTCATCGAAGAGAACCAGCGGATGTGGTTTATTTAGACTTTCAGAAGACTCAACAAGGTCTTACATAACAGACTACTATGTAAAGTTAAAGGACGTGGGATTGCAGATAATGTCTTGAGATGGACAGAAAGCTGGTTAGCAGATGGGAAGCAAAGAATTGGCATAAATGAGTCTTTTTTTGATTGAGAGTCAGTGACTAGTGGGGTTCCGCAGGGCTATGTGCTAGGACCCCAACTGTTCACATGAATGTATCATCTTCAAATTTGCAGATGATTCAAAGTTGGGTGGAAGGATGAGCTATGAGGAGGATGCAGAGATGCTTCAGCGTGATTTGGACATGCTGAATGTGTGCGCATATGCATTGCAGATGCAATGTAATGTGGATAAATGTGAGGTTATCCACTTTGGTGGCAATAATAGGAAGACATTATTACTTGAATTGGTGTAAATTGAGAGATGTGGATACTCAGTGAGACCTTGGTGTCTTCGTGTATATGTCACTGAAAGTAAGCACATAGGTACAGCAGGCAGTAAAGAGGGCAAACGATATGCTGGCCTTCATAACAAGAGGATTTGAATCTCGGAATAGAGATGTTTTATTGCAATTGCATAGGGCATTAGTGAGGCCCACCCAGGGTACTGTGTGCAGTTTTGGTGTCCTTATCGGAGGAAAAATGTCCTTGCTATAACGGGAGTACAGCCAAGGTTTGCCAGGTTGATTCCTGGGATGTCAGGTCTGTCATATGAGGAGAGACTAAATCGGTTGGGATTACACTCACTGAAGTTTAGATGGGTGAGAAGGAATCTCAGAAACTCAAAATTCTAACAGAGTTAGACAGGATAGATTCAGAAAGAATGTTCCCGATGGTGGGGAGTCCAGAACTAGGGGTCAAGTTTGAGGATAAAGAGGTAAACCTTCTAGAACTGAGATGAGGATAAATTTCCTCACCCAGAGTGGTGAATGCATGCAATTCATTACCACAGAAAGTAGTTGAGCCAATTCCTTTAGGGCTAAAGGAATATGGGAGAGAAGGGGGAATCAGGATATTTGATTATCAGCCTTGATCATAATGAATGATGGAACAGACTCGAAGGGTCAAATGGCCTACTCCTGCTTCTAGTTTCTAAGGTTACTGCTTGGAAACAATCGTAGGAGTGTGAAAGAGAATTTTTAATTCAAAAATTGGCATGATCTCAAAGATTCTAGCAAAAAAGGAAGAGGAAATGAATTTCACATTTTTGGAGTTGGACAGGTAATTGAGGAAGAGAAACATACAGTTTAAGTTATAAAAAGCAGGGACATGGGATTAAACACAGCTGCTCTTTACAAGAGCCAGCATATGCATGATGAGCCAAATGACGTCTACAGTGCTTTAAGTTTCCCAAATTGCATGTTTAATGTGTTTATATATCCATAAATTCCTAGGGATGATTAATTATTCCCAGAAGGAGAGACAATGCATCTCAGATTCACTTACCAAACAGTGCTGTCAACGTGGTCAGAAGAATGCTGACTATAATCAAGCTGTGCAAACAATGGGAAAAGCACCTGGACACCACCAATGGAATGTATCGCACTTTGTACAGAATGTGTTATAACAGCTTTGACATCCTATTAAAAAAATTCTAAAATTAAGAACCATTAAAGGTGAACTGCATATTTTAATCTGTGTATATTTTGGAAACAGGACAGGAGGAAAATTGAACACATCTAGATTTTCTTAAAACTTGAAAAAGCATTAAAACAAAACTATTATTGCACTCTTACCAGTCAGATTTTTCATTTTTGTAATTCATTTGAAAAAGTTGAGTTTATTATCCTAAATTTCTACGTCCAAAATTGCCTTTTTGCAGTTCAACAAAATCCTTCAATATGGAGCAGATCTAATATCTAAATATTTTATTCACAGAAATAGATTAACCCAGATTAAAAGTTAATTCTCAATTTGGCCTGATGTACCAGTATTTCAAGTAGCAACCAAAACAAAAGGCAAAGTTGTAAAGCCAATGGTAATATGGAACCTTCAAAATTCACATGCAAGAACCGAATTGTTTTATTCCTTCATGTATAACATTTTGCCATAGAAAATACTTGTATATAAAATTCCCTAACTTTTATACATTTCATCTAACTTACCTACTTTTCGAACATAAAAACTGCTCACCGCACTTTTACTAGTACAATGCAGCCAAAGAATGCCGCTTTTACCTGAAGCATTAGAGCATGTGGAGAATGAACAAAAATAGATGGATTGTCCTTCGGGGATGATTCTAGACAGAGTTGAGCATCTGTAGCCTTTGGATTGTATGTGAATGCAATGCTACTGGAAAGCTTGCCATCATACAGCAGAGATTTGTGGTGCTCAGCAAGTAGGAGGTCACTTTCCGCCTTGAATTTGAAAATACCCTAGAAAAACACAAATTACAATTCAGTAACACACTTCATTGTATAAAAGATAAGCTCAAGTTTATTTACTAATATAAATCAACTCAATTCCCAAAGCTTAACAAGGTATATAATCCTGAAACCAGTCTGGTATTGAGTAAAATCCAGATGAGTGACATCAAAGTACACAGGGTTTCCTACATTTATCTGTAATGTTACCAAAAAAAAGAAAAAGCTTGCCAAATCCAAAATTTAGCCAATTTCACCACTGACATGTTTTTAAAAAGTTCACAGATTTCCTGAGGTGAAACAATGGTATTGCAAAGGGTTAGGCAGATAAAGCAGGAAGCAAGAAACAGAGACAGATGGGGTATATTGTGGGAAAATGGGAGTTGGCCACTTTGGCAGGAAGAATAGAAAAGCATGGTTTTATTTAAACAGAAAGAAATTTCAAAACTCTGTAGTAAAGAGATATGCATCCTTTGGTACCTGAATCATAATAACACTAGTGTGCAGGTACAGCAATTGTTTAGGAAGGCAAATGGAGTGTTGTTCTTTATTGCAAGAGGAATGGAATATACAAGGGGGTTTTGCCAAGTTGCATAGGCAAGAAACTCTACAGTTTCTCTACGGTGAGTACTCTACAGTTTTGGTTTCCTTTTTTAAGGAAGGATATAAATGCATTAGAAGCCGCTCAGTAAAGGTTCCTTTGACTGATGCATGGAACTGAGAGTGGGTTTATCTCATCTTAAGAGGAAAGGTTGGACTTGTATCCATTGGAATTTATAAGTCTGAGAGGCGATCATAATGAAATCCTGAGAAGGCTTGAAAGGGTGGATGCTGAAAGAATGGTTCTCATTGTGAGAGAGACTAGAACTAAGGAACACTGTTTAAGAATATGGGGTCACTTGTTTAAAATAGATTAGAATAAATTTTTCTCAGAAGGAGGAGTCATGAATCTTTGGAACTCTCTTTCCCCAAGCACAGTGGAGGCAGGGTCATTGAATATTGTTAAGGCAAAGATTGGTAGATTCTTGACTAAAAAGAGAATCAAAGGTTATCAGAAGTAGACAGAACATGGAACTGATGCCACATCAAATCAGCCACGATCTTACTGAATGGCTTGAGGAGCCAAATTTCTTATTCCTGCTCCTAATTTGTATGTATGTATGAGTCTTGTTATTATAAGACAAGGCTCAATTCTATTTAAATGTCAACACAAGATTGAAAAAGGTCATTTACCGTACTTTCATCGAAATTAATGTGCAATTATTACAGATACAAATAAGTCCAAAAACATCAGTTGTCTTACTCACACATTATTACATAGAATTAAAAGAACAAAATTAGGCCATTCAAACCAACAAGTCTGTAGTGGTGTTTTTGCTTCATGAGTCTCCTCCCATTTTATTTAAACTCACCCCAGCACCATATACTTCTATTCATTTTTTTTTCACACATTTATTTAACTTGGCCTTAAATGCCTCTTAAATGCTATTTGCCTCAACCACTCAATTTAGTCACAAATTCATCTTCACCATTCTGGGTCAAGAAAGTGATTTGTAGTTCTTACTGGATTAATCAGTGATTATCTGATAATTACAGTTTCTAATTTTGGACTCCCAAGCAGAAACATCTTCTTTAAGGAATTCCCTTCCAAAGTCTTTTCCACTCTTTCTTCCTTTAAGACACTCCTTAAAATTACCTCCGATTAAACTTTTGCTTATCTGCCCTAAAATCTCCTTATGTACTTTGGCGTCACAGATCATTTGTGACACACCTCAGGATAATTTACTAAGTTAAAGGCACTATATAAGTTGCTAATGACCCAATCAAGTGCTTTCATAACTTGAAAGACTCCTCATCAGATCACCACTGAGTCTTCACTTCACTAGAGAAAAGAGCACCAATTTGTTCAGTATTTCCTGATAGATGTCTTAGTGTTCCAAGAGTAGATGGATTGGCCACTGGAAAATGTATGGTGTCACGGGGATTGGGCAGGACAGAAGACCTGGGTCAGATACTCTGTCAGAGAGTCAGCGCTGACTTGATGGGTCAAATGGCCTCCTTCTGTACTGTAGGGATTTTATGATTTTTGTACCTCTGAGTCCACGTACATTCAATCATTTTAATTCACTCTTTTTGCTACTACTTCAAATAATTCAATCAAGTTAGTGTACTATATCCGCCTCTTGAAAGTCCATACTATGCTTTATCATTTAGTAGTAGAGATTGATTATTGCTGAAAAGAGAGACATTTTTTGAGAGAGTGCTTTGTTTTGCACACATCAGGACAATTCACAGGAGTACCAAATACAAAGGGAAGAACAATTTATACTGTACGAGTGCGCTAATTAGTTGGCAAGTGGATGCACAGCTTTGCCATAGTGAATGCAATTGATCGTGATTGACAGTTGACTGCAAAGTATTGTATGAAATTTAACTAGGCAGTTTGACTCTGATTAGTCAAGGCATTTCCCTGAGGAATAAACTAGCAAATGACTAATTTATTTTGTTTAGCTGAATATTTGCAGATAATACAAAGATAGGCAGAGGGACACGTAGTGAAGAGGCAGGGAGGTTGCAGGAGGACTCGGACAGCTTAGGAAAGTGAGCAAAGTAGTGGCAGTTGGAATATAACGTGGGAAAGCTTGAGGCACAGACTATTTTCTAAATTGGGAAAGGATTCAGAAATCGGAAGCACAAAGGGATTTGGGAGTCTTCATTCAAGATTAACTTCCAGGTTGATTTGGTAGTTAGGAAAGCAAATGCAATGTTCGCACTCATTCCAAGAGGTCTAGAATACAAAAGCAGGAATGTACTCCTAGTGAGACCACATTTAGAAAACTGCAAGCAATTTTGTGCTCTGTATTTAGGGAAGGATGTGCTGGTCTTGGAGAAGGTGCAGAGGAGATTCATGAGACTGATACTGGGAATGAAAAGCATGACATGGGAGGAGTGTCTGAGGACTCTGGGTCTGTATGCATTGAAGGATGAAGGGGAATCCCACTGAAACTTACAAAATAATGCAAGGGCTGGATAGAATGGACATAAGGGCATAGCCTCAAAGTAAAGGGCCGACCCTTTAGAGGAGGGATTTCTTCAGCCAGAGAGTGGTGAACCTATGGAATTCACTGCCACAGAAGACTAAGAAGGCCACGTCATTAAGTGCATTTAAGGCAGAGACAGATAGGTTCTTGATTGGTAAAAGGATCAAGGGTTACAGAAAAAACAAGAAAATGGGGTTGAAAAACTTATCAGTCATGATTGAATGGCAGAGCAGACTCGACGGACTGAATAGCCAATTCTGCTCCAATATTTTATGGTCTTGGGTGTATACATATTCTTTCTGCCAACAAAGAATAGGGTCCTGTGTATTAATATATGTAGCTTCCAGTACACACAAATGAGCCACATTGCGAGCCTGACTGACAATCTTAAATTGGTCATGAACTCTTAGTAAACTAGATAATTATTTAGCAAATGTTGTCCAAACACAGAATCACATTTTATGTTGGACACTGCATTTTGAATTTTGCAAGCCCTTTTGCAAGGGCTGGTTGGATAGAGTCTGTACCTTGCCCACTACATACAGCTGAAGGAACATGCTATTTGATAATCGACCAGTATTTGGTACACATTTGTGAGATAAACTGAATTTCATTTTTGGCTTGATGGCAGCATCTTGTTAGTGGCAAATACCACTCCTATTGCTACTGCATAATAATAGCATGAAACAGCTAGCTTTGCCTGCTGTTTCAAATTTTTGAGGTAATCTGAGGAAGACTGTTTATTTCACAAGGCCAAAAGTAATAGTCTGAGGTCCATCAAGTGTACTAATGTGTGTTTGGTAAGAAACAAGGTTCTTAACTATCATGAATAAGCCCCACAGGCAGTGCTTTTCTTGAGGGAATAACTAGCTTAATTGAGAACAGGATCATGGCAGGAGACCTCAGACCCACGATATGTTCCTCCTGAACAAATGTGAGAAATGGGGATGCTTCCAGCGTCCCTGGTGATCATGTGTGCAGAAGGTGTGTCTAAATGCAGCTTCGAACCACCGGATTTTGGAACAGAAGCTGCCGGTGGACTCACTGTGGAGCATCAGTCATGCTGAGCAAATCCTGGACAGCACATTTAGCAAGATGGTCACACCACAGGTGAGGATGGGATACGCAGAATGGGAATGTGAGACCATCAAAAACAGCGAGAGACTCAGGAAGGTAGTGCAGAAGCCTCCTCAGGACAGCCTGGGGAGGGATGGTGAGCAGCTCATGGTCATGGTTCACATAGGTAAACTAAGCTGAGTACAGGAAGTTAGGAAATAAATTAAAATGCAGAACCCAAAATGTAGTAATCTCAGGGTTACTCTCAGTTCATGGGCTAACAAGAACATGAATAAGAGGATAAACCAAATGAACACGTGGCTGGAGAGATTGCGTAGCCAGGAGGGATGCAGATTCTTGAGGCACAGGGGAAGGTGGGACCTACGTAAAGGTGAATGGGCTGCACCCAGGCACAGCTGGGACCAATATCCTTGCAGAAGCTTTTGCTAGTTCTGTTGAGTATTTAAAATAGTGTGGCAGGGAGCTGGGATCCCAGGAGTAGGATCAGATAGGTCAGATTCAGGCCAGGAAAATGGAGGTAGAACATTAGTTAGTAATGTTAAAGATATGCTGATAGACTCAGAATTACAGGAGAAGGGAAGTTTAAAAAGTCTCCAGCAAGGGATACCAACAGGATTAAACTGTTTATACTTCAATGCAAGGAACATTACAAACAAGGCAGATGGGTGAGGGCACAGGTAGACACATGGCAGCATGATGTCATTGCTATAACTGAACCTGGCTAAAGGAAAGGCAAAATTGGCAGCTTAGTATTATAGTCTTCAGACACAACTGAGTGGGAGAAGCACCAATGGTTAAAGAATCAATCCCAGTTATGAAAGGGATAAACACAATCAGCAGGTCAACAAACAAGGTTTTATGGGTTGAGTTTAAAAATAAAAAAAGGGCAGTCACACTACTAGGAATACATGACAGACCCCCAAATAGTGAGAGAGAGATAGAAGAACAAATGATTACGCAAATTTCTGCCTGTAAAATCAAGACAGCAATAATAATAGATTTTTAACCCTCCCAATGTCAACTGTGATTCAAACCATGTTAGGGGCACTGAAGAAGAAAAATTCATGCAGTGTATCCAGAAAAATGTCTTCAACCAATTAATTTTGTACCCAAGAGATGCAACTCTAGGCCTATTCTTGGGGAACAAAGAATGGCAAGTTGAGGAAGTGATGGTTGGTGACCGTATCAGGAATAGTGATCACAAATCAGTTAGATTTAGCATCAACATGGAAAAGGACAGAGATAAGGCAGGAATAAAAGTTTTGAACTGGGGAAAGACATTTTGTAGGAATGAGAAGGAACTTGGCTGACGTTGACTGGACAGCTAGGGGATTAAAAAAAGTGAAAAAACAGTAGGAAGCACTAAAAAGCAAGATACTAAATTTACAATGTAGACATGCCTCCCCCAAAAATAAGAGTGGTACTGCCAAATCCAGAACTCCCTGGATGTCTAGAAAAATGATGTGGAGATGCCAGCATTGGACTGGGGTAAACACAGCAAGAAGTCTTACAACACCAGGTTAAAGTCCAACAGATTTATTTGGTAACAAAAGCCACTAGCTTTCAGAGCACTGGTCCTTCATCAGGTAAGTGGGAGTTCTGTTCACAAATAGGGCATATAAATTATATTATTTTGTCCCCGTGTTGACAAAGAAAAGCAGCGATGCAGATTTATTGTCCATGAGGAACACAGATATTGGACAAATAACCATAGAGAGAGAGAAAATACTGGAAGTGTTAGAATCCTTGAAAGTTGGTAGGTTGTCAGGGCTGGATAGACTGTTTCCAAGGCTGGTGAGGGAGATCAGGGAGTAGATGATGAATGTTCAGTGGATAATTTTCCAATCTTCACTAGATACAGGGAAGGTACCAGAGGACTAGAGAAACGCAAAAGTAGTTCCACTGTTTAAAAAGGGATTGAAGGAAATGCCAAACAATTAAAGGCCAATTAGTCTTATAGTGATGGGTCAATTAAGTATGCCTCCACTTTCTCAGGAGGCTAACGAAATTTGGCACGTCCACTATGACTCTCAGCAAGTCTTACAGATACACCAGAGGAAGCATTCTTTCTGGTTGTATCATAGCTTGTTACGGCTTTTGCTCTGTCCAAGACTGCAAATAACTACAAAGGGTTGTGAATGGAGCCCAATCTAACATGCAAACCTGCCTCCCATCCATTGACTCTGTCTATACTTGCCACAGCCTCGGAAAAGCAACCAGCATAATCAAGGACCCCATGCACACCAGACACACCCTCTTCCGCCTTCTTCCATCAGGAAAAGATACAAAAGTCTGAGGTCACGTACCAACTGACTTAAGAACAGTTACTTCCCTGCTGCAATCAGACTTTTGTATGGACCAACCTCGCATTAAGTTGATCTTTCTTTACACCCTAGCTATGAGCGTAACAGCACATTATGCACCCTCTCCTTTCCTTTCCTCTGTATGATATGCTTTGTCCGTATAGTGTGCAAGAAACAATACTTTTCACTGTGTACTAATATATGTGACAAGAATAAATCAAATTGTAACAAATCAAATAAATTAGTACAACAAATCCTTTGAGATAGTATTAACTGTCATGTAGAAAGGCATAGACTCGTCAGGGATGGTCAGCATGAATTTGTTAAAGGAAAGTCATGCCTCACAAATTTGATTGAATTTGTTGAGGAAGTGGCAAGAAGGATTTATGAAGGTAGTGCAATGGATATTATATACATGGACTTTAGCAAGGCCTTTGACAAGGACCACATGGTAGGTTGTCACAAAAGGTTAAATCTCACGGGATCCAGGGTGAGGTAGCCAAATAGGTACAAAATTTGCTTGATGACAGAAGACAGAGGGTGGTTGTGAAGGGCTGTTTTTCCAAACCGGAGCCTGTGAACAGTAGTGCGCCTCAGGGATCGGTACTGGGGTCCAACGTTATGTCATTTATATTAATGATTTGGATGAGAATTTAGGAGGCATTGTTAGTAAGTTTGCAGATGACACCAAGACATCAAGGTGGCATGGTGGACAGTGAAGGTGGTTATCTAGGATTGCAACGGGATCTTGATCAATTGGGCCAGTGGGCTGAGGAATGGCAGATGGAGTTTAATTTAGATAAATGTGAGGTGATGCATTTGGTAGATCAAGTGTACAAAAGTGTGGTATCTCCACACTGTGGTAGATCAAACCAGGGCAGTACTTACTCAGTTAATGGTAAGGCGGTGGGGAGAGTCATAGAACAAAAGAGATCTTGGGGTAGTGGTTCATAGCTTCTTGAAAGTGGAATCACAGGTGGACAGGGTGCTGAAGGCAGCATTCGGCATGCTTGGTTTCATTTGACAGAACACTGGAGTTGGGACATCATGTTTACCTTGTACAAGGCATTGGTAAGGCCACACTTAGAACACTGTGTACAGTTCTGGTCACCCTATTACAGAAAGGATATTAAATTAGAAAGAGTGCAGAAAAGATTTACTAGAATGCAACTGGGAATTGATGGTTTGAATTATAGGGTGTGGCTGGATAGACTGGGACTTTTTCCTCAAGAGCGTAGGAGGCTTTGGGATAATCTTATAGTGGTCTATAAAGTAATGAGGGGCATAGATCAGTTAGATAGTCAATATCTTTTTCCAAAGGTAGGAGAGTATAAAACCCGAGGACGTAGGTTTAAGTTGAGAGGGGAGAGATACAAAAGTGTCCAGAGGTGCAATTTTTTCCACACAGAGGGTGGTGGGTGTCTGGAACAAGCTGCCATAGGTAGTGGTAGAGGCGGATACAATTTTGTCTTTTAAAAAGCATTTAGACAGTTACATGGATAGGATGGGTACAGAGGGATATAGGTCAAACATGGGCAATTGGGACTAGCTTAGTAGTTTAAAAAAAAGGGACAGCATAGACAAGTTGGGCCGAAGGGCCTGTTTCCATGCTGTAAACCTCCATGACTCTATGACTAGTGGATAGAGTAGAAGATAGCTATAATTACAAAACAATATCGATGAATTGGAGGAGTGGGTGGAAAAGTGGCAAATGGATTTTAACATACAGAAGCGTGAGGTAATGCATTTAGGAAGGTCAAACAGATATAGGGAACACACAATAAATGGGAATACATTAAGAAGAGTAGATGAAGTGAGAAATCTTGGCAATCAAGTACACAGGTCTCTAAAGGCAGCAGTTCAAGTAAACGAGGTTGTAAAGGCAGCATATGGAATGTTGCCCTTCACTGGCAAAGGCATAGAATATAAAAGTAAGGATATAATGTTGGAAATGTATAAAACACTGGTGAGGCCACAACTGGAGTACCATGTGCAGATCTGACCACCATATTATAGGAAGGAAGTAATTGCTCTGCAAAGAAGATTTGCAAGAATGTTGCCAAAGCTAGAAAAGTGTAGCTACGAGGAGAGATTGGATAGGTTGATGTTATTTTCCTTGGAACAAAGAAGGCTGAGGGGCGATTTGATAGTGGCGTACAGAATTGTGAGGTGGAGAGATAGAGTGGACAGGATAAAATTGTTGCCCTTGGAGAATTCTAGAACCAGGTACATAGATTCAAGTGACAGTGGATGTGTGGGGACATGAGGAAAGACTTTTTTTTTTACGCGAAGAGTGATGGGTGTCTGGAATTCACTGCAGAGTTGGTAATGGAGATAGAGACGCTAAACTCTTTTAAATAGTACCTGGACCTGCACCTCAAATATTATATGCTACAGGGCTATGGACCAGATGGAAGAAGATGGGATTAGAAAGAGCACTCAAGCTGGCCTGGACAAGATAGGTCTAATGGTCTCTTTCCATGCTGTAACTTTTCTATGGTTCTATGGAGTCTGCACAATATAGGACAGTGATCTGATGCAGTTAACCTTTGATGTGCCTAATTTCAACACCAAGTCTGCAGTTTATGAGATTGCTGATTAGGCCAATGGAACTATAAGTGTACTGACCAATGAAGATTGGTTTGCGGTAGACTGTGATAGAGAACCCCTGTCAGATTTCTCAACTAGTACATCAAGGAAAGGTATTATGTTTGACTGCTCCATACTCCATTTTAAAAGCAAATCTGAGTGCAATATGGAGCCCATTAAGACATGTAAGAGAATTATATTATATCTTGTGGTTCCCTTTACATTTGGAACCCTCGCAAATTATCTTAAGTGCAGGACAGAAGCTTCCACATAAAATGTCTTTTTTCAGCAATATGTTGTTACATTTTCAGTTTCTAGATGTTCTATTACACCTTTATGCAATATTTTGCCCATCATTTTTTTAAATCTACATGACAGCATTGGGACACAAGGCCAGTGGCTTTGTTGCTCATCCCATGATAACATCCATTATGAATCCACAGTAATATTTTGTCTTATGAACATGTCTAAATTTGATTATGAGGTCTCCATGTACAGCATGTGTTCTGCCATATAAAAGTCTTCATGACACACCTTATTAGCTTCCTCTAAAGAACAAAGGAAAGTACAGCACAGGAACAGGCCCTTCAGCCTGCCAATGCTGCACCAATCATGATGCCTGCCTAAACTAAAATGGTATGCACTTAGAGTCCGTATCCTTCCAGTCTACTTGCCCCTTAAATGCTGCTATCGTACCTGTTCCCACCATCTCCCCAGGCAGCACGTTCCAGATATTCACCACCTTCTGTGTAAAAAAAAGTTGCCTTGCACATCTCCTCTAAACTTTTCCCCATGCACCTTAAACCTACGTCCCCAGTACTTGACTTTTCAATCTGAGGAAAGAGCATCGTACTATTCACTCTACCATGCCACTCAATCTTGGAGACCTCTATCGGGTCATCCCTCAACCTCCATCGCTCCAGAGAACAATCCAAGTTCATTCAACCTCTCCTCATTGCTAATACCCTCCAGACCAGACAACATCCTGGTAAGTCTCTTCTGAACCCTCTCCACATCCTTCTGGTAATGTTGCCACCAGATTTGTGCACAATATTCTAAAATGAGGCCTAATTAAGGTTCTGTACATTTGCATGACCTGCAAATTTTTATACGCAATGCCCCAATTGAAGGCGACGAGCACGCTGTATGCCTTCTTGACTACCTTATCCACCTGCGTTGCTGCTTTCAGCGATCAGTGGACATGTACGCCCAGATCTCTCTGCCTGTCAATATTTTTAACTTTTCTAGTTTAGAAAATACTAAAAATTAAGTTAAGAGATAGTCTTACGTTACTGGCAACTGTCTGAATTGTTAGGGGCCGCAATTAATTTGAATTTCATAGTTGTTGTCATCGATGAGGACCACGACAACATTAGTCATTTTGAGGCTGGTTGCAGTGTGTCCAAAGATGACTGATCAGGCTAATTCAGACGCGGAATGTCCTGGCACATATTGGACAGACTTCTGTAGACACTGTAGTTGTTGCGCTGGTGGCTCTGGACTTCCTGAAGCATAACTTAAGCGCGAGCTGCGCAATACACCTTGCTTCGTGAGCTTGACAGCCTTTGTGGATGAGGCAGCACCAGGTAGGGCGGTTTTGTGCCAGTGTTTCCCAGGTGGTCGTGTCAATGTCAGGCGACTTCAGGGAGGCTTTGCTTTGAAACATTTCTTCTGCCCTCCATGCAAGCGTCTTCCAACAGAGAGTTCCCCAAAAAGGAGCTGCTTGGGTATACACTCGTCTGACATATGGATGACATGACCTACCCACCGGGTCTGCGCTCTCATCAGCAGTGTGTGTGAACTGATGGTAGACTTGCTTTAGAGAGAACTACAGTGTCTGGTACGTTGTCTTGCCATCGGATGCCTAATATTCTGCAAAGATAAGTCATGTGGAAACAGTCAAGCTGTCTTGCATGCCTTCGATACATAGTCCACATTTCACAGGCATACAGGAGGGTAGTGAGAACCACGGCGCTGTAGACCTTCAGTTTTGTTGCTGGGCTGATTCCTCAATGTTCCCATACAGTAGAACGCACTCTACCAAAAGCAGAACTAGCCTTTGCTATTCTGCAGTTAACTTCTGCAACAATAGTCATGCTTGGGAGAGGGTGCTACCAAAGATAAGTGAACTGGTTCACCGCCTATAGTTTCTGCCCTTTGATTGTGATTATGGGTTCTGTGCACAGTGCATGAGCAGGCTGGTGCATGACTTCAGTCTTTTTAATGTTGATGGTGAGTCCAAAGTTGTCACAAGCCGTGGAAAATTTGTCCATACTGACTTGCATCTCTGGCTCTGAGCCAGCACAGTAAAAAGTCTGACAACACCAGGTTTAAGTCCAACCGATTTATTTGATAGTACACTCACTAGCTTTCTAGACAAAGGGGCTAACCCCAAAAGCTAGTGAGTGTACTATCAAATAAATCGGTTGAACTTAAACCTGGTGTTGTCATACTTTTTACTGTGTTTACCCCAGTCCAACGCCGGCACATCCACATCTGAGCCAGCATACAGGGCGCAGTCATCAGCAAAGAGGAAATCTCTCAGAACGCCTCCTTAACTTTGGTAATAGCTCGAAGTCTTCTCAGGTTGAAAAGCTTCCCACCCACTCTGTACTTGAGGCTGATTCCAGCAACACTGTCCTGGAAGGCATCATTCAGCATGGCAGTAAACATCATGCTGAACAGCCTCTTTGACGCCACTGGTGACTGGGAATGCCTCAGAGGATTCTCTGCCATCCAGCACTCTGGCCATTATGGAACTGGCGTACCATCTGAATGAATTTGGGGGGCCAGCCGAACTTTGACATGATCCTCCACAGGCCTTGTCGGCTTACAGTATCGAATACTTTCGCGAGGTGGACAGAAGTTGTTTAGAGCTCGCGATTCTGCTCCTGACACTTCTCCTGGAGTTGGCGCACAGCAAAAATCATGTCAGTAGTCCCACAACCTTTGCGGAAGCCACACTGTGACTCTGGAAGCAGGCCCAGCTCCAGATAAGTGAGCAGAGAATTTAGCAGGACTCTTGCAAGGGTTTTTCCTGTGATGGAGAGCAGTGAGATTCCTCTGTGGTTGTCGCATACTTGCCTATTGCCATTCCTCTTGTAGAGGTGTATGATGGAAGCATCTATAAGTTCCTGAGGAATGGATCTTTGCTTCCAAAAGGACTGGAACAACTCGGTGAGCTTCTCGATAAGTGCAGGACCAGCAGCTTTATAGATCTCTGCAGGTGTGGCATCTGCCCCTGGGGCTTTGCCACTGGATAGCTGGCTGACAGCTTTCATGACTTAGGCTACTACCAGTGGGTCATCCATGCCACTGTTGATTTCAACCTGGGGAATCCTGTCTATTGCCTCATCGTTAATAGATGACGGTCGGTTGAGGATGGCTTCAGAGTGTTCAGCCCACCTCTGCAGGATCTGAGCCTTCTCTGTAATGAGAGTTGTACCATCTGTACTCAGGAGGAGGGGACTCCCGAGAGATTGAGGTCCGTAGAACCGTTTCAAGTCGTTTCTGTCAGCATATCCCTGCGTTTTATCTGCCTTGGCGCTCAGCCAGGCATCCTGCATTTTACGCAGTTTATTCTGGACTGTCCTGCGAGCAGTGGTAAAAGCATTTTTCTTGGCAGCTGAAGATGGGTCGTTCTGACAGGCCCGATGTAGACGGTGTTTTTCAACAATAGAGCCTGTATCTCCTCATCAAATCAATCATGCTGCTTGCGGGTGGAGGGCCCAAGCATCTTCAGCTCAGATGTATGGATAGCATCCCTGAAGCGTCCCCAGTCGTCCTCAGCGCTGCCTGCGAGGTGTAGGTCAGCAAGCTTGAGTTCTAAGTCTTCAGCCAGTGCTGAAGCTTTGCTGGGATTCTTTACCTTGGCCGCACTGATTCTTTTCATAACCTTGCTTCCTTGTGGTCGCCTCTTGGGTCTGATGCGGAGCCTTATTTTGGAGGTAATGAGCCTGTGATCTGTCCAGCAGTCAGCACCACAACATGGCCTTGGTTAGAACCATAGGACCCTACACTGCAGAAAAAGGCCCTTCGGCCCATCGAGTGCACCGAACACAATCCCACCCAGGCCCTACGCCCATATCCCCACATATTATACCCACTAATCCCTCTAACCTCAGCTACCCTGGACACTAAGGGGCAATTTCTTAGCATGGCCAATCAACCTAACCCGCACATCTTTGGACTGTGCAAGGAAACCGGTGTACCCGGAGGAAACCCACGCAGACACGAGGAGAATGTGCAAACTCCACACAGTGTGATCTGAGCCAAGAATCGAACTCAGGACCCTGGAGCTGTGAAGCAGCTGTGCTAACCACTGTGCTACCATGCCACTGGTTACTCTGACATCCTACCTGTCTTTTCTCCTGACAATGACATAGTCGATAAGATGCCAATGGTTGGAGCGGGGACGCATCCAGGAGGTCTTGTTATGGGTAGGCAGACAGAAGGTTGTGTTGGTGATGAGGAGGTCGTGTGCAGTACAGGTCTTCACTAACAGTAGGCCATTACTGTTACACTTGCCCATTCCATGCCTCCCAATGACTCCGTGCCAGGTTGCAGAGTCGCACCCTACTCTTGCACTGAAATCGCCAAGCAAGATCAGCTTGTCGGTACTGCTCACTGCTAATAATAGGGTGTCTAGTTCTTCGTAGACCTCGTCTTTCATCTCGCCCGGGTTGTTCATTGTGGGGGCATAGGCACTGATCAGGGTGGCTTGACTTCTGTAGCGGAAGCTGTAATGTCATAAGCCAGTCATTCACACCCTTGGGTAGACTGTCAAGTTTCCGAAGAAGGTGACTCATGACGGCGAATCCAACTTCAGCATCATGACGCTCATCGCTGCCGTAACCGCTCCAGAAAAAAGTGTATCCACCTCCAGTTTCAGTCAACTGACCTATGTTGGCAAGACAAATTTCACTCAAAGCTGCAATGTCAATGTTGTATCTTGCCAGCTCTCTGGCAACTAAGGCTATTCTTCTCTCTGGTCTGTCTGCTGTAGGGTTGTCCAAAAACATGCACACATTCCAAGTGCCAATGGTGAACGGTGTTACCTTGTGTTTTATGTTGTGTGTTCGACCGCAAGATGGGATCCCCGCCAGCCGAGGTAAACTGGTCAGGGTGTGATGAAGCAGGCAATGTTTAGGGCACTTTTCTAGCCCTTTCCTCATTCTACAGAGGTGAGCAGTGCATTCCTGAAGATGGCTGCTCAGTCGCCCAGGTAGACACCAAGTTTCACTGTGCTTCGGTCAGTGGAAAATGACCGTTAGACCTGAGCCGCCTGCGAGCAGGTCCGTGACTACAGCTCCCAGTGTATCCACACCTGCTGCTTCGTCGCTCGCCCATCGCCATAGGACTTCAAGGGTTGAACAAGACACTGATGATGATGGTGTCGAAACTAGCACTTGATTTGGATTAAAGTGAGAGAGAGTTGCACAGCATCAGCCTCACTCACTCTTCCCAATTCCCATCCAGATCCAGTGGCAAGACGAGTCAAGACGGCTGGAGATGGGACTAAGTGCAGTGGATGACCAGGGCGTCTTCTGTGTCTTGTCCTGCTCTTCGCGTTTCACGCTTGCAGAGACCACCTTCTTGACCGTTGGACCTTCCATTGGTCTCTTCTGCTCAATCCACCAGATTCTGTCTTCACATGCTGGGGTAGGCATCTCCCTATCTCACCGAGGGTTGAGGCCCGTCAGCTATCCTCACCTGGTTTAGCCGGCTTGTCGAGGCCATTGCCCAGGGTGTGGCCGCTGTCGCATGCAAACAGCTACAGGGAGCCACAGGTGAGAGCTGAGTGCCAGGTGGGGACAAAGGATGGACAAACCGCCCCGAAAGGATGCGACATGTTCCCCCACCAAAGGTATTACCCCCTCCCTGATACCCCATACACACCCAATTCCATAGTAACCACTAATTGATAGGCAGCCTGGCTAGTGACTCATTGCAAAAAACAAAACTGTCAGTTATCTTCAAACTATATTCATGCATTAGAGTACCTTGTATCCAGAGCCAAGTTGATATATTGCAAATATCTGTGCTGCATTTAAAGCTTCAGCAAATACATAAACTGC
Source organism: Carcharhinus amblyrhynchos (assembly GCF_965287045.1). NCBI lineage: Eukaryota > Metazoa > Chordata > Chondrichthyes > Carcharhiniformes > Carcharhinidae > Carcharhinus > Carcharhinus amblyrhynchos. The sequence goes on along the minus strand of NC_137324.1, from coordinate 132,313,837 downwards.
TCCAAGTTGCCCACAGAATACCCGATTCGCATCTGCTGTTTCTGATGATCCCAGGAAACATTTGTCAAATGTCTAAAAAAAATAAATAGACGTAATCATTAAATTATTAATGTGTGACTATTATAGAACCTTAAGTCAAATTTTACATTTCCTAAAGTGAAATTTGCTAGGAGATTTTAACATTTGATAAGCCACATTAAGACATTGCTCCCTTAACTCTCCCATTTCTCTAATATGAAGGCGTACACCCCCATCCACATTTTTAAGACAACTTCAACCTTCCAGTCACCATTGCTGTTTCAACTCAGCATCTTGCTGTCATGCCCACACATCCACCTTTGGCCTGCTGCGTTGCTCCCATGAAGCCCAATGCAAACTGAAGCAGCAGCAACTCATCTTCTGGTTAGGCATATTATAGTCCTTAGGACTCAACCACTTTAGGTGATGACCTTTTTCCTCCATCTTGAGCTTTTTTTAACATTCAAAATAGTTTATGCCCTATTGCAAAGCAACCCTCTGAGCCATTTGTCACCTGTTCTTTAGTTTTACTTTCACCGAGCACTGATCTTTGTTCTTCCGTGAACACATTGATATCTTGCCTCTAAGCTGCTGCTAGTGCCTTGCCTAGCACTTCACACTGCCATTAACACTACTTCTATCTCTTGACCCAACAGATCTTTGTTGGAATCTAGCTCCCATCAATCACTGACATTCTATTCCACTGCAGCTCCACGCCTTCTTAAACAATATATATCCAACACATTTCTCTATCTCTTTAGTTCTAAAGAGGAGTCATAGAAACTGGCAACATTATTTTCTTTCTCCACTAATGTTGCCAGACCTGCTGAGTTTCTCCAGCATATTTTATTTTTGTTTCAGATTACCAGCATTCTCAGTATTTTAATTTATTTAAGATAGTAGTGCTAAACACCATATATTTCACTGTGAAGAATGCAAAAGTAGACAGATCAGACTGACAGCATGACTACACTGAAAACTACTAAACAAAATGGGAAATATTTTATTCTTCAGGAACCTCCATACCTTTCTGTAGGTTAAGGAAGAAAAATATTCAACTGGTCAGGAATCAAATTTCACTAAATTCAAGCAATCATACCATGAACCCCACACGCCTCATATTGCAATTCTGTAAATACCTTTGAGAGACACTTGTTTCCTTTAAACTCTCAAGGCAGCCTTCGAAAGAACTTATTGAGAAACACCTGCTTACCAAATGGCAAGAGAATTAACTGTACCATTAGATTTACACTAGGATACTGTTACCAAATATATTATTCACTAGCCACATGTGGCTGATTCATAATCCAGATATGGCTAATTGCATTTCTGATTATTATATGTGAGTAACAGACATACTATAACTGGATATGTGATCTCAGTACACATTTGCATGGCATACGAGCAACACTTCAAGCTTTTTATGCACTCTTCGGACAATTGGCAAAAGAGCAAAGTGTGCAAGTGATTTTAGATTGTTGTGTTCTGCTTCCTTTGTGATTAAACAGTAGCGGTTTTTTTTGTAATTATGCAATGATATATGCAAGAGGTCATCTACTAAAATTAATGAGTTGTTTATCAATTCCCTTCAGTGTCAGAAAGTATTTTCTGACTTTCAGCACAAACTAAATTTTAGTGAAAATTCAATTGTCTAGGTAAAGGAATCAAAGCAAAAGAGGCTAATCCAAAGAGGGAACAAGGATGTAGATAGGAATTTCCAGTTAGGTGAACTGTAATCTGGAATGCTGAAGGTTTTAAAAACATCTGTGTTTCTGTGAATATTCCTATGACCCCATGGTAAAATCATAATGCTGGTTCAAAACACGAGGAATATTTTCAGTTGTGAAACTAACCCAAAGTATTTTTTATACTCAAGAATGATTTTCATTGTGAAAATAAAACATGAACTGGGGCATTCAAACGCAAGTAGGATATCAGATCCCTTCTGCATGGTTTCACTGATTACATGATTAAACATATTTCAGTTTTCCGTCAGTTTCATATTTGTTCGCTTCAAAAGGTTCAAATGCACAGAAAGCAGAAAAGGGAAGTACAGTAAATTGCTACTTAAATCATTAAATTGAGATTTTTAAATCCTTACCTTCCATGTAAAAACACTTGTATATAACTCGCTTTTGAAAATTCTCAATTTAATTAGTACAAGTAAATAAAGGCAAATAAAAGCAGAACATTGGATACTGGAGATGTGAAATAAAAGTAGCAAACTCAGCAGGTCTGGCAACATCTCTGAAGAGAGAAACAGGGTTAACATTTAGAGACCGAGATATATCACTCTGGACTCGAAACATTAACTCTGCTTCTCTTTCCACAGGTGCTACCAAGGCCTGCTGAGGTTTCCCAGCATTTTGCTTTCAATTCTGTGTTAATGGACTTTCAAAAGGTACCTGACAGTGTTACACAACAGACTTGGACCAAAATTCTAGCTCAGAATGAAAGGGAAAGTAGGCACATGAATAAGAAATTGGTTGAGTGACAGGAAACAAAGTAGTGATAAATAATTGTTTTTCCAATTGGAGAAATGTTTGTAGTGGAGTTCCCCAGGTGTTAACGTTTGGGTTCTTGTTTCTCCCGTTACATATTAATGATCCAGATATTGGTATGCAGGGCATGATTATAAAAAGTGCAGATGATACAAATACCGGAAGTGTTATCAACTGTGATGATAGTTTTTAACTATCAAATAAGACAACTTTCAGAAGTATATAGACATATTGGTGCTTTGGGCAGGCAGGTGGCAGATGGAAGTTCAATGCAGAGAAATGAGAGGTGATTCTTTTTGAAGAATATGGAAAAAACAGTATGAGATAAAGGGAGAAACTCTGAAGGAGGTGCAGGAATTAAGGTACCTCAGGATATGTACATAAAGCACTGAAGATAACAGGACATGTTGAAAGAGCAATTAATAAAGCACAAGTTTCATCAACAGGGACAAGTTAATACAGCACAAGAGTAAGGAGGTCATGCTGAACATGTATAAGATAGATAGGCCTCATCTGGAGTACTGAATTCAGTTCCGGGTGCCATACTTGAAGGACGTGAGGGCATTGAAGAAAGTGCAGAGGATGTTCACACGAATAATTCTAGGGATAAACAACTTAGCTATGATTAGAAAGGTTGGGACAGTTTTTTTGAGGGGATGTATTCAGTATGCTGAGGGGTATGGACACGGTAGACAGTGAGAAACTGTTCCCTTTCAAAAAACGAAAAAGGTACAGATTAGAAATAACTGGCAAAAGGCAAGGGAGTGAAGTGATGGAAATATCTTTCTCCCAGCAGGTTGCTGTCAGCTGGAATAAACTCCTGGAGAGGGTGGTGGAGGCAGGTTTGATCGAGGTATTCTAACGGGAACTGGACTGCTATCTAACAAGAAAGAATGTGAAATGTTATGGGGATAATGCAGGGGAGTGGAACTTGGTAGAATGCTCCTTCAGGTAGCCAGTGCAGACTTGGTGAGCCAAATGGCCTTTGTCTACACAGCAGATTCAGTGTTTCTGACATGCAGTTTTTGAAAAACTCAAAAAAGGGACATGCTATCCTAATGTGTTACATGAAAATAATTAAGGTCGTTTCCAAAATAGTCTCAAAATCCTCCCGCAGAGCCAAGATTAACTTGCATAACCGCTGTCTACTATCACTATATTTATCACGCATTTATCACTACATAGAAAACTAGAGTTATGGAACATCAACAAGGAGATCTAACCTTGCATTCAACACTGCCAAGAGACACTTGCACCCAAGCTTTTACCAGGGAACAAGCCTGCTAATTTTGGAAGGATCAAAGGAACTCCAGCAAAGAGAGGTAAAATTGTGGAACAATCAATGGACTGGGACCTATTTACTCAATCAAGGAAATTAACATGAATCAAAAATGAATCAACTTCCAAAAAGGCAAACAAAAATGTCAAAGCTTTTTAAACCAGATACCTTTTCTTCCCTTGGTGACTTCAGTTATGAATTACAAAATGGGATCACAACTACGATTAAAGAAATACAATTCAGGTTTACATTAATTGAACTATAACTGACCTCTAAACCTACAATAAGGAGCTCCAAATTTGCAACTTCACAATGTTACTTACATCACTGGTATTCACAAGCCATGTAATCTCTCCAAAGGATGCCAGTTCACCATTTACATAGCACCGGATCTCACTGTTTTTCCAACGATTGTAGATATGTACAATAGTCACCATGTACCACTATAATAAAGAATCTTTGATTTAATTTATTTAGACAATGTATATATGCAAAAGAAATGGTACAATAAAAAGATGCTCACTGCCTCATGTTGAATTTACATATAGGAATGTAAATTGCATTAGCTAACTTTTTTTAAAGCGGTCCTCCAACTAATTACCTGTTTTCAAATATTACAGCTTCCATTATAAACAGTTCAAAATGTGGCATCATGATGTCAGTCATTCGGGAAATATATTTGAGAATAGTTTTTGGATACTTAGTAAGTAATTTAACTCTCCTGATCTATTGAAAATTCATCTTCTGCCATCACCAACATCAAGGTAAGCATATCAGGTGATCAATACTTGCCTTCTGTGGCTTGAAGTCATACTTCACACAATGCTGAAATCCTTTTCCTTTTGATTTTATTGATGTCACAATCAAACAACCACCAACAAAATGAGCAGAATATCCAAGTCCTTTATTGGTACGAAAGCTAGCAGAAAGAATAAGATTTTTAGTCGTACTTTTAGTTTCATCAATAACCTAATTACCAACTCATCAAAAATCCTGCAATGAAATAGGTCCAAATTCACAGAACTTCTGTGCCATGGTGAATCAAATTATACTTTTACAAACAGCGTTGAGTGTATGAACAGCACACCAAAAGGATTTGGACTAGGGTGTCAATGGTGCTCCAGCTCTTTTATAACGGTTAATACAAAAATAAATAGTGGATAGATAAATATAATTGTTCCGCTCAAGAACATAAGAACATAAGAAATAGGAGCAGGAGTAGGCCATCTAGCCCTTCGAGCCTGCCCCGCCATTCAATAAGATCATGGCTGATCTGTCGTGTCTCAGTTCCACATTCCCACCCTCTACCCATAACCCTTAATCCCCTCGCTTATCAAAAACCCAAGAACCCGCGTCTTAAAAATATTTAGCGAGGCAGCCTCCACCACTTCAACGGGCAGAGAATTCCAGAGATTCACCACCCTTTGAGTGAAGAAGTTCCTCCTCAACTCCATCCTAAACCGCCCCCCCTTTATCTTGAGGCTGCGCCCCCTAGTCCTACTGTCCTTTCTGAGCAGGAAGAGTCTCTCCACCTCTATCCTATCCATCCCATTCATCATCTTATATGTCTCAATGAGATCTCCCCTCATTCTTCTAAACTCTAACGAGTACAAGCCTAGTTTATTCAGCGTCTCCTCATAGTTCAACCCCCTCAACTCCGGTATCAGCCAAGTAAACCTCCTCTGCACTCCCTGCAAGGCCAAAATATCCTTGCGTAAGTGCGGCGACCAAAACTGCACACAGTACTCCAGCTACGGCCTCAACAGTGCCCTGTACAGCTGCAACAAGACCTCCCTACTTTTATATTCAATCCCCCTCGTTATGAAGGCCAGCATCCCATTAGCCTTCCTGACCACCTGCTGCACCTGCAGGCTGGGTTTTTGCGACTCATGCACAAGGACCCCGAGGTCCCTCTGCACCGTCGCATGCTGCAGTTTTTCGCCATGTAAGTAATAGTCCTTCCTACCAATATTCCTACCAAAGTGGACAACCTCATTTGCCAACATTAAATTCCATTTGCCAGTTCCTGGCCCATTCACTCAGCCTATCTAGATCCTTCTGCAGACTCTCCATACCCTCCGCACAATTTGCTGTTCCACCAATCTTGGTGTCATCAGCAAATTTCGACACCATACAATCGGTTCCCTCCTCCAGATCATCTATATAAATGGTAAATAGCTGAGGCCCCAGCACCGACCCCTGGGGCACTCCACTAGTCACCAACCGCCAATCCGAATAGCACCCATTGACACCCACTCTCTGCCTCCTATTTGACAGCCAATCCTCTATCCACGCTAACACCCTACCCCTGACCTTCTGTAATAACCTCTTGTGAGGCACCTTGTCAAACGCCTTCTGAAAATCAAGAAAGACCACATCCACCGGCTCTCCTCTATTCACCGCCCTAGACACATCCTCATAGAACTCCAATAAATTCGTCAGACACGACTCCCCTTAACGAAACCGTGCTGCGTCTGCTCTATCAAACAATTCTCCTCAAGATGCCTCGCTATTTTCTCCTTGATCACGGATTCTAACATTTTACCTACAACAGACGTTAAACTGACCGGCCTATAATTCCCTGCCTTTTGCCTGCCACCCTTCTTAAACAACGGCGTAACATTAGCTGTTTTCCAATCTTCCGGCACTTCCCCGGAATCCAGTGACGTTTGGAAAATAATCACCAAGGCATCCACTATCACCTCCGCCATTTCTTTCAGAACCCTCGGATGCATTCCATCCGGTCCTGGGGACTTGTCCGCAATCAGTCCCTCCAGTCTGTTGAGCACCACCTCTCTAGTAACAATAATGTCATTCAGGCCCTCCACTCCTACCATCTTTCCATCGCTAACACTCGGCAAATTATTCACGTCCTCCTCCGTGAAGACCGAAACAAAAAAATTATTCAAGGCCTCAGCCATTTCCCCATCCCCTACCACTAAGTCCCCCCTCTCATCCTCTAAGGGTCCAACATTCACCCTAGCCAGGCTCTTCCTTTTTATTTATAAAAACTCTCGCTATCCTTTTTTATATTAAGCGCTAGCCCAGCTTCATAGTTTATCCTACCCTTCTTTATCAACTTCTTTGTCATTCTTTGTTGACATTTAAACCTCTCCCAATCCTCTTCTCGCCCACTACTTAGCTACTCTAAACGCATCCGCTTTTAATTTAACACTTTCCTTTACCTCCTTCGTTATCCACGGCTGATGATCTCTCCTCCTACGATCCTTTTTAACCATCGGAATAAATTTCTGCTGAGCACCAAGAAAGATCTCCTTAAAGATCCTCCACTGTTCCTCAGCAGACCTACCTTCCAACGCGCTCCCCCAATCAACATTCGCTAATTCCTCTCTCATCCTACCGTACTCCCCTCTGTTCAAACAAAGGACACATGTCCGGGAACCCACTTTCTCCTCCTCCATCTGCATCAGAAACTCCACCATACAATGATCAACATGTACCAAGATCCTTTCACAACACTTCCCAAACCAGCAACCTCCACCTCCTGGAAGGAAACAGGCAACAGATACACGAGAACATCCATTACCCGCAAGTTCCACTTCAAGCCGCACACCACCCTGGCTTACAACTATATTATTGCTCCATCACTATTGCTGGGTCAACAACACATCCTCACAACGTTATCGTACACACACTACATAAATAGCAGCAGTTCACAAATATGACCTGCTACCACCTTCTCAAGGCATAATTCCAAAGTTATTGTGATAGGCTTACAATCCTATTCAGACCTCCAAATTTTTGGTAAGATCCAGTTAGAGTCCAATAACTTTGTTTGAAGTAGACAAAGTTTGAGATTGCTTAGTGAATAAAGCCGCAAGATTCTCAAGGTTTTGAGCAAAAATGAACTTTACAACACAAGGTCAAGAAGGTAAAATAATTCACACTATCCATCTTATACTTTAACATGAAAAGTATAAGGTGCATGTGAATTAACAAGTCAACTGTGGTTGAACACACCCCACAACAAAAGCCAGATGCATCGATTTCTCAACCACCCAAGATGTCAGTAACAGTCAACCAATTTCTCAAATTCTGTCTCTCACGAGGGATCCAGTCTTCACCTTTTCCAATTTGGAGTTTGCTCCTGCTCTGTGCATGCATGCAAGTCCAAGGTTTTAACAGAATCCGGAAATCCTGACCTTCATTCTTATCAAGGTAAATCTAGTTTCAAAGACTTTCCAGCTTCCGAATGTTGTTTGTCACAAAGCCAGCCAAGCCTCTGAAATATTTTACAATTAACTTAATTTTAAAGTCACTGCCAAAACAATTATATTAATTTGAACCTTGTTCTCAAATGTCATGCAACTTCCCTCTTGCCATTCATCAAGTTTTGCTACTGCAGTTTCTAAATAAAACACGGTGGAGCAAAGCATTCTACCTAGCATGCACCACAGAGGGCAGTGAATTTGTGGAATTCTTCATTGCAGAGGCCTGTGACGGTTGGGTCATTAAGTATGTTCAAGGCTGAGATAGAGATTTTAATCAGAATAGGAATCAAGGATTACAGAGATATAGCAGTAAAGTGGAGTCAAGGATCATCATATCAGATCAGTCATCATCTCAGATCTGTCATCAACTCACTGCATGGCACAGCAGACTTGATGGGTTAAATGGCCTGCTTTTTCTCTGGCATCCAGTAAGGAAAGCAGCAAACACATTGGCAGGACGGACTCAATTAACTGAGCAAACAATAGTGCTGAGTTGTGAGCCCAAACACACCTACTTTTATCATAGGTATTGTAAAGCAAAGTTAGAACATAGGAAAGTACAGCACAGTACAGGCCCTTTAGCCCTCGATGGTGTGCCGAGCTATGTTCAAACCCAAGATCAAGCTATCCCACTCCCTATTATTCTGGTGTGCCTATCCAATAACCGCTTGAAAGTTCCTAAAGTATCCGACTCCACTTTCACAGCGGGCAGTGCATTCCACACCCTAACCACTCTGCGTAAAGAATCTACCTTGGATATCCTCCTACATCTCCCACCATGAACCTTATAGTTACGCCCCCTAGTAACAGCTACATCCACCAGAGAAAATAGTCTCTGAACATCCAATCTATCCCCCTCATCATCTTATAGACCTCTATTAAGTCGCCTCTCATCCTCCTCCACTCTAAAGAGAAGAGAAAAGCCCCAGCTCCCTCAACCTTTCCTCAAGGGAGCTACCCTCCCGGTAAATCTCCTCTGCAATCTCTCCAATGCTTCCACATCCATCTTATAGTGAGGTGACCAGAACTGCACACAATATTCCAAATGTAGTCTCACCAACATCGTGTACAGTTGCAGCATAAGCCCACGACTCAAACTCAAACCCCCTGTTAAAAAACGCTAAAACATTATAAGCCTTTTTCACCATCTATCCACTTGAGAGGCAACCTTCAGAGATCTGTGGATATGAATCCCAAGATCTCTGTTCCTCCACATTCCTCAGAACTCGGCCACTGACCGTGTAATCCACATTCAGGTTTGTCCCACTAAACTGAATCACCTCGCACTTTGAGTTAAACTCCATCTGCCACTTTTTGGCCTAGCTCTTCACAGCCTGCAAGAGCCCTCCACCTCATCCACTACTCCACCAATCTTGGTATCATCAGCAAAGTTACTAACCCACCCTTCAACCCCCTCTTCCAAATCATTGATAAAAATTACAAATAGCAAAAGACCCAGCACTGATCCTGTGGTAAACCGCTGGTAACTGGCCTCCAGTCTGAAAATTTTCCCTCCACCACCATCCTCTGTTTATGAGACAGCCAGTTACTTTATCCAATTGGCCAAATTTCCTTCTATCCCACACCTCCTTATTTTCTTCATCAGCCTACCATGAGGAACGTTATCAAATGCTTTACTAAAATCCATGTATATGACATCAACTGCTCTACCTTCATCCACACACTTAGTTACTTCCTCAAAGAATTCAATCAAATTTATAAGGCAGGACTTATCCCTCACAAATCCGTGCGGACTAAGCTGCATCTTTCCAAATGGTCATAAATCCTATCCCTAAGGACCTTTTCCAGTAACTTACTGACCATTGAAGACTAACTGGCCTATAATTACCAGGGTTATTCCTATTTTCTTTCTTGGAGAGGAACAACATTCGCCACTCTCCAGTCCTCTCGCACAATCCCCGTGAACAGTGAGAACCCAAAGATCAAAGCCACAGGCTCTGCAATCTCATCCCTTGCCTCCCAAAGTATCCTAGGATATGCCATCTGGCCCAGGGGACTTATCAACCCTCAGGTTTTTCAAATTTGCTAATACATTTTCCCTCAGAACATCTACCTCCTCCATCCTATCAGCCTGTATCACAGGCACATCATCAAAAACATGGCCCGTCTTCTTAGTGAATACTGAAGAAAAGTATTCATTCAATGCCTCACCTATTTCTTCTGACTCCATGCACAAGTTCCTACTACTATCCTTGACCAGCCCTAACCTCACCCTGGTCATTCTTTTATTTCTCACATAAGAGTAAAAACCCTTGGGGTTTTTCTCGATCCAACCCACCAAGGACTTCTCATACCCGCTCCTAGCTCTCCTAAGCCCTTTAATTCATTCCTTGCTACATTCAAGCGACCCAACTGAACCTTGTTTTCTCATCTTTACATACGTTTCCTTCTTCCTCTTGACAAGGCATTCAAACTCCTTAGGGAGTCATGGTTCCCTCATTCAGCATTTCCTCCCTGCCTGCCAGGGACGTGCCTCTCAAGGACACACAGGATTTGTTCCTTGAACAAGCTCCACTTTTCATTTGTGCCTTTACCTGACAGTTTCTGTTCCCATCCTAATGCTCCCTAATTCTTGCCTAATCGCATCATAATTACCTCTGCCACAATTATAAACCTGCCATGCCCTGTCGTGCGACTGCATGCCTCTCCATTGCAATAATGAATGATACCAAATTGTGGTCACTCTCTCCAAAGTGCTCTCCCACAAACAAATCTAACACTTGGTCCGGTTCACTACCCAGTATCAAGTTCAATGTGGCCCCACCTCTTGTTGGCTTATCCACATGTTGTGTCAAGAAACCTTCCAGCACATGCTGTACAACAAATGCCCCATCCGACCTATTCGACCTATAAAGGTTCCGATCAATATTTGGGAAGTTAAAGTCACCCATGATAACTATCCTGTGATTTCCACACCTATCCATAATCTGCTTTGCCGTTTCCTCTTCCACATCTCCATCACAATTTGGGGCCTATAAAAAACTCATAACAATGTGACTGCTCCTTTCCTATTTCTAACTTCAGCCCACATTACCTCAGTAGGCAGATCCCCCTTGAAATGCCTTTCAGCAGCCGTTAAACTATCCTTGAGTTGATTATTTTAATATTTTTGGGGTTTATTGCGTTATTCTATGAAGTGTGTGATGTGAGAACGAGAGTGAGTGAATGAGAGAGAGTGACCAATTTAATTAAATTGAAGGCAGTTGGGCTGCAAAGTTTAGAACATCAAAAGTCTAGATGTTGAAAGGCAGGAAGTTGAAGTGAATAGGGCTGAGTTAAATGTGCTATAGGCAAATTTTAATTGTAAACATAATCTGGTGCTTGTTAGTTTTCTTTTGTTAATAAATGTTTTAGTTGAGTATTTAAAATCTCCAAGTATTGCTGGAATTTGTGGAGCTTGACTTCAATGCACTCAACTTCTCTTGGTAAAATACAAGTAGAAAACAGTTGTGATAGCTTGCCAACTTTTCCTTTGCAATTTGGTTCGCACAGCACTTATTATCTGCCAGATCATAACAACATGGATTAAAGAAAGAGAAAATAACAGCAAACCTTCAGAGAACAAAAAGAAACTTGCTGCACTTACCAGTATAAGTAAGGTTTGTCTTTATCAACGTTGATATTGTTCAAAGGATCCATTCTGAGCCATGTGTGAAAAGTGAAGCCGTTCTGATAGGGCCACTTAGCAATTGGAGGTAAAGCTATTGCCTGGATTATATAAACGCACTTCATTAATGTTTCTTAATGATAAAAAAGTTTACTTTTTTTTCCCCCAATTGCATTCTTCTGTTTTGAGAAAGAACATGTGTAAAATTGATGTACAAGTAACAGCATAAGAACAATCAGTAAAGGAATGCAAAGCATCATTAACGGGACAGAGTTGTAACTGAAAACTTTTTTTTAAATTCAGTTACCCTTTAATAATTCTCTTTGAACTGACTTGGGCCAGCTGGCAACTAGTGCCATGGAACTTAAAAGCTTTTGGAAATCAAATGCAACATTTGAAATTATGCCTGTGGACTTGGATTTGGGTGGTCTGAATGGCATCAAAATTCAATATTGCAGCTACATTAGGCATATGTCCTTATCCCAATTCCAACGTAAAGTTAAATATCCTCTCCCTTTGGATTCTGAAAACCTTTTATTTTTCCTAGAAGAGTTCAAATACTCATACTCTCTCATTACCTAAACATCAGAAGTGCAAAACAGGCAGCATGCCATCCCATGCCACTTCACAGACAAGCCAGTAAGTTTGTTCATTCATTTAAAATTCTTTCATGGTCTACTTTAACAAAATGTCCAGTTATCCAACATTGTTAGTTTTCAGATAACCATTTGAGACACTTTATCTTTTATCATTGCTATTAATGAAATTTGTTTAATAGGAAAGGCAGATTAATATCCCTAGCTCAAGGGTTTCCAGATCAGATAGAGGGGAAAATAAAAGTTGGCTGCAACACTGACTAAAGGAACAATTACAGCTGTGAAGTCATATGGCTTAACCTGAAGAACAAAAAGCAGGAAATCATGTTACTGGGATTGTATATATTGGGATGGTGTGGGTAACAGAAGTCTGTTAAACAAATCTTCATAGTCTTCACTAACGTAACAGCAAGTCATTACTAACCACTTGTAACTATATACGTATATTACGTAAAGGGTACAGGCAATGGGTTATCTCCATGCGTAGCTTATAACATGTCCCTGTTCAACACCACCCTGACTCTAGGTCCGAGTAACGTGTCTTCTTACATTATAAGAACATAAGAAATAGGAGCAGGAGTAGGCCAACTAGCCCTTCGAGCCTGCCCCGCCATTCAATAAGATCATGGCTGATCTGTCTTGGCTCAGTTCCACATTCCCGCCCTCTCCCCATAACCCTTAATCCCCTCTCTTATCAAAAACCCATCAACCCGCGTCTTAAAAATATTTAGCGAGGTAGCCTCCACCACTTCAACGGGCAGAGAATTCCAGAGATTCACCACCCTTTGAGTGAAGAAGTTCCTCCTCAACTCCGTTCTAAACCGCCCCCCCTTTATCTTGAGGCTGTGCCCCCTAGTCCTACTATCCTTTCTGAGCGGGAAGAGTCTCTCCACCTCTACCCTATCCATGCCATTCATCATCTTATACGTCTCAATGAGATCTCCCCTCATTCTTCTAAACTCTAACGAGTACAAGCCTAATTTATTCAGCCTCTCCTCATAGCTCAACCCCCTCAACTCCGGCATCAGCCTAGTAAACCTCCTCTGCACTCTCTCCAAGGCCAAAATATCCTTGCGTAAGTACGGCGCCCAAAACTGCACACAGTACTTCAGCTGCGGCCTCACCAATGCCCTATACAGCCGCAGCAAGACCTCCCTACTTTTATATTCAATACCCCTCGCGATGAAGGCCAGCATCCCATTAGCCTTCCTGACCACCTGCTGCACCTGCAGGCTGGGTTTTTGCGACTCATGCACAAGGACCCCGAGGTCCCTCTGCACCGTCGCCTGCTGCAGTTTTTCGCCACGTAAGTAATAATCCTTCCCACCATTATTCCTACCACCTTTCCATCTCTAACATCTGGCAAATTATTCACGTCCTCCTCCGTGAAGACCGAAACAAAAAAGTTATTCAAGACCTCAGCCATTTCCCCATCCCCTACCACTAAGTCCCCCTTCTCATCCTTTAAGGGACCAACGCTCACCCTAGCCAGCCTCTTCCTTTTTATATATTTATAAAAACTCTTGCTATCCTTTTTTATATTAAGCGCTAGCCCAGCTTCATAGTTTCTCCTACCCTTCTTTATCAACTTCTTTGTCAATCTTTGTTGACATTTAAACCTTTCCCAATCCTCTTCTTGCCCACTACTCTTAGCTACTCTAAACGCCTCCGCTTTTAATTTAACACTTTCCTTCACCTCCTTCGTTATCCATGGCTTATTACCTCTCCTCCTACGGTCCTTTTTGACCATCGAAGTAAATTCCTGCTGAGCACCAAGAAAGATCTTAAAGATCCTCCACTGCTCCTCAGCAGACCTACCTTCCAACGCGCTCCCCCAGTCCACATTCACCAATTCTTCTCTCATCCTACCGTACTCCCCTCTGTTCAAAGGACGCGTGTCCAGGAACCCACTTTCTCCTCCTCCATCTGCACCAGAAACTCCACCATACAATGATCACTCTCCCCAAGAGGATCCTTCACCCCAAGTTCCCTAATTCTACCCGCCTCATTACATAGCACCAGATCCAAGATAGCTCGCTCCCTCGTTGGCTCCAACACACACTGTTCCAGGAAACTATCCCGGCAGCATTCCAAGAATATAGTGTGGGCATTCCTGTACTTAATCCCGTATGAACCCAGTCTGTGCCAAACATTTACATGAAACATCTGAGTCTTTATCCCAAAGATAAGAGTCAGACTCACACAGTACAGAAAAGACCCTATGGCCTATAAAGTCTGCACTGACAGTAACTACTGTTAGAATCACGCTAATCCCATTTTTCAGCACTTGTCCCATATCCTCGAATGTTGATATTTCAAGTGGTAACCAAAATATTTTTTTAAAAGTTGTAAGGTTTCTCCTTACTCTTCCACAACCTTCCCAGGCAGTGCATTCCAGATTCTCACCATCCTTGAGTGAATTTGTTTTCTCAAATTCCCTCTGAGTTCCTCACCCTAAAATTATGCCCCCTTGTGATTAACTCCTGAACGAAGCAGAGCAGCTGCTTCCCATTCACTCTGTCCATACCTCTCAATGTTATACATCTCAATCATGTACCCCTCAGCTTTCTCTGCTCTAAAGAAAACAATCCAAGCCAATTAGTCTCTCCTTATAGCTCAATGCTCCATCTCAGGCAACATCCTGGTGAATTTGCTCTGTAACCGCAAGAGTGCAATCACATCCTTCCTATAATCAGGTGACCAGAACTGCATACAGTACTCCAGCTGCGGCCCAACCAACATTCAGCTCCAACATAACCTCCTTGCTCTTATACTCTACGCCTACTAACTGCTGTAAAGTGTACTTTCTAAATCACAACGTAAATTATTTAAATAATCCTGAAAACACAACAGAAGTCTGTTTTTGAAAGAATTGTGATTTTGCTTGCAAAATAAAACAGAAGCAGTAACACATCTTAATTTTGCAACTTTCCATTTAATTTATCGCTGGTTTGTGACACAAATAAGTCACCAGTTTACTTATAAAATCTTAAAACTCTTCACTAAAGAAGAAAACTTTCCTAGAACTGAACATTGTGTACTCACCGCGGCACTCTTCCCAGGGAAGCTGAAGAAAGCATCAGGGCTCAGTTTCTGCGGCACCTGTCTCAATATGGTCAGTAATTTCACTGCATGTAGAGGCTACAAAGAAATTGGATTTAAAAATGCTTACAGTCATCTAAACAAAAGTCACAATTTCTCCTGCGCTTATGAATGGAGGAAAGCTTAATAATAAACATTACCATATAATCAGGATGGAACAGCTTTAACATAAATTAATCAGTGGGAATTAAAATATACACATTATTTTTAAATGACAATAGCCTCAAATGAATATTGTAAATCAATTACAGCCCATCTTTTATATTGTGGCTTTAAATTGTAACTTCACAGAAAAATTCATCTCCAATTAAATATATAGCCATTTACGGGAAACATCACTAATTTCCATACAAGGCTCAAGAATTCAGCCTTTTACCATTTTTAGCCACAACATCAAAAAAGTACAACAAATGTTACCCATTGTCCTTTTTCTCCTTGCAGTTTGCTAACTAGTAGTTTCAGTTCACGGACAGTTATATTGTAGCTCGCCACAACTCCTAACATATCAACCAGCAGATCTGTAAGTGTAAGAATAGATGAGTTAAAAAAGTAAATACTCAAGTTCAGAACAAAACGAAAATTTGATGGCCTCAAACCCCAGAAGATGGGCTGGGGACCAAGCCACCTCAACCCCCTCAGGAAGTCCTCACACAAAGTAGGTATGAGAATTGCCAGGGAAGTTCTAATTTCTAATAGGCAATTACTCACCACTGCGAACCATCCAATTTAACTCAAACTTTGGATGATTCTCATAGAATTGTTACCCAGGAACAATAAAGGATTAAAACTATTTCTAATTCCTGAATAACGATCTGGTCTGCTATGATAGAACCTTTGGCCAGGACAGCAAAAAGTGCTAGGATAATTATTGGTGGAGCACAATCTTTTCATAATCGAACCAGTAAAACACCTGTGCTCTTTCAAAAATGCAGTCCAACTGAAGTGGAGCAGTATTCTCTACAGCCCAGTTCTATTTTTGTACAGTTAGGATCTGGTTCCTATAAAGCAGCAATGCCTATTTAACAAATTTTCCAAATAAATTAAGCACACTGCAGTTCAAATGCTGAATATTTAAAGTGCTTGAAGTATAAGACCAAAGGGGAGAATTTGGAAAAGTAAATCAAACTGAATGCAGAATGGCTGCTAATTTACTACTGTTCATTTTTTGCTATTACCCAAGAAATTTCAGCCCCCCAGATCTTCCAACAGCATTAACCAAAAAGTAGCAGGCAGTCAGCGTGATCACTCCTTCGAATATCATGTCAAGTTGGCATTTCTCTCATGCTAATTCTCTATATTAGGGAAACCTATGAAGATGTGAATAAATACATCTAATTATTTTCTTAGCCTGAGTCTGATTGAACTAAAAATTATTTTCCTATCCCACTCACTACTCCCCACCCCACAAAATTTGCTCAATTTTAAAATTCTCATTGCTTCATGTATGGAATGGTAGCCAACTACTAATCACTGTTTTTAATTTATGGGATGTGGACATGCTGGCTAGGCTTACATTTATTGCCCATCCCTAATTGCCCTCAAGTTATTGGTGGTGAACTTCCTTTATGAAATGCTGCAGTGCCTGTGGTGTAGGTGCACTCAAGAATGCAGTCAGGGAGGGAGTTCCAGGATTCCAGCAACAGTGGAGGAACAGTGATATAGTTCCAACTATATACCAACAGGATGGTGAGTTATGACAACCATCAATTCATCCAGTTGAGGTTATCCTTTTCATTTGAGGCAGAAAGCAGTTTTGGTCTAATTGTAAGTAAAATACATTTATTGAATTGAAAGACACCTACATGAACTTTGTTCCTTCAACTCTTGCCTGCTGCAAACACCCTACTCATGTCACCCAATAATTGGCTGTCATAGTTTAAGCTATAAGCTAAGAAAATTTCCCCAATTGTCTCAAGTGCTCTCCTCTTTCAAAACATTGTTCTGCGTCAATACATTATACTTCTTTGACCAAGCTTCTTGTCATCCCTCTTTGGACTCCGTTTCCTGCTTTGCCAAAATATGCTCCTGTGGAGGGTCTTTGGATGGTTTTCAATGCGAATGATACTAGATAAATGCAAGTGATTGCTGTTAGTGTCTTAAGTCACTAAAGGAATTACAAAAAGATAGCTAACCTATTATTCTATAAAAATCCAGAGTCTACACTGCTGAGCAGATTCACTAGCGCCTGAAAACATCATTTCACTCTACAGTTGAAGCATCAGCTGATTAATTCAACTCCAGGTATATCCCAATCAATTTTTTTTTTAAGGCTGCTTTGTTGAAGACTAAAGCAGGGTTGTCAATCAATACACACACAATCATGTACCAACAACTGCACTCCTACATTGTATCCCTCATCAAAGTCCAATCATCTTATAAATTAGGGTGGACAAAAATCAGCCTATGGACCTTATCCAAAATGGATCTATCTAGCTGTGCAGTATTTCCCATAATGGGTCCACGGATAATAGTGGATCTGCAGAGATCTGCCAGACATCCAGGAGTACAGGAAATATCATGGGACGCAAGAATCAGAATTTGAGAGGGACAGAACTCAGAATACCTGCAAAAAAGCAAACTTCAAAATGCTGACCAAGAGTGGTCAAATAATTTCAGTACAGGTTTTAATTGGGGCGTATAACGTGTTGATTTTAAATGGATACAGCTTGAGAACAGCAACAGCATTTATATAGCACCTTTAACATAAATAAAAGTCACCAAGGTAGCATGCAAGCATTTCAACAAAATTTGGAACTAAACCATTTGGAAATATTCAGCTAGATGTCAAATATTTGATCAAAGGGGCAGGTTTTAAGGAGTTTCTTAAAGGAGGAAGGAGAAGTAGAGAGATTAAGAGAGGAACAGCCAAATTAGAGCCTTGGCAGCTGAAGACACTATCAACAGGGTGGATCAATTAAAATTGGGAATGCTCAGGCAGCCAGAACTGGTGAAGCATTTGAGCAGTTGTTAGGCCGGAAGAGATCACAGAGGTAGGAAGGATTAGGCTATGGAGGTATTTGAAAACAAGGACCAATGGCACATTATGTTAAACATTAGAAAGCTAGTAGTGGATCTCGGCTCCATCCTTCATTTATACCCTGCAATTGTGTGTGTTCATCTTTTGCACAAGGTTAACTGACATAATAATAGCATATTGACCTGAAAATGATCCTAGAATCCTACAGCACAGAAGGAAGCTACTGGGCTCATTGAATCTGCACCAACCAGAATACCATCCAGGCCCCACCCCTGTAATCCCATATATTTGCCCTTCTAATCCTCCTGACACTAAGGAGCAATTTAGCATGACCAAACAACCTAACCCATACATTCTTGGATTGTGGGAGGAAACTGGAGCACCCGGAGGAAATCCGCACAGACACAAGGAGAATATACAAACTCCACACAGATCGTGACCCAAGCTGGGGATCAAATCTGGGTTCCTGGTGCTGTGAGGCAGCAGTGCTAACCACTGTGCTGCCCTTAATATTGCAATTGCACTGGAAGCGTGGCAATTAATGCCAACCCACTAATTCCTAGGATAAAAACACTGGGGTAAAAAGAACTACATTTGTTTTTTTTAATTTATTTTTTAAATTCCCCCCCACATAGAGCAACAATTAGCTACTGTAAACCCAGCTATATCATTTGACATCTTATGGTATTGAATTCTCGTCTCAGCTATGCAGGTTACATCTAGGTAAAACACATTCCAAAGAAAATGGCCTTACCCGCTATCATATTGTTAACCCTATCAATTCTCTTGAGAATATGTTCAATCAAACCAGCATCTGTGCAGGCCTGTAGATTACGAACACTTTTTTTCAAAATTGCTGTGAAAATGCTCCAAACTTCAGCCTGGCAGGTCACATCACAGTTGTCCAATAGCTCCACCATGCAGGCAATACTTTCCATATCATGGATGATGAAATTCATCTCCAAGTCAAATTGTCCACCTACAAGCTTTAATAAAAATATATTGTTCACAAACTGCATGACAAACATGAATTCAATTTTCATGGCAAAAGATTTACTCTCAAGTATCACATGTACATATTTGTATGCTGATATATTTGTAGATAACAAATTCATTTCTTAAAGGTTGTGGCATCTGCCAAAACACATTTACAAACTAAAAAAATACAGCAACTATATTGAAACAAAATTATAGCACAATGGAAAATTTGATATTTATAGTTTTGCCCTGAAGCTAAAATTGGTCAATTCAAATTTTATTACACAAAACTAGCTACTGAAACAAGATTAACTGTTATATGACCACAGCTATACAGTATTACCCGCCTATAAAATGCAGAGTTTGTCAAGTTTTGAAGCTATAAAGTTGATGATAACCTAATATCCATAAAAATTTTAAAATGCTGAAAAGGGTTTTAATAATTAAACAAATGATTCGGTCATAATATCACAGGACATAACAGAAATAAAATAATGTTGGACATGTTCAGCCATTTGGGCAGCACTTATGGAGAGAAACAGAGTTAATGCTTCATCAGAACATCAGAGAAATTTGGAGATGTAATAAGTTTTGAGCAAGTGAAAGGGGGAGAGTGAGAAAAGATCAAAAGGAAAAGTGTGAAATAGTATGGAGGTCAGAAAGATTAAATGACAAAAAAAGTTTGTGGTGCAGGCCAAAAGGAAGTTGCAATGGGACAAATAAGAAAACAATATGCATATAGGGAAGGTGTGAATGGCAGGATCATGAATAGCTGTTGTCCAAAAGAAAAAAAGAAGAGAGAAGTGAGACAAAAAATATAAAATCAAAGGAATCAAAAAAGGGGCAGAGGTCAAAATAGAAAAGAGTTGAATTCAATGCTGACTCCACAGACTGTTAAGTGCCCAGTCACAAGATGGGGTGCGACTTCTCCAGCTTCTGCTGCACTTCATTGGTGACTGGAGGCTCATGGTCATGCTTGTGGAGTGAATTCAGGTCTACTGTAAAGTGGTCACATAAATTCCCTAATATAAATGAGACCACATGGTAAGCATTCAATGCATTACACCACCACAAAATTGTTACGACGCAGCTGTTTGGCCCATGGTGTCTGCACTGGCTCTCTAAACAAGCATTGTGCCATTTCCTTTTTTCCCCCCAATACGCAGCACATTGTTCCTAATCAAATAACCGTCTAATGCCCTCTTGAATACCTCCACCACACTTCCACAATGCCCTCGAGTGCCTAGTTTGAAGATGTCTCCACCACAGTTCCAGGCAGAGCATTCCAAACCTGAACCACTTGCTGTGTGAAAAGGCTTTTTTCTCGCATCACATCTACTTCTCTATCAAATGCCCTCCCTCAAATGCAAGTTAGTAAAACATGATTTCCCCTTTAGAAGTGCATGCTGGTTCTTTCTAATGAACCCACATTTTTCCAATAGATGAAGAACAAAGAAAATTACAGCACAGGAACAGGCCCTTTGCCCTCCAAGCCTGCACCAACCGTGCACAGAACAAAGAACATTACAGCATAGTACAGGCCCTTCAGCCCTCGATGTTGAGCTGACTTGTGAAGCTAATCTAAAGCTCATCCAACTTACACTATTCCAATATCATCTATATTTTTACCCAAGGACTATTTAAATGCCCTTAATGCTGCCTGACCTAACTAAAACCCCCTACCTTCCGGAAACAATATCCTTCTATTCCCATCCTATTCTAGTATTTGTCAAGACGCCCCTTTAAAGCCATTACCGTATCCACTTCCACTATCTCCCTCGACAGCAAGTTCCAGGCATCCACCACTGTGCAAAAAATCTGCCCTGTACATCTTCGTTAAATCTTGCCCCTCGCACCTTAAACCTGTGCTCTCTAGTAATTGACTCTTCCACCCTGGGAAAAAGCTTCTGACTATCCACTCTATCCATGCCTCTCACAATCTTGTAAACTTCTATCAGGTCGCCCCCTCGGCCTCTGTCGTTCCAGTGAGAACAAGGTAAATTTCTCCAACCTTTCTTCATAGCTAATGCCCTCCACACCTTCAGTGACCTGTGTATCTGTATACCCAAATCCCTTTGTGTAACAATACTTTTAAGGGTTCTGCCATTTACTGTATATTTCCTATCTGTATTAGACCCTACAAAATGCATTAACCATTAATGCATTAATTACTGACCACTAATTCTATCTTGAATAATTGCTTCTAGAAGTTCGCCTGCCACTGATGTTAATTAAAATGACTGGTCTCTAATTACTGAGACTAACATTTTTTGAACAAGGACCTAACATGTGCAATTCTTCAATCCTCTGGCACCTCCCTGAATTTAGAGAAGACTCGAAGATTATGACTGGCTCCCCTGCAATTTCCATTCTCAGTTCCTTCAACATCCTTGGACGCATCTCATTCAATCTCAGTGCCTTGTCAACTTTAAGTACTGAATTGACTCAACAATTCATCCTCATCAGGGAGGGACTTTCTTCATCTGTTGACATGGCCTGGGTAGCATCTACCTATTGGCTGCTAGTTTTTTCTCATAATCCCTCCACTTCTCACGTGTGCTTTTTCACCACCCGCTCTGAAATTTCTCTTGGTTCTTCTCAACTGAATTTTCTACCTGACATCTGTCAAAAGCACATTTTCTGCCTTAGCTTAATTTCTATCTGACGTTACATCCAGGAAGCTCTGAATTTGTTTGCCCTACCTTTTCCATTCAAGGGAATATGACCTGTGTCCAGACCATTTCTGTTTTGAAGGTAGCCCATTGTTCAGCTATAGCTTTTCCTGTAAAATTTAGTTCTAGTTTAACCAGCTGAACTCCATTCTTTCCCATTGAAGTTAGCTTTCCCCAGTTATTGCTTTTATTCGGGATTGCCTGTTATCTTTTCCTATCATCCTAAACCTTATGATACAATTACTGTCTCTTAAAATTTTCCCAGCTTGACAATTGAATACTTGGTCCACATTATTTCTAAGAACTAGGTACAACAGTGCATTCTCTCTTGTTGGACTGGGTATGAACTGCTGTAAAAAATTTTCCTGAACACAATCTACAAACCTTTGCCCCTCTCTGCCCTTCACACTACCACTGTTCAAGTCAACATTCAGATTATTAAAAACTCGATATATATTCCATAATTTTTGCAATTTTCTGTAATTGTCCTGTGGGTTTGTTCTTTTACATCTTTTTCACTAAATCACTATTTCACCTAGAAAGAGTATTTGAGGCCTTGGACTAAGAAAGGAGGAGACGACAAAAGAGCATTTGTTGTGTGAAGGAAAGGGGATGAACATCATGGCGAGAACAGCACCTTTGGAACGCTAAAACAGGAGGGGAGCAGATGATGTGTTTGGTGGTGACAATATGCACAAGCTGGCAGAAATGGTGGAGGGTGATTCATTGAATGCAACAGCTGATGGGTGGAGGCAAGGAAAAGGAAACAGTGTCGTATTGTGGGTGAAAAGAAGGGCGAGAGCAAGAATGTGTGAAATGAAATGTTCGTGGTTGAGGGTTAATACTGAAGATTGCATCATCCGGACAGATGCGATGGAGACAAAGATACTTGAAAAATGCAGTGCAGCCTTTATAGGATGTGGAGATACCGGCATAGGACTGGGGTAAGCACAGTAAGAAGTCTTACCTGATGAAGGAGCAGCGCTCTGAAAGCTTGTGCTACCAAATAAACCTGTTGGACTTTAATCTGGTGTTGTGGGACTTCTTACTGTCTTTATAGGAAGCCAGGAGGAAGTGTGATCAAGGTAATTGTGGGAGTCAGTGAGCAAGAAACCACAAGACTGGGTTGGAATAAGTTACTGGTATGCAATAGGTCATCTGCCTGACTCAAAACACAGTAATTACGTTAACGATTATACCAATTACCTTAGAGCAAATGATAACCATAGGTTCAATCTACTACATTGCTTGTTTGTTGCTACATGTACACCAACTTTTAGTAAGTGCATCATGTGAGAAATCACAGGGTATAGTGCAAGCGTGCTAATAAACAGTAGACATAAGTATAAACCTTTTTTTCAAAAATAACAAACTTTCATAAAGGACCCAAGTACACAGATCAAGTCAATATAAAGTTTTAACTTAAATTCTCCAAATGCAAACTTTCCACCTTATCAATAAAAGACGAAAAAAGTTGCAAATGTTAGAATTCCAAAATAAAGAGTTGCTGAAAATACAGTGCATCCATCACCATTTGCAAGAGGCAAGATGGCTGCATGTTTCAGATCTAGATTCTTCAAAAGAACTGAAAACTAGATGTTAAAAAGAACAGAAAGTGCTAGAGAAACTCAGCAGGTCTGAGAAAGAAAGAACCAAAGTTGAGTCTGGATGACTTTTTGAAGGGTTGAAACATTGGCTCTCTTTCCACAGATGCTGTCAGACCTGTTGAGTTTCTCCAGCATTTTCTGTTCTTGTATCAGATTCTAGCATCCACAGTATTTTGCCATCACCTTTTATCATAAAAGTTAAGCAAGCTCCTTACAGGAAAGTGTTCTTCCCTAAAGGTAACACCCAGTATCAATATGCCTCATCTAAAACGGTTTCAAGTAAATCCCACTACATACAAGTACATTCATCTTTCAAAGAGATGCTGAATTTAAAATAAATCTGTCAATAAATTTCAATAGTCAACAACATAATTATTTATGTATACAACATTTCTTCAATTTACAAAATTTTTCAAAAGAAAGACGACTTTAAAGAGCCAACTAGATTTATTACATAGCATTTGAAGCACAGAAATAGGTCACTCAGTCCAATTAATCTGTGCTGGTGCTTATATTCCACTCCACTTAATCCCAGTCTTCCCAAAAATCTTTCAATTCCTTTTTCTCTTCCTTACTCACCTAGCTTGAGAAACCATCTAAAATATTTGCCTCAATCACTTCCTGTGGTAATAGTTTTCGCTTTCTAACTAAAGAAATTTCTCCTTATTTCCCATTAGGTATTATTAGTAACTATTTTGTATTTACTACCTTGATTTGGATTCTCCCACAAGTGGATACATTTGACCCATGTCTACCCTGTCCAACCCGTTTCTAATTTTAAATGATTTACATTTACATAGCATCTTTAGTGCAGTGAAACAACCCAAAGTGCTTCACAGGAGCGTTAGGAAAGGAAGTATGCCGAAGCGCCAAGGAGATGGACACAGAAAATGATGACCAAAGAGGATCAGAGCAAACGAGATTACAGAAGTACAGGGAGTTTGATCCATAGACCAGGAGCTATGAAGAATGCTACCTCTCTGGGGGAGATCACCACCAAGAGGCATGTAAATTCCAGTGAGATACATGCTAAGATTGCAATAGGTGGGGGCACATTAGGAGCAAATGCAAGACTAAGTAGAGCCTACCAAGAGCCAATTCTGGCTCCAGTACAGGGTTGTGAATAACTCTGAAAACTATTCTGAAGTATACTGGTTAAACAATATTACGGTGGACAAAACGGCCCCAATTATGAGTGCATTGATGGTAAACAGTCTATCACTTACAAGAAGGGTGGCAGGCAAAAGGCAGGGAATTGTAGGCTGGTTAGTTTAACGTCTGTTGTAGGTAAAATGTTAGAATCCGTCATCAAGGAGGAAATAGCGAGGCATCTTGAGGGGAATTGCTTGATAGAGCAGACACAGCACGGTTTCGTTAAGGGGAAGTCGTGTCTGACAAATTTATTGGAGTTCTATGAGGATGTGTCTAGGGCGGTGGATAGAGGAGAGCCGGTGGATGTGGTCTTTCTTGATTTTCAGAAGGCGCTTGACAAGGTGCCTCACAAGAGGTTATTACAGAAGGTAAGGGGGCATGGAGTTGGGGGTAGCGTGGATAGAGGATTGGTTGTCAAATAGGAGGCAGAGAGTGGGGGTTAATGGGTGCTATTCGGATTGGCGGTTGGTGACTAGTGGAGTGCCCCAGGGGTCGATGTTGGGGCCTCAGCTATTTACCATTTATATAGATGATCTGGAGGAGGGAACCGAGTGTATGGTGTCGAAATTTGCTAATGACACCAAGATTGGTGGAACGGCAAATTGTGCAGAGGGTGTGGAGAGTCTGCAGAAGGATCTAGATAGGCTGGGCAAATGGGCCAGGAACTGGCAAATGGAATTTAATGTTGGCAAGTGCAAGGTGGTCCACTTTGGTAGGAATAATGGTAGGAAGGACTATTACTTACGTGGCGAAAAACTGCAGCAGACGACGGTGCAGCGGGACCTCGGGGTCCTTGTGCATGAGTCGCAAAAACCCAGCCTGCAGGTGCAGCAGGTGGTCAGGAAGGCGAATGGGATGCTGGCCTTCATAATGAGGGGGATTGAATATAAAAGCAGGGAGGTCTTGCTGCAGCTGTATAGGGCATTGGTGAGGCCGCAGCTGGAGTACTGTGTGCAGTTTTGGTCACCGCGCTTACGCAAGGATATTTTGGCCTTGGAGGGAGTGCAGAGGAGGTTTACTAGGCTGATACCAGAGTTGAGGGGGTTGAACTATGAGGAGACGCTGAATAAACTAGGCTTGTACTCGTTAAGAGTTTAGAAGAATGAGGGGAGATCTCATTGAGACGTATAAGATGATGAATGGGATGGATAGGATAGAGGTGGAGAGACTCTTCCCGCTCAGAAAGGATAGTAGGACTAGGGGGCACAGCCTCAAGATAAAGGGGAGGCGGTTTAGAACGGAGTTGAGGAGGAACTTCTTCACTCAAAGGGTGGTGAATCTCTGGAATTCTCTGCCTGTTGAAGTGGTGGAGGCTGCCTCGCTAAATATTTTTAAGACGCGGGTTCTTGGGTTTTTGATAAGCGAGGGGATTAAGGGTTATGGGGAGAGGGTGGGAATGTGGAACTGAGCCACGACAGATCAGCCATGATCTTATTGAATGGCGGGGCACGCTCGAAGGGCTAGATGGCCTACTCCTGCTCCTATTTCTTATGTTCTTATGTTCTCATCAGTTGGAACCCATTCCCAGTTTTTTTGAACCTCAAAGTCTTAACTCAGGTGCCCAATTTCAGCCAATATAGTTATGCTTCACTTTCCCCCACAAATGCCTGGATTGATTTCTTTTAATAACGCCACCACAAGAAGTTTGGAATTCAGGCCAATTGTGTTCATTCTTGGATGGGAATGGAGTGCATTTACTAAGGGAGGATGATGGCACAGTGGTTAACACTGCTGCCTCACAGCACCAGGGACATGGGTTCAATTCCGGCCTCAGGGACACTCTGGTGGAGTTTGCACATTCTTCCCGCGTCCATGTGGGTTTCCTCCGGGTGCTCCAGTTTCCTCCCACACTCTAAAGACGTGCTAACCTCTAAAGATGTGGATTGGCCATAATAAATTGTCCCTTTGTATCAGGGGGATTAATAGGGTACAGGGATAGAGTTAGGCTGGAATTGTTGTCAGTACAGGCTCAATAGGCCAAATGGCCTCTTTTGCACTAGAGGAATTCTATAAGTACCTTTATCTTCACTGTACCAAAATATTCATTATTTTCCACGCATAATGCAACAAGGTTAAAAAAAACAGGTTCACAGACAGAACACAGCCCAGTTACTTTTGATTAGATAGCTCAAGTACAGCCATTATTTCTGGCCAGGTGACCAAAAGGAGGGCAAACATAGGTTTCACATTTTTTTGCAATAAGAGTTTGAAAAGCATGCATTTTTTTCTACTGTCACATATTTGTGACAATACTGTACCTTTAAAAAATGTTTTGGGGTTATGTTTCTCGTGCAGGACCTGTTTTAGCAATTTGTTTTATTATTGGTGCCATTTTTTCAGGATCCAGCAGCCTTGTTGTTACTGCAGCAGCATAACTGATCTTAATTGCTAAATGTTAGTTTTAATCTGGACTAATGCAGAGGGTTTTTTTGGTGTTTTCCCCTGGGGTTTTGGCAGAGTAGGCTTGACTGGGTTGATTGACAGTAGTATCATGTGACTAAGTGAAGCTAAGCTTACACAGAAAAATTGTCAGTTGCTGCTTGAAAGCTGCAGAGAAAGGTAGCCTTTCTTTCTCTGAAGTCTGGGGACTGGGATCTGCCAGAAACTATGTTCATTTCTCTGAAGTTCTGCTGCTTGAGGAGATATCTTTCTCCAGGAATTGCTGTGTGGGAGTCAGAAGACAAGTATCTTTCTGCATCTGTCCAGAGGGTTAAAAGGCTAGAAACAACACGCACATGAACATATCTGTTTTGTACTGATTCTGAAGAGGCATTTATGTCAGTGAGGAATTAAATTGGAACTATAGAGATGATCAGCTATTAAGAATTATTTCTGCCATGTTTAAGTACTTTAATTGGTAAAAGTTATGCTAATTTTCTTGTTATAGTCTAACTGTGTTCTTAAATAAAGTTTGTTTTAATAAAATGTTCCTAGTGAGTCAATCAAATCATACCCGCAGCAAAACATCTTACGCTCTCCATACTGCTAAAATCAAAAAATGTTAGAATCTAGGCTAACTGAATAACATACCTTTGAGTTTCTGATCTGGTCCCTAACACATTGAAAAGTATTTCTCAGCAGTTGTTCAAATTAAGTTGTCCATCTATCACAGTAATATATACAAGAGACGGATGAAAAAAATAGCAACATATCACCACATTTAAGGACCTGGAGTAGCTGATGTTGTAGTTTTGGGCAGAATGCATTAATTATATATGTTACTTGGTTGCGTACTGTAAATCTAGTTTCCTACTGTTCTTATTCATCTATCCATTTACTAGGTAATCAACCTGCTGTAAACCAAGTCTGCAGACGAGTGAAATATTTATACTGTCTTAAGTTGAGAAAGCTGACCAGTGGCAAGTAGTACAAACAACATGCCAGGATACAGTGAATATTCTCTATTCAATTATCGGTGCCTAATAAATTAACTACCTATTGCACAGATCACAGGGAAAAAAGGACCCACTTGAACAACAGTCAATTACGTTGAACCAGAGGAAAATAACCAAATCAAGCCCCAAATTTTCATCTTGGAGCCTAATCTGAGCTGGAGGAACTCCACCTAATCTTTCAATTAGATACTTAGCCTTCCAAACACACTGAATTCAACAATTTCAGATCACAAAATCACAAAAATGCCCCATTTTTTCTAGATGACAGATCAGTGATATTTCAGCTATTTCCATTTACAACTTCTCAAACTTCATCTTTTGTTTCTTCACGATCCATTACCATCCCCTTTTGCACCATTATCCATTTTCCCATTTAATCTCCCCTGACTTTCAATAACTGATAACGTTTTCCTCCCCCCCTTCCCCCTCAAGACTCATTTAAAACATATGTACATCTCTAACCATTTTTCTAGTTCTGACAGATTATGAAATTGAAACATTAACTCTGCCTTTCTTTATTGATATTGGCCAACTTGCTGATTTCTAAAATTTTCTGTTCTTATCTCAGATTCACCCTGCAAACTATGTAGTTCCATCAGCAGCAAAAAAAAGTATTTTTAACAATACTCTGCCTGGCCCATCCACTTGTTCTCCTTTCTGAACAAGATCAGGTTCTTTCTACCATATGATTTGTTAATCCCAATTTTATCATTTGTTGCAAATTTTCTTCCAATCTTGCAAACATTTTCCCTAAAAACTAGACTTTTTTCAGTATATCCCGATTTGACAGTTTTTTTCTGCTTGTGCTTTTTTAAGTAAATACTACATTGAGGATTTCCTGATTTTATTTCATCTGGTTTCTGTTGACACAAGAGACACATCAGCTCTGACAAACAGTCATCCTGACACAAAACATTGGCTCTATCTCTCTCCACAGATTCTGTCAGACTTGTTGGGATTTTCCAACATTTTTTGTTTTCATGTATTATGTAGTTTAACTTTAAGAGATATTGCGTAATAAGAGATTTAAAAGAGGAGGGATGTAGTAGCAAGTCCTTTCAGGGGCATGTCTCAGGAGGGTTATGTGACCCGATCATCCCAATAAGGTGGGGGCACATGAATCCCACGAGCGCGGATTTTTACCATCTGAAACGGTCCTGGAGCAAGATGCATATTGCAGCTCTCTGTACATAGTTGAGTTAGTTAATAAATAGTTGTTGTTAACCTGGTGATCACCAAGCATTATGATTATCACATCCTCATTATTTGCCAATTTACGTTCCATCCTACAATGTAGCTACTGTTAGGGAGTTGAGAGGCTACTTCACACCCACCCCCCTGACCCAACATCATCTTCCCCTTACAAAGAACAAAGAACAACCCAGCACGGGAAACAGGCCCCTTGGCCCAACGAGCCCGCGCTGCCATTTCAACAAAGCATTTTCCTATACCTACCCTGCCCCATGTGTATGTGAATGTGAATGGTACCCCTAATGTAGCCAGATTCAGGGGAAAATAGTGTAGGGTCAATTTGGTACACCAATCAGCCTAAGAGCACATCTTTGGGGTGTGGGAGGAAACCAGAGCACCTGGAGGAAACCCATGCAACCACAGGGAGAATGCGCAAACTCCCACAGACACAGGCCCAAATCCATGTATCTGCACAGCTAGCAGTGATAGTCACTGAGCTGTTGTGGTGCCCGTCTGCTGGTCCAGGATTAAACACACACAACGACACGAAGTACTAGGCCACTCTCGAAACCTCCAAGAGCAGCCCACGCACGACCCACCGTGTGCATGCCCCTCGTTTGACAAGGTGGACCGACACCTGTGGATTAAAAGAGACAAAACATTAACATGTAATATTACATTTCCAGTGTCATCCCGAGGCTCTGACCCTTTTTAATACCGTCTACTATAGCCCTCCATCCCTGTTTCGCTCGTGTCTATCTAAGTAAACCTTAAACAAGTCCAACATGCCTGCCTCCACCACCTTACTTGGTAGCGTGTTCCATACCCCCACGACCCTCTAAGTGAAAAACCTTCCTCTAGTATCCAAATTATACTTCTCCCCCCTCACCCTTAGATCGTGACCACTCGTAATAGTTGTCCCCAATCTAGGGAAAAGCCTGCCACTGTTGACTCTATCTATTCCCTTCATTATTTTATACACCTCTATCAGATCCCCCCTTAATCTCCGTCTTTCTAAGGAGAAAAGCCCCAGTTTTTCCAATCTTTCCTCGTAACTCAGTCCTCCCATACCAGGCAGCATCCTGGTAAACCTCCTCTGCATCCTCTCCAGGGTCTCCACGTCCTTCCGATAGTAAGGTGACCAGAACTGGACGCAGTACTCCAAATGCAGTCTAACCAACGTTCTGTACAACTGAAGCATTAGACGACAGCTCTTATACTCTATACCCCTTCCTATAAAGGCTAGCATCCCGTAAGCTTTCTTCACAACCTTCTCTACCTGTGTTGACACCTTCAGAGACTTGTGCACCTTCACTCCCAGGTCCCTCTGTATTTCTATACTCTTAATCGGTCTACCTTTTATCATGTAACTCCTCCCTGCATTATTCCTTCCAAAATGCATCACCTCGCATTTGTCAGGATTAAATTCCATCTGCCATCTATCTGCCCAATATACCAACCTACCTATATCCTGTTGTGTCAACTGACAATCTTTCTCAGTATCCACCAATCCTGCCATCTTGGTGTCATCTGCAAACTTGCTGATCACACCACGTACACGCCCTCTTCCAAGTCGTTTATATATATTACAAAGAGGAGGTCCCAGTACTGAGCCCTGCGGCACACTACTAGTGACTGACCTCCAGCCAGAAAAGGGCCCTTCCACTACTACTCTGTCTCCTGTTGCCCAGCCAGTTTTCAATCCATCTAGCTACCTGTCCTCGTGTCCCATGTGCCTTAACCTTTTCTACCAGCCTACCGTGAGGGACTTTGTCAAACGCCTTACTGAAATCCATATAGATGACATCAACAGCTCGCCCATCGTCAACCGTTTTTGTCACCTCCTCAAAAAATTCTACCAGACTCGTAAGGCAAGACCTCCCCTGAACAAAGCCATGTTGCGTATCCCTAATCAGATCACAACGCTCCAAATGCTTATACATCCTATCCTTAAGAATTTTTTCCAATAATTTTCCTACCACCAATGTCAAACTCACTGGTCTATAATTACCAGGGTTATCCCTACTACCCTTTTTAAACAGTGGTACCACATTAGCTACCCTCCAGTCCTCTGGGACCTCACCTGTGTCCAAAGAGGAGACAAAGATTTGCGTCAGAGGCCCAGCAATTTCATCTTTCACCTCCCTAAGCAGCCTGGGATAAATACCATCGGGCCCCGGAGCTTTATCCGTTTCTATGCTACCTAAAAACCCTAGCACTTCCTCCCTCGTAATGGATATTTCCTTCCACTGATCTACAGCTCCCTCCAAGACATTACACGACACCAAACCCCTCTCCTTTGTGAATACCGACGCAAAGTATTCATTCAGGATCTCTCCCATTCCCTCAGACTCGATGCATAGCTCCCCTCCTTTGTCCCTAAGAGGGCCAATTTTCCCTCTAACCACTCTCTTACTCCTAATAGAAGAGTAAATTGCCTTTGGATTTTCCTTAATCCTATCAGTCAAAGCCATTTCATGCCCTCTTTTCGCCCTTCTAACTCCCCTTTTAAGCTCCCTCCTACTTTCTCTATATTCCTCCAGCGCACTCTCCGTTCCCAGTTGTTTTGACCTAACATATGCCTCCCTCTTCTTCCTGAAGAAGTCTTCGATACCCCCTGTAATCCACGGCTCTCTAATCCTGCCTTTCCCATCCTTCCTCTTTGCCGGCACATGCCTTTCCTGCAACATTATCAGTCTGCCCTTGAAAGCCTCCCACTTACCAACCGTGGACTTGCCAGCTAACAACCCCTCCCAATCAGTGTCCTTCAGCTCCCTCCTAATCCGGCTATAGCTCGCCTTCCCCCAGTTCAGCACCCTCCCCTTCAGACGGCACTCATCCCTTTCCATTTTTATCCTAAAGTAGACAGACTTGTGGCTAACAGTGACCACATGTTCATATACCTCAACCACCTGCCCCGGCTCATTACCCAACACTAAATCCAGTATAGCCCCCTCCCTAGTCGGGCTAGTTACGTACTGCTCCAAGGACCCTTCCAACACACATTTTACAAACTCCTCCCCATCCGTACCCCCAGTTCTAGGCACCTTCCATTCCACTCCAGAAAGATTAAAGTCACCCACTACAACCACCTTATTCTTTCTGCACCTATCTAAAATGCCTCTGCAAATACCTTCCTCCACTGACCTCGGGCTGTTGGGTGGCCTATAGTATACCCCTAGCATCGTAATCACTCCCTTTTTATTCCTCAACTCCACCCACAGCGACTCAATCCCTAACTCCTCCATATTATCCTCCCTCTGCACTGCTGTGCTCCTTTACTAACAGCGCCACCCCACCATCTCTCTTCAACCCTCCTTTGTCACACCTAAAACACTTATACCCAGGAACATTCAGCTGCCAGTCCTGCCCTTCCTTTAACCACGTCTCCGTCACTGCCACCACATCTAACTTCCTCACAAACATCAAGGCCCTTACTCACCAGATAACACCAAACAGAAAGTGGGTAACTCAAGAGATTAGATTTGATGCATGATTTGTGCCAAGGGCCATGCCTTGAAGGACCCTCAAATATTAAGCTCATAATCAGTGATTTCCTAACATAAAACATTTTTACCAAGTCTAGCGCTTTCCCAGCAGTGTTCACAGTTAAAGCAGCAATGT
Source organism: Carcharhinus amblyrhynchos (assembly GCF_965287045.1). Classification (NCBI taxonomy): domain Eukaryota; kingdom Metazoa; phylum Chordata; class Chondrichthyes; order Carcharhiniformes; family Carcharhinidae; genus Carcharhinus; species Carcharhinus amblyrhynchos. Next base: position 132,280,885 of record NC_137324.1, on the reverse strand, counting down.
TGAGGACACAAGCCTTAAGAAATGGCTAACTCAAGTAAACATTACTGGTCTTGCCATCTCAAATGATTGTTAGTTCCATCATATCAATCATAGACAAGGTCCTCCTCATTGATTACTTCCTTCCATCACTCATCAACCACATCCCGGTTCAACAGAAGAAAAAGCTCTCTCAATTCACTTGCAACTACACTTTAAAAATCTACACCATCAAACCTTCGGCTCTCCATTCACCAAAACATTTTTTCAGTTATTCATTTGCTCAATTGCACGAACATAGAACATTACAGCACAAACAGGCCCTTCAGCCCACGAGTTGCGCCGATCACATCAACACCTACCAATCTATAGACCTATCCATAACCCCCAATCCCATTAAATCCCATATACTCATCCAGAAGTCTTTTAAAAGACCCCAGCGAGTTCGCCTCCACCACCACTGACGGCAGCCGATTCCATTCACTCACCACCCTCTGAGTGAAAAACTTACCCCTAACATCACTTCTGTACTTGCCTCCCCACACCTTAAATCTGTGTCCTCTCGTAGCGACCATTTCAACCCGGGGAAATAGCCTCTGAGAATCCACCCTATCTATTCCTCTCAACATCTTATAAACTTCCATCAGGTCGCCTCTCAACCTTTGTCTCTCCAGGGAAAACAGTCCCAGCTCCCTCAACCTAACTTCATAAGGCATGCCTCCCAGTCCAGGCAACATCCTTGTAAATCCCCTCTGTACCCTTTCAATAGCTTCTACGTCCTTCCTATAGTGAGGCAACCAGAACTGCGCACAGTACTCCAAATGAGGCCTGACAAGGGTCTTATAAAGTTGCAACATTACCTCCTGATTCCTAAACTCAATCCCTCGATTAATGAAGGCCAATACACCATACGCCTTCTTGACCACATCCTCCACCTGCGAGGCCGATTTAAGAGTCCTGTGGACCCGGACCCCAAGATCCTTCTGCTCTTCAACACTACTAAGACTCCTGCCCTTGATAGTGTACTCGTTCATCCCATTGGTTCTGCCAAAATGGACGACTACACATTTATCCGCGTTGGAGTCCATCTGCCACTTCTCCGCCCAGTCCTGCATCCTATTTATGTCCTGCTGCAACTTTTGACATCCTTCCAGACCATCCACAACACCACTGACCTTTGTGTCATCAGCGAACTTACTTACCCATCCCTCCATCTAGGTCATTTATGAAAATGACAAACAGCAAGGGTCCTAGAACAGATCCCTGGGGCACTCCACTGGTGACTGACCTCCATGCCGAAAAAGACCCATCCACAACCACTCTCTGCCTTCTGCAGGCAAGCCAGTTCTGGATCCACAAGGCCAAAGGCCCTTGGATCCCATGCCCTCTCACCTTCTCAAGAAGTCTTGCATGGGGGACCTTATCAAACGCCTTGCTGAAGTCCACGTACACCACGTCCACTGCACTTCCTTCGTCAATGTGTTCAGTCACATTTTCGAAGAACTCCTCCTTTGATGAGCTAGTCTCCAATAAAACCATTATTTTCCTTCACCTGATAATTTCCCACTGGTATGGCCTTCCTCCTGGACCCTGCGGTCCAAGTGCCACAAATTTGAAAGGATCTGGCAGACAAATCCACTGTCAGGTCTGGCCTGATCACAAAGAATCATTTCATCCTGCTCTCACCAACTAAAACTGCTCATTATTCTAGGATCATCTGGGGTACAAAGAAAATTCCCAGCTGCTCTTCCCCAGTGGCAGATGGTTTTATTCAGCAGGATTCTATGGGCACAGTGTAGACATGTCCTCACAAAAAAAGGTGGCATTACCAAACCTAGAGCTTTCTACCTTCCTATTTATCCAGAAAAATACAAGCTAACATAAAACAGAAGAAAGTTTATGGCCATCACAAAACGTCTAATACTGTGAAAAGCCTAAGGGAATATGGAAAGTTCAGGGATGAAGAAAGGAAATTAGGAAAGCAGAAACAGAATAAAACAAAAAGTTAGCAGGTGCAATTAAGAAAACCCAAAAGGTGTTTTATCAATACTTGACAAGCAACAGAATAACTGTGATAAGGATAGGGCGTATCAAAAATGTACATGGCAACTTTATGCATTGATGCAGAAGCTGTTGGCAGGGTTGGCAATTCACACTTCGTCACTGTCTTCACCATGGAGAGGGATGATGCAGATATCCCAATTAAAGTGTTAAATATTAGCTAAACTAAGCATTAAGGAAGAGGCAATACTGGAGGGACTGACATTTTTGAAAACAAATAAATCATCAGGGTCAGATGGATTATATCCCAGCTGATAAAGGAAGCCAGTGAGGAAACGGCACTATCCTCACTAGATTTAAGTGAGGTGCCTGAGATCTGGAAGTCTGTGACATTGTACCATCATTTAAAAAGGATGCAAAGGGGCTTGTCAGTCTGATTTCAGTGGTGAAAAACTTGTTGCAATCAATCTTGAGACAGGTTAAACGGTCACTTAGAATGGCAGAGATTGATCAGGGATATGCAGCATGGCTTTGTTAGGGGAATATCGTGTCTTGCTAACTTAAGTATTTTGAGGAAGTAAAAACAAGAATTGACGTGGTTAGTGCAACGGATGTTGTCACTTGGATTTTAATAGGCATTTGGCAAGGTCCCACATGGCCGATGAGTCAGAAAAGTGAGATCCCATGAGATACAAGGAAAGGTGGCAAGTTGGTCCAAAATTACCTCAGCCACAGGAAACAAAACAAGTGCAATGGATGTTTTTGCAGATGGAAAACAGTTTCCAGTGGTGTTCCACAGGGCTCAATGTTGGGGTCCTTGCTGTTTTGTATATATAAATAATTTGGACAATGTGGGAGGCAAATTCAGGACATTTGCAGATGAGAAAAATTTGCAGTGTAGTTAATGATGATAAGGTTAGTTGCTGTCTCTAGAATGACATTCAGGTCGAATGGGCAGAAAGGTGGCAAATGGACTTCAATCCAGAGGTTCTGCAGTAATGTTTTTGGGGAGGATAAACAAAGCAAGGGAATACATAGTAAATGGGAGGATACTGAGGGGGGTAGAGGAAGTGAGACACCTTGATGTTATTGATCACAGGTCCCTGAAGATGGCAAGACAGTGGTGCTATCCTTTATTGGACAAGAGTGTTGAATATGAAAGTAGGTACATAAGACTGTATAAAACACTGGTTAGCCCACAGCAGGACTTGTGTTCACAATTCTGGTCACTACATTACAAGGGGAACATAATTTCTTTTGAGTGGGACAGAGGAGACTGGTAAGAATATTGCCAGGGCTTGAAAATTGTACAAAATTATGAGGGGCAAAGATAAAGACAGCAAAGATCTGTTTGCTCTAATTAGGGGGCATAGATTTATGATTAGTAGAAGGATCAGAGGGAACATCAGGAAAAACTTTTTCACCCAGACAGTAGTGGACATCTGGCATTCACTGCCTAAATTGTCAGTCGAGCAGTAATGCTCAACACGTTTAAAAAGTACCTGGGATTTTCACCTAAAGTGCTCCAGCCTGCAAGGGTACAGACCAGGTGCCAGAAAGTGGGATTGAACTGAGCAGCTAGTTTTCTCCCCCCTCTTTTCTTGGCCAGCACAGGCACAATAGGCTGAATGGCATTGCTCTATGCTGTAATTTTTCCATGGTTCTAAATTACTTTTTCATATCTCTTCCACACTCAATTGCCAACAGTGTAAGGAGCTCACGGACATCTTTGTCACTAAGATTGAGACCATCCAATTAGCTGCCTCTGCTATGTGCCCACCAATCAAGCTCACCATATCCTAATCCTGAACCTGCATCTTTCTCTAGTTTCTCTCCTATCTCCCCTCATACCTCCAAGCTTATCATGTCTATGAGATCCACCTCCTGATCCCTCAGCTGTACTTCCACTAAACTACTGATCACTCAACTTCTCTCCTCAACACGATGTTGGCCAATGTGGTTGACAATTCTCTCTCTTCAGGTGTTGTGTCTCTCTCCTTTAAACCAGCCAAACTCCTCTACATGGTCCCATCGCCACACGTCTTTAACGTATTGTCAGCTCTAAATTCCTTTCCCATCTTTCCCACAATTTTATGTTTGAATCCCTAAAAATAGATTTCTGCCCCACAGCAGTTCCAAAACTCTCAAAGTTTCAAATGACATCCAAGGTAACAGTAACAAAGGCAAATTATCCCACCTCATCATTCTTGATCTGTCTGCAGTCCTTGACACATTCCTCCAATATCTCTCCACTATCATCCAACTGGGTGGGACTGCTCTCAGCTTGCAGGTGGTCAGGAAGGCAAATGGGATGCTGGCCTTCATCGCGAGGGGGATTGAACATAAAAGTAGGGAGGTCTTGCTGCGGCTGTATAGGGCATTGGTGAGGCCGCAGCTGGAGTGCTGTCTGCAGTTTTGGGCGCCGCACTTACGCAAGGATATTTTGGCCTTGGAGGGAGTGCAGAGGAGGTTTACTAGGCTGATACCGGAGTTGAGGGGGTTGAGCTATGAGGAGAGACTGAATAAACTAGGCTTGTACTCGTTAGAGTTTAGAAGAATGAGGGGAGATCGCATTGAGACGTATAAGATGATGAATGGGATGGATAGGATAGAGGTGGAGAGACTCTTCCCGCTCAGAAAGGATAGTAGGACTAGGGGGCACAGCCTCAAGATAAGGGGGGGCGGTTTAGAACGGAGTTGAGGAGGAACTTCTTCACTCAAAGGGTGGTGAATCTCTGGAATTCTCTGCCCGTTGAAGTGGTGGAGGCTACCTCGCTAAATATTTTTAAGACGCGGGTTGATGGGTTTTTGATAAGAGAGGGGATTAAGGGTTATGGGGAGAGGGCGGGAATGTGGAACTGAGCCACGACAGATCAGCCATGATCTTATTGAATGGCGGGGCAGGCTCGAAGGGCTAGTTGGCCTACTCCTGCTCCTATTTCTTATGTTATGTTCTCTCACCTGGTTCCATTCTTATCTAGCTAATCATAGCCAGCACAACACTTGCAATACCTTCTTTTCCTTCTCTTTCACCCTCCAAGGATCCATCCTTGGTCCCTCCTACTTCACAATGCCACAGCAAAGTCATCCCAAAGTTAATTTTAATGTGCTGACACAACCCCCAGCTCTTCCTCACCACAAACCTCTTGATCCATCCACTATTTTGGATGCGTGCCCAAGTTCACTGGAAGTTTCCTCCAACTAAAATTTGGGAAGTCTAAATCTGTTATTTTTGGTCCCTGTTCCAAACTCCATGCCCAATTGAATGAATCCATTCATCTCCCTGATGCTGTCTGAATTTTTGACCATACATTCATACCACCACTAAAAACAATGCCTATTTTCACCTCCCTAATGGTACTCAACTCTGACCCTGTCTCAGCTTGTCTGCTCTGAAACCCTCATCACACATTTGTTACCTTCAGATCGGATGATTCCAACATAATGTAGGCTGGTTTCCCACATTCTACCCATCCTAAATTTGAGACAATCCAAATCACTGCTGCCCATGTCCTATCTTGCATCAAGTTCTGTTCCCCTATCACTGCTAGCCTACTTTAACTCCCATTATGTAACTTTTTTCATTTTAAAACTCGCATTCTGGTTTCCAAATTCTTCCCTGCCTTCATCCCTATCTCTGTACATTCCTCCAGCCCCACAAACATCCAAGATGTCTTTGCTCATCTGATTCTGACCCCTTGAACACTCCTGATTTTAATCAATCCATTTTGATGTCCACATATTCAGCTGCTGAGATCCTGATCTCTAAAATTCCATCCCTGAACATCCCCAATGCACGTTTCTCCTTTAAAATACTCCTTAAAACCTATCTTTTTGGCCAAAGTTTTGGTCATCTGACCTAATATCCCTTCTATATCTTGGTATCATATTTTGCTTTATTCTGCTCCAGAAAGATCACAAACAGTTAGTAATAAAAGCAGTTAAAGGAAAATGAACTTGTACATTGGGGGGGTACATTGTAGACGTTAAGGCAAAGTGCTTTGCAAACCAAAAGTGCAATTGGCAAATGCAGCAGCCAACCTGCATTCAGCAGTCACCAAACACTAATGAGGTTTTAATGGAGTTGATGACACTTGAGCAAGAATATCTCAAAAACGTTTCAGAGCTGTAATGATGAAAAAGGACATACCAAAGAAGATATGATATGGGGTGACCAATGCTAAGTCAAATTAATCGGTTTTATGGAGGTCTTAAGAAGCAGAAGGTGATGAAGGAGCATAGGTACTTAGAAATGAAGCTCCTCGGAGTGCGTGTTCAGTTTACAGGGCTCAAGACATTGACCAAGTGGTAGGACAGTGAAAGAAAACGGACAGGTCAGACAATCGGGGGAAATTTTGGTACTCAAGAAGATCACAAATAGTGTAGGATGTGGCTACTAAAAGATTTTAACACAGAAGTCAAGTTCAGAAATGATGGGCGACCTGACTTGGTGCTGAATAAGAGCAAAGTTTAAAATGAGCATAACTTTTGAGTGTGTAAAAAATTATTCAATGGTTAACAGATCTTTGAAAAGTTGAATTTTGAGACAAAGTATAAGAACATAAGAAATAGGAGGAGTAGGCCATCTAGCCCTTCGAGCCTGCCCCGCCATTCAATAAGAGCATGGCTGATCTGTCGTGGCTCAGTTCCACATTCCCGCCCTCTCCCCATAACCCTTAATCCCCTTGCCTATCAAAAACCTATCAACCCACGTCTTAAAAATTTTTAGCGAGGCAGCCTCCACCACTTCAACGGGCAGAGAATTCCAGAGATTCACCACCCTTTGAGTGAAGAAGTTCCTCCTCAACTCCGTTCTAAACCGCTCCCCTCTCGTTTATCTTGAGGCTGTGCCCTCTAGTCCTACTGTCCTTTCTGAGCGGGAAGAGCCTCTCCACCTCTATCCTATCCATCCCATCTTATATGTCTCAATGAGATCTCCCCTCATTCTTCTAAACTCTAATGAGTACAAGCCTAGTTTATTCAGCCTCTCCTCATAGCTCAACCCCCTCAACTCCGGTATCAGCCTAGTAAACCTCCTCGGCCCTCCCTCCAAGGCCAAAATATCCTTGCGTGAGTGCGGCGACCAAAACTGCGCACAGTACTCCAGCTGCGGCCTCACCAGTACCCTGTACAGCTGCAGCAGGACCTCCCTACTTTTATATTCAATCCCCCTCGCTATGAAGGCCAGCATCCCATTTGCCTTCGGGACCACCTGCTGCACCTGCAGGCTGGGTTTTTGCGACTCATGCACAAGGACCCCGAGGTCCCTCTGCACCGCCGCCTGCTGCAGTTTTTCGCCACGTAAGTAATAGTCCTTCCTACCAAAGTGGACAACCTCACATTTGCCAACATTAAATTCCATTTGCCAGTTCCCGGCCCATTCGCCCAGCCTATCTAGATCCTTCTGCAGACTCTCCACACCCTCCGCACAATTTGCCGTTCCACCAATCTTGGTGTCATCAGCAAATTTCAACACCATACACTCGGTTCCCTCCTCCAGGTCATCTATATAAATGGTAAATAGCTGAGGCCCCAGCACCAACCCCTGGGGCACTCCACTAGTCACCAACCACCAATCTGAATAGCACCCATTGACCCCCACTCTCTGCCTCCTATTTGACAGCCAATCCTCTATCCACGCTAACACCCTACCCCCAACTCCATGCCCCTTGACCTTCTGTAATAACCTCTTGTGAGGCACCTTGTCAAACGCCTTCTGAAAATCAAGAAAGACCACATCCACCGGCCCTCCTCTATCCACCGCCCTAGACACATCCTCATAGAACTCCAATAAATTCGTCAGACACGACTTCCCCTTTACGAAACCGTGCTGCGTCTGCTCTATCAAACAATTCTCTTCAAGATGCCTCGTTATTTCCTCCTTGATCACGGATTCTAATATTTTACCTACAACAGACGTTAAACTGACCAGCCTATAATTCCCTGCCTTTTGCCTGCCACCCTTCTTAAACAACAGCGTAACACTAGCCGTTTTCCAATCTTCCGGCACTTCCCTGGAATCCAGCAACGTTTGGAAAATAATCACCAAGGCATCCACTATCACCTCCGCCATTTCTTTCAGAACTCTTGGATGCATTCCATCCGGTCCTGGGGACTTGTCCGCAATCAGTCCCTCCAGTCTGTCGAGCACTGCCTCTCTAGTAACAATAATGTCATTCAGACCCTCCACTCCTACCATCTTTCCATCGCTAACACCCAATGAGAGTATGAGAGAAGGGGTTCATTCACAGATAGGCTGAGGCAGGGGTAAAGACAACAATGTTAAAGATGCAAGGAGATGAATTGTGCGATAGAGACAACATTAGGTCCAAAAGTAATCTCAGGGTCAAACAGAATGCTGAAGTTGTAAATACGTTGAGGTAGAGATTGGAAAGGGGATGGTATTTGCAGCAATAGCCAAAGATGACTTCTTTGCTCATTCCAACTGGAGGAAATTACAGTTCATCTCAAATTGATCAGACAATCAAAAGCTGAGCCAATAGTAGGGTTAAGAGAAAGGAAACTGGGTATCAGTATATTTGTAGAAAGAAACAACATCTGCAGGTAATGTTGCAAACAGAAAACATGTTTTCCGAACAAAGAACACAAAAAGTGAGAAAGGGAAGCAGCAGCAGTGGCAGTGGATTAATTATAGATGAATTCTGTAGATGCGTACAGATCTGCACACCAATATAATTCAGTAGATTTGGGTAATGGTGGTACTGGAGGAGGAAAACTGAAGGAAAGTTTTAACAACCACATTTATTTGACACCTTCAATGAAATAAAACATCTCAATGTACATCACAGGAACATTATTAAACACATGACGTTGAACCACAAAAAGATTTGAGTCAGATGATCAAAAGCTTGGTCATAGAAGTTGTTTTTTGAGTGTCTTAGAGGAGGAAAGCAAGTTAGAAAGATAGCAAGGTATGGGGAGTGTCCAGAATTTCAGGCCCCACCAATTGATGGCATGGCCAACCATGATGGAGGGATTGAAGTCAAGGATACCTGTTCAGAGCCAGATCAGAAACTCTCAGGTATAGTATGAAGTTAGCTTAAACCCCAACTTTTTTTTTGATTTTGGTATTAGCAGAGGGTGTTTTGCTCCAGATATGATTTGACTGACCCACTAGGTAGTTTTTCTTAAAGTAAAATTTACCAACACAATTAAAAGATAACAAAAATAATCAGCATAACTTTTACCAGACAAGTCACTAGGGCCTGATGGGATATACCCCAGAATACTGAAAAAGGAAAGGGAGGAAATTGCTGAGGCCTTGAGAGAAATCTTTGTATCCTCACTGGCTACAGGGGAGATCCCAGAGGATTGGAGAATAGCCAATGTTGTTCCTTTGTTTAAGAAGGGTAGCAAGAATAATCCAGGTAAGGCCGGTGAGCCTTACATCAGTGGTAGGGTAATTATTGGAGAGGATTCTTTGAGACAGGATTTATTCCCACTTGGAAATAAGTGGACGTATTAGTGTGAGGTAACATGGTTTTGTGAAGGGGAGATCGTGTCTCATGAACTTGATCAAATTTTTCCAGGAAGTGACTATGACAATTGATGAGGGTAGGGCAGTGGATGTTGTCTTCATGGACTTCAGTAAGGCCTCTGACAAGGTCCCTCATGGCAGATTGGTGCAGAAGGTGAAGTCACGTGGGATCAGAGGTGAGCAAGCAAGGTGGATACAAAACTGGCTCGTCAAAGAAGACAGAGGGTAGCAGTGGAAGGGTGCGTTTCTGAATGGAGGGCTGTGACAAGTGACGTTCCCCAGGGATCAGTGCTGGGACTGCTGCTGTTTGTAATATATATAAATGATTTGGAGGAAAATGTAACTGGATTGATTAGTAAGTTTGTGAATGACAAAGGTTGGTGGATTTGCAGATAGTGATGAGGAACATCAGAGGATACAGCAGGATATAGATCAGTTGGAGACTTTGGGGGGGGAGGGGGGGGGGGGCAGAGAGAGAGAGAGAGAGAGAGAGAGATGGCAGATGGAGTTTAATCCAGACAAATGTGAGGAAATGCATTTTGGAAGGTCCAATACAGACAGGAAATATACAGTAAATGGCAGAACCCTTTATAGGTAAAAGGATCTGGGTAGCACATCGGCCAGGGTATTGCGTTTAAAAATTGGCAAGTCGTGTTGCAACTTTATAGAACCTTAGTTAGGCTACACTTGGAATATAGTGTTCAATTCTGGTCGCCACACTACCAGAAGGACATGGAGGCTTTGGAGAGGGTACAGAAAAGATTTACCAAGATGTTGACTGGTATGGAGGGCATTAGCTATGAGGAGAGGTTGGAGAAACTTGGTTTGTTCTCACTGGAGTGACAGAGGTTGAGCTGAGACCTGATAGAAGTCTACAAGATTATAAGAGGCATGGACAGAGTGGATATCAGAAGCTTTTTCCCAGGATGGAAGAGTCAATTACTAGGGGGCATTGGTTTAAGGTGCAAAGAGGCAAGGTTTAAAGGAGATGTACGAGGCAGATTTTTTACACAGAGTGTAGTGGGTGCCTGGAACTTGTTGCCAGGGAGGTAGTGGAAGCGGATACGGTAGTGACTTTTAAGGGGCATCTTGACAAGTACATGAATAGGATGGGAATAGAGGGATATGGTCCCCAGAAGGGTAGGGGGTTTTAGTTAAGTCGGGCAGCATGGTCAGTGCAGGTTTGGAGGGCCGAAGGGCCTGTTCTTGTGCTGTAATTTTCTTTGTTCAGTTGAAAATACAAACATGATAAGGTATAATTCTTAACTGCTAATTATCTCAACAATTCCAATGTAAGCAACAGTCCCATTGACATAATTCCCTCTTCAGGCTAAGTTAGCACACAAAAACCATCTACACTCTTGTGGACGCTAGATTTCCAGTATTTTAACCCTCTGGGCAGGTACAGAAAGATACCTGCTTCCGACCCCTGATAAAGATTCCCCCTCCTCTCTCTCCCACTACAGGAGGAGACTTTTTTTCTGCTAGATCCCACTCTCCAAATCCAGAGAGAGAAAGAGAGGCACTTTTTTCTAACAATTCCAAACAGCAATTGACTTGATTTCTGTGTGCGTGCCTAGTCCGGTCCAGTCACGGGTTTCTGTCAATCAATCTATTCAAGCCTCACACAGGAAAAACTCCAGGGGAGAACACTGAAATAACAGAATTGCATTAGTCCAGATTAAAACAAACACTTTGGCAACTAAGATCAATTATGCTGCTGCAATAACAATAGGGGCTGCTGGTTATAGGCAGAGCAGCACCGGTTAACTGCTCAAACAAGCGCTGCACAAGAAATATGACAAATACATTTCTTAAAGGCACAATATTATCACAATACCCAAGAGGCAGCAGATAGAGACTGCAGATATATGTTGTGCCTCTGGAGGAGGTTACAGAGATAGGGAGAAAGGGGGGAGGCCATATTGAGAATTTAAAATCAAAATGCTGTTTAACTAGGAGCGAATATAAGGATGATAAGCAAACAAGGCTTGAAAAGGAGCTAAGAAGAAAAGAGAATTTTAGATGCCTTCAAGTGTACAGAGGTTAGTACATGGGAGACCAGCCAGGGGTACATTGGAATAGTCAAAATCTACAGTAACAAATGCATGACTGAGGATTTTAGCAGCAGATGGCGTGAGTAGAGCCAAAATCAAACAACATTAGAGGTGGAAATAGGCAGTCACAGAAATTTGCAAGATAGCACAACTGAAGTTGGAAGATTAGCTCAGGATCAATTGCAATACCAAGTTGCAAAGTGTTGCCCTGGAGAGGGATAGAGTCAGTAGCTAGAAAATGGGAGTTTAGAGCAGGAATTGAAAAAGTATATTTTGGCTTGCTGATACTTAACTGGAAGAAATTTTTCCTCCAGTATTCGATGATAGATAAGCAGTGTGGTAGTTTAGCAAGAGTGCAGGAGTCACAAGAGAGTAAAGAACAGCTGAGCGTTGTCAGCTTTAATGTGAAAGCTGACACTGTGCTTTCAAATGTCGTCACTAAGGGGCAGCATACAGATTACAAATGGGGATATTTGAGTGAGGGAGGGGGAGGGGCTGCATGAACAGATCCTTATGGGACAGCCAGAACTGACAGTGCGTGAGCAGGCAGGTGGAAATTCCACTACAAGTGATTCTCTGGCTATAATTAGACTGATAAGAATGGAACACAACTGGATGACAGAGGAGAGGCACTAGTGGGAAATGGTTTGGTCAACTATGTCAAAGATCAATACCAGGTCAGGAAGGACAAAGTCTACCTTTGTCACACATTTATAGGATGTCATTTTTGACTTTGACAGCTATTTCAGTACTATGGCAGGGCAGAAACCCAACTGGAGGGAATCAAACAATGGAATACTGAATAAAATGACAACACATTCTAGTGCTTTGGAGAGAAAAGGGATGTTGAAGATGCAATGATTGTTTGCAAGGATGGTGGGTTCAAGGATTAGTTTGTTGAGGAAAGAGGGATTGCAGGAGATTTAAAGGAGAGAGGGACAACCAAAACCTGAAGTGAGAAAGCTGTTAAAAACATCAGTTAACATTGATACCAGGAGGGAAAGATGGACGGTCAGCTGTTTAGTGGGAATGAAATCGAGAGTGCAGGTGGTGGGTCTCATAGGCAAGATGAGCTCAGAACATGTGCCAAAAGTATTCTGCTTCATAAGCAATATGTCTCCAAAAACTCTATTAATTTGAAGTTGAACATGTTTTATGGAAAAATGTAAATTCTCTTTTTGTTCCAATATTTTGTAATACAATATATACATATCAATTCAATATAGCTCTGTGTTTCTCCAATCTCACTTCCAACCCTGTTTGCTGCTCATGGTAAAACAAATCAGCAAAATTGAGTGCATCAAAGCGTAAACAATGCTGCAAAATCTGTAATGAAATCCTATATTGTCACATGACTAAGGTATCAAAGCAGCAGTACAGACTTCACTGCTCAAGTAACCAAGGAATCAGCTTGTATATCCACGAAACCAGTTCAGTGTCTTTGCCTCATGAATCATTATCTATTTATATAGGTTTCAGGACCTTTTACATAGCAATCTTCCTTCATACTTATATCTTCTAAAATATTGCACCTTGTCAGTAATTATTAGCATTTATACTTGTTTTGGTGTTTTACCAAGTTCGTCTTCTGCATTTCAGTTCCCCAGGATTCTAAAGACATCCTTTAATAGGGGTATTATGATGTAGGATAACATATGCATCTCAAGAAGCTTTCAAGTGACAGGAAGAGACAAGATCGCAACATAAAATAATCTTTGTGTATTTTCATTTCTATTTTAGATTTCCCATGTCACAAGAGTTTATCATTGCAGAATTTGTTTGAAAATCAAGTTCAGTTTCTTTGCAAATGGAGTTTATACAAGATCTTGCAGATAACTGAAATATTAGGGACAAATTGTTCTGAAAATAGTCAGATTGAAGCACTTGATTCACAAAAAATGTAATTAATTCCAACAATCTACATAATACTTAAACAAAATACTATGGATAATGGTAAAAGAACAATGCATAGCAGGTAAAGCAGCATTCCTGGAGAAAGAAGTTAACTTGAAATATTAACTTGCTCTCTGCACAGAACTGCTGCAAGTGCTTCCAAACTTTTGTTTTAATAAAACATTGTAGAACGTGCTTTGATAGTATGTTCTAAAATACACAATAATAACTGAAAACACCAGTATCATGACAAAGGTCATTTGAGAAGACTGCTAGAATCAAGAAAGTAAGGGATCCAGACAATGATCAATTTAAGGTCTGGAATAGTTTCAGGAGGTGGAGCTAAAAGAGGATGAAAAATGATGTTTTGCAGAATCCAAAATGCAATGTAAATTTCTACCAATGGAATTTGAAGCTCTTATTTAAAGTAGAAACTTTATTCTATCTGCCAATTTCTCTTACCAAATATACTAACAAATGTAGGTCACAACTTCAAGAACCTGTGATATTCACTGGTGGGGATGGAGGATTTTTTTTATTTGCTCATTCTAGGGGTGTGGACATTGCTGGTTAGACCAGCATATCTTGCACACTCCTAATTATCTTCAAGGAGGCGATGGTGCACCAATCTCATTAACTGCTGCAGTCCATGTAGCGTAGGTAGACCTACAGTGCTATTAGGAATGAGTTCCAGAATTTTGACTGATCACGCATATGGTTCCAAGTCAGGATGGTATGTGACTTGGAAAAAAATTTGCAGGTGGTGTTCTCATGCATCTGCTGTCCTTGTCCTTCTAGATCACAGATATTGCAAGTTTGGAAGGTGCTGTCAAAGGTGCCTTGTTGAATTGTTGCAGTGCATCTTGTAGATGGTACACACTTGCTGCCATTGTGCATCAGTGGAGGAGGGGCTAAATGTTTTAACCCGGTGGATGGGGTGCCAATTAAGCAGGTTGCTTTTTTACGCTTTGAGTGTTCCTGGAACTGCACTCAACCTGGTAAGAGGATAGCAATCAATTACATCCTGACTTGTGCCTAGTAGATGGTGGATAAGCTTGGGTAGTCAGGTAAGTTACTGTCCCCAGAATTCCCAGCCACTGACCTGTTTGGTAGTCAGTGTTTACTTGGCTGGTTCAGTTCATTTTCTGGTCCAAGGTAACCCCCAGGGATATTGGTAGGGTAACACATGCTGGTGCAATTTTAAAAAGCAGGCTGAAATATTGACTTAATCAAAACGTTTCCAAAAGTGGTGAACTGATGTGGTATGTAACCGACAGTCGAATAGAAATACTTCCATTCTAGAAATGCAGTAAATCACATTGCATGCAGATCAGTGGGTATTGGAATAAATTAGTTTTTTCTCCTGAAAAAGGCAAACGAAGTCTACAAAGATTTGACAGGATGGCCAATGGGTTAAAAACCCACCAGCAAAATATTAAATGTTAATCTGAAAAACTATGCATTTTTCATTAGTGAAATTTCTTTGTCTTAATGTTAACCATTTGTTACATTTGTTGCAACATTTTAAAAAAAAATTACTGACTTTTCCCTCAATACCACGCAATACACGTTATCCACAAGAAACAATTTGTCTTTATAATACATTCTTAATAAAGTTTCAAAGTATTTCTCAGACATACAGGGAAAACAAAGAATGTTGAATCAATAGAGAGATTGAGTGACCAAAAGTTTGAATAAAATGTCAGGTTTTACTAAGTGGCTTAAGAGTAGAGGGAGGTGGGAAGATATGGCTTAGGGGGACAGTAATACAAGATAGATCAATGTCAGAAATACAAGATATGAAATGGGAATTAGAGTTCTGGAAGAGGTTATAGGTTGAAAGATGCAAGACCACAAAAACATTTAAACATAATTTTCTCCTCTAAAACACACAGGGAAAGAAGCCACATGTAACACTTTACTATATAATGGATAAAAACAGCTGCCTTCATGTATAGCAGAAGTCAAACCTAGAGTCAATCTCATCTGAAGGGTTCATAATGTATTAATTGCATGAATAGTGTGTTCGTAATTGACTCATTGGGAAGCCTCAATTCACCCTATAATGAGGAAATGAAGTCTAGGAGTACTCTTTCCTCTCGACTGCTCGAGCAGCATCAGTTACATGGAATATTCCACTGCAAATGGACAAATTTAATTCCAAAACAGTCTGAGGACTAATTATTGCTGGCTGCAAAATGGTACCTCCCTATTTAGTTTGCTTTCAGGCCAGTTAGAAATTTTGCTTCCCATTGTTAGCTCCAGAACATACAGGGTCATTTCCCGTAATTCTCCAGAGTTGCTCAACAGGCAGGAATACCCTACTCATGGATATTGTCAGGAATTCTCTTTCAAGACACAGCCTCTACAATCAATATTTTGAATGACGAGACAACGTTTCCTCATTCATGCATCTGAATCATGAACATCAGCATTTCAAATTAATTCCTCAGATTCAACCATTGTCACAAGAGCAAAACACTGGATACTAGCAAACCGAAATAACAGAAAATGCTGTAAATACTCAGTGGAGCGGTTCTGGCAGCATTTGTTGAAAGAGAAAAACTGAGATATGGACCTCAATGTTTCACTCTTCACAAATGCTGCCAGACCTACGTCCAGTGTTTTCTGTTTGTCATTAAACATGTAACAGAAAAAAAAACTTAATATACCATTATTCTGCACTCTCCTAAATAAGCAGTAGTTTTTCAAAGATGCATTAGAGGTTTAGCTGCAGATAACTGCAGACATCCCTTAGAAATAATATGAAAATTTTGGCAGAGTAAATGAGTCCTAAATGCAAATAAAACAATGTACATCAATATAAAATACCAAGCAGAACATAATATTAATAAGAAGGCTTATTGAACACAATCTAAGTTATTTCACTTTTGACAATGTTTTAAAATTAACATTTGATACGAAAATGGAAATTTTTTCTGCAAACACAAAATGTGCGCACGCGAGACAGTGTTTTTGTATGAAGGAGAGTTTGCGCAAATGCTTTTTTTAAAGGTGTGAATATGTCTGCAATGAGAATCCAGCTCCCTGCAGCATCCCAAACTTAAATACATTTGAGGCCAAAAAAAATGAGCATCACTCCCTTTATTAAAAGTCATACAGACTTTTATAAATTTGTTTTTGCATGTTTGTACCTGTTGCGCCATACCAATGATGCTTTTTGAGGTTTAACTCTTCAACATAATAAGAATGTTCCTTTGGGGTTCCATTAGTACTCTTGGTAGGTCAAGACTTCCATGGCTGGACAAGTTTGGGAAACTCTAGTGTAAATAAGTGCTTATAAAAAGTATATAAAGATTGGCTCCAGTTTTGTCCTTCATCAACCAGCTTTCTGGATTGGAACATAATAAGCTGTGTTAGATTTTCATGTTGTCCTCTTCCCTCCCTGTCAGTCAGACAGGCAACCTTTCATTTGTCCCTATTGGTGACCTTTTCCCTCAACCCAAGTCCACCCCAAGCTTAACACAATTCCTCTGCCATGGGCTTCAATTTCCTTTAGATAAGCCCAAACACTCCATCTGTCTGGGTCTCAGTATTCTCCAAAAGGCACCAATCACAGCCTCCTTGTTTTGTCAATGCAATAAGTCACAATAAAAATGTGGCTCATACCAGTCTTATCTTCAAACCGTTGCAGAAGCAATGAGAAACTTGAGTGTAACTTGAATGGGATGTCATGAATGTACCTCGTTCTACTCCAAAAAGCCAGTTGAAGGAAATAACTACGTCAATCTTCACAACAATTCCCCCTCACTGCCCCCCAAACATCCTGTTTTGCAAGGTCTCAAACATACTGGCTGACACCATTTATTCTCTTTCCAGCAACACCATCACATTGATGTAGCTGCAGAATACAAGCAGACAGTTGGGCACTGGATGGACAAAGATCAGGTGCACAAGGCTGAAGCACCACCAGAAATTGTGAAGCAACTCAGGTAACCCTTGACCACATCAAATGCTATTGAGACTGATTCTCCTCTGCACAACCAAGCACTATTACAGGGTAATCTTAAAAACAAAACATTTTTTTTCCTCCATCCGTCATCAGGCTCCCTAAATTTGTTCTGCATGCCCACGCAACATTGCCCCCATCAGCCCAATTCACTTATCCCCCTGCCCAATGAGGGCTAATCTTGCCAATCATCTCCCTGTTCTGCTGACCACACCCACTACTACTCAACCTCACTCTGCTGACTGTCACTCTCCATTTGTTTTCTTCTAGAATGTCCAACAAAAATTTCCACCAGCTGACCCAATACTATCACCCTTCTCACCAAATCACAGCTTAATCTCTTCCTCTACTCATCAGGCATCCTTTTCTCCTCAAACGCCTCTCCTTTCTTGATCCTCCCACCTTCCTTCACCATCTTTCCCAACCTCCCCAGATTTTTCTCACATACACAACTTCTGTCTCTCAGCTTCTAGGTGCCACCCTCATCTGAGATTTTAAATTTCATCTAAATTCGCATTGCCCTCTGATTTCACTGCTCTCCAGTTTTCTCAAAATCTCTCTTCATATATGCTCTCGTACCCAAATCCATGGTAACCATCGTGACATTGCCTACTGACATTTGCTCTCTACTCTCACTGATGGGGTCATCTCTGGTCTCCTCCCAGTATCTCTCATGACCAACATTGCCCCATCTCCTCTAACCCTACTTCCACCCCGAAATAAAACTCTTCAAGTCATTCAACTGCATTTTCAACCTTCCAACTCTAAACTTCCAAAGGCTGTGACCAGTGAACACTGAGGGCATGGATTGTCAAATAAATGCCCGTAATAATCTGATTACTCATGGGGATCTATTGCATTGATTGAAATTGAAGTGTACTGTATTCATCTTTCAGCTTAATTTGACTACATTAGGTTGTATTAGTGGTGCCCTTCAAAGGAGAACTTGTAGAGGTGACTATCAAATGACACTGCGACAACTCTCTTCGACCATTTAGAATTGGTCCTACTTATTCTCTTCCACCCTGATCATGCCCCATCCCCAATGTACTCTGACTTGAGTGCATCTGCATAAAACTGGTTTCGAAATCCATCACTTGACCGGCTGGACTACATCCAAAACTTTCCTGCTTGTACTCCATATTTTACGTCAAACCTCATTCGCCAATCACTCTTTTTCTTCTGCCCTATATGAGATACTTGCACTTAAAAAGCACCTTTTATGTAGAACTATGTCCCCCAGCTTTTCACATCAAATAGTCAGACTGAAATGGATGTCAAGACAGAGGAAGAGATGATGTTAGGAGTGGGGATCAGAAGTGTTACCAAGGACATGCATTTTAAGGGGCAAAGTACCTTACAACTAAATCATATTACAAGAGCCTCTCAAACATTCCATTCTCTACATCACTCACAAATCATCGAAGAGGCAAGAGTGATGGTTGGGCAGATCAAAAGCTGCAGTGGCACTGTAATAAATGTATTAGGGTACTGATCAGAAACCCTAAGGTATATTATCAGGTTAGACTAGACTCCAACTATTTGCTATTTCAGCATTATTGTGAGGATAAAGTGTTTCACTGCAGGCACAATTCTACTGACAAACTGGGTAACTTTTATCAAAACAAACTTCATTTAAGACAAATTAACTATAACAAATTAATTAGCTTAACTTTTAACAACTGAAAAACTTACACATGATAAATTTTAACTGCTAACCTATCTCTATTAGCTTTAATTCACAAAATATTCCTCAGATTTAAAACCGCTCTTCAAAATCAGTTAGCAACACACAGGCTTACATCCCAAAGCCTTTTGAACATCACTGCAGAGAGAGGGGCAGAGGGGGTAGAGGGAGCGTGCCCAAACATCAGGTGCACAGTACTTACTCCTGCGACTCGGCCAACGTTATCTACCTGATATGCTGCAGGGAAGGATGTCCCACGGCGTGATACATTGACAAGACAATGCAGGTGCTACAACTATGGATGAATGGACACTGCTCAACAATCACCAGGCATGAATATTCCCTTCCTGTCAGGGAACACTTCAGCAGTCGAGGGCCTCTGATCTTTGGGGAAGCGGTCTCCAAGGTGGCCTTCAAGGCATCCAACGCAGAATTGCCGAGCAGAAACTGATAGCCAAGTTCCATAAACGAGGAAAGCCTCAACCAGGATCTTGGGTTCATGCTTTTTCTTAAACTTTATTCCAATCCAATCAAATCAAATCCAATTCTGAGTCCCAACAAGTTAGGACATTCCCAATCCAAGCTGACAAGACAGGGCTCTCACCTCCTGTCTTGGGCTTGATCTACATGATCCAAGCTGATTGGAGTAGGTGTAGCTCCTCCTCCAAGGCTTGATCTCATTTGCATCTTAGCCAAAAGGCCGAGATGCCGCTCAAAAAAATTGCTTCAAATAAAGCTAAAATGTAACCCAATGACTTCAACCAAGTACAGCATGTCGATACTACACTTGATCTTAGCCAAAAGGCCGAGAAGGATCTTGGGTTCATTTCTTTTTGTTTCAAAAATATACTTGATTCATAAAAATCTCAATTAAACTATTGCAAATCTACATGTCTAAAAGTTGCAAACAGTGCAGAATAAAAACCTTTTTACAGTTGTATACAAATTACAGTCACTACATTTCAAAACTTAAAACTACATACATGCCTCAAATTTTACTGTGTCCCGTTATTTCTCAGATTGGCACACAGCTACGCAGGTGAGGATATTCCACAGTTCCCGGGCCCTCGGTCTGCCTCCGTTAAAAGGCCTTATAGGATGGCCTTTCCCCATTGTGTCTTTGCAGCAGCTGCCCCAAGCTTCAGCGCATCCCTCAGCACATAGTCCTAGACCTTGGAATGTGCCAATCTGCAACACTCAGTCAAGGACAGTTCTTTCAATTGGAAAATCAGTAAGTTTCGGGCGGACCAAAGTGCGTCCTTCACCGAGCTGATGACCCTCCAGCAGCAGTTGACATTTGTCTCAGTGTACGTCCCCGAAAACAGACCAAAGAGCACAGAGTCCTGTGTCACCGAGCTGCTCAGGACGAACCTCGACAAATACCACTGCATCTCACTCCAGACCTTCTTTGCAAAAGCACATTTCACAAGGTGTGCGACTGTCTCATCAGCCCCGCAGCCGCTTCGAGGGCAGCGTGCGGTGACGTTGAGACCTTGAACGTGCATAAAGGATCTGACGGGGAGTGCCCTTCTCACCACCAGCCAAGCCAGATCTTGATGCCTGTTTGAGAGTTCTGGTGATGAGGCATTCTGCCAGATGACACTGACAGTCTGCTCAGGGAACCATCCAACAGGATCTGCCATCTCCTTTTCTCTCAGGGCCCCAAGGACGTTATGCGCTGACCACTGCTTAATAGCCATGTGGTCAAAGGTGTGTTTGCGGAAAAATTCCTCCACGAAGGACAGGTGCTGCGGTACGGTCCAACTACTTGGAGCATTCCGCAGCAGTGTGGCCAGACTTATCCTCCGCAACACTTGGGACAGTAGTGGCACTTGCTGTTAGTGTACCTAGGCTCTACGCACAGCTTGATGCAGCCACACACAAAGGTACCCATCAGGATGAGGGCAGCATTGGGAACGTTTTTACCTCCGTTCTCTGGAGATTTGCGCATCGCCTCCCTCCAGACGTGATCCACCTTTGATCTCCAGATAAACTTGAAGATGGCCTGCGTCAGTGCTGCAGCGCAGGATTTGGGGATAGGCCACACCTACACCACGTACAATAACATGGACAGCATCTCGTGTTGGATCACCAGGTTTTTTTCCTGTCATGGAGAGGAAGCATTGCTCCCACAAGCCCAGTTTCTGCCTGGCTTTCGCAATGTGCTCGTCCCAGTTTTTGGCGCATGCCCCTGCCACTCCAAACCATATCCCCAGCACTTTCAGGTAATCTGCCCTGAAAGTGAAGGGGACAAAGGATTTGTCAGCCCAGTTCCCAAAGAACATAGATTCACTCATACCCTGGTTGACTTTGGCTCCCGAGGCCAGCTCAAACTGCTCGCAGACCTGGAGGAGCCTGTGAACGGACGAGGGGTGCGAGCAGAAGACAGCCACGTCATCCATGTACAGGGAGGCTTTGACCTGTGTGTCTCCGCTGCCTGGGATTGTCACCTCTTTGATGCCTGGGTCGCTTCTGAGGGCCTCGGCAAAGGGTTCAATGCAACAGACAAAAAGGACAGAGGAGAGAGGGCAGCCCTGCCTGACTCCAGACCTGATTTGAAAACTATCTGATTCCCACCCATTGGCTGAAACTGCACTACTGATGTCTGTGTAGAGCAGTCAGATCCAATTGCGGATTCCCTCCCCAAAGCCCATTTTGGAGAGCACATCGATCATGTAGCTGTGAGATATTCTGTCAAACGCCTTCTCCTGGTCTAGGCTGAGGCATGTATCCACCTGCCTGTCCTGCACGTCGGCGATCATATCCCTGAGTAGCGTGAGGCTATCAGAGATCTTCCTGCTAGATACAGCACAGGTTTGATCAGGATGGATCACTGACCCCAGAGCAGATTTGACCCAGTTGGCGATGACCTTGGCCAGAATTTTATAATCCATGTTACACTATCTGCAACCCCCATGACTTGCCTGGGCTTGCAAAATCTCACTAACTGTGCTGGCTTGAGACAATTCGCACCTCTTTAACTTGCGCTTAACCCCCACCGCACTCGCGTTGCCCATAACTGTGAAGACTTGATTAAGACTCACATTCCAGCCTTTATCTTGTAGAGGCGTTTGTGTCTATACATGGCCTGTTTGTGAAACAAATTCTGAACTCACCTGAAGGAGCAGTGCTCCGAAAGCTCATGCTACCAAATAAACCTATTAGACTTTAACCTGGTGTTGCGAGACAACTTACTATTTTTTGTGCAGAGGAAACCACTGAAGTCATTTGATACATCCCAGTTAAATTAACAATACAATCATTAATTGGGAGTTTTTCTTCAATCTTATTCCAACAGTATTTTTCAATTTGGGACGGCCAAGTAGATAACATATCAAAAAAATAAACAGAAGTTCATTTTCAGACTGCAGATTTCATTCAAATGCCCTGTCCGTAACATATTGTTAATATGTAGACTACATCATCGCTTGGTTAAATACATTTGTGCCTTTGAGAGAGCCTGGCCTCACAAACAGACCATCTAGAGTCAGAAATAAACAGCATGGAAATAGCCCCTTTGGCTGAACTCGTCTATGCCAACCAGGTTTCCTAAACTGAATTAGCCCCATTTGCCAGCCAATATCCCTCTAAATCTTTCCTATCCATGTATTTGTCCAAATGTATTGTAAATGCTGCAATTGTAGTTGCCACTACAACCTCCTCTGGCAGCTCATTCCATAGTAAGAAGTCTGACAACACCAGGTTTAAATCCAACTGATTTATTTGATGAAATAAATCGGTTGGACTTAAACCTGGTGCTGTCAGACTCCTTACTGCGTTTACCGCAGTCCAACACCGGCATCACCACATCACGAGCTCAATCCATATACACACCAACCTGCATGAGAGAGGTGCCCATCAGGTCCCTTTTAAAGCTTTCCCCTCTCAGCTTCACAGTGATCAGCACTGCTGCTTCACAGTGCCAGTGACCCAGGTTCAAACCCAACTTGAGTCACTGTCTGTGCGGAGTCTGCATAGTCTCACGTGTTTGCATGGGTTTCCTCAGGGTGCTCCAGTTTCCTCCCACAGTCCAAAAAACATGCTGGTTAGGTGCACTGGCCATGTTAAATTCTCCCTCAGCGTACCCAAGCAGTGGACAAAGAAGAATGTTATCTAAGACTACAATGGGATTTTGATCAACGGGGCCAGTGAGCTGAGTTATGGCAGATGGAACTGTGGCAACCGGGAGATTTTCACAGCAGTGATAATGTAAGCCTATTTGTGATAATAAAAAAATTAACTTAAACCATGGTTTCTAGTTTTGGACTCCCCTTCCAAGGAGAAAAGACCATAGCTATTTACCTTATCTATAGTGATTTTATAAAGCTCAATAAGGTCACCTCTCATCGTCCCACACTCCATAATGTTCTTGTAAATCTCTTTTGTAGCCTTTCCAGTTTAATAACATCCTTCCTATCGCAGGGCAACCAGAATTATATGCAGTACTCCAAATATGGCCTTGCAAATGTTTTGTGCAAATTGTAAGATAATGTCCCAACTCCTGTACTCAGTGCTCTAACCGAAGACAAGTGTGCCAAATACCTTCTTCACCACTGTCTATCTATGATGCCATTTTCAAGGAACTATGTACCTGTACCCCATGGTGTCTCTGTTCAATAACACTCCCAAGGCCCCTACCATTAACTTGTAAGTCCCACCCTGGTTGCCAAAATGCAACACCTCACATTTATCTGAACTGAACTCCATCTGCCATATTTTGGCTCACTGGCCCAGTTGTCAAGATCCCACTTATAGTCTTAGATATCCTTCTTTACTGTCCCCTACACCACCAATTTTGCTGTCATTTGCATACTTACTAACCATGCCTTCTATATTCTCATCCAAGTCATTTACGTGGTCTAGACTGAAAGAATACAAAAGCACGTGTGATTGATCTTAGGTACTCAGCATCAGTTACACAACAACACGCATCATGTCACAAAGCTCAAAACCCTAAAATCCCTGAACACAAGTCAGAAAATCCCTTCTGCAAATCTACTGTTTCAGAACTGGTTACCCTCACCGATCCCAGAGCAAACTTGGAAGTTTAAATAAATTCAACCAAAAAATGTGCAGAATGGTAAAGTACCAATGTAGCCTTATTCCTTACATGGCAAAGGTCCTCAGTTAAGTATTTAAATTATTAAATTTACACACATTTGTGGCAATAATGTAAAATGGCTTGTAATTTTAATTAAACATTACCCTTTCTTTAATATACCATCCATATATCTCAATTTTTGAATGTGTCTATTTATGTTACTTAATGAGTTAAATGTTTGCAAATCTTGAACCTGATTTCTTAGTCAATAAGTGAATTTTTCAATCCAAGTCTCACTGACATTCAGTCTTTGAGCTGCGAATGTATTCCTCCAATAAAATGCCATTCTTATTAGTACATGTTCATTTAGCTCCCTCACATGGTCTAGGACATAACAACATTCCAATTTTGCAAATAATTACAACATGGAGATTGCAGCAGGTATGGTTTAGTCCAATGCAGATAGCAATTGATAAAAGTAGTAAAAGTACCCCCATCCCCACCTCTCATTCTTCCCAGGCTGCCTTCCAGTTTTACTGGGGGGGGGGGGGTGTTGTTGTTCCCAGAAGATTGATAGTTGAGGAATTCCAGCTTCTTGTAAACTACTTGAGGAGTGTTTCTCTTTACCGCCAACCAAACCTTCAGCTGTTGTCCTTTCGATTCTTCAGCTATTCTTTCAGGAAGACGTGAATCACAGGACAACTCAGATGCATTATCTTTCAACAGCAATAAATAACACTGTAAATATGTAGTGAGCTGTTAAAGTGCAATTTAAATTAGAAATCTCAAAATGCAGATTTCTTTTTACCTCAATGAATTTGGGAGGAATAATTAATACACCCAACTTATACTCACGAGGAAGTAACATTAGTCAATGCCGAATACGTTTCCCTCATCTCCTTACCCAAAAAATAGAGGCTTACAAATCACTGTTCACTACTGTAAAGTTTTAATGAAAATCAAGGTGTTGTTGATCTTGCAATTACAAATGGTGCCTTCATTGAGTTCTTTTAAAATAATTGTTCTCCAGAAGTCACTCCTGTAACTAGTGATAACATTAATTTTATAAATGGAAAAAAATGTTTTACTATAAATAAACTTAGTATCCATATGAAAGGGGAAGTACTCCAGCCTGGAATTTTCCAACATTAGTTTGAACAAAATTACAGCTCTAACTTATTAGCTCATTCACACACTAAATCGCAAGTGTTGTTTTTGCATCAAGATTATTTTAAATACATGGACAAACATCAAGATATTAAACCAGTAAACATACGAATTTGTACGTTTCAAGGGACATCAGCAGCTGCAACAGTTATTAAATCCCATATGCAGCTGCCATGGCCTAAATCAAAGTAAACTGACAAGTCAATAAAGAATGTCATTGAAGTCAGCTCTATACACTACCACACCACTGTCATGATAATAATGGTGCTCAATTTTTGTCCGTCCAAATGGTTTTAATTTTAAGGGGAATGTCTGTTGGTTGGTTTATTTGGTGGGCAGCGCCTGGCTCATGCAGAAGCATGAAAGGTGCACCAAGGGCTGGGACATGTGACAAACATGTGGCTGCCAAAGGCTGGTGGCAGTGGTGGGGCTGTTAATAGAGAACACAAGCAACAGAAGATAAGGGAAAAGAGCAAATTATGATGGAAAATTTCAGCAAGTCTGGCAGCATCTGTAAGGAGAGAAGAGTTGACGTTTCGAATCCAGATGACTCTCTCTCTCTCTTTTGGGGTTAGAAGATAAGGGAAGCCCAAAGTTTCTCTGACTGTAGAGTTTGCATCCATGAAGGATGCAATAGGAATGGGTTGGAGTTAAGGAATAGCATGTGGCAGGCACAACAGCAGGAATGCTTATTTGATACAAATTATTTTAATGTTGTTCTTTCAGTTAAAAATGAAGCTTCACTGGGTTTGAATGAAAAGGTTTAAAGTGTAAGGTGAATTCAAAGAATAGATCAGCATTTATTCTGTGGACAATGATATAGTCTATCCTTTCCAAACTTTCTACAAAGTCTAAATTTAATGGACATGCCACTGCACAAACTTAGACTTAAGGCGGAAGCAATTATGTTGCTATGAAACCTGAATTCTAAACAAAAAGGTTGTAATAGAACACAATTGGTAGTTAAGAAATCATTTTCTGCAGGGATAGGTGTTAAATAATATCAGACAGATTTCAAGGAAATAGTGTTGATCCCTTGAATTTTGAGTCTATGGGATCTATACTGGCCTTTTGAACACAGGAGAAAACAACTGCCCATTAGACTTTTATATCCTGTAACTGTAAACAAGTCACAAGGCCAGGATCTTGATAACACTTGTATTTATGGGCAGCATAGGGGCACAGTGGTTAGCACTGCTGCCTCACAGCATCAGGGGCCCAAGTTCAATTCCTGGCTTAGGTCACTGTCCATGCGAAGTCTCAGTTGACTGCGTGGGTTTCGCCCAGATACTCTAGTTTCCTCCCACAGTCGGAAAGGCATGCACTGGCCATGCTAAATTCTCCCTCAGCACACCTGAACAGGCACCAGAATGTGGCAACGAGGGAATTTTCAAGGTAACTTCATTGCAATGTAATGTAAGCCTACTTGTGACACGAATAAATAAACTTACATTACTGGGCCTGATTTTACACATGGACAACTTTTTGCAGCTTTGTCAGAGTGAGAAGTTTCAACTGCTAAAATTTTTTATGAAAATATAAGTAGAAATCCTATGTTTAAAGAAATACTGTCACAATAAGGGGATTAATCCAGCCATAAATGTTTTGCAGATCTCTGGTTTTTGAATACAATATACATTTTGCCTGAACATTCTCTAACATGAAAGAGTTGCAAAAACAATGAGTTGAGATCCTCCTGAGGCACCTGAATGACTTTCAAAAGTTGCAATTACCAATTATTTCAAGCTTTCAATGCACACATATTGTTTGGGTACAAGCCTCCATTTGACTAAGATGCTGCTGTATCTTTGTTAACAAACCCAAAATTAACATGTTTTACTGTATGTCACCCCAAAAGAAACAACTATAAATCAGTTTATACAATTAAAATGTGACAACGCATACATTAAATAAGAATATCAGAACATGAGAAAGGAGGCTGTGCCATTACATAGTAATTTATTGAATGCCTTTTCTAAATACAAAACATCTACTGCCCCCCACTTGATCTATTTGCATGCTTACAGACTCAAATAAGATTGCCCCCTCACAAAACCATGTTGATTTTGCTTGACGAAATTATAACATTGTGTGTGTCATTCTACTATTTCCTTAATGGATTCCAGCATTTTATCCCAAGACAAGCTAACTGAACTAAAGTTTCCTACCTCCCTCCTTTATAGAATAGAGATGCTGTTACATTTGATTTTCCAATCCACTGGGATTTACTGAATCTTGAAATTTTGGAAGATTACAACCAGTCCAACAATACTATCATTGCAGCCACTTATTTTAAGACTCAAGAATGCAGGCTGTCACATCCAGGGACTTAAGTGTTTAGCCTCATTGGTCGCCCTTGCATTTTTCCTCCAGAGATAGTTTTAAGTTGGCCCCTTTTACCCTTTCATTTTCTACTAATCTTAGGATGCTTAGGATCTATTGGGAATCTTAACAACAGGTTACTTTTCTTTCAATTTGAAATCAATAACTTCATCAGTGACAAGGTGACAAGTCCTTCTCCATCTTTCTTTCCCAATGGAATATATATTTGTTCAGTTATTCATTCTCCTTAAATAT
The DNA here is from genome assembly GCF_965287045.1 of Carcharhinus amblyrhynchos. Taxonomy (NCBI): domain Eukaryota; kingdom Metazoa; phylum Chordata; class Chondrichthyes; order Carcharhiniformes; family Carcharhinidae; genus Carcharhinus; species Carcharhinus amblyrhynchos. The sequence continues at coordinate 132,253,018 of NC_137324.1, read as the reverse complement.
CTGTCTCTGCTTATCTGTCTTAAGATTTAATCTATTTTCCTAGTCTACAGTATTCAGCTCTATCTTCAGATATTTAACTGCCTGAATTAAAAGTTTAAAACAACAGTTTCCGACCTATGTTTCTCTCACACAAACAGAATGTGAAATTCTATCATGTTATGATCACTTTTGCCTAAGATACATTAAAGTTTATTATTAGTTCCAAGTAGGCTTACATTAAAACTGCAATAAACTTACTGTGAAAATCCCCTAGCTATGACATGAATTATCCTGTCTCATTACGCATTACCAGGTCCAAAAGCCTGTTCACTTTATGGATTCCAATCAAATTGTTCAAACAAATTTCTCCTCATTGAGCTCTTCTTCAAAGCTACTTTAGCCATTTGTCCAATCTACACGAAGATTAAAATCACCCATAATTATTGCAATATCTTTCTGTCAAGCCCCCATTATTTCTTAATTAACATTCAGTCCTACTGTTAGGGAGCTGATAAAGTACTTCGGCCACTGACTTATTTTCCTTTCTATTTCTTATATCCTCCTAAACAGATTATACATCTTTATCTACCCAACCAAGATCATTTCTCACAATGGACTGATCTCATCTTTTTCTTTTCACTCTATTCTTCCAAAATGCTAAATAGCCTCAGCTATTCAGTGCCCAGCCTTGCTCACTTTACACTTATGTCTCTGTACTGGCCATATCATGCCCATTTATTTCTATTTGTGCTATCAGTTCATCTATCAGGTTACAAACATTGGGTGCATTCAGACAGAATATTTTTTAATTTTTTTACCATTTTCTCTACTCTGCCCTCTGAGCACTTACATTGATATGCTCTGTCCCTTCCTGTCATAACAACTTCTAGTTTTTGTTTTGCATTACTCAACGCTGGCACCACCAGCTATGTTCTTCTCTTCCAACCAGCAGAACTTTGCCAAATTGCACAACACACTGACAATGCAACTAAATTGCACACCATTTCAAAGGCGAAACATACTTTTAATAGATAAAAGAGAAAGGCAGCAATACCATTCCTGCATGCTCACATTTAGGATCCTACATTTTCGAACTGACGTTGTAAAGATTTTGTTTAATAGTACAAACACTTGCACCTAGTTAGCACTTTTAACAATGTATCCCAAGTTGCTTCACAATAGATTTTCACAATAACGTCACTGAAATCTTAATGTAAGTCTACTTGTGACGCTAATAAATAAATATGGTATCATATCAAGCATTGGTTGAAGTACTAACCAAAAGCATAGATTTCAAAGTCTTTTAAAAAATGCTAAGTGGCAGATGAAAAAGAAAAAGGGAGTAATTTTTTATTAATTTGTGGGACATGGGCATTGCTGGCTGACCAGCATTTATTGCTTATCCCTAGTTGCCCGAGGGCAGTTGAGAATCAACCATATTGCTGTAGCTCTGGAGACACATGCAGGCCAGGCAGGTAAGGATGGCAGATTTCCTTCCTTAAAGGACATTAGTGAATGAAATGAGTTTTTCCAACAATCAACAATGGTTTCATGGTTATTGGTAGATTCTTATCTGGATTAAATTCCAGTGATAATATCACTAGGCCATCGCCTCCCCAAATCTTTGAAGGTGCAATTTAAACAATTGAAATCTCTGCCAAAACTGAAGGTATTGGAATTGAGGGAAGAAAGGAGATCGCATGGAGAGCAAAGATGAACACCGGGTGACAATACTCATCGAGATGTGTTGCTGCAAGAGGTTCCAAATGCCTAGTCAGGCAATGGTGCCGAGGTGTTTGTAACCAGTACATCTCAAGTTACATTACTGTTTTACTTAACATACTAATGGTTTTAAACTAACCTTGAATAAATTACTGAACTTAAAATTGGAATACACCAGTGAGCCATTCTTAACCATTCCAAATCTACAAAAAAAGCTACAAGAGGGAATTGATGAAATGGTCAAAGGGCCAAAAAAAGTGGCAAACAGAATTCAATTTTCTGTGATTTTGCGGTCATAAAATTGTACTTTGAACATGGGGAGGTCAGTGGTATGGAAGAGCTGAGGGGCTTGAAGGTTCAGGTTCAAAAATATTTCAGGAAGCATCTGAAGTGGATGAGGCCTTAAAAATAATAATGGAATACTGGGTTTTATTGCACAAGGTATAGAAAATAAAAGTTGAATTGTAATAGAGAGTCTCTATAAAGCTTTCAGTAGAACCAGAATTGGTGTACAATGTGCAATTTTGGTTTCAAGCTACAGAAACAATGCTGATGAAATTGGGTACATGCAGGTTCACTGTGATGAAACAATACAAAGAAAGGTTTGAAAACTGGGGTACTTTCATTATAAGATAGGAGATTACAGGATAATTGGATAGAACTGTTAAAAATTATTGGAACAAATGCAACACAATTGATAGCAAAAGACTATTTTTTCCATGATTGAGTACAAGACTTAGATGCAAGAGTCAAGATTGGAGAGAATTATTTAGCACAGAATATTGCGAAGCTTTGCAATCCACTACTTGAGTTACTGATTGAAGCAAAAACCTTGTCAACATTTAAGAATAAGGTGAAGAGAAAGGGGAACAAGGCAAGCATATTGAAATAGAACATCTGCTCATTTGTAGAATAAACACAAAAACAGATCTTTAAACTATTATTTCACAAGATGTGGGCATCGCTTGTTCTCAAGATGGTGGTGGCGAGCCACTTTAACTGTTGCAACCCTTGTGGTGTAAGTAAACCCACAGTGCTGTTAGGAAGGGAGTTCCAGGATTCGGGTTACTGTGAAAATTAAGTTATAACAACAAGGGAACTCAATCAACAAGTCAAACAAGGTCTCATCTGAGATCAACAGTTGCTCATTCAGGAAAGAGACTAGTCTAACTTTCACAAATGCTGCATTCTAGGCCTTAGCAATAGGATGAAATCAAAGACAAGTTATCATGACAAATACCAAAAAACAAGATATGTTGCCATATTACGCTAATGAAGGAGATGTTGTCTCTTGGATAAGGGCATAAAGCTATGCTGTGGTTGGTGGACTATATATGCAAATGAAGGCTAATAAATTCTATTAGTTGAAAGTAACTGCAAGGCTATTGGTGTTTTAACTAGTACATTCTCTCTCATTGGCAAAAGTGTGTTGAAACTAACACTGTTTGAGCAATTCTTTTAGAACACCATATTAAAATTCACTGTCTGCTCTCCTTGCTAGTAGTTAACAAAAGCTTAAAAGATTGGAGTACTCACTATGCATTCTCTGGTTAATCCTTGACACCGTCTTTGAGATTCCACCAAGATAGCAAACCCCCGAAGTGTCTACACAGGAGAAAAACATGGCGCCTCATTGACCAGCAGCTTGAAGACCGCAGCTGCCCAATTTGGCATCTGAAGCTATTTGACTGGGGGGAGGAAACTTACATGCTGTCCCATGCAACACTACCAAGGTAAGCCATGATAAGTGAAATTCGAGACCCTCCTTTTGGGGTTAGAAGCCCCATCTGAGTATTGCATGGTTTTGGGATTATAGGCTTCATCTGAGGATTGCATGGTTTGTGTTAAGGGCCCAGTCAATCAAGGGAGGTTAGAGTCCTCCTTTGGTAGGGAGGTTCTGTTTGGATATGGCCCATTAAGTACTGACCATGCCTAGGGTTAGAGGACCCATTTGAGTATTGTGCAGGGGGTTAGAAGCCCCATTTGGGTACAGTATGGGGGTTAGAGGCCCTGTTTCAGTATTGCGCAGGGGGTTAGAGGCTTCATTTGAGTACAGTTCAACTGGGAGGGAGGGAGGGAGGGGGGGAGAGAGAGAGAGAGCAGAGTGTTAACGCTATTTCCCTCAGTTTTTTTCATCTCACGCCAGCTGGCAAGGCAAAATCTGACCCTTTATAATTATGGGGAAAACAGTTTACTGCAACTGTTAATCTATTGTACTGTTTGTTAAATATTCTCAAATATTTAACAGATGTTCACATTAACATAAGAACATAAGAAATAGGAGCAGGAGTAGGCCATCTAGCCCTTCGAGCCTGCCCTACCATACAATAAGATCATGGCTGATCTGTCGTGGCTCAGTTCCACATTCCCGCCCTCTCCCCATAACCCTTAATCCCCTCTCTTATCAAAAACCCATCAACCCGCGTCTCAAAAATATTTAGCGAGGTAGCCTCCACCACTTCAACGGGCAGAGAATTCCAGAGATTCACCACCCTTTGAGTGAAGAAGTTCCTCCTCAACTCCGTTCTAAACCGCTCCCCCTTTATCTTGAGGCTGCGCCCCCTAGTCCTATTATCCTTTCTGAGCGGGAAGAGTCTCTCCACCTCTATCCTATCCATCCCATTCATCATCTTATACGTCTCAATGAGATCTCCCCTCATTCTTCTAAACTCTAACTACTTTGTACATCTGTATAATGTAAGTAATATAACATTAGGCATTGTAAATCTTCAGTGAAAGGATTGGGAACCATGTTAAGTGATCAAAAAATATGGACATTAAACTAAACGTGACAAATACACTGATCAATTTAGCCAAATGTCATTATATGTTGCTGCTGGTTGAAATATTGTATAATTTACTATGCAAATATTACTCATGATAGAATTTTGTTTTGTAAAGATACACATTTTAAAGAAAATTATTTTAATCTTGCATATCACAACCCTGTGATAGCATAAAACGTTACTGTTAACTTTCAAGCACACTACGCTTGGTTCTTAAAATGATCAGAAATGAAATAAAGAAAAGCACGTTAATCTTTATGGCATTGTTAGTTTTAGTTGTTTGACTCTTCTGCTGTGTATTACATGGGTCTGTGCTGTTTTAATTTATCACAGTGTGTGTATATTTATTGATCCACTCCAGATTTTATGATAAACTGTATCTGCAATTTCTGTCAGACAACACAGAGACAGCCCTTTTTTGGTTTTTTTGGTCAATCTAACTTTAATGCATTGTTAGAATGATCTCACGACCCACAACCTTGGCGTTATTAGCACCAGTATTGTTCCGGAATTTAAGTGACATTTCCTTCAGAGACCCTTGCCAGTGAAGCTTTTCCTTTTAGACGCCAGTTTGTACTTTCGAGTGGGGGACCTATAACCATTAGAATTTTTCTTTTCAAATAGCAACCTAGGATATCCAAGTGTATCTGACAATTGGGAAAACACTACTATTTGACATTCTTGTGCGTGAACAAATGTTAAAAACTGCTGTTACAGAAATGACCACGCTTTAACAATTGCAGAGTATAAAAATTTGCTGTCATTTGGGATAGGGGATTTGTGATGATCCATCAATTGCTATTTTTACTTAAGACTGGTGCCAACCCTACTGGGACACCACTTTGCTCACTGTTCTCTTTGGCACAGATTTTAATTTTTGTAAAGACATACATTCAGCAATGGAACTTGTGATAGAGAGGTTTAAATCCAATCCCAACTTTATTGTAAATATTTAAAGGGAGAAAATTATCTCCTGTGATAATTGTAAACTGTCTCTTCTTAACATTGATTTATGTTAAACTCATCTACTATTACACATTTGGCATCACTGTAATCAAATCAGGTGATGAAAGGTATGAATCTTTCAAGAGTCTTAAATGTATGCTTTTTACCTATATAAAAACGTATTTTAAGAAAAAGAGAGTTCTTATATCACAACAGAAGAAACATTTCATTAGTTATACAGTAGTTTGAGGCAAGTTCTTTCTTTTCACTCAATGTCCCAAAACCCAAATGAGATCAATGATTGAACCTCAATATTCCGTTAATGACTATCCTGGTGGCAAACTGGGCATTTGTGTTTTTGTCCTGACAATGAATTGGTTTTCGTTATGGGGTGAATTGCTTTCAGTGATAATTGTAACAAGCACAAATTCATTTGTGCATTATTTTAGTGCATTTGTTAAGTCATCTAAAATAATGTGTAATTAAATACAATAAAATAACACAAGGAACTCCATAAAAATGTGATATAATTAAAAAATGACTGTCTGAAATATCTGTATTTCTTTTGGTGTTCATTAGTGAAAGACTTGGGCAATTTTTGTTTTTGTCATTTGCCTAAAACGAGCAATTTTGGATCTGCTGCTCATTTTACACCTCTCTCAGATAGAAAAGTCAGGAGGGAGGTATAACAGGTGAATTGTGATTGCCCTTTTACACTATTGCCATAAATTAATTTTATTGAATCTGGTGATTTGTTTTAGTACTTTGCCACAGTGTTGTTGCTATTGAAATTACGGATGATGCCAAATTGTGTCATATAGATTGAGTTATATTTTCTTATTTAAATGTTAAAATAAGCTACTGTCATTAGCACATTAAGGGTTAACCCTAATTGCCAACTTTATTTTATATTAGAAAGTTTACTTTCTGGCATAGAAATGCGTGAGACATTAAGCACAGATTCCAATGTGACACTTGTGGTGGATTGACCCCAGACCATTCATGATCCACAACAAAACTGTATAGTGTTAATTGGAAGTAAATTCAGCTGCCATGTGCTTATTAGATTATGTCAAAAGTTCAGAGTGGCTTCTTACTGCTTAGCGTCTTGTCACTTCTCACCAGTCATTTTGACCCTCTTGTTTAATGGCACAGATTCTATCAAATGCAAATATAAGTATACATATGGATCCCCAAATATGCTGGAATCAGCCGTTCCATTCAAGACCTCACCCTCCCCATAGCCCCTGACAACATCCTCTGGGACTGATTCAGAGGCCGCTTCATATCTTTGAAGACCACTCTAGCCTCTGCACCTGTAATAGAGCTGCCAGACTGCAATAAGTCCTCTAACCTTTATGTCCACAAGCAAAATGGGTTCTCTCAAGCCATACTCACCCAATCCCACGGAGAGGTCCAGCAACCTGTAGCCTACTATAGCATCCGCCTCAAGCCCATTGTGCAGGAATACCCTCCTACCTCCACTCCATTGCGGCAGCTTACCTTTCCATTACTTCTGCACAGAGCCTGACACTTGGCTATCAGGATGTACTCCTGTTGCTGTACTTTTAAATCGCTCCACTACCCAACATTTCACAGCTGCTAGAGTAACTAGGTATCAAACCACATTCCTGGGTGACCATTGTCCACCATACTTCTCTTAACCTCCAGAACTCTCCTGTCCACAGATAACAACGGTAACCCTCATGATCGTAAAGCAGTCATCCAATTGTCTATCCTATCCCAACCACATCTGCAGGACTACCCATTACATAATTCGGATCTTGTCCTCTTTAGTGAAGGCTCCTCTATCCAAGCACTGAATGGAGATCTTCAGACCGGAAATGCTATTTGTGACCTCCACTCCAGAGACTTCCACCACCTTGTTCTGCGCAAGCTGCTGAAACTGTTTGCCCTTACTCGTGCAATGCTTAATTGCCTCCAGCCAGTTAATATTTACATAGACTCTCATTACGCTTTTTGTGTCGCCTGTGACTTTGGACAGTTCTGGAAACTCCACGACTTCCTTACCTCATCTGGGGTCTAGTCAGGCACAGACAATTCATCACTAATCTCCTTTTGGCTCTCCAACTTTCGTCTTATATCGCTGTTATTAAGTATGCGGTTCACACCAACGGTAACAGCTTTCTTACTCAAGGTGATGATTGGGCAGATATTACGTCATGAACAGCTGCAGCCTATCCATACAGGCAAGTGGTCCTCCTTTGTTATCAGGCTGCCACCCATAACCAGTTATCTTATTTTTCTGGTGTTATTCATTTACAATCTGAAGCTCCCTACTCGGAACGAGATGCATGGTTGCAGGCCAAATGCTTCCAGCATTCTGATGTTCCCCAGATGAGTGTGTTGTGCTTCACTCCTGCCTTGGCTTGCCCGCACATACATGCGTTTACCCATGCGGGCAAGAGGGGGACAATCAGAATGGCACAGGAGGCATGGTTTGCATCGGGATTTTCCACCACGTCAGGAAAACGTGCCACTTAATGTCTGCTTTGTCAACACCATAACCATGGAAAAACACCTCCAGTGAACCCAGCAACAGACCCCTATCATGGAGCCCTTTTGTGCATTTACAAATGGACTTTATACAGATGCCTAAACGTGTGGAATATAGCTATGTGCTTGTGGTAGTGTGTTTAGTGGAGTGATGAGTGGAGGCCTACCCAACTAGGAGAAATGATGCTGTGAATGTGGCTAAACTATTGCTGAGAGAATACACACCTAGATTTGGTATTCTGCAAGTCCTCTCCAGCAAGAACGGTCCTCATTTTACAGGAAAAGCAATTAAGGAACTGTTAAAAGCAATACAGTGCAAACCTCACCTGTCCAGCCCTCATCATCCACAGTCCACTGGAACCGTAGAAAGACGGAACGGAACAGAAATAAGCTAACTAAACTGTGTGAAGAAACCGGGCTGAAGTGGCCTGAGGCATTACCTTTGGCCTGGATGGCCATGCAGTCTCATCCCAATTGTACCACCTCTGTTACCACTTATGAGAAAGTAATGGGATGTCCCATATGCTTACTTGTCTCCCCACCCCTTAACATTAAGCAGATGGACATCCACTCCATGCATGAAGGAACGTTGGATTATTGCATAGCATTAACTCTCAAAAGTTTGCATTCTCAGGTCACTGAGGCACAGAAGAGAGCTATCACTGAAGGATATCACACGTGCTAACCGGGAGACTTAGTCCTCGTGAAGGCCTTCCAGAGAAAGTGCTGTCTGGAACCTCATTGGGAAGTTCCTTACAAAGTCCTACTGACCACTCACACGGCCGTGAAGGTGAAAGAGAAACCTCTGTGGATTCATGCTACACATGTCAAGTGAGCACCACCCTTGGAAGAAGGAACTTAAACAAGGACTTGATATTGTTCGAAATGTGGACTCTTTTATTGTTATTGGTTATACCACCCTTTGCAGAGACATGGATTAACAATACTGCAGTATGAAGGTTGCAGGCTGCCGCTTCACAAGGCAGCCAGACTCAATGTTGGATCTGTACTCACCTCCCTGTTACACCCTCATCAGAGAAGCATTTTTTGGCCTTCCCATCAGACCTTGCGTGGTCCGCAGAATGCATGATGATCCTCATCCAGCATGCGCCAACTTGGAGGCAACAGCCCATTCGTGACCCTTAATGCACAACTGTGTGTTAGGAAGAATTATATCCATATTTACACTCGGGTGGGTGATTGAGCTTGTATACCTACCTTGCTGATTATGACTACTGGGAAGCCTGATTTCACTTCCACAATCTGTGTGGTCCCATGACATCCTTTTGGGATTGCATGAATAACAATCCCTTATGCCTCTCGCAGGCCCCCACTTCAGGAGGTTAAACTCACCTGCACCAAGGGTGGGTGTGATTGCCAGTGATCATACAACCTCACCCTTAATGGTTTTACTAGCGGCGCAAGGGGTTGTCGGCTGTCAATGAGATATGCTGTTTCTACGTCAATCAGGAATTTGGGATTGAGACCGACATACATACCATTCAGGAGCAGGTGCTTTTGACTGGTGGTTGGCTCCCTAACATTGATGGATGGTTTGGAGATTTCTTTTAAGAATCTTTCCAAATTCCTTACTGTGGGCCTTGCCTTGCTCATTTGTCCTGTATGTAGTAATCCATCTTTTTTCCTGCCGTATCCATTCGATTTGCTGCCCTCGCGGTTCTATCCACAGTCCAGCTCCCCATCTCCTCCCGGCCTACCAATCAGCAGAGGAAGAATTTAGAAACTAATACGCTTAAAGTCTGTGAAGGTCCCATCAGATCATCCTTAAAAGGATAAAAAGGGGGGAAATGTAGAAGTTAATTTACGAGGGAACTCAATAAGTCAAACAAGCTCTCATTTGATGTCAGCAGCTGCACATTCTGGAAAGAGACTAATCTAACCTTGTGTCAGTTTCATAAACACTACATTTCAGGGCTTGGCCATAGGATGAAAACAAAGACAAGTTTCTGTGACAAATATCAAAAAACAAGCTAAGTTGACATATTACACTAATGAAGGAAACCGTTTTCTGCTAGACAAGGGCAAAAACTTATGCTACAGTTGGTGGACTATGTATGCAAATGAAGAATTATAAATTTTACTGGTTGAAAGACACAACAAATTGTCAGGCTATTGGTGTTTAAACTGGCATGTTTTCTCTTATTGGCTAAAATGTGCTATAACCAACACCGTTTGCAGAACTCTTGTTAGAACGCCATAGTGAAATTCACTGTGTCTGTTCTCCTTGCTAGCAGGTAATAAAAGCTTAAAAGTTTAAGTACTCACTATACATACTCTTGTTAATCCTCAACATTACTTGCAATTGCTGGTGTTCCCTTGCACATGCTGCCCCTGTCCTTCTAGGTAGTAGAGATGACAGGTTATGAAGGAGTTGTCAAAGAAGCCTTCAGAAGTTGCTACAATGATTCTTGTAGATGGTATACATTGCTGCCACTATGTATCAGTGATGGGAGGGAATGAATGTTTAAGGTAGTGGATGAGTCACCAATCAAGTAGCTGTCTCACCCTGGTGTCAAATTTGAGTGTTTCTGGAGTTGTACTCATTCAGGCAAACGCACAGCATCCCATCACACTGCTGACTTGTGCCTTGTAGATGATAGACAGGCTTTGAGCAGTCAGGTGGTGAGTTACTCTCTACAGAATTCGCAGTCTCTGACCTGCTCTTGCAGCTACACTTCATATAGCTGGTCCAATTCAGTTTCTAGTCATGATGTTGACAGTGGGTCATTCAGCAATAACGATGCCACTAAAAGTCAAGGAGAAATCATTAGATTCTCTCTTGGCCTGGTTTCCATGTTGACGTTTGTGTATTCTCTCCTATATCATTACTGGCTATTAATCCTAAAGTTTTAAATGTTCTCTACAAAGTAGTTGTAGAAGTTACCAAAAGGAATAGCGTAGAAATTAGGCATTTTCTGGTGAATAATTAAAATCTTGGTGACCAAAAATAATAAACGTAAGTGCAAAATTGAAAATAGATGTTGGAAATCAAATTAAAACATTAAAAAGTGCACAGTTGTTTGATTCACGAAAAGCTTATTCTTTCACAACCTCGGTGTTGTTTGGTACTTTATAGCCAAATTAAGTGCTATTGTACTGCAGGAATGATCAGAACTGATTCAATACTGTCTAACATTTTAGGTATCTGATGAAGGTTCAAAGTTAAAATGTTATGTAGCACTGACTCAGGTGGTAGAGCACTATGCATCTTTGATTTTTACCTCATGACAATTTTGACCTTTGAGAGAGATTACAAATGTCTCAGATAGACAGAATAAGCACACTGTAGATATAACTAGTGAATTCTAGCAATTTTCCATATACCTGCCTGTATATTGTCCAGAGTTTGTAGTACATACAACTCTGATGCTGTTAGCACTCACTATCATTAAGTAAATCAGAAAGCAACTTCCAGTGTTTGCATACGTGCAGTTAAGTGTGAAACACATGAAGAGCAGGCTATTGCAGCAGTTAATTACTGGGAAGATAGGGTTTTATCCATTCAAGTGCAAGTTTTTTTTTAAAAAATGGTATAGTAAGTCTTAATTACTGCCGAACAATCACCCTGGCTCTAGGAATATACAAGTACTTGAAAAATTACTTTTACAAGTTGAGTCTCATTCCTTCAAAATGTAATTACTGTGGGAGGCTTTAAGAAGTTTTTGAACTTTCTTAATCTATTCTCACAATCCATTTTTCTTTCCCTTTATTTTCCTTTCGGTACATTGGTTGACATATTCTAAATTGTACTTCCTAGTTCAGTCTCTGCATGTCTCAAGAAAGGCTTCTTCGGTCTGATTACTTGAAAAGACACACTGTACTTACCCAGATTCCCTGTCAAGACTTCCACACTGTATCAGACTCTCACTGACTAAGTTGCTGCTCAAAAAAAAACACAAAATATCTGTGGATATGCATAAGCTTTATGAACGGTAGGCACCTTTTGCTCATCAGGCACTGTTTGTCACTGACCACAAAATACAAGCCACTGCCTCAAATTACATAAAGTCATACAGATAAAAATCACAAACACATGATGCAGTCAAACTTTTTAAATTTGCACTGAAACCTACTACTGCATATCATAACTGCAAAACTTAAAAGTTTCTGTTAATTCAATATACAATTGACAAGTCTGTCATTGGGCCCCACTTGCAAAGTCTGCTGCGCTTATGTACAAGTTGACAAAGCCAAACCCAGGTATCTCCAAGTGCAATAGTATCAATGCATTAAACAGCTAGAATTTAACCAATCGAATGCAATCCACCAATGCTGGTAAGCTTCCCACTGCTTTTTCAGTGAGGATCACCCTCCCAACGGGAAAGCATTAATGGAGTTGTTCCATGCTCCTACATTAGCGAAACTATCGGATTAGTAAATCAAAATTTCTGTCAATCTGCCTGGCATGAATTTGTTTGGCTCAAATATTGGTATATCTAATCTGCAACATGGTGTTGGCCCAGTTGTGAACTTTAAGGACAGGACAGAATCAGAGAATAGAACCCCTACAATAGAGAAGGAGGGCATTCTGCCCATCGAGTCTACGCCGATAATAATCCCACTCCATCCCCATAACTCCATTTATCTACCCTGCTAATTCCCCGAGAACTAGGATCAATTTAGTATAGCCAATCAACTTAACCCGCACATCTTTGGACTGTGGGAGGAAACTGGAGCACCCGGAGGAAACCCATGCAGACACAGGGAGAATGTGCAAACCCCACACAGTCAGTGACCGAAGCTGGGAATCAAACCTGGGTCCCTGGTGCTGTGAGTCAGCTGTAGTAACCATTGTGCCACCATGCTGCCCGTGAATGCTCTGGTGTACCTGATCAGGCGCCCGCCAAGGTGTGGTAACTAAGGGATTTTCATAGTAACTTCATTGCAATGATAACGTAAGCCCAACTGAAGATATAATCTTAAAACAAAATCTTTCCATCTGGCTAACAGCCTCAGAAACACATTAAACCCCAGAAATAAAGAGGAAAAAATAACATTTATGTAATGATTTTCACAACTTTGGAAAACCTCAGTGCTTTCCAGTCAATGAAGTAATTTTGGACTATAGTCAATTTTGCACACAATAAGTTCTCATAAGCAGCAATATGATAGTAACCAGGTTATCAGCGTGCGACATTTTCCTGGACTGTATTTATCCCTCAGTCATTAGAGAGAACTCCCCAGCATGCCTTAGTGACTACTGTCCAGTGGCTCTGACATCCATCATTATGGAGTGCTTTGAAAGGTTAGTCAAGCACAAATCAATTCCAGCCTCCCAGATTGCCTGGATCCACTACAATTCGCCTACCACCACAACAGATCCACAGCAGACACCATCTCCCTGTTCCTGCCCTCAAACGTGGAATACCTAGATATCAAAAACAACTATGTCAGACTCCTATACATTGACTACAGCTCAGCCTTCATCATCACTGATCCTACAAAATTCATCTCCAAATTCCATGGCCTGGGCCTCAGCTCCACCTTGTGTGACTAGATCCTGAACTTCCAAACACTCAGACCACAATAAGCAAGGATGGGGAACAACATCTCCTCCACAATCATTCTCAACACCAGCGACCCACAAGGCCATGTTCTCAGCCCCCTGCTGTACTCCTTATACACGTGACTGTGTGGTCAAATTCACCACCAACACGATTTTCCACTTTGCTGACGACACCACCACAGTGGGTCGAATCTCAAACAATGATAAAATAGAGAATCTGGTGAACTAGTGCGATGACAATAATCTCTCCCGTAATGTCAACAAAACGAAGGAAATTGTCACTGACTTCAGGAAGTGTAGTGGAGAACATGCTCCTGTTTACAGCAACAGGGACAGAGTAGAAATGGTCAAAAGCTTCAAGTTTTTAGGTATCCAGATCACCAACTTGTCCGGGTCCCCCTGTGTCGACTCTATAGTTAAGAAAGCATACCAACACCTCTACTTTCTCAAAAGACTACGGAAATTTGTCACATCAGTTACGACTCTCACCAATGTTTACAGGTACACCATAGAAAGTATTATTTCTGATTGTATCATAGCTTGGTATGGCTCCTGCTCTGCCCAAGACCACAAGAAATTACAAAAGATCATGAACGTAGCCCAATCCATCACACAAACCAGCCTCCCATCCATTGATTCTCTCTACACTTCCCACTGCCTTGGCAAAGCAGCCAGCATATTTAAGGGCCCCATGTACCCAAGACATTCTCTTCCACCTTCTTCCATTAGGAAAAAGATACAAAAGTCTGAGGTCACGTACCAACCAACTCAAAAACAGCTTCTTCCCTGCTGCCATCAGACTTTTGAATGGACCTACCTCGCACTAAGTTGGTCTTTCTCTGCATCCTAGCAATGACTACAATTCTACATTTGGAACTTTTTCATTTCCTCCTCTATGAACGGTACAACTTGCAAGAAACAATATTTTTCCTGGTACACTAATATATGCGACAATAAATCAAATCAAAAATCAGCTCATCTTCAAAATAGTACCATGGCAATTTTATGTACATCTCAGAGGGCCGATGTTTAACAGTTTAATATCTCATCCAAAAGATGGCACTTCCCACACGGCTGTTCTCCCTTGATACAACACTGGAGAGTCAGCCTAGATCAGCAAATGGTCATTGGACAACTAACAAGACAGATTTGAGCTTTACTGTTGGGAAATAGGTATTGTGACACAAAGACATCATGCTAACACATTGTCATAAAATGAGAAGGTGCATAATCGCAACTAACCTGAAATGGATATACACCATCTCTCAATGAATGACTGTTTCAGCAAATTAATTGCACAATACTTCAACAGAAGATCGCAACTAATATTCACACTGTGCCTCGGTTGCAATCCTGATCCACGTTATGAAACTGGCTCAACAAAATTAGAATAAGATTGAACTTGGTTTGTTTCAATATGCTTAATTTAGTAAGATGGACCTTTTCTCTTTCTAATACATAAAAGTATAATTACAGTTACAGTGAGTCAAATTTGCAGTCACAATAGATTCTGGAACACTGGGGTTCCCTCAAGACATTCAAAACTCAACTGTCAAAGTTAGACGTTTCTATGTTTACACTGACTGATGCATTCGTGAAGACATGCATAAAGTATTATGTCTATCAACTGTACTGCAAGCAACAATTAGTGGTTGTTAAAAAACTGATGTAATTTGCTGCAAAACTGAAGACAATGTAAAACTTTACTAAGCAATGTAATATATTCTATTTACATAATTGCTCATTTCCCACTAAAGTTGCATATTCTGTCTTTCCATATCTTACATCCTTAGTTTAGTAATTAGTAAAATGGAAACTTGTATCACTTGTTTTCTTTTATCACATGAATATCCTTGATCCAAATTGAAACCTATGACCTTCTGTGCCAGTGACCTATATCTGCGTCAGTGGATTTGTATCTCCAAAAACGTACAAGCGAGTTCTCAGCCGCATCAACTGTCACAATTTTATTTTACTGTGCCTAACTGATTTATTGGACACGAACAAAATTTATTTTTCATCAGTATTTGCCGAGAAGCAATCATGATGCTAATTCGATCCCACCCCAACGCTGGAAAGCAAAATAACTGCTGCACTAAAAAATAACTTTTAGGGGAGTGAAACATGTTACTGTGTTGCATAATTTATTACAAAAGGATATGTATACTGGTGCTCATGCAACCTAAAATACAGTACTAAATGTGATCTATTAAAAAAGTCTCCGATAAGCGTCCCCTTTAAACTGGACCAATTAACGACAAAGCGCTTTCCCAGTGCCAACTCCAATGTTACCTGACGCAGTGATACTGGAGTCTGGTAGTGTGGTCCGCGCGCTTATAATTTCACTTCCGCGTCTGCGATTCTCACAAACCGACATCAGGTGCTCACATTTTAGGCCGCGGGCAGAACCTTATCGAATAATCGGCCCACCCTTCATGTACGCAGAAATGCAATTCGTAAACTCAAATCAAAGCCACAAAAAAAATTTCAAGTTTCCCAACCTCAGTGTCCTGCAGGTGACCAGGTTAGGCTGTGCCGCCGTCAAAACTTTCAACCTCGAATACTTTTAAAAGTTCATTACAATTATGAAGCAAAATAAAACTCAAATTTCGAACACAATTTTAAGATGTAAAAACTAGAGGGTTGCAAAGGCTGTAAATGACTGTGTGTGGTGTGTGAATGAGGAATTGGGGTTACCGGGGACGCGCTCTCTTACCAGGTTAAATATGGTTTCCACAATGTCTCGATTGGTCACTTCACCGGCTTGTAAAAGACTTTGCAATACGGCGAATTTCATCCGGATCCCTCGAATAGGTACAGGCGGGTTGAGGCCCAGGGA
This sequence comes from Carcharhinus amblyrhynchos, assembly GCF_965287045.1. Taxonomy (NCBI): domain Eukaryota; kingdom Metazoa; phylum Chordata; class Chondrichthyes; order Carcharhiniformes; family Carcharhinidae; genus Carcharhinus; species Carcharhinus amblyrhynchos. The sequence goes on along the minus strand of NC_137324.1, from coordinate 132,236,703 downwards.
AACGGCTGCATCACCAGCCGGCGGGGTTTTGGTGGTGGAAGGGAGAGAAACATGACCCTTGTCCACCGCCTGCTCCCCTGATGCCGGCGTTGGCTGACCTCCCCCGGAGTCCTCTTTGGACATGGTGATTTTCCCCACGGGAGAGAGAAGATGCTGGAAAACCGCCACCGGCAAGAGAACTTTAACAAGAATCCAGGATAGGGTCAGGTGGCTACTCTGAGCCTTCCCCGGGCTGGAAAGAGAAACGCTTGCTGCTCTGTATCTCTCCCTGGCCCTCCTCCTCCCTCTACCAAATTCACAGCTCGGGTAGTGTCGCGCTCAGCTTTTGTTAAATAAACGGTCAGTGTCTCAGGGACTAACGGCTGGATTCTTTTCCTCGTTCGTCTCAACCTCGCGCCGCCATGACAGCGTCAAAGCAACGAGCTTCCGACTGTACGCGCCAGCCGGGGCAGCTCGCGGGCGGGAGGGAGGGCCACTGCGCATGCGTGCCGTCCAGGGATTGGCCCGCTAGTAGCCCAGGTGTGGCAACAGGTAAAATGAAGGTGTGTGCTTGTGGTTGGGGACGGGAGTCCAAAGATCGCAAGGACGAAGGAAATCTGAGAGGAGAGTTTAGGCAGGGGAATGGGGAAAGGCAAAGGGAGGGAGAAGGAGGCGGTCTGCAAGCTCGCTGTGAATCAATGGCAGCGCCATCTGCTGCGTGGGCAGACTCGCACAACCTTGACGTTCTCCCACCTTGCGAATTTAAGTGGACGTTTTGTTTAGAAGATCGGAATTAAGTAAACATAGTCTTTTTAAGAAGGGGCTAATTCAACTCTTAGAAGTGGTAAATTAAAACAGGTGACGTCTCCATTACAGGTTAGGTCTGTCGGCATCGGTGGAAGAGGAAAGTGTATTTCAAATGTGGATCGTTCGTCAGAGGCTGTAGGGCGAAAATAGGACAAGTGATTGAGGGGCAGTGAGCTGGATCATTGGGACTTTTTCTGGGGAAAGGTGGGATATGTACATACGGGACGGTCTGCACCTAAACCACATTCGGGCCGACACCTTTGTGGGCAGATTTGCAAGTGCTGTAGGGAGGAGTTTAAACTAGTTTGGCAGGGAAAGGGGCAGAGAATATTGGTAAAACAGAGACACATCATGCCATAGTAAAGGAAGCAAGTCAGAGTGAGTTCAGCTATGTTGAATGTCAAGGGAATAAGGCAAGTCTTAATGTCAGGAATGCAATAGGTAGGACTGACGAGTTAAAGACGTGGATTGACACATGGAAGTGCGATAGTGTGGCCAGCAGAGATATGGTTGAGGGAAGGGTGGGACTGGCAACTCAACGTTCTGGGGTATAAGATCTTTAGGCAAAAGAGGAGGGTGCAATAAAGGGAGACTATTAATTAAGGGTCAATTACTGCAATAAGGAGAGCTGATATCTTGATGAAGTGTTGTGGTAAGAACTTAGGAACATAAAGGGAGGCAGCCACATTCATAGAAGTGCATTACAGGCCCCAAAGAATGAGTGGGAAATATGGAGCAAATATTTTGACAGTGCATAGAGGTGTTTAAGAGTAATAACCGGGTAATGATTTCAACTTTCCCAACATAAGTTGGGATATTCATAGTGTTAAGGGTTTAGAGGGGGTGGATTTCTTGAAATGTATGCAGGGCAGTTTTTTATATAATATGTAGAAGGCCCAACAATGAATGCTTGTTCTGGGAAATGATGCCAGATAAGTGTTCAATGTGGCAATGGGGGAGCATTTAAGTAATTCTGACTAAAACACAGTATAACATTTGTTATAGACAAGGAAAAAGCTGGCTCGCAAAATGCGGCTTTGGATTGAGGGAATGCAGATTTTATTAAAATAAATGATCTGGCCAACATTGACTGGGAACAGCTCCATTTTTTAAAGTTTATTTTAGCGTCACAAGTAGGCTTATAGTAACATTGCAGTGATCCTAGTCACCACATTCCGGCACCTGATCAGGTACACTGAGGGAGAATTTAGCATGGCCAATGCATCTACCAGCGTGTCTTTCAGACTGTGGGAGGGCACTGATGCACCTGGAGGAAACTCACGCAGACACAAGCAGAACATGTAGAGTCCACATAGATAGTGACCCAAGCCAGGAATCAAAAGTGTCAAGGGGTCATCTGGAGTTGAAACATCAGTCCTTTTCTCCCCTTACAGATATTACCAGACCAGCTAAGATTTCCCAGCAGTTTTTCTTTTGGAATTGAACCAGATCCCTGGCAATGTGAGGCAGCAGTACTAACCCCTGTGCCACTGTGCAGCCCTTGTGGGTAAGTCTGCAGCAAAGCAGTGGGGGACAGTCAAAAAGTAACTGGGAAGAGTACAGATCCAACATATACCCTTTGGGGAAAATGTAGGAACAGTAAGTTCAGGAAACCCTTGATGTCTAGGACATTTCAGGACTGGATGAGGAAGAAGAAAAAGACTTGTAGCAGCTGCAGCCCTGAAGGAATGTAGGAAGTGCAAGAGGGAACTTAAGAAAGCAATTAGAAAAGCAAAAAGGAACATGAAAAGGGATTTACAAACAGGATTAGGGAGAACTCTAAGGCTTTTTTTTGAAGTACATTAAAGGGAAATTAACCGGGGAAAGACTAGGGCCCATTAGAGAACAAAAGGGCACGCTGCGAATGAAGCTGCAGAACATTAAAAGAATGTTAAATGAATACGCCTCATTGGTCTTCACTCAGAAGAAGAACATCAGTACAGAATTCAAGAAAGGAACTATGAGGACCTTGAACAGCTTGACATAGAAAGTGAGGATATATTGGAAGCTTTGACGGGCTTAAAAATGGACAAATCCCCAGGCCCAGATGAATTGCATCACAGGCTATAGGAAATTGCAGGTGCTGTGACGCAAGTTTTTAATTCCTTGTTGGCCATGGGGAAGTGCTAGAGGATGGCTAATGTGGTTCCACTTTTTAAGAAGGGTGGTAAAGATGAAGCAGGGAATTATAGACCAGTCAGTCTCAGGTCAGTGGTAGAGAAACTAGTGGAGAAAATTCTGAAGGAGAGAACTAACATCCACTTGGAAAGTTATGTGTTTATTAGAGATACAGTAAGAAGTCTCACAACACCAGGTTAAAACCCAACAGGTTTATTTGGTAGCAAAAGCCACTAGCTTTCGGAGCTGTGCATCTCCACATCTTTATTAGAGATAGTTAGCATGGCTTTGTCAGAGGAAAGTCATGCCTAACAAACTTGTTAGAATTTTCCAAAAATGTGATCATGTGTGGATGAGGGAAGTTCAGTTGATGTAGTTTATATGGATTTTAGCAAAGCTTTTGATAACGTTACGTATGGGAGACTAAGAGACTGCCCTTTCTGTGGCCTCGTGGAGTCCGTGGACCATGTCTACGTTTCATGTTATAGATTGCACACCCTTTTTGGTTTTCTCAAACACCTTTTACTGATGTTGTGTTTGCACTTCAGTCCCACATTCTTGATCTATGGACACCTGGTGCGGAGAGGGGACGGTTGCAGACCTCCTCATGAATCTGCTCCTGGGCCTGGCGAGACATGCCATCAATAAGTCCAGGCAGCAGGTGATCGACAGGGTCGTCCATCCCGACTGTTCCTCTACCGCGGGTATATTTGTGGCCAGGTGTCCCAGGAGAGGAAGCATGAGGTGTCCGCGGGCGCAATTGATGCCTTCCGTGCCCACTGGGCACCGCATGGGCTGGGGTGCGTTATAGATCCCGACAATCACACTTTGATTTGATGTGTCTTAAGTTTCCTTTGTACTTTTTGTTTGGGCTGTTCCCCTTCCTTTTGGGGAACTGCCCCTTTTACTTTGTCCTAATTTAGTTTGAGTTTGTCTATTTGGTTTGACCTTAAAAGAGGTAGAAGTAAGTTTAGAGTTTAGAAGTAAGAGATTAAGAAGTTTAAAACACATGGAATTCAGAGAAACATAGCACGATGGATCAGAAACTGACCTAGTATTGGACACGAAGAGTAGTGGTGGAAGACTGTTCAAGTGACTGGAGGCCAGTGTCCAGTAGTGTACCGCAAGGATCAATACTAAGACCCTTATTGTTTGTTATATACATAAATGATATAGATGAAAATGTTGGGGGAAGATTCAGCAAATTTGCAGACAACTCCAAGATTGGTAGAGTGGTTAATAGTGAAGAAGATTGTTGATGGTGCAGGCTCGATGGGCCAAATGGCCTCCTATTGTACTTTAGGGATTCTATTCTGTTCTACTCTACATCAGAGATGACCAATTTGGATTCCTTGGAGGAAGAGGGATGCAAAAATCAATTAGTAATATAAGATTAATGAGTGAATGCAGTTTAGAGTTGGCTCAGCAAATATATGTTTTGTAGACTTTGAATAAGCATTCAATTTGGTTGATTGGATTAAGCTCTTGACAGTGCTTAAAAACATTGGAATAGACTGGAGAGATAACAGCACAGAAATCTGTCCATGGGACAAACAGCAACAATGAGAATAGCCAATGGGGAGTCAGAACCATGTGTAATTGGGAGAAAAAGTTGACAAGGTTGTTTATCACTAGTCCTCTTCATTGTCTATGAAGAAGTAAATATTAAAGAAGCATTTGAAGACACAGAATATTGCAATAAGGTTGGGAGTGGCAAATGATAACATCAGTTAGATTTGCAGATGGCAAAGCATTTGTAACATAATCATAAAATCCCTACAGTGCAGAAGGAGGCCATCTAGTCCATTGAGTCTGCACTGATCACAATCCCACCTAAGCCATGTTCTTATAACCCCCCAACCACCCCCCCCCCAATATTTACCCTGCTAATTCCCCTGACACTAGGGTATCCCCTAGTGTCTCCTTAGCATGGCCAATCAACCTAACCTGCACATCTTTGGACTGTGGGAGGAAAGTGCAGCACCTGGATGAAACCATGCAGACACAGGGAGAATGTGCAAACTCCACACAGACAGTGACCCAAGGCCAGAATTGAACCTGGGTTACTGGCCTAGAAGCAGCACTGCTAACAGATCGATTACAAGGTAGGTTACAAGAACTATTAAATAGACTAATGACAGCATGAGTTTTGGAATGGAAGTGATCATTGACGAAACAAAAACAATGCATATCTCAAAATCACCAAGAAATATTCATATCTTCATAGCAGGAAAATAACTAGGCCAGATGCAAGCATTCAAATGTTTCGAAAGCATATTATCTGCAGATGGAAATTGCAGCAAAGAAATAAGAATAAAGATAGCAATAGGAAATGCTGTATTTAGTAAGAAGACAGTTGCTAGCTGGAAAGCTGACTAACTCAAAGAGTGACTTATAAAGTAATGCAGTTTTCTATGGAAAAAAGAAACTGACCTGCGATATAGCTTTGAAATGTAGGTTTGGAGGTGAATGTAAAGTATCAGCTGAATACAAAAAGTATTGGAAAATGAACAAATAAAGAAATTTGCTGAGCATATTAAAAAAAGAGAGACGGGACACATTTTCAGAGGAAATGGACTAGTAATATGTTATACAGAAAAATTCTCAAGGAAGAAGAGGACAAGGATGTCCTCTTGTCCTCTTCTGTATGGCTTGAAAATGGAAGGAAGTTAATAGCAAATTAAAAGTCTGGCACAGAACAGAAAGACATGGAGAAAACTATGAGTCAAAGATCTGCCTTCAAGTAGAGCACACATCATGATGATGGTGAAAGCACTTTGGGACATCCTGAGAACAATAAAAGTGCCATAATATGTTATTCTTTCCTTCATTATCACTTACTTAAAAATAGCTAGATGCTTATCTTCAGCCAGTGTCAACACTTCTTATCTGGTACAGAGGTTATGGATTCAACCCTCATATCCAAAGATCTGAGCACATACACTGCCTGACAATTCAGTGCAGCACTGAGAGAATACTACACCATCATAAGTGCAGTATTTTGGATGCTGTTAAAACCAGGCCCCATCTGCAGGGCAAAAAGTATGTGACGTTGCATGACACAATTAGAAAAAAAGCCCTCCCAACATTTATCTTTCATTCAACACCACAAAAACAAATTTTCAGGATATTTTTCATTGCTATTTATGGAATATTGCTGTGCACAAATTACATGCTGCATTGCATGAAAACAGTGACTACACTTAAGTATGTCATTGGCCATGAAGTGCTTTGCTATATTACAAGTACATGAAAGGTGCAATGCAAATGCAAGGTCTTCATTTTTGCTGGGCCAATATTCTGGGTATTTTAGTTTTTTTAGACATTGAGTGTTCCTGGCAAGGGCAGCATTTGTTGCCAATTCCTAATTGACCTTGAAATTGTGGAGGTCAGCCGATTCCTTCAATCACTGCAGCTCATATGGTGTAGATACACCCATACTGTTCTACTTAATGCCATTGTGGGGGTGCTGTCACTGCAAGGTCTAAACAGTTTAAGAAACTAATCCACAACCTTATTAAGGTAATTGCAGTTGAGAAATAAATGTGGCTTTGCCACCATTGCCAGCATCCTTAAAACACAAAATAAATATGTGAAATTAAGACTGTACATGTATTAAAGGAAAATGTGGATCAATTGTCAGAGACACCTGTAGAAAAGGGATTCATAAAAGCATAATTGGCAGAACAGGTTGGAAATAAGTTATTGTGTCCTAATGGCATGCACACTAGCTTATTAATATTTGGAGTACAAAAGGTAATCCTGTTTAATAAATTAGCAGAGTTTTTTAAGGACGTTGCTGGTGGTGTAGTTAAAGGGGAGCTAATAGATGTGGTGTACCTGGATACATTTATTTACGGTGATATCTGAGTGCCGTTCAATGGCTACAGAGCGCAGATCATTCCCGAATCTATCAACTGCCAGCCTAGGTGGAGCCAACTAATTTTAAATCCCCATTGCTCCTTATTGGGCAAGACTCCATTCACCTAAGAGGGGAGCTCATATTCACCAAGGCCCATGCGGAGACCTATTGTTGATCCCTGTGGCCATCATAACACAGGGCTTGACTACCATCAAGGAATTTTATCAATGTAGTCATTGATAGATGCATTGGTGGCAGACAGATTGGTGAAGATGGGGCCCAGTAGCTCATATTGATTCTCTTATAATCTGCATAGGCCCGATCTGGACTCAGTTAGTAGTGACACTACAAAGCCATTCTTGTTGATGTACACCCACACACATTACATTTCAAGCCCTGGCTACTTCCAAGTGCTCTTCCAAGTGGTGTTCAACATGGAGGAGTGGCGATTCATCAGCTCAGGGAGAAGAGTAGATAATATCAGAAGGAGGTTTCTCTCTCCTTGTTTGATCTTATGCTATGAGAATTCATAGAGCCCACAGTCACTTTATATCAACTGTTTACCACTGTGCCGTCAATTCTAGTAGGTCTAGCCAGCTGGTGGGATAGAGGAGTCTTGTATAATTCTGTATTAGTATGCCAGGCTGTTACTTGAAAATGTTCAATTTGGCACAAGTCCTCAGCTGTTAGTGTGGACTTCCATGTGCCTTTGCTATGTTTAGAATCTAGCTGAATGCTAGCTGACCTGTCCAGTTCTGCTTCTGTTGGCCCAGATCATCCAGTCAGCAGAATGTCATGGTGGTCGCCATTGAGCATGATTAAAATCTTGCTGTAACCTTCCAGCCAAGTGTTCTGTCCCAGAATGAGGCATTGTTGAAAGAAACTGCAGCAGGGCTGATAAGATTGAGTGGTGAGGCCACATCCCTTCTGATGTCACCAGGTCAAGTAACAATCTTGAGGTCACCACTCTTGCAGTGTGTGGTAACTTTTTTAAAGATCCTAAGAGTTTTAAAAAAGTATTTCTATTGTTTTAAGTCTTTTGATTGCTGTTCTAAGTTTGTGGAATAAAGATTGCTCACGTCCTCACCCCACCCTTGATGTTGTGTCTTTAAATGTTCAGTAGAGTCATCCTTTCCTGATTTCTTTGATTTTCATTATTAACTATTTATTGTGGATTGCTTAAGCAATGCTCATGTAAATCCCTATATTATTTGCGACTCCACAGATGTCAGTTGGAATTCACCTGACTATGTCATAGTTGAGCACTTCTCAACTGCTTTTGAAAGATCAGGAGTAGTGGACCTCAAATCTGTATCTCTGGCAAGGATTTTGATTTGGTTTGATGTATTATTGTCACATCTATTGCTATACAGTGAAAAGTATTGTTTCTTGTGCACTGTACAGACAAAGTATACAGTTCATAGGGAGAAGGAATGGAGAAGGTGCAGAATGTAGTATTAGAGTCATAGTTAGAGAAGGTAGGTCCATTCAAAAGTCTGATGGCAGTAGGGAAGAAACTGTTCTTGAGTCAGTTGATACGTGACCTCAGACATTTGTATCGTCTTTCTGACGGAAGCAGGTGGAAGTGAGTATGTCCAGGATGCATGGGGTCCTTGATTATGATGGCTTCTTTCCTGAGGCAGCAGGAAGTGTAGACAGAGTCAATGGATGGGAGGATGATTTGCTTAATGGACCGGGCTATATTTACAATCCTTTGTAGTTTCTTGTGGCCTTGGTCAGAGCAGAAGCCATACCAACCTGTGATACATCCAGAAAGAATGCTTTCTAGGGTGCATCTATAAAAGTTGGTGACAGATGTAGCAGAAATGCTGAATTTTCTTAGCATCTTGAGAAAGTAGAGGCGTTGATGGGCTTTCTTAAGTATAGTGTCCACATGGAAGGACCAGGAGAGGTTGTTGGTGATCTGGACACCTAGAAACTTGAAGCTCCCAGTCATTTCCATTTCATCACCATTGATGTAGACAGGGGCATGTCCTCCTTAATGCTTCCTTAAGTCAATGACTATCTCCTTCATTTTACTGACATTGAGGAAGAGATTATTGCCATCGCACCAATTCACAGATTGTTTCCTGTACTCCATCTCATCATTGTTTGAGATCCAACCCATTGTCATCAGCAAACTTGAAAATTGAGTTGCAGGGGAATTTTGCCACACAGACATAAGTGTTTAAGGAGTATATTTAGAGGCTGAGAACACTGCCTTGCAGGGCACCAGTGTTGAGGATAATCATGGAGGGATGTTGTTACATATCCTTCTGATTCTCATTTGGGTTTGTCACCTGGGGGTCTACAACTAAATAAAGGTCCACAAGAAGGTTTCAAGGAGTCTGCCAATATATAGGCAAAAGTAACAAATCTTTTTGTTCTGACAAAAGAAGGCAGCACCCATTCTCAAATTAACACAATCCCAATATGTGTAAACTTCAGAAAGGTCACTGTAAAGTGAATGGTAATTGAAATCTATCTGCAGGAATGTTGATATAATGCAACAAAGTAGGACATGGTTTTTACTTGTCTGCATGTAAGTTTATTGTTGTCACAAAGGTTCCAAAGGTCAGGAGATCTTTATGCTTCTGAGGCTCACTCTTTGCATGTTGTGTAAATTGCACTGATAACCCCCATCCCCCACCCACTATATCACAACATAAATATTTCTTCTAATATATTCATTCTTGGTAATTAATTGTCTGTAATTTGGACGGTTTCAAATATTCATTGGATAGTATTTGTACACAAATTAACACATTATCATTGAGGTATATCTCCACTTCCAGTACAATTAACACTGAAATACAAGTAGCTGTCTTTGTAGTTGCTTAATTCTGCAGAGTAATAGAGGCTTTATACTTATTACTTACACCTCCACATTCTTGGTGTTCTTCAACCATTGTTTTTGAGCTTCAGAAAGGATGTCCTGAACAATCACTTTGTGGGTATTGTTGTTTTGAAGCTGATGGTTGAATTTTTAAAAATCCAAATCAGGTACTTATATGCATTTACAGTTATGTATTCTGTTATTTGTCATTTATCCATTTAAATAGCTCTTACACCATATATAAAGGGAGAACATGTTTTAGAACCTGAGCACATGTTAATCTTCTGTACTTTTAACTTGTAATAAACATGCACTGACTTAGGATAGGCATAAATGCTAGCCTTAATCACAATGCAAGAATCAAAAAATGTTAAAAATATCCCAGCCCTCATCTGATTGGTAAACTAAGTACGACACCCTAATATTAATAATGTAGAAGCATATTATCTGAATGTTGAGAAATTGCTGATCTCTGAGATGCAGATGAAGTTGGGTGTTCCAGTACATGAATCACAAAAGGCTAGTATGCAGGTACAGCAAGTAATTAAGAAAGCCAATAGAATGTTTATTATGAGGGTAGTTGCATATAAAAGTTGGGAGGTTATGCTTCTGTTGTACAGAACATTGGTGAGACCACATCAGGAGTACTTTGTACAGTAGTGGTCTCTTTACTTACTAAAGATGTAGCTGCATTAGAAACAGTTGAGAGGTTTACTAAACTCATACCAGGAATGGTAGGTTATCTTATGAGGAAAGATTGGACAGACCTACGCTTCTATCCATTGAAATTTAAAAGAGTAAGATGTCACTTGCTTTAAACATATAAGATCATGAGGGGTATGACAAATTGTCTTGCCCAACCTCCAGTTTCATGGATTAATGGAACAGCCACCAGCGATGACTAAATAACAATCTCAACTGTAATCTGGACAGGGAAGTAGTGCTTTTGATTTAGGCTGGATTCACGGGGGAAGAATTGTGAGTGCAACTTATCTAGTTAACCATCAACATCAATTTCTCTGCTCCCTGCCAGTCCTGCCACAACCTCCTCTCAATTATACCAAAAGGAATCTGGGGCTCAGTTAGAGATCATGCCTTTACAGTCCCCAGGCTAGTTGAAAGGACTATTCAAAGAACAAAAACAGCCCGGGAAACAGGCCCTTCGGCCCGACGAGCCCGCGCCACCATTTTAACAGTACCAGTCCCCCCTCCACCCATGACCCTGATCTATGCTCATGGCATTCCACATTGAGGGAAAACTAATTTAGGGACAATTTATTACCTCCAATCAGCCTAATAGCACATCTTTGGGGTGTGGGAGGAAACCGGAACACCCAGAGAAAACCCACGCAAGCATGGGGAGAATGCGCAAACTCCCACAGACACTGGCCCAAATCCATGTGTCTGCACAGCAAACAGTGATAGTCACTGAGCTGTCATGTTGCCCAGCATCTGGTCCAGTTTAAGTGTACACTAACGACATGAAGTACTAGGCTACTCTCGAACATCCAAGAGCACCCCTTGTACGACCCACCACGTGTATGCCCCTCATTGGACAACAAGGCGGACTGACTGAAAACCTGTGAATTAAAAGAGAAAAACATTAGTATCATTCCACATCCTTATACATTACCAGGGACGTCCCAATCTAATGAACCTTATTTAAAACAATCTCCTATATCCACCCATCTCCAACCCACTCATGTGCCTGTCTAAGTAACTCCTAAACAACTCCAGCGTGCCTGCCTCCACCACCTGGCAGAGCATTCCATACCCCCACTATCCTCTGTGTGAAAAACCTCCCTCTAATATCCGTGTTATACCTCTCCCCCCTCACCCTAAGCCCGTGGCCCCTCGTACTGTGCGTTTCTAACATAGGAACTAGCTTACCACTGTTTACTCTATCTATACCCTTCATAATCTTATATACCTCTATTAGATCCCCCCTCAGTCGCTGTCTTTCAAGGGAAAACAGCCCCAATTTGCTCAATCTTTCCTCATAACCCAGTCCTTCCATACCAGGCAACATCTTGGTAAACCTCCTCTGCACTCTCTCCAGGATCTCCACGTCCTTCCGGTAGTAAGGCGACCAGAACTGGATGCAGTACTCCAAATGCGGCCTAACCAACGTTCTATACAACTGCAACATTAGACTCCAGCTCTTATACTCTATGCTCCTTCCTATAAAGGCTAACATACCATAAGCTTTCTTCACAACCTTCTCCACTTGTACTGCCACCTTCAAAGACTTGTGCACTTGCACCCCCAGGTCCCGCTGTGTTTCTATACTCTTTATAGGCTTACCCTTTATCATATAACTCCCTCCTACATTATTCCGGCCAAAATGCATCACCTCACATTTATCAGAATTAAACTCCATTTGCCATATATCTGCCCAATATACCAGCCTATCTATATCCCGTTGTATTGCCAGACACTGTTCCTCACTGCCCGCCAATCCAGCCATCTTAGTGTCATCTGCAAATTTGCTGATCAGACCATTTACTCCCGCTTCCAAGTCATTTATATATACTACAAAAAGAAGAGGCCCCAGTACTGAGCCCTGTGGCACACCACTAGTGACAGCACTCTCTGGTTCCAGGTACTCCTTTCACCTCCAAGCACAACCTTATAATTTTTACCTTTTAAAAACATCAAAATGAGAAGTGGATACATTTTTAATTTGACTATCAACATCAAAACAATAAAACCAATAGAGCAATTCCTTCATCAACAACATAGGTAGAAGTATACCAAGGAAGTGGAGGTGTGAATAACAAGCCCATTGTCACTATTAACCCTGTAAAATTATGTAATGACAAAGACAGCTTCAATGTTATTTGTACAGCAAGTGGACATATAATCTTAATCATGGTATGTAGTCTATATGCTAATACTGTTCAAGTAATTTTTTAAACTCTCTAAATTACAGACATTTAATCATGAAGCATGAATATTTAAGGATAAGTAACTTTTTTTTGTAATTCTACAACTAATGTAATGGAGAGGGGAAAGAGACAGACTGAAACCCTTCCCCAATTCTTTTTCCCTTCTTTCCATAATCAGAGTAGTTTAATTTTGATAAGGCTAAGTGTGTTCCCAAATCCCTATTTGTACGTGGTTAATTTTTACCAAGTCAACAGTAGTGAACTTTCGTGGATTTTTAAGCAATGAGTACTATTTATTCACACACATTTCCTGGAAAGATTTATTGTTACTTCACATGCACCATATACACAGAATAAAGACACAGTAAATGAAGTAGGTTTTCTCTTCTACAAAAGATTGACTGAAAAGATTGAGTATGTGGACATTAAGAAAGAAGATGTGTTGGAACTTTTAAATTCTATCAAGATAGATAAGTCACCGGGACCGGATGGGATGTACCCCAGGTTACTGTGGGAGGTGAGGGAAGAGATTGCAGAGCCCCTGGCGATGATCTTTGCATCGTCGATGGAGACAGGAGAGGTTCCGGAGGATTGGAGGATTGCGGATGTGTTTCCTATTTTCAAGAAAGGGAACAAGAATAGCCCGGGAAATTACCGACCGGTGAGTCTGACCTCAGTGGTTGGTAAGTTGATGGAGAGGATACTGAGGGACAGGATTTATGAACATTTAGAGAAGTTTAGTATGATCAGAAATAGTCAGCACGGCTTTGTCAAGGGCAGGTCGTGCCTTACGAGCCTAGTTGACTTCTTTGAAAATGTGACTGAACACATTGACGAAGGAAGAGCGGTGGATGTGGTTTACATGGACTTCCGCAAGGCATTTGATAACGTCCTCCATGCAAGACTTCTTGAAAAGGTGAGAGGGCCTTGTGGATCCAGAACTGGCTTGCCTGCAGAAGACAGAGAGTGGTTGTGGATGGGTCTTTTTCTGCATGGAGGTCAGTCACCAGTGGAGTGCCCCAGGGATGTGTTCTAGGACCCTTGCTATTTGTCATTTTCATAAATGACCTGGATGAGGAAGTGGAGGGATGGGTTAGTAAGTTTGCCGATGACACGAATGTTGGTGGTGTTGTGGATAGTCTGGAGGGATGTCAGATGTTGCAGCGAGACATAGATAGGATGAAAGACTGGGCGGAGAAGTGGCAGATGGACTTCAACGTGGATAAATGTGTAGTGGTCCATTTTGGCAGGTCCAATGGGATGAAGGAGTACAATATCAAGGGTGGGACTCTTAGCAGTGTTGAGGAGCAGAAGGATTTGGGGTCCGGGTCCATAGGTCTCTTAAATCGGTCTCGCAGGTGGAGGATGTGGTCAAGAAGGCCTATGGTGTACTAGCCTTCATTAATTGAGGGATTGAGTTTAGGAGTCGGGAGGTAATGCTGCAACTTTATAAGACTCTTGTCAGACCCCACTTGGAGTACTGTGCGCAGTTCTGGCCGCCTCACTACAAGAAGGACGTGGAAGCTATTGAGAGGGTGCAGAGGAGATTTACAAGGACGTTGCCTGGATTGGGTGGCATGCCTTATGAGGATAGGTTGAGGGAGCTCGGTCTTTTCTCCCTGGAGAGACGAAGGTTGAGAGGCAACCTGATAGAGGTTTATAAGATGTTGAGAGGTATAGATAGGGTGGGTTCTTGGAGGCTATTTCCCAGGGCTGAAGTGGTCACTACAAGAGGACACAGGTTTAAGGTGCTGGGGAGCAGGTACAGACGAGATGTCAGGGGTAAGTTTTTCACTCAGAGGGTGGTGAGTGAGTCGAATCGGCTGCCGTCGGTGGTGGTAGAGACAAACTCGTTGGGGTCCTTTAAGAGACTTCTGGATGAGTACATGGGATTTAATGGGATTGACAGTTTTAGATAGGGTGGTAGGTATGGATATGATCGGCGCAACTTATGGGCCAAAGGGCCTGTTTGTGCTGTAGTGTTCTATGTTCTATGTTCTAAAATATTAAGACCAAACAGAATAGTTTAGAGTTTATTTATTAATGTCACAAATAGGCACTTAAAATTAACACTACAATGAAGTAACTATGAAAATCCCCTTGTTGCCACACTCCGGCACCTATTTGCTAACACTGAGGGAGAATTTAGCATTGTCAATGCACCTAACCAGCACATCTTTAGTACTGTGACAGGAAACAGGAGCACCCAGACTAAACCCATGCAGACACAGGGAGAATGTGTGGACTCTGCACAGACAGTCACCTAAGGCCGGATTCAAACCTAGGTCTCTGGCACTGTGAGGCGGCAGTCCTAACCACTGTGTCAGCATCATTTCATGTGATTGTGAGAAGCAAGTGAGAAGGGGAAGGTGTTTTAAAGTTTAAGTTTATTTATTCATGTCACAAGTAGGCTTCACTGCAATTAAGTTACTATGAAAACCCCCTAGTCGCCACACTCCAGCATCTGTTTCCATTCTGGAGTTGAATTTGAGATGCATTTAGATGGCCGAAGAAAGAATTTTGTGAACCTTCTTTTGGAATAAGAGATGCACAGTAGGTAATGTAGGTAGCCATGGTAATTCTTGTAGCTGGAGAACCGGTTTGCTTTTCCAGGTGAACTCTGAATCTTTCAAAACAAGTTTCAAAGAGGCTTTCAACATTTAAGCATAATGTCTCTGGAAAGGCCAGATGTTATACTCTGCTCTTTGCAGCGATTTTTTCATATGGTTACTTGCAAAGTATAATAAAAGATTTGCAAGAAATCAGAGGTTCCATCATGTGATGATTGACCATTGATACACAATGCAAAGCAATAAATAAGTCTTCATATTAATTAAGTAGCATCTATCTTCTTATACTCAGAACTATCAATATTCAATTGATGGCCTTTACATTTACTTGTGTATAGGTTCATTACCTCTGGCAGATCTTCGAAAGATTAGTCATGGTAGAAATTAATTCTGCCTACCAGTCTGCTTGGATCCACTACAGTTTGCCTATTGCTGCAACAGGTCCACAGCAGACGCCATCTCCCCGGCCCTATACTCAAACCTAGAACAACTAGATAACAAAGATACCTATGTCAAATTTCTATTCATAAATTACAGCTCAGTGTTTAACACCATTATTTCTACGAGACTCATCTCCAAACTTTATGGCCTAGGACTCAGCTCCTCCCTCTGCAACTGGATCGTAGACTTCCTAACCCACAGACCGCAGTCAGTAAGGATAGGCAACTCCATCACGATCATCTTCAACACTGGTACTCTGCAAGGTTGTGTCCTCAGCCTCTTACTATACTCCTTATACACCTATGAATGTACAGCCAAATTCCCCTCCAATTCGATTTTCAAGTTTGCTGATGACACCACCATTGTGGATCGGATCTCAAACAATGATGAGACATAGTACAGGAAAGAGATAGAGAATCTGGTGAACTGGTGCAATGTTTATATAGAAAAAATACTTGTGTTACAGGAAGTCATTGGAAGTTATATGAAAGCATAAACACTCAGAATTCCTGACCTTTGTGAAAACAATTGTCGGGATTTTCTTGCCTCCTGCAGCGTTTTTCTCAGTGACAAGAGGTGGTCCGCCATTGGGAGGTAGTGGAATGTTCTGGTCCTGCCACTGTCAATGGAATTTCCCATTGATTCCACTCATGCTATTGGGAAATACATGGCAAGGGTAAGCTGCCAACAGGACCAGAAGATCCCACCCGCGTGAAAAGCTGGAAGAGCTCGCCCAATTAACTTCCTTGCAGATAAATACAAAGCATGTCCTGCTGTGTTGGATCATGCCTGCTAATTACTGATGGTGTACTGGTGCTGACGACGCACTCAGCTGACTGAAATGATGGATGGGATTTTCCAGCCACTTCCCCAACGCCTTCCCCCCCCCCCCCCCCCCCCCCCCACGCCTAGATTTCCCACGGTGGTAACAGCTCATCATTAGCTGCCAGCACAATCTTCCAATCCTGCGGAAGTCAATGGCAATTTGCATGGCTCACCCATCCCCCACTTTGGCGGGACCAGAAGATCTCGCCCACAGGAAGGCCTGGAAAGCCCTGCCTGATAATTCAAGTCTACATATGCTGAATAATACTAAAGGTGGGGAAAATGCTTGTTGTCTTGGTAGTCTGGTATATGAGTATATTAATACATTATATCACAAGAAAATATAATTCAGTTTTCTTCTTTTGGTCCAAATTAAACTATCTCTCACTGAGCGGATAGCTAGGTAACCTGTTCAGTTGCCTCTGCCAATGGCCATCAGGTGTGCTACATAAAATGGTCCAAGTTCAATTCGTTTTCATTATTCTCACCTTCATTCATGTGAAGGCACTTAGTCTTGGATCATTCCTTTTACCAGATCATGTGTTCATGATCACCTTTCATGGCATTACGACATTACTGTTGTAATGTAGAAAATAAATAGCCAATTACACAATGTCTCAATATATTTCTCCAGTAAAGTTGTGGACGTCAAAAAGATGCAAGTTTCAATCCTTACCTATGCTGAGTTAGCAAATCTTAGCTGGATAGTTTAAAGATACTATAATTAGTCACAGCACTCTTAGGCTATCAAGAGGCCAGGGTTTCCACCCTGATTCAGAGAACCCCACTAGAAATCCCTTTTTTTCCAAAACATTGGTAGGAACTGCTGCACTTGTCTGTGGAGATCCACATCCATCAAAATAAGACCTCCAAGGTACTGAATGAAAAATGGGGAACTCTGGTAGCAGACAGTTTGCTTGCTGCAGCAACAGCTCTGTAATTCAATATAGGCACCACCCCTTTAAGAAGTGCAGGCTGCCTGTAAATCATGGAACCCCTGTCTGATTTCTTGTCTCCTCTTCCCCACAATGGGTGAGTTGCTAATTACAAGCTGATGTCACACTGACAATTCACCCTTGCTGGGGAAATGAGGCACACACCTCAAAATGATCCATCCATTTCACAGCAATCCTGGACTCCACTTGAAACTCACCCTGACATGTTAATGATACATCATGCAAGGGTCCCAGTTTTTATCAACAATGACTTGTGTTTATGTAGCCACTTTAATTAACAAAACATTCTAAAGTGATGTTTTGGAGCTGCGACTCCACTAAGTGACATCATTAAAAATATAGGTTGCAGAGAGAAATCTGAATGTCCCAAATTGACTTAACAGTGTGGATGGAAAAATAACAATCTCTGCAAATGTCCCGCATAGAACTGAGAGACATGATAGGGTGCATCTACGAGGTGGAATAGTATTACGACCAGATCAATCAAAATCCACCAAATATTTCTGCAGGATTAAGCTGTTCCCAAACAGCAGTTAACAAGCTAAATTTGCATGGTGAGGTCATAGGCAATACTCAAAAAACCTCCATGCAATGTCCACCAGTCATCGGTTTCTAGTGAGCTGGTAGGTATCACAAGGGTGAATCTTGATAAAATCTCTACAGTACAGAAGGAGGTCATTCAGCCCATCGAGTCTGTACCAACCACAATCCCACCCAGGCCCTATTCCCATAACCCTCATTTACCCTAATAATCCCCCAGACACTAGGAGCAATTTAGCATGGCCAATCAACCTAATCCACACATTTTTGGACTATGAGAGGAAGCACCTGGAGGAAACCCATGCAGACTTGGGGAGAAAGTGCAAACTCCATACAGACAGTGACTTGAGGAGGAATTGAACCTGGGTCCCTGGCGCTATGAGGTAGCAGTGCTAACCACTGTGCCACCGTGCTGCTCTTGTCTACCTATCGCCAAGTTGTTGCTGAAAAATAGTAAAATAAAGTAAAGGTTCAGCATGCCAGATCAGAAGGACCAGTATTTCTTATCATCCAAGAAAATTACAATTGATTCCTCCTACAATTAATGCAAAATCTTTAATATCCTTCTCAAACATTTTCAACATAGATTCCACATTTAAATCAATTACACATTCTTCTTACTGCTTAAGTGATTTTATTTACAAGCAGTCCATCAATATGCAGAGTAACACCTGGACAATATTCAGGCTTGGGCTGATAAGTGACAAGTTACATTCATGCAACACAAGTGCCAGGCAATCACTATCTTCAACAAGAGGGAATCTCATTCCATGGCATTACCAACACAGTATCTCTCATTATCAACATCCTGGGCACCAAGGCACCTTCAATAGCACCTTCCAAATGCATGTTCTCTACTACCCAGAAGGACAAGGTAAGCAGATGCTAGGAACACCAACACCTGCAAGTTCCCCTCCAGGTCACACATCATTCTGACTTGGAACTATATCACCTTTCCTTCATTGTTGCTGGTTTAAAATTTTAGAACTTTTGCCAACAGCACCATGGGCATTCATACAACTGACTGCAGTGGTTCAAGAAGGTCGAACACTGCCACCTTCTCAAGGGTAAACAGGGATGGGTGATGCTGGCCACATCCGATGAATTAATTTTTAGTAAGTGTTTGAAATACAACAAGTTCTTAACTTCATGAACATTTTAACAATTAGCCACCACATGTTACACAGGTAACAATGATAATTTGTATTTACAAAACACACTTCATTACAAACATATAGTATTATTTTACAATGTCGTAAAACCCAGTACATATACCTGGCTTTAAGATATTATTATCATTCAAAATCACATTGCTATAGCTGGTAATATGCTTAATTTTAAGTGTAAATAACAATAACATTAATATCTACCAGAACAGCCTTTGATTTTGAAGGAACACCATTGAGTTATGGTGCATGTGGACTAGTATCTTGATTTTGCACACTTCATGTTGCTGTTTTCAAATCTTAATTGGATTGTGCACGGCCTGAGATAGCATTTGTGATGGGTCCAAAGAGTTTACAATTTGTTTGGTCTTGTTCATTTTGTCAAGAACAACATTGCTGATTGCTGGTAAACCATCTGGTCCTGGGTACTGGCATTTGTGAATTAGAATCTAAGATGAAATCACCCGTTATATTGTTTCTCACTCTCCAAATTTCACATTTTCCTTTGAAGCTAGAAATTAAATCGTCATCAGAATTTCCACTGTTTGAAACAGACTATGAACCACTTTGTTCAAATTTCAATTCCTGATTTCTTTTTTTTCTGCATCTTTTTAAATGTCCACATCTTCAGAAAATGTTTCAACCAATGAAACATGTGGATTGTCCTTCATAATAATTAAATTCACTTCACCCTCCTTAAACTTAGAATCATTCAACTCTGAATAACCCAGAGTGTTGTGGATGTGCAGTCTTGAGTATATGCACTCAAAAGATACGTGGATCAAACAGGAAAGTGGGATTGATGTAGAAATGCAACTGTGATCTTACTGAATGGCAAAGCAGACTTAAGAGGCCAAAAGGCCTATTTCTGCTCCTAATTACTGCATTCTTGTTTATGCTTGTAGCTAAAAGTCTTATTAATACTTAAATTTAGCTGTATATTGATCTGACCCCAATGCAATTTTCAAATACATTGTGTGGAATGTGCATGCTACACCTATTTGCACTGGAAGTAGAATGACTTTTTTTAAAATTTGATTTTTTGTTGTCACATATGTTAGTATACAGTAAAAAATATTGTTTCTTGCATGCTATATAGACAAAGCGTACCGTTCATAAAGAAGGAAAAGAGAAAGTGCAGAATGTAGTGTTACAGTCATAGCTGGGGTATAGAGAAAGATCAACTGATTGCAAAGTAGGTCCATTCTAATGGCAACAGGGAAGAAGCTGTTCTTGAGTCAGTTGGTATGTGACCTCAAAGTTTTGTATCTTTTTCCCAACAGAAAAAGGTGGAAGAGAAGTGTGTGTGATACTTAATTATGCTGGCTGCTTTGCTGAGGCAGCGGGAAGTGTAGACAGAGTCAATGGATAAGAGGCTGGTTTCTGTGATAGATTGGGCTACATTTACGGTTTTTTGTGGTTTCTTGCAGTCTTTCAGTGGTCTTTATGGAGATCTGGGGTGGCAAAGTGGGGTAAAAAGTCTGACAACACCAGGTTTTAGTCCAACCAATTTATTTGATAGTAAACTCACAAGCTGTCGAGGGGACTCCCTCTTCGTCAGGTGAATGGAAAGTTCTGGCCTCAGACAGAGCATATAAAGCACAGACAGTTTAGAGATTACTGATTAGAATGCGAATCTTTACACCTAACCTGCTGCTCAAGTCCAAAAGTGGCTGACAATGTGTGTGGAAGGAGCACTGATCACAGGTTAAAGAGATGTGTATTGTCTCCAGACAGCACAGTGAGTGAGGTTTTGCAAACCCAGGCAAGTCACGAGGGTTACAGATAGTGCGACATGAACCCAAGATCCCTGTTGAGACCGTCCTCATGTGTGTGGAACTTGGCTATCAGTCTCTGCTCAGTGACTCTGCGCTGTCGTGTGTCGTGAAGGCCGCCTTGGAGAACGCTTACCCGAAGGTCAGAGGCTGAATGCCCATGGCCACTGAAGTGTTCGCCAACAGGAAGGGAACAGTCTTGCCTGGTGATTGTCGAGCGATGTTCATTCATCCGTTGTCGTAGCGTCTGCATGGTCTCCCCAGTGTACCATGCTTCGGGACATCCTTTCTTGCAACGTATCAGGTAGACAATGTTGGCCGAGTTGCAAGAGTATTTACCGCGTACCCGGTGGATGGTATTCTCACGTGTGATGATGGTATCCGTGTCGATGATCCGGCATGTCTTGCAGAGGTTGCTGTGGCAAGGTTGTGTGGTGTTGTGGTCACTGTTCTCCTGAAGACTGGGTAGTTTGCTGCGAACAATGGTCTGTTTGAGGCCTGTGTGGTTGTCTGAAGGCAAGAAGTGGGGGTGTGGGGATGGCCCTGGCAAGATGTTCGTCTTCATCAATGATATGTTGAAGACATCTGTGAAGACGAACATCTCGCCAGGGCCATCCCCACACTCCCTCTTCTTGCCTTCAGACAACCACACAACCTCAAACAGACCATTGTTCGCAGCAAACTACCCAGTCTTCAGGAGAACAGTGACCACAACACCACACAACCTTGCCACAGCAACCTCTGCAAGACATGCCGGATCATCGACACGGATACCATCATCACACGTGAGAATACCATCCACCGGGTACGCGGTAAATACTCTTGCAACTCGGCCAACATTGTCTACCTGATACGTTGCAAGAAAGGATGTCCCGAAGTATGGTACACTGGGGAGACCATGCAGACGCTACGACAACGGATGAATGAACATCGCTCGACGATCACCAGGCAAGACTGTTCCCTTCCTGTTGGCGAACACTTCAGTGGTCTCGGGCATTCAGCCTCTGACCTTCGGGTAAGCGTTCTCCAAGGCGGCCTTCACGCCACATGACAGCGCAGAGTCGCTGAGCAGAGACTGATAGCCAAGTTCCACACACATGAGGACGGTCTCAACAGGGATCTTGGGTTCATGTCGCACTATCTGTAACCCTCGTGACTTGCTTGGGTTTGCAAAACCTCACTCACTGTGCTGTCTGGAGACAATACACATCTCTTTAACCTGTGATCAGTGCTCCTTCCACACACATTGTCAGCCACTTTAGGACTTGAGCAGCAGGTTAGGTGTAAAGATTCACATTCTAATCAGTAATCTCTAAATTGTCTGTGCTTTATATGCTCTGTCCGAGGCCAGAACTCTCCATTCGCCTGACGAAGAGGGAGTCCCCTCGAAAGCTTGTGAGTTTACTATCAAATAAATCAGTTGGACTAAAACCTGGTGTTGTCAGACTTTTTACTGTGTTTACCCCAGTCCAACGCTGGCACATCCACATCGTGGCAAAGTGGCACAGTGCTTAGCATTGCTGCCTCACAGTGCCAGGGATTCGAGTTCGATTCTCGGTTTGGGTTACTGTCTATGTGAAGTTTGCACATTCTCCCCATGTCTGCTTGGGTTTCCTCCAAGTGCTCTGGTTTCCTGTCACAGTCCGAAAGAGTGATTGGTTAGATGCATTGGGCATGCTAAATTCTCCCTCAGTGTACCCAAACAGGCGCCAGAGTGTGGTGACTAGGGTTTTTCACAGTGACTTCATTGCAGTGTTAATGTAAGCCCACTTGTGACACTATTAAATAAATTTAAAACTTAAATTTCTAATGCCCAAAATGAACCTGCAGCATTGATTTCTGTGGGGTAAACAGCTCCAGATTGGCACACTTTAAATGAAAATTGACACATGCTAGTGTAATAAGCATCTGCCCATTTGCAAAGATAGATAGAAAATATCGGCCTGATCTTGAGTCACTCATTTAAAGTCTCCTGTCAATGTGAAACTGTTATCAACAAAGTTAATTAAATCCAAGGATGGATCTCAAGGGCATTTTATTACAAGTCAAAACAAGTTTTGCAAACCTGGTGGAGCTATATATAGTATACTGTGTTTCATTTTGATCTTTATACATTCATAAGTGTTTGAAAGCTTTGGATAGGATAAAGATAATAAGAAATATATTCCAGTACTTGCAGCTTTAAATTGTTAAGATAAATTAAGTGCAAATTTCATTGAAGAAAAATCTTTTAGAATATGTTCCCCATTTTAAAATTGTATGAATGTAAATAAGCTTGGATTATGAGCATAGAATCTGATACTAAAGGCCCAAAGTTTACATGTAACAGATTCACAGCTAAAGTAGTTAATACTGTGCAGGTTATCTATTTAAAGTACTGGATAAGTGTTTGCAATGGCCCATGGGTAAAGAACTATGGGCTGAATTTTTGATGCAGAGGCATGAAATAGGAACTGGATCAGATATCCACCTCCAGTTGCAAACTGATTAAAATTAAGATTTTCACATGAGAAAGTCCTTAATTGCTATGGCAATGAGTTTCCTGTCCACTTAGATCCGTGGGTGACAGTAAAGGAATGATTTTAACTCCTATGGCAATGATCACTGAGGCCATAGGTTGTCCTGAGGGAAAGACCTGCAATTTGTGTCAGAGATAAGTGAGATGTTACAGAGGAGGCAGGGGACTTACACCCAGGGCAGGCTTGCCTTTCACTTCAACAATGCCAATCTGGATTTAATGCTGGAGACCATGACAGAGGGGAGGAATTTCCCAAAGGGTCACAGGATAAAGCCACCCCACTGTGCGGCAGGGGCACCTCATTGTTCAGCATCATCATCCTCTGCCACCTCTTCTTTCTCCTCACCAGACTCTTCTGTCCCTGTTAAGATTCCTCCTTTCAGGACCACATGGGCTTTAAGATCTACACATTTCTGGAGGGCCATGTTATGAAATGTGCAGCAGGCCATCATACTGACTGAGAGCCTTGCAGGAAGGTATTGGAGGGCACCACCAGACTGTTCCAGGCAACAGAATCACGTCTTCAGAAATCTAACACACTGCTCAATTGTTGTCCTTATGAGCAGGTGACATTACCTCTGTGCCTCTCCCAGGGGCTCCCATAGAATTCATTTATAATTTTTTCCCTTGTGTCCTAGGATCCATTCATGCACTTTGGGAGTTGCAGTGAAGGCCTGAGGCAGTCTGGACTGCTGGATGATGAGAGTCATGGCAGCTGCCAAGCAAACGAGTGCACACATGAAGGAAAATCTTGTGATCGCAGACAGTTGGATGCTGAGGGATTGAAAGCTGGTCCTGTTGATGGATCTTATTGGCCAGTCACTGGGTGCCTTGATGATCCTATGGATGCAATTGGTGATGCCCTGTGTCTAGAGGAATCTTGTGATGGAAATGAAATCTGATGTAATCCCTCTATTTGTGAGGCTGTGACTGTCATTAAATAAATGTATTGTCCAGCTTTGGCAAAGAAGGCATCAGAGACCATTGAGATGCAGCAATGTGCAGCCCTTTTCAAGATGCCACTAAGATATGAAGGTGTTCCTTGGAAGAAGTCAGAAACAAAGAAGTCAAACCACAATGTCTTTGACATCCATTGGCAGGACAAGATGACTAGTGCTGTAAAATGTGAGATTATTGGCAATGAAGCTACAGATTTCTGTGACTATCTACCTGGAGAATCACAATCACTTGCAACAATGGGTCTCAGTATTTTCCAGGTATCTCCAGCTTCAGCAGTTGATCCTGTGTTAGATTATGCCTCTGTGGCCTCCCTATTACTTTTTCCCTCCCATGCCCTACTGATGGCCAGGCTTTTGCCCTTGCTTCAGTGGGTCTTGCCCTTCATCACTGCTGGGCCCAAACTCTGGTGCTCATGTTCCATTTCCAACCTCAGTCTTTTGTTTGGACAGATGATCACCCAATTGTCCATGACATGCTCAGGAGGATGGTGACCTCATTCCATACCTCAGCGCTGAGTGCCCACTCTCCCCAACACCCATACTGTACCAAAGATACCTCATTACTAAATTCAAAGTCCCCATTAGCTCCGCTGACTGTCTTATGGGCAGGGATTATGCCCTGGGGCAATGACTATTTCCTCACCTTTTTCAGCTGATCAAAAACTGAGAGCCTGTGAAACGTGTACATTTTAAATATTCTACCCTCCCCTTTACCAAACTCATAACTAGTTTTTTAATAAACTTAATTAGCCTCCAAAGGGATGAGAGCAGCACTCCTGCATCACCCTTCCTCACCCTAATTCACATTGCCAATATGCAGAAATTGCATCATGTAACTGATAGACAGGTATGGCAACATTCACGTTCATGGCCCCCTCCATCCCTGTTCCTGCCTTTGGGGAGTGAGGGAGACCCAAAAATTCAGCCCTGGACTTCTGAAACATACAGACTTAAACAGGTTATGGATGCTCAAAAGCTAAGTAATTATGCATAGGCAAGTACCTTTCTGAACAACATGGCTGGTCAGGACAGTTTTGACCACCCCGCTCTTATCTAATGAGGTCCAAGGTGTGGGCACCATATTTAAATGCCATCTGAAACACATTCCACTCTCTCCAGCCCAATTGTCCTCAGGAGAGCCTCAGAGATGTGTACACAGAAGACTGCCCCAAGGTTTAGCAATGACTCTTTGGAGGCTTTAATTAGAAGACTGTGTGAACAACAGGATGTGTTGTTGCTCTAGGATGGCTCCAGGAAGCACACCAACCTCACCTCTCTAGCCTGGGAAGTGGTCACAGAGCAAGTTATTGTGGCTGACAATCTCCCCAGTTAAGTATAGGAAGCGGATGAATGATCCCATCCACTCTGCCAGGGTATGTTAACCTTCAACTCTCTCTCATATCAAACTCTCATCATGCATTCAAAGAGTTTCATGTTCAGGGATCTAACACAATATTAGCAGGGGACACACAGCAGCTCTGATTGTCTCAAATATTTTCCCATCATCACGATCTCCTATCTCCATTTATCATGCTGCACAAACTCCATCCTTAGCCCTACTTCGGGAGGGCTCACCACACGCATACTTACTAACCTCTGCTCTATCCCTTCTCATCACATTATGTCTCATCTTCATGCAGGCTAAGCTTGCCCACAACAGAAGAGGAAAATCTCAGGCAGGAGGATGGACTCATGGAGCTCACCGTGTTTGAAAGGAATGCTGCCAAGCTGGCTGGAGAGAATATGAATGGCTCCTGAGAGGAATGCAAAATTGGCTCTCCCAGCAACCTGGTAAGGATGAGACCTCTACGAGCTGATCCCATCCTGACATTCACAGTAAGTGACATGCAATCTTGTCATTAGCTTACTCATTAACTAAATTTATCTTCTCTCTCTTATAGGCACCAGCAGGTCCAGCACAGGTGAAGGGCTAATATAAGCTCCAGCCCCCTCAGAGGAGGATACTGAGGAGGCAACACAAGAAAGTCTGTCACTGCGTTCGCCTTCACCCTTCATCATTGCAGAAACACACAACTTGGTGGCTCATAGTGCTAGATTAGGCTTGTGATCACTTTCTGCAGAACACCACGCTGACACACCTCCACAGCAGTCAGAAGCAGTGAATGCACAGTCGCTGGAACTGAGAGGACTGTTAGAGATCAGACACTGCTGACACCATGTCAGATGATAGGTCTCTGCGAGACAATGCTAGAGATAAAACAAGAGGGTAACATCAGGCACAGTTGTGAGCGTGAAGGATGAAGGAGTCAATCTGCATTCTGTCAGATGACTCTGACATGGGAGCACTCAAGGCCACCATGGGAAGGATGATAACTGCCTTGACGACTCTGGTCCAATAGATTTTGTCAGATTTGCGTTCAGATCTGTGCTCCATGGCTATAGATAATGGTGGGATCCATCAGTGGCTAGGCAAGAGGGGGATGGGGCACTTCAATTTCCCTTCAGTTGCCACTTCTCCTCAAGAAATCAGGGACGGGCCATTTGGACATTCACCAGGAGGACAAACACCAGCCGGACACTTTTGGAGCCACACGGGATACTCCAAGGGTGTCCAGCCGCTCAGAATCCCCGATGCCCCAATAATGGCTAATCAGGCGAAGGAAAATGCATCTGTCCCTGAGCAGGAAACCTTTGATGTGGATATGCTGGCGTTGGGCTGGGGTGAACTCAGTAAAAAGTCTGACAACACCAGGTTTAAGTCCAACTGATTTATTTGATACTAAACTCACAAGCTTTTGGGTTTGTTCACCTGACGAAGGGACAAACCCCGAAAGCTTGTGAGTTTACTATCAAATAAATCGGCAGGAAACCTTAATCAGGGCTTTCCAGACTTCACCAGAGGATGTCGGCCTAGGTCATCGCAGACAACAGAGTGTAGCAATCAGCAGGCTGGCCCCACCTCTGCTATGGATGTCAGGGCTGCACCTAAGCATAATAGTAGGGTTATAAAAATTAAGAAATGTTGATATTATGTCAAGGTCATTTCAGGATTCAGTGACTTATATATTTTGTACACTTGTAAATACATTTGCTGTTAATGAGAATGATCTGGTCAATGGGGGGGCATGGTGGCACAATGGTTACATAAGAACATAAGAAATAGGAGCAGGAGTAGGCCATTTAGCCCTTCGAGCCTGCCCCGCCATTCAATAAGATCATGGCTGATCTGTCGTGGCTCAGTTCCACATTCCCGCCCTCTCCCCATAACCCTTAATCCCCTCTCTTATCAAAAACTACTGCACTACTGCCTCACTGTGCTACGACCTGGGTTCAGTTCTGACCTCAGATGACTGTCTGTGTGGAGTTTGTACATTCTCCCCATGTCTGAGTGGGTTTCCTCTGGGTGCTCCAGTTTCCTTCCACAGTCCAAAGATGTGCGGGCCATGCTAAATTGCCCTTTAGTGTCAGTGGAATTAGCAGAATTACAGGGATAGGGCCTGGGTGGGATTGTTGTCGATGCTGGCTCAATGGGCTAAATGGCGTGCTTCTGCACAGTAGGAATTCTACGATTGCTATGATCTATGATTTGAAGGCATTGTGCCTTCAGATACATACTTCCACTCAATCATTTTCCTCCCTTTGAGAGCCTCACATACATGTGGTGTTTGCCTAATACAATAAAATTACTGGACCTTTGTGCTATGTTAAGCAGTGAATTCCCATTGGAGTGATGCAAGTATTTCCAGTGAGTAACATATTTAATGAACATTCATGAGATGGTAATAAATGCAAATGGCATTCCCAATACTGATCAGTGAGAAATTCATCCTATCATGAAAGAGATGAGGGGAAAATTCCCAACCTTTTGTCTTTGGCAGGATTTTTGGACTCTCTCCAAATTTTCCCCTCCCACCTACCATGAAAACAGCCACAGGCAGAAGGGGAAATTTCTGCCTATAACTTTCATGGGCTTCTGCCTAAAGATTGCTCTAATCCAGGGGTTCCATGGTAGGCCAGGCTGATCTACACAATTTGACTTTTGTGCTGTTTCCAGCTCACCTAATCAGAGACTGGCTTCTCCAGAATCCAGTCTTTAATTACAGAGTTGGAAACAGCATGAAACTCAAATATCAAAATCAGGTTGTGCACAGGCAGCAGGGAGAAGTGAGAGCCAAAATTGCTAGAAGGAGTGGGAGACCTGTAAGAGGAAGTTGGGTGAGACCTCTGAAAGGGAAAAGGAGGGTGACTTGCAAGGTTGGGGAAACCTGTGAAAGGGAGTGGGGGAGGGCGGTGTTATTCTTGTGAGAGAGTGTGGGAGGGGAGTGGAGCCTCGAAGAGAGGTGAGTGTGTGTGGTATGAGGGGACAGTTTATGTGTGGGGTGAGATTGTTTGTGTATGTGTATGTGGTGAGAGAATGTGTGTGTGATGAGTGTGTGTGAGGTGAGAGTGTGTGCATGTGTGTCTGCCATTCTAAGAATCCAGCATTCCAACAGCACTCTTTTCATTCAAACCAAAGAAGCAGTAACACCCCTCCCATTAAAAATAACAGAAAGCTAAAGTCTAAATTTTTTTTTATAAGATAACTTTTTAATTGTGGTAAATGTATAGATAAAAGAAATAGAAAAGACTTCTATAAATTAGACTTTTGTATATTTGTACCTATTGCGTGAAAACAATCATTTTTTGCGGTTTAGTCTTCAGTATAATAAGAATGTTTCTCAGGGGTTCCTTCAGTACTCTTGGGAGATCAAAGAGATTCCATGGCTGGAAAGGTTTGGGTAACCCTGCTTTAATCCATGTCTGATCTAGCACAGCACCCTCTACAGGGCATCTATGAGTGCCAGAAGAAAGAGCCAGGTTCTTCAGCCAATCAGATTGAAGAATACATACTGACACTCAGACCAGAATCTTTGGACTTAAAAAATTCACAGGCATTTGGATCATTTTTGGCCCCACTTGCACAATCTTCCAAGAAGTGACCAATTAAAAGGATGCCTCTGCTTACGTTATCCAGTTAATAACGGTTGGCAACACACAGAAACCAGATTTCTGGTGGGAAGACCACCTGGCAGACTCACTGGGACAGGTGAGCTTTGGTCAGGCAGAGGGAAAGTGAGTGCATGCATAGAAATTGAGATGTTCACAAAAAGGTCGAAACTGCACAAGAAATCAAAGGCTCAAAAATCTCCTGGGCATCAGTCCAGTGAGGGATGCCTCTACAAGAATGTATTCAGTAATGGACAGATCACATGCAGCTTTCCTGGTGTTTTATATTGGCATGTGGAACAGGCTTTGCTAGCACTCTGACATCCTGTTTTGAAGATCTCTGAAGTGATGCTATGCCCTGGACAGTGTGAGAACCCACACGATACTGAAAAATGTGTCTACTTTTTCAAAACTCACCATTAATTGAGGCCATAAATATTTCAATTGCCTGACAGCTCAATCCGGTCACAGAGACAATAATTCCAGGGATTTAATTTATCCGTTACCTAATAATTTTATGGCACTGTGGCCTATTATGTACTTAATATGGGTGTTTTATTGTTGCAAAGTTGATAGCACGTTGATGAGGTCTTGAGGCTTGTGTGTTCAAACATAAACACTTCTATTGGTAGGCTTTAACTGTCTACAGTTCCAAATATGGTATTGCATGGAGCTCTTCCATGCAACTTTTGTTGCTGTTTTCCATTCTCGTGATCAATTCAGCAATCTTGTTCTTGCACATAATCTCAGTTTCTTTTTCTGTCTGAATTGCTGATTCTGCTGTTAACTTCAATGTTTTTACCTCTTCAATTAATTTCTCATTGTAAAGCTTCCTTTTTCCTCTCCATCATTCTCAGAACATTGTGTTCGAAAATTAACATACTGTGGTAAGATTAAAGAATATGTTTGCTGAAACAGATAATTTTCCAGCAAAATCTGCAAAAACAGAAGAGGGCACAGCTATAAAAAATGCATACACAATGCTACAATATGTAATGTTACTGAAAGCTGTTGAACTTTGAACAGATAAGATATTGGTCTACTTTTTCTGTTGTGCCAAAGTATTCAACTTTTAAAACTGAATTGTACAACAGCAACTTATTTTTCTTCAGAGCTTTCTTGCAAATGCCAAGCTGGATGTAAAACGATTTTAACACCATGAAGAGTTTAATAAGCATTTTAAAAACAGGAAAAGAAGTGATAAAATTGAGTCATCAGGGTGGAATTTAAGAGGGTGGAGCAAAAGTAAATGAGGAAATCACTATCAATAATAAAACACAGAACACTGGGAACAAAGAGTAAGTCATGGTAGAATATTCCCATGATGTCCATCTTGGATTTTGTGATGGTTGGGAGCAGAGAATCTCATGAGAGTCAAATAAACACAAAACCCATTGGCGTAAAAACAGATTGCAATTCTCCCGATGACAAGTTAATTGTGGGTGAGTTGTCCTGCTGCCTGTGATGTGAAGCTTTTTACATTCATTTACATCTCATTAATGCTTGCCAAAATTTCCCCATACCTTCCAATTTTGTATCACACCACTGTGAAATTATGTCATCCTTAAACCTGTTTGAAAATAAGTGACGTGTGCAATTTGGGCCTGAGTTCACACCCAACTTTGAGGTGAGCGCAACGAACATTGTCTATTTCACCTGCTGTAACGCTGCACTGCTCTTGTTGTGTTCAATTCCACATTATTTGGGTTGAACAGTTTGTGCCCTCCTGCTCTATTCTGACGATGTCTATAAGGGCAGCGCTGTTTTGTGGTATACATGCAGCCTCACTTCAGAAACTGACCAGTATAGTGCCCATGGTTGTGGACTACGGGACCTTCAGCTCCCAGTGCCTGACAATGTTGTTTATGACACCATTGTGCTTGAGACTCGGGCAGCTTCCACTTTGACCTACTCAAAGTTTGACTGGGGGTGGATGCAAGGTGAGGGTGGGGCTAGTGAAGAGAAGGGGCAACAGGGGAGGAAGGCTTGGCAAAGGCAGGTGTAATGGCAAAGGAATGCAGAAGGACAAGGACGTAGAGGAGGATGATGAACAATGGCAGGGAGAGGGAAGATGGAGAGGTGAGAAGCTGGATGCTGACAAAGGTGCCTTAAATGCTGACAAACCAGGTCAAAGGGATATCAGATTTACTGAAAGAAGATGCACACAGACTCCAAAAAGTAGGGGTTAATGGGATTGTTATTGCGGTACGTGAGGGATGATTCACACAAAGATTCAGAAGTTGTGTGTGATGCGGTTTGGGAGGGTTGCTGTTGTTGTAGTCCTCATTGTAATGGGGAATGTTTGTGAAGCTTTCATGGTTGTGTATCTACAGCCTCTACATGGCTTTTGGAGGTTCCCCTAGGGCATGGGTACTCCGCAGGTGATAGACTCGAGGGGAGGGTAGAAATAACTATCACAACAATGATAGGATCCAGTATTATTGGGGGAGGTTGGTGAATAACAGAAGGAGCTCTACCTTCATAGCATGAAGCTTGAGGTAAATCTGAGGCACGACGACATGAGGGAAGGAGTATTGAATTCAGTCCTGTAGCAGCACCATTATGTAGTCTCAGACTAATGACATTCAGTAAAACAAAATTATGCTGTCAGGCACATTATCTGGCATTGTCAGGTTGGCAACATTCCAACCTTGCAGTGCCATCTGGCAGTGCTAACCTGTGCCAAGGAGCAGTGCCGGGATGGACCTCAGCAGTACCCTCATTGGGGAGAGTGGTGAGGGAGGGAGTAGTCTTCAGAGTTGGAGATGTCAGCGATAGTTAGTGAAGGTGGATGCTGGCATTGACTGTGTAGACAGGGGAATTGGGGGAAAACGGGTCAGATGTTCAGGGGGAATGGGGGGATGCCAGTACTAACTGTTGTTGGGGGAGGGGGGTTAGAAATGCCAGTTCCAAAAAAGTGTGGGGGCTGAATACTAGCTCCAATTGATGTGGGGAGGGAGTGCAAATGTCCGTTCAGATTAGGGTGGGGGAGTGAATGCCAACTCCAATGCCCAAAAATATCCAGTCTCTGCTCCACTCTACCCCCTATTCTAGCCTTTGCGTGGCCATCTTGTCCAACCTCTGCTCCGCCCTAACCCATTTCCGCCCTTTGCCCACTCCTATTTCCCACATTTGTGCAAGTTCTGCTACCAACAACTGATATAACTCAAATCCCCGAGAAGGTGAAAGCAGCATCTACTGTCCTCAAAGTTATGGAATAAGTCAAGATCGCGAGGTGCACATTGCTTAAAATTGAGCATTCAAATTTCTGACTGACGGGGAACGTAATTTGGCAGGGAAACTTAATTCTGGCAAGGTGGCTTTGCATGACATGCTAGTGCACGCTGAAGGGCTTCCTGATAATGATCATCTGGAAGCTCGATCTGCCTTTAAAGTCCTCAGAACATAACAGATCTCCAAAAGTTCATCCTAAAGTCAGGAAACTGATTTTTGGCCTCTTGTCAAATTAAGACTCCCTGCGTGTCATTCTTCCCGCTGTTGGTGATACCGGAAGATTCCGCCCAATATCTCCAACTCTTCAGCTAAAGAAGCCCACTTGCTGTTTTACTTATAGAATCCCTACATTGCAAAAAGAGCCCATTCGGGCCATTGAGTCTGTACTGATCACAATCATGTCCAGGCCCCAATCCCACAACTCCCCCATATTCCATCCTGCTAATCCCCCGACACTAGGGTTAATTCAGCATAGCCAATCAACCTAAGCGCACATCTTTGGACTGTGGGAGGAAACCACAGCACCCAGAGGAAACCCATGCAGACACAGGGAGAATGTGCAAACATCACACAGACAGTGATGCGAAGTCAAAATTGAACTTGGGTCTCTGGTGCTGTGAGGCAGCAGTGCTAGCCACTGTGCCTCCATTTCTTTTATTCTGGTTCTATTAAACAAACATGGGTAACTTTCTGAACTGCCATTTTCTTTTAAGTTTTCTGACAGTCTCCAAAGCCCAGCATTTTAGTTACCTTACCTTTAGAACAATCTTCCTAGAACAAAACATTAATTCTAAAATATTGGATAAAATTCTCCCATTTTGAAACTGTGTGTGGAGGCGGTGGCTCTGGCAGTGCTTGTCTTGCTGGTCAGAATGGTGCGATCCCACATCAGATTCAGCAATTGAAATCTCATCAATTATGCACAGGGAAGTTCCCCTCTGACTCTCCTGACGAGCTAGCAACTGATTCATCCAGCTCTCACAGCATCTGTAGAAAGAGAATAGAGCCAATGTTTCGAGTAAGGATAACCCTTCATCAGACCCAGGTTCAATTCCAGCCTTGGGTGACTGTCTGTGTGGAGTTTGTACATTCTCCCTGTGTCGCTGTGGGTTTCCCCTGCGTGCTCTGGTTTCCTCTCGCAGTCCACAGATGTGCAGGTTAAGTGGATTGGCCATGCTAAATTACCTATTAGTGTTCTATGATGTGTAGGTTAGGGGGATTAGTGGGGTAAATATGTGAGGTTACGGAGTGGGTGGGGGGTGTGCCTGGGTAAGATGCTTTGTCAGAGAGTTGATGCCACCTTGATGGCTGAATGGCCTCTTCTGCACTGTAGGGATTCTATGACTCTGGCACACATATAGGTTAGTAGCATTCCATTCCACAGCTATTACATCTGAAGCCCAGTGCAGGAGTGAGAACTTGTGAATTACATCGTTGAATTAATGTGGCTCTGAACTTCACTCATTGACTTGGGATAATAATGAGTGTTTGTTTGCTCATGGTGAATGAATGGAATTTATTTGGCTACTGATGAATGGTGTTAATTATTAACATGTGACTCCCCTTCATTGATGGGATGGCAGATTTAATGCAGTTGTGCCCTCTTGTCTATATCATTGCTGCATTGCCTTCTTCTGTTTTTAAAAATTTAACGTCTGCTTACTGAGTTGTCCCCATCCCTTTAAAAGTGAGAAGTTAGAAATCTGGCTTGCTCTAGAGTCTTTGGAAAAAGGCTGTGGGTCCTATGTTGTTAACTGGACCCTGTGCACAGTTGTGGTACCAACAAATAAGTATGCATTACCAAAGGAGCCCAGAGGCCAGTTTCATGATCCTCCCACACTTCATAGCCCTCCCAGACAGACGCGATCTTACTTTTGATTTTGGAATACTCCATTAAGATGGTGGTGCTGCAACACCACCCCCCCCAAACCGACTACGCAACCAATTATTCTCCAGCCTCCTCCACTATGCTGTTGTTGTGCTAGTGGACCTTGACCTGCCCTCCAACTCCACTCCAAGCCAATCACTTGCAAGGCATCCATGCCTCATGTGGCCCTTTCCCTATTGGGGCCAGTTAGAGACAGCAGTGGGAATTTGTGTGTGGAGCCAGAAGAGATTGGAGAGGCATTGAACCAATATTTCTCTTCGGTGTTCACGCAGGGGGACATAAATGTAGCTGTGGAGAACACTGGGTTACAGGGTTGTAAACTGGACAGTATTGCAGTTGATAAGGAGGATGTGCTAGATATTCTTGAGGGTTTGAAAATAGATAAGTCCCCTGGGCTGGACGGGATTTACCCTAGGATTCTCTGGGAGGCAAGAGAGGCGATTGCAGAGCCCCTAGCTCTGATCTTCAGGTCGTCGTTGGTCACAGGTATAGTGCCGGAGGATTGGAGGATGGCGAATGTTGTCCCATTGTTTAAGAAGGGGAACAGAGACTTCCCCGGGAATTATAGACCGGTGAGTCTTACTTCTGTTGTGGGTAAGGTTTTAGAAAAAATTATTAGGGATAGGATTTATAGTTATTTGGAGAGTAATGAATTGATTGGAGATAGTCAGCATGGTTTTGTGGAGGGTAGGTCATGCCTTACTAACCTTATTGAGTTTTTTGAGAAAGTGACCAAAGAGGTGGATGGGGGTAAGGCAGTTGACGTGGTTTATATGGACTTTAGTAAGGCGTTTGATAAGGTTCACCATGGAAGGCTTCTGCAGAAAATGCAGATGTATGGGATTGAGGGTGATTTAGGTAATTGGATCAGGAATTGGCTGGCGGATAGGAGACAGAGGGTGATGGTTGATGGTAAGTATTCGTCATGGAGTTCAGTTACGAGTGGTGTCCCTCAGGGATCTGTTTTGGGGCCAATGCTGTTTGTAATTTTTATAAATGATCTGGATGAGGGTATAGTTGGGTGGATTAGTAAATTTGCTGATGACACCAAAGTCGGAGGTGTGGTAGATAGTGAGGAAGGGTGTCTTAGTTTACAGGGGGACTTGGACAAGTTGCAGAGCTGGGCCGAGAGGTGGCGGATGGAGTTTAATGTGGAAAAGTGTGAGGTAATTCACTTTGGCAGGAATAACAGATGTGTGGAGTACAGGGCTAACGGTAGGACTCTGAATAGCGTGGATGAACAGAGGGATCTAGGTGTATGTGTACATAGATCCCTGAAAGTTGGGAATCAAGTAGATAGGGTTGTTAGGAAGGCATACGGTGTCTTGGCATTTATTGGTAGGGGGATTGAATTTAGGAGCCGCAGCATCATGTTGCAACTGTACAAAACTCTGGTGCGGCCGCACTTGGAGTATTGTGTGCAGTTCTGGTCCCCACATTATAGGAAGGATGTGGAGGCTTTGGAGAGGGTGCAGAGGAGGTTTACCAGGATGTTGCCTGGTATGGAGGGGAGGTCCTATGAGGAGAGACTGAGGGATTTGAGGTTGTTTTCGTTAGAAAGAAGGCGGCTAAGAGGGGACCTTATTGAAACATATAAGATGATTAGAGGTTTAGATAGGGTGGACAGTGATAGCCTTTTTCCTCGGATGGAGAAAGCTAGCACGAGGGGGCATAGCTTTAAATTAAGGGGTGGTAGTTATAGGACGGATGTCAGGGGTAGGTTCTTTACCCAGAGGGTGGTGAGGGATTGGAATGCCCTGCCTGCTGCAGTTGTAAATGCGCCTAGTTTGGGGGCGTTTAAGAGATCCGTGGATAGGTTTATGGATGGAAAGGGTTTGGTTTAGGTTAGAGGGTCATTGTTTTGTAACTGGTCGGCGCAACATCGTGGGCCGAAGGACCTGTTCTGCGCTGTAATGTTCTATGTTCTATCCCATTTGGAGATTATGTGAACCATTATTAACAATTGTTCACATCCCCTGCCCTATGTGTTTCCTAATTACAGGCTGCAGATGCCCCCTGAGACCATCACCATTCCCTCTGCAGCCCAATATGGACCCCACCATGCTCAGTTACAATGATTGTAGGACAGCCCTGCACACCAAGCTCTGCATTTTTCTTTTGAAGCATACAGCCTTTCCCCTCTCTGCAGTTTGGGTGCAGTAAGATAGCAATGATTGCTCCTGCTACATGGCCCCTGCTCTTTGCAGGAGGCTCACTGTCTCCTTTCTCTGACTTCACATTGGGGTCCACATAGCCCTCGAACTGGCCCTATCACCTGTGACTCCTTTCCATTTCACAATAGAAATGGCTGCACATTCTGACTCCTGTTTGTCAGCTGCTGAATGTAAATGGGATTTTTGACATAGTTCACATTTCCAAAGGAGACAACAGGTAACATACAACTTCATAAAGCACTGCAATCCTGACTTGTTTAGTGTTTGTACAAATGATCCCCAATGT
Organism: Carcharhinus amblyrhynchos; assembly: GCF_965287045.1. Classification (NCBI taxonomy): domain Eukaryota; kingdom Metazoa; phylum Chordata; class Chondrichthyes; order Carcharhiniformes; family Carcharhinidae; genus Carcharhinus; species Carcharhinus amblyrhynchos. The sequence goes on along the minus strand of NC_137324.1, from coordinate 132,199,934 downwards.
GCCACAATAACACATTACCACCCCATAATCTGCCATCTGTGGTCATCCCCTTCAGTAAAACAGGTGCTAGCCCTTAGACCCCCCTTGTTTCTCTGCATGTCATTGAGCTTCCCTCCCTCACTCTTCCCTCTGCTTTCCATTGTTCGTCCTCTTCATCCAATTCTTTGCCCCTCTGTCTGGCATTGTGAGCCATCACCCTTTCACCACCCCACTCCTTGCACAATCCTCCTTCCACATTGTCCCCCTTGTTTTCATCTGACCACCCTCATCCTATGCCTTCACCTCGCAACCCACCCTCAATCAAACTTTGGATCTTTGCTGCGGTGGCTGAGAGTTTCACAGCAAAGTGATGTCCAGATATAGACAACAGTATGTGGAACTGGGGAGAAAAAGACCTTATACTCCCCAACCCCAGGTGCAGTACTGACCCAAGTTAGTGACACAGGAAGGTCCATGAGTCCAGCAGCACATGAAGACAAGCTTGGCCAGGGGCAGGAACTGGTCTGTCCCAGCAGACTGGTCTACAATGCATCAGGAGCAGTGCAGCGCAATGGCAGGTAGGCTTTGCATGTTGCATTCACCTCAAATTCTCTGGTAAACTGAGTGCTGTCTTGTGCATGTCAGCCTTTATCAATTGGGTTTGACACCAACATGATTGCCAGCTGGTATGAAGCAAAATCAGAAGGCTCATGGGAGTGGCCAGCTGTTTTAAGGAGCTTTCATGAGATGCAAATTAATGCAAATCGTGTTTGTGCCACCTGCCAGTGGTAAGCGTGACCCACCATTAACCTGCCATTGGGAGAATTTCAACTGGATTTTGCAGCAGTGGGTTTCTGACTTTTCACCTCACCTGCCTGCCACCATACCTGCCACAGGCAAATTGGGTGTATTCTGCCCATTAACATGAACCATAATTATGAGCTGGAACATAGGGGAGGCATTGGAATATTGGTATTGTCACTGGATTAGCAATCCCAGAGATCCAATGTTCAAATTTCATGAAGGCAAATAGTGAAATTTGAATTCAATAAAAATATAGAATTAAAAATCTAACAATGATCATGAAACCACTTTCGATTGTCATAAAAACCCATCTAATTTACTAACGTCCCTTAGTGAAGGAAATCTGTTGTCCTTACCAGGTCTGGCCTACATGTGACTCCAGATCCACAGCAATGTGGTTGACTCTTAATGTCTTCAGGCTGGACAATAAATGCTAGCCCAGCTAGCGACACCCACATGTGAACAAATAAAAAATGATATTTGTCACAGATAGCATGTGCCAAAAGGAATATGTCCTAGAGCAATGGAAAAATAACACACAAAGGAATGTTTGAATACCTTTGATAGTTCATGTATTTCTATAACTGATTTCATCCTAACAACTTAATTGATAGACCAATCAGATGTTTTAAATTTATGTGATTGACAGGGGATATGAAGAAATAATCATTAAACACAAAAATAATAAAACACAATAGGATTGAGGAAAATAATATAAAAGACTGGTTGTTGGGAAAAAAGCCTTAGAATTTGATGAGACCTGCTCGTCAACAATTTTATCAATCAAATGTATGAGGCGGGATTTACTGTGCCACACGGCGCATGTTTTACGGCAGCAGAAGATGGCCCACCATTGGCTGATGGCAGGATCTCGTGGTTCGGCCAATGTCAATTAGATTGTGAATATACCCTTTGCCGCCATGAAACCTGTAGTCGGGGAGCACCATCGGTGGGATAGGAAGATCCCGCTGTCGTGAATAGCCAGAAAGTTCTAGCTATGATTTTACTGATTTAAAATTTGCAAGGTTTTTCTATAAATGCAGCTGCTAAGTATATATCTGAAGAAGAGATGGTGGCATAGTGGTGTTGCCACTGGATTAGTAATCCAGAGACCCCAGGCAAGATTTGGGGTCCTGCGTTCAAATCCCACCACGACAGATGGTGAAATTTGAATTCAATAAAAAAATCTGGAATTAAAAAGCCTAATGGTGATCATGAAACCATTGTCAATTGTCATAAAGATCCATCTGGTTCACTAATGTTCTTTACGGGAGGAAATCTGCCATCCTTATTGCTCCGGCCTACATATGACTCCAGATTCAAAACAGTGTGGTTGACTCTCAAACGCCCTCTGAAATGGAAGGCAATTAGGGATGGGCAATTAATGCTGGCGCAGCCAGTGACGCCCACATTCCATAAATGAATTTAAAAAATAGTTATAATCAGAAATAATTATTACCATAAACTTAATCTGTGAACATTTGTCTGCAGTGCTTTGAACCTGTACTATTTTTAAGGGTAGCTTGTAAGTAAGAACATCCATCCTCTATCAATACCATAAGAATGTAATTGTCCTACATTTGACAATGCAATGATTTTTTTAAAGTAGCTTTCCAGTTTGTATAGTTACTGTAAACTGGTATTCCCTCATGCTAGAATAGCGTGCAGCTGCTCATTGCCCTGCCTGACGCATGAGAATTGCCACCTGATTGAAACAACAGAAAACTTTTTGCACCTGTGTCACAGCCTTCCGAAAAGGAGCAAAATTTTATGATGTACAAAGATATGCGTGTTGGAGTAAATATTAAAATATGTAACTATAATCTCCAATGATTGGGGTTCCAGCATCATCTGTTGAATTATTTCCCCACAGAAAAGATCAAGTACAAGTACAAGGGGTAGCACGGCGGTACAGTGATTAGCACTGCTGCCTCATGGCACCTGGAACCCAGGATTGATTCCAGCCTTGGCCGACTATGTGGGGTTTGCACGTTCTCCCTGTATCAATGTATGTTTTCTCTGGGTACTCCAGTTTCCCCCACAGTCCAAAGATATGTAGTTAAATGGATTGTCTGTGCTAAATTGCCCCTTAGTATCTCAAGATGTGTAGGTTAAGGGGGTTAGTGGGGTGAATATGTGGGGTTACAGGAATAGGGCCTGGGTGGAATGCGCTGTCAATGAGTCAATATAGACTATGTGCATATAAGAATACACTTCTAGCCAGCAGCAGAATCCATGAATAAAGAGACCAGCATTCTCATCTTCAAGTGGAAGGGGGAAAGGGAGGAAATTAGAAATTGGCAACCCATTCTACTGTTGAATATGGACTATAAAATCCTCTCCCAAATCATCATCAATTGGATAAGATTTGTTCTGGAGTTGGTGATCCAATCTGACCAGACCTATAATGTATCCTGGCAGGAAGATCTCTGACAGCCTTGTACTACTCAGGGACACAATTGCCTATTTATAAGACATGGGTGTGACCACCTGCCACATCAATCTGAACCAGGAGAAGGCCTTTGACAGAGTATTGCACAACTACAGGGTGAATGTGCTTTCCAAAATGGGGTTTGGAAAGGGAATCCACAGTTGGATACAACAGCTTTACACAAACGTCAGTAATGCAGTTTCAATCAATTGGTGGGAATCAGAAAGCTTTCCAATTAAATTCTAAAAACCCTGTCCTGTTCATGTGTTCCATAGAATCCTTTCTGATCAACTCATCCTTTGCTGAGTCCATCAGGAAGGATTCAGGCATGAGAGGAGTGAGGATCCCAGCCTATGGAGGTGCTCAGTTCAAAGCCTCTCTGTGCATGGATAATGTTACCGTTTTCTGCTCGGGTCCACTATCAATGCACAGAGTGACCAACATCTGCGACCAGTTTGAACTGACTGCCTGAAGATGCTGGAGATCTGATGTGAAGGACCAGGGCTTGCATTAGAAACTGAAAGGAGTGAGTAGCCAGGATAGAATAAAACTGGGCAAATGTAAGTGTTGCTTCCTCTCCTTTGTGGTAAGAGCCTGGTATGATTCACATTCAGTGTTGCTGTATTCCTCACTTCTGCATGTGGCAATCACCCATGCCATCTTCCACTTTATCTGGAGGTTAAAAATGGACCATATTCGCAGGGAAACTATGTACAAACCTTTAAATAAAGAGGGGGGGGAAATATGTCCAACATTGCCCTCATTCTGATGGCCACCCCTTTTGCATCCTTTGTGGCTGTATCAAACTATGCGCAGACCCTCAGTAACAAACATCAAGTGTTGCTATGTGCTGAGGTTCTAACTTGTAGCTGGTGTTGCAGATGATTGGCTTAGCCATGCTGTCATGGAATGCTCAAAGTAATTGGATTGTGCCGTACCACTTGTCCCTCATGAAATATTTATGCAGAAATACATCTTTGAGGACAAGTCCATCAGACAGTGGTCTGGATATAACATCATAGAGGTCTATGGGAAAAGGAGATGGTGGATCCTGTTGGATATTTCCCTGAACACACTCTCAAAAGTCATTTGGCAGAATGCCTCATTGCTTTCAAACAGGATGTGGTTTAGCTAAAGGTGAGAAGAGCCCCCCGCCCCTTCTCCCAACCGGTTCTTTCCTGCATACGCAGAAACTGTAATCTCATCATGTACACACATTCTGGTAGCTGTGGTGGAGAAGAAAGTGCTGTCCGCCTCTTTGTTTAATGTGCCTTTGCAAAGGAGCTGTGGAGAAAGATGTAGTGGTTTTTGTCAAGTTCTGTGAAGCAGAACACTGCTCAATAGGTAGTTCCCAGGGATGCACACTGAGACAAATATCAACTACAGCTAGAGGATTATCAACTTGGTGAAAGACACTCTTTGGTCTGCCTAATACCTGTTGGTCTTCCAATGTAAAGAGTTGTTCTGGACTGAGTGTTGGAAACTGTCACATTTCTAAGGTTTTTTATTTATCCAGAATAAAATTCATGGGGAATCACTTGTTTACAATACCCCCCCCTACAAATTGTAAACCCCCTCCGGTTCTAGAGACTTAACCATATGGCAAGAAAGAACAATATAAATGATGAATCCAGAAAGTTTATTAACCATTTAAATGGTAACAAGTTAGAAAGACAAAAAGCAGTGTCAATTAACAGCAATTAGCAGTAATTAACAGTAAGAGGAGAAAGCTTAACTTTTTTAACTTAACAAATGAACAGATTGCTCACCGACTTCTCAGACCACGTTTTTAAGTAACGAATTTGAAAAACCTTAATAACAGTTCCAAACACTTCTCTGTAAATATTGCTCTCTCCCCCTCACTACCCACATCTTTTTCTCAACGTTTCTCTCTACCCTTCTCTCTTTGTCCTTTCTTCCTCTCTGCCCAAAATGACTTCTTGAGACCCCTTTCTGATACTTTACAAATTGATAGCCCACCTTAGCCAATGGTCTATAACTTGTCAATAATGAAAAAAAGAGCCTATTTGTTTTTAGTTAATTATGCGTGTTGTCTCAGCTTTAAAGCAATGCTTCTTCTCAAATTATATCTTTTGTCTTGAGGTAGGCTGAATGTCGACCAATTATTTGTTAACATAACTGTCTTTCATTTAAAGTTGAGACATATTACTTCCAGTTGAGGTTAACAAGTCAAGTTATCTCTTTTGATTTTGTGGCCTGAGAGGTATATCAGATTCTTATTCCAACAGTACTTTAAGAGTCTGTAATAATAGCTAATTATTAATAATATGTTTATAATTATAAAACTTATAAATGTCTGTGTTCTGAATTACATTTCCAGCCTTTCTAGCATATCTATTAATGAATTACTTAGAACAATAGAATTTTTATAGTGCATTTCATTCAGCCCATCAAGTCTGCCCTGAGTCTCCAAAAGAGCATCTTACCCAGGTCCACTCCAACCCCCGGCCCTGTTTCCATAACCACATGCATTTATTACTTATTATAATAAAATGTACTTATTTATTAATCATAAGTAAGAATTACATTAACACTGCAATGAAGTTATGTGAAATTCCCCTAGTCGCCACAGTTCAGCACTTGTTTGGGTCAATGTACCTAACCAGCACGTCTTTCAGAATGTGGGAGGAAAGTTTAGAAGAATGAGGGGAGATCTCATTGAGACATATAAGATGATGAATGGGATGGATAGGATAGAGGTGGAGAGACTCTTCCCGCTCAGAAAGGACAGTAGGACTAGGGGGCACAGCCTCAAGATAAAGGGGGGGTGGTTTAGAATGGAGTTGGGGAGGAACTTCTTCACTCAAAGGGTGGTGAATCTCTGGAATTCTCTGCCCGTTGAAGTGGTGGAGGCTGCCTCGCTAAATATTTTTAAGACGCGGGTTGATGGGTTTTTGATAAGCGAGGGGATTAAGGGTTATGGGGAGAGGGCGGGAATGTGGAACTGAGCCATGACAGATCAGCCATGATCTTATTGAATGGCGGGGCAGGCTCGAAGGGCTAGATGGCCTACTCCTGCTCCTATTTCTTATGTTCTTATGTTCTTATAAGAAACCCATGCAAACACAGGGAGAACATGTAAACTCCACACAGAAAATGACCCAAGCTGGGATTTGAACCTGGGTCCCTGGCACTGTGAGGCAGCAGTGTTAACCTAACCTACACATCTTTGGATTTATTCTTTAATTGTCTCACTTAACTAACCTGACTGGTTTCCAATATTATTGATTTAGATTTTATTAAAAGGGCTTGCATCAATTTTAGGAGAAAATGCTTAAGAACATATTAATTCAAGCTACGAAATGATAGTCACACTAAGTGAATTTGAAACTACCAATAAGACCGCATGCTGAAGGATGCACTAAAGCTTGGGGCAGCAACCACAGAGACACAATGGGGAAAGGTTGCTGTCAAAGACATTTCAGGCATAATGCACTGAAGGCCTGGGAATTTTACAGACCTCCTCAAGTTGTATGACTCACATTGAATGCATACAGTGAATATTACAATTGTATTGAAGCACCTCAGAGTGCAACATGATCTATGTGGACAACTTGAATGTCATTGCACTTTCTGTAATGACCATTTTGAAAGGTTTGTAATGTTTCATTGAATGTATTGAAGCACCTCAGAGTACAACATAATTCATGTAGAAAACTTGAATAGTATTGACATTTCTGTGATGGTCATTTAAAATGACAAGCCAAAAGAGAGAAAGCTGGAAAATCTCAGCAGGTCTGGCAGCGTCTCTAAGGAGAGAAAAGAGCTGATGTTTCAAGTCCAGGTGATCATTTGTCAAAGCACTTTTATTGCATGTGATTAAGTCATCGGCTTTGACAAGGGTCATCTGGACTCGAGATGTCAGCTCTTTTCTCTCCTTACAGATGTTGCCAGACATGCTGAGATTTTCCAGCATTTTTTCTTTTGGTTTCAGATTCCAGCATCTGTAGCAATTTGCTTTTATTTAAAATGGCAATGTTCTTTCAGATATTTTATGAATAAAGTATACTTCTGCAAAAAGAACCTAGTTGGTGGCTTGTCAAAAGATGTAAACATTTAAGTCTTTGTAATGAAATCTAATAAGCAAACTATAACACATAATATGAAAAATGCAGCCAAATAAGTCTGATTGTAATAAATTTTACAATTAAGACTTTTGAATATTCTAAAATAAGATGGTTCAACTTCTACTTCACCAAATATGATATTTATGAAGAAGGTTAGGGTACATATTCCTTGTATTTTAGTCTTGCTGATTGTGAGCACTTTGCACTAAGCAATGTCATATAGTGCACTTTACTAATTACCACAAGACTGAATGTTCCTTTGAGTTTTATTCAGATCCCATAGGGATAACTTCAGTTGTTTACAATAACCAAGCGGTACATTATGATACCTGATGAGCTGTTTTTCATTTTTACTGCATGTGATTAAGTCATCTGCTTTTCTAATCACGTGGTTAACTCTGCTATCTCAACAATTTTAGACGTCTGTTCAAACATTAAATGAAGGGAAATGTGGTATATTTGTAATGAAACTATAAGAAGAGTGTTATAATCTCAATCCTTTTAGCTTAAAAGATGAAAGGTCACCTGTATGTTAAAAAATCATTAGCATTGTTTAATCCTATGTGTTGTGCAGTCTTGAAAATTGTTCTGGATTGAGTTAATAAGTTTCATACTCACAATGCCACCTATTGGTGCATTGTTCAAACATTATATTGGAGTAAATGGAAAGTGCACATGGAATTATCTTGCTAATTTCAAGGATCCTTCTTTAAATTATGGTCTTAAAAAGGGCACTGTCTTCACCAAATGGCGTAATTAAAGTTCTTTTTTGGTTGAGAGATAAATAGTGGCTATTACAAAGGAGAATGCCTCTGATCTTCTTTAAATAAGACTCATGGGACAGAATTGTACATTCCCCCTGCAGTCTTGGGAGGGTGGGTTGACTGTAAAATTATTCAGATGGCCTTCCCAGTGGGCTCTCACCCACCCCAATCTCTCTGCAATTTAATGCTGGCACAGGTGAGACCTCGCTCAGTTCCCCCACCCTTCTGGCCTTGCCCAATTGAGGGACTTTAGGACCACTTAATAACCACATAAGGCTCATTTGCCACCCAGACTCAATTTTCAGGCTACTGAGAAGAGTTTAAAACCAGTCTTTGGATGGAAAGTGGGGCCTCTGTCAACAACCTCCTCTTATCACTAGGCAACCCACCAAAACATATGGCCCTGAGATGCTTCTTCCTCACTGTGGCCTCTTTCACTAATACTTCTACTCTGCGCTGCCAAAGCCCCCAGCCTTCTATTCACCTCCCTGCCCTGAAAGCCCAAAACTTACCCAGTCCTAGACTTACAGGAGTTTGAATTTGGAGGCTGCTTGTAGAGCCAGTTCCATTCACTGCCCCTTCTGATGCCACTGAGACTAGAGAGTTGCCAATCAGATTGGCCAGCAGCTCTCAGAAATTTGACTGAGGTTTGTGATAGGTGGAAATCCCATCTCCAGTCAACTAAGTGGCTGTGGGACAGTGAATGTCAGCAGTGATGTTGCCACAACGCCTTGTGAAACTCCAGTGTTTGAAAAATCCTTGCTTTGGGATCTTATATGTTTGTCTGAAAGAACAGATGAGGCCTCCGTTTGACATGTTATCTGAAAGACAATAGCTCCACAGTGCAGCGCACCCTCAGGAATTTTCTTTCTGGCAGTCGCTTGAGATTAAGGACAACTTGTTTCTTTTCTAGTTTGATGGGTTATAAGCAGGCTGATAAAGTACGATCTGCATACTCTACCACATGCAGGGAAGGTGGTGCTTGAAGGATCAGGCGGCTAAGTTGTTTGGAGATTTTTGTGCCTTCTCAACTTTGCCTCTTATGCTTCTGATGATGTCTCTCAATATATTCTGTGTATTTCTGAATGAGCCTTCTTCATTCTCTTCAGTCACAAGCTTCAGACTCCTATAAGTCAGCTGGTATATTTGATCTCTTCAGGGATGCTTTCATAACATTGCTAAGATGTATCCTGGGATTCCCCAGCCATGATTAAGTTCTCAGTTGAATAGTAGTTTAGATAGTCAGGTGTTAGGTATTCAAACACATTTCTTACTCAGTGGAGCTAGTTTTGAATAATTAGTGACTCAATGCTGGGCATGTTGGCTTCAGAGACATGTTGGACTGCTTTTCTTGCCACCAGATTTAGAGGATCTTGCAAAGGCACAGTGGATGGTACTTCTCCAGTGATTTGAGTTATCTGTTACAGGTTGTTCAAGTTTCCAAAGTGAGTAGGAGCACAAGGGTCACTGTTGCCTGGTAAACCTTTGTTCCAGGTTTGAGATTCTAGTCCTTGGATACTCTTTTCCTCAGTTGGCTGAAGGCTGAGCTGGCACAATGAAGGTGATGATGAATTTTTTTGTCTATATTTAACTTTGTCGAGAGGAGGCTCCCAAGATATGGAAAATGGTCCACATTTTCCAAGATCTCACCACTGATCTTCACCAGTGAGGGGAGCTGTTGTACTATGGGAATTGGTTGGAAGAGGAGCTTTGTTTTCCCAGTGGCCAGTGAAAGGACTACTTTTTAAATATCCCTCACTGCCCCTGGAAATGTTAGCCTGGATTAATGTTAGCCATGCTCAAATCTCCAGAGTGTAACTTAATTGTGCCCTCAATTGTGCAGAGATGAGACTGCTGCCCTTTGAGAGACGGCTGACAAAAGCCACTTTTCCATTATTTATGAGGAGGAGTTATTGTTGTTAGAAGGGAGGCAACATCAAAACACCTATTTAATATTTTATACAGTTGATAATCATTAGGAAGAGTTTCACGGCAAGGAAATGTGTTAGTTTCCATTTACATGTTATGATACAACATCAAAGAAAAGGAGAACACAAAGTCCTCTCGCTCAACAGGTGCCAGTTTTAATGATAATTAGCTGAGGACATTAACACTGATAATTGCACACATTTACTACCTGTTTCTTCCTTCAATGTTTGCATCCTTGTGAGCCCTGGAAAAGACTTGAGGTAGGATTTGCTGCTCCCATTTTCTTTGCGCGAGATTGGTAATTGGAATGGAAAATCTTGCAAGGTGCATGTTGGTACAGAGGTTAGCACTGCTGCCTCACAGCGCCAGGGACCTGGGTTTGATTCTGGCCTTGGTTGATTGTCAGTACAGTGTTTGCAGGTTCTCTCCATGTCTGCGTGGGTTTTCTCTGGGTGCTCTGGTTTCCTCCCACAGTACAATGATTTGCAGGTTAGGTGGATTGGCCATGCTAGATTGCCCCTTAGTGTTCAAAGAAATGCTGGTGAGGTGGATTAGCCATGTTAAATATGTGGGGTTAAGGGAATAATGCAGAGGGAAGAGTATGGATGGGGTGTTCTTTCAGTGAGTTGGTGTAGACTCAATGGGCTGCAGTATAAGGATTCTAAGGCCAATATTGTATTTTACATCAGCAGGAAAGCTTGCCACAATCCTCCCCTTCCATCATCAGTGGCAGGTGCATGTCACACCATGCAATGTTGGAAACTTCATTTCTATTCATCTGAATTTAATAGGATGTCTAAGAAGGAATTGTTAACCCCACCCATCAAAATATCCACCCATGACCTTGTCATGCCACAACAGCGCAAAACACGACTGGCTTCAAAAGACATGCACCTAGAGAGCAGACCTCTGAGGGGAACTCAGAGGTACGTGCTGCACTTGCAGAGGGCTAGACATATTCAGGGGCAAGAAGAGCACAAGGAAAAGATTTAGTGATTAAGTGGTATGACTCAGGATAAGGAGGCATGACTCCGGGGTATGGCAAAGGACTTGGGGTGAGCAGTAAGACTCGGGTTGTGTACCTGTGGTAAGACTCAGGGGTATCGGGGTTGGAGCTGAGCATGACAGACGTGACTTGGGGTACCAGTGTCTGAGTTGAAGGTACTGGAGTCTGTGTTCAGGGTATGAGTCACAGATGAGCAGCATTGAACTTGAGGGAGATTGGGATAAACCTGGAAGGCTTTCGAGCATAAATCTGGAAGGCTAGGTGGGGGAAGTCTCCTGTTTTTAAAAATTCATTTATGGGATCTGGGTGTCACTGCCTGGGCATTTATTGCCCATCCCTAACTGCCCTCAATTTCCAAAGATTGCTGTGACTCCAGAGTATGAACGGCAGATTTTTTTTCCCCTAAAGGACATTAGTGAACCAGATGGGTTTTGACAACAATCAACAATTGTTTCATGGTCATCATTGTACTTTTATTCCAGATCTTTATTGAATTCAAATTTCAGCATCATGGTTGGATTTGAACCTGAGTCCCATTTCTAGACTCAAGTGTGGTGACAATACCACTACACCACCACCTTCCCTCGCTGGGGGAGGGGCGGGGGCGGCTGCCAAGTGCGAAAACCCCGAGGCTGCCTTCTGTTGCTAGGCCAAGACTTTCTTGGAAAGGAATGGGTGGCCAAAGGTGAATGAAGTGCGATGAGGGTTGCAGGAGGGAGAGGAAGGGGTGTTAAAGGCTAGGGTAGCTTTCAGTGTCCCTCCTCCCGCTTCCCAATGCTATGTGATAATAAACAATGGATTGATGGATGTCTTTGCAAATGGAACACTGTTTCCAATGATGTCCACACAATAAGAAGTCTCACAACACAAGGTTAAAGTCCAATAGGTTTATTTGGTAGTAAACGCCACTAGCTTTTGGAACGCTGTTTCTTCATCAGGTGAGTGGAGAGTTCTGATCACAAACAGGGCATATAAAGGCACACACAGTTTACAGAATACTGATTAGAATGCGAGTTTTTAAGCTAATCTGCTATTCAAGTCTTAAAGGTGCAGACAATGTGAGTGGAGATAGCATTAAGCATAGGTTAAAGAGATGTGTAAGTGAGATGTTGCAAGTTCAGGCAAATCATGGGGGTTACAGATAGTGTGACATGAACCCAAGATCCAATGATGTTCCACAGTGTTGGTGCCCTTGCTGTTTATTGTATATATTAATGATTAAATGTGGGAGGCAAGGATTGGAAAATTTGCAGATGATACAAGAATTGACCATACAGTTGATAGTGAAGAGGATTGCTGTCATCTCCAGAATAAAACAACAATTTGGTTGAGTGGGCAGAGAAGTGGCAAAATTAATTCAATTAGGAAGAGGGTATGGTAATGAATTTCAGGAGGACAAACAAAGCAAAAGAATGCTCAGTAAACAGGAAGATACTATGGGGGGGTTAAGGAAGTGAGAGAAATTGGAGTCCACAGGTTCTTGAAAGTGGCAGGACAGGTGGACAAGGTGGTCAAAAAAGCACATGGAATGCTTTCCTTTATTGAGTGAGGTATCAAGTACAAAACTAGGAATCTAATGTTGGAATTGTATAAAATGTTGGTTAGACCCCAGCTCGAATTTTGTGTCCAGTTCCGGTCACTGCATTGCAAGAATGAAAGAATTGATCTAAAGTGAGTGCAGAGAACATTTACAAGAATGTTGCCAAGGCTTGAAAATTGTAACTATGAGGAGAGATTGAATAGATTAGGCTTGTTTTCCTTTGAACAAAGGAGGCAAGGGAAGACCCAATTGAGTTGCGGAAAATTATGAGGGACCTAGATAGGGTAAACAGAAAAGCCTTGTCTCTCCAAGCTGAGGGGTCAATTACCAGGGGGCATAGACTTAAGGTGAATAGAGGGGTCACAAGGAAAATGTTTTCACCCAGAGCATTTGGAATTCACTGCCTAAATTGGTGCTTGTGTCTGAAAAAGTATTTAAAAGGTACCTGGATCTGCATCCGATTTGCTGTAACCTGCAAGGCTACTGACCAGGTGCTGGAAAGTGGGTTAAACAAGGCTAGTTTCTTTTTTGACAAGTGCAGGAACCATAACTTTATGGTAAAAACAATATGAAAACTGGCATTTAATCTTTAAAAAAAAATGCCAAGAACTGATGCAGATGGAGGAGGAGAAAGTGGGTTCCTGGACATGCGTCCTTTGTTTGAACAGAGGGGAGTATGGTAGGATGAGAGAGGAATTGGCGAATGTTGATTGGGGGAGCGCGTTGGAAGGTAGGTCTGCTGAGGAGCAGTGGAGGATCTTTAAGGAGATCTTTCTTGGTGCTCAGCAGAAATTTATTCCGATGGTTAAAAAGGATCATAGGAGGAGAGATAATCAGCCGTGGATAACGAAGGAGGTAATGGAAAGCGTTAAATTAAAAGCAGATGCGTTTAGAGTAGCTAAGCGTAGTGGGCGAGAAGAGGATTGGGAGAGGTTTAAATGTCAACAAAGAATGACAAAGAAGTTGATAAAGAAGGGTAGGATAGACTATGAATCTGGGCTAGCGCTTAATATAAAAAAGGATAGCAAGAGTTTTTATAAATATATAAAAAGGAAGAGCCTGGCTAGGGTGAACGTTGGACCCTTCGAGGATGAGAGGGGGGACTTAGTGGTAGGGGATGGGGAAATGGCTGAGGCCTTGAATAACTTTTTTGTTTCAGTCTTCACGGAGGAGAACGTGAATAATTTGCCAGGTGTTAGCGATGGAAAGGTGGTAGGAGTGGAGGATCTGAATGACATTATTGTTGCTGGAGAGGCAGTGCTCGACAGACTGGAGGGACTGATTGTGGACAAGTCCCCAGGACCAGATGGAATGCATCCAAGGGTTCTGAAAGAAATGGCGGAGGTGATAGTGGATGCCTTGATGATTATTTTCCAAACATCGCTGGATTCCGGGAAAGTGCCGGAAGATTGGAAAACGGCTAATGTTACACCGTTGTTTAAGAAGGGTGGCAGGCAAAAGGCAGGGAATTATAGGCTGGTCAGTTTAACGTCTGTTGTAGGTAAAATGTTAGAATCCGTGATCAAGGAGAGAATAGCGAGGCATCTTGAGGAGAATTGTTTGATAGAGCAGACGCAGCACGGTTTCGTTAAGGGGAAGTCGTGTCTGATGAATTTATTGGAGTTCTATGAGGATGTGTCTAAGGCGGTGGATAGAGGAGAGCCGGTGGATGTGGTGTTTCTTGATTTTCAGAAGGCGTTTGACAAGGTGCCTCACAAGAGGTTATTACAGAAGGTAAGGGGGCATGGAGTTGGGGGTAGGGTGTTAGCGTGGATAGAGGATTGGCTGTCAAATAGGAGGCAGAGAGTGGGGGTCAATGGGTGCTATTCGGATTGGTGGTTGGTGACTAGTGGAGTGCCTCAGGGGTCAGTGCTGGGGCCTCAGCTATTTACCATTTATATAGATGATCTGGAGGAGGGAACCGAGTGTATGGTGTCGAAATTTGCTGATGACACCAAGATTGGTGGAACGGCAAATTGTATGGAGGGTGTGGAGAGTCTGCAGAAGGATCTAGATAGGCTGGGCGAATGGGCCGGGAACTGGCAAATGGAATTTAATGTTGGCAAATGTGAGGTTGTCCACTTTGGTAGGAATAATGGTAGGAAGGACTATTACTTACGTGGCGAAAAACTGCAGCAGGTGATGGTGCAGAGGGACCTCGGGGTCCTTGTGCATGAGCCGCAGAAACCCAGCCTGCAGGTGCAGCAGGTGGTCAGGAAGGCTAGTGGGATGCTGGCCTTCATAGCGAGGGGGATTGAATGTAAAAGTAGGGAGGTCCTGCTGCAGCTGTATACAGCACTGGTGAGGCCGCAGCTGAAGTACTGTGTGCAGTTTTGGTCGCCGCACTTACGCAAGGATATTTTGGCCTTGCAGGGAGTGCAGAGGAGGTTTACTAGGCTGATACCGGAGTTGAGGGGGTTGAGCTATGAGGAGAGGCTGAATAAACTAGGCTTGTACTCGTTAGAGTTTAGAAGAATGAGGGGAGATCTCATTGAGACATATAAGATGGTGAATGGGATGGATAGGATAGAGGTGGAGAGGCTCTTCCCGCTCAGAAAGGACAGTAGGACTAGGGGGCACAGCCTCAAGATAAAGGGGGGGAGCGGTTTAGAACGAAGTTGAGGAGGAACTTCTTCACTCAAAGGGTGGTGAATCTCTGGAATTCTCTGCCCGTTGAAGTGGTGGAGGCTGCCTCGCTAAATATTTTTAAGACGCGGGTTGATAGGTTTTTGATGGGCAAGGGGATTAAGGGTTATGGGGAGAGGGCGGGCATGTGGAACTGAGACATGACAGATCAGCCATGATCTTATTGAATGGCGGGGCAGGCTCGAGAGGCTAGATGGCCTACTCCTGCTCCTATTTCTTATGTTCTTATGTAACTATAATTAACTTAAATATGGACAACAGTAACAGAGGAATGGTGTCAAGGTGCAGGGTGAATCATAATTTGGTATTTCAATTACACCATGATTTTCTTAATCTTTCACAACATTAATAAGGTCTACAACATAATCATATGACAATGCTGGATCTTATTGTGCATTGGCTTTTACAAAGGTGTCCAAATATCAAGGACTTTCACACACACACTGCCACCTCCTGCAGTAAAAGGGGGTCATGATATGGAGATGCTGACATTGGACTGGGGTAAACACAGTAAGAAGTCTCACAACACCAGGTTAAAGTCCAACAGGTTTATTTGGTAGCAAAAGCCACTAGCTTTTGGAGCACTGGCTGCCCCTTTGTCAGGTGAGTGGGAGTTCTAATCACAAACAGAGCATATAAAGACACAAATTCAATTTGCAGAATAATGATTGGAATGCGATTCTTTACAGCTAATCAAGTCTTAAAGGTACACACAATTTGAGTGGAGAGAGCATTAAGCACAGATTAAAGAGATGTATATTGTCACCAGACAGGACAGTAGTGAGATTTTGCAAATCCAGGTACGTCATGGGGATTACAGACAGCGTGACATGAACCTAAGATCCCGGTTGAGACCGTCCTCATGCATGCAAAACTT
The DNA here is from genome assembly GCF_965287045.1 of Carcharhinus amblyrhynchos. NCBI lineage: Eukaryota > Metazoa > Chordata > Chondrichthyes > Carcharhiniformes > Carcharhinidae > Carcharhinus > Carcharhinus amblyrhynchos. Next base: position 132,183,870 of record NC_137324.1, on the reverse strand, counting down.
GGCTATCAGTCTCTGCTCAGCGACTCTGCGCTGTCATGTATCGTGAAGGCGTCTTGGAAAATGCTTACCTGAAGATCAGAGGCCGAATGTATGTGATCGCTGAAGTGTTCCCCAATAGGAATAGAACAGTCTTGCCTGGTGATTGTTGAGCGGTGTTCATTCATCCGTTGCTGTAGCCTCTGCATAGTTTCCCCAATGTACCATGCCTCGGGGACATCTTTTCCTGCAGCGTATCAGGTAGACAACGTTGGCCAAGTTGCAAGAGTATGTACCATTACCTGGTGGATGGTGTTCTCACATGAGATGATGGCATCCATGTCGATGATCCTGCACGTCTTGCAGAAGTTGCTGTGGCATGCTCGTGTGGTTTCGTGGTCACTGTTCTCCTGAAGGCTGGGTAGTTTGCTGCGGACAATGGTCTGTTTGAAGTTGTGTGGTTGTTTGAAGGCAAAAAGTGGGGATGTGGAGATACCCTTGGTGAGATGTTCATCTTCATCAATATGTTAAAGGCTTTGGAGAAGATGTCGTAGGTTCTCTGCTCCAGGGAAATACTGGACGATGAACTGTATTCTGTCCACCGTGTACCGTATTTGTCTTCTGAGGAGGTCAGTGCAGTTTTTCACTGTGGCACATTGGATAGACAATACAATCTCTTTAACCTGTGCTTAACCCTCTCTCCACTCACATTGTCTATACCTTTAAGACAAAATTAGCTGTAAAGAATCGCATTCCAACCATTTTTTTCTAAATTGAGTTTGTGTCTTTATATGCCCTGTTTGTGAACAGAATTCCCACTCACCTGATGAAAGGGTAACCAGCGCTCCGAAAGCTCGTGACTTTTGCTGCCAAATAAACCTCTTGGACTTTAACTTGATATCATAAGACTTCTCACTGTGTAGAAGAGGATCTCCAGGTGCAGCAGGGACCTGAGCTCGGCGACGGACTATTACTGCGCAGGCGCCGTCAGCGCTTCCCATTAGACCATTCCGGTGTTCTCAAATCTCGCGGGATTTGCCCGGTTACGCGGGAGAAAGTCTCGCGCGAACTTCTCCTCTTCCTCTTCCTAGCTCTCTAAGCAACATGGCTGTGGGTAAAAACAAGAGGCTGACCAAAGGAGGCAAGAAAGGGGCCAAGAAGAAGATGTAAGTGAGGCAAAATTGGCTGCGGAGCTATGTGCTGAGCTTATTCATTCGGGATCATGCGTGATATGGGAGATAATCCGTGGGATGGCACTGATATTTAGGGGATTGTGGTGATGTTGAGTGTGGTGAGGGGAGAGGCCGCCGGGCCTGCGCTACCAGGCTGCTGTGGATCTGCTTTATAATCGCTAGTGGAGGCCTGTGCAGCTGGTTGTGGGGACTAGGCATCTGGAAATTCAAAGCAAATGTCCAGTGTAACCGAGCCAGCCGAATTCAGGCAGTTTAAAAACTCGGAGTTTAGAAAGCGCGGGCTCCCGGAGCAAGCTATGGAGCCCCGGTGTAAAGAGCTGTTACTAGTTGCGGCTGCACTTCGGGGTTTTTAACGGAACAATTGCAATTGTAGGATATTCGCATTCAACTGAGAGGCGATTGTGACTGAATCAGGGAACTACGATTCAAGCATTTTTCTGAATGTCATTTCGCCGTTTCTTTACAGTGTGGACCCCTTCTCCAAGAAGGATTGGTACGATGTTAAAGCTCCAGCGATGTTTAACATTAGAAACATAGGCAAAACCTTGGTTACCAGGACACAAGGAACTAGTAAGTATTTGACATTCAGTGACATTATCATCACTGAATTTCCCCCTCAACATCCTGGGAGGATGGTGACCATTGACCAGAGACTGAACTGGACTAGTCACAAAAATATTGCTGCTACAAGAGCAGGTCAGAGCCTAGAAATTCTGCAGCGAGTAACTCACCTGATTCTCCGAAATCTGTCCACCATCTACAAGGTCAAGAGCATAATGTCATGTTGTCTAGATGAGTATGGTTCAACAGTATTCAAAAAGCTTGACAGCATCAAAAATGAAGCAGCCTGTTTGATTGGTACCCTATTCACAAACATTCATTCACTCTATCCACAAATGAATTGTGGTAGCAGCATGTACCTTCTACAAGATAAAGTCCAGAGGTTTACAGCATTGAAACAGGTCTTTCAGCCCAACTTGTCCATGCCACCTTTTTTAAAACCCCAAAGCTCGTCCCAATTGCCTGCATTTGGCCTATCTTCCTCTACACCCATCTTACCTTTGTAATAGTCTCAATGCTTTTTAAAAGACACCTGTACTACTACCTCTGGAAGATTGTTCCAGACATTCATTGCCCTCTGTGTGGAAAAAACTGCCCCTCTGAACCCTTTTGTACCTCTCCCCTCTCGCCTTAAACCTATGCCCTCTAGTTTTAGATTCCCCTACCTTTTGGGAAAAGATATCAACTATTTAGCTGATCTACGCCCCTCATTATTTTATAGACCTCTATAAGATCACACACCAGAGAAAAGTTGTCCCAGTCTATCCAGCCTCTCCTTATAACTCAGACCCTCAAATACCGAATAGTATTCCATGCCGGTTGGGCACCACAGGGGCTGAGGTGCGTTATAGACCCCGACAATCACACTTTGATTTGACGTGTCTTAAGTTCTCTTTGTACTTTTTGTTTCTGTTCTGGCCGTTCCCCCCCCTTTTGGGGAGCTGCCCCCCTTTTTTTTTGTCCTAATGTAATTTGAGTTTGTTTACTTAGTTTGACCCAAAAGACCCCCCACCCACCCCCGTAAATATTTTCTGCACTCTTTCTAGTTTGATAATACCCTTTCTGTAATCGGGTGACGAGAACTGTACACAGTATTCCAAGTGTGGCCTTACCAATCTCTTGTGCAACTTCAACAAGATGTCATAACTCCTGTATTCAGTGTTCTGACCAATGAAAGCAAGCATGCTGAATGTCTTCTTCACCACTCTGGTCCACCCTCCATTTTCAAGGAGCTATGAATATCTACTCTGAGATCTCTTTATTCTGAAATTCTCCCCAAAGCCCTACCATTAACTGAGTAAGTCCTGTCCTGGTTCAGTCTACTGAAATGCATCATCTCGCATTTATCTAAACTAAATTCCATCTTCCATTCATCAGTCCGCTGGCCCGATTAATCAAGATCTTGTTGCAATCCCAGATAACCTTTACTGTCCACAATGCCACCAATCTTGGTGTCATTTGCAAACTTAACCATGTCGCCTATATTCTCGATCAAATCATTAATATAATTGACACATCAGTGGACCCAGCACTGATCCCTAAGGCACACCGCTGGTCACAGGCTCCAATTTGAAAAACAACCCTCTACAGCCACTCTCTGGGTTCTGTCATTAAGTCAGTTTTGTATCCATTTAGCTACCTCTGGATCCCGTGAGATTTAACCTTGCGCAACAATCTACCGTGCAGGACCTTTTCAAAGGCCTTGTTATAATCCATGTAGACAACATCAACTGCACTGCCCCCGTTTACCTTGATGCATTGCAGGAATTCACCAAGGTGCCTAAGTCAGCAACTTCCAAGCCCATGACTGTTACCATCTAGAAGGACAGCAGATTCATGGGAACACCACCACCTGGAAGTTTCCCTCCAAGTCACTCAACATCCTGACTTGGAAATATGTATTTGTTCCTTCACTGTGGCTGGGTCAAAATCCTAGAACTCCCTAATGACACTGTGGATGTACCCACACCACATGGACTGTAGCAGCCCAAGAAGGCAGCTTACCATCTCAAGTGCAGTTGTGGGTGGGCAGTAAATGCTGGCCTAGCCAGCAATGTCCACATCCTGGAAATTAATTTTTAAAAACAGATCCCTAAGAATGACTTAATGAGGTTGGGCTCATTTAAACCTTCAAAAAATAAAACTTTTTGACTTGGATTTTTAAAAATAATTCCTGAAAATAGAAGTTCATTCGTTTGAATTTCTGCACTAGAAGTAAGACCTAAAAATTTTGTGGGTGGAGGTGGAAGTGTAGAGCCTGCATCTAAATTGTAGCTCCTTTTTTAAAAGCCCCACTAGTGAAATACTACAGTAACTGTAGTGCAACATTATAGATCCTGCTGGCCTTTATGTATGGTAATGGAAATACACATCTCGTTTAGGCCCTGGTCGACCTGGCAATTTTAAACCATCCTGATGTTCCCATCAACATTTTAAAAATTATTTTTGTAAAACTGATTGCTGTCAGGTAGATGTTGAATATTTACTCTACAATGTGCTCATTTGCCTTATTTTTTTCAACAATTATGTAGAGATCGCCTCAGAAGGCTTGAAAGGCCGTGTATTTGAGGTGAGTCTTGCTGATTTGCAGAACGATGAAGTGGCCTTCCGCAAATTTAAACTGATCGTGGAGGACGTTCAGGGCAAAAACTGCCTGACCAACTTTCATGGCATGGACTTAACACGTGATAAGATGTGCTCTATGGTTAAAAAATGGCAGGTAAGTTTATCAATCAGCATATTTTAAGAGTTCCTAAGATGTTCATGATTAGAGTTGTGAATTTCAATGCTTTAAATTTTGTTGTGCCAGTTCAACTCAATGAATTCAGAGATGCGATGTAGTTAATGTGAAACAACTAGAAGGACCAAAGCAACTATTCCAATGACTAATTAGTCATAGAATCCCTACAGTGTGGAAGGAGGCCTATATTTTGTATAAATGTTTAGCCTCATGAAAGTGTTATATTTGAATGGGATAAACTTGATTTGTTTTTGAACTTTCCATGACCTAATCCAGTTTTTGTCAAACATTTTTGCGATGACCCCCTTTTACCAAATGACAGTTCCTCTTGGTCTGTGTCATGTGAGATGTGTAATGAAATACAATCTTTCCACTTTGTATAACAGTATATGTTCAATTAAATATTGAGGAGGAGAGTCAGTTTCAGATTAATTTTCCAGTTCAGGCCATATCCTGGCACAAAAGAATTGGTGACAGTATCGTGCAAACTTCTCTTGTCAACATTTGCATTCAGAATAAATGTCTGAAATCAGACAATACACTCATATATTGTGTATCTGCCATCCACAGAAAATTGATTGCTGTTTATTTGTGAGATTTCTCATTTAAGATGTACCTTTGGAATGCAGACATATTGCTGTTAGTGGAAACAATTATCTCTATCTGTTAACATCCATTTTGCTACATCTATTGAAGTCTGGCTAATATGTCAAATATCCTTTTTCACATACAGGTGTAATTAAAAAGAAAATTTCAATGGTTTTCCTATATTTCAGAGGTCATCTCATTTTGAAATTGATTCAACAGCAATTTTTTTAATGCACGAAGGGGAAAAGTGATAGTGAGATAATGACTATAGTTGTCAAGCTCTGACATTACAGCCCGCCTTTGGATTTACCATACGTTTAAAATACATCTCTCTCCTAATTCTTACCTTTTTCTTTTCATAAAGTGCATGTAACTTGAATTATATCAGACAATACTAAGCTTTCCCTCCACAACAGAAGAACTCATGCTGGCTCTCATTCACGAGAAGTCCTCATTATCAGACTGCCTTTGACAAAATAAACAAAAAAAATCCCGTGGCTTTTTTGAACAGGATCACAGCATCCCATTTTTTTTTTGAACCGTGTCCCTTTAAAGTGCAGCAAGAACTTACCCAGTGATCCACTTGTGGGTCGTGACCTCCACTTTTGAAAATCCTGATCTAATGTACTTCTGGCCTGAAGTGCTCTATATCTTCCTTTTCTCCAACTTCACCTAGGGGCTTTGTGTTGTTGTCACACAAAGCTGCCCTCACTCAAATACTTTGCCACGGTGGTCTTTCCCTTTCTTCATTTGAGCTTAGTGAACTCTGGGAAGCTGCTTGCTATTGGAGGCCATCCCACCTAAACACGTCATTATTACCTGTTGTCAAGGTCCATACTGAAGTAGTTACCATTGGACATTCCTGGGGGAAAAAGAACTTTGAAGGATTTAAATCCTGCCTGAGCGATGGCAAGCTAGCAATGGAGGTACCTGAGGGCAGGTTGGGATGGGTGGGAGGTCACAGGGTTTCAACACCCTGATCCCATTCCAATGTTGGGACCTTTGGTCAGGCATTAAGTGCCTTTTGTGTGAGGGACAACCATCCCACCTGGAAGCCCATAAGTCAACCTAATGATAGTTTGCTTTAGTGGTACTGGGTGCTCAATCCCACTCCTGCCATTGACGTCATACCAGCAGCAGCAGAATGAAGCCCTTAAAGGGGCATCAGTTGCCAACTTGAAATCCTCATTTAATATCCAGGTAGGAAGGCCTCCAAACTTGCATGGTGGGTGAGCATTAAATTCCACCCATTATGTTCACATCTTCCAGTGGGATCAGGAATGCATATTTTTTCTTTTGTTTTCGTGAATATTGAGTTTATTCAGTGATTGCTGCTTTGATTCAATTGGTTATTGAACCCTGCTTCAGGGTCTTAATACACAAGATAGGTTGACACTGGAGTGCAGTACTGAGTTGCAATGGGGAGGTGTTAAGTTCGTAAAACATTACATTGCTTTCCTGGGAAGTGAACATAAATGATCTGGAAGCCCAGTTAGCAGAAGAGACAGTTTTCTGACCTTTTTGCCAATATTTATCCCTCAGCTGAGGAAACGGATGGCCTGGGACCTTGTATGTGAAGATTAGATGCTACGTTTTCTATACTTCACTGGTGTCTACAATTTAGTAGCGCTTATTTACTTTGCACCCCTGCATTGGCAGTGAGGATTGCTGTTATTGACTGATCTTTGTGTGTAGCTGAAATCAGATTGTGGTTTAGGCCTAAAGTTAATTAGAGACTTGCGCATGCATACACATAAATAAAAGCAACGTCTTTTAATAACTTTTTTTGAAGTATAGTCACCATTGTATGGATCTGAAGTGACGTTATAAGGTTTTGTGAATCTTGACAGTGAATGTACTCATGCCAATTCTTAATTTATTTTTAGACCATGATTGAAGCCCATATTGATGTCAAAACCACAGATGGATACTTGTTGCGCCTCTTTTGTGTAGGATTCACGAAGAAGCGCACCAATCAGATTCGTAAAACTTCATACGCGCAACACCAGCAAGTCCGCACAATCCGCAAGAAGATGGTGGAGATCATGACTCGTGAGGTGCAAACCAATGATCTCAAGGAGATTGTCAACAAGCTGTGAGTAATCTAACTAACACATTTTATTTTAGCATTTTTAGGCTGCCTCCAATTGGTTGCTTTTTCCTAAAGTCAAAATACAAGCACTAAATATACAGCAATTGGCATTTTTTTGTATTTGTGTAAATTTTAAATCTGGGCATTTGCAACCCTGACATCACTTCAGCATGGGTTGTTATTGGAGAACTTTCTGGATGTTGGGGCACTTGATTTTGGAAATTGAATTGAAATGCTTTGACTTATCTCCTAATACAACTGTCCTGTTGATTCAGGCATGTCCGACTAGGTTTTGTTTTGGTACAGGCTCGACTGTTAAAACTGCCTGTTGTTAAAGTGTACTATGAATCTGTTTGTCCTGTGATTTCACACCTCTAAGTGTCACCTATCGTTACAGCGTTAGTTAATTTAATTTCCCTATGTCCAGTCTTCCTGCTGCCTTAAACAGCTATTTTCAGCTACTTATCACCCTTTAGTATAAAGAAGTTTCGTTGACAACTTTAAAGCTTTTATCTGTTTTTGTGTGTTTAAAAGGCTCTCTTGTTAGCCATGAAAATCTCCAGTTTGTCTAATTTTTCAAATTGCCAAGGTTCACTTTAATGCTGCCCTGTGGTGCTCCTACGTGTAGTTCAAATACCATGCAAATCAAATGGTGCAATATGCCTAAGCTGGCTCTTTGGGAGAATAGCTGTGCTTAGTCCCACAACTCTGCTTTTGGTCATAATCCTCTCGCACCTGTCCGATTCCCTTTTTTGAAATGATTCATGAAAACTATTCTAAATTTTCAAATCTTCACAGCTGAATCTACTCGATTTTTGCCTCATTTCAGTCAGGCTTTATCCTCTTCCTGCAACTCCAATATTGTAGCGATAATAGGGTGCTCGGAACTGCAGGTTCTCAGAATAAGCGGCTTAGTGAGTGATCTGGGATGCATGTTCTTTTTGCTGGGGTGGACTAGTAATGTGTGAATTTGAGCTATGTTATCCAGATAGTATCGAAATATAAATAAGAGATCTACTTTCCCCTTGAGTACATTGTGAGAATTTAACAGGTTTACCAACTTCTGAATGAAGAAATTTCTCCGTCTTACTCTTAAACTACCTACCGTGGATCCAGAGGCTGAGTTGTGTTGCTACACTTTACAGGACTGTAGACTTGGGTATTTTGACTGAGATTATGGTAATGGAGGAGATTGACTCTATTTGTTTCAACTAACTAAATAGAATTGGGAGAACATGTTTGCAGTTGATATGTACTGAAACCTTTTTTCAGAATTCTTTTTCATTGGGTATAAAGAGTGTTCAAATGCCCCAATTGTCTCCACTCGTGAAATACATTTGCTGTGTATTTCTCCACCAGACTAAGTAACTATTTATGCTGTGCCTTTAAAGTAGAACCAAAAGCTTTCAGGCATGCTGTTATGATTTAGAATGCAGCATCCACAGTATTTTGTTTACTTTAGAATTATTCCAGTGCTGGGGAAAGAGGAGGTCATAGAGGGGGTCAGTGAATTGATTTGCTTAGAATGATGAAGCAGTAGAATTTCCATTACTCTGCTGATATATTACATAATAAAAAGTCTGACAACACCAGGTTTTAGTCCAACCTATTTATTTGATAATATTCTCACTAGCTTTCGAGGGGACAGCCTCTTTGTCAGGTGAATGGAGAGTTCCCTCGAAAGCTAGTGAGAATATTATCAAATAAATAGGTTGGACTAAAACCTGGTGTTGTCAGACTTTTTACTGTGTTTACGCCAGTCCAACGCCGGCATACCCACATCATGATATATTACATAAGCCAGTGGTTCTCAACTTCTCCAGTACCATGGCACATTTCAATGAGACAAACAATTCCACAGCACATCCACTTCGACTCTAGCTCTGCTCCCCTTGCTAAAATCCTGCTATTTACAGCTGGAAGATTTTTTTCTTCTCCTATGCTTGCTAGTCCTTTTTTTATTTTCATGAGTATAGGCGTTCACTGATAGCTCCTTTGTCTGATTCAGTTGGTCATTGACCCCTGCTTCAGGGGCTTAATGCATAAAATAGGTGGACACTGGAATGCAGTACCGAGTTGCTATTGGGAGGTGTTAGATAAGTGTGGCATTAAATTGCTTCCCTGTGAAGTGAACATAAAGGATCTGGAGGCTCCCACCCTCCTCAATGAAGTCTTTTTTAATCCCGTTCTGTGTTGAAAACCTCTTTCTTAACTGCCTTGTTTTCCTCTTCAAAATATGTTTCTTTACATTGCGCTCTCCTCACTTCACCCTTTTACAAAATGCTTTCTTGCTGCTCCCCCAAAGTCCTGCCCTTCATAACTGTTTTTCTCACTGAATCATCACTCTTAAATCTTGATTTTGAAACACAGTGCTTCTGGTTGGTGTCTCGCTCTTTACATATCTCTCCTTGATTCTTGTACTTCTTTACAGCCCCACTCATTCCTTTACTATCGCCTTTTACTACTGTTCTCCTCACTGAGTGCACTCCTAGTTTATTTCTCCCACGAGTCACCCACTTTTGTTAAAGTTTCACTCTTTTGCCATTGCCAGGGACCTGGGTTTATTTCTGGCCTTGGGTGACTGTCTGTGTGGAGTTTGCACATTCTCCTGTGTGTGGGTTTCCTCCCACGTTCCAAAAATCTCCCCCCAATATCTAGTGATGTGTAGGGAGATTAACGAGGAAAATACCTGGGTAAGATGTTCTTTTGGACAGTCGGTGCAGACTTGATTGTCCGAAAGGCATTCTTCTGCATTGTAGGGATTCTATGATTCTATCCCTGCTCTCCACGCTAAAGCCTTGTCCTTTGAAAGATCCATAGTACAGCTCACTTCCTACATTGATGCCGTCCCTGTCTCAACCAGCAATTTAATTAGGAAACCAGTAATGTTATTTCAAGCATAGCATTGACTTCCAATTCACACAGTAGTGCTCAACATGTGATGGAGAAAATGATACTCCATGCTTGTTGGGCACTGCAGGGAGTATTATCAATCCCTTAAATCACATTTTAGGTTGATGTTTTAAGTTTCTTTTCTGCTTTTTTTGGGGGGGGCTGTATCTTAATTTGTCCCTCAGGTATTTTGCTTTAGTTCAAGACAGATTGATAGTATTGAGGGATATGGGGGTTATGTGGGGAAAATGGGGTTGAGGTAGAAGATCTGCCATGATCTAGTGGAATGGCAGAGCAGCTCAAGGGGCCAAATGGCCTATTCCTGCCCTTTTTTTTGTTTCCAAAAAACTGAAAACACGCTGAATATATGAAGTTCAAAGGGCAAAGAGTGTGAGAAGAGACTCACAGCTAAATAAAGGGGAATGTCTTCTAAAGGCATATAAATAGTAAAGGGGTGGTGAGAGGAGGGGGGATAAATTAGTGACCAAAAATAGGGTTGATGTATTGACTCTTGCTGTATGGCTGAGGTACTGAATCCCTTCTATAAAAAACAGAAAATGTTGGATAAACTCAGGAGTTCTGGCAGCATCTGTGGAAAGGTTCACACTTAACGTTTTGAGTCCATGCATCTCTGACAGAAGAGTTCTGAAAAAGAATTATATGAACTTGATGATTATTTCTTTCTTTCCCTGCACAGATGCAGCCAGACCTGCTGAACTTATCCAGCACTTTGTTTTTATTTCAGATTTCCGGCATCTGCAGTATTTTGCTTTTATTTATGCTAGATTTCAATTTTGTATTGGTCTTTACTAAGAAAGATGGTGATGCAAAACCATAGTGAGGTTAAGGTGGGATGGCCAAGGCCTTAACAAGTTTTTTGTGTCGGTCTTCATGGGAGAGGACACAAATAGCTTACTGAAAATTGACTGTCGTGGGACTATAGGGGGTGAGGTCCTTAAAACGATTACTATTACTAAAGAGGTAGTGCTTGGTAGGCTAATGGGACTAAAGGCAGACAAGTCCCCGGGCCTGGATGGAATGCATCCCAGGGTACTAAAAGAAATGGCAGAAGTAAGAGCAGATGTGTTTCTTGTAATTTGTCAAAATTCACTAGACTTTGAGGAGGTGCCAGCTGATTGGAAAATAGCTAATGTGACGCCACTGTTTAAAAAAGGAGGTAGACAAAAGGTGGGTAACTATAGGCTGATTAGCTTAACGTCCATAGGTGCGAAAATGCTGGAATCCATCATTAAAAAAGAAATAGCAGGATATCTGGAAAAGAATGGTTCAGTCAAGTAGACGCAGCATGGATTCATGAAGGGAAAGTCATGTCTGACGAATTTACTGGATTTTTATGAAGAAGTAACGAGTGTGGTTGACAGAAGGAAACCGGTGGATGTGGTGTTTTTAGATTTCCAGAAGGCATTTGATCAGATGCCTCACAAAAGGTTGCTGCAAAAGATTACGGTACACGGAATTGGGGGTAAAGTGTTAGTGTGGACTGAGGTTTGGTTATCTAACAGGAAGCAGAGTTGGAATAAGTGGGTGCTTTTCCGGTTGGCAGTTGTGACTAGTGACATGCCGCAGGGATCGGTGCTGGGGCCTTAACTGTTTACCATATACGTAGACGATCTGGATGAGGCGACCAAGCGTAGGGTAACAAAGTTTGCTGATGACACAAAGGTGAGTGGGAAAGCGAATTGCGTGGAGGATGCGGAAAGTCTGCAGAGAGATTTGGATAGGTTGAGTGAGTGGGCAAAGATCTGGCAGTTGGAGTATGACGTTGGCAAGTGTGAGGTTATCCACTTTGGAAGGAATAATAGTAAAATGGACTATTATTTAAATGGTGATAAATTACAACATGCTACTGTGCAGAGGGACCTGTGGGTCTTTGTGCACGAATCGCAAAAACTCAGTTTGTAGGTGCAGCAGGTGATCAAGAAGGCAATGTTGGCCTTTATCTCGAGAGGGGTGGAGTATAAAAGCAGGGAGGTCTTGCTGCAATTGTACAAGGTACTGGTGAGGCTGCAACTAGAGTACTGTGTGCAATTTTGGTCCCCTTATTTGCAAAAGGATATATTGGCCTTGGAGGGAGTACTGAGAAGGTTCACCAAGTTGATACCAGAGATGAGGGAGTTAGCTTATGAGGAGAGATCGAGTAGATTGGGCCTGTACTCGTTGGAGTTTAGAAGGCTGAGGGACATCTTATGGAGACATATAAGATGATGAATGGGCTAGACAGGGTAGAGGCAGAGAGATTATTTCCACTTAGAAAGGAAACAAGAACTAGAGGGCACAGCCTCAAAATAAGGGGGAGTCAATTTAGAACAGTGTTGAGGAGGAACTTCTCTCAGAGGGTAGTGAATCTTTGGAATTCTCTGCCCATTGAAGCAGTGGAGGCTACCTCGTTAAAGTCACAAGTAATAGATTTCTGATCAATAAGGGTTATGGGGAGCAGGCAGGTAAGTGGAACTGAACCACTATCAGATCAGCCATGATCTTATTGAATGGCGGGGCAGGCTTGAGGAGCTAAATGGCCTACTCCTGCTCCTATTTCATATGTTGTTATGGGTGAAAATTGGTGATGTATTAAAAATTCGCTATGTTGAAAGTTGGTGAGTCACTTAAGGATTAGATGGGATGTACCTGATGCTGATGAAAATTAAGGGTGCAAATTATGGAGGTATGGTCCATAATCTTTCAATCCTCCTCAAATGATGGGTGGTGTCAGAGGACTGGAGAATAAAAGTTAAGGCCAAGAACTAAGGACTGTCAGTTTAACTTTAATAGTGGGAAAGCTTTTGGAACCAATAATCCAGGATAACAGTCACTTGGGAAAGCGTGAATTAAATTAGGGAGTGCCAGCACATATTGCTACGGGAAAATTGTGTTTCACTAAATTGATTGAGATTTTTGAGGTTACAAGATGGTTCATGAAGGTAATGTGGTTGACATGTATGTGGGCTTCCAAAAGGAGCATGGTGAAGTATCACTTAGGCGAGTAACTAGCAAGGTTGAAGCCTATGGAATAGAAGAAAAAGTGGCAGCATGGATATGAAGTTGACTGAAAGATAAACATCAGTGGTTGTTTTTTTTTTGGTCTAGAGTAAAGGTATGGTACACAGTGGTTGTCACTGATGCCTCACAGCAACCCAGGACCCTGGTTCGATTCCAGCCTTGGGTACTTTTTGTGCAGAGTTTGCATGCTCGCCATACGTCTGCACGTGTTTCCTTTGGGTGCTCTGCTTTCCTTCCACACTCCAGAAACATGCAGATTAGGTGCATTGACAATGCTAAATTACCCCTTTAGAGTCCTAAGATGTGTAGGTTAGGTGGATTGGCCATGATAAATGCACAGAGTTATGGGGATAGGGCTGAGGGGAAGACCTGGGTGGGGTGCTCTTTTGGAGAGTTAGTGCAGACTTGATGGGCCAAGTGGACTCTTAATACATTGTAGGGATTCTATTCTTATGTACAGTGGGGACTTCCAGTGGTTGGTGCTAGAACCACTGCTTTACTCTATATATTAATGACCTAGACTTGAATTTGTAGAGCTATGAGTAACACAAAATTTAGAAGTATAACGTACTGTGACAAAGGTAGTGATGGGTTTCAAGAGGGCATAGGTTAGACATCTGGAAAATGAAATTTAATGCAGAGAATTATGAAGCAATAGGTTTTCGTAGCAAGAATGAGGGACAATAACAAAAGCAAAATATTGTGGGTGCTGGAACTCAAACAAAAACAGAAAATACTGGAAAATCTGGTCTGACAGCATTTGTGGAGGGAGAAATAAGAGTTAATGTTTTGAGTCTGTACAACTTCAGAAATAAAGCATACAACGTAAAACATATGATCTAAAGGGAGTGCAGGCGGATGGTCAAGGTGCACAAATCGCTGAAGATGGCAGGGCTGATTGAGTGCTCTAAAAAGAGATAGAGGTTCCTGGACTTCATAAACAGGGGCACAAATATTTCCAAGATCAGTTTGTGGTATTGGTCTTCTGTTGAGAAACTCATCAGTCAATAACGTAAGAAGATTTGATATGTGATCAAAATCTTGAGGGTTCCAGATGGGATGAATACTGTTCCCTTTGGCAGAAAGGCCAGGGACCAGAGGATACAAATTTAATGTGATTTAGAAGAAGAACCAGTGTCAACACAGTAAAAAATCTTCTTATTGGATGTGGAATGGAGGTGGGGGGAGGTAGAAGAAGAGTGGGACTAGCTGAGTTACTCTTGTAGAAAGCTGACATGGCAGGCCAAATGCCACCACCTGTGCTGTAACCATTTTGTAGTGAAGTTTGGTGTGCTGAGGTTACAGGGTTGGATGGTGAGCAAAGAATTTCACAAGCCAGACCTACCTAGGGATAAGATTGTTGGGGAAAAGTAAACTTGATTATTATTAGCAAACGCGTACAGCTGTCCCATTTCGGGTGATGGAGGCTTTGGAGAGAATGCAGGATGTTGCCTGATATGGAGGGTATTAGCTGCGAAGTGAGATTGAGGGGTGACCTAATAGTGGTTTATGGAATTATGAAGGGCGTAGGTAGGGTGAACAGTTGGAAGCTTTTTCACAGGTCTGAAATGAGAAACATGAGGGATCACAAGTTCAAGGTAATGGGGGCAAGGTTCAATACAGATATGCAGGGGTCGTATTTTACACAGGGTGGTGGGGGTCTGGAATGCACTACCAAGCAAGGTGGTTGAGGCAGACGTGCTAGGATCATTTAAGACTTATCTAGATGACCGCATGAACAGACTGGAAATGGAGGGATACGGATGGATCGTCTATTAAAACACATGATTGGTGCAGGCTTGGAGGACTGAAGGGCCTGTTCCTGTGCTGTATTGTTCTTTGATGCCATCAAGAGGCACTGAAGCTGGGTTTGGTACTTTGACTGAAATAAACAATTTCTAGAGATCGCCGAGTTAAGATTTGGCCATTGCATCTGGAACTGTAAGAATGAAACATTGAAAGAAGATATTATAATTGATCAAAGGTTGAGGTAGTGTGAAGAAGGATGAGATAATGTGCCACTATCGCATGGACATTTGTTTGTCATTTTGTACTGCCATGGATGTGGAACCTGGCTGGAGAGATTTAAACAAGGAACTGGGTCATGGCAGCAGAGTTTTGAATAGCTGAATGTATGAAGGGTGGAAGATGACAGCTGGCCAAGAGTGTGTTGCAATAGGCAAGTCTGAGTATAGGCACTGTTAAGGGCTTCAGCAATAGGTGATCTGAAACAAGGATAGAGAGAGATTCCAGAGATAGAAATATGTGGGTCTCTGGCACAGATATCCAATCAAAAGCTCATCTGTGGGTTGAGTATGACATTAAGGTTGCAAACAGTCTTAAGTTTCATAGAGCCAAGAAGAGGGATGGAGTCTACTGAATAGACCTTGTGGCGGGGACTAAAGGAATGGCTTGGGTTTTCCCAGTAGAGTAAGAAATTTTGTGCTCCTCTCATCCAGTCTCATCCAACCTATATCCACAAGCCTAGAGATCACCTCACCCATTTCCTTCCTGACCATCATGTATCTTTTTCACCGTGGACATTCAGTTGCTTGACACCTTCATTCCCACCAGGATGGCCTGTGGGCTGAGCCTATACACCACCATCCTCCTCTGCTTCTCAGCTTATTTTTGCAATGCACAATAACTTTGATGCTACTGACTTACTCCAAATTTAAAGGCATTATCATTGAAACCTGTTAGTCTTAGCAATGCTCATCGTGAGATGCACAGAATATTCCTTTTTCCAGTCCTCTGTTTCTTGCATGTTGATGACTGTTGTTACTGGTTCCTACTCTTGACCCAAAGTTTGAAAGTTTAGTTTACCTTTGCCTCCCATTTGCACTTGACTGGACTATGTAACTGAGAGTAAAGGCTCCTCCCTTCCCTGATTTTATTTCTCCCCATTTCTGGCTATGGGCTAGCACTTAATATTTATCTCTTGCCTACTGACTCCCACAACGATGTTGATTACTCTTCCTCCCTCCAACTTCCTGTACAGACTCTGTCCCTTTTTCCCAATTTCTCCATCGCATCTGTTCTAAGGATGTCATCTTTCATACCAGTGCCTGTTCTTCAATTCTCTTCCACTGTAGTTGATGGATCCCTTGATTATATTCTTCTGATTCCAAACAAATCCCCACACCTTGCCCTCCCTTTAGGAGCTAAGTACAGCTTCTTTTGTCCTCATCATACACCATCCCATCCTCCACATTGAAAGCTTTTTCCAGAACAGTGTTCACTATTAAATATTTTCCTGTCTGACATTCCAAAGGATCTGTTCCCAATGTCCATTTCATGAGAGAAAGAATTTTTTATTTTAGAATTAGAAAAAATGGTCTGCGTAACTGCAGTCTAAAAGACTTAAGCTTGTGACAAAGCCTGCTGCGTAGGAATTTATTTGAGCAAGAACAAAGCCAGCACAAGTCTGGCACATAAAATGAAGTGGATATGCCGGCGTTGGACTGCAGTAAACACAGTAAAAAGTCTGACAACACCAGGTTTAAGTCCAACTGATTTATTTGATAGTAAACTCACAAGCTTTCGAGGTTTCCCTCTTCTTCAGGTGAATGGAGAGTCCTGGCCTCAGAGCGTATAAAGCACAGAGTTTACAGATTACTGTACAGATATGTTCAGCAAAGCAGTCACCCATCTGGTGTTTCCCAAACTGAATCGGCTGCTGCCGATATCATGGAAACCCTACAGTGCAGAAGGAGGCCATTTGGCCCATGAAGCCTGCACCAACAACAATCCCAGGCCCTACCCCCACAATCTCACGCATTTACCCTGCTGATTTCTCTAACCTACACATCCCAGGACACTAAGGGGCAATTTGGCATGGCCAATCAACCTAACCTGGCACATCTTTGGATTGTGAGAGGGAACAGGAATGCCTAGAAGAAACCCACACAGACACAGGGAGAATGTGCAAACTCCACACATGGTGACCCAAGTCAGGATTTGAACCTGGGTCCCTGGAGGCAACAGTTGTAACCACTCTGCCAGTGTACTGATGTGGTGATCTGAAACACAATTCAGATGGGTGATTGCTTTGCTGAACATATCTGTTCAGCCTGCACACACACACTTCCTGATACTCCTCCAATGCTGATATTCATTTCCTTCCTTGAGCCTCATCTTTACTGGGGTGAAGTTCCATAGCACATTTCTGCCGTATTCTTCTTCATGACCTGGGCCGTGGAACAGGGTAGCAATCCATTGTGTGCTACTAGATCTTTTCTGTGCTTTGTACAATATGGCATACATTTACTCCTGAGTTTCTCATGCTGAGCTTTGAAATACATTAATTGGAATTGTAGAAAAGTAAAAAATAAGCCTACAATCAAAATGCTTGTTTCACTTCATGTCGCAGACTTGTGCTGGCTTTGTTCTTGCTCAAATAAATTGCTACGCAACAGGCTTTGTTACAAGCTTAAGTCTTTTTTAGACTGCAGTTGTGCAGACCATTTTTTCTAATTCTAAAATAAAAAACCCTTTCTCTTGTGAAGTGGACATTTTGAATGAAGATGTGTGTACAGTTGTTTGTTGAAGAGAAATTGACGCATCATAGTTGTGCTCATTCTCTTCTAAGGGCTACCTGCTTTCCAGCAAGGTTCAGTCTCGGTTACCATCCAGTTCTGTGACTTACTTGACATCAGCGTAGAATTCAGCACAGTTCAGACTTCAAACCATCCCTCACCTGTGATTAAGTTTTAATGTGAGTGGTGTAAATATCAATAGCCACAGGCCTCTATTTAAGTTGTAGTCCTGCATTTATAAACTTTCCTTCTAGTATTCTCCAAATAATCTTTATCTTCAATTAAGTCTGGAATGTGCAAGTACATTGAGCATAATTCTCTCTGAGCTTTGTTTGCTAAAGTTTTTAGCATAGAGAACTGTAAAAGCTGAAAGAGACTGTTTGATCTATATATAACATGTAATCAATGAATAAGTAACTTTAACTTGAATGCCGATAGTTCCTGTATTCTCAGCAGTCTGATTTTTGCTTTTAGGATCCCAGACAGCATTGGTAAGGACATTGAGAAAGCTTGCCAGTCCATTTACCCTCTGCATGATGTGTATGTTCGGAAAGTCAAGATGCTAAAGAAACCCAAGTTTGAATGTAAGTATGACTGACTGCTGCCTTTTTGGTATTTGAAGTTAAACTTGTCTTTAAACCTTTATAAGTACATTGAATCATGAATAGCATTGAACAAAATAAAAAGGCGGTTATGTATATGGAAGTCTAGAATGGAGAGATTAAATCTGGAGAATGATTGTCTTCCATTGAACAAAGAACAACACAGCACGGGAAACAGGCCCTTCGGCCCAATGAGCCCGCGCCGCCGTCCCATTGTCTCAGTGACCTATTCATGATTTTAGTCTACGCCTAATGTGCGAGGATCAGGGAGGTCCAATATAGGGACAGTTTGTTACCCAATCAATCAGCCTAAAAGCGCATCTTTGGGATGTGGGAGGAAACCGGAGCACCCGGAGGAAACCCATGCAAACACGGGGAGAACGCGCAAACTCCCACAGACACAGGCTCAAATCCATGTGTCCGCGCAGCAACAGAGATAGTCTCTGAGCTGTCATGTTGCCCTCGAGATGGTCCAGTTTAAGCACACTAACGACATGAAGCAATAGGCAACTCCCGAAGCAACATCCAAGAGCAGACCACTACAACCTGCCGCATGCGTGCCCCTTGCTGGTCAACAAGGTGGACTTAAATGCCTGTGGAGACAAAAAATTCATTATTAAACAGGCAAAGACTGTAACATCCCTGAGGCAAAAACGGAATCCCAAGCCTACAATGTTTAGTAAGGCCTGCTATATCCCCCTATATGTAGACCGCTCATGTGGCTGTCTAAGTGACTCTTAAACAACCTTACTCGGCAGTGCATTCCACACCCCCACTACCCTTTGCGTGAAAAACTGCCCTCTAATATTTGTCTTATACCTAGCCCCCCTCACCCTAAGCCCGTGACCCCTCGTTCTATCCATTTCTAATAGCGGAAAAAGCTTACCACCATTTACTCTATCTATCCCCTTCATAATCTTGTAAACCTCTATTAGATCCCCCCTCAGCCGACGTCTCTCAAGGGAAAACAGCCCAAGTTCGTTCAATCTTTCCTCGTAAGACAGCCCTTCCATACCAGGCAGCATCCTGGTAAATCTCCTCTGCACTCTCTCCAGGATCTCTACATCCTTCCGGTAGTACGGCGACCAGAACTGGACGCAGTACTCCAAGTGAGGCTTAACCAACATTCTATACAACTGCAACATCAGACTCCTACTCTTATATTCTATACCCCTTCCTATGAAGGCTAACATACCATATGCTTTCCTCATCACATTCTGCACCTGCACCGACACCT
Source organism: Carcharhinus amblyrhynchos (assembly GCF_965287045.1). Taxonomy (NCBI): domain Eukaryota; kingdom Metazoa; phylum Chordata; class Chondrichthyes; order Carcharhiniformes; family Carcharhinidae; genus Carcharhinus; species Carcharhinus amblyrhynchos. The sequence goes on along the minus strand of NC_137324.1, from coordinate 132,164,433 downwards.
TCAGGGACTTGTGCACTTGCACCCCCAGGTCTCTCTGCGTATCTATACTCCGGATAGTTCTACCTTTTATCGATAACTCCCCTCCACATTATTCCGGCCAAAGTGCATCACCTCGCATTTCTCCGGATTAAATTCCATTTGCCATCTATCTGCCCAGTCTACCAGCCTGTCTATGTCCTGTTGCATTGCCAGGCACTGCTCCTCAGTACCCGCCAATCCAACCATCTTAGTGTCATCAGCAAATTTGCTGATTCCACCACCTACCCCCTCTTCCAAGTCATTAATATATACTACAAATAGAAGAGGTCCTAGTACCGAGCCCTGCGGCACACCACTGGTGACAGACCTCCAATTGGAAAAGGAGCCTTCCACTACTACCCGCTGTCTCCTCCTCCCAAGCCAGTTCTCCACCCATCTACATACCTGGCCTTGTATCCCATGAGCCTTCACCTTTTCTATCAGCCTACCATGAGGGACCTTGTCAAACGCCTTACTGAAATCCATATAGACGACATCAACGGCTTGTCCTTCGTCAACTGTTTTTGTCACCTCTTCAAAAAATTCCACTAGATTCGTAAGGCACGACCTCCCTGTAACGAAGCCATGCTGCGTATCCCTGATCAGATTGCAGCGCTCCAGATGTTCATACATCCTATCCTTGAGGATTCTCTCCATTAGCTTGCCTATAACTGAAGTCAAGCTCACCGGCCTATAATTCCCTGGGTTATCCGTCTGACCCTTTTTAAACAACGGTACTACATTTGCAATCCGCCAATCCTCTGGGACCTCACCTGTGTCCAAAGAAGAGACAAAGATTTGCGTCAGAGGCCCAGCAATTTCATCCCTCACCTCCCTTAGCAGCCTGGGATAGATGCCATCAGGCCCTGGAGATTTATCCGTCTTTATACTGTCTAAAAGTCCCAACACCTGTTCCCTCGTGATGACTATTTCCCTCAACGGATCCTCAAACTCCTCAAGCACAGCACCAGACATCAGGCCCCTCTCCTGCGTGAATACCGACGCAAAGTATTCATTCAAGATCTCCCCCATTCCCCCAGGCTCCAAGCATAGTTCCCCTCCTCTGTCCCTGAGAGGACCAATCTTCCCTCTAACCATCCTTTTGTTTCTAACATAGGAGTAAAATGCCTTAGGATTTTCCTTAATCCTACCCGCCAAAGCCATTTCGTGGCCCCTTTTTGCCTTTCTGATGCCCCTCTTAAGTTCTCTCCTACATTCTCTGTATTCTTCTAATGCTATCTCTGTCCTCAAATGCCTAGATCTAATGTACGCCTCCCTCTTCCTCCTGACCAGGTCCTCAATATCCCTAGTTACCCACGGCTCTCTAATCCTACCCTTCCCATCCTTCCTCTTGACTGGCACATGTCTTTCCTGCAAAGATTTTAGTTTTCCCTTGAGAGACTCCCACATACCCAGCGTCGACCTGCCATCAAACAGCTTACCCCAGTCCGTATCTTTAAGATCCTGCCTAATCCGGTTGTATCTAGCCCTCCCCCAGTTTAACACCCTCCCCTTAGGACAGGCTTCATCTTTATCCATTAATATCTTAAACCAGACAGAGTTGTGGTCACTGTTAGCCACATGCTCTCCTACTTCAACGTCAACCACCTGCCCAGGCTCATTCCCCAGAACCAAGTCCAGTATAGCCCCCTCTCTGGTCGGGCTATCCTCATACTGCTCCAGGGATCCTTCCATTACACACTGTACAAATTCCTCCCCGTCAGCACCCTCTGATCTCGGCACCTTCCAATCTACCCCGGGGAGATTAAAATCTCCCACTACCGCCACCCTATTCTTCCTGCACTTATCTAGAATGTCCCTGCTTATCCCTTCTTCCACAGCCCTCGGGCTGTTGGGCGGTCTGTAGTACACACCCAACATAGTAACATCTCCCTTCCTATTCCTCAACTCCACCCATAGCGACTCGATTCCTATGTCCTCTATACCTCCCTCTGCACTGCTATGATGCAATCCTTAACTAACAACGCCACTCCCCCACCTCTCAGCAACCCACCCCTATCACGCCTGAAGCACTTATACCCAGGAACATTCAACTGCCAGTCCTGCCCTTCCTTTAACCAAGTCTCTGTCACCGCCACCACTTCCAACTTCCTTTCGAACATTGGATGGAAATTTCTTCTGGGTATCAGTCTTCTATGAGAAAAGTAACTGATTAGGATTTGTTGAGTACTCATTAATGCAGAGATGCTTTAATGTGTCTGTGTGGTTTGCAGGAGTCAGGACAGGAAGATGAGAGGGATTTTGAGCACTATCTATATTTGCTGCATGTGAGAGCTACCTTGCATACCTCAATAGGTTCCATCCTGCACTCATTCACCTTTCTACTGAAGCAGTCAAATAAGCTCCCTTAATGTGTTAGTGGAGAAATTTGTCAGTGGGTTTTCTGCTACTGTGTACTGCAAACCTACCTCCACTGGTCAATATAATGTTGGAATTCATACAGTTCCGTAAGCTACAAGATTGGCCTTGTTGGCCAACTTGTTAATGAGACCTGAGCCACTTGCTGACCATACAAGCTTGAAGCTGAAATTGAGTGCACCTCAGTGGTTCTGTGGAACAGTGCCTGTCATGATCAGATCACTGCTCCGTGCAAACTCATGAATGGGTCTAAGACTAAGACCACAATCTTCAGCCCGAGAAGTGCCTGTTTGTCTACCTCAGAATACCCTGGAAGGGTACAGTATCTTAAACTTGAGCAACAGGTGAAGCTAACTGTTTGGCACTGTTATGATACAGCAGCAGCCCAGCGTGTATTCTCCACTGACAGGATGCTGTAGTCAAGCCAAAGGCCTACCATGCAGATGAGTTCTGTGGTATATGAATTTCAGTGCCAATCTGATGCCAGGTATCTAGGCTGTATCCCAAAGGCTTACTGATCGTATCAAATAGCACGTCCATTCGGCTGCTCGCAACAGGCAAAGTACAGACTGCTAGCAAAACTCAAAACATAGTGTCCATCATTAGATGTGATTCCATGATTGGTTAAAACTTGCTAAACAATTGTGTGCTAATCATCATACTGAAAACCAATTTAAAATCAGTTGGGCTCAGTGTCTCATACTTACACATGGTTGAAGCTACATATGATCACACACAGGGCTCTGCCCTTTGTTGCCAGAAGCAAATAAATCAAAGTATAATTTGTCAATATCAGATTCCTATTCATAAATGTAATGTTTCTCAAATGCTGTTTACTTTAACATTCAATCTGGCCATTCTTGATTATACTAAGGATTACTCATTGTAGATTTTGACAGCTTGCCCACAACCAATGAGAGAAACTGGGCTCATTTACTTGTTTGATCCTTCTCTCCCATACTAATGCAAGATGGCTGATGTGCATATCTGCAGTTGTGTACACATGCACTCAGTGTCAGTGATGTCATTTTTAAGTGCTCAGCCTTCCAGTACACCTCTGAAAACCTTTTTATATTTGTATAGACACGCTACCTGCAATGAATAAAGTTGGAAGTTTAAGTTTAGTTTGAAGAACAATAAAGCTGTTGTTGACAGATATTCTTCCAGATTCTAATGTTGAGCCTGTGTGTCTGGCAAACTTGTGTATCTCTGGCTTGTGTGTCAAATTGTTGAGGCTGCTAGAGAGACTGTGCTGAGTCCCAATTTCCCATGGTTAAAACTCATCCTCAAAGGGACCTTACTTATACACGTTGCATGAAATGACCAAGGTCATTGCAAGGTGACAGGGACTGGGAGCTGAATGTACAGGGGTATCAAGTGTTTAGGAAGGATAGACAGGAGGAAAAGGAGGGGGGGGGGATAGCTCTGCTGATTTAAGGATAGTATCAGGGTGGTAGTAAGGGAAGATATAGGCGCCAAAGAGCAGAACTTGGAATCGTTGTGGGTGGAGATTAGGAACAGCAAGGGGGGGAAAGACGCTGGTGGGTGTCGTCTATAGGCCCCCAAATAATGACCTGGAGGTGGGGCGGGCTATAAACGCGCAAATAAGTGTTGCGTGCAGGAATGGAACGGCGATAATTATGGGGGATTTCAATCTACATATTGATTGGCCGACCCATGTTAGACGCGGTGGGCTTGAGGAAGAGTTCTTGGAATGCTGCCAGGATAGTTTCCTTGAACAGTGTGTGTTGGAGCCAACGAGGGAGCGAGCTATCTTAGATCTGGTGTTATGTAATGAGGCAGGTAGAATTAGGGACCTTGTTGTGAGGGATCCTCTTGGGAAGAGTGATCATTGTATGGTGGAGTTTCTGATGCAGATGGAGGAGGAGAAAGTAGAGGGGAGTACAATAGGATGAGAGAGGAATTGGCGAATGTAGATTGGGGGCGCAGATTGGTCGGTAGGTCTGCTGAGGAAAAGTGGAGGATCTTTAAGGAGATCTTTCTTGGTGCTCAGCAGAAATTTATTCCGATGGTAAAGAAGGATCATAGGAGAAGAGATAATCAGCCGTGGATAACGAAGGAGATAGAGGAGAGTATTAAATTAAAAGCTGATGCGTTTAGAGTGGCTAAAAGTAGTGGGCGAGAAGAGGATTGGGAGAGGTTTAAATATCAAAGAATGACGAAGAAGTTGATGAAGGATAGACTATGAATCTAGGCTAGCGCTAAATATAAAAAAGGATAGTAAGAGTTTTTATAAATGTATAGAAAGGAGGAGGCTGGCTAGGGTGAATGTTGGACCCTTAGAGGATGAGAGGGGGGATTTAGTGGTGGGGGATGAGGAAATGGCTGAGGCCTTAAATAACTTCTTTGCTTCAGTCTTCATGGAGAAGGACCCGAATAGTTTGCCGGGTGTTAGCGATGGAAAGATGGTAGGAGTGGAGGGCCTGAATGAGATCATTGTTACTAGAGGCAGTGCTCAACAGACTAGAGGGACTGATGGTGGACAAGTCCCCAGGACTGGATGGAATGCATCCAAGGGTTGTGAAGGAAATGGCAGAGGTGATAGTGGATGCCTTAGTGATTATTTTTCAAACCTCGCTGGATTCTGGGGAAGTGCCGGAAGATTGGAGAATGGCTAATGTTACGCCGCTGTTTAAAAAGGGTAGCAGGCAAAAGGCAGGGAATTATAGGCTGGTTAGTTTAACACCTGTTGTAGGAAAAATGCTTGAATCCGTAATTAAAGAGGAAATAGCGAGGCATCTTGAGAAGAATTGTTTGATAGAGCAGATGCAGCACGGATTCCTTTAGGGGAAATTGTGTCTGATGAATTTGTTGGAATTCTATGAAGGCGTGTCTAGTGCGGTGGATAGAGGGGAACCGGTGGATGTGGTGTTTCTCGATTTTCAGAAGGCGTTTGATAAGGTGCTGCACAAAGTTGTTACAGAAGGTTAGGGGGCATGGAGTTGGGGGTAAGGTGTTAATGTGGATAGGGGATTGGCTGTCAAATAGGAGGCAGAGAGTGGGTGTCAATGGGTGCTATTCGGATTGGTGGTTGGTGACGAGTGGAGTGCCCCAGGGATCGGTGCTGGGGCCTCAGCTATTTACCATTTATATAGATGATCTGGAGGAGGGAGCTGAGTGTAAGGTGTCGAAATTTGCTGATGACACAAAGATAAGTGGAACAGCAAATTGTGCGGGGGGGGTGTGTAGAAAGTCTGCAGAGGGATCTAGATAGGCTGAGCAAGTGGGCGAGGACCTGGCAGATGGAATACAATGTTGGTAAGTGTGAGGTTATCCACTTTGGTAGGAATAATAGTAGGAAGGACTACTACTTACAGGGCGAAAAGCTGCGGCATGCTACGGTGCAGAGGGACCTGGGGGTCCTTGTGCATGAGTAGCAAAAACCCAGCCTGCAGGTGCAGCAGGTGGCCAGGAAGGCAAATGGGATGCTGGCCTTCATAGCAAGGGGGATTGAATATAAAAGTAGGGTGGTCTTGCTGCAACTGTACAGGGCATTGGTGAGGCCGCAGCTGGAGTACTGTGTGCAGTTTTGGTCGCCGCACTTGTGCAAGGATATTTTGGCCTTGGAGGGAGTGCAGAGGAGGTTTACTAGGCTGATACCGGAGTTGAGGGGGTTGACCTATGAGGAGAGGCCGAAATAGACTGGGCTTGTACTTGTTAGAGTTTAGAAGGATGAGGGGGGATCTCATTGAGAGGTATATGATGATGAAAGGGATGGATAGGGTAGAGGTGGAGAGGTTCTTCCTGCTCAAAGGACAGCAGGACTAGAGGGCACAGCCTCAAGATGGGGGGGAGGTGGCAGTTTAGAACGGAGTTGAGGTGGTGAATCTCTGGAATTCTCTGCCCGTTGAAGTGGTGGAGGCAACCTCGCTAAATATATTTAAGACGCGGGTAGATAGGTTTTTGGTAGGCAAGGGGATTAAGGGTTATGGGGAGAAAGCGGGAAAGTGGAACTTCAGATCAGCCATGATCTTATTGAATGGCAGGGCAGGCTCGAAGGGCTAGATGGCCGACTCCTGCTCCTATTTCTTATGTTCTTATGTTCTTATGACCGGGTCCTAAATGAAGCAATAACACAGATGACTTTGACGATTGTTTAACTGATTATGCAAAACACCATTTATTTCATGACTGGACTTCATGCTGTTAAATTTTGTGCTTAAATTACATTTCCATGAAATTACATACCTGATTTTAAAAATGAAATACTAAAAGAAAATTTGCTAGATTTTTCTGACCGCTTTATTGGTCTGCTGCTAACTCAACAGATGAAAAATTGCAAATACAAGTAATCTAAAATAAATGTAAAATATTGAAAACACAGTAAATCTGTTGGTACCTGGAAAGAGAAATTGTTGCTCATTCATCACTCCACTTGTTTTGCAGTCTTATAACAATGCGCCCCCCCCCCCCCCCTCACAATTGCTGGGGGTTATGTGGACCACATTTTACCTTATTGCTGAGGTACAAGATTTTGCGGGGGCTGGTGCCACAATGTAAAATCCACAGTTGTTTGGGGGCAGAAAATGGCTCCAATTAAGTGGAAGGAATTTATGACCAGTAACTGTTGGATTACAGTTATCTAAAAGGTGTTGACTGTTCAAAGTTTGTGAATCCTACAGTAATTTACTGTGGTCTTAATAAGGCTTCATATAGCTTCATCTAATTAGATTTTCTAATTTTTAGAATTGTAGTAACCTCCTGTGGTTTAATGGATGGATGAATGTTCCAACTGAAGCATTACTTTAAAAAAATAAGCTAGTTAAGCATGGATTTGCAGTCAGCTGACCTGATTGTGATGTATGATTAAAATGACTGAAAAACATTTTTTCTTCTAGTGGGGAAACTGATGGAACTGCACGGTGAAGGAGGAACTGGCTCAAGCAAACCATCAGGTGAAGAAACTGGTGCTAAAGTAGACCGAGCTGATGGATATGAACCTCCTGTCCAGGAAACTGTCTAAATATGTATAATAAAACACCTCTTCTATGACTCTTGTTTTATCCTTCAATGTTATATAAATGTTACGTTTTAAAATTCTGTCACAGAGTTAAATCAAATTTATTCAGCCTGTTCTTGTAATATAGTCCTTTAAGTCACTTATCATATTGGTGAACATATGCTATATCCCTCCAAGGTCAGTACAGTGTAAACTTGAATTGCAGTGACCAAAGCACAACTCTGACCAAGGCATTTATGCAACAGAAACACAAGCTTCTCTTGTATATTTCTTCGTCTTTGAGTCAAAGACCAATCTTTTAACTTTTTTGTACTACCTCTTATGTAACTAGACACTCGAATCTTTCCTCTCAAACTTGTTTGGCACCTTTTTTTTGATCTGAAGTAGATGTCTTTGTACTCAGCCATGATGATTGCTTTTTGCGTATTCATTTTATCTAGTTGTTTTTGTAACAACTTGTTTTCATCAATCCAACATAGTGTCTCCTGCCTCTCCTATGCAAATAGTTTCCATCCTATCTTCAACTATATTGAGTGTGAAAAAGATTCAGCTGCTGTTTGGGATGAAAATTCTTCATGCGCAGCACAGTGGTTGGCAATACTGCCTCAGTGCCAGGGACCCAGATTCGATTCCCAGCTTGAGTCACTGTCTGCGGATTCTGCATGTTCCCCCTGTGTCTGTGGGTTTCCTCCAGGTTCTCTGGTTTCCTCCCACGATCCGAAAAACATGCTGGTTAGGTGTATTTGCCATGCTAAATTCTCCCTCAGTGTACTGAAACAGATGCCGGCTGGAATGTGGTGAATAGTGGATTTTCACAGTAACTTCATTGCGGTTTTAATGTGAACCTAATTGTGACACTATTAAACAAATGTTAAATTTTTATAAATTAAAACAGGTATACAAGGATGAATTATAAATTTTTATTTTTAATATAAAAATATTCAATGAAAGATTCTAGGAAATTATTGTTAAATCAGTTCTTTAGTCAGGTAGCGGCAATTTACTGGTACTGTAGTTTATTCTGAATCAAAAAGTCCTTTTTTGATACTTTTAGAAATCTACAGTCCACTTTTCAAACTGAGGTCAGTTATGTTTTCAGTAGTCTACTGGTAATTATTTTACAAAAGTCTGTTCCTGTTCTTACAGCACAACAGTAAATGGCTACTTGGTTCACTCCTGTGACATAATTAAGTTGCATTACACGTACCAAAGGTTATGATACCCTCATGCATCTCAATTATAATCCTTGCAGACCTGTGCTTCATGAACCAGAGTTAGAATAACCTGAGCCAGTAATATTTACTGGCCCATCTGAAAGATTTTCCAATTGTCAGTCCAGTACTTTGCAAAGCTCAGCTTACTAGAATTCAAATAGAGGCTAGTAACTCATATCTCATCATAATGATTGTTGGAGGCTAGCTTTAGGAGAATATTGACACTTTAATAAAGGGCATACTCTCAATTGTTGGGAGTAGGGTTGAAATTTTGTGTTTTGACTTCAGGAATGCCTAGAGGAAACCCACACACATATGGGGAGAATGTGCAAACTCCATCTAAGTAACCCAAGTCAGGAATTGAACCTGGGTCCCTGGAGGCAACAGTTGTAACCATTCTGCCAATTAGGCAATTACCACCACTCAATATTTGCCTCCACTAATGCAATGTTGGTTGTAATGCGTGAAGTCTGCAAGTTGTACTGTAGCAATTTGCATCCAAATTGTACTATCAAAAAAGACAAGCTGCAGTGTAATGAAAATACTGTCATCCCACAATTGTAATTGCCACACTACCAGAATGATGTGAAGGTTTCAGAGAGGGTGCAGAATAGATTTACCAGGATGTTGGCTGGTATGGAGCGCATTAGCTATGAGAAGAGGTTGAAGAAACTTGCTTTGTTCTCACTAGAACAATGGAGGTTGGGTGACCTGATAGAAGTCTACAAGGTTATAAGGGGCGTGGACAGAGTGGATATTCAAAGCTTTTTTCCAGGGTGGAAGAATCAATTACTAGGGGGCATTGTTCAAAGGTATGAGACAAGTTTTTTTTACACGAGGGTGGTGGGTGTCTGGAACTTGCTACCAGGGGACATAGTGGAAGAAGATATGATAATTACTTTTAAGGGGTGTCTTGACAAATAGATGAATAGGATGGGAATAGAGGGATATGGTCCCCAGAAGGGTAGGCGGTTCTAGTTGAGTCAGGCAGCAGCCAGTCAAATTTGGAGGGCCTGTTCCTGTGCTGTAATTTTCTTTATTCTATACCTCTGTCAAAGTTATGCATAAATCTGAATAGAGTTTGTCGCACTATTCATGGGAATTTCCACTAAGTGGTTGTAAACATTGCAGGAGGTAAACAAGTGTGAAGAACTCATGGATTTTGCCATTGTGAATGAGACAATCTAATAAACTGTTATGCCCTTCCATTAGCCCATCTAACTAAACTTGATTTAGTGCTCTGACTGCCCCAATGTTGATGTATCTAGTTTCCATCCTATTCCCTGTCATCTATAATACCCAATTCCTGTTCCCTTGTACTATTTCCACTTGCCTCCAGATTAGCTGATAATTGTAAATATTTTCTCTGAAGGTGTTCTGTAAATATGGAGTTATCAGCTTCCAAGGAATCCAGCCCTTGACCTCATTATCCTTGCAAACTAGCATAAAACATAAAAACTCCTTTCCTAAGACAAAAATACATTGCTATCTCCCAATGTATTACCATTGTTCCTGGAACTCCATGTTTAAAACACTCAGGATTCTGCCAGTACTGCAGGGCTCTGACCATGATCACATAATTTGATACATGCTAGATAAATTATCTTTTGCAGCTTTTGGTATAGTTAACTGCCATATTCCTCAACATCCAAGGAACAGCTTTAGTTTTTGAATGAATCCTGACAACACCAAGCTCTACCACCACCTCTTGATTACTTCACTGTTGCTAAAATGTCAGAATGCATATGCAACATTCTGTACTTCCAAGTATATATTCAAAAATGGAGACCATTAATTCCCAAACTCCCATTTTCTCAGTACTGACTATATTCCTTTTCCTGGCAACAGTTTTGAGATTACTAGCAATTGTGATATATTTGATTCCGAGGTGCTATTTTGACCTCCTTATTGCTATTGCTAAGATGACACATTTCCAACTTAGTAACATCACAACCTCATCCCTGGTTCAGTTCATCTGATGAAACCCTTTTTAGCTCTAGACATGAATAATTCAGTATACGATCCTGGTTGGTCTCCTATATTCTAGGTACATTTGAGGGGTGTGATTCTTCCATCGAACTGTGATACGTTGATAATGCAGCAGGCTGGGAGACGAGCTGAGGCTGTATTGCAGGCTCCCTGGTGGGTGTCACGGCCACCTCAAGTTTCCAGCACCAGAAAGCAACGTGGACTGCATAAGTTACGGTAATCTTCATTACCATATTTTTTTAAAATATCATCAGTGCGCCCCAGCCTGAAATCTTGGCCTGATAGCGTCAGCCCCTGCCCAGGAGTGGGGAGTAATTCCAACGAGGTTTAGTATAGCTCCTCATTTGTGGGGGAGCTAGTGGCTTGAGTGCTGGAGTGAAGGGGAATAAGCAAGGTCCCCCCCCACAGGGTTAGACACCATCGGGGGAAATGCCCCCTGGGCATTGTCAGCTTGGCAGTGCCACCCTGTGCCTCCTGGCACTGCACAAGGTGCAAAGTGCCAATGCCCAAGGACACTGGCATTGTTCATTGGCAGTGCCAAAGGGGCAGGGGATAGTGGGTGGGGGGGGGGGGGCAGTTGCCACTTGGCTGTGTGACAGAGAGAGGCCAGCAATCGGGGCTGGGTATTGAAGTGGCAGGTTTCCGCTTGCTGGTTGTATTCGGACTGCATGACAGATGGGAGATTGGGGCTGCAGTGGGGTTTGGGAGAGGTCAGTGTTGGCCCAGACATATTTGGGTGGTGGGGGGGGGGGGGGCGGAATCAGCAATAAGCTGGCCAGCATTCAGAACGTAGACAGTGCAGGACTACTATGCACCGATCTCAGCAATGATAGATCGGCACATGTGCAGTGACCCAGTCAGTGCTTTGTTGCCGGCTTCTCCAAAGGAATAGGCTCCACCCCATGATTTTCAACAGGATTCATGCTAGTACACATTACAGTGCACTGAATATGGGAGATTCATTTTGAAACGCCTGCTGAAAACACCAGCGTGATTTATTCTAATCTGTACACAAATTTGACACAGAATTTTTTTCGGAGAAGCATCCACGAGGACATGAAGTTGCAGCAAACGCCTTTTACCAATCTGCTCTGAATTTGTTGACCTACTCATAAAATCTTGACTTAAAATTTCTCATCAGTGTTCTAATGTTTTTAATCAATCCTGATCAATGTCTTTCAGCCCACAACACTTTGCGATACCTTTTCTACTTTAAGTCTGGCTTTTGTACATTTCCAATTTTAACTGTTCCACTATTGGAGACCATGTGTTCAGTTGCCTAGGCCCCAAGCTCTGAAATACCATTTTACATTGCTCCGCCTCGACCTCATTTTTCTCCTTTAAGACACAAGATCTATTATTAGATCAAGCTTTTGGTTATCTGACCCACTATGTTCTTAATGTGACTCTGCATCATACTTTGTTTTAAAGTGTACCATGGGACGTTCCATTATATTAAAGGTGTGATTATAAATATATGTCTTAAAGAAGGCCAGTCACACTTCTGCAAGCTAATTACGACTGGTAAATAAATACATTATTTTGTGTATAACCCACATTTGGAAGCAATGTCAAATTGCACCAGCAGCTGGGAAATAAATATTCAGTTAAATAAATCTGGAATAAAAAGTTAAGATCAATAATAGCGATCATGATATTCCAAGATTAACATGCAAACCCATCTGGTTCACTAATATCCCTTAGGATGAACATGGCTTTGTGCTTGGTCATGTTTGACCAATCTATTAGAGTTTTTCGAGGAGGTCACCAGGAAAGTGGATGAAAGGAAGGCGGTGGATGTTGTCTACCTGGATTTCAGCAAGGCCTTTGACAAGGTCCCTCATGGGAGGTTAGTTAGGAAGGTTCAGTCACTAGGTGTAGATGGGGAGGTTGTAAATTTGATTAGACACTGGCTCAATGGAAGAAGCCAGAGAGTGGTCGTGGAGGATTGCTTCTTTAAGTGGAGGCCTGTGACTAGTGGAGTGCCGCAGGGAGTGGTGTTGGGTCCATTGTTGCTTGTCACCTATTACAATGATCTGGATGATAATGTGGTAAATTGGATCAGCAAATTGCTGATGATACAAAGATTGGAGGTGCAGTGGACAGTGAGGAAGGTTTTCAAAGCTTGCAGAGGGATTTGGACCAACTAGAAAAATGGGCTGAAAAATGGCAAATGGAATTTAATGCAGACACATGTGACTTTGGAAGGACAAACCAAAGTAGAATATACAGGGTAAATGGTAGGACTCAGTGCAGTTGAACAGAGGGATCTGGGAATACAGGTACAGAAGTCCCTAAAAGTGACATCACAGGTGGATAGGGTTGTAAAGAGTCATGGATGAGAGGGGTGTGGAGGGATATGGTCCAAGTGCAGGTCAGTGGGATTAGGCAAAAAATGGTTCGGTACAGACAAGAAGGGCCAAAAGGCCTGTTTCTGAGCTGTAATTTTCTATGGTTCTAAATAAAACATACTGACCATACCCAGTCTGGTCTATACATCACAAACATACAGTAATGTTATTCACTCTCAACTGGTCTTTGAAATGCTCTTTCGCAAACTATGCTCAGAGCTTTGACGCACTGAGCTCTGCAGGTGTCAGAAATACAATTGAAAACCAGGCTGAATACAGAAGGTTCAGAGGAGAGGTGAAGAGACATATTAGAGAAGTAAAGAGGGATTAGGAGAAAAGACAGGCAACCAACATAAAGTGAATCCCAAAGCTTTCTATAGGTAAATAGTCAAGGTAGAAGGAGGAGTAAGGCTATTAGGGTCCAAATATGGGAATTTATACAGGAAGGCAGGGGTCATTGTGAGGTATTGAATGGTACTATATATAGTAAGGAACTATCCAGGCCATGGTAACGAAAGAAGAAACTCCAATGGGATAGGACATGCCTTGGACTGGTGTAGTGGCATCTGAAATGTTGTCTTTAATGTAGGATTCTGAGAGTATGACTATATGAAGCTGTTGCTTAACTAATCTATGAGGCTAGATGTTAGTAACCAGGGACGACAGGGCTGAGTTTGGCATTGTCATTTCTGATGCCTACTATGGTCCGGTTTCATTCCTTTTGAGAATTTTAAGCAGTCTGGAGTCACATGTAGGCCTGACCAGATAAGGACAGCAAATTTCCTTCCATAAAGGACAGTACAAACCAAATGGGTTTTTTACAGTGATCAACAATGGTTCCATGGTCATCATTAATTACGAACACTAGCTTTCAATTAATTGAATTTAAACCCCATCAACCGTTGGGATGGAATTTGACCCGTGCCCTTGGGCATCAGTTAAATTTCAGTATAGTCTAATGACATTACTGCTATGTCAATATCACTATCATTAACTTCTGCAAATGGCTGACCAGGGAACTCCCGCTCTTACTGCCTGCATTGGTGTATTGGAAGGGTTTACTGGTTGATAGTCACCATGTTCGGTCACATTATAAATGCATTTTCCATCAACTCCTGGCGTGGCACTTGAACCCAGAGCATCTGGCTCAGAGGTAGGGACACCATCCAGTGTGCCATAAGACCTTCTGTCTAATGACATGATTTCCATTAAATATTCACGTACTCAAGCTGTTAACTCAATCTAGTTCATTACTAAATTATGAATGGCCTGCGCACGTATGGTTCTAGGATAAATTGTTGCAGAAAACTATTTCAGACACAGGAAGCAAGTTGCAGTATGTTGTTGCTGTGGGACAATGGTAAATAGTCAGGATGAAACAGCCTTCTAATTAACATCTATCTTCCTCCCTCAGTTGATGGCTAAATATCCTTGTTGAACACCATTTGGGAGAATCAGTGAATCATAGAACCAACAGCATGAAGACAGCCCTTTGGCCCAAACTGGTCCATGCTGACCTAAAAGCCCATCTAAGCTAACCCCATTTGCCTGCATTTGGCCCATACCCCTCTAAGCCTTTCCTATCCATGTGTATGTCCAAATACCTTTTAAATGTCCCTGCCTCAACCACTTCAAGGTAAACAAAAACATACAATGTTTCTTAAATTTAAGAAATGCTACAAACTATTTACATAACTGACAGCATGGAAGACCTTTGTCTCAGCATGTCCACTGTGGTGCATATGCTCCATATAGGCCTGCTGCAACTCTCCTAATCCATTAGTATACCCATCTTCCTCTTAAATGCATCTATGCTAATTACATCAACTACTCCTTGGGGTAGCAAGTTCTTTACTTGAATCACTCTCTCCTTATATTTATGCTTCTATCTGCTAGCCTACTTATTTCAATCTACACAGAAGTTAAAATCCCCTACTAAAACCACTCTGCTTTTGCTACATAATTGTCTAATGCTGGACTTGTATTATCTATGGCTATTATCATGGGCCCTATATTGTACACAGTTCCCAACAGAGTTAAATCCTTTTTCATTTCTTGGTTCTAAGAATAAAGTCTCCCCAACTCTCTTGTAGATCTTTTAATCCAGGCTATTTAGTTCTTATCCTGACCATCTCACACCCATGTCTCAATAATGCAATTATGCTGTATCCTCCAAGATGCATTTGCAATTTGCAGTTCATTCAATTGTTCCTTAAACTCTGTGCTTTTATAAAAGAAAGGCTTCTTTGGGCCACATCCTAACCTCTTCTTGTCTAACGGTTTACTCGTATGTTCTTTATTTTGCTAGCTTTCACTTTTCTGACTGTTACTTTACTACATATGCTAATTCATCTGAACTGTGATCCTCACATATTGTTTACAATCTTTGTGATCTAATTTTTCCATGAGATTCCTGGCCCCAGCTTGGTTTAGGTACAGCCCGTAGATTTCCTTTATGCCCTCGTACTGATGTCATTCTCTAACCACATGTTCCCCTTCCTAAGCTGCTGATTTCTATTCTAATTTGCTCACGTTTTGCTTAATAATCCAGAAATTACAACCTTTGAAGATTTTTTTTGTTTGGTTCAGCTTCTGGTACTCTACAAATAGAGCCTACTCTTTTTGTGAAGGGGCGATCATGTCTCACAAACTTGATTGAGTTTTTTGAGGAAGTGACAAAGATGATTGATGAAGGTAGGGCAGTGAATGTTACCTAGATGGACTTCAGGAAGGCCTTTGACAAGGTCTCTTGTAGCAGACTGGTGCAGAAGGTGAAGTTGCATGGGATCAAAGGTGAGCTGGCAAGGTGGATACAAAACTGGCTCGTTCAAAGACGGAAAGTAGCAGTGGAAGAGTGCATTTCTGAATGAAGGGCTGTGACAAGTGGTGTTCCTCAGGGATCAGTGCTGGGATCTTTGCTGTTTGTAATATATAAAAATGATTTGGAGGAAAATGTAACTGGATTGATCAGTAAGTTTGCGGATGACACAAAGGTTGGTGGATTTGCAGATAGCGATGAGGACCATCAGAGGATACAGCAGGATATATCGGTTGGAGACTTGGGTGGAGAGATGACAGATGGAGTTTAATCTGGACAAATGTGAGGTCATGCATTTTGGAAGGTCTAATACAGATAAGAAATATACAGTAAATGGCAGAACTCTTAATGCTAGGCAAAGGGATCTGGATGTACAGATACACAGGTCACTGAAAGCGGCAATGCAGGTGGAGAAGGTAGTCAAGAAGGCATACGGCATGCTTGCCTTCATCAGTCAGGGTACTGAGTTTAAAAATTGGCAAGTCATGTTGCAGCTTTACAGGAACCTTAGTTAGGCTGCACTTGGAATATAGTGTTCAATTCTGGTCGCCACACTACCAGAAGAATGTGGAGGCTTTGGAGAGAGTACAGAAAAGATTTACCAGGATGTTGCCTGGTATGGAGCGCATTAGCTATGAGGAGAGGTTGGAGAAACTTGGTTTGTTCTCACTGGAGCGACAGGATGAGAGGAGATCTGGTAGAAGTCTACAAGATTATGAGAGGCATGGACAGAGTGGATAGTCAGAAGCTTTTCCCAAGGTAGAAGAGTCAATTACTAAGGTGCAAGGGGCAAGGTTTACAAGAGAACTACGAGGCAGAGAGTGGTGGGTGCTTGGAACTTGTTGCCAGGGAGGTAATGGAGGTGAATACGGCAGTGATTTTTAAGAGGCGTCTTGACAAGTAATGAATGAGATGGGAATACAAGGATATTGTCCCCGGAAGGGTGGGGGGTTTTAGTTAACTCGGGCAGCATGGTCGTTGCAGGCTTGGAGGGCCAAAGGGCCTGTTCCTGTGCTGTAATTTTCTTTGTTCTTTATGTTGTTGATTCTGACATGGTCCATAACACCTGGACTCCTCCCCATGCCCTCCATAACCTTTTAAATGAGACCAAGATGTCCCTCACCCTCTACTAGACAGGCACTAAATCAAATGAGTCTCTTGATCCTGTTTATGAAGGATATTATTGGTCCCTCATATTATTTTTGATTTGATTTATTATTCTCACATATTAACATTGTGAAAAATATTGTTTCTTGCATACCATACAGCCAAAAACATTCAAAAAGAAGGAAACAAGAGAGTGCAGAATGTAGCGTTATAGTCATAGCTAGGGTGCAGAGAAAAAAATCAACTTAATGCAAGGTAAGTCCATTCAAGTGTCTGACAGCAGCAGGGAAGAAGCTGTTCTTGAGCTGGTTGGTACATGACCTCAGACTTTCATATCTTTTTCCCAAGAGAAGATGGAAAGGAGAATGTCTGGGGTGCGTGTGGTCCTTAATTATGCTGGCTGCTTTGTCGAGGCAGCGGGAAGTGTAGATAGAGTTAAAGGCTAGTTTGCATAATGAATTGGGCTACATTCACAAGCTTGCGGTCTTGGACATATTAAGCTGTGATTATGACCAGAGAGAGTGCTTTCTATGGTGCATCTACAGTTGGTGAGAGTCATAGTCGATGTGCCAAATTTCCTTAGTCTTTTGAGAAAGTAGAAGCATTGGTGGGCTTTCTTAACTATAGCGTCGGCATAGGGGGACCAGGACAGGTTAGTGGTGATCTGGACTAAATCCTTGAAATTCTCGACCCTTTCTACTTCGTCCCCACTGACGTAGACAGGGGCTTGTTCTCCTTTACGCTCCCTGAAGTTGATGACAATGTCCTTCGTTTTGTTGACATTGAGAGAAAGATCATTGTTGCCACACCAGTTCACCAGACTATCTCATGCCTGTACTCTGTCTCATCATTGTGAGAGATCCGACTCACTACAGTGGTGTCATCAGCAAACTTGAAAATCGAGTTGGAGGGAAATTTGACTGCACAGTCATAGATGTACAAGGAGTATAGTATCTTCTACAATTGCTGTATTATGCTTCCCTTCCTACTTCCCCCTTTGGGCAACTTCCTGCTCCAAGATGTCATAATTATTTTTCTGCTTGCCTTTCTGACAGCTTTTAATTCTTTCTCCTCACAGGTAATAAGTACATTATACCAATGGGACAGTAGTAAACAGTCAGGATGAAACAATCTTCTGATTAACATCCACCTTCCTCCCTCACTTGATGATTAAATATCCCTTTCTATGTTGAAGACCATTTGGGGAATCAGTGAAGGTAAACAAAAGCACAGAATGTTTTTAAAATTTAGGAAAGAACTATTTACATAACATTGACAACATAGAAGACTTCTGGCTCAGCGTGTCCACTGTGGTGCATATGCTCCATATAGGCCTGCTCCCACCTACTTCAAACTCCATTAACATACCTACCTTCCTCTGAAATGCATCTATGCTAATTACCTCAACTACGCCTTAGGATTGTACATTCTTCACTTGAATCATTCTCCCCTTATATTTACACTTCCACCATTCCCTACTGTACCCAATGAAACTCTTTCACAATCTTGAAGTCCTTTATAAGGTCACTTCTTAGTTTTCTCTTTTCTTGAGAAAAGAGATCAAGCTTGTGTAATTTTTCCTGAAGTGCATCATTTCTGATATTATCCTATTAAACCTGTTTATATTTTTAATAAATGAAAACCATAACTATTTTCAAAAGGCCAAGTATGATCTAATGAAGGTTCTATACAAGTTTAACATAACCAATCTGTATTTTAATTTCATTGCTCTGGAAATGAACCTGAGTATTTTGTTTGCTTTTTTTAATGACATTGGCCCATTACTTCTGGCCCAAATCCCAACTTACATGGATTGTGTGCTGCACATGCACATCGGGACAATACGGAAGTCCTTGCGCATGGAGAGGTCTGATTCTGTTTTGTAAAGTTGCCAATATTGAAGTGCTGTGGTCTCTTTCTAACTTCCTTTACTTGCCCCAATGATAAGTAAGTATTTACACTTATTTGTACACTTTGGTCTAGCTACAGCAAGTAGAGGCAGCAGGCATTCTTTGGGTAGGTTATATTTTTTGTAAATGTTTTTAAAAGATATTAATTCCAGTAAAAAGTACATTCATGGATAACAAGGTGAATTTGTAGTGTTTGTAATAAGTTTTAGCTAAAGTCCATTTGGATTTTGCTATGTATTTTAATCAGTGTTTTATCCCAATTTTAAGAGTCTCCTTGATGCAATGTTGATCCTTAGAAGCTGTTGGTGAAACTAGCATTACAATGGGAAGTATGCAACTTGGCTATTTCAAATGCTTTAGGAAAAAGTGTTCCTTAAGATGACGTATGCAAGTCTCCTGTAAGCTGAAGTGAGCTCCTCTCTGATAGGTATTACCAAATGATGTGGCTATGCCGGCGTTGGACTGGCGTAAACACAGTAAAAAGTCTGACAACACCAGGTTTTAGTCCAACCGATTTATTTGATAATAGACTCACAAGCTTTCGGGGTTAGTCCCTTCGTCAGGTGAAGGGACTAACCCCGAAAGCTTGTGAGTCTATTATCAAATAAATCGGTTGGACTAAAACCTGGTATTGTCAGACTTTTTAAGGTATTACCAAACCCAGTGCAGATTGAAAATTTGGGCCAGAATTTTCCAGTCATTCATGCCCCATCACTGCTGCAAGTGAAGACTAGGAATTTGGCGCTAAGCCAAATCTCTTCACTGCAGTGGGACCTGAGAATCCCACTGGTGTGAATAGCCGGTAAATCCTGGTCCAGGAGTCATGTTCCATTGCTGCTGGTACATACTTTTAGCTTGGCTTCCTAAAATCACTGATTTTTTTTGAGGCACTGACAGGTGCAGCAGAGTCAGTCTACATGTAAGATGTATCCCCTCCTTGTTTACAGCGATATCAGAACTGTTGTGTTTGTGTATAAAAATATTCTACTAATCAGTGTTTAAGAACATATTTTATTGCAAGAAATTCGAAAAGATGCATCCTAGTGCAGCAGTTACATAAAATGTTTAGTTAAATGGTAACATGTAATTATAACATTTGTTAATAAATGTTTTCCTTTAAACTTTACAAAATTTTGCTTTACTGAAACATTAAAATAAAACATTTAAATATGAAATTATATAAATGCTTTGCTGAAACATCAAAACAGAAGTTAAATATGAGAACTATAAATGAAGCAGGACAAAAGAATACTAATGATAAACACATTTAGATTTTCCATGCCCAAAATGTGAATGCTGCCTTCCTTAACCTCACGCAATAAAGTATCCAAACCATAGGCCCAGAAGTTCTGACCTCTCCTCTTCCCCATTACATATTCAGTTTCCACATTCTAAATTGAAACATACACACACTTAAGCATGCCACACAGTTATATAATAACATAATGCAGATTTAAATAGGAGTTTCACAGATTAAAAAAAAAACAAAATTTATGTTCATTTATACATATTAAATACTCAGCTTCAATAAAAAATAAAAAATACGCTTTAAAGCTGGTTAGCAGATAGGAAGCAAAGGATTGGCATAAATGGGCCTTTTTCTGATTGGCAAGGAATGACTAGTTCACATTATAGCTTAATGATTTGGAAGAGGGAACTAAATGTGTTATCTTCAAATTTGCAGATGATACAAAGTTGTGGGGGGGTGGGGTGCGGAGTGAGTGGTAAGGAGAAAGCAGAGATGCTTCAGTGTGATTTGGACGGGGTATGGGCACATGCATGGCCAATGCAGTATAATGCAGATAAATGTGAGGTTATCCACTGCGGTAACAATAATTTGGAATGAAGAATCTACTGATGATCATGAAACCATAGCCGATGGTTGGAAAAATGCACCTGGTTCACTAATGTCCTTGGGGAAGGAAATCTGTCATCTTTACCTGGCCTACATGTGACTCTAGAGCCACGGCAAATGGGCGACTCCCAACTGCCCTCCAAGGGAATCTAGGGATGGGCCAGTCAGTGACGTCCATATCCATGAATAAAAAGAAAATATTATTTGAATGGCTGTAAATTGAGAGAGGTTGATAGCCATGAGACCTTGGAGTTCTCATGCACCAGTCACTGAAAATAAATGTGCAGTACAACAAGCAGTAAATAAGGCAGATGGTATGTTGACCTTCATAGTGAGGATTTGGGTATAGCAATAAAAATGTTTTACTGCAATTGTATAGGGCATTGATAAGGTTACACCTGGAGTATTGTGTGCCATTTTGATGTCCTTATCTGAGGAAGGATGTCCTTGCAATGAGGGTTTACCAGGCTGATTGCTGGGACGGCAGATCTGTTATACGAGCAGAGTCTAAATTGGTTAGGATTACGTTCATTAGAGTTTAGAAGAGTGAGGGGGGATCTCATAGAAACTTATAAAATTCTAACAGGGTTAGGCAGAGTAGATTCAGAAAGAATGTTCCCAGTGGTGGGAGTGTCCAGAACTAGGAGGAGGTGGGGGTCATAGTTTGAGGATAAGGCGTAAAACTTTTAGGACTGAGGTGAGGAGAAATTTCTTCAGCCAGAGAGTGGGGAATTTATGGAATTCACTATCTCAGCAAGTAGTTGAGGTCAAAACATTGAGAGATTTCAAGTTTTGGGGGCTAAAAGGATCAAATGGCAGAAGGCAGGATCAGGATATTGAGGTTATGATTATAATGAATGGCGGAGCAAGCTCAAAGGGCTGAACGGCCAACTCCAGATTTGATTGGAGTAGGCCATTTATGTTTCTAAATGAGCCAATAATAACAACATTAACTATTTAAAAACCAAAAAAAAGTTTCAACATACCTTTATAATAGCTGGAAATGCTTTTGATCACGTCTTCAATACAAAAATGCTCTTTCCAAACTAGACACGAAGATGGCTGGACTTGCTGATAGTGATGAACAGTGTTGGACAATACAGCAGGATATAGATAGGCTGGTAAATTGGGCAGAGAAATGGCAGATGGAATTTAATCCAGATAAATGCGAGGCGATGCATTTTGGAAGAAATAATGCAGGGGGAGTTATACAATAAATGGTAGGATTATTAAGAGTATAGAAACGCAGAGGGACCTAGGTGTGCAAGTTCACAAGTCCTTTAAAGTGGCAGTACAGGTGGAGAAGGTGGCGAAGAAGGCTGATGGTATGCTTGCCTTTATAGGAAGGGGTATAGAGTATAAATGCTGGTGTCTAATGTTGCAGTTGTATAGAACGTTGGTTAGACCACATTTGGAGTACTGTGTCCAGTTCTGGTTGCTGCACTACCGGAAGGACGTCGAGACCTTGGAGAGAGTGCAGAGGAGGTTTACCAGGATGCTGCATGGTATGGAAGGTCTTAGCTATGAGGAGAGATTGGGCAAATTGGGGCTGTTCTCCCTGGAAAGACGGAGAATGAGGGGAGAACTAATAGAGGTGTATAAGATTATGAAGGGTATAGATAGAGTGAACAGTGGTAAGCTTTTTCCCAGGTTGGATACAAAAATCATGAGGGGTCACGGGCTTAGGGTTAGAGGGGCGAGGTATAATTCAGATGTCAGAGGGAAGTTTTTCATACAGCAGGTTGTGGGGGCCTGGAATGCACTGCCGAGTAGGGTGGTGGAGGCAGGCACGCTAGAGTTGTTTAAGGCTTACCTAGATAGGCACATGAGCAGGCTGGAGATGGAGAGATATATAAGAATGTTCAAGTTAAGGACCAAGAGCCTCAGGATGTTCCTGGGAATCAATAGATTCCTATGGACCGTCCAATATATTTTGTGGCTCACCTGTCTCTTACAATGGAGCTACTGGGGATCTTCTGTGAATGTCTGTATAGGCTGTGCATGTTTATTGATGTCATTTTTTTTTACATCCACAGGTGGTTCGGTCCGCCTTGTGGGCCAACAAGGGGCATACACGCGGTGGGTTGTGCGAGGGCTGCTCTTGGATGTTGCTTCGAGAGTTGCCTAGTGCTTTACGTCATTAGTGTACGCTTAAAACTGGACCAGTTGACGGGCAACACGACAGCTCAGTGACTATCACTGTGCAGATACAGGGACCCAGGTCGGATCTCCGACTTGGGTCGATGTCTGTGGGAGTTAACACATTCTCCCTGTGCTTGCGTGGGTTTTCTCTGGGTGCTCCGGTTTCCTCCCACACCCCAAAAACGTGCTTTTAGGCTGATTGGTGTTAATAAATTGTCCCTAAATTTGACCTCCCTTAATCTGGCGCACATATAATTCTCTAAATTTGCACCCCTTTATTGTGCAGTCCAAGAGGCGTAGACAAAAGTCACAGGTAGGAGGAGGATTGGAATGAGGCACTCACTGAGTGTTAAAATGGGCAGTGCGGGCTTGTAGGGCCGAAGGGCCTGTTTCCTGTGCTGTGTTGTTCTTTGGTCTTTTTGTTCTTAATGGGCGCTCCCAAGCTGGCCCTGTCATAGGAGTTAGAGTCCTCCTGCGCTGCACTGAGGCCTGTGGAGATTGTATTGCTGAAGACCAAAGGCTGCTTCTCCCATTGGGAGTTAGATTGCAACTTCTGAATTCAGGTAAGTGGGCAAAAGAAGCTATTTTTGCATTTCATGGCTTTCCATGGATAATAATCTGTCACTACTTCTAGTCCTTTGTGTATCTTCATTGTCAGTTTCCTTTGCCCCTCTACTCAGATACATTTTCCAAATATGTATCCTTATTCTTCCTTCTAAAATATACCACCTTACACTTACCTACATCCAAGTTAATTTGCTAATTACATGCCTGTTCATCAATATATTGTCTTCCTCTATTTTGTAGCACTTCTCCATATTTCCTACACCTCACAATTTGGTGTCACCTGCAAATATTTGAAATTTTACTTCTGATTTAGAGTCCAAATTATGTTAAATGGTTAACAACAGTGGTTCGATTAACCATCTTTTATCTGGCTGAGCAACTAACTTCAAGAGGAGGTTTACCAGGATGTTGCCTGGTAATGGAAGGACTGGGTTATGAGGAAAGATTGAACAAATAGGGGCTGTTTTCCCTTGAAAGACGTCGACTGAGGGGGGATCTAATAGAGGTATATAAGATTATGAAGGGTATAGATAAACAGAGGTAAGCTATTTCCTATGTTAGAGAGACACAGTACGAGGGGCCATGGGCTTAAGGTGAGGGGGGAGAGGTATAACACAGATATTAGAGGGAGGTTTTTCACACAGAGGGTCGTGGGGGTATGGAATGCTTTGCCAAGCAAGGTGGTGGAGGCAAGCATGCTAGAGTTGTTTAAGAGTAACTTAGACAGGCACATGAGTGGGTTGGAGATGGGTGGATATAGGAGATTGTTTTAAATAAGGTTCATTAGCATTGGGACGTCCCTGGTAAGGTAAATGGATATGGTATGATAATAATGTTTTTTCTCTTTTCACTCACAGGTTTTAAGTCGGTCTGCCTTGTTGTCCAACGAGGGGCATACACGCGATGGGTCGTACTCGGGCTGCTCTTGAATGTTCGAGATTGGCCTAGTGCTTCATGTCGTTAGTGTGTGCTTAAACTGGACCAGATGCTGGGCAACACGACAGCTTAGTGACTATCACTGTTTGCTGTGCAGATACATGGGATTTGGGCCAGTGTCTGTGGGAGTTTGCGCATTAGCAAAGATGTGCTATTAGGCTGATTGGAAGTAATAAATTGTCCCTAAATTAGTTTCCCTCAATGTGGGCGGCCATAAAACAATAGATAAGGGTCATGGGTGGAGGGGAGGGTACTGGTAGTGTTAAAATGGCGGCGTGGGCTCGTTGGGCCGAAGGGCCTGTTTTTGTTCTTTGTTATCCCTACTCTTTTTGGTTTCAACCAGCATGCTATTCATTCTACTATTTGTCCCCTAGCTCCACGTGTGTTCACCTTAAATCATTAGTTTACTGTCAAAGAGCTTTTGAAAAGTACTTTCTCTGGAGTGAATACAGCTGGTGTATTCCATCCAAAACTGGAATTGATAGGATTTTAAACCGATTTCTAGTAAATGTTACAGGGGAAATTGGTAAATTAAGAGTCTTGACCACCAGATGGCAATATATGCTGCTGAAGTCAACTTTCACTCTGCTGCTAGCAGGTTGAATTTTTAGTTTTGTATTATGAGCCAAAATACTCAATCGTTTAGCATACTACGCAATAATACCACACTTTATATAAATTGATTTGCCAAGTTCAATCAGTCAAGACAGTTTCCCGAAATACTGAGTTCTGAGAAGGTTTAAATTGATTCTTTACAAACAAAAGAAATTCTACATAAACTGAAATAAATACTTTTTATTGAAAAGTTTATCACAAAGCTATGGTACTTAGAAATATTACTAATATCACTAGAATAATGTGTGACTGCCCGTGCCCAGATATTGCTGAACAATAATACCACAGCAGTATTATGAAGCTCTGATCTTAGAAAGTTTATTTAAAAAAACATGTTCCCTTCAAAAAACAATGCAATCAAAAAGGTATGCTATGTAATTATGCATTATTTATTGAGATTACATTAAAATCTTTTTGAAATTTGTATGCAAGTTAAAAGATGACAGCAAGAATGGGAAAACCAGCCCTTCTGATGTCAGTACCAGCTCATGCAGGCATCAATGGATTTCTTTAAAATTGTAATTATTATGACTTGGTTCCTGATTCAATACTGGAATCTGTATTTTAACGCTAACATATAAATGTCTTACAGCAAAATTATAATCTGTAGTTTATTTAGTCAAAGTATGAACCCTGACCACTAACCCACCTACTGCTCCCATGTGTCTCAGTTCACAGGTAATGGAACTCTGATAAATTTGTTCTCCAAAAGCAACTAAATCTGTTACAGTTTGTCATGATCAACATACTCCACATATCTGATGTGCCTTGGGACGTATTAATGATTGATAAAGTTCAATTCTGCTCCACACTGTTCCTCAGCCTCAAATAAAAGGAATTTCACAATGGGTCTTGAAGAATCTGGACAAAGTTCCTGGGGAATATTCCCTCTTTCCCCTGCAGTTCTCCTTTCAGCCAGTCAGCATCTCTGGATTCTAATACGGTTATCACATCTCCAACCTTGGGGAGGAAAAGTTGCAGATTTTGGTTAATATTTATACTTTTAGGAATGCTGCTGCAAGTTAATTATGCCCAAGCTTGCATTGCTATCATATAGTCAGTCAATCTTGAAAAGGAAGTTTTTTTGGCAAGACTTATTTACTTAATGTTGCTTTATTTCTGGAAGTTTTTTTAAATTCATTCATGGTATGCAGGTGTTGGTGGCAGGGCCAGCGTTTATTACTCATTGCTAATTGTCCTTAATTGCTTCTTTCCAAAAGCAATAAGTCAAGTTTGACATAAAATTGGAATATTATTTTTTTCTGAAATGTTTATCACAAAACTTTATTACTCAGAAAAGTTAAGATTAAGGATTCCATAAGCAAAATGGTGGTGAAGCACCTCCCTGAACCCTTGCAGTGATGTAGATACCCATGGTGCTGTTAGGCATGTTCTAGGGTTGTAACGCAGCAACATAGAATAACAATATATTTCTGGTGCAGAATGGTCTGTAACTGGAGGAAGAACTTGCAAGGTGATGATGTTCCCATGTACATGCTGCACTTGTTCTTTCCGGTAGTAGAGGCAAGAGTTGGCTGAAGCAGCCTTGGCAAACTGCTGCACTGCATCTTGTAGATAGGTACACACTGCTGCCAAAGTGGCTGAGGGATTTAATATAAGCTGGTGGGTGGTATTCCAATTGTATGGACTGCTTTGTCCTGGATGATGTCAAGTTTCTCAAGTTGTGTTGGAGAGAAATTGGAGAGTATTTCATCAAGGGTTAGTATCTTGAAGATGGCAGACAGACTTTGGGGAGTCAGGAGGGAGTTATTTGATGCAGAGTTCCCAACCTCTGACCTATTCCTGTAGCCACATTTTTATTTGGCTGGTCTGTTTAGGATTCTGGTCAATGATGACCCTGGGATGATGTTTGGAGCTTCAGTGATGGAAGTGCCATTGAATGTCAGGGGGAGATTCTCCTGTCATTGCCTGACCCTTGTATGACATGAATGTTACTTGCCACTTATCAGCCCAAGCCTGAACACTATCCAGATTTTGCTGCATGTAGGCTTCATTATCTGAATGGAACTGAACATTGTAACAATCAGACAGCTTCTCCATTTCTGACTTTACATTGGACAGATGGTCATTGATGAAGCAGCTGGGCCTAGGACACTGTTCTGAAGAACTCCTGTGGCAATATCCTGGGCTGATCAAATTCCATCAACCAAAGAGAAAATAATTTAAAAACAGATTTGGAGATCTTGTGGGCTGGTTCCCTTCTTTTGTACTGATGTAGGGATAGGAAACAAACTGAAGGCTTCATGGTTGTCTTTCCCATGTAAAGACATTTCTTCATGAATCCAAGGCGAAGGGAATTATTTCTGATTCAGAATCTTCACTGTTTTGAAATAGTTAAGTGAAGCATTGTAATCCAGTTAGATCAGCTCATACTAACACTCCAGCTAGATCTGCTCATATTACTGAACTTGAGTTTAGCTATCCATTAATCACCACACGCCATCACCATGACTACTCATTACCACATCTGCAATATTGCTCATTTCCACTTCTCCATCATTGATACTGATAGTCTTAACCATACATCTTGTTGGCCTCTCATTTTCCGCATCCACTCCCACACTCCATAAATTACAGTTTGCCAAACCTCAGCATGACAGACTGTATGCTGCCTTATATCTAGTTGTATATGCCCACTGCTCTGTTTTCATTGACTTCCATAAACTTTCTGATCCCAAAGCACTGAATTTCATATTGCCAACTTTACATCCCTCAATGAGTATGTCCCACCCTCTCCTTAAGCTCTTCCAGTCATAATCCTCTCCTGCACCCAGTTCTTTGGTATATCTCCCTTTCGTGCTGACCTTCAGTATGCTTCTTTGTGCATATTTCCGTTCCTACCGAGTGAGGACTTGATGACAGGAGTCAAGATTCACAATGGCCATAACAAAAACATATTAAAAAACAGCCCAAGTTATTACTCCTCAGCTGGAGAACCTTAGGTGAAGTGACTTTTAAATTCCTTGAGAACATTTTTTGCTTTGTGTAAAGTTGAATGAGAAAGGTAATTGAATACAAAAGCAAAATACAGAAAATGTTGAAAATCTGAAATAGGAACAGAAAATGCTATAAATATTCAGCAGTTCAGACGGCAACAATGGAGAATGAGAAAGAGATGTCAATGACATAACAAATGCTGAAAATCTGAAATGAAACGAAATGCCAGAAAAATCAATAACCTTTTGTCAGAGCTTCCTGAGCATGATTACACACTTGCATGGAGTTGGAACATTGCCAGATTCAACATGCTGGAGTCCTAACAAGTTAGGAGTCAAGTGTTCTGGATGACCAGTCTAAATGCAGTCAACCATTCATAGAATATAAATAGTAGTCTATTAGTTAGCAAGTAAAAAGCTTTTTAAATTAAGTTTTAGTCACAAGTAAGGCTTACATTAACACTGCAATGAAGTCGCTGTGAAATTCCTCTAGTCACTAAAGTCCGGCACCTGTTCGGGTCAATGCACCTAACCAGCACGTCTTTCAGAACGTGGGAAAAAACTGGAGCACCCAGAGGAAACCCACACAGACACAGTGAGAATGTGCAAACTCCAGACAGACAGTGACCCAAGCCGGGAATCGAACCTGGGTCCCTGGCACTGTGTAGCAGCAGCACGAATCGCTGTGCCACCATTCTTAACAGACAAGTCATATCCTTGCCTAAACAGAACACCAGGTCAGCATTCACAGCGAGATGGAAGAATGTGTTAACAAACAAACAAAAATCATCTAATCTCGTGTTGCAGCCTGGATTGCACCAGAGGTCCAAATATCATTGTATGGCGCAAGGAGATTTGTGATCTTAGGGTACGTGCAGCTGTGTTGCAAATACAATCAAAAATCAGGGCATTTCCATCTCTCTCAACAAAGAAGTAGAACTTTTGATAATGATTTTAATTCCATCATCACATTGGTCATCATAATATTTCCTTTTTGTTGTGTTTGTGGCAAATGTCACGATTCTTTATTTGGGTTGATCATGCTCAACTATCATACCTTAACAGGTTGATTCTCTAACCTCGATCAGAAGCCAATCTATAATTCATCAAAAAGATTACACAAAATATCAAGTTTTTGTGAATGGCTTTCGAAAGGTTTCTATAATCTAATCAAAGAATTGAATAGATGGGATGCCATATTACATACCTTTAAATCAAGCTCATCTTCATTCTCCCCAACAAAGTCATAGAGTGCTTTGGCTTTTCCTCTTTTATTCCCCAAAGGCTGCAGTTTTGCTGTGCTTACTTCTCCTGAATTAAGAAGTGAGTTGCATAAAAATATTGAAGGTAGAGGTATTCTCCACAATTCCACATCAATATGCATATTATCTACAATATACAACCATTGTTGATATCCAATCCTCAGTCTCTACTGCCCATTGTTTTGGTCATCTCTATATCCTGGAATTCATCAGCGATGTGTGAAATGACATTGCTCAGTCTGCTTACAAATATGATTTATGCTGCATGTGGGTTAGAATTTCAGCTAGTTCTCTCAATTTGAAAGCCCCTTCAAATTTGGGGTGCCCTCTCCTCAGGGACCCGGGTGCTCCCACTCTCATCCACATGAAGCCTACTCCCCTCACCAGCCTTAAGCACAGGCATGGGACGTAGGGTCAAGACACGGTGCTGAGGTAACTCTTCCGTCCTCCAGAGCGCTGTACCTGGAGGGACTTGAGAGCTGTCAATTAGATTGGCTCTCCAAAGTGGGACTTCTGTTTAAGGGCAGATGGAAGACCCGTCTATGACATTCAAAGCTCAACTGAGCATAAAATAGCAGTGTGACCATCCCTGTCAGTGGGGTTGTGCCCCTTTCAACTCTTAGGATGGCCTTTTGTCTGATTCTCACGCATCACATTGGTTGATTTTCCTGAATTCAAGAATAATGCTCCTCCAATCAATCATTGTACTTATACCAGGCATCGAATAATGGGCATCCAAAAGGGTAAATGGAACATGAGTTGACCATTTCCACAATTTAATGGTTGATCTGTATCCTAACTCCACTTAGCTGCCTTAGATCTACACCCTTTAACGAAGATCTAGCAATCTCAGGTTTGAAACTTTCAATTGATATCGCCTCAGGGAACTCTACCCACCTGCCCCAAAAAGTTACTATTTCCTCACTAGAGATATTGACTCTATCAAATTCTTCATTCGTTTTAAATACCTCGGTTATATACCCCCAAGTCTTCTGTGCTCAAGGCAGTTAAAGTCTAACAGTATGATGCCAGATGTAAAAGAGCTTGAGGACAGGTTGCATAGACTAAATTTATGCTGCACCACTGCCAAGGTCACCAGGTACCCAGAATGACTTGGTACTTGAGATACTGTCTAACTAGAGCTTAATCTAACTATAGCAAATCATCCACCCATTTGAGTTCCAGTCACCCTAATATGAAACTGAACCTTTCATTAGCTTTGTAATTTAGTTTTTGCACGTGTTCACTACCTTTTTGTGACTTACATATGTGAACCCCTAATTCTTCCTACTCCTCTGCAGTTCCTAACTTCTCATCATAGTATTTTTCAAAACAACATCTTGGTTCCAAAGTAACAAGCATATTGCATTAAAAAAAAACAAATTCCAAGAACAAAAAAAGTAGATAAAAGACAATTTCTTCAACTTCAGTGCTGTGAGTTCTTAGCTTCACAGTGATGGTACCTGAGCAGATTTGAACAAACACAGTTGGGAATGTCCCTTCACGTCCATTCAGTTTCCCCTTGCACCACTTAGAGTCTAACTGCTCTGTGATGAGGATCCGATCCCCCCGCTTAAATGGCAAATCATCAGCAGATTCTGCTTTGAAATCATAAAGTGCTTCACACCACTGAGAGTTTGTGTTTCCAACCTAGAGAATTCACAGAAAACCAGTTTGTTTCAGCAACAGCAGAAAAAGAAACATGTTAAACTAATTAAGAAGTGATTAGGGTAAATACGAAATATCTACCATAAAAAGTAATTGAATTGAATGTAGATAGAACAGAAAGCCCTGAGCTGCTAAAGGATCTGGGTACCCTGGTAACTACTGGTACACTATTGCTCACTTGTCACCAAATGAGAGCACTCAATACAAACATTCCCTTGTCTAGTTTTAGTAAATTAAACTCTTTCATCATAGGTCAGTCCTTGGTGGGCAGAGAGGTCTTATGCTGACAATGCTGCACTGTTAGCAGCTGCTTTGAGATGTGCAAGACTGGCTCAGGCTGACTTTGCTTGGCCAAGCATATTAGCACCCGCCACTATCAGCCCAGCAAACAAATAAAAGTATTCTCCATAAAATAAACAAAGTACATACATTTAATAACTGTCAATGTGCAATATAAAAACCATGTTCTAAATAAGGCACTAGACAAATATAAACCTTTGAATATTTGGATTTATAAAAAGGATGCAAAAAGAAAGCTGCTTACACTTTAGTGGTATAAATTTAATGTTCACACTTCAATAGCAAATGTATAACTTCAATTCATAACCATGAGGAAGTTGAAAGTGCACAACTCACTGATATTCACAAATATTTGCATATCATTGTATGCATGATGGCAAAATTCTCACTGCAAAAATAGTCCTACCTGACTGCATGAGGAGGAATCAATCGCTTTATCACCAGCTGATATACCAGAACCTGAGGAAAGATGCATTTGTTTTTAAATAACTATTTTTATTTCCAACTTGAGTTTCCAAACCATAAAACCACACCATTATTGACTAGAGTACTCTGTGGGTAAACACTATATACACTCAGTGACATGTTAACAATGATGATTCAAATTGCCTTGGAACTGGCCTAAAGTTCTAGTTTACAGATGGAAATGTGACTCGGTCGCTGTTTCACGAAGGATAATTGGTGTCACAACTGGCCAGTTCAGAGCGTAAGAAGTCTCACAACACCAGGTTAAAGTCCGACAGATTTATTTGGCAGCAAACATGACTAGCTCTCGGGGCTCTGCCCCTTCGTCAGCTGAGTGGGGAATTCTGATCACAAACAGGGCATATAAAGACACACATACAGTTTACAGAGTACCGATTAGAATGTGAGTCTTTACAGCTAATCAAGTCTTAAAGG
Organism: Carcharhinus amblyrhynchos; assembly: GCF_965287045.1. Taxonomy (NCBI): domain Eukaryota; kingdom Metazoa; phylum Chordata; class Chondrichthyes; order Carcharhiniformes; family Carcharhinidae; genus Carcharhinus; species Carcharhinus amblyrhynchos. The sequence continues at coordinate 132,132,464 of NC_137324.1, read as the reverse complement.
TGCAGACAATGTGAGTGGAGATAGCATTAAACATAGGTTAAAGAGATATGTATTGTCTCCAGACAGGACAGTGAGTGAGATGTTGCAAGCCCAGGCTTACAAATAGTGTGACATGAACCCAAGATCCCGGTTGAGGCCATCCTCATGTGTGCAGAGCTTGGCTATCTGTCTCTGCTCAGCGACTCTGTGTTGTCGTGAAGGCCACCTCGGAGAACGCTTACCCGAAGATCAGAGACCGAATGCCCGTGACCACTGAAGTGTTTGCCAACAGGAAGAGAACAGTCTTGCCTGGTGATTGTTGAGCGGTGTTCATTCATCCGTTGTTGGAGTGACTGCATGGTCTCCCCGATGTACCATGCCTCAGGACATCCTTTCCTGCAACGTATCAGGGAGACAACGTTGGCTGAGTTGCAAGAGTATGTATCATGTACCTGGTAGAAGGTGTTCTCACGTGAGATAATGGCATCCATGTCGATGATCCGGCATGTCTTGCAGAGGTTGCTGTGGCAGGGTTGTGTGGTGTTGTGGTCACTGTTCTCCTGAAGGCTGGGTAGTTTGCTGTGGACAATGGTCTGTTTGAAGTTGTGCGGCTGTTTGAAGGCAAAAAGTGGAAGTGTAGGGATGCCTTGGTGAGATGTTCGTCTTCAGCAATGACATATTGAAAACTCCGCAGACTCCGGAGTTCTCCAAGGCGGCCTTCACGACACGTGACAGCGCAGAGTCGCTGAGCAGAGACTGATAGCCAAGTTCCGCACATGAGGACGGTTTCAATCAGGATCTTGGGTTCATGTCACACTATTTGTAACCCCCATGACTTACCTGGGCTTGCAACATCTCACTTACTGTCTTGTCTGCAGACAATACACATTTCTTTAACCTATGCTTAATGCTATCTCCACTCATATTGTCTGCACCTTTGAGACTTGATTAGCTGTAAAGACTCGCATTCTAAATCAGTATTCTGTAAACTGAATGTGTGTCTTTATATGCCCTGCTTGTGATCAGAAATCCCCCCTCACCTGATGAAGGGGCAGAGCCCTGAAATCTAGTAGCGTTTGCTACCAAATAAACCTGTTGGACTTGAACCTGGTGTTGTGAGATTTCTTACCGTGTATACCCTAGTCCAATGCTGGCATCTCCACATCAGCTCAGAGAGGCACATTTTGGCAAAAATTTTGAATTACAGTTAATCCTTAATGAGTTCTGATTATGATGGGCAGCATTTCAGATAAATATGCAATCAATGCATTTGACTGTGCAGTGTCTGTATTTAATGATTGTATTTATGCCAATGACCATGTCCTCAGCTGGGATTCTCTGGTGCTACTGCAGTGAATGAAGGATTGACGGAAGGCCAAATTCTCCATTCTCACTGACAGTGGGGTTGGAACAGACAAAATTGGAAACCCCACCCTTAAATGTTTAAAATTCAATTTCAATAGGGGTGCAACTAAAGTTTTCAAATTTTAGTCAAACTTCCACACACTTGACGAAGGAACATTGTTTCCGAAAGCTTGAGAGATTACCATCAAATAAACTGGTTGGACTCGAACCTGGTGTTGTGTTTACCCTAGTCCAACGCTGGCATCTCTACATCATAGCAAGAAGCTAACAGCACTTTTGTAAAAATTGGACGGCAAAGCTGGTGAGCAAACATGTGCAGTTACATGCAGAAATTCAGAAATTGCTGAATGCTCCCCTAGATGCTTCCCAAACACATTCACTATCTGACTCACTATTCAAATACACCAAAAATGACGTTGCTGCACTTACTTCATGGACAGGGACTAAAATTAACAAAAAGAGTTTCATTCTTTCATAATTTAATCATTGTTGGAGATTTAAAAAAAATTTCCAAAACATTTTCCTCTTTTTCTCTCTCTCTTAATCCAATCTTTTTTACCCTCTCGCTTCATTTTCTGTACCTGGTTTGACACTAAATTCACTATTGTAACTGACACCTCATGGTTCAGACTCAGTGCCACTTATTTGCAATTCTTCAATCTGATTGTTTAAAGAGATACACCATTGCTTGCACTGTTCACACAAACCCAAGATGCCCTATCTCGGGTGTGGTGCTTTTTGGATTATTGTATGATTGGAGTTTGCCAAGTTCAAGACTACAGAAAGTTTATAGTCAAGTGGAAGTCTGACAAACTAAGTGGCTGAGAACAAAACATGGTCCAATACCATAGAAAAATGTTACATTTATTCAATACAGAGATAACCAGAATTGTAAAGGAGCATTTGAATTTACTTTGGAAAGTAGAAAGAAAATATTGTTTCCATGGGTAAATTAGCAAGGGTTTAGGAAAGATCAGATCTTAATATTATGACATCTGAATGTTAAAACTTAGTGACTGCTGAAGCTATAGTGACTGCTTTTGTGGGAGAAACTACCAAATTGTTTGAAAGAGCAGTTGGATAGAAATTCGAGAGGCAATTTACTGAAATGTTTTCCACTTTTAGAAATATGGGTTGTTAATCTCACCACTTTTATTTAATGATGAAAATGCTAACTTCAGTTTCTGTTGGATGAATTTGCTTTACATCACACAACACAATTTCTTCAGCTAAACAGAAATTCAGCCAATCAGAATTTATCTGCAATAACATTGCATTTCCTAAGTGGTGTGACAACCACTTAATTATTAAAGTAATGACCAAGAATATGAATTTAGTTGTAAATATCAGGAAACTAATTAAGCATAGCATCGCAATTACACAGTCTGACAAACTAACAATACTGTTTCTCTGATTATGGAAGACAATTTTACTACCTCAGGTGATAGACCCCACGTATTTGCTCCCATGTATAATCAATAGTTGAGTTTTGGAATCATGGATAAAGTTTAAACTACAATCAAGTTTTACAAACTGTATGCAAAACCTACTTCCATAACTTGCATTATAAATGTGGGGTAATCAGGCAATAACATTTGCAAACAGCTGTTGGATGATCAGATCTCCAAGAAAAAGCCTAAACAGTAAATTTGCTGATGACACCAAGATTGGTGGAGTAGTGGATGAGGTGGAGGGCTCTTGTAGGCTGCAAAAAGACACTGATGGATGCAGAGCTGGGCAGAAAAATGGCAGATGGAGTTTAACCCTGATAAGTGCAAGGTGATTCATTTTGGTAGGACAAACTTGCGTGCGGATTACAGGGTCAACAGCAGGGTTCTGAGGAATGTGGAGGAACGGAGAGATCTTGGGGTTCATATCCGCCGATCTCTGAAGGTTGCCAGTCAAGTGGATAGAGCTGTGAAGGAGGCTTATAGTGTGTTAGCGTGTATTAACAGAGGGTTTGAGTTTAAGAGCCGTGGGATTATGCTGCAACTATACAGGACCTTAGTGAGACCACATTTGGAATATTGTGTGCAGTTCTGGTCACCTCACTATAAGGAGGATGTGGAAGCATTGGAGAGAGTGTAGAGGAGATTTACCAGGATGCTGCCTGGTTTGGAGGGTAGGTTTTATGAGGAAAGGTTGAGGCAGCTGGGGCTTTTCTCTTTACAGCGGAGGAGGATGAGAGGCGACTTAATAGAGGTTTATAAGATGTTGAGGGGAATAGATAGAGTGGACGTTCAGAGACTATTTCCTCAGTGGATGTAGCTGTTACTAGGGGGCATAACTATAAAGTTCATGGTGGGAGATATAGGAGGGATGTCCGAGGTAGATTCTTTACTCAGAGAGTGGTTGGGGTGTGGAATGCTGTGATAGTGGAGTCGGACACTTTTAAGAATTTTCAAGCGGTTAATGGATAGGCACGTGGAGCACACCAGAATGATAGGCAGTGGAATAGCTCGATCTTGGATTTGGACATAGCTCAGCACACCATCGAGGGCTGAAGGGCCTGTACTGTGCTGTACTATTCTATGTTCTAAGAGTTGGCAACCCTAATCACACTGTTTGACATGGCAAGATGGTCCGAGGTTTGAGTGCTTTTACTTAAATCAACCTGTTTGGTTAGAACAATTAGTGATTCTTTGGTTAGGTAAAGTGGCGCATGGGTGCAAAGTTTTCTACCCAGTGGTTTGATTTTGTCCTACTGTTCTTGCCTGTTGCTGTACCATGGTCTAGCATTAACGGAAATTCATCAGAGACACAGATATAGATTTACAATTAAAGAAACAATGGGGAGACAACAGCCTTTAACCCTCCTTCACTCAACCATTCTCAATTCAAACATGGGAACCTAAGTTTTGTTTTCATGATGACATTCAAATTAAGGTAGAAGCAAATTAAATAAGTGGGGAGTTTTATTGGCAACTAGACTTTAGAGTCCAAACTCATGGTTAACTGTCACCCACATGAGACAATGCAATTTTAAAGAAACAGTCTCATTAAAACATAAGGCAGCTTGGAAACCTTTCTCTTCTACCATTACGTCCTACCTCCCATCTTTCTAGGTCTCATCATTTTCTTCAACTTCAGATGGACAGATGAGTGTAGAACTATCTACCATATGATAAAGCTCTATATGAATGCAGGAAATCAGTTCTCAGAGTTATACTGAGGATTACAAATGCAAGCCAGGAAGTCCTTCACAGGACTGAAATAACATTTTGAAGATTTTTTTGTGCGTTGTAACTTTACTGGCTCTGATTAGGTATTTTGAAGATTTATGACATTTCACAGTTCTTGGTCACTCAAAAAAAAATTTTGCTCACCTGGAGAGAGAGGCGAATTCTGTTTAGCTTGCTGCTCAGAGGTTGGTAGATCCTCAACAATCTCTACAAAGTTTAGAGGGAAAATTCCACAGCGGCCTTTCAGCTGTCCTCGAGCCCACTCCTCACTCACATACTCCATCAGTGCAATAACATCCCCTTCAAAAAAAGTGAGTTCATCAGCCTGATCCCCTTCAAAGTCGAACCGAGCCACACATCGAGGTCCCCTGGATGATAAGTGATTGTAATTATCAGTATCACACCATTGTACATTCAGATTTTACTTTGCAATTCATTGACTTATGTAAACACCAGATTGAGTTTCCTAATAATGTTTCAATCAAGAACAACTAACATTTAATAAAATACACGTTACATGCTCAAATTGCTAGCAATAATGTTAATTGGTATATTTGAAAATCATCTCGTACAGCAATATCCACATGACAAGTGTGAAGATGTCCAGGTAGAATTTTTGTGATCCCAAGTTCAATTCAGTTCAGTATCAATGGCATAGCAGAGTGAAAAGTTCAGTGTGTGAACTACATACAGTTTTTTGTGATCAGTTCACTAGCACAATATTTGTTCACAGCCTGTAGTTGGACCCATTTTTAGCCCTTTACTAAAGCTTAATGGAAACATGGAAAAGTAGTCATTTCCAAAAGTAACGAGAAAGGAAACCCATTGTGGAAGCAAGAGAACATAAGAACATAAGAAATAGGAGCAGGAGTAGGCCATCTAGCCCTTCGAGCCTGCCCTGCCATTCAATAAGATCATGGCTGATCTGTCGTGGCTCAGTTCCACATTCCCACCCTCTCCCCATAACCCTTAATCCCCTCGCTTATCAAAAACCCATCAACCCACGTCTTAAAAATATTTAGCGAGGCAGCCTCCACCACTTCAACGGGCAGAAAATTCCAGAGATTCACCAGCCTTTGAGTGAAGAAGATCCTCCTCAACTCCGTTCTAAAACCCCCCCCCCCCCCCCCCGCCGCCCCCCTTAATCTTGAGGCTGTGCCCCCTAGTCCTACTGTCCTTTCTGAGTGGGAAGAGTCTCTCCACCTCTATCCTATCCATCCCATTCATCATCTTATACGTCTCAATGAGATCTCCCCTCATTCTTTTAAACTCTAACGAGTACAAGCCTAGTTTATTCAGCCTCTCCTCATAACTCAACCCCCTCAACTCCGGTATCAGCCTAGTAAACCTCCTCTGCACTCCCTCCAAGGCCAAAATATCCTTGCGTAAGTGCGGCGACCAAAACTGCACACAGTACTCAAGCTGCGGCCTCACCAATGCCCTATACAGCTGCAGCAAGACCTCCCTACTTTTATATTCAATCCCCTTCGCTATGAAGGCCAGCATCCCATTAGCCTTCCTGACCACCTGCTGCACCTGCAGGCTGGGTTTTTGCGACTCATGCACAAGGACCCCGAGGTCCCTCTGCACCGTCGCCTGCTGCAGCTTTTCGCCACGTAAGTAATAGTCCTTCATACCATTATTCCTACCAAAGTGGACCACCTCGCACTTGCCAACATTAAATTCCATTTGCCAGTTCCAGGCCCATTCGCCCAGCCTATCTAGATTCTTCTGCAGACTCTCCACACCCTCTGCGCAATTTGCCGTTCCACCAATTTTGGTGTCATCAGCAAATTTCGACACCATACACTCGGTCCCCTCCTCCAGATCATCTATATAAATGGTAAATAGCTGAGGCCCCAGCACCGACCCCTGGGGCACTCCACTAGTCACCAACCGCCAATCCGAATAGCACCCATTAACCCCCACTCTCTGCCTCCTATTTGACAACCAATCCTCTATCCACGCTAACACCCTACCCCCAACTCCATGCCCCCTTACCTTCTGCAATAACCTCGTGAGGTACCTTGTCAAACGCCTTCTGAAAATCAAGAAAGACCACATCCACCGGCTCTCCTCTATCCACCGCCCTAGACACATCCTCATAGAACTCCAATAAATTTGTCAGACACGACTTCCCCTTAACGAAACCGTGCTGCGTCTGCTCTATCAAGCAATTCCCCTCAAGATGCCTCGCTATTTCCTCCTTGATGACGGATTCTAACATTTTACCTACAACAGACGTTAAACTAACCGGCCTATAATTCCCTGCCTTTTGCCTGCCACCCTTCTTAAACAACAGCGTAACATTAGCCGTTTTCCAATCTTCCGGCACTTCCCCGGAATCCAGCGATGTTTGGAAAATAACCACCAAGGCATCCACTATCACCTCCGCCATTTCTTTCAGAACCCGTGGATGCATTCCATCCGGTCCTGGGGACTTGTCCACAATCAGTCCCTCCAGTCTGTCCACTCTGTCTGTCGAGAGGGAGCTAGTTAGGAGTGAAAATGCAGCCCAGCATCCCAAACTATGTTCTATGGCTGGCAAAGTGTACATTGGGATCAGAGAGGTGGAAGAGAAGACGACTGGACATTTTTGGCACAATGGAGTATCCTCTCAAAAGATATTAGAGTAACATTCCGGGAATGAGCTGCAACCTTAAACAGAAAGGATTAAAGCATCCTTCACACTCAATAGCACTATCATGCTTCTAATGGAATTTGGCTTCAAGTCAGATTAGTCGGATTAAAGCATGACAACTATGCCGCAGTCTCTCTGGTCTCTACCTGTGCTTTAACTGGTAAGGCAATAGTGAATGTGCACAGTACTGCTTTGGTCCAAAATCACTTGCCTCTTGTTTCTTCTGTTCTTCCAGGAGACCTGAATTCATCCAGCACTCAGCTCACACCAAGCCCTGCTAACCCATCATACTCACCGACCTTAATGGATGTCTGGTCAAGTACCACTTGATCTTAAAATTCTTGTAATTGCTTTCAAATTCCTCATGGCCTCATTCCATGCAATCTCTGATCTCTATAATCTCTATATTACTTCAATTCTGGATTTTTGTACATCCTTATTTTTATCATTCCATTATTGATAAAAATAATCAGTTGCCTTGGCCCAAGTCTGGAATTCTCTCCTTAAATCGGTCTACCTCACTTCTACTTTACTATACATCTTTTGACCACCTATAATAATATCTCCTTATGTGGCGTAGTATCAAATTTTGTTTTACAACATTCATGTGATGCACCTTATAACCTTTTAGCACATTAAAAATACTGCACAAAATATAGTTGTTGTTGAAATGACTAATATCCTGTTTCCATAATCTATTCAGCTTTAGTAAAATTTGAAAATGTGTCCCTTTCCCAACTGCATGTTGCAAGTAATTGTTCAAATAGCTGACCACAGAAAAAGAAATGCAGACAACACACTGTATTTCTCACTGCGCCACTGGGAAACATTTTGTCCAAATTTCAAAGACATCAGCAAAATTTTGCACTGAAAGAACCCATGGCACAAAGCCTTCTCATTAACTAAGCAATAAAGAAAGGACAAGGAGAAAAGCCTTTATAAGGCTCCCTTCACAAACAATGCTTTATCTTCCTCTCTCTTTAAATCATCATTTCCACATCCATCAACACCTATCAATCCTGGATACAGCTTTACATGTGTTTATTAATGGTGAAATAGATCCTGATTAAGTGGCCAAATTACATCCATTCTGCCATATTATATGTTGGTAAAGAAGCTAACAGAAGTGTGCAACATGGACAGTGTTTGAGTGCATACAACTTCTGCTCATGTTTATATCTGACACCCTAATTGCACTCAGGCAGCCGTAAATAAATTCCTTTTCTTTTATTTTGTAAAATAATATTGATGGAATCAGGCAATTTGATTTTACTTTCTTCACTGAATGTGGTGTCATTTCTGGGGTAAAATATCATCATTGCTACCATCTCTTCCATACCTTAGCAAAATAGCTGTTTGTTCATGCGAGTCTAGAAAGTTATTTAACTTTAAGAGCACTACAACTGAATTCATACATCTGTCTTCACTAGAAAAAGTAACTGGATAAAGCTTAGTATCAGGGCACCCTGGATGTTTTCCCCTCTGGAACCCAGAGGTCACAATTTAGCACAAATTCAGGATTAAACCTAGGCCATCTGGTGTGTACCACTCAGTTCAACACTATACAATTTACTCTGATAATGTATTTTGTGAGTGTAAGTAAAGATGGGTAATTTATTTAAACCAATTGTGGTTCAATCTGAACTTGGAAATGAAGGACAAAATTATTTTGATTTCAATGCGACAGAGGTTGAGTGATGGTGCATTTATGGTTGCAAGTTACATAATGTGATAATTATGTGGCAAGTTGTAGCTGGACTACTCAACTGTAATACTGGTCTGCATTCATAAGCTCAGAGCATGTTCATTCATTCACTCTAGTGTCAATACTGCTAAAACTGACACCAGTGTTGCCTACACTACATGATGGAGTCTCATTGCTTGTACAGATGCAGCTTCACTTGTGCAAACTGAGGACATTCAAATAATATTGTTCTTTTCAAAACTGATATAAAATTTAATGAATTGATCAAATAAATAGTCCCAATAAACACAAAAACATGATGGATTGATATGAATGTGATATAAATTGTACTTGGCTGAATGGTAAAGAAAAAGGAATAAATAAAGCATTTTCAAATAGCAAAATCTACTGCATCTGGAAATCAACAATTCAAAGGGGAAATATGTTAAAGTTCAGCAGGGGGACTAAATAATTAATCAATGATTCACGATTCCTGGAGTATTTAGGCTTGCCTGACAAGTGAAGTTGATTTAAATGCAACTTTCTTCACATTGCTCTCCTGTGAGTCATCTGTAGGTAAATCAACCTATCAAAAAGAAATTAGTCAGGTTACAACATTGTAGTCATCAGTATTCAAAACTGACCTCAAGAATAATGTAATCAGACATGTGCAATACAAACAATGGGAATTTTACAACATTTAATATTCCTCTATTGTGGAATATTCATTTCAATAGTTTCTTCATATGGGGAATTCCAAAGCTCAAGCAGATCATCATGAAGCTACTGAGTGGAATACTTTCTAAAAAGAGGAAAAGAATATTGATGGGAAGCGGAACCAGTCTTCACTGCTGCTTTACACACTCTGAATGCCAAACCCATCCTGAATTTTTTAAAAAAAATCCCTTTTTCAGGTTGAGTGTTGCTGACAGGGCCAGCATTTATTGCCCATCCCTAGCTGCCACCGAAATGTTACAGGTGGTGTATTTCAGAAGAGCGAAAATCAAGCATGACTTCCCATTGTGAGTGCTGCCTAGTGGAGAGGGATAAAGAAAAAGAGAGGATGACCTGGGAAATAGGAACCAGTTTTGTTGTCACAGACGTTGGCACCTACATATGGAGGGAGTGTAGCCCCTGTAGTTGCAAAGTCACCAAACTTACTTAGCCTTTTCATTTTGCCACTACATTCTATTCCCACTTGGTGATTCGCTTTTGTAACTCACCAACCTTATTCATCAGTGTGTGTGCTTACAAGCGTGCATTCTAAATACTTCTTATCCTCATAGTCCTTCTTAGTCAGCTCCATTTAACATGGTAGTACTGCGTTCTTTAATACTATCCAGCACTCTCATTCCTTTATGTGCATTATTCCTTTTTGCTGTTTCTTTATTCTGGTGCCCAGTTCCTGCCAATTTAGTTTAAACCCATTGCAACCACAACTACTGATCCTCCCCACAAGGAAACTGTCCAACCCCTCTGCCCTTTCGAGGGGTATGAGGCTGAGGAAAAGGCAACTCATTGTGCTGTTGGAAATGGTGTTGCTACTTTTGTTCTTGCCATTCAGGAGAGGGGCAAGGTGGAGCTGCCCCTATGTCTTGGTGATGGTTGGCAGCAAGGACGTATTCCCAGAGGTGAGTGAAGTGTCTTTCAAGAAAGTTTGCAACCACTTGTCAAGCAGTAATATCACTCTCAGAAAAGGATTGCTTTGAAGGGCAGCCTTTCACCTGCCCAGGACTGCATCTCCTCGGTTTCACTGATGAAAAGCTTCCTAGTGTGTTAAGTTTCACTGAAGAAGCTCTTCCAAATGTGCATTCACCTCAACCTCAGAGACTCAGGTGAGTTGCTAACAGATGTTAAAAGTAGATGCCCTGCCTAGGAAATCCAATACCCAGGGTTAAACAAGCTCTTAATTGCTGTTGATTAGTTTCCTGCTAGATCCAGCAGGATTTCTGATGGCCTCAGAACCAATGTTAAATTTTGGGGATTTAACTCCCTTGGTACACATAAAACCCACCTCCTTTTGTCCAGGAAACTTGCCCATATTTTCTGTTCTCAAGCATGACAATATCATTTGGAGAGATGGTAAATGAAGAGAGCTGCCTATGAAACTCTTCCATTATGACTTATTAGTTTCAAATAAGGAGATGAAACCAGGAAGGAACCAAGGAAGATAAATCAAAGGAGTAGATTTATCAAAAAACAAAAAACTTGCCCAAACTGTTGGTACTAAAATCAGGATTAGTATTTTTAATTGAGGAAATTTTCAACCAACAACTTACAATAACTTTGACAAAGTTGGCAGGAAAAATCCCAGTATGCCCCTTGCATTTCCCATTAAACCATTCTTTGTCCAATTTCTCCAGCAAGTACACAGTATCTCCTGACTTAAGATTCAGTTCATCATTTTGATCTGGGAAAAGAAAGAAATAAGGAGCCACATAACCTCCAGCTTACATCCAAACATAGTAAACTGACAGTCTGACACCAATTTCATACAGATATTAACTTTGATTATGCATTCGTATAGGCACATTTAATTTACTTCACATACAAAGCTGATTTCCCATTAATCTACAACTAGTGTAAAACAAAGTTTGGATCTGAACTTAATTGAGAGTGAACATGAATGTTACATTCCCCTTTTAACGAGAATGTGGGAAAGTAGCCAGGTGCAGATTTTAAAAAGTTTACCTACTGGATCATTGAGCAACATCATTATATAAATAATCCCCTGAACTAATACTGTCCCTCAAGGGAAGCCAAGTCTAAGGATGGCACGGTGGTTAGCACTGCTGCCGCATGGCATGAGTGATCCCAGTTCAATTCTTGTCTTGGGTGACTGTCTACGTGGAGTCTGCATGTTCTCCGTGTCTGCGCGAGTTTCCGCTGGGTGTTCCAGCTTCCTCCCAAAGATGTATAGGTTAGGTTGATTGGCCATGTGAAATTGACCCTAGTTGTCAGGGGAATTAACAGGGTGAATGTGTAGGGTTACAGGAATAGGGCCTGGATGCGTTTGTGATCGGTACAGGCTCGATGGCCTCTTTCTGTACTAGGGATTCTATGATTCTAAGTACTCCCCTCCAGGAAATAAGCAGAAGAAATTACAATGTGGTCCCACTAGAAGTCACTTGGTATAGATCAATGATTCACATCACTGCTAGATCATGGAACTTAGTGACTGTGGGGTGGTAGACAATTCAGGGCTCACTCACAAAACAAGGGGAATATTGGTCAGTTGTTCAGTCTGCCTCTTACCAGCTGGTACTACGTGCTGAAAGTCAGAAGGATGAACTCAAGAAATACAATCTTAATAGAAAGTTCAATAGCAAATCTCATCTACAATCCTCTTTTATTCTGACTGCAAAATACATAGAAAATTCCAGTAAAGTTCAAACCTGAAAATTGATGCATTTCCCTGTTTACAAGCAATTGTCTGTTCCTTGACTGACAGAGTCACATTGTGAGTAATTAGCCTGTGTGTGGCACAGGGAAAAACTTTAGAAACAATTTTGTTAACAGTATACTGTTCCCAGGGAGGAACTAGAAGTGTGTGTCTCTTCTATTATCTTACATTTCCTGGTTCCCCTGTGATTACAGTCAAAGCTTTAAGCGCCGGTGATGTGTGTGGCAAACATTCTGCAGCTGGGGTAGCTGTTCATTGGTGGAACCCATCCTCAGCTGACCACGCAGCACCTATGGGTGGCCAATAAACCAAGCCTCCTGGTCATTCAGGGAGGTTCTTGATCATAGCCAGAAATTTTTAAAAGGTACTTATCAAATTTAAATTTTACTGATAAATATTCAACATTGCACCGATTTCACTTTATTCATGTGTGCATCATCATTTTTTTTTAAGACTAGCTTCATCAGAAAGCTATTGGCATGGCACATGGTTGGCACACACTGATGGTTACGGAGGAGTTTTAGAGACTTTTATTTTATTGTGAAAGAATCAATGTTGTGTTTTGGTTAACTCTTTATTGAATGTTCATGTTAGTTTCCAATGTTGGACTGTGGGACATGGCTGAACTTATAGGCTGAGTTGACCCTCCCTTCTCTGCATATTAAGGACATTATTTAAGATCATGCTCAGTAGGGATAAACTGAAAACCCTGTAAGGACTCTGCCAGCCAACGCTATGAGGAGGACAGACATTTGGACAGTACTGACATTGCCCCATAGTCCCCTCTTTTCTTACCTTGACTGACTGTTCCCCCACCCTCCTTTGACTACATCCAGGACATCATGCCTTTCCCACTTCACTACATTATGCGCCTAATCGCACTCTTTGTTCTCTTCTGGATCCTTTTCCACTCTTTGTCCCTGATGCCACTCCACACAATCCACCCCTTACTACTGACTCACCCCTGTCTGTTCCAAGCCTGCAGGCAAGCTGTCATTCTCCCGCTCCCCTCCCTTGTGTCATAAAGTTAAATAAAGAAAACCACTTACAACAATTGCACAAAACTGACAGGTGCATGCTACCTTTAAACAGATATGAATCTGTTGCCATCAGATTCTTGCGCACTGTTGACTTTGTCTTGAAAGTAGAATGTAATTTAAAAATGTATTACACTAATGAGTGCTCATGGCATGCAATATATTACTAGAATGAACATTGTATGTGCTGACGTGAGGTTCAACATACCACAAACATGCCGCCACTGACTTTATTGATTTCATATTGCACCTCATTAAATTACCTCACATGCCAGGTTTCCCACACTTGTGGCCTTCATAAAATTCTTTTGACTGTGTTATTAAACAAAGCTTTGAAACTTATTCCATCACCAATCACATAAAAGTATGTAGGACGATTTATCAATCTAATATTAAATAAAAACTTGCCCCATATATTTAACAGCTTATTTTTAATGCTAGGGTCAATATAATAGAAAAGAGTAATAGTGAGCATTAGATGATAGTTTGGTAAAACATTTTGCTGAAAGTGCTGAACTTTCCCAGAATTGCAGAGTTCCTTACCCGCTGTGAAGTCATGCAGCACTATAGCATGGGGAGCACTGCTTTCTCCAAGCTGCTGTTCAGAAGGGATAGGTTTCTAAGAAAACAGAAGACAAAGAAAATGGATAGTTATGTCCTTTTCACTTTTTCCAATGTGGAGGCGAAAAGGGAAACAAAAAGAAAAAATTAAATGCAAAGAAATCAGAACAAAAAAGAGTTTACAATTACAAAATGTATGTAACTCAACAACTCATGACCCTAGCCGCATAGGAGGTCATCTGGTGCTTTGAATCTGATTCAAGATAACTGCCACAAGTCACCTGACATGTCTGGTATTACAACTTGGCCAGTTTCTACACATTTCAAATATGCACTAGAATTAAGACATGCGAAGGCATCCGCCTTTGGAATTTCACACCTGCGTAAATCACGAATTACTTCAAAAATTAAGTGTACTTAATGGCAGAAAGTCTACTAGGGACAATGGCCATATAGGCGTTCTTCCTCGCTCATTACAGGGAAGAACAGTCCATTCAGAAGCAATAAAGAAACTCATTACCTGGGCCATAAAACAATAGCCAAAGTCTGTCCACACAAGAGCTAATCAATTACTTCCTGAAATCATTATAGGGAGAGAGGTCATGCAACTAGAATAATCAATTTGAACTATCTTTTACTCGAACCCGTAAGCCTCTAAAATGACAATTTGGTAGAAGTCTGCCAAAGGAGCACTAACATCATCACTCTCTTTCTTTAATTCAAATGTTACAGTTTGGAATCCATCACAGAGATAGAGAATTTCCATCGAAAGGAACATAGGTGCAATATCAACAACTTTTGCAAAAGATGGATAATGTCTCAAAAAAGAACAGCCTCCAGAAATTGAAATTTATATCTGCTTCAATCTCATCGAAATTTCAATATCACAATGGGAAAAACCTGCTTTAGCCACAAGTACCAGTGAACTCTCAATATTTTTATGCACATAAGCTTGCTAAAAGCTGTGTTGCAATTGTCAGGATGTGGGTTTACTTTCCCATCTTAACAGTCTTATATCTTTACCAGGTTGGGTTTTTAGTTTTTAAATTAAGACTAACCTTTATGTTTAAACTCAAATCAGCCTGTCAGATTGATTTATTGCCATGAGACACTGAATTAATGCCTTTGCCCTTATAGATTACAACACACTCTGTTATGATCAATGAAGGAGTGAGAAAGAGTGAGTTCTGACATGTCCTCACCAGTCCTAACTGTATCAATATAAATCAGCACCAATATCATGATAGAGAGCAAATAACTGACACAGCTAGTATGCCTCTGAAACCCTCTGAATTGATGGTTCGGCAGTAAATCATTGTTTTAATTGGGAAACCTGGAGACAGCCAAACATGACAATGAAGACTATACAGTTCTATAACCTGCCCACAAACCACAGTTACTCCCTGGTCTGCAGCGTAGCCAAAATAAGTTGGCCAACAGACTGATTGACTGCTCCCATCAAATAATGGAAGACTTATAGGCTTCAAGACATCAGACACAGTTGTATCTTCTGCTGTAAAGACACTTGCAGTCACCATGCTACATAGGTCTGGAATACCTAATGGTCGTAATGATCAGTTTTAACCGGAAACTTGGCAGTACCTGCTTCCAGGCATGCTGCAATCATAAACTAATAGAAATAATGGCATGGAATGGCACAGAAGGCAACCCTACTCAAAATTACTTTATGAAGCACCACATACAACATGTCTATCGAACAGATCAGGTGCTGCTCTATGCCTTCAGCCCCATGTCTACATCATGGGTTTCCTTTCTCTTCATCTTGACTCATCATTTATTATTATTCTCACCATAACCCTTGGCAAAGATGGTCAATAAGTTGAAATGTCTTTGAGCTTTTCCAAAGTCCGTTGCGACATTCCCCTTTAATTATCTGATCCCTTTAAATTTCACTTACACAAAATGTTACATTCCTACGACTTGTGCTCCCTGCACACAACCTCATCTACATCTAAGGCCAATTATAATTGGAATAACGAAGGAAAACTGGTTGTAAATAGTATACTTTCTTTCATAACAATGTAAAGACCATTGCCATTTAGGAAATTTTACAACGGAATTTAACATGGCTATTCCACTAGGTTGAACTGCAAATGTGCTGCCCACACTGACCTTGCCAGTCCCTTTCACCACCTCCTCATCCAGTGGAGTGATTATCTTCAAATGAGATGAAGGAACCTTCCCAGTATCAAGCCCCTTTTGGCACTGGAAAGACTGGTCCATCTGTTGTTGGAGAATGAGGACTTCACCTTGCTATAGACAGCGAGAAAAAAAAGACAAAAATATACAATTTTAATATTAGTTTACGTTTTACTGAGCCCTTCTCATTATCTCCCATCCATTCTTCTACGAGATAGCCATATGTCAAAAATATATCAATGCAACCCATTACCTATAATGAAACTAAAACAAATTTATCTTTGGTGATTCCAAATAAAACGAAGACAGAAAAGAAATCATCATTTCGAATCAGTCAATTGCTGGTCTAGGCTTTTCCTCAAAAAGCTGTGCAACTCTGAATAGTTTCCTCCATCACCAAAAAAATTCAATTGCTTCGTCACTTGAAGCAACTGTGCTCTGTTGGAGTGTCAAATGATGGAATCATTAGAACTCTTAACCTTAACATTTTCCACTGAGAAATTGTTTTGGCAACATTAAAATTAAAAGAAGAGTGCTGCTACACTGTCCTTGCAATTGATTCAGAGTAACAGTGTACTTGCTTGCAATCCCTCTGCAATATTCTATACAATACAGACTGTCTACTGGAGGTCTATCTCACCTGGAATGACAGTTCTCCTGGGACCCTGGAGTTGATGTCACATTCAGCAATTCCGTGAGGCACAGGCAGCTGAAAATACATTGTTTTAGCAAACATAAAGCAGAGAATTAGAAAAAGGAAGATAAAACATTCATTTATAGAAATGTAGACACATAGGAACAGGAGTAGGCCATTTAGCTCTTCAAATCTGTTCTGCTATTGAGTGATTTAATGGCTAATCTGCAAGCTAACTGCAAATATCCAACTCTATGTCTTCAAAATATCCCCAAAGCTAACGATTTATTTCAAGGTGTTCAAAATGTTTTGTAGGAAAATGCAGCAGCCAATTTATACGTGGCAATGAGACAATTGAATAGGTGAGCAGATTTTGTCAATCTTGATTGATTAGTGCAATAAGATCATTTATATTCAACAGAGAGCTTTGATGGGGCCTTGGTTTATTAGTTACGAGAGACGGTATCTCCAACAAAAACAAGTCACACACTCTCAGTATTGAAGTGTCAGCATAAATCAATGCTTCCTGAAGTTTTCCCCACTGCAACCTCATTTTGAGGCTTGAAAGTTGCCATGATCCCAGGGTGTGAGCCAGGACGGTGGATAGAGCTTTGAGAGTGGGGGAGGGGGAAAACAAAGGGCTAAGAGAATAGGAGGGGTGAAGGTGGTTGAGAACTGTGAGAGCAGTTGGGAGGCTCTGGCTTAGAATACGCGGTCAAATCCCAGAGTTGTGCTTTAACCAACAACTGTAGAGTCAGAAGTAAGGATGCTGTTATTGAGTCAAAAGGCAAAACTCAAAAATCTGGTGTAATAAAAGCTCATCACAAAGATGAGGTTTTTTCTTCACACATGACAGCAAGTTGCATACCTTTTTTATTGCCAGATCATGAACATACAGCTTAATGCACTCAAGTACAATGTTATTGCAGTAAAATTATAAATTTAAGTTTGCAGAATGTGATTCTAATTTTGCTACACGTATCAAACATGAAATCGTGTCCTCCAACCCTCCTTAATTGGATTTTATGATCAAAGATGCATTTCTATCTTCAGCTGGCTTGGGGTTGCTACCTTCATTATTAAAAATGCATCGTCCAGGGAAACGTGATTTTTTTTTACATACAGAAGAGGATTCATGAACACTTTGCAAATTCCTGTTTGAATAAGCTCACACTGAAAAAGCAGGATGTCAATTTTAAAAGCACAATCCCATCAAATCAGAAGGTGAAAACCAATTTCCAATTCAATTCAGATAAGAAGTGAACATCTGAAAATGCAATTTTATCAATATGAACAACTAAACTTGGATCACGTTTCAGCTGCTGAAAGTATATTTCTAGCTTTTTTTAAAAAATATAACTGAGAAAAGACCTTTTGTCAAAGCTTTTCATCTTGCACTCTTCAGAACAATCACAAGAATATCAATGTCAGGAAAAACAAGAACTGACGTTGTATTCTTGTGATTGTCCAGTGCAAGACTGCAAGTTGCGACAAAATGTCTCTTTTCAACAATACTCAAGTTCTAAACTCCCAAATGACTATTTTTTATATTATAAATTTGCAATTAGATTCAGTGTTTTTTGGTTGTTCTGCATTTTCTATCTGACACTCACTCTTACATTCTGTAACATATAGCAAATGATTCTGAAATTAATTTTAGGACATGACAAGAATTAAAGTATCTGGGGCAATTTTAACTGGGTGATGGTGTAAATCAGGCAATGTTAACTGTTTACACAATACTGCATTTCAACAGCATAACCTCAGGAGGGATAGGAAAGACCAGCTTGATTTTTTTAAAAGAGGATTTGAAGCACTGCACACTATGATGTCTGGTCTCTGTCATTTGCAGAGAAGTCCAGGCACAACCTATTGCTCATTAAGTCAAAGAATGGCACAGAAAAAAATGGGGATGAACAGGAAAGTCAATTAAAAAACACAATTTTAACAGTACAAGAAGGCAAGTATTTTTGGGTCTTTGAGAAAAATGGAACTCTTTCTAATTTACCATTTTTAAACTTAAACTATTCCGGAGTGGACATTTCAAAGTCTTTTTTATAAAGAAAAGAACCAACACCTAAAATCTAAAACATATAGAACTCAATTACAATTGTAATTAGCTTTAAATCAGCCCTCAGTATTTCAGATTCTATTCATGGTCTATGATGGGTGGATTGATGTCAGCTGCAAATGGTAGGTGTTCTACACTTGGCCTCAACATAGTGAGGAGGGGTAAAAAAGCTAAGATCCCTGTTGTTCATCATTATCCAGTGGATTTAGATGGACACTGGGCAAGATGAAGCTGGCCTGTAATTATCCACTTGATCAAGTAATTTTCCAATATTCCCTTCTGAGATTGTATCTGTATCTTGGAATTGCATCTGAACCTTTGTGAGAAATTACATAGAGGAAACACGCTGACATTCTCAAAACTGACCAATGTCTCTGCCTGTTGATTACCGTGTACTTGTTGTAGAGTGGATGACCAGGAGCTGGTCGCGGTGGAAGTTCAGGGCGTTTTTTCTGAAAAACCTGACTTTTTGGACGAATCTTGCTGAGGGCACGTGGGCTGCTTTTTCCTGCAGTGTTGTTTATTCCCAGTTCAGATGAAGAACGGCGGAGATGGTTTGGTGCAGTAGAAACCTTTGGAGGAGGAGGACGAGCTGGACCAGCTTTAGCTGGGGGAGGCCGTGCAGGAGGCACTTTGCCTGGAACTGTCCTGGAATATAAAAAAGCTCCAGTCACATGGTTTGAACAGAATGCCTACAGGTTGAATGAAGTCAAATCAATTGTAGCTTTTGTTAAAGTTCTACACAAACTTGAACATTCATCAGAATTATGTTTTACATTTCACTGAGGTGTTGCTCAAAGACTTCTCTTAAATTAACTGACATTTTCTATTAAAAATACCAATAGAAAATGCTATAAACAGTCTTGTGAACAATGGCCACTAATCATAGCTGGTATTAACAATTTTTAAAAAAAGTTTGCACTACTGAGATCAAGAGCTCAATCTTAAGTCTGTTTGTGGGGAACAATTTAAAATCAAAAACAGACCCCAATATCAACAGAAAAAAAAACAAACCAAGTTAGCAAATCAAAATGTCAATTCCTCAAAAAGTGATGTAGGAAAATCAAGCAAAATCCTGCAAACTGCACAGTCTGTTAAGCAACTCTCCAGTCCCTTTATTTAAATTCTATTGCTCGATAATAGTTTATCAATGTTCATGTACAGTACAGTAAAAAAAATCACACATTTGAAGATAGCCTCTAGTTTAAAATTTGCATACAAATAAATGGATCTAATTTATTTCATCAAGAAGATTGGAAGTCTCATATCCACTGATACAGAGGAACAGATGGACTGGTGGACTTGAAGGGGAAAAATTTCATCTTCCATTTGCACAACAAATATAGCTGAGACTGGTGGAACCAGATTACTCACCTCTCCTAAAGCATTTATTTCTTGCCGCAGTATGATTGTACCAGCACCCTGAAGATGGTAGGGGTGAGGGGTCAAGAAAAAAGATGGTGTGGGAAAAGAAAGGAATGGTGTTTGACAGGAAATTGTAAAGGAGGACCATGAGAAGATGCAGTTCATAGGGTGGAGGGAGATCATGATGAAGTCGGGGAGGGGAATGGGGGGCAGTGGCGACAGGATGGCAGGGGAGCCGGCGACAGGATGGCGGGTGGGGAGGGGGTGGGGGCGCCACGGGGCTGAGCCTATTGGATCAGGCATTTCCTAGCTCCCTTCAGCTCTCAGGTTGTCTGCCTCTCAGGAAACACTGGCTGCAAAAAACCGAAGAACGCAGCCTCAGCACTGTATTAAAGTCTCTCAGGTGCTTCTCCATAGCATAGAATCCCTCCAGTGCAGAAAGAGGCCATTTGGCCCACCGAGCCTGCACCAACAACAATCCCACCCAGGCCCTGTCCCCATACCACAAGTATTTACCTCATTAAGTTATTTATTTATTTAACCCACCCCCCCCAACACTAAAGGGGCAATTTAGTATGGTCAATCAACTTAACCTGCACATCTTTGGACTGTGGGAGGAAACCCACACAGACACAGGAAGAATGTGCAAACTCTATACATACACTGATCCGGAGCTGGAATTGAGTTTGGTAGCTTTCTCATCTGCTCCCTAAATTGGAGGTAGGACTTATTCATTGTGGGTTTGGATTAGTTTCCATACTTCTACTGTAGCATTTAACAGGCTGGGATCAGCAAACTTAGCACTGATCAGGGTCAAAATATATGTGAATATTTCTGATATGTACACTGGATTAAATTTACCAAACAAATGGAATTCAGCATCATTATTCAAACACAATCCTAGAACTTTAATTATACGAAGTGGTTCAGACTGTGAATTCAATGATTGCTGACTTCTGAGTTTCAAGGACAAATCTACTGGCCAATATGACTGACTTGGTAAAAGTACTCATAAAAGTCACAATAACTTGACTTGTGTCTGGTGCACATTTAACATCTTCTAGTTCTGTTAGGTCAGCTACCTGAATTGTTAACTACACATGTTTTGCTCACAGGTGTGGCCTGTGCCTAATAAATTTTGGGCTTTTCCTATACATGTTAGCAAACAGTAACATTCTGAAATAGTCATAACTATTGAATCCTAGAGTGAACATAGATTATACCTGTTGATAAGGAAACATCAGATTAGACTTTACAAAACATTTGTGCTACGACAAAGAGGGATTTTCCCATCTCTGTGCACCTGAGCTGGGAACAAAAATGTGGACCTCAGCGCATGAGATCAGAACAAACAGGTTAAAGTTTTGAGCTGGACTCTTTATCTGAACTCAAGAAGGGCCTGAATAGTGGTCCACATTTCTCCTCCACGTGCTAAAGGACCTTATGTTTTTACTGCATTTTCTAGTTTGTTTCAGATTTCACATTTGTAGTTTCTCTTTCTAGTTCTCATTTTCATCAGGGCGGCTGATGTGGGGTGGCACAGTGGTTAGCACTGCTGCCTCACAGTGCCAGGGACCAGGTTCCATTCCCAGCTTGGGTTGCTGTCTGTGTGGAGTTAGCATGTTCTCCTCGTGTCTGTGTGGATTTCCTCTGGTTTCCTCCCACAGTCCAAAAGACATGCTAGTTAGGTTCATTGAGAGAGAATTTAACATGGCCAGAGTACCAGAACAGGTGCCGGAGTGTGGCAACTGGGGGAATTTCACAGTAACTTCATTGCAGTGTTAATGCAAGCCTGCTTGTGACAATAATAATAAATAAATAATAATACATTCTACGCAGGCTGCCAAGATAAATTGTTGTCCATAATTTCTGCTGAGCCTGCAGTTTCACTTTTAGAGACACTGAAAGTAGATTGTTATACAATCTGCTTCTGAGCTATAAATACTTACAAAGGCTGGCTAGCAGCTGGTCCTGGCACATCACTAAGATTCTGAAAAAGTGAAAAGAAATTTTAAAAATAAATGAAATTAATAACCATAAATGTTCAATAGTTTAACAAGCCTGCACCCAACAGAACTCTGAATTTGTACTTAACCGTTGTTGCCAATGATTTTACAGCCAAGGCCAAAAATAATGGACGGAAATGAGTCTTACAGTCTATATATGTGGAGATGGGCAGGGAAATGAGCCATTGGCATCTGTTGAGGAAGTAGGTATGGACAGAGGATTCAAATCCATTTTTGAATCATCATCAAATACCAATCAACCATGGGGAGAAAAAAGTTCAATTTTTGGGATTAAGTACCTTCTCTGCTTCCAGGATGAACACAAACATAGGAACTTAGTGCCATCTGGAACACAAAGTAACTGACTGCTTTTGTTCCTTGATTGATATCACCAAATAAAACTTGCTTAGTTTAAGTGAACTGGTCAGGGAATAACAGACACTTCCAACTCCATTGCCTGGCACTAACCTTGCAGAACAGATTGCCAGCGCTTTATATTGTTTTGAGAACTAATGGTGATGAATAAACAAACAATTCACCCCTTTAAATGAGCATTTCCACATTATTGTAACAAAACAAAAGGAAACCTTTTAAATTAAAGCATTGTTATGAGTGTCGATGATGTACTTCAACTCCTGTGGCACACACAGGTTGTGGAGTGCCTTAAGTAGATCAGTGGACACTGCATGCACTATCTCCAAGGATACCTGGGCACACATGTAACTGTGGAAGAGAGGCAGAAAGTCGGACTGAACAACCTTAACTGAGGTGATAGAAGTAACCCCTGAGATTGATCGGCTGTGTGATGTTTGATTGATTCTATGTATTGGGGTCATGGCACACCTGTGGACCTACAAACACTGGGCCTTTAGTATTCACAATAGAGAACATCTGTGACACCCAGGAGGATTGACTGGACTTGCAATCCAGGATTATGGATCCTTTTACACACAGTGTGGTTACGGTTTGGAACCTTTTTTCCAGCAGGCAACGTTGCTCACTTTCTCACTTTGATTATTTTCCTCGTCCTTTTCTTGAAAAATATAAGAACATGGGAACAGGAGTAAGCCATTCAGCCCATCAAGCCTGATCCGCCATTTAGTGATAATTTGTGGCCTAACTCCATATCCCTTCATACCTTTACTGAAACAGAAAAAATCCCCCAGATTTAAAGATAGCAACTGATCTAGCATCAACAGTCATTTGTGGAAGAGTGTTCCAAACCTCTACCAACCATTGTGTGTCCTAACCTCTCTCAAACTGTCTGGCTCTAATTTTTAGAATATGCTCCCTCAATTGAGAGTCTCCAAACTGTGGAAATAATTTATCTACCCAGCCTTTTCCTGTTAATATCAATCAAGTCATCCCTTACCCTCCTAATTACCCAGGTCTAATTTGTATAGTATTTTCTCATAATTAAACCCCTGAAGAACAGGTATTGTTCTTGTAATATCTTTCTTTTCCTTCTAAAGCCCTCATCCTGATCTTGACTTTCACATTTATGAACTACTGCTGGAGTAACAAGAGCCAAACAAATAAGAAAAATAGTAAATCCTTTCCAATGGCGTTCTTCCTCTCTTATATTTGTCCAATAAATTATTTTAAGAGTAAAGTTTAAACGTAGACATCTGGGATAGAAGGAAAAAGGCAATCAATTTTGCTTGCTCCCTTTAGATTTTTTTCAATGTTTCTCTTGTATGTAAGTCTTTTTTGGGTGGCAGCGTGTTTTCTTTTGTTAAACAGAATGTTTTCTTGTGTAGGAAATGGGAATACAGTCCATCCAGAAGAGCATGACACTCCAAGCATTTAGTGATATGCTGGGGCGGGGGGGGGGTGGAGGAAGAGAGAGAGAGAGAGAGGAGGAGGAGGAGGAGGAGGAGGAGGAGGAGGAGGAGGAGATGACAGAAAGCTTTAATTGTTGCATTTTTGACTGCCTAACTAACTTTCATGTCATTTAACAGAGGTCAACAGCATGTCTGCAAATTCCTGCTTTGAGAATGTAGCAGGGAATACAGAAATCCCTGCTTTTGCAATTATTAAAACAAGTACATTAGTTTAAACAGGGACCACATTGTGCCTTATATATATTTAAGGTATCACAATGTGCCTCATATATATCATCTGTATAAGCACATATATCATCATTTTTGATGAAGTATTATAGAATTAAACTGTATTTTTGTATTTTCTTCAGCTTTGGCTGACAGCAGTTTACCCCTTAGCATAATTGGAAATGTTTAATTAGACTGACCATATACTTTTGGAACAATGAAGCATAGAGCATATACCTTATTATCAGAGGCAGACCAAGTAGCTACAGGCAACCCAAGTTATTGAAATGAAAAGAAGGATTCAGCTCCTAGCTATAATGAATAGCTGCAATTCAACCTCCACTGATAAAAGAATGAAACAGACTAGTGAAAGTGACTCCTTTCTAGTTCTGAGGACTACAGGTGTTGGGGGGAGGGGGGTGACCCTTGAACTTACCGGATTTAAAAAGGTAAGGTTACTAGGCAACGGGGTTGGTGGGGGTCAGTTGACCAATTAATTTCTAATTCTACTGGAAGGTAGAATGCTATTGGCCAAAGTAAATTAAGTATATTAATGTAATTGAATCGTTGAGTTTGGACAGTGTATCAAATCTTCAGAAATGTATATCTGTTACGTGAAGGCAAAGAGAAGTTGACATCCTCTGACCATCTCTCTACCAACATGTTGGTCAATTAAAGAACATTTTTACTCGTATACTGTCTTTGTGTTTGCTGAGATTGGCTGAATACAAGATCCCTCAGTGGGATGTCCAAGAAATTTCCCCTTACTTGGAACAATTTGGTTTCTGACTTAAATCATTAGATCTGCTTTACCTTCAAGAAGCACCTGAAAACCTAATGGCAGCCCTCAAACATCACAAAGGAGCCCCTTTGACACTGCTCCAGACTATGAATTGCCCTGCATAAACCCATCACTGTTCCAGTTCCCTTTCCTCCTTTAAGATTCAAGTTCAGCCCATTGACTAAGTTTTTGATTACTGTGCAGCATTACTTCTTCTTAGCTTAGTGTCCAACTTCATCTGATTCTCTCTCTGTGGAATGTCATGCAGCATTTTTCTACATTTAAGATGCTATATTAATGCAAGTTGCTCCAGGGGTTTCTGGAGAAAAAAACAATCAATATGCTAATCCTGGTGTTGCTGGGCTTATGGCAAGTGGAATGAAATATGGTGAACTTGCATATTAGACTTAGTTAAATTCCCGCTTCTGGAGGTGCATGAGGCAGACAATGCACATGCTTATGTCACTTTCTGTAGGTTACTTCTGATGGAACAGGTCACTATCCTAAATCTATAGCTTGGTCACCACTCCACATCAAGCACCAGGAGTTTTCCCACACTCATCACCTGCCATTGGTGTGTTGGAAGGATGTGCAGAAATGCAACCAACCTATTTGAGTGCAATATGAATACACCTTCCATGGCATTCAAGTCCTGGAATGGTACACAAACCCAGAGCTTCTGGCTCTGAAGTAATAACGCTGTCCACTGTTCCATAAGACTACCATTCTTACACATTGCACTAATGCTTCAAACGCAATCATTCACACTTCCACTGCAGAGAGCTTCTTTATTGGATAATTAACTTGCATTTGGCTTACAAACTTCCCAATGTGTCTCACATAAAATTACTATTGAAGCTGAATGTAAATATTTTGTACACACCAATATCCACAAATAGAAGTTGTTTGGTGGTATTGGTTGACGCACATGTTTGCCAGTCACTAGAACTTCCTGGTCTCCCAACACTGTAGTGGGCCTTTAGCATCCATGGCATTGCAACATAACATTTCATTCACTCAGGGTCAACCTAGATTAATTACATGCTCAAGTTTTGGAGTAAAACGTAAACCTATGGCCGTTTGACTCAAAGTGCTATCCATCATTATCAAAAACGTGGTGTATTAGAACTGATTTGCCCATAACTATCCTTAAACACACTACCTGGGGTGATGAAATTCACAATTGTGCTTTACCCAATTAATTTTGACCTAATTTGAAACATTTTTGTCCAATTTTGATGTTATTTTTCAAAGCTGTAATTTTTAAAAACTGAATTGTGCTCAAAGTCGGTTCCTCATATTCTCCAGAGTTAACCGAGACTGTTCACAATACCACAGATATAAATATGCTGCTGCGAGTCCTTCCTTATCCTCTTACTGATAAGTCCAATAAAAAGTGCACCATTCCTCTCCTTTGAGATTAACAAGTAATGACCAAATTGCTTGATATCACCTTCCCATTGTTGAATCACTTCACTATGATTAACCTGACCATCTTCTGCAGTGGAAAGATTCCTCTTTGGCTGACGGTTTTTCTTCCTAATTCCCTCCATGGAGCTTCCACACGCAACTACTTCCAAAGAAAATAGGGAGACCACTTGAAAAGCAACAGTCAAACTGAGTGTTGCTGAACTAAGGCCACTTCTATCGCCCACTGAAAATCCCAATTCACTGAACAAATTTTATAATATTTCAACTTCAAATTTTGGAGGGTAAATGATGTTTCAAAATTTTTACCAGTATAGATACATTTTGGGACAGCCAGTCATTGAGTTAATGATGTCCTGCAAACCAAAACAACAGACTTTAGGAGCAGCACAATGGTTAGCACTGCTGTCTCAGAATGCCAGGGACCCGGGTTCAATTTCCGGATTGGATCACTGTCTATGTGGAGTCTGCACGTTCTCTCCGTGTCTGTGTGGGTTTCTGCCAGGTGCTCTGGTTTCTTCCCACAATCCGAAAGATATGCTGGTTCGGTACACTGGCCATGCTAAGTTTTCCAAACAGTGTATCCAAACAGGCACTGCAGTGCAGCAACTAGGGGATTTTCACAATACCTTTATTGTAGTGTTAATGTAAGCCTACTTGTGACACTTAAGAAAGAAAAGCATCTGCATTACTAACTATAATTTTCCACCAGCAAATGGTAAAAAGTTAAAGTACTGTGCCGGTGGGAAAAAAATCCCTTTTACACTACATCTATCATGTGACTTTGGAGGATCTTCCTGTTGTCTTTGCAGAATTTCACAAAGACTTTTGTTCTAAGCAGTAATAAATATAAAATACTGGAAACACACTAGTCAGCATCTGTGAATACAACAGACAAGTTAATGTTTCCTGTGCTGACTCTTGCAAAATATTGTTAAGAAGGATATGCATCCAAAATGTTAACTCCTCTGCTCTGGATACATCTTGCTTCAAATTTCCAAGCATTGGTAATATTCTGATTTTTTAAAATCATTTTTGAAGCTTTCGCTGCCAAACAAATTTACTAAACAAAATAGGTGGCTCTGTGTATGATCCAGGAATGGCTTGAACTGTGATGCTCATTAACTGGTCTGCATTACATGATCTTGTCAGATTGTTGACGAATAGTAGCTATAAATTTGGCACTCTCAGCAACAGAGGGAAGGCAAGGTCAGAAAAAGCACAAATTCATTTTGTAAGCTGAATTTTACATCAATGTCATCATCCACAGCTGTTTCCCAGCAACGAGAGCTGTGTTTCCATTCTCTTCCTGCTGGGTTGTTCATTTTTTTCTCCAGCAACATTTATATGTTTGTGTAACGGCTTTGTCTGACTGCATACAAAGGACCCTCAGCCTGCCAATATTCTGAACAACATACAGCTAAATGAAATCCACATTGCGTTTGTTAAAGAGACATCTGTGCAATCTTTAACGGTGAGGGTGATGACGGGATGGGGTGGAAATTAAAACGTCACTTCTTTCAACACCCAACTAGAAGGAAGGGGCAATCAAAGGGCCGTTGGATGTTGCAGTTCAAGGCAGATGTGACCACAGAAATATCCCTGAACAAGGACAAAGATTTGGAATTCCTTGCATCAGGGGATAAGAAACCAATCACAATCTGATAAAGTAACAGACTGTAGTTCAGGTTGTTGGGCATAGAGTTTGTATACAGAGTTTTTCCAAGATGAAGCTTGGGAAAGCCTGTGAAAAGTGAAGATGTTAAACATGAAATGTGAATAAGGGCTTCAGTGGCAGTGGACAGGCAGTGGGTGGCGGGTATTGCTGAGAAACAGGAAGGAGGGGATTTCTGTGGAGTTGGAAATGAGCAGTCTTTGTAATGGATACTATGTGAACTTCCAAGTTTAAGTAACTGGTTCAGTCAAGGGAGCAATCAGACAGCAAGGTCAAGCTGGGGGCAAGAATATTGAGTCGAAGATACACACATGGTATCTTTGATCCTCCAACACTGAGTGAATTAATCACCCAGATGGCTCCAAGAAATGTGCAGAGAGCAAAATGAAGACCTTAGTTGATCTAACAAAGATCAATTTGACCTAACAAAAGCAATTGACACTGTCAGTGGAAAAGGTCTCTGGGAAACCCACATCTGATTTGGTTGTCCACACAAATTCATTGAGATGCTTTAACAACTCCATAATGGCTTAGACTTGTGGGAGATGATCCTAATCGCTAATTAATGCTGTTATAAATGATATAAAGCAAAGGTACACACTCATAATAATTCTTCAACATTTCATTTGCTGCCATGTTTCTTACAGCTTTCAATCTCACAAAATCGGAGTTAAGGTTAGATTCAGCACAGATGAGCAGCTCTTTAACCTCAGAAAATAACAAGCTAAAACTAATACATTGGAAGAACTCACCTTTCACTGAACTCTTGACCCATTCTCAGAAATGCAAACAATCATTAACCACTTTGCAGTGCTTGGCCGAAATTTTGCATGATATCAGTCTTAAAAAGACAGTGGCACTATTCCAAACAGCCGCAGGCAAGGATTGCACAACTGTGATCACATGTCTGAGAATATGGTCAGATTCACTTTCCTAGGCTGTACCCAATTTAACGAAATCCATATTGATACAGAAGCATCCTGCAGATTCACCAAAATCAGCTCAGTTTTTGATAAACTTCAAGAGTGCCTCTGGAACAACACAGGCGTGAGTCTGCAGATCAAGCTCAAAGTATATAGTGCTGTCGTTCTGACAACGCTGCCTTATGTCAGAAACTTGTGGAGATTACAGTTAACAAGATGTCAATAAGGAATATGGAATTTCCCCAAAATAGTACATTGCTGGAACAGGCATGGAAAATAGCGTGAAACTCGCTGGTTTCACAGATGCCTTTTCTCACCTGATCAAATAGTATTCTCCGCAACTTCAAACCTGTCCTATGAACCTAAAGTTTTTAAAAAGCTGACATGCTAAGCATTGTTCTGATCATGAAGGCACAGCTACAATAGTGAGGTTGAAAGTATCTGAAGAACTAATTCAAAGATGATCTTCTATGGCAAATTGACAACTGGTGCAAATTCTTGATTGATAGAGGAGAAATAAAGATTGCTTAAAAATACTCAAGTAAAGATTAGAAATGCACAAATGTGAATAACTTCGGGCAGCACGGTAGCACAGTGGTTAGCACTGCTGCTTCACAGCTCCAGGGACCTGGGTTCGATTCCTGGCTCGGGTCACTGTCCGTGTGGAGTTTGCACATTCTCCTTGTGTCTGTGTGGGTTTCCTTCGGGTGCTCCAGTTTTCTCCCACAGTCCAAAGAGGTTTATTGGCCATGTTAAAAATTGCCCCTCAGTGTCCTGAGATGCATAGGTTAGAGGGATTAGTAGGTAAAATACGTAGAGATATGGGGGTGAGGCCTGGCTGGGATTGTGGTTGGTGCAGACTCGATGGATCGAAGAGCCTCTTTCTGCACTGTAGGGTTCTATGGTTTTTAAACTTGCTCAACAAAAGCAGAGTGAAGAGCTGCCCATGAAGCTGCCTCATACCATAGGATGTCAATCTGTTCGTGCCCACATCTAACAAGACCTGGACAACATTCAGGCCTGTGATGATAAAAGGACAATTATTGGTAATTACTATTTCCAACAAGAGAGAATCTGACTATCTCTCCTCGATGTTAAATGGCATTACTATTACTGAATATCCCACCATCAACAACCTGACCAGCAACCCAATTGGACCAGCCAACTAACATGACTACAAGGGCAGGAATTCTACAGCAAGTAACTTGCCTCGACTCCCCAAAGCTTGTCCTCCATTCACAAGGCACAAATCAATAGTGTGCTGCAACAGCCTCAATTTGTCTAGATGAGTGCAGCCCATTCAAGACTCAAGAAGCTTAGTAACATTCAAGTCAAACTAGTGCTTGATCAATACCTGATCCACCACCTTAACCATTCACTCCCTCAACATTGATACAACATGGCTGCAGTGTGTACCCATTTACAAGTTGCACTGCAACAACTTGCCAAGCCTCCTTTGAGCTCCTTCTAAACCTGTGACCTCTGCTACTTAGATTGATAAATTGGTAGTCACATGGGATCACCACCTGCAAATTCCACTCCAAGTCACACACCAGAGTGATATTTCTGTTCCTTTACTGTCGCTGAGTGAAAATCTTGGCACTCCCACCTTAGCATCACTGTGAGTGTACCTTCATTAGATGTTCTGCAGCAATTCACCAGCATCTTTTCAAGCGTAAGGTTGAGCATAAAACCAGCTTAAATGCTGGTCTGGCCTGTGACACTCACACCCTATAAACAATTAGAATAAATGAATACAAAAGGAGAGAGAAATAATTGCTGATTGCATCCAGATGCAAAGGAATGGAACCAAAGCTATTCCTGAAAGTTGACATTGACGAAGAGATATACCACCAAATCCAACGTGCTAACTCAGCCTGTGATAAATTACATGGGATTTTAAGAAACTGGTGTCAGATCCCACGCTAAACTCAAGTGGTTCTCCCAAGAAATCTATGGCATGGAAGGTTGGACAACCTGAGAGATGTCATATCAAGGCCTGAGAACAAAATGATCAATGCTGTCAGAGTTGGATCTTGCAAATCAAATGGAAGGACAAAAGAACAAACACAGTCTTGCTGGGTATAGTGGCCTGAATAATCCCACTCAGCTGTGACACGTGGGGTATATTGTCAGAATGCTCGACTGAAGACAGACAGGTAGCCCAACGAAACATTTCAAGGACAGTCTCAACAAGTGCAACCACAGACAGAATGATGTCAGAGATGGAGAGAGAGAACAGTTACTTGACCCAACAATCTGCTACTATCTCTACTGGCCACACTTGATGCTTTCGCTGTGGAGAACCTGCATGCCTAAAACAGGGCTCATAACACATTGCAAACCTGAACTGGCATTGATATCTCACTTTCACCCAACCACCAACCAGGATGAATCATCCTGGACACAACTGTTAATGACGGAGCCAAGCAAATAGTGGACCTGGAGGCTTCAAAATGCACAAGGGTGGCTGAGACATCCAGCAGAGCCAGGCGCTGAAAAGAGTTAGCTTGTGGGTCCAGTCTGTGGACTGTCCATGATTTGGAGAAAATAAGGAAATTAGGTAAGCAGTTGGTTGGTAAGGATTTTGTTCATTTTGCTCATTTAAAGTTTAAAATCTGGTACAAAATATTCGTAATTAAGATTTTATTCATAGTATGGTTTTGTAGTCGGAGTCGAACTTTGCTAGGGAACAGCTACCTATTTGAAAAGTTTGTCACATTTTACCGTCTCTTATAATCTGGGGTCGTTTGAGTTGATCAAATTGATCATTCTAAGAGTGAGCAAAGTCTTTGGTTGTAATTCATTTCTGTTTGCAGCTGCCAATGATTGACATGAGATACAACTAAAGCTGAAACTAACTAATTTTATTCCCTTGCACTGAAAGATTAAGGCTCTATTGACTGATACCTGTATTTGCTAAACTGTCAATTCCCTTTAACTGCCAATTTGTATTTTACTGTTTTCAGCATTTAAAAAATTATATTGTGTAAATTATGTTGCTATGGCATTAGCCTCTTGGCCAGGTCATTACTTTAACGAGAATTGGTTCTCAATTGCCTTACCTGGCTAAATAAAAGATTAAATAAATAACTAAAATAAAAAGCTTATTGGGAGTGGTAGGGTTTATTCATTAAAATTAATTTAATAAATTAACACTTAATAAAAAGATAGCAGCGCAAGTGTTGTGTTGCAACTGAAGATTGTGGGAGCTCCAGGACACCAATTTTGTCTGCCTGGTGCCAGGGTTAAGGCCATCACCAGTGAGTATATGAGGTATGTGGCTTGAGCAGCTTCAGCATCAGGGAGGGGAATGTACCTGGAAACTCTGTAACAGAAGGTGGTTGATTGGCAGGAGGGTAGTATAGAATTCTAGTATCAGGCCCTTCATTTTAGTTTTACCTTAATAAGTAGGCTAGGTAAGGTAATTATAAAGTGCCTCATATATAGTAAGAATTCACAATGTGCCTGGAACAATATATGCAAAGGTATTATAAACTGTATTTCCACAAATTAACCAAGTATTCTAAGCTTAAACTGTATTTTCAATCCTGTATTGTGCACCTTGGCCAACTTTGTTCTGAGTGCAGCATGATGGGAAACAAAGTAGTAGACAGGCCAAATTCTGTTAATACAATGGAGCACAGAAAGGCAGCTTCTGTTATCGGTTTTTGGATATGCAAAAGGCAAGTTTAATCACAGGCTTGATATGAGAGTCAATTCGTTCATGGGTAGCGAGGCTAGAGCAGTTTCTCAAGCTGATTAAGGAGGCCCGGGTTCCAGCAAAAGAGTGACTTCTTTCACCAATTAAAAATCACAGAAGTTCGTTATGGCCTTGGTTCCTGGTAATGGCGTGGGTTAGGTTTCCTAGGTAAAGGAAGCTACATGGGCAATAAGCTAATAAGCTCCTGTTCCTGCTGATAAAGCGAATATTGTTGGCTAAGATAATAAAGTTGAATATTGTGATTGGGCCCTCCAGTCTGATTGACAAGATGAGGCAGGATGTTGAAATGTTAAGAATAATATAATTTTATTGGACAATATTGGGTCAGAGAGCACAGTCAACCTTCAATGACTGTGTCTCTCTCCTGATGCACGCATTAGCAAATAAATTCCTTTTCGTTCTTCAAATATATGCTGTCTTTCGCAGTCTATGTATTAGTTGAATGAGGTTCAACAAACACAGGGCACCCTAAGGGGAACATCCTTCAGAAAATTCTTCTTACGGTGGTCATACCCCTTAGCTGACATAGATCTCCAGTGTTGATTACTGGTCAGGGACAATAGAGTGTAATAGCGAATCACGCACGTAAGGTGATCCAACAGGGGTAGTGATGGAGGAGCCTCAGTCCCAGATTTTGTCCAATAGGTGGTACTTGCTACCTGTATGGATGAGGAGGACTGCAGGGTGGATGAGGAGGACTGCAGGGTGGATGAGGAGACTCGCTATGTTTAGGTGAGTGGAGAAGAGAAGAATATGGTCACGATAGGAGACAGTACAGTTGTATTCTTGGAGTACAAAAAAATTCTCCTCTCATCATAGGACCATCCCCTCAACCTAGGGACCAATTTACTGAAACTTCACTGTATCACCCCTAATGTGATACATCCTTTCCTAAAATGTGGAGACCAAAAACTGAATAAATATTCCAGACGTGGTCTCACCAAAACCCTGCAGAACTCTTCATTACTTATATAATGAAGGAAACTCAGCAGCCAAATTGTGCTCAGAAAGCTTCCATTTGTCTTCATTCTCTTAGCCTCTGGAGCTTAGCACTGAAAACTATCACTCCTTTCTGTATAATATTTTCCAGTAACCTGCTCCCAATATCTTCAAGTGGCACAATGTTACGGTTGTCTTAAGATGATGATTCACCTGCTCTTTTTGTAGACTTACAAAATCCCCATTTTTAAACTGGAATAGTGAAGTAGCTTATCATAGAACCATAGAATCCTACAGCGCAGGAGGCCCATATGCCTGTGCGGCTCTTTGATGGAGTTATCCAATGTGACTCATTCTCCATAGCCCAGAAAAATGCATCCTTTTCATTATTTATTTATTTAATTCCCTGATGAAAGTTATTATTGAATATGCTACTACGCTTTCATTCCAGATGAGAAATTGCTGTTCAGAAACAAAATTATCCCCATTTACCTTTTGGTTCTTTTGTCAATTATACTAAATCTATGTCCTCTGGTCGTTGGCCTCCTTGCCAATGGAAACAGTTTCTCCTTAATAACTATTTTAAAACTCCTCAATTTTAAAACATGGCTACTAAATCTTACCCTAACCTTCCTGCTCTAAAGAGAGCACTTAGCTTTGCTAATCTCTCACATAACTGATGTCCCTCGTTCCTTTTATTGTAGCATCAGCCATGTCAGAGTAAGAATACAATCACTGCATGAAAGGTATTGGTTGGTATTGAACAGGAGGAGAAATACCATTAAGGAATGGGCAAACGGTTGGTGGAAAAGTAGCAGCCAGTCAAGAAATTGAAAGCGGCCAGCAGAAAACAGCAACTGGGCAATGGTTTCCTAACGTGAAATATGCAGAATATTTCAGTAAATTTTAAATGGTGTTTGAGTCAGAGCAAACAGAAACAAAGACAATTTATGACACAAAAGTAGGTAATTCAGGCTCTGACACTTAACCTGTAGCCAGAGTATTGGACAATGATGATCAGAGCCTTTGCTGTTACTTCCCTTGCTTTTCTTAGCCATCTGGGATATATTGCATCTCGGCCCAATGATTTCTCTATTTCAAGGATACTAACCCCCTTATTAGTTCCTTCCTCTCCATAAGCCTCAATGTCTGCTCCATAAGCCTCTTTCCTGAAAGCCAATGTAAAGTATTCATGAAGAACCATATCCTTATCTTTCACCTCCTTTACCTTTATGGTCACCTTTATCGTCTCCCTTCGGTTCTCCAGGACGACGCCTGAGCAACTATATGTGGGAACATCGATAGGATGTTTGACTATGGGAGGCTTCACTACCAAGTCAACACTGTCATTTTCAGTACAAGCGTGGGTTTCCTCTCACAGATCCCAAAGACGTGCAGGTTAGATGGACTGGCCATGCTAAATTGACCCTAGTTCTGGGAGGATTAGCTAGTGTAAATGCATGGGGCTATAGGGATAGGGCCGGGTGGGATTGTGGTCAGTGCAGACTCAGTGGGCCAAATGGCTTCCTTCTGCAGTATAAGATTCTATGATTCTATAATATTGCATGCACTTTCACCCATGAGATTATAATAAATGTTGACAGGTTTTATTTTTAGTCATTCCACCATCCATATACAATCATGACACTGGTCTAGAAAATTATCAATGCTTGTTCTATAGAAACTCCAGATAAATGGCATAAATGGTTGTTTTAGTTATTTATAGTGGCCCTCCATGGATTCTACCAGTCTCCGACTGAAGTTACATGAGGAGATTGGAGAATTCACAGATTTCTAGACCAACTTCTGCAATGCATTGACACCCACTGGAGGAAGGCTGATGGTCAGGTTGGAAAAGGATAAAAAAGTATTGAATACCACTGACTCCTTATAACTGAGGGTGGGACATGAGTGAAATATAAGCCTGAGCAGACTGTTCACAGTCACTAACCGGGCTCATGCGTAATGAGCAGTGGGTCAGAAAAAGCAGCAGTACAGCAGCCGGTGATACGGAACTCTTCCAGGTATTTCTTTTGAGGTAAAAACTGGCAAAACCCTCTCAGATGCATTTAGGCAATACTTTAATGCACATTTACAACTAATTACTTAATATATTTTGTTTGAACTATGTAGAGGGTCAATGAGATACAAATTATTTTCCATCACGATAATGACTGTCACTAGCTCATCATTACTGGGTCAGCCTATATCCACTGTACAAACTGCACCTTTCAGCTTCTCATTCTGTATAGAAAAAATATCATTGCTTCAATGAACCATAAAAATGAATTATTTTTATAACGATAAAAACATGTAAATTCTGAAAGCAAGTATGTAGGAAATGTGAGTCTTACCTCAACTGCAGTCTTGGGCGCAATGCTGGGCCTCTGTGCAAGTAAATTGCCAACAGGAGTCTCCACAGGGAGAGGGGGTGGACTTTCAATGTCTTCAGAAGATGCTAGTGATAGAAACAAGAAAGCACAGTCAGGATACACTCGATGAAAAGTTAACTTTACAGCGCACACATCTTGCGAGCCAAAATTTAAATGACACAAACAGAAATTCTGCTGAATTTCAGCTTATCCAAACTATCTAACAATATCACATTTTCCCACTGAAATGATGCAAGTTCCAACACTTTCCAGTGACAAACTCCTGATTGTTGTTGCGCAACGTGGATTGGGCAAAAGGTGGCAATTCTAAAACTTACCACACAAAAAACATGGTGAGGAAGAGAACAATAAGAAGCCTCAAATGTGTGAGCAAAGAGCACTTACCTTTATCTAGTTTGTTAGGTATGCGAATTACTGTTGGTTTACGCAATATAGGTGGCCGATTTGATGTAGTATCTGTGGGTGCCTTCTGACCTCTAGGTAAAGTCTGAAAAGGATCTGTTAGGACAGAAAATAGTACAGGGAAAATGTTAAATATTAAATCTGAATATGCCCTTCATCTGTCACCATCTTCTAAAATCACCCAGCACTGATCATGCACGATTTGTGTGGTGTACTTCACTTTCTTGTGATGTCTTGAAGTGCTTTACGATCTGTGATTTATTTTTGCAAATGCAGATATTATTATAGAAAATGGAATAGAACCTTGCATTGAATCCCTACAGTGCAGAAGGAGGCCAGTTGGCCCATCAAGCCTGCACCCTCAACAATCCCACCCAGGCCCTATTCCTGTAAGCCCACTAAATAACCCTGCTAATTCCCCTGACATTAAGGGGCAATTCAGCATGGCCAACCTAACCCACACATCTTTGGACTGTGGGAGGAAACATGAGCACCTAGAGGAAATCCACACAGACACACAGAGTATGTGCAAACTCCATAAAGAGAGTCACCTGAGCATTGTGAGATAGCGGTGCTAACCACTGCACCACCATGCAACAGCCAGCTTGCTTTAAGTAGGGTCCCACAAACAAAGGGATACAGATTAGGCCATTTAGCCCCTAAAGTGTCGTCCACCCTTCAGTGAGATCATGGCTGACCTGAGACCTACTTCAAAATACCTGTCTTTGTCATGCATACATTTTTATTAATCAAAAGAATTAAGGCATCAATCTTAGATTTAAAATTAACAATTCACCTCACGTCAATTGCTTTGGGAGGAAGAAAGTTCCAAACTAATTCCACACTTAGCAAATAGAAATATTTCCTAACTTCACCGCTGAACAGATTAGCTCTAAGCTTCAGACCATGCCCCTTTATCCAAGACTCATAGGAATAGTTTCCATTGGCCCTATCTGTTCCACTTGATATCTCAAAAACTTTGATCAAATCACCCTTAGTCTTCTAATTCAAGGGAACACAACCCTAGTTTATAATTGCTTCCATTAATTTAATTGTGTCCAGATATCATTTTGGTAACTCTACACTGCTCTTCCCACAATACCAATATATTCTTCTGAGGTGTGGGGTCTAGAACAGCTGGTAGAGTCTAAGCAGGGCTCTGTATAGCTGAGATAAAAATAACCTTACTCTTTATTTTAGTGGTATTGACTGAAGAATAAATGTTGGCCATGACTGTGGAAGCATTTATATCCACCTTAACCGACAGATGACATTTAGTTTACACTTTTGAAGCGTCAGCTTGGTTTTCATGCTCAAGTTGTGGAATGGGATTTAAACTAATTCACTTGAAAATCACTACTTTTTGTTTCCCAGTAAGTTTTTAAACATGTGCATAATTTTTAAACAATTAAGTGTTCAAAGCTTCTGTTCATTGTGGATGTAGAAATTTGGGTGTGCTCACTTTTGGACGAGTGGGGTAGGGGCAAGGAGTCTGGGAACAATTCTTGCACTTTAATAGTGAGACTAGAGATGTATATTAGACCTGAGGCCTCATCACCATCGTTGGTCAGGATGCTACAAATATTAACAGGCAGCTCACTGGCAAAGTGGAATAGAAAATGTTGAGACAACATCAGCTCTCAGGCTGCTAAGAGGATCAGAAGGCCAAGTCAAGAAAGGGAATTTCTAGGCTCTTCTGTAATAAATGCTTAGAGATTAATAGAATTGGGTATAGTAGAGTTTAAAATTCTCCTTAAAAGTTCTCCATGAAGAGCTTTTGCTTAGTTTCATGCCTGCAATTTCCCTCTCAACAAAGCATCAAGTGGAAACCAGGTAGTTAAACCTAAGCGAAAAGGGAAGGGAAATTTGAAGGAATTAACTTGGAACTCTCCAACTTCCGAACAATGGGAACTGAAATTACAAAGGTTTCAGGACAGACTGATTGCTTGAGGGAATTTACAAGGCAAAGGGAACATATATACTACAGATGAAAAATGTGGCAGAGGGCAGTGGAAGACAGTGTGATAGTCTAGTCATATAGCCTAGTTATTTACAGGATATCAGTAAAATCTTCCTTTAAAGTAAATTGGTGTTCAGTGGTTTAGCAGATTAAAGATACAATTAGTTCAGGTACATAATCCAGAAAGGTGGTCTGTGTTGCAATAGTTAGGGAAGCACTATGCATGTTACAATTAACATTAAGAGCTCTTAGACAGAGGGTGGGAGTTGAGGCAAAATAAATAATTTGGCTTGAGTTCCTGATCCTAACTGCCATCTGATGGATAAACCTTGTCAGACATGTATAGATGTCGAAGTTGGGTGAGGAGAGGACTGGCCTTCACTGTAATGCTCTCCGTGGTCCAATAACTTTCTAGTACTCATTGGCTGGCTTCACATGATCTAATGTACAAGGTACCAGAAGGCTACTGGAAACTATTGATAATCTGCCACTTTTGAAGAAAGAGGCAAACAATTGAGAAGAAAATAATCCTCAAGAGCTCACATGCTACCTTCTCTTTCTGTACAAGCAAGGAGTGCATACAATGCAGTCTAGAGAAAACCCAAGCTAACATTTCATTACCTACTGTCACTAGAGAGGTCACATTATCTCCTGTTGGGATAGCAGGTACAATATCATCATCATCAAAACTTATCAGATCTTGTGAGCTTGAAATCATATCGGGAGAAGCTGCATGTTTGTTGGTTGAAGATTTTTCAACCTGTATCACGGAGGCCTTTGTTATGGGTAACACTGAAGGTCTAGAAACAGGAGGTTTAAGTGCTGTAAAAGATGCTTCACGGTTTTCAGAAATGGTCCTTTTTGCCACTGTAGGCCTTGGTGCTGGAACAGGAACTTGATTCCTTCTATCAGGAAGTCTTTCTTTCTGAGGCATGACAGTAGCTGGACATACTTCCTCCCCAGGATCTAAAGGATTGTTACTTCCATTGCTCTGTTTTAACTCCGCGGAGGTATTGGATTTTGGTTTCTTGGGTGGCTCTGGCTTGGGTCTAGCAGTTGCAGACAACTTGTGTGGTTTTGGAAGGAGGATTGGCCCATGCCTCTCTGCTGCTACAGGTTTTGTTTCAGCCACCTTATCAGATCCCCCTGAATTCTTGTCAGCTGCAGAAGGTTTGGGAGCAACAGAGGGTTTTCCACAGACCACCGCAGGCTTTGGCCCGAAAGATCGTGGAGCAACTTCTGGTCTTTTTGATGGCCGTATGTTACCAGTGGAACTTTCAGAATCTGTTGGTGTTTCAAATGCCTTTATCCTGGCAAGGAAGCTGTGTCCACTGTTATCTCCCATTGTTTCCTGGTTGGCAAATTTATCTTCTGTTGTTAGCTTTTGGCACAATGTTGGCCCACGTACAACACCACTTTCTTTATCTTCTCCCTCAGAAGTTTTACTTTGCGGTTCTTCAAAAAGTAACTTGAAGTTACCTAAGGACCTGGGCCTTGGTATGGGTCGCTCCACAGCATTAGTGTTTGTTTGAACACTTTGATCCTGACTGGAATTACTTTCTATCGAAATCAAAGGTTCTTCAGTTTCTACAGGTCGAATAGGAATAAGGCACACAGCTGGTCTGGCAGGTTTCACTGGTCTCTGATCTAGAACAAAAGAGATACAAAATGAGTTAAAAACAAGCTATTTAAAGAATAGACAAACATACATAATTTTTTTGAAAATTTACTTTTGGGATTTGGAGGTCATTGGCAAGATTGTCAACTTTTGCCCATTCCTAGTAGCCCTTCGGGTAGTGGTGGACCTCTTTCTTAAATACTGCAGCCTGTTCCCTGAAGCTACCTGCACAATTTCATTAGGTAGGAAATTAGGGGGTATTAAAGGTACAGTGATATATGGCCAAGCAGCCGAGTTAGGTTGGCATTTCACTTGGAGAGGACGTTAGAGGTGATGGTGTTTCCATGCACGTGCTGCCCTGATCGTTCTAGTTGATGGAGATCGCAGGTTTGGAAGGTGCTGCCAAAGTAGTCTTGGACAATTGCTGCAGATTATATACGTTGCAGTCAGGTTACACCAAAAGGTTGTATGTTTATACTAATGGGTGAAAAATTAAAAATCATAAAGCATATTAAAAACAAAAGAATATGAATTACAATCTATGATCTTGGTGCCCAAAAATGATGCTGAAGTGGTTTGCTTAGATTCTCAACTCTAATCCTCTGAAAGCATGAATATTTTAGAGTGAGAAAATGGTCTGGCTATCAGTGCTCATTGTTATGGAGCAGATCTGACAGCAACATCTGGTGTCCACAAATAAAAGTGGAAATCTGAAAGTTGATGTCTGATGCCTTGTCTTTCCATAAGATTTGTTACAGCAGCATCTCACTAATATATTCATCACAAAATACAGAGCATAAAAGTTGCAATAATTTCCACGAGTTACTTATTTGAAATAAGGCTAGTGTTTGCAGGAGAAAACGTTTTTAAGTCTGAATTACTGCCAAATAATCTCACTAGCTCTGAAAACTGGACTGGCGCACATGCGAGTCTCATCCTGTAAAATGTAAACATTGTTGGAGATTACAAAATATATTGTGTATATATATATATTTCTTTTCTTTTAAATTTATTTTCTGTCCTGAACATCTTTTTCTTAATTTCATATCTCTTTCTCACTTTTTATTTCATATCCTGTACATGATATTAGATTTAATGAAATATTTTAATTTATCCCTCCTGGTTTAGATTTAAATTGGACAATCCCCAGAATTAGGAGCAAGAATCCTATTAACCTATACCCAGTGGTTAGCAGGATAGCAACTTTTCTGATTCCTGTTCATTTCTATGATTGCTCTATGCAGCCAATACTTTGTGTTCTTTATTGGCTGCACACATTAGTGGTGGCCAAATAATTAGGTCCAACACTACTTAGAGTTAGACTGCACCTCCTCATGGGTAGTACATTGTGGCTGCTCATGTCACTGAGATCATTCTAAGTATTATCTGCAGAAGTATCAGTAATGAATGACCATCAGACAGAGCGTGCGTCAAAGATTTCAGATGCTACACTAGAGGTCCTGATGGAAAAGGTAAAAAGAGATATCCTACTTTTTTTTTTAATAAAGAAGAATCCAAACATCCTCTAGACACATGCCCAGAAGGCAAAGACAACAGATAGTGGCAGAGTTCAGTACTAGGAATTTAGCTCCAAAGGAACTGGATGCAGAAGTTTAATAACTGCAAACACTTCTTCAAATGCCCTTGCCTATCAAAGCTACCACTAGCCCCATGAACATATCAATTCACTACGTCCCTATTATTCACCTAACAATATCTCCATCAGTAATGACTCATTAGAACACGAAAATCATGAAAAACAGGAGAAAGTAGGCCATTCTGCTCATCTGCATCAATATATTACTCCGAATCCCAAGTACTCCTACCTTCCTGTGTGGAATCGTATCTAAAGCCTTCTGAAAATCCAAATTGACTGGTTCTCATTTATCTATGCTACAAGTGACAAATACATGATCTCCCTTTCATAAATCCATGTGGACTCTGCCATATTGTATTATTTTCCAATTGTCTAGTTATCACATCTTTCATAATCCTTCTAACATTTCCCCTGTTACTGATGTCAGACTAACATATCCGTAGTTTTCCACTGTCTCTCTCCCTCCCTTCTTAAATAATGGGGTTATATTTCCTACTTTCCAATATTTTGTTTTATTTGTGGGATGTGTCACCCTGGCATTTATTGCCCATCCCTAATTGTCCTCGAAGGTGGTGGTGAATTGCTTTCTTAAACTGCTGCACAACCTGTACACCCACAGTGCTGTTGGGGAGCGAGTTCCAGGATTTTGACCCAGTGACACTGAAGGAACAGCAATATATTTCCAAGTCAGGATGATGGATGGCTTGGGAATTTGAGATGGCAGTGTTCCAATGTGTCTTCTCCTTCCAGATGGTAATGGTCATGGGTTTGGAAGGTGCTTTCTCAGGAGCCTTGGTGAGTTCCTGCAGTGCATCTTGTGGATGACACACACTGCTGCCACTGTGTGTTAGCAGTGGAGGGATTGAATGTTTGTGGATGGGGTGCCCATCAAGTGGGCTGCTTTGTCCTGGTTGGTGTACACTGCACTCATCCAGGCATGTGGAAAATATTCCATCACATTTCTGACTTGTGCCTTGTAGATTGTGGACAGACTTTGCAGAGTCAGGAGTAAATTACACACTGTCAGATTCCTAACCTCTGACTTGCTCTAGTAGCCACAGTATTTATATGGCTAGTCCTGTTCAGTTGCTGGTCAATAGTAACTGCCAGGATGTTGATAGTAGGGGATTCAGCGATGGACTGCAGGAATCTTCCCAGAATCTATAGAATCTTGAAGGATAATCACTAATACATTCACCATCTCTTTAGCCATCTCCTTCAACGCTCTGGGATGCAGCTCATCTTGTCCAGGGGATTGATCAAACTTCAATCTAATTCTTTTTCTTTGAGTACTACCTCTTCACTAAAACTAATTTCTTTTAAAAAAGGATAGTCTGAAGTACAGCATCATGGATGAAGGGCTCAAAAGGTAAAATGCTGGAAAATCTCAGCAGATTTGCCACCATCTGTAAGGAGAGAAAAGAGCTGATGGTTTGAGTCCAGACAACCCTTTGTCAAAGTTTGTCATCTGCTTTGACAAAGGGTTATCTGGATTTGAAAGATCAGCTCTTTTCTCTCCTTATAGATGCTGCCAGACCTGTTGAGATTTTCCAGCATTTTCTCTTTTTGTTTCAGATTCCAGCATCCACAGTAATTTGCTTTTATATGAGTGAAGACATGTCTGTAACCTCGCATTCAATTGAATTATTAAACTTATTCGAGTTATTATAGGGACACCCCAAAAGGACATCTTTGGAATATCTCTGGAACATCAATGTTGCCAGCTCTTTCAGGCCCTGCCCACCAATATGATGGAGTGGGGCACTCCAGGATTTATTTCTTCTTAAGTGCTGTACAATATTGCAAGAAAAGCTGTGTAAAGAGCACGTTCACAGCCCTTCTTTCTCACCTGCTCCAGCAACAAGAAGAAAAACTAGAAGATTGTGCTGCACTTGACCTCTGTGTTTTTGGCTGGGAATGAGAATTGGTTCACATTCCTTGTAGCCCTTGCAATAAATGCATGTACATGTCCAATGAAAATATGATTGACTATAGTTGTTTTCTGTTCCACTGTCCAACATTGACATTCCTGAAATAAGTTAATGGGAAACTGCTGGTTGCACCCATCCCATCATTAGCTACAGCTAAAGAAGTCAAAAGGAAAATTTTGAGATAAAAACACAATAAAATACATTTTTGTGTAAAACCAAGTATCAAAGTCGAGCTCTGACAAAAGGGTCATCCAGGCTTGAATCACTGGTTCTATTCTGTCTCTCTCTCTCCACGGATGCTGTCAGACGTGCTGAGTTTCTCCAGCATTTTTTGTTTTTGTTTCAGAATCTTGCATCCACAGTATTTTTTCTTTAAACTGATATAATATTCAATTCTTGTAAGGACAACCCTCCCCTCTATATCATGGCGAGCAATCAGTTTGTCAACTTACAAGTCTTGCCAGAGAATAACATGTGACTCTAGCAAGTTGAACAGTAGAAAATTGGATACACAAACTAATACATGTAGGAAAACTGACATCTACGCAGACCTCTGATCCAAATCAGCTACATTCAGAATGACCCAACTGCTCAAAACCTTGACTGTAATCAAAACTCCATGGTCCTCAAAAGGGATCTTACGTTCCTACCCATAATGACAAGTGTTACACCTAATTTGCTACTTATTGTTGCAAATTTGTTATTACCATGCCACTAATTATAGATACTGATTTTATTCAGAGCAAGCATTAGTCTTATTCTGCCCTTGAATTATATAGGCTATGAAGAACATCGTGCTTTTCTACCTGTCACAGGAGTGTTCCCTCTCAAACTTGCAAAATCAGCATCAGCACTCCTCGTCTCAAAATTCTCAATGTCCTGGTTGAATTCAGTCTGTGTCGATATGGTAGTTGTTGAACGCCTTGGGGCAGCTTGTCTGGCCACTGGCTGTTGATTGATTTCTCTGATTACCTGCTCATAGGATGGTGGAGGCTGCAACCAAAGTTCAAAAAATGAATATCCCATCAACATAATCTCAGCAAAAGTAATTCTCAAATAAGATCAAGCTCTTGTACAAACTAATTCCTTACTTCTGCTGCAACAGGTTCATCAATTCTCCAGAGAGTCCGTGGGTATGGAAGTCCCAGCCCAGCAGAAGTTGCACAGTTCCCTGGTGAACCTGGATACCAAGAGCTTGGTCCTATAGGCTCTGCAGCTATGACTGTAATGTCTGGCCGCCTGAGAGGAGATGGAAACATACTTTCAGTGACCCAGAAATGTAGAACTAAAGAGGCATATCTCTCGATACACAAATGGTTGTTAGATCTAGTTCCACAGTGTACCTGAACAGGTGCCAGAGTGTGGCGATTAAGGGATTTTCACAGAAACTTACATTCACAGTGCAATAAAACTGTGAATGTAAGCCTATCTAAGACACTAATAAAT
This sequence comes from Carcharhinus amblyrhynchos, assembly GCF_965287045.1. NCBI lineage: Eukaryota > Metazoa > Chordata > Chondrichthyes > Carcharhiniformes > Carcharhinidae > Carcharhinus > Carcharhinus amblyrhynchos. Next base: position 132,087,508 of record NC_137324.1, on the reverse strand, counting down.
AAACTTTAAACATAGTGGTGTTGAGAGAAAACATCCCACCATATGGCTGTGAACTACAATAACGAATTCCCTTACTTGTTCCATAGACAGTTACAAAAATAGAAATAGTTGAACAAACAAATGTGCAAATCTTAAAATTCAGTTACGTGCCCAATTAATTGATCTCATCCATGAAGGCATCAGCCGTAATAATTAGTATCTGTGCCCCGAGACCGAAGGAAATAAAGCAACTGAAGTTCCCACTCCCAATCCAGTGAACTATGCTGTAAAGTACAAGTCCAGTCAATGAACAAAAAGAAACAGACAAACTAATTCAATACTTTGCTCACCATTTGGTGAAGTGCATGCTATGTTCAGTTATCTCTGGAATTCCCTGCCCGTTGAAGTGGTGGAGGCTGCCTCGCTAAATATTTTTAAGACGCGGTTTGATGGGTTTTTGATAAGCGAGGGGATTAAGGGTTATGGGGAGAGGGCGGGAATGTGGAACTGAGCCACGACAGATCAGCCATGATCTTATTGAATGGCGGGGCAGGCTCGAAGGGCTAGATGGCCTACTCCTGCTCCTATTTCTTATGTTCTTATTATGTTATGTAATCACACTGACATGCACCACAGTCTTTAAAACAGAACTGTACAATTTTGGGCCTTGATTTGAAGCAGTAAAGGATGCTTATTAGGAAGTAGATTTGATCCCACCCAATACTAGTCATCATGCTATGGAGAAGCGCTTGGCTTCGGGTTCACGGAATAAAAAAATTGGAAGGAATCCCACCCTTTCCAATATCTGGTTCATATTAATGCTACCAGAATATGGGTACACATTCAACCACCTGTCCTTCCAGCTACACTAAGTGTGTGAGCAAGATTGGAGGAGTGAAAGATGAAATAAAGTAAGGGGCAATATCAATTTTAAACAGACAAAAATAAGCTTCATACCTTCTTTCTCTCCGCAGTTCAGTCTGCGACGATGTGCGAATTGATGCTAAATAACAGAATCAGGAGAAAACAAAGAATCTGATAAAATACTAATTTGCTTCTACTGCAGAGAACTGTTAATGGAAACATTCATTCAAATCAACAGTATCTGTTTAGTAGGAACAAATAGGCCCAGTGATTTTTTTTGGCAGGACAGTGATGTACTTACAAATTAGCATCTTGGGCATTGATTTTCCTCAGATTTCCACAGTTACTGTGGCCTCACATACAATACCTTTCAGTGGGTCAGTGAAAATGAGTTAGCCCTCAGTACTGGAATTGCTCACTGATACTTGCTCACCACTGTTTTCTCAGATTCAAGCAATTTAAGAAGGGCTCGATTTATTTAACTTGGGGATTGCAGTAATGTCGATGCACTAAAATATCAACGGTGCAAATTTTAATGGGACAGTGCAATAATTACACACTACTCTCGTTTCTGAAATTTAACCATGTTCTTTTGGAGTGAAAATCACTTCTGTACGTTGACTGTTAGGATCTATTTTAAAGGAGGTTAGGGTATTATCAGCCAATTTTTGGGCTACAAAATTGCAATAAATTGCCAACATTTGGAAACCACATTCAAGGTTGGTATATGAAAAAGAAACATCACCTTGGTTCAGGCTGAGGTATATTTCTAAGACTCAGATTAAGCTACATTGATAAGTAGAGGAATCTGACTTGGTTATGCTAAATGTAGATATTAGATGACAGAAATGGGAAAATAAATTGTTTCTCAGTGGGGATATTCCTTACTTTGATAAGCAACACTTGATAAAATCCCCTCCCATCCTGAGTGTGAATTAATGAAGGTATTCAAAATCCATATGTGCATCAGTAAGTTGTTTCTATAACTCGTGGGACTCAAGGGATGGGGTGGGGGGAAATCAGGATATTGAATCTGACGATCAACCATGATCATAATGAATGGCACAGCAGGATCGAAGAGTTGAACAGTCTACTTCAGCTTCCAGTTTCTATGTTTCTATTATTGTTCTCTACAGCATGGTGGCACAATGGTTAGCAGTCTGCCTCAGGTGTCACCTTTCTCCCCCTCCCCCCCAAACATGGCACCGGAGCAAGGTGACTTCTTGAAAGCTGCACCTAGCATACCTTATAATTCTATCTTTTGCTCTCGTTACATGCTTCTAAAACTTCATTCTATGACTGTAACACTACATACTGCACTCTTGTTTCCTTCTCTATGAAAGTATGCCTTATCTGTACAATACGCAAGAAACAATACTTTTCACTGTATACTAATACATGTGCCAATAATAAATCAAATCAAATCAGGGACCTGGGTTCAATTCCGGCCTTGTTGACTGTGTGTTTTTCCTCTGGGTGTTCTGGTTTCCTCCCACACTCCAAACATGTGCGATTTAGGTAGATTTGGCCATGTTAAATTGCTTCTTAGTGCCCAAAATTATGCTGGTCAGGTGGATTGGCCATGATGAATATGCGGGGTTACAGGAATAGGGCAGAGGAGGGGGCCTGGGTCAGATACTCTGTCAGAGAGTTGGTGGAGACTCGATGGGCCGAAATCTTCTGCACTTTAGGGATTCTATGATTCTAGACAATGTTTTCAGAGTTCAACTTACTGTTGCGAATATGGATCTTGAATACCTTCATAAAATCCCCTGCTATCCTGAGTGTTGAATTAATCAAGTGTATAGAATGAGACAAAGTTGAATGGATTGATCAGACAATCTCCTCATGCAGTGGGCGGTGAGTGTTTGGAATTAATTGCTGAGGCTGATAACATCAGTAACTTGAGTTGAACAGGCATTTAGTGAATAGAAAATTGACTGAGTGATATTGGTAATGAACTCTGCATTCTATTTCTGAACGTCTGAGACAAACCAGAGGGACCAAAAATGACGTTTTTCCAATTCCATATATTCTTATCCTTTACAATATTCATCTTCAGAAAATTACAAAAATAACTTTCAAGAAGTAATACATAATAACAACGACATGAAACATTGTCCACTGCTTAAAGGGTTAAATATAGATGAAATCCAAATTATTTCAACATGACAAAGACAAAACTCCACGTTTGTGATGGGAATAAGAGTTTCTAATACTGAACAACAGCATTCCATCTCAGTTTGACATGAAACAAAAAGCTTCTCCTGTTTTTGAAAATCTCCCAGACACAGTGGGCGGGTATTTTCAATTTGCTTTCTAAGTGTTGTCTCCGGCAGAAGCAGCCTGCCAACTGCATTGCCAGGTTTTCCCACAGTATTCCTAAGGACCTCAAAAAATGGGCATGTCCCGCCACAGAGCTTACCCAGCAACCTCAACTCCTGTCAGGTAAGGGCACCCTGATCAAAATAGATAATAAAAGGAACTACCGCAGTGTCAGGGGAAGTGTCCAACCATGGCCAGGATACTGTTGTCACTTGATCTTTTCCCCTAAGAATGTACTTACCTGTGTGCCCCCGGTGTGACATGATATCATGCTGGTTGGGGGTGTGGGGGGGTGAACACTCTGAAGTGGTGGTAGGATACAGTGAGAAGGCCTGATAAAGTATATAGAAAAAGGTGTGCTAATAGTATTCCCACCATTACTTCATTGGCGAGGGGATTCAGATAATCTTAACAGAAAATCTCAACAGCATAAAAATTGTTTTGGGATCCCTGTTGGATTCTCCACCTCCTCTATTATTTCCATCTGCCAGAATTGGGGTTGGGGTAGAAAATCCCATCCAGTGGCTGAGAAGTTTGCCTTCTGAGTCCAAAAGTGAAAGCAGAGTTTGTCCATTACATGAAAAGTTGGCTAATCATTTGCTTGGCTATTGGGAGATTTTGGACTCCTCCTTGGCATCACAGCGTGTTCCGCAAACTGTTTTGAACGACCAGTTTGAAATCTCTGACCTCACTGCGGACATCTCCAGTTGCCTGTGCCATTATGCAAGCTAGAATACATTCAAAGATGCTGTTTACTTACTTCTCTTGATAGCTGCCTTTATTGTAGATAATGGTCCGTGGCTGTTTTAAAAAAACACAAATGTTCAGTCATCCGGAAATACATCTGCATCGCGTCATTACTTTCTCTAAGTTCCTTCTATAAAATTAACATTTCCATCATTTTCTACCTTAAGATCATGAAAAAACAAAAAAAAAGAGAAGAATCTCCCACACTGTGCATTGCAAAGGCCACCAGTGTAAATATTATTAGAAACTAGACTGAAATCAGCGCACAGATGGCCTGCCAATTGCTAGCCAGCCCCGCAGCCCTGGTTCTATGTCCCCCACGGCTCAATCACTGGCCCCCGACTATTCCTGGGCCAGCCACCCTGAACCTGGCCCCCTCCTGGTCCACCCCAATCTTCAGATAACCACCCCAAGTTCTGAACCACCTGTCCAAAACACAGTGCTGATCCCCCCAAGCAGGCTGTTTGCCCAACTGCTGCCCTCCCTTCTTCCCCCACCAATCCCTAGTATAACTAGGTACTAAGGAGCTAGTGTAAGCCCCGTACTCTGTCTAGGGGAGGGGCTAATGGACCCAGAGACTTTAGTCCCGGGCCCACTAATCACATTAAATGACATACAAATGACCATTTAAGTTGACTTTGCACCTCCCCATTGATTTCTGGCACGAATCTGATGCCACTGGAAATCCAGCGCTGAGACAAACTAGCGGGGCTCAAACCCTGCGAATTAGTCGATGCGAGAATCTCTGGCTCACTGTGCTAAAAGACTAGTGCAGCAGGATGGGAGAACCGCAGTCCTGGTCTGTACTAACTGATTGCGGTCAAAGTGGAATGGATCGTTAAAGTTTGCTTCAGGGTTGCCTGAGCTAGCTAGTGAGCTGTGATAGAAAATCAGCATGTTGTTATTGGAGTGCATTTATCCTCTTGAGCAATAAGATATTTGCAGTTTCACCCTATCCATGTCTTTCCCAAATGAGAAGCTTACCATAAAAACACAAGCACAAGCACTCCTTCTTCATGACACATTGGGGTAAATCCCCTCCTCTTCCTCTCCCCAACTGAGGTTTCCTGATCACACTGAGTTTTAGTGAAAATGTCAGGAAAGTGGTGGCTTGCACCATTTTCCTGCTGCTTTTGCCAATCTTCGCCGAAATTACAGCAGGAGTTGGAAGAACTTCCCCCGACAAGGCGGGTGTGGCACAATGCCAGTATGAAGTACTTGCTTATCATTCTGTGCATGAGCACATGCTAAACGTAAACATTTAATCTGATGTAATATTTCACTTTGGTTCAGTATATGTCCTTAAAAAAAGGGTTAACAGTTCTAATAATGCAGACTAACCAGCAAAATAAAAAGGAAAACAAGGAGCATTTAGTGTCAAACCAGTTTATTTTAAAAAAAAGCACCAATACGTCACAGTTTGGATGAACTCTACTGCTCAACTGAGAATACTGTCCCACATTAACCTATAACGCTTCGATACTTTCCCAAATCAAAAGATGTAGAAGTACAACTGCACTGGTCCAGAATATTGTATCCAAATGGAATACCACCACTTTGAAGCTTGTTATTAGTTAGTACATTAAGATTGCCTTATCCAGAGCTGTATTATTGCTGTCCCGATTCCAATTTACTATGTCACCATTACATATAGATTTTCTAATTGCCTCCTAAACGTGTTCAGCCTTCCTGCCAAAAAACAAATCCCGTTTGCATAACCAATTTATATAACTCAGTTTTCCATCAGTATACTCATTTCTCTTGGCACACAGTTAATTCTGAATCTGGAACAGAATGACGCTCATGAAACAACTGCGGAAGGCTACAAATGTTTCCAGCAACTCAGGACGAGGGAAAGCCGCGGTCTGGGATACCAAATCATGAAGGCAGCGTTCTCTCGGTGACAACTCTGTGGGATTTCCCTACAGTCTGCTGTGACTTATTAAACACAAGTTTTAATCCTGAGGCAATAGCATCAGAGGAGGAGAAAGCCCTTCTTGGAACATAACTATGGCAGGCAATGAGGCATTCACGCAAAGAAGGGTTTGGAACTTTTTCTCTCTCACACACACAGTGTGCACACACAATTTACTATTATTTATATATCATATAGAACACTAAAAGAAAGAACTGTTCATGACAGGAATTTAATGTTTAGGTTACAGCATTTATTCCTATGGTTTATGATGTTAGCTGTTTAAGAAGGTATTCAGACCATACACATGGCACCAAGTCAACTGTACATCCCTCTTTCTGCACAATTTTCACAGTTGTAAAATAAACCTGGTGTTGCTGCAGAACAAAGCACACTTTCAACACATTTCAAAATACACCTCACCCAAGTATCAGCTGAATTATCTTCATCTCATCATTCAGTTTTATCTACTTGTTGCTTTCTATAATATTCCAACTAGTCAGCTGACCTCGGTCTTAGTTTGCCAGCTGTGCAGCTGGTCGCTTGCTCTCTTCCTCATTCTCCTTCTTAGTTTGACCTCTTCCCTCTGAGCCTGACCTTTAGTCTCCATCTGCGATCTGCACAAATATCTCAACTGTTAATGTTGGCCGCACTGTTGCAAAATTTACAGACCTCCTTGTTGCAGCAGAGTAGACTTAAATTCTCATGTCCCACTGAACTTGTGTTTCTCATCCTTGCCAAGCTCCAAGCACACATCCTCTGACAATGCTCTCGCTCCTCCCTATATCCTGCCTATTGGATTCATCCCACATCTCCTGTTCTAATTAACTCTCAAAGTACTGGAATTTCTTACTTCCTTCAGTCTTGCCTGCCTCTCAATTTTTTCAAGCTTTTAAAAACATAAGCTTAGTGTCATGATCATCATGAATTCCTAATTCACCTCATCTGGTTTTCATTTTTTTCAATCTTGGTTATGTTCCACACTCTAGACATTGGCCCTTCATCTAGATTTCCAAGCCCACTGGCGAGCAATTAAGAAATTATTCCTTCACATGTGATTTAGTCCAGGTTAGCTTCCGGTTACATTTAGCTATTGCTTGTACATGTATAAATATTATTGATAATAAACTTTTCATAACTTGAAGCCACAAGGAGTCATCTTCCAAGTTATTAGTCAAGTTCCTTGCTGAGGAGTAAAAGTTCAGTGAGTTGAAGCTTGTACGGCTTCAGACTTCTAAACAAAAGCATTTACAGTGCTTTAGTATAGTAGTTTTACCTCAATTTATTGAAACCTAGTTTCACAGGGACAAAACTAGATGCCACAGGCAGATTTCAAATGATGTACAAGATAACCTAGAAAATTTACAGATATTGAACAATAGCTCTCCAGACTAAAAGAAAAAACATAGATATCTGACATGCACTTAGGTGAAATTGCAATGAGGTACAGGCCGGCCAGAACTTAAGCTTTAGGTATTTTCAAAACCACCAGTTCTTGAAAACACAGAAGACTGCAGCAAAAATTTGCATCAAGCTTCTGTTATTTTTACTTGATTTTACCGCTGCTTCAGAAACCCTGTTGCACGCTGTGGTTGGAAATTCCTGATCTTGCAAGGCCTATCTCAAGTTATTTCCATCCAGCTTGCAGCAAAGTCCCTTGCTTCAGAGCAGGAGCGACAGTACTGGAAGTTACAGTTAGCTGTGGAGCCAGGTGTCTACATATGGAGTCTGATTTTCAGCTGGAAATGCATAGACGCTTGATTATCACTGATTGTCCATGGGCAATTGAACTATAACAAATCCAAGCAACTTGGGATATCCACAACAACACAGAACCAAAGAACCATAAACGCCCTACAGTGCAGAAGGCCATTTGACCCATCGAGTCTGCGCCAACTTTCAGAAAGAGCATTTTACTCAGGCCATCCTCACTCCATTGATCAGAAACATGCCAGCCAGGACAGAGACAAGTGCAATTTTGCCATTAGATTTAACATTACGGTCATAAACCTGGTCCTGAAGAGGAGTTTCACAACTTAATCTCAGGGAGTGGCAACAAAGTGCAGCAGTCTTTCCACCTTCAGGAACCTTTATTAGTTTCACCACAGATTCCTACTGCATAAATCTGTACATTGTCAGAACACATTCCTTTCCCAGCATTTGTGTGAACTGGGACACACCCCACACCAGTATTTGCATGGTCTACCTCCATCCAAAACTTGTACTTTGCGACAATGCAAGACAAACTGGTCTTTCCAGGTGAAGTTTGGAGGGCCACTCCCTGACAGTGAACGCTGCATCGTCCTGTGGAATGAAAATTAAAACTCCTGGTGCACTTCACCACACAGCCACTTTGTAAAAAGATTAGAATGGAAAAATTCGTTTATGAGAGCATAAATTTAGTACCCTTCCCCCCAACTCCGGTGTTCAGCTCCACTAGCAGCAAGCCCCCCCCTCCCCTCCCACTCTCATAGCTGGGGCAGCACCCATCCCTCCCAATCTCACAGCTCCGACACACTCCCATCAATTTTACGGATCCCCCGGCAGGCTGTCCCTTCATCTTCTGTGATAGGTCACCCTGTTACAAATGTGGAAATATGAAAAATAACAAAGACAAGATGGCAGCAAGCTACAACAAAAAGCAAAATATTGGTATTGGAAATGTATAATGAAAACAAAAATTCTAGAAATACTCAGCAGGCCAGGCAGCATCAGTAACACAGAAATAAGAGTTAACTTTTCAGGCCTTTGTGCTTACGCGAGAATAGAGTGTAAATTTTTTTAAAAGTTCCTTACTCTTTGGTTCGGGGGAGGAGAAACCCCACCATCCTAAAATCAACACATCACTGTGTATTTAATGGTCCAAGGAGATTAACTGGCTGGAGACGGGATTTTTGCCCCTTAGTCCAGATGAAGTCCAGCCTCAGAGTGCTTGGGCCAAACTGATTGGCAGCTTTTTGGTCCCTGCAGTACCACAATCTACAGGGGACAGGACTGGGACTGCAAAACCAGGTAAATGTGGGGGTTCCAAGATGGGCAGAGGTGAGACTACTACACCCACCCACCCCCGCAACTCCTGAACTTCTTCTGCCAGCCTGAAAATTGAGATGGGGTGGGAAATTTCTTAGTAATCATTAACTGGCCTTTGAAGTTCCTCAATGAACCATCCCACCGTAAAACTGCAGAGAGTTGGGAAAGCCATCTGAGAGAGAGCCCTTCCCTCTTCCTATTGCCCCCAACAGTCACCAATGGGGAAAACATACAATTCTGTCGCTTGTATTCATAACTCCAAATCTACCTTAACTATTAAGGGAGCAGAATCGCTGTCCCACTAAAACCAGAGTGCATGACCCTACTGTCAGGATAAAAGGAGCAGGATTTTGTTGTATAAGAATAAGAATCTCGAAATTGACAGGCAGGAAGGGTTAAAAATCCTAAATTGTGTCTCCAAGCAGCTATATCTTCAAGTGTCCACTCTGTCAAAGGCTATTGACAAGATTCCTACTAAAAACCTATTTAAGATTCAGAAGTTGAAACTCTAGATGTAATCGAGAGCACTACGTCATTTTAAGGTTCATAGCAAGCCCAGCATCAACAACGGGATGGGAAGGTCCGCTGCTAAGAAGCAACTCAGGTTAATTTTAACATTGCCTGTCCATGAACTCCATATGAGGCAAGATGGGTCAGTGGGACTCTCATCCCCAAACACCATGCCCTCAGATAATTCCCAATCCTGGAATCCCCATAAACTTTGGGGAAAATCACCAGTCCCATCATTCCCCCAAAAGTTGGTCAAAGGAAACCTCAGTCTATCCCTTTCCCTGCTGTGAGGAAAACCTCTCCAACCACAAACTGCCGCAGACTGTTCCCAAGGCTCCCTGCTTGTGGCCCCTTGGTGTCAAGTTCCCATTCTCACACAATAGCTAGTCAATTTGGCCAGGTGGTGGGCAGGACTCCAAAAATATTTATTTAATTGAGGTACCCTACCCTATGTAAAAATCAAGGCAATCAAAAATGCACTGCTAAAAGTTCTTGTACCATCAGAGATGTTGTTAAAAGAAGGACCATTTGTCTGCTCAGGTGAAAGGTTCCATGACACTATTTGGAAGAGTAGGGAATTACCCTGGTGTTGGGGGCCAATATTTATCCCTCAAATCAGCATCACAAAAACAGATTTTCTGATCATTATCACATTATTGTTTGTGGAAATCTGGTGTGCACAAATTAGCTGCCATGTTTCTACATTAATACAGTGAATAAGTGAAATACATTGAGATATCTAGAGATCATGAAAGGCACTATATAAATGCAAGTCTTTTGGGTGTTTTTACAGTCAGCTCATGGACTGAATCTGTCTGAATCTAACCCAAAGTAGCACCTGCACACAAACTTCTACAAAGAAAAACCAATTGTCAGGGATTAAAGAGAAGTTGAAAGTCGAAGCTTTTTTTTTCCTTTAGTCTTACGGTGGCTAAAATTGACAGTTCACCTATGTCACTACAGAAGTGTCTGATGATGTTGAAGAACCCAGCAAGTTGATTCCTTTACTCATGGGCTCAGCTCTACACTTTCTTACACACTTGTGCATTGTGGAAATCAAAGCATGACAATTGTTTTGTATTCCTTTAAATTGCGGCATTACATGTTGATGCTACTATATGAAAGTCAAGATTGAGGCATAGCAAAAAAAAACCTGGCTTTGACTCACCTTTAGGATCATCTCCTTTGGTATGGTGTCAATTTTTGTCTGAGAAAAGTTTTTACATTTGATTTTGCTTCTTTTGTTAATGATGTAAAACAAGAATTTGAGCATGCTGTAATGGGCAGTTATCTGAGTGTGGCTCTTCACCCGGCAAGATTTTAGATATGATGCCTGGATTCCAAAGAAAGTAGTATCACAGAAATCCAGCATAACCACTAAAATACAACTCCGTTACAAAATATTTTGTGTTTGTTTTTTTTTCAATTATCAGAAAATGGCTCATTCAGGTGTTCCAGTGACTTATTAAAGTAGACTAGGTGTGTTAATGCACTCCTGCAAGTGACTTAAAATACTGGGTCATCAGCGATAGCACAAAGAGTAACAGCAAATTGCCCACCCTTTTACACCAAACCTTACTTTAGTTTTTAATGGGCTATCCATTTGCTATCTGTTTAACCCCACTGTTGCAGATCAAATTCCCCCAAGAATGTCCATTTTACACCTTACTTTCCCTGTCCTTTCTTCATCACATTAGAAGCTTCCTTGCTAAAGTCTTTTTGCTATTGCATCCTTGGAGTTTGGCGAGCTCATTTCACACAGAACCTGTTGCATTTGCCCAGAATCTTAAATCCTCAAACTGCATCTTAGCTCAGTCACCAAATCTTGCCTTCATGCTGATAATTGGGATCTTTCAATTTTTGAGGGGGAAAAGCTAGTTGAGATTGGCACCTACTATCTTATCATTAAACTAACAATGAAACTAAAGATACCAGCACAGGTGTTCATGGCAAACAATAGCATATAGTGTTAATCCACCTTCCCAGATTAGAGAACTGTGGGAAAGGGTAAACAGGGAAGTGTTGTGATTCCAGCAGCATTTGGGGAGCTCTCATTAGCCTTTTAATATTTGGGGGAAGATGTTGTAAATCTCACACTGGACCGTACCCATATTTGGAGCAGGTCTCCAAGGTGAACAGCCTCTGGCATGTTGTGGCACATTAGAACAATGTAGGTAAAGGAAATTGGCAAGTCAGACCTGTAACTTTGGGATAAGGACTAGCTTAAAGGCCTGGGTTGCTCAAGGTGCAAAGCAGGGCTGGATTAGGTTCACCAGGTTGATTCCAGAGATGAGGGGGTTAGCTTATGAGGAGAGATTGAGTAGATTGGGCCTGTACTCGTTGGAGTTTCGAAGGCTAAGCGGGGGGGGGGGGATCTTATAAGATAATGAAGGGGCTAGACAGGGTAGAGGCAGAGAGATTATTTCCACTTAGAAAGGAGCAAGAACTAGAGGGCACAGCCTCAAAATAAGGGGGAGTCAATTTAGAACAGAGTTGAGGAGGAACTTCTCTCAGAGGGTAGTGAATCTTTGGAACTCTCTGCACATTTAACGAGGTAGCCTCCACTGCTTCAATGGGCAATGTGTTTAAGTCACAGGTAGATAGATTTCTGATCAATAAGGGAATTAAGGGTTATGGGGAGCAGGCGGGTAAGTGGAACTGAACCACTATCAGATCAGCCATGATCTTACTGAATGGCAGGGCAGGCTTGAGGAGCTAGATGGCCTACACCTATTTCTTATGTTCTTATGACATGTGCCACTCTCTAGGGTGGTGGCAACTCAATGTGCAAAAGGGCAGCACAGTGGCAAGCACTGCTGCCTCACTGCACCAGAGACCCATGGTCGATTCTGGCCTTGGGTGACGGTTTGTGTGGAGTTTGCATGTTCTCTCTGTGTCTGCATGGGTTTCCTCCCACTGTGCAAAGATGTGCAGATTAGGTGAATTGGCCATTATTAATACATGGAGTTACAGGGATTCAGCAGGGAGGGTGGGCAGGTAGAGTGCTCTTTTAGAGTTGACTCAATGGGCCAAATGGCCTCCTCCTGCACTGTAGGGGTTCTATGGTCTTGCAGTAGAAACCAAGCAGATGATAAGAAGCAACATTTAAAATATATTTTAGGAGTGGTGGGGGGAGATTTAATCCATCTGGTGAAGTGAGACAGGGTGGCCTCAAAATGGAGTATCAAACCCCAACATCCCATACCCCTGGGAACCCCACAGATTACACTTCTCATTGCAGTTCAATGGCTGAGTCACTGGCTAGAACCATATGGAACTCAAATGTATACTAACGCAGAATCCCAATCAGATTTAAACTCATCTGAGTGGGTAAGCCATTGTGACTTTCCCACCAGACTAAAGTAGCTCAGCATATTTTGGGAGAACCCAGTTATACTAATTCCTTCAAGTGTGGGCTTTGGCCAAGCAGAATGCTTCTCAAAGTCTCACAAGAGATGGCCCAATCTCTCCTGCCATGTCCTTGCCTTTGGGATACTTCTGAGGCTCCTTCCACACAACAGTCAGCAGTCCCTGACTGCCTGAACTTCTGCTTCTGCCCATTGGCTGGCTGTGCTCTCCTCACATTTCAGACATGGAGCTGACCAGCGACAAGTAGAGAAGCCCCAGAATTGAAATATCCTGAGCCTACAGTCAGAGTAGTGAGTGTATTTTGCACTCATCCTGTCACCTGCTGGGAACTGACAGGTTGACCTGCTGACCACACAAACAGCTGAGAACGATGAATGTAACACAAGTCGGGCATCAAACCCCAGACCTTCAGACTCTGCATAGCTCAGCTACTCAATGAATCATTCAGGCAGCCGCACAATGCAATTCCATATATTCTAGTTCAATGAAAATGGGTTTTACAGTTTACAATTTCTAACCAATGTATTCAAGTAACTTTTTTTCCACCACTGCTGCTGCTTTGACACAAGGGCTGTAACATCTGAGTACGAGGGCATATCTTATGGAGGAGGGTGGGTGCGGGAGATACAGCAATTGCCCTGCCCTGGGAAGCATTCAGAAGTGCAGCTAAGATCACAAACTTCAGGTGGTTTCCTCTGGGTTCCATCAATAGCTACCCACAGAACGTTAGGAGAATCAAAATTTCTTCCAATTTCTAGGTAACTATTTTACAGACATACACCAACAGCTCACTGCCACCCTCCCAATATGAAAAGCATGTGGGTGCAGCTCCTTCAGTACAGGGTAGGGATGTTTTAGAAAACTACAAACAGCCAACTGAAATGTGCCCTGACTAAGGAAACTATATTCAGTTTTAGCACAGTCATCCTGACTGTTTGAAGCATGCCTTGAAGTGATTTGTGTTCCCTATATGAGTACCTAAGCAACAACATCTTTAGACAAAAAGATGGTGTTGTTTCTCATGAAAGCAGAGAAAGACATTTCTTCATTTATCTTCCTTCTCTTACAAAAAGAATTGAACTGCAGCTTAGCAAGCAGTCAGTCAATGAGCTCCAGGCATCACCAATATCTTGGTCAAGTGGCCAATATTAATGCATGATCGTTGGCATAGTATCGGTAAACTATTTGACCTTGGACAGCACTGCTCTAAGCTGGGTTCTGTCCTCATCATTTTGCACTTTTAGCAGAGGTCACCAGACAGAGATCAGTTGTACAAACCCAAAGATGAATTGCCTTCTAAAAGTTAAAACAGAAAAATGCTGGAAACCCTGATTCAGGCAGCTTCTGCACAGAGGTAAAGGTAGGGTTAACAGTTCAGTCAATGATCCTGTACCAGGAAGATACTGGAAATGTTACAGATTGGGCAGTTTATGGAAAAACAGAGTGTAGGAAAAGGGTATGAAGTGAAAAAGAGAGAATAGTATGTGACTGGATGGAAGTCAAGGAATGATTGAAGACAAAGAATATGGTTATGCAAGATGAAAGGAGATAATCATTTCAGAAATTATTGGAGCAAAAGATGTGTCTGGGGGAAATCAGAGGAAATTCCCTCTTCAGAAAGTTGAAAGAGGATGGGGAGTGTGTACTGGAAATGGATGATCCATCAAATGGACAGACAGGAAGGTGAGCATACATGAGTCCCTAACGTGGCAATCTTCTCCTCCCAAGCCCAAAGACTCAGATGACAATTTTGAGGTGTCAGGTGCACACTGCAAAGTAACTGCTACTACAGCATATCAAAAGTTAAAGGTAAATTTTATAGCTGGTCAACTTAAAGTTTCTGGTCAATTGTGAGCCCCCAGTAAGTTATTGGATGGGATTTGGTACTGACACTGTCACTGAATGGTAAGGAGTGACAGTTAAAAGATTTGTTGCAATGTCCATTGCTTGACAATGGTATGAATGTTACTTGCCACTTGGCAACCTAAGTCTGGATCGTGTCCAGGTCTTGCTCCATGTGGACATGGACAGGTTCCTCATCTGAGGAGTTGAGAATGAAACTGACAGGTGGAATTTAATGTCCTTTGCCATGGCAAATTCGGAGGCAAGGGTGGGCATTTTTTTCAGTGGGACACCATGCCTTCCCAGTTATATTCCAAGTCCAGGATGTGAAGGCAATTTATTGCCCAATCTCTCCACTTGGTGGTATTCAACAGGGCAGTAGTCACAGCCTTGCCTTTTGGGCTGTGTACAATTATGTTTGCTTGTGGGGTCCTGGGGTGTATGGTGGTGGTAGTCCCTTCGTAAAAGGCACTCAAGGGGCAGGAGGGTCACTATGCTGAAAACCACCACTTTGCTGATATTGTCTCAGAGCAACACACCCACCTCTTGCAATAGGCTTCCCACTGAATGCATTCCTCATGGCTGCAAAATCCACAGCGGTGTGCGGGGACATCACAAATTCCCACTTGTGTGAATGGCCAGAAAGTTCTGGCATAGTTTTCTCCCCAAAAGCACAGAGGCTTTTGATTCACACTATGATTCTATAAATATAACCCTCAATTGATCTGATTCAATTGATGTGGGCGATGCTTTATCAGGTGCAGTCTAATAAACTGCCAGAAAATATTCAATTCAAATTTAAGTTTGGTCACCATCAGCTGATTGATGTGGAGAAAGAAATGTGTGCGCTGTAATTTCCCTAGAGTTTTGGAATGGAGCTGGGGTAAGGCAAGGAAAAAAAAAGTGCCAGGATTTTTGATTTTTTTTATACTGACTAGTAAATACAAGATTAGGATGGACTGTGAAATTGTTTATTATTGAACAGCCTAAGAGCTGCTGGCACCCATATCACATAACATGTAGCATCTTCAATGGCAAACAAAATAATTCAAGAAAAACTCAAATATACCCTGGATAGTCCTTGTTCTGTGTCTGTCACAGTGCTTGCCTTTGCAAATTGCGCAGTAATTCAGTTAAGTTGTTGTGTCCTTTTACTCGATTTATTTTGAACTTTTAGCTGTAGATGGCAGTTCACGTGGCTCAAGTTTGAAACCCATCTGAATTGAGTGTTCAAACATAACTGCCTACCACAAACGACTCTTGGCCATTTTCAATGGCTACATGTCACCAACACACGCCTCATTTCAACTAACATACGATTGAATATTGACAACAGCCATTGAAAAATCTGTATCAAACAACATCCCACTTCCCCATCTCAAAAGGGGCAAAGAGCCCATAATATGAATAACTCAAATAAATATGGATATTTTCCTGTTTGTTTTCTTTTCCATGGAACTTCATTCTGAAGGTGGTTGCTTCCGCTGGTGGAACTGGAAAGAGGGCAAGTGAAGGGACTCTGACGCTCTTCCGCAGATACCTATGGAGTTAGCCATGGGTCAGGCTTGACCAGGAAGCACAGATTTGTATGCACCCTCCCACTCCTCCCTCGATTCACTGGTGTGTTGGGGAAAACTACACAAATTTCTAATCTTTCCATCTATCCATGCAAGCGATACACAACAAAATTGCAAAGATTCAGTTTTGTTATAAATGTAGAGTAATTAAGTGATGCAGACAATCTGCAACAAAATTTCATTTTAAAATGATACATCTGTTTTTTTGGCTTTGTGTTTCATGAATCATTGTTTATGTGCTTCAAACATCTGTTACACATAGAAAATCTAACTGGACTATAAATTTGTGATTTATCTGTTGTTTATTAGCCAAGAACCATTAACTCTTAAGTTTTCCACATAAATATTTTTATTCTGCATTTAAAAAGGCCAACCAAAATAAAGGAAATAGAAGCATATAGGAGGGAGCTCTAAAACAGTTCAGCTTATAAACATGTTGAGCAATGTGTCATTGCCTCACACAGGTCAATGAGATCCAGGTTCAATGTTTGATCTGTTGGCTGTTCAGTACAGGCCTAAGCATTCACAAGGACTCCTAAAAGCTGGTGTAACATAAATCTCAAAGTTTTCAATTATCATCAAAAGAGATCATCCTCTCTCAACTCTTTTTTTACGACTACCATATCTTTATTTTCACTGTTGTCATGACTGGACATAGTGCAAGTCAACTTCGCATCATAGATTTTGATTTCTCTTGCTGAGCTTCAGAAATCCAGTACAGTTTTTTCTCTTAAAAAGTGATGCATAGCAAACAGGAGTTGTGCTGCATTCAGATTTTGTTTGTGTCCATCGTTATCAGGGAGGTAAGCTCCACTAGGCAGTTTAGTGAACTATGTGCAGAAAGCACTTCCATTGCTTGGCAGCATTGGAAGTTAATTTGAACACTGATCCTTCAGGCAATAAAATATAACACATCTCCCAGATGCATAGCACCAAGATGGTAGATATGCAAACTTCTGTATAGAAGTTGATTCCAAAACAGATTATAAAATTTTTCTTTTCGCTTGCATAATATCAATCTGAAAAAAAAGAGAAGCTGACAAAGTGCCCAAAGAAGCTGGAAGATCGAAAACAGTACAGAATATTGTTACGGCATCTAAAGATGAACACACAAAGTGCAACAGGACACAGGTCAATAACTTAAGTTGCAGCTATTTTAAAATAAAAGTTTTATTTATTAGTCCCAAGTGATGTTTAACACTGCAATTAAGTTACTGTGAAATTCCTCTAGTTGCCACACTCCGGCACCTGTTCGGATCAATGCACCTAACCAGCACGTCTTTAAGAACATGGGAGGAAACCAGAGCATCCGGAAGAAACCTACGCAGACATGGGGAGAACATGCAAACTCCACACAGACAGTGACCCAAGCCAGGAATCGAACCTGGGTCCCTGGCACTGTGAAGCAGCACTGTGCTACTGTGCCACCCCATACAGTAAATGTTCTGCTGCTGCTAGTTCAGGGACACAAGAAAAAGCTTGAGAACATAGAAGTGCTGTTTGTAGTAAGGTGAATTTAGAAATGTTTAAAGTTTATTCATTAGTTAGTCACAAGTAGGCTTATATTAACACTGCAATGAAATTACCGCAAAAATGAATGCGCATTTCATTTTATAGTGAAACTTGCGATTTTTCTCTACCTCTCCCCCCATAAACAGATTTTTGGTACTATACGGCTTCTTTTCGAAGAGCTTTTGGAGCCAATTTTAGTTCAGGGATACGCAACAGTGACACAGTGGTTAGCACTGTTGCCTCACACCTTCCAGAACCCGAGCTCAATTCTTGGCTCGGGTAACTGTCTGTGGTGTTTGAACATTCTCCCCGTATCTGCGTGGATTTTCTCTGGGTGCTATGGTTTCCTCCCACAGTCCAAAGGTGTGCGGGTTAGGTGGACTGACCATGCTAAATTGTCCCTTGGTGTCAGGGATGCCTAGGTTAGAGGGATTAGCAGGGTAAATATGTGGGGTTACAGGGATAGGGCCTGGGTGGGATTGTTGCCAGTGCAGACTTGACAGGCCAAATAGCTTCCTTCTGCATTGTAGGATTTCTATGATTCTATGAACAAATGCCACGCTCACCAGCTCAGCAAGAACTTTTTTAAAAAAGAACTAATGTTGCTTTTAAAGCCAAAAAATATTTTGAGGACTATTACATATTTTTGAAATGCTGAAATGAGTGTAATTTTAGGGACTTGAGAAGATCCTGAGAGACGGAATTTATGAACATTTAGAGACGTATAATATGATCAAAAGTAGTCAGCACAGCTTTGTCAAAAGCAGATCGTGCCTTACGAGCCTGGTTGAGTTTTTTGAAAATATGACTAAACACATTGACAAAGGAAGAGCAGCAGAGGTGGTTTATATAGACTTCAGCAAGGTGTTTGATAAGGTTCCCCTATGCAAGACTTATTGAGAAAGTGAGGGGCATGGGATCCAAGGGGACGTTGCTTTGTGGATCCAGAACTAGCTTGCCCACAGAAGGCAGAGAGTGGTTGTAGATGGGTCTTTTTCTGCATGGAGTTTGATCACCAGTGGAGTGCCCCAGGGATCTGTTCTGGGACCCTTGCTGTTTGCAATTTTCATAAATGACCTGGGGGAGGAAGTGGGTGGGTTGGTAAGTTTGCCGATGACATGGAGGTTGGAGGTGATGTGGATAGTTTGGAGGGATGTCAGAAGTTGCAGCAAGACAATAGATAGGATGCAAGACTGGGCGGAGGAGTGACAGATGGCCTTCAACCTGGAGAAGTGTGTGGTGGTTCATTTTGGCAGGTCAAATGGGATGGAGGAGTATAATATCAAGGGTAAGACTCTTAGTAGCGTGGAAGATCAGAAGGATCGTGGGGTCCAGGTTCATAGGACTGTCAAATTGGCTTCGCAGGTAGAGGATGTGGTTAAGAAGGCATATGGTGCACTGGCCTTCATCAATCGAGAAACTGAGTTGAGGAGTCGGGAGATAATGCTGCAACTGTATAAGACCTGGTGAGACCCCACTTGGAGTACTGTGCTCAGTTCTGCTCGCCTCATTACAGGAAGGATGTGGAAGCCATTGAAAGGGTGCAGAGGAGATTTACAAGGATGTTGCCTGGATTGGGTGGCATGCCTTATGAGGATAGGTTGAGAGAGCTCGGTCTTTCCTCCTTGGAGAGATGAAGGATGAGAGGTGACCTGATAGAGATGCATAAGATTTTGAGAGGTATTGGTTGGGTGAATTCTCAGAGGCTTTTTCCCAGAGCTGAAATGGCTGCCACAAGAGGACACAGGTTGAGGGTGCTGGGGAGTAGGTATAGAGAAGGTGTCAGGGGTAAGTTTTTCACTCAGAGGGTGGCGGGTGCATGGAATCGGCTGCCGGCGGTGGTGGTGGAAGCAGATTTGATAGAGTCTTTTAAGAAACTTCTGGATGAGTACATGGGACTTAGTGGGATTGAGGGTTATAGGTAAGCCTAGTAGGTAGAGATATGATCGGTGCAACTTGTGGGCCAAAGGGCCTGTTTGTGCTGTAGTTTTTCTATGTTCTATAATTTCATAAGGGTCATTTTCATTTATTGCAGGTGTAATTTGAGATATGTCAAGCTCATCTAAGAACGATACCTCTGAAAGTTCACACCTAGAGTAGCAAAGGGTGCAAATCTTAAATTCAAAGGACAAAACTAGGACTAGCCAAACTGCTCCAATCTCATAGTAGCACAATGTCTGACTGGGGGGGGGGGGCGGAAATTACTCTAATTGAGGACATCTTGAATTAACTGTTTAAAGAATGAAGAAAGTTAGTGAATTACAAAACTCAAGATGCTTCCAAGTACTTCACAGTCAATAAATTGCAAATTACTTTTTATTTTAAAGTAGCTTCAGGAGGGATGACGTGAGTCACCAACATTGAAACAGACTTAAGCATTAAGTATTGAGAAGTCGGCAATAATTTGTATTTACACTACACTTTCAATGTAATAAAATGCCCCAAGGACTATGCAGGAACATTATAAAGCAACATTTGACATCAAGCCATGCAGGGCTGAAAGCCAAAAATCTTAGTCAAAGAGTTGTATTTTAAAGGGCGTTGCCAGAATGAATGGAGTGTAGATATCTCAGTGGGATGTGGAACTAAACAAAAATGACGGAACTAGGAAGTAGTGTGGCAATGCAATGCAGGGATTTTAAATCAAGGTTGGGATTTTAAAGGGCCTTCCCTCTGAAATAGGATTGCTGGAAGAGGGTTTCAGGCGGGGGAAGGAGGAGAAGAGAGTTTGTCAGGTGGCCCAAGGATGTCACTGGGATTTTACTCTTGATGGGGAATTCAAGAATCAGTCAGTCATCCAGCCTGCCAAGTAAAACCTAGTGGACTGATGGCTGGGAATGGGGGATGGGTTTCCTTTCCAGGTCCCCTCACCTGAGAGAAGCCACCTCACCCCTCTCTGATCCTACCTTCCACCCAGGGGCCTGCCAGCCCGGTCTTGGTGAGATCGCGGACGTGCCTTCATCTGCGCTTCATCACAGTTCCCTTCCCTCTCGGACTTGCGGCAGTCCCATATTGGCCACAACTCCCAGTGGTGCTGGGAAAAGGGAGCCACTGGCCATTGGGTTGGCTGGTAGCTCTGAAGCAGGGCCTCTGGGGCCAGGTACCTCACCCCCAGTGTAAAATACAGTCAAAGAGTAAAGTTTTAACACTGAGGCATGGTTAAACTGGAAGCCAAGCTAGATCAGTCGGTACATGTGTGAAGAGTGTGTGTTAGGACTCGAGCAGCAGAGTTGGTTGAGCTCAAGTTTACAGAGGATAGAAAGCAGAGCATCAACCAGCATTAGGTTACAATAATAACATTTAGTGATAACAAAAATATGAAAAGGAATTTGTACCAGATAAGCTGAGGCAGTGATGAAATAAAGCGACTTTACAGAGGTGAAAATAGGCTATCTTTATAATGGTATAGACTTATATTGGGAGCTCAGCTTGGGGGTCAAACGTAAAATTTTAGTGGACTGTCTGGCTCAGCCTCAGACTTGTCAAGCAGAAGGACAGAGTTGGCAGCTAGGGATAGAAGTTTGGAGGTAGCACTGAAATCAGTGATTTTAGTCTTCTCAGTGTTTAATTGGAGGAAATTGCTGCTCATCCAAAACAATGAGACAAATAGCCTGACAAATATAAAGAGAGTGAAGAGGTAAAGTGAGGTAGGTCTAAGTATTGTCAGTGTTCATGTGGAAACTGATGCTGTAATTTTGGTGATAATCGCCCCAGTGTAGTGTGTAGATGGAGAATTGTAGGAATGGCATTTGGGGGACACCAGAGGTAAGAGTATAGGAGCGAGCAGAGAAGCCATTGCAGATGACACAATGGCTACAACTAGATAGAATGGAACCAGGCAAGTGCAGTCCCACCCCACTGCAGGATGATGGAGAGATGTTGAAAGAGGATAGCAGGATCAACCCGGTCAAAGGCAACAGGCAGGTTTAGAAAGATGAGAAAGGATTATTTACTTTCGTTGAATATCACTTATGACTTTGATATGAACTGTTTCAGTACTGTTGTGAAAACCTGATCAGAGGCATTCAAGCATAGAGACTTAGGAAAGATGGCATGGATTTAGAGAGCTGACAACAAATTCAAGGACATCAGAGAGAAAGGGAAAGGGACCAAAAGAGAAAATGCTGGAAGATCTCAGCAGGTCTGGCTGCATCTGTAAGGAACAAAAGAGCTGATGTTTCAGGTCCAAATGACCCTTTGTCAAAACTGTATATGGAGAGGAAAGGGAGGTAGTTTGCATGACTAAACAGGTCAGGATTTTTTCTTGAGAGGGGTGATGACTGCAGGTTTAGAAGAGGGGGGCACAGAACACAATTAACAGTATTAGCTAACACAGGGACTAGGAAGAGAAATTAGGTGGTCAGCTGTTTACTGAGAATAGGATGAGGGAACAGGAGGTGAGTGTTAGACAAGATAAGCTCAGAAAAGGCATGAAACTGGAAAATAATTTTTTTTAAAAAGTTCAGGATTAGGGTAGAAGGAATACTGGAGGAAGTCTGGCCAAGTGGGATTGATGAAGGAAGAGCAGTGGCAGAGGCAGCTGATGGGATATCAGTCTTGGTAACAAGTTCACGAGTTCTGCTAATCCTTGTTAGTTATGAGAGTGGAGGATCATGCCAGCAGAGTAATTCATCCTTTTGTTTCAGATGCTGATCAGTTTGCTATACAGTTCAAAATGCTGAATATCTTAACACACAAGACTAGAACATGGGAACCAGGTGTGCACTAGATAGTCTCAGAGTCAGTGCAGATTTGATGGGCTGAGTGGCCTCTTCTGCACTTTAGAGATTCTATGATTCTAAAAGCTAATCTGTCCTAACTTACAGTTCTGGGGAATGAGGAGTAACTAAAGTATCTCATCTGCCCTCTCCACAGCTGCTGCCAAACCTACTGAGCTTTTCCACAACTGCTGCTTTTGCAACTAAAGGAAGCAATGACGGACAGACTTTAGACCTCCTGCACACAGCCCCCCCCCCCATCCCACCTCCAACCTATTCAACTTGATTGATATCTTATAGATACACCCTCAGTACTGTTAGGGAGGGAATTTCAGGATTTTGATCCAGTGAAGGGACAGGTGAGTTAGTTACTTGCTGCAAGATTCCTAACCTTGGAACTGCTCTGGGAGCCATAGTATTTATATGGCTAGTCCAGTTCAGTTTCTAATAAGGATGTTGATGGGGCGGGGGAATTCAGCAATGGTAGTGTTCCATACAGCAGGAGGCCATTCTGCCAATCGAAAATGCACTGATTCTCTGGCAGTGCATCTTACCCAGATGTACCCCTGCCTATCCCTCGTAACACTATGCATTTAACCTACCAAATTCCTTAACGTATACATCTTGGGGCACCAAGAGGCAATTTAGCACGGTCAATCCACCTGACCTGCATATCTTTGAACTGTGGGAGGAAACCTGAGCACCTGAAGGAAACCTATGCAATCACGAGGAGAACGTGCAAACTCCACAGTCACCCAAGGCTGGAATCGAACCTGGGTCCCTGATACTATTAGGCAGCAATGCTAACCACTGTGCCATCATGCCACCCATCTTCATGTTTTACTTTGTAAAATAAACACACAGTAGATTCCATAAACATGTCAAGAAACAAATCGTTCTAAATTGAACTCTGTTTTGAATTATTATTTGTGACAATAGAGTCCAATTCAGTAGATGTTTCTCTTAAAAATGGTTCTTTTGTGAAGGTATGGTCCCTTACAATGCTCAGTTACCACATTGCTGTCTCTGTCTAACACACTAAAGGGTTAGTGCAAATGAGGAAAACAACATATTCCATACATCCAACTTATGCTTTCCAAAGTGTCACATTTTCCTTACCTAGAACTGCGGACTGATTGGTCAGGTTTATTTCTATTGGAACGATCTATAAACCAAACAAAAAAAAAGGATTACTTTGGATTCATGTAATATACACTTTTCAATTCAAACAATTATTCCATACAATAAACTGTGGATACAGCATTCACATAAGTGGTTTAAAGCCAATAATTAATTAATTAGCCAACTGTATATTAGAACATTTTAGTAGAAGGTGTACCATTAAAACCCATTGCTGCCAAACCCCAGCATGACCGCCAGTTTACAACTTTCCAAGAAACATTTGCAAGCATTAAAATGAGACGTTTTGCCATTACTATCTGGGTGGAAAATGGATGAAGTAATTTTTTCTCTACTGTGAGCTTCACTCACCTGCTGCCTCATGCAATGATGAGTCTAATTAGATTGTTTACATTTTCAATTATCAGCAAAATGTAGATAATGGTCAGACTTCTGTTTGTATTCAAAATTCATCTTTAACATTCTCAAATTAAAAAGTGGAAATACACTGTATTTTGTTCTTTCTAGTTTATAGAATATCCATCAGCTAAAGCAATAGGTTTGTGCTTAGTACATTACACTTTTTCCTCTGCCTCATCGCAGGTCTATGCACAACGTTGCTTTAACTATCATTAAACATTTGGAAATTTGCCCTCTAGCTTTTCTACAAATAATTTTGAAACACAGTCACAGAGTTTAATCATACAAAAGTATTTCATCATTTACAAGCTTAAAAGTCACAGATGTACCATGGGAAAGAGTACGCATTGAACATACTCTGTGGGATCTACTTTCAGCTTAGAGTCACTGTTCTGAGCTTTGAGGAAAGCTGAGGCCTTTAACTGAAACCTTTGATGGAGGTTATGGAAGACAGAAACATTTCAATTGATAAATAGAAATCAGATTACTCAATCTATAATTTTTCAATCCTGTGATTTGTGAAAGTCTGGCTTTCAAGTTTGTTACTAAGTAAACTGCATTATGTGATTTGATAGATTCATCAACAGCTATGGTGAACTTATAAGTTTATTTATTAGTGTCACGAGTAGGCTTATATTAGCACTACAATGAAATTACTGTGAAAATCTTCTAGTCACCACATACCCAGGCGCCTGGTCGGGAGAATTTAGGATGGCCAATGCACCTAACCAGCACATCTTTGGACTGTGGGAGGAAACTGGAGCACCTGGAGGAAACCTACGCAGACATGGGAGAATGTGCAGACTCTGCACAGGCAATGATCTGAGGCTGGAATTGAGCCTGGGTCCCTAGCATGGTGAGCAACGGTATTAACCACTGTGCTGCCCATGTTTACACAGAGCTCTTCCATTATAAAATGCATAGAGTAGCAAATTATACATATATACATAGAAAATTCCCAGCATAAAATTGGAACAGGAACTCCACATGATATGTACAACATGTTTAGGATATAGATTACTATGTTGAATGCATTGATTGTAGAATATTATAGTGGCGTTGTGGTGAATGACGTGCTGGTGCATTAGCCGTGATAAATTCTCCTTCTGTGTACCCAACCAGGTGCCAGAGTGTGGCAACTAGGGGATTTCCACAGTAACTTCACTGCAATATTAATGTAAGCCTACTTGTGACATTATTAAACAAACTTATTAAACTCAAATTCGATACAAAAACTATTTACTGGAACAATGCCATTATGTATGGTTTATAACATTTCAATGTGCTGACTAATTCAGTTCAACTCAGAATAAGATAAAATAACTTCCACAACGGCAATTTTTATGAACAGCCGTACAAACTGAATAATAATCTTAGCAATTCTCACTATCAGTTTATCAGTGATGTGATATATAAAGACAGTTATTAGGCTAGAACTCAACAGTTTAAGATTCTGACATCAGTTAGCTTTTGTTGTGTATAACTTATTTCTGTGCATTTCCATCTTTGATCCAATATCATAAAAAAAAAAGCATAACTGCCACAAATTGCAAAACAAGGGATTTGGTATTGTTAGAAGGGGTTTAGGATAACCTGGGAATAAAAAAGACTAACAGGTCAGAATAGGTTATAGTATATTATAGTGTATATAGTACAGTGAAAGTTAAAAAGTACCTGGAGTTACAAAGGTACTGTTTGATTAGAAACATATTTAAATTCTCCAACAGGTTATATGTATTTTTGAAAACTTACTATGTTCAGTATTAAAAGCATACACCTTGGCCAATTATACTGCTCTAAGCATGATGGGATATAGCTCATTAAGAACAACCACGTTCTTTGAAAACAATCTAGCTACTGACAGAAGAAAAGGAACCCTCTTATCAGTGTTGGTCCCAGACTGGAGAATGAATAGAGCAATACAATTTCCCGATAAAGAGTTGCTAGGATACAGGGAGAAATAATTTTATATATGTATTCCCATGCCATCAGAGACTAGCATTTTATTGGCCAAAGTAAATGAACTATACTAATAAATGATTGGCTTCCGTCCAGCAGGATGAGTAGAGGGGGAGGGCGAGTGATTTT
The DNA here is from genome assembly GCF_965287045.1 of Carcharhinus amblyrhynchos. Classification (NCBI taxonomy): domain Eukaryota; kingdom Metazoa; phylum Chordata; class Chondrichthyes; order Carcharhiniformes; family Carcharhinidae; genus Carcharhinus; species Carcharhinus amblyrhynchos. The sequence goes on along the minus strand of NC_137324.1, from coordinate 132,061,493 downwards.
TGAAAAATCGCGTAATTGTAATACCAAAATCAATGCACTATATTAACATCTTCATTACTACTATAATCAGCAGGATTATAAGCACAAGTGGATTTCAACCAAATCACATTCCTCCAGTTTAATTGTACCTTATATGAAAAACAGTCTATAATGAAAAGCAGAAAATTAATCAATTTTAGCATCCACCTCATAACAAGTTTCAATCCAAAACACACATTTCTCTATAGTTCTCGTTTTTGAGTGATCACGTTAACTAAAGGTATCACCATGTTGCACGTCATGTGTTACAGATGGGGGTTAATTTAAACAGCATGAAATTATTCCTCTCATCACCCTTCCATAAGCAGAAAAGGGTTTTGATTTGTTTCCCTCTTTATTAACAGTGGTGTATTTCCCAATCTCTCTGATAATGTTGATCCAATTTTCTATTCATAACTCTGCAGCAAAAAGGGTTAGTTTGCACATACTCAAAATGTGGTTCATAATGCAATCCCGAGGTGTGATTATTAGCCCTTTCACTATCACGAAGTTTAAAAAAAACACATAAGCTGCTATGAGAGAAACAATAACTCTTTATTACAGTTGACCCCAATAAGCTTCGAGAACTAGTAGCAAGAGTGGAAACCATAGAATATAGGTTTATTTAACAAAGGCCCTTAGTCTGAGAGAATTCAACAAATCAGACCTCTGGATATGGGAGAGATGATTAAGCTGGCATGTCAAGGATAACTTGCAACAATGGACAGCTAACACAATCAAATTTTACACTGATTGGATATTATAATTAAACAGGCATACAATGGCAGCAATTGGTTTTAACATTCGTATCTTATGCATGATGTAACTCTAATCAATAGTTGAGAGTGGATAGAGATAACCCCTATACTTTGATGGGTAAATGTTAATTACTTGTAATCAAAGATGAAATAATATCTGCTTGTGTAATCATGAATTCTGAACTCTGACTGACCACCAGCAGACATTCCAGCGGCCTAGCTATTTAGCTTGATTAAAGTAGTTATTCTGAAAACTTCGTGATTTGGCATGGCTACTTAAAGAGAACAAAGAACAAAGTTTCAGAACACCAAAAACAGATAAAGTTCCATAGTACAGAGAAAATATTATTGGTTCACATGGGCCTTGATTTTGGCTCTGGAATCCAATAAAGTATTTTGTCATGGAGGTCAGTGCACTGAAAATTGATCTTGCAGAATTCACTTTTCCAGTGGCGTTGACTTCACACAATAAGATTGGCACACAGAGATGAATCAGTCTCCATAGGCAATGGCACAGGATTTTCAGCAGAAACAGTGTAGATGGGAATCAGTTATTCCATTTGGGCAAGAGAGGCTATAAGTTAGATGGTAAACAGCAAAACAAACTTTTCAGTTCAGCAATCTATTATTTGTTCCACATGCTAGAGGCCCATGACATATGACTTCCACCTCATCATTTTTTTAAACAGAGTACAGGTAGCCATCATCTTAAATAGGTCAACCATTAGGAATTGAAAGGAAGGTTGCAGGACCTTTGCCTTAGCAGATAATCTCCTCCTTCTCACCAGCCTGGTTATTAACTGTAGATGGCCTTTGTGTAGCTCTTTAAGTTTGGGTTGTAGAGTCCTCAAAAGGATTGTCAGTGGCCTTTTAGGGATAAAGAGATGCAAGTTTTCCTAAAATTGCTAAGTAGCTTCTTTTGTTCAGGAGGTCAGACAGACAAAGGTTCAGCCGTTTTAAAGGTCTTTGTTCAGTTTTAAAAATAACAACGGGGCAGCTTGGGGCTCTCGCTGGATATCCAGCTGACAGGCAGAATTACCAAATGCCTCAATAAGAATCTACCCCATCTAATATTCTGAAGTTGTTTTAATGTTGCCATCAAATTTATGAACAGTTAATTAGACACATACCCAGTCTCTCCCTAACCAATGGGTCCCAACTAGCCAGTCAGATAAATGACTGTGAAAGGACACCGCTGCTCTTTCAAGTTTCCTACTTTTAAATTGTCAGATAGATTGTTTCAATTCAACTAAGAATCCTTCACTTGAACAACTTTCCAATTTCACAAATCAATAGTTTCAAAATGAAATCACAATATCAACTTTACTCTCTTGTGGAATCTTTTGGAACTGATTTTTCATTTGCAACACGTGGTTATCTGTTTGAAAAGTTGTCACTGAAGGTTATCTGACCTGATGTGTAAATTCAAAACCTGCTGTCTGTCTCAAAAGGACAAAAGAATATATTCCAGACTAAGAGGAGTCATCTACCGATATCCAGAGACCAACCAAAATGCATTCCTGAGTTGAATGGGTCTTCCTGAAACAAAGACAATGATTGACTCAACCTCCCTCAAGATGAATGTCTTCAAACAATAAACCAAAGTTGCAGTTAATAAGGGAGAAACCACATGGTATGGCAGCCATATTCACTAATCACTAAGCACCGTTTGCAAAAAAAAAACAGCAGCTGAAAAGACAGTAACATCTAGGCTTTAAGAATCAGAAACTAACACTGCAAGCTCTTCAATCCTGTTCATTTTCAGGTTCACCAATACAGCAAACTGATATCCTGGTAAGACTACAGGCAATTAATTCTGTGGTCTGCAGAGTTCACCTCAGAATCCTGAAAACCACTTCCAATGTGGTTTTCCAATACTTAATTCAGTATTCCTTTTGTTTATAAATGTGCACTATTCTCTTAAACTGTACTCTCCTACAGCATATTTAGCTCTGTGACAACGTGAATGGGCACCCTATTTCACGGTGAGCTTGTGGATAAACAATCCTTTTTACTTGAACTCACAAACACTTGCTCCTGGTTAATCAAATTGTCCAACACTTAGGAGTTATGAAACACAACATTCCTTTCAAAAGCATACTGATTATGGACAATAGGGAAGGGAACAGGGATTTCAGTAATGCTCTCTCATACTGTGAAACAGGATTATACCCCTATTATGCCACAAATAGTGAAGATGAAAATTGCTGAGTCTCTTTGCCTGGTAGCTGAAAGTTGACTATGTTCCCACAGCCATACAACAAGGTGCTGAGAACACCGGCCTTATAAACCCTCAGCTTGGTCCTAAGGATCAGCTTAATGTTATCCCATGGGCATTTCATGAGTCAGCCAAAGGGAACACCCACCTGGGCACTACCATGGTGACCAGTGGCTACAGCAGTTTGGCAACAAATGCCAACATAGAACAATCCACAATGTCACTTGGCAGCTTCAAGTGCAGCGCTTGTGACAGAAACTATGAAGCTGGGCTAGCGCTAAATATAAAAAAGGATAGTAAGAGTTTTTATAAATATATAAAAAGAGGCTGACTAGGGTGAACGTTGGACCCTTAGAGGATGAGAGGGGGGACTTAGTGGTAGGGGATGGGGAAATGGCTGAGGCCTTGAATAACTTTTTTGTTTCGGTCTTCACGGAGGACGTGAATAGTTTGCCGGGTGTTAGCGATGGAAAGACGGTAGGAGTGGAGGGCCTGAATGACATTATTGTTACTAGAGAGGCAGTGCTCAACAGACTGGAGGGACTGATTGTGGACAAGTCCCCAGGACTGGATGGAATGCATCCAAGGGTTCTGAAAGAAGTGGCGGAGGTGATAGTGAATGCCTTGATGATTATTTTCCAAACTTCGCTGGATTCCAGGGAAGTGTCGGAAGATTGGAAAATGGCTAATGTTACGCTGTTGTTTAAGAAGGGTGGCAGGCAAAAGGCAGGGAATTATAGGCCAGTTAGTTTAACGTCTGTTGTAGGTAAAATGTTAGAATCCGTGATCAAGGAGAAAATAGCGAGGCATCTTGAGGAGAATTGTTTGATAGAGCAGACTCAGCACGGTTTAGTTAAGGAGAAGTCGTGTCTGATGAATTTATTGGAGTTCTATGAGGATGTGTCTAGGGCGGTGGATAGAGGAGAGCCGGTGGATGTGGTCTTTCTTGATTTTCAGAAGGCTTTTGATAAGGTGCCGCACAAGAGGTTATTACAGAAGGTCAGGGGTAGGGTGTTAGCGTGGATCGGGGATTGGCTGTCAAATAGGAGGCAGAGAGTGGGTGTCAATGGGTGCTATTCAGATTGGCGGTTGGTGACTAGTGGAGTGCCCCAGGAGTCGGTGCTGGGGCCTCAGCTATTTACCATTTATATAGATGATCTGGAGGAGGGAACCTAGTGTATGGTGTCGAAATTTGCTGATGACACCAAGATTGGTGGAACGGCAAATTGTGCGGAGGGTGTGGAAAGTCTGCAGAAGGATCTAGATAGGCTGGGCGAATGGGCCAGGAACTGGCAAATGGAATTTAACGTTGGCAAGTGTGAAGTTGTCCACTTTGGTAGGAATAATGGTAGGAAGGACTATTACTTACATGGTGAAAAACTGCAGCATGCAACGGTGCAGAGGGACCTCGGGGTCCTTGTGCATGAGTCATAGAACATAGAACACTACAGCACAAACAGGCCCTTCGGCCCACTAGTTGCGCTGATCACTTGTATACCTACTAAGCCATAGACCTATCTATAACGCCCAATCCCATTAGATCCCATATACTCATCCAGAAGTCTTTTAAAAGACCCCAGCGAGTTCACCTCCACCACCACCGACGGCAGCCGATTCCATTCACTCACCACCCTCTGAGTGAAAAACTTACCCCTAACATCTCCTCTGTACTTCCTTCCCTGCACCTTAAATCTGTGTCCTCTCGTAGCAACCATTTCAGCCCTGGGAAATAGCCTCTGAGAATCCACCCTATCTATTCCTCTCAACATCTTATAAACCTCTATCAGGTCGCCTCTCAACCTTTGTCTCTCCAGGAAGAAGAGTCCCAGCTCCCTCAACCTATCTTCATAAGGCATGCCTCCCAATCCAGGCAACATCCTTGTAAATCTCCTCTGCACCCTTTCAATAGCTTCCACGTCCTTCCTATAGTGAGGCGACCAGAACTGCACACAATACTCCAAGTGGGGTCTGACAAGGGTCCTATAAAGTTGCAGCATTACCTCCCAACTCCTAAACTCAATCCCTTGATTAATGAAGGCCAGTACACCATATGCCTTCTTGACCACATCCTCCACCTGCGAGGCCGATTTAAGAGTCCTATGGACCCGGACCCCAAGATCCCTCTGCTCTTCAACACAGCTAAGACTCCTACCCTTGATATTGTATTCCTTCATCCCATTGGTCCTGCCAAAATGGACCACTACACATTTATCTGCGTTGAAGTCCATCTGCCACTTCTCCGCCCAGTCTTGCATCCTATCTATGTCCTGCTGCAACTTCTGACATCCCTCCAGACCATCCACAACACCACCAACCTTTGTATTGTCTGCGAACTTGCTAACCCATCCCTCCACTTCCTCATCCAGGTCATTTATGAAAATGACCAACAGCAAGGGTCCTAGGACAGATCCCTGGGGCACTCCACTGGTGACCGGCCTCCATGCAGAAAAAGACCCATCCACAACCACTCTCTGCCTTCTGCAGGCAAGCCAGTTCTGGATCCACAAGGCCAAAGCCCCCTGGATCCCATGCCCTCTCACCTTCTCAAGAAGTCTTGCATGGGGGACCTTATCAAACACCTCGCTGAAGTCCATGTAAACCACGTCTACCACTCTTCCTTCATCAATGTGCTCAGTCACATTCTCAAAGAACTCAACTAGGCTCGTAAGGCACGATCTTCCCTTGACAAAACCATGTTGACTATTTCGGATCATTCTAAAATGTCGCAAAAACCCAGCCTGCAGGTGCAGCAGGTGGTCAGGAAGGCTAATGGGATGCTGGCCTTCATAGCGAGGGGGATTGAATATAAAAGTAGGGAGGTCTTGCTGCAACTGTACAGGGCACTGGTGAGGCCGCAGCTGAAGTACTGTGTGCAGTTTTGGTCGCCGCACTTGCGCAAGGATATTTTGGCCTTGGAGGGAGTGCAGAGGAGGTTCACTAGGCTGATACTGGAGTTGAGGGGGTTGAACTATGAGCAGAGGCTGAATAAACTAGGCTTGTACTCGTTAGAGTTTAGAAGAATGAGGGGAGATCTCATTGAGACATATAAGATGATGAATGGGATGGATAGGATAGAGGTGGAGAGGCTCTTCCCGCTCAGAAAGGACAGTAGGACTAGAGGGCACAGCCTCAAGATAAAGGGGGGGCGGTTTAGAACGGAGTTGAGGAGGAACTTCTTCACTCAAAAGGTGGTGAATCTCTGGAATTCTCTGCCCGTTGAAGTGGTGGAGGCTGCCTCGCTAAATATATTTAAGACGCGGGTTGATAGGTTTTTGATAGGCAAGGTGATTAAGGGTTATGGGGAGAGGGCGGGAAAGTGGAACTGAGCCACGACAGATCAGCCATGATCTTATTGAATGGCGGGGCAAGCCCAATGGGCTGGATGGCCTACTCCTGCTCCTATTTCTTATGTTCTTATGTTCTTAAGCTCTCTCTCTCTCTCTCTCTCAAGGATTGGCCTTTACAGTAAAGGTGCACCAAAAGAAACCATCCCATCAATATGGATTGCTTGCTGCATGTCCATCATTTTTCATACATGGAAGGATGCTAGAGATAACAATGCCAAATAATAATGGGTTTGATGCTAAAAGGTCTGTTCCGTATTTCGATTTCCCGATTTTTTTAAATACAGCATTTCGCTCTTTTGATTAAACATGCAAGTGTGAAAGAGAGACAAAATTAATTTGTAAGTACTATATAAATCAAATGGGTTTGTCAGTAAATCTGATTTGATATTTGTTCAATAATGAAGTCTAACTCTGTCACAGGAGGCCCCTATTAATTAAAATTCAATGAGGCCACTGCTATTAGTTTACATTTGAACTCTCGAGGTTAGTTTGAGTTTTTCTTAAACCCACGACTCTCTATAATGTTATAGTAGTGGCTGAATTCAGAAATACTTCTGTTGTTTGTGAAAGACTTTTAGAAACACGGGAATTGATTTTGAAACCAACAGAAATATAAATTGGAGAGATATTAGAAAAAGCAGCAGATTCACCAATGCCTAGTTTAGATTATTGCCCAAAGTCAAAATCTATCCCAGTCATTCAACAACTTAAACAAATTGTATTTAAGAATACAAAATTAAAATCAATATTACACTTTTCTTAAAACTGGATAGAAATTACAATGCTTGGGTCTTAATGGATCATCAGATTTCCTCTGCTGTCACAGGATCATGTCGCTCAGAACTTTCAAATCATTATTCAAACATTTTAACTAATACTTCACTTTTAACTTCTTTAGTTAACGAATTTTGAAATGATTTGTTCAATGTCATATAGCATAAACATACAAGTCATAGACAGACTGTGAAGGCAGCACTCTATCTTGTTAATTCCCCCAATGCATTTGGAACGCACCAGAAGAGTGAATTTCAATTTGGTTATAAAAGTTCTGTTCATTTATTGATCATAATTGCATGCAATTTAAAATAATTTCACAATTTGTGACAAATAACCTATTTTCTAGTAAATATGCCAATAATTTTAAGTAACTGAACCAGACATTAAAGATTCTCAGTTTGACCCTTGACCTGACCGGGGACAAACAGGCACCACGACTGACCTCAATTTTCTGGGTTAGGTTCTCATTCTAATCACTGAGAAATGGCCCTTGTGGAAACGTATCTACGTGGTGATTGGGCGCAGACAGAATTAGCTGGTTGGGTGTGCTGTCCCTTGCAGGGAAATACTAACATTCACCATAAAAACACATTATTAGCTCAAGAGCCCCCCTATTCCAGGAGGGAAACCAGGAAGTAAAAAATTCCTGGATATCCTGCTGAAATTAACAATAGGATGTCTCAAAACATTTTCTGCAGGTTTCCTGTCTAACAGTCAAATTAAAATCATCCTCAAGGTGTCCACGGAAAAGTAATTCAGAAAGTTTTAGTGAAGTGTGTCAAAAAAATACACAACACAAATCATGCTGCAAAATATTTAATAAACCAGCACTTCCAACTTATTTTCATTAAGAAATACAAATTTAATTTAAAATGTCACACTGACCTCAATACCACACCACCATGTTTAATTGTCACGCTGCTCGTCAAACATCCAGTGTAGCTTCCAATTAATTATTGGGTGAAAAAAATTCAACTATTAGCTATCAGCTCCATCGCTCTCCCTGGCTACTTTATGAAGCTCAACTGCCTCCTCAGCATTTGCAACCTCAACATTTCATTTAATTCTGAATTGAGCTTTCAACCCTCTATATTTTCGATCACATTAACTGGGGTGAGTTTATGGGACATTGTGCTGTCAACTCTTTCTTTAGATAGATTCTCACGTGCCCTATTTTATTGTTTTAAAGTAGAGCTTCTTGAAGATGGCTGGTGGTATTTATTTAATAATGAATCCTTTTTGATCGTAAATGGCTATAGGTTCTTACTATTTTTCCAGACAGATTTTCTTTAAACTAATGAAACAGAAATCCACAGGCACCATATAACGAGCAAACAAAATATAATAGATTGTTCAAAACTGCTCATCACTAAACACATTTGACTAGCACGCATAGATGCTTACTTAGACTGAACATATTTAACAGTGCTCTTTTATCACCTAAAAGAGCAATCACAGAAACAGTATTTGCTAATGAGTTCTCAGTTGTTTATATATTCACATCTGAAAGCAGCCCTTTAAGAAGGTCTTGATCACATGGAACTAATTAGGGGAGAATGTGATAAATATTTGAAAAGTGGGAAATCAAGGGGTTTTCAGGGCCAGTACTGCAGAGTTTCCAATCCACACATTGTAATCTATCTGTATGTAATAATCACACTGTTGAATTATAAATCTATATGCATTATCACTGAAAATGTGTAATTAAATTTAAGCTATTTTTAATTGCACATTTTCATGTTAAGAGAAAGTATACAGCACGTTCAGCCTGGGCTTTTACTTATCTCAAAATGATCTGAATTCTTCCAAACTTATCCTAATAAATATTCTAGAACACAGAAACCGTTTAATTCTTTTGTTCCACTCCAATGACTTCATAGTTGGATATGATTCCAAAGTCCCTAGTGCTCAAGGCACATCCAAATGTTCTTCATCCCTGTGTGTGGGTGATTTTGCCAAAGGTTATTCCATAATGGAAGAGAGGGAACTAAAATCAAGCCAAGTCCTGTTACTGGCCAACACTTATTCATACATATTTTCATTTTGCACCATGAGTCATTATAGAATATTCGCTCCCTACCATCCCAAAAGAAAATTGTAAAGGAGCTGCCTGGTCTACATTGGCTGCAAGGGCAAATGGGAACTCCCCATTTCCACAAAGCCCATCAAAAAGGATAACCCACCCATTCTCTCCACACAGATACAACAGCCAAGATGGAGATGTGACAGCAACCAACTTCCAATCTTTTTGCCTCTAATCCCTAATGAGGAGGTAACATTCTCAAATCCTGGGGAAGAAACTTTTCAGGGTAAAGACTGGGAAGGTGAAAAGCAAATGACAAAAAAGTGAGTTTGTGATTGTAATAACTCAGGAAGCCCGAGTGGAAAGGAACACAGTTTATTACAGAATGCAAAGTAAAGCCACTATTGTGGCATAGACATACCAGTCCCACCTGGAACTGCATGTCAGCAGGCCCAGTCCTGGGCCTGCCTCATAAAAGGCTTGGATAATGGAGGTCCAGTTGGGCAGGCCAGGGGAACCCATACTTAACTAACCCCACAGGGAGATCAGTGATTCCACAGGGAGAACATGGAGGTTATCACACTGATTACGGTCAGTTTATCTTCCTTCTCATCCGATTGTATACCACATTAACCAGCAATAAACTATATTGTGAAACCATCAGGCCAGGTTGTCCACTGAAAGCAACGTAGATGCTGACCATTAGGAACCATTCCCACATTTTTGCTCGTTTCCTCCCATACAAATCCTAGAGGAAGATAATACAGGCCCATTGCAGCTCGCACTACAAACACACAATGCTACTCACTCTATCCTTTCCTAAATCATGGGCATTTACCTAGGATGGATAAATATAGCTGGAGGAGATATTGCAAGTTGGAAGGTCAGGGTAGGTTACCTCTCAGATGAAAAAGGAATTAGATCACTTCAAGGAAGTGATGCCTCTGGATGTTAGTGCAGGCAGTAGGGGAGTTGTATCAAATAATGTATTTTTAGATGGTTGTGGGATGTTGGATTTAGAATATTATGGATTGTCTCAGCTGCAGTGGTGGAATTTGTCTCAGCTGTCAAAATGTGAGCAGAGTTTTCAGAACAAGTTGAAGCCTCCGCAATGTGACTCTTAATTAAAAAAAAAATCCTGGCTCTCTTCACTCACAACCAACGTCCCAGCTATGTCCTCTTAGTGCTCTTTTGAAAATACAATAAATTAACAACCCTTAAAGAGGCACTCCAACAAAGACAAAAATTTAGAAGTAAACTTGTTGTGTCTGGGGCTGATGATGCACTCCAACTCCTGCAACAACCACCCCAGGCCCTAAGGGCCTCAAATGTACTGACATCCCCTATTTACACTTTTCTTAAGTACATCTTTAACTACTTGGCAACTAAACAGATCAAATTAAAGTAACATCACCTTATAGGCACACTGTATCAAAGTACAAAAATCTTAAAAGGTAACATCAAAACGAAACAAAATGTGGTTTTAGGGGCTATTGAGGCACTCCAGCTTCCACAGTGCCAACTGGTTGTGGAAAGCCTCCAAGTACTGGTGGATATTCCCCCAAGTGTGACAAATCAACAAAAATGTTTTTAATCCAATCCAATTCAGAGCCTCCACAAGTGAGACATTCCCAATCCAAGCTGACAAGACAGGGCTCTCACCTCCTGTTTTGGGCTTGATCTACATGATCCAAGCTGATTGGAGTAGGCATTGCACCTCCTCCAAGGCTTGATCTCGTTTGCATCTTACCCAAAAGGCCGTGATCCACTTTTAAAAATTGTTTCAAAATTAAGCTAAAATATAATCTAATGACTTCAACCAAGTACAGCATGTCGATGTTACACTTGATCTTAGCCAAAAGGATGATAAGCGACAAATCAACAAAATGCAGATTCTCTTTGGAGAATCCCCTATTTATATGTCCTCCGAGTACCTAATTCAACAATGCCTTTAACTAATGTATCCTGATGATATAATTAAAATACCATTTGTTTTTCAAATGGTTTAGTGTACCCACTCATTGCAGAAAGATGATAGCCAATCATTACACTGTTAGCAGGTTGAAAGAAATTCCTGTCATTAAGCCTGTGAACCATCTGAAAATACATACTGTTATTGTATTAACTGCCGAAAACTTGTATTTACACACAGCCTTATCACATTGCTGAGAAATGCCCCAAAGTGCTTCATATACAATTATTTATTTTAAAGCAGAGTCATCATTCTTGTTGGCAAAAATAGTTGACAAATTTTCCAGACAGCAACTTCCCACAAAGTGCAATTAAGCTTCTGATGACTTTCAGTAAAAAATAAATGTTTACTGAGAGAAGGAATGTCTGCTTGTCATTCAAATAGTGGCATTTGATAGCTTACGACTATTTCAGCAGACAGATGGTTTAACATTACACCTTAAGAACGGTGGGCAAAAATTTTGCTTAGTGGGGGGGCTCACTTCTGGTGTTTGTGTGTATCGACCTTGGAATGAGGCTTGAACTCGCCATTCAATGACAAAGAGTTTAATTGCTGAACAAAATTGACAAGATCAGAAAGGACAAAATAAAAACAATTCTGTAACAAAAAAGGTGGCATTCTTAGCTTGTTGCCATTCCCATCAATGCTCTGTCATAATGATTTTCAACTTCATTTCCCTCTATTTATTAGTTAGTTAATATTTTGAAACTCTTTGAACTTTTATTCTTCTTTTGACCCCATGATTTCATTGGCCATTTTGGAGATGAAAATGACAGGTTAATAATGACCAACTTCAAAAGTCAGGTTTTCAGCCAGAGGACGGAGTAAGAAATTCTATCCTGAAGTTCGGGCCCAGGCAAATCAATGTCTATTCGGGCAAGGTGAGTTTGGACAAAATTAGTTTACCCACCTTATCTGAATGATCCTGGCTCATGTTCCTGTGCCTCTAGTACTGATATCCTCCAATGATTCCTATCGGGTGAATGGCAAGAGATGACTGCAGAATAGCTTAGGCACCACCCGTTACGTACAGCCAACCTATCCTTAAAAGGTAGGCTACCGCTTTCAAAAAGAGGTGAAATAAAAATTGATGAAATTCTTACAAACTGAAGGCAAGAGAGCCAGACTTATGGTTGCAGTTATGATGGTGTGCAGGAGGAGGTCCCACAGAGAAGGAGACTCTCAAGTAGCCCTTCAGCAGGACGCAAGAACAGGTAGCCATGGAGGTTCGTTCCTGGAATCGGGGTCTGGCAACAATGCCAAACAATGACTGTAATGGCTTCACACAGGTGGGCAAGATCAGTAAATGCAGCTTCATATTAGAAACCCACCACACTCACCAGGCACGCTCAGCTCAATATGCTGCTTCCCACACATGCCGCAGGACTCAAACATCCAGACATTCCATCTCGCCCATCTATCAATGCCAGCCTCAAACTCACCTCTCGCTAATTTCACACACTTTCAGCTAGGGCAGGTACATCTCTAAAACAGTACTACGCCATGATGTATTTGCATTCATTCCTATTGACTCACTGGAGATCAGTGTATGCAGCAGAAACGATGTAATTGACTTAGCACAGGACAGAGTGAAAGTAGTGGTCATGAAAGAGATCACACATTAATAAAGCTGTCCATTTTTAAACCAAATTTTGTCCCGCATGTCACTTGTACAATACACAACAAAATCTGACAGTGAGGACTACGGACACGCACTTTCTAGCCACCCAGAAAGAAGAAATTAACCAAGGAAAAGTCAGAATAAAAAGAAATCTTTCACACATACTACAAAGGCTTAAAAGTTAGGTGGATGTGAGTAAGCGCTAATAGAGCTGGCAGTGATAACCAAGTGGCTGAACCTCAGTTAGGTGCTTTGTGTGGAAAAAGAGGTAACTGGAAACGCTGCTACAAAGCATACATATGGGAAACATGTAAGTGAAAAAATGGCAGAGGTTTTTGGCATTGTGGGACCTTTAGATGAAAATGGAAAGTATGGGGGTGGGGGCACGGAAGATACTCTGTCCCATAGTTTAGTGCAACCTGATACTAAAATATACAAGCAAATTGTGGACATTCTACAAGCATATTTTTCACTAAAACCCTGGTGATTGCAGAGCGCTTTAGATTCCATAAAAGAAAAACCAAAAGAGGGTGGAGCCAATTGCACAATTTATGACAGCGATTAAAAGATTTGCAAAATGTTGACAGCTTGGAGAAATGCTGAATGACGCTACTTCAACAGATTTGTCTGTGTTCTGTGGAGCTCAGCAGAAGCCTACTGAAATTGCTGCTCCTATGGAATTGGCTGCAAGGAAGCCTTACAATTGAGTTTGTGCACTCAAAAAAAATTTTTTAAAAATGTCCACCAAATCAGTATCCAAAGCTGCAAAATCTCATTCATACTACTGGTGTGCAAAGCCAAGGCATTCTGCTGCTGAATACTGGTGTAAAGACATGGAATGTTGAAGCTGTGGAAAGAAAGACACAAAGCATGCCTGTAGGAAGAAACGGCAAAACATGAATAAAAATAGTAAAGACAAACCAAAGCAGCATTTAAACAAAATAAAAAGGAGAAGTACCCTGATGTACAAAAGGATCAAGAAGAGTGAAATGACATTCAGTCAGAGGAGGGGTTATCACAACATGTACTGGCCATTGCTAATACTACACACAGGTACTTGGTCACACCACTGCTCTTCTTGCTTCAAACATTAGTTTTCAGGATTGGACAAAGCAGTTGATACTAGGATTTGCAATGATCGAATTTGAAATCCTGACCTTACATCAGCCAATTAGGTAGAGTGATGTCAGGATAATGCTAATTCAAAATGTTCGGGCACATTCAGGGGATGTTGCTGAGTGTATCCCTATCAAGAACAGCAGGTAAGCCACATGGGTAGCAGTCCACATCATTGTCTGACCCTGGGGGAAGCAATATAGACCACATGGTGCGGATGGAAATGGCACTTTGTGAATGTATTTCATGGTCAGAAAATTCAAGGTTGTTAGGATTACATGCCAGATGCAAACAATTGTCAATTGATGCACTTTCCCAAATCACACAGGCAGCTGATGGTCAAGTACCTTCATCCCAGAAGAGGAGGAGTTTTCAGAAGATTTGTCTCAGGAACACATGGATTGAAAGAACAAACTGCATTTCAAGTTACCTTTCATAACCTGGGGATGTCCAGTGCACTTCCTAATCAATTAGGTTATTTGGAATGTAGTCATTGTTATAATGTCAGGAAATTCAATAGCCAATTTTCAAACAGCAATTTGATAATGACCAGATGATTTGGTTCAGTGATTTTGTTTTAAAAAGAGGGCACTGGGAGAACTTCCCCACTCTTCTTTTAATTGGATAATGGGATCTTTATGCCCACCAAATGGGGGACTCAGCTTAACGTCTCCATTAAAACTGGCAGCCTAGATTACAAGTTCCAGTTGCTGGACTGGGCCTTGAATTGAAGACTGACTATAACACAGGAATGTCACCATGGAGTCAAAGTAAGCAAACAAAAACAGGTGGACTGTTTATATGCTGTATGGTTATCCCAATGCAGAGAGTTTAAGGACCACGTAGTATGCTTTGACGACCTAACAGTGGGAGCTCTTTATAGCAATCCTAGACTGACTCCTGAGCTCCACCCGCTAGGGTCACATGACTCACGTTCTTAAAAGGGGCAGTACGCACCACAACCTATGTTATAGTTTATTAATGACAAAGGATTTTAAACGCTGTTGGGTGGGGGCTCAGGAGATGTTCCCAAATTATCATAGAATCACTGCAGTGTGGAAGGAGGCCATTGGGCCTAGAGTCTGCACTGACTTTCTGACAGTTTCTTACCCAGGCCTTCTCCTTGCCCTATCCCCACAACCTCACACACTTACCATGGCTAATCTATCTAACCTACACATTTTGGGACACTTAGAGGCAATTTACCATGGCCAATGCACCCAACCTGCACATCTTTGGACTGAAGAAGGAAACCAGAAAACCCACACAGCCACCCAAGGCCAGAATTGAACACGGGTCTCTGTCACTTTAATGCAGCATTGCTAACCACTGTGTCACCAGGCTGTCTTATAGGCAACTCTTGATATTATCTTACTTTCTCTTGGTAAACTCACATGTTGCTATGAGAATTTGAAATGAATGCTGTGCAACAAAGTGCTATTTGAAATCAGAAGTTACAAAGTTCAAAAAATTCCAACAGAAAGATAATGGTGCACACCCATGGAGTTTCTTTTTCGTTGTAACTAGGTCATTCACCAATACTAAAGAATGAGTGTTTTGGCAAGCGTGTTACATACGCACATAACTACAAATAAGAGTTTCGTGTTCTGAACAAGACCTTTATGCAGGGACAATGTCTATACATGTAACGCTACACAAAAAAAAGGTACTGAAACATCGCGACAAGCCTTACACCACAATCAGTCTCTGAGTAACAAGTTCCTGATCTTAGCTGGGTATATCACCAAATGGGCAGTCAGGACTTGCTCATAGAAAAGATGATAAATTAATTTTCAAATCACTTGACAGTATTTAGACATCTCTGCTGGACAGGGAGCCTGGGCCTATCTACTCCTTCAACTACTAAATGGTGTGCAGCACAGAAGAGAGATGGGCCACAAGGAGGAGGAAAAACAAAACATGCCTGGAGGTTCCACATGATTCCACCAAGGTAACAGCTTAAACTGTGCAGAATCAAGTTGACCAGTGCGCATGGTCATCGAAATTTAAGCACAAGTCAGTCAGATCTATAACTACATTATGGCTAATCTTCCGAGCCTTGTTATGCACAGGGTTTGTTTAAACAATTCCTCCTCTCATTACTCCTTCACAAATCAAAAGGTATTTTGATTTGTTTCCTTTTTAATAAGCAATAATGCATTTCCCAACCCCTCAGTTTTTGTGCAATTTCTATTAATAATTCCACAGCAAATATGATGGAGAATAAACTGTTAGTTTATTGCACACATGCAAAACCGCAAAAGGAAGGTTACAATGGCCCCCCACCACTCAGTAAAGAGAAAAGATAGAGAAAGGATGGTTTGACAGTACAGAGGCCACAGTGAAAATAAATATTGTTTCATGGGAGGCCCTAAGTCCAGAATCATAGTCTAATGAGGGACTCTTTCCTGAAGATCGGTGCCGAAAACCACAGTTTTTCCAGTGTTGTTGATTTCACAAGATGAAATCACACACAGGCGAATCTATTTTGTAGACGTTGGTACAAAGCTTTTAGCAGAGGCAGGGTAGACGAGAACAAGTGTTCACCATGGTCGGAGCTCCTTGTTTGTGGCCTGTAAATCAGGTTTCTAGTGCAGACAGAGCTATGCAGCTTTGAGAGGCAACATTAACCTGTTCAACAAGTCGGAGTCTTCGGTCATGTGACCTTAACTCTCCACAAGGTCAAAGGATGTTTATCCAGTATCTGGAATTCAGCTTGGTCTTCAGGGCCACCAACCTACTCACCACTGTAGGTTAAAAGGAATGTTCAGACCATTATCTTTGTGGGCTCTCTGAATCTGCTGGCAAGCTGATCTAAGAAATGCAAATGGCCTATGTGTAGATCCTTTTGAAATTCAGCTGTGCAGTCCTCAGGTATGTTAGTAGTCCATCAGAAATAAGATGTGATATCTCCGATACTGCAATGTGGTGTGGGTGAAAAGACAGCGTCAAGGGGAGATGACTAGATTCTCTCTTGTCGGAAATGATCACTGCTTGCTACTTGCATGGCACAAATTATTTTTAACCTGGACTAATGCAGTGCCCTAGGATTTTATTAGTCAATAACCAGGCCAGGCTTGAATGTTGTTCAGTCTTGCTGGAAATGGACAGTATTCGCGGAATCATGAATATTACTGAATATTGTGCAGCGACTATCACTGAATATCTACTTCTGATCTTATGATGGAGGAGGTAATTGATGAAACAGCATAGGACACTATCCGACCAAACTCCTGCAGTGATGCCCTAGGGCTGAGATGATTAGCCTCTAACAATCGCAACTATCTTCCTATGTGCTTGGTATGACACCAACCAGTAGGAGTTTTCCCCTCGATTCCCACTGACTACAGTTTTGCTGGGTCTTCCCAATGCCACATTTGGTCAAATGCTGCTTTGATGTCACTCTCACCTCACCTCTGGATTTAAATCTTTTGTCCGCATGATTATTTGAGTCCAAAGTCAATGCCGAGATGCATTCTGCTGTGCATGTCCTAACTTACAGCCAAGCTTGTTGTCCAACATTGGCTCCTGGTTTAAAATTTTCATTCTTTCTTCGCTTCAAATCCCTCCATGGTTTTGCTCCATATATGGCTCTGTGTCAAATTTTGTTTGATAATGCTCCTGTGAAGCACCTTGAACATTTTACTATTGTGACAGTATTGTGCCTTAAGAAATGTATTTTAATCATGTTTCTCCACAGTTTCAAACAGGCCCTAGTGTTTATTGTTACTGTAATGTCTGTAGCCAGTGTCCACTTAATTGTTGTTGAAGCAATATGATGGGCATCTTGTTTTTTTTAATCTGGACTAATGTAGGACCTTGGGATTTTACAACCCTTTTGGAATTGCTGGGTGGAGTATGATTGACAGGTCAGGTGTTGCCTTGGAACAGTTTTTTTCCCCACAGAAAAGTCAGGATTTTAATTTTGGTTTAGTTGTTAGCTAGAAACTGCTGGAGGCAGGCAGTGTCTCTGTCTGTCTCTCACTGTCTCTCCAGAGGCATGCTGGAGGTTCCAGAACTGGAAAGCTTCAGAGTTTTAATCAACTCAAGCATTAAAAAGCTGCAAAATCCAGCATCATGTGAGCATACTTGCTTTCTTTGTGCCATGCCTACAAAATGTTTGTGGGTTATGTTTGACTTGGAACATTATAGTTAGCTGTTTAGGTTCTTGCAATATCATTAGTTGTTTTTTGTAATTGCTAAAGGTCATGCTAATTTTTCTTATTATTATGTTGAATGCATTCTTGAACAAATTTGTTTGATAAAAGCTTCCTAGTGGGTCACTTGAATCATATTTGGAGTAAACAGCTTTTGCTCATCTATGCCAAATTCAAAGTTAAAAACATAGGGTCTAAATTTTCTTCATAAAACTCTTTGGAGTTTCTGGCCTGAGTCATAACACTATGTTAGGGCAACAGAATCGCCACAGTGCAGAAGGAGGCCATTTGGCCCATTGAGTCCGCACTGACAACAATCCCATGCAGGCTGTATGACTATTTAGCCCCTTATAAATACAGGTTGTTGCTTATACATCTGATCAACAGATTTAAAATTTTTTAATAAGTTTGACTAAGAGATAAATGCTGCTCACCTTGAGATTGCCAGATTCATTGTGAAAGAGAACAATTTTCCCCTTGTACTGCCCCCATTCCTTGCTCCAAGTTGGAACTTTGTTCCAGTCACAAACTGCTGCCAATCAAGCTGCTTATTGGGAAATTTCTTATTTATTCTGTGCAGAAATTTGGGCACAAATCTCATTCAGCCAAACAGGCAAATTTTCAGCACAATTTGCCAGTTATGCATAAACTCCATGCCAAGCGCTTTCACACAGACTCAAAAGTACGTGCACTCAAAGATAAGTCAGATCATATCCTTCCATTAGGTTATGTCAAAAGGATCACTGCAGTATTTCTACATTTTTAAAATCTAGTATTCAATCCCTTTCCCAAATTAACAGTCACACAGCTAAAGTGAACACCAAGGTTCCCGTTGTCAGCACCCTAGGTTAACATTAGAGAGGAAATCTTTCATTATTAATGGCAAGAAAATTATCCATAACATGGTACGGAATTTCTATTATGCAGCCCTGGGAGCAAAGCTCTCTCCCTAAAGTGTAACATTAGATATTTACAATGTAAAAGTTTGCCTAAGCATTGTGGCTTTTGCGTGTTTGCAGATACAACTCACATGAGCAAAAAGATTTTTTTTTTAAAATAATGCACATTGAAATAAACACTCTAAAAGCCATAGGACTGCATTTCCTTTTCATCTGCGGTTCATAATCTATTGTGGTAGATATAAACTGCCCCATAGAGTTAGAGTGGTACCTTGTGCAACTTTCAACTTCTAACATATCCATGGTCAAATTCCAGCATGTGAACTGAAACAATGCTGTCTTTCTTCATTCTTTTAACATCACCCAGAACTGAAAGCAAATTTACCTACGTATTTAGTAAACACCTTTACAGGTTTTAAGACAAGTGATAGAAAACCTTTGTTCCTACCTGAGTAAATATGGAGTCCCGAAGTCCCTGTTTCTTCATCGGTGTGATATTACACAAAAGTAAAAAAAAGTATACAAACCAGTCGATAACAATAGCCCTAACACAACTTCCTTTTCGACAACAGCTATTGTGTCTAACAGGAATGCAGTGTTGCAGGAAATGAAGCGAATGCCTTTCACAGTTTCTTGCCCATGTCCGTACAGAGGATGTTTCCCTCTGTTCAAAGCCTGAGAGGGGTTGGGTCAGTTTATAGCAAATAGGCGGACGATGGGAAACAAAAGGAGAGGAGGGGCAAGCAACAAATACTTGAACACAGATTGTTCTGTTCATTCCAAACAAGGATTAAAGTTCCATTTACTGAACATGCTGATGACAGCAAATGGATTCAGAACAATTCATTACATCGGTCATATGCTACAGAAAAACAGTTAGACACATTTCCCCTGGATAAGAGATTTCCTAACTTCCTATCTCTGAAAATTAACCAAGGTTTTTCTTTGTTACTTATGAGATACTTCTCAATCTTTTGGCAATTTTAGTTGGTCACAGAGGAAGCTTCAAAATTCAATTAAAAAGTCAAATCATCTCTAAATAATACCATAATCCCAGTTAAATTTTCCCTTCTGTTCCAACAATTTTCTTTCCTTCCTCTCTTTCTGACAACATTGGTTCCTGCATACTGCAAGGCACGTTTGTTGAACCCTTGAACTCCTGGCTCAAGGTTGACTTTGCACAGAATACCCTTCAGCAGCGTATTCACTTGTAAATTTTGACTAAATCAATTCTTCACTACCCTTTCCAAATTTGAACCCTGGTCATCAATGCTTCAAGCTGACTCAATCTGGTCTCCCAAGTCAACTTGATAAGAGAGGGGATTAAGGGTTATGGGGAGAGGGCGGGAAAGTGGAACTGAGCCACAACAGATCAGCCATGATCTTATTGAATGGCGGGGCAGGCTCGAAGGGCTAGATGGCCTACTCCTGCTCCTATTTCTTATGTTATGTTCTTATGTTAACTTCATCCCAGCAATAGAACTTCCAACTTTAACTCTGGACTTACCAATATTGTCTCCTTCCTCTTTTCTGCCAAGACATCCCTCTTCTAATCTCTGCCACGCCTCTGTAAACTGCATCCCCTCCCTGTCAATTTGCATGCAATTTTCGCTGTTACTCTGAACACAAGTCAATAACTGATATGATTAAAAAAACCATACAAACCAGCCAATAACAATTGCCTAATGCAAAATGCAGGTTCTCTTTACACTTTCAGGCTAACCTCTCATCTCTAATCATGCCAATACCTCAGGCATGTTTTCCCACCTCTCTCATGCCCATGCTTCCTACTCTCAGCCTTTGAACTTTCCTGATGCTATTCCAAATTTGCATCCTTCCTGAATGAGCCTACAGTTACTCACTAAGCTTCTTTCCACAGTCTCCAGAGAGTACCTATAGGTTAAACAGGTTGGGAATCTACTCACTGGAATTTGGAAGAATGGAAGGTGATCTCATTGAAACAGATAGGATTACAAGATTAATGTGTAAAATTAAAGCACGTGAGATAGGGGGTAGTGTATTGAGATGGATTAAGAAACCTGCTTGCAGGTAGGAAACAGGAGTAGGAATAAACAGGTTTTTTTTCCAAATGGTAATGTGAGGTTATAAACTTCGGTAGCAAAAAGCAGGAAGACAGATTTACGATCTGAATGGCCGTAAGCTAGGAGAGGGGAATGTGCAATGAGAGTTGGGTGTCCTCATACACCAGTCACTGAAGGCAAGCATGGAAGTGCAGCAGACAGTAAAAAAGCAAATGGTATGTTGGCCTTCATAGCAAGAAGCCTCAAATACAGGAGCAGGGGATATCTTGCTGCAATTATACAGGGTCTTGTGAAGCCACGCTTGGAATATTGTGTGCAATTTGGTCTCCTTATCTGAGGAAGGGTTTTTTCTCTCGAAAGAGTGCAGAGAAGGTTTACCAGACTGATTCCTAGGATGGCAGGACTGACTGGTTAGGATTGTATTCACTGGAGTTCAGAGTAATGAGGGGGGAACCTCATGGAAACATAAAAATTCTTACAGATCTAGTCAGGTGAGATGCAGCAAGGATGTTCCTGATGTGGGGGTGTCCAGAACCAGGGAGTTACAGCATGAGGATACAGGGTAGACTGTTTAGGACAGAGAGATGAAGGGAAATGTCTTCATCCAGAGAGTGATTAGCTTATGGAATTTGCTGCCATTGAAAGTAGTTGAGGCCAAAACATTGTATGTTTTCAAGAAACAATTAGATATAGTTCTTGGGTGAAGGGGATCAGGCTAATGATCACAACGAATGGGTGGCATCAGGTTTGAAGGGCCAAATGGCCTCCTGCTCCTATTTTCTATGTTTCCACATTAAGGAGCTTGGCAGGGTAAATACTGAGAGGATGTTTCTCCTCATGGGGGGAGTTTAGGATCAGAGGGCATAAGTTGAGAATAAAAGATAAGGAGTTTCTTCCCTCAGATGGTTGGGTCATTGCAACTCCTTAACACAGTTGTGGGAGAAGAGCCCTTGTTTATTTGAGGCTGAGATGAATACATTTTTGATCAGTAATGAATCAGGGTTATGGGGAAACAGTT
The DNA here is from genome assembly GCF_965287045.1 of Carcharhinus amblyrhynchos. Classification (NCBI taxonomy): domain Eukaryota; kingdom Metazoa; phylum Chordata; class Chondrichthyes; order Carcharhiniformes; family Carcharhinidae; genus Carcharhinus; species Carcharhinus amblyrhynchos. The sequence goes on along the minus strand of NC_137324.1, from coordinate 132,039,527 downwards.
GAAAAGTGGATGTGCCAAGAAGGGCCAAAGGGCCTGTTTCTGTGCTGTAGTGTTCTATGGTTCTATGAAGAATGTCAGATTAGATGTCAGAATGGGATGCTGGCCTTCATAGCGAGGGGGATTGAATATAAAAGTAGGGAGGTCTTGCTGCAGCTGTATAGGGCATTGGTGAGGCCGCAGCTGGAGTACTGTGTGCAGTTTTGGGCGCCGCACCTGCGCAAGGATATTTTGGCCCTGGAGGGAGTGCAGAGGAGGTTTACTAGGCTGATACCGGAGTTGAGGGGGTTGAGCTATGAGGAGAGGCTGAATAAACTAGGCTTGTACTCGTTAGAGTTTAGAAGAATGAGGGGAGATCTCATTGAGACGTATAAGATGATGAATGGGATGGATAGGATAGAGGTGGAGAGACTCTTCCCGCTCAAAAAAGACAGTAGGACTAGGGGGCACAGCCTCAAGATAAAGGGGAGGCGGTTTAGAACGGAGTTGAGGAGGAACTTCTTCACTCAAAGGGTGGTGAATCTCTGGAATTCTCTGCCCGTTGAAGTGGTGGAGGCTGCCTCGCTAAATATTTTTAAGAAGCGGGTTGATGGGTTCTTGATAAAAGAGGGGATTAAGGGTTATGGGGAGAGGGCGGGAAAGTGGAACTGAGCCACGACAGATCAGCCATGATCTTATTGAATGGCGGGGCAGGCTCGAAGGGCTAGATGGCCTACTCCTGCTCCTATTTCTTATGTTCTTATGTTCTTATGTTCTTAGCCATGATCTTATTCAATGGCAAGGACCTGTCTGCCTTTTCACAAAAAGATCAAAGGAAAGCAGAGTAGATCTCCTCATATCCCAACCTATATTCAGAATATCTGACTGTTTATTTCATTGCTGTTTGTGGCATTTTTCCATACAGATGACAACATTTGAAAAGTATTTCATTGGATGTAAAATGGTTTGGGATGTTCTAAGCTTGTGTAAGGAGCTATATAAATGAAAGATCCACCTTTCCTTTCTCTAGTCCACAGTACTATGGCCATTTGCAGCATGTATATCACAGGTTGGACAAAAAAAAACAAGCCACAGTTCAGACTGAGGTCTCAGTCCATTTCCCTCTGCTCTATGTGGCCAACAGATGGTTACTTTTCTTCAGCTATTAAAAAGGAATGCCACCCATTTCTAAAGGAGTGATAAAACGTACAAACAAGGAAGCAATAGAATTTGCATTCGTATAGCACATTCCAACATCACTAGAATGCCCCAAAATGTCTTGCTATATATTATTTTTTGAAGTTTAGTTACTGCCATAATATGAAGCAACAACGGTCAATTTAACCACAGCAAGGGTTCGGATATGGCAACGAGGCCAGGCGATCTTTGGCATTCATTTGAAAACGCAACAGGGTTCTCTCTCATCTGAATGACAACACCTCTGTCAAATGTAGTTCTTCTATAATACTACACTAAAATACATTCTAAACCATACACTCAAATCGAGATATTATAATTCTTTATCTGAGGGAGAGATTTAACTCCTTTGTTGCGGTAGTCAAAAATACAGAGAGACCTCCCATTTTCAGGCCATCCTCCCTGAAGATTATGAAGCACTCTCCGGTACTAATGTGACAGCAGCCCAACAAAAACCACTCCTCTCAATTTTTGTTCAGCACATGCCTGAGCCTTGTAACTCAGCAAGAGTGGAGGAATCGAACATACATTCCACAGCACAGTGCAAGTTACAGCTCTTAATCATTCACAAGCCATTTTCACTGTGCACAGACAATACGTTATTAAATAATTCATCTCTTTTCCCATCAGGTAGGTTTCTCAGGTTTACCCAGTGCATGCGCAATGTAATTCCAGTAACTTTAATATTTATTGAGTTGAACATTGCCCAAGTGTTGCCAAGTGAGTTGATATGAAAGCTCGTTTTGGGTATTAGCTGTTTGAGGTGCGCACATTAAATACTTGTGACACTGCTCAATAGTGTAATCAAACATGAAGCACCGGTGTATGTCTCACCAAATGAGTTTTCATAATCTGCTTTTATGTTACATTTATTTGCCCTACAGCACTTCCATCATTACAAAGCTAAATTAGTTTCTGTCAGTACTACACATAATTTATAGTACAGAAACAGGTTGCTCAGTCCAAAGAGTGTTGGCGTATATGCTCTATATACAAGTTTCCTCCTGCTTTATGTCAACAACCCTACCAGCACTTCCTTCTGTTTCTTTCCCCCTTTTATTTACCTAATTTTCTCTTAAGTGCATCTATGTGATTTGCCCAAATATTCCTGGTGATAAGAGGTTCTACATTCTAACCACTCACTCAGGGTAAAAGACATTTCTACTGAATCCCTTAGAAAATAATAAATCCGATATTTAATGGCCTAAGTTTTGGCCCTTCGAACCAAAATCAAACCAGCTCAATTTTAAAACCCCTGATTAGGTAACCCTTCAGTCTTCTCTTCTCTAAGGTAAGAGCTCCAGCCTGTTTCCTGATAGTTAGAGCCCTTCACTTCTGAATCAACCTAGTAAAAGAGAAAATTGTGAAGGGTTATAGTGTGGTGTTTTCTCCACACTCTCCAACAACTCCTGGAAAATTAGAATCTGGCACATGAATGTTGGCCCTTGGCTAGAGGTTGCCTGCCAGAAATTAAAGTGGTAAACTGCACCTTCAAACAACTCCAGACACGTAAGCACACACACTGCCTCGATTTGTACTGCCATCAGCCCTTAGGGGTCCATTCCATAGCGTCAATAGAATGGATCACTCAACTGGAAGTCAAGATGAACTGAACTGCTCACTTCTATTTGAAGAGTTTCTTTTAATTAACATTGAGTATAGACATTATAGTACATTTTTCTCTCCTGCAACATATTTTCCTTTTGATGATCATGCTATGAAAGTGGCGCTATGAAGTAGAACTTTGTGGTTTGGCAATCACTTTGGACTAGAGTTCATATTGCCCCGACTTCCAAACTGGGCCTGCTGAGAAATGAGGAGTATAGCTGTTCCTGGAAGCTTTCAGTGCAGTGTCAAAGTATCAGAACTTTTACTACACTAACTGCTGCATTTTGATATGTTTAAATGCCTCTCTGCTTAAATATCATTGTGACAAACTGGGAAAGGAGATTAGAATGTATGGTGAGTGCATGAATGGATTAGGCGAGTCAGGGAGGTAGAGTAATGGCAGGTGGTGGGTAAGAGAGAGAGAAGTAGGTGCTGGGGGTAGTCGGTTGGACTGCTAAGAGAGTCAGAATCATCCGAAGTCTTCAATTTAAGTCAGAGTTTCAGGAGTTCCAGACGCAGGGTCGTTGTCCAACAGAAGCTGGAACTTCCCAGCAATTCCTGAATAGCCCATACATGGGAACTTCCAAAAGGGTCTCACTGTGCACCTTCTGGATACCTCTGGGAACAGGAGATCTGGTTCAGAGACATGGTTCTTTTGGTAGAAGTGACTCTTTGATGCCTTGCCCAAGTGGCTACTTTTCAATGTAAAATCAAAAAGGAATGCCAAAATAACCAAGTTTGATTAATGCCTGCACACATGGGGCATTTCACCATGGACCACTGGATAACAACCGACTGCTAAAATCCTTTATAAATTCTTCTTTCACAGCCTGGGAGTGTTAACAATAACTCAGCTACTGCTGGGATTAGCTAACTGAAATCTCAGAATTTGGCCACACAGACCAGGAATTAGACTTGGGACTTTGCTTATCTGTAAAGTCAATGCCACATCAACTCATACATTTATCCACTTAACAATTAAATATCCTTGTATGTACGTATTTCACTGCCATTCATCTTTTCTGTAGGAGTCTGGCATACTTATCTTGGACTTGGGTGATAAAGATCAACAATAACCATAGTTACTTGGCATAAATCTCGATGTGGCTTTCTAACCAATAAACAGTGCTACCACAAAAGGAATTCCAGGTGATTTTTTTTCTATTCTTCTTCCTACTAATAAATGCCTTTAGCTTCAGAAAACAAAGAATCATTTTAGCTTGACACTAGATCTAAATATTCAATTGGAGTTAGGGGAGTGGAATTTACAACTGGAGTTGCACTAGAACTTGTGCCTCTATGATTTTTTCCACACCAACATACCGGTAGGCTGTCACTCCTCTAAAGTAAATAAAAGTGAATGTACTTCACCCTACACAACCCCTCCTTATTTCTTATCTACATGCTACTGCTCGGCTATATCACCCAAAAGGTACAGTGTGTGTTGCCATATGTACACTGACAACACCCAGGTCTACATCACTACTTATCTCCATTCCTCCAATGTTGCCAAACTGTCAAACATCCAATACTGCATGAGCAAAGATTTCTTCTCACTAACTGTTGTGAAAACTGAAGCCACCATTTTCGGTCCCCACTCTAAACGCTGTCCTCAAGCTACTAACTCCATTCCTCTCCCTGGCAACTGTCCAAGATTAATATCACATTTGATTCCAAAATGAGCTTCCAATCTCATATTTACACCAGTATGAAAGCTGCTATTTCAAACCTCTGAACATTGCTGACTTCACCCCTGTTTCGGCTAATCGGCTGCTGGAATCCTCATTCATCCCTTTGTTACCTCTAGACTTGATTATCTGAGTACATTCCTGCTATGTCTTCCACACTCACTCTCTGTAAACTTGTCTCTTGTCTGTGTCTTAACTCAGACTAAGTCCCATTCACCAATCACCCACCTTTTGTGCTCACTGACTTACAATGCCTAGATTTTAAAATTCTCAGGTTTGTTTTCAAATCCCTCCACGGCCTCACCCACCCCGACCTCTGTTACCACCTCAGATGGATGCACTCTAATTCTGGCTTATTGAGTATCCCAGATTTTAAACATCCCACCATTGATGGGCCATATGGCCTCCTTCTGTTCTGTGGGTATCCTATAATTCTTTAAAAGCTCTGTGCATCTTAGGACGCTTGGTATAGCTCAGTCCCATTATTACAACTGCTACAACTATAAAACTCAGACAAGTTTCTTCCACAATTTATTTCCCACTATTTGGAAGTTTAGAATGCATTTCCAGTCTGTTAACAAATCATCGTATAGATCATGAATAAAAGACCTTTCTTTTCTGTCTGTAGTAGGTCAAGTGGAGAATGTTACAGTTACAGCCTATCTTAGGAATAATGTTTTTTGTATACCAAGATCTTGATTAACTTGGAGAAAAATGAGTAGCAATCTACAATAAAAATACTTAACTGGAGGATAGATAGTTTCAGGTAAACTGAAGTCAAAGGTCAGCAGGCAAAAGGCTTATGGAGCAACTGCAACTTTTAACAGAGATGTTTTGGACACAGTCTAGATATATTCCTGAAAGGCAAAAAGGAGGGTGAAACAGCAGAGCTCACTGGATAACAAAGGAAATAGCGGTTAGGATGAAACTGAAATAGGTGTTTGATAGATGTCATTTTGATAAGACTAGGAAAAATCAGTTTCCATTTCTTGTACCTCGTGGTGCACAAGGCCTGATCTCATTTGATTCCATTGCGAGTTTTTTCCTGGAACAGTTTGCTAGCCTGTCACCACAGGCTTTAGTTTGAGGTCGGAGAGCAAGCATCACTGACCAGGAGTCTCTCCCACACTTACTGCCAGCCACTGGGGAGGCGATGGCCTTGTGGTATCAATCCAAAAGCTCAGCTAACGTTTTGGGAACCCGGGTTCGAATCCCACCATGACAGGTGGTGGAACTTGAATTAAAAATATATCTGGAATTAAGAATCTACTGATGACCATGAAACCATTGTAAATTGGTTCACTAATGTCCTTCAGGGAAGGAAAACCGTTATCTTTGCCCGGTCAGGCTTACATGTGATTCTAGAGCCACAATAATGTGGCTGACTCTCAACTGCCCTCTGAAATGGTCCAGCAAGCCATTCAGGCAATTAGGGATGAGCAATAAATGCTGGCCAGCCAGCAATGCCCATGTCCCATCTATGAAGTAAAAAAAAAGTAAAAATCAGAAGAATTGATAAATCAACTTCTTGGCCACGTTATAAGTGCATCTTCCTTGGTCATCAAGTCCTGCAGTGGGACTTGAACCCAAGCTTCTGGATTAGAGGCAGGGATGCTACCCTCTGCGCCACAAGACATCAGAGAAAAATCAGGCTTAATAAAGTATAGAGGGGAAGTGAAAAAGGAAATAAGAGGGACAAAGATACAATGCAGAAATAGGTTGATGGCTAACGTGAAATGGAATCCAAAGGTCTATGATAATTATTCATTAGTAAAGGAGTTATCACATGAATGATGGGGCCAATTAGGGAACAAAGAGGATATCTATTGGTTAAGGCAGAAAACATGGCAGAGATACTAAATGAGTGCTTTACATCAATGTTGGGGGCTTTGTCAAAGCTATGGTAAAGAACAATCTTGTTAAATCTGGGAATCTTGATAAAATAAAGAGAGCAAAAGGTATTAGAAAAGCTGTGGTTCTTCAATTGGATAAGTTACCTCGCCTGAATGGAATTCATTGTGGGCTGCTGAGGCAAGAAAGAGTAGAAACTGCAGAGATGATAGTTACAATCTTCCAATCCTCATTAGATGCAGAGATGGTGCTAAAGGCCTGGATAATTTCAAATGTTACAACCTTGTTCAAAAATAGGGATGAGGGCTAAACTTGGCAATTACAGATCAGTCAATTTAATGTCAGCAGTGGAAATAAATTTGCGAAACAATATTGTGGGAGAAAACAAAATGTGGACTAATAATGGAGAGTCAGCACAAATTTCTTAAGAAGAAAATCCTGTTTGACTAACTTGATTGTTATTTTGTCAAAAAATTCAAAGGGTGAATTAAGTCAATGCCTTTGATGGTGTATGTGGACTTGGAAAAGTGCACACTCTGGCAAAATTAAAGCCTGTGGGATAAAAGGAGCAGTGGCAGAATGGATACACAATTGGCTAAAGAAAAGAAAACAGTTGTGATGAATGATTATTCCTTGAACCAGAAGGAGGTGTACAAGAGTAGAGTTTCCCAAGGTTCAATATTCGGGACCACCGAGGTTTTTGATATCAGTTAATAACACAGGGCACAATTTCAAAATTCACAGATGACACAAAAATGTTGGAAACCCTGAGGAAAGACAGTAATTAGTTCAAGAGGCCAGAGGCAGATTGGTGGAATGAGCAAGCATATGGCAGATGAATTCCACACCAGTATATTTACTAAGAACAGAAAATGCTGGCTAAACTCAGCACGTCTGACAACATTTGTGGACAGAAACAGAGTTAACCTTTTGGATCCAAATTACTCTGCTGTAGAAGGGCATTTGGATCTGAACAGTTCTCTGTTTCTCTCCATAGATGCTGCCAGACCTGATGAGTTTATCCTGCATTTTCTGTTTTTATTTCAGATTTCCAGCATCCAGCACGTTTTGCTTTTAATCAATATATGTGATGTGATACATTTTGGTATGAAAAATGTTGAGCAACTGAGGGGATACCAAGAATAGAGACCTGCGGGGTCTTTGTGCACAAGTCTTTGAAGTGGGCAGGACAGGTTAACGAAGTCATTAATAAGGTATACAAAATCTTTGACTTTATAAATTGATGCATAGAGTGCAAAAGCAAGAACTTACATTGAACCTATATAAATCACTAGTTTGGCCCTAGCGAATATTGTGTCCAACTCGAAGCAACACACTTGAGGAAGGAATCTGGAGAGAGTACAAAGGAGACTTACTAGAATGATTCCAGGAAGGAAGAATTACAGTTACATGGGTAGACTGGAGCGCTTTGGAATCTTACCTCAAAGCAGAAAAAGATTAAACAGGAGATTTAATGGAGGCGTTTAAAATCATGAAGGTTTTGAAAGAATACAAAAGAGGGAAAACTTTATTATGCAATAAGTGGTTAGGATTTGGAATGCCTGATAGGACGGTGGATATAGATTCAAAAGACACCTCAAGGGGAAATTAGATAACTATTTGAATGAGACAAAACCGCAAGGATATGGAGAAAGGTCAGGCAAGAGAGATTGACTGGATTGCTCTTTGAAAGTTTTGGCACATACACAATGGTGCCCATTTGTGCAGTAAAATTCTACTGTTATATAATTCTGACTCAATTAGAAAGATCACACTACTTTCATTTTCACTCTCGTGAAAAGTATACAAGTTGCGGATATTTAGTTCTCAATCCAAGCCATGATTCCACTAAAATATTAAATATAATCTCCCTCCATTTTAGTTGTCTTGAGTTTTAGCACATTATTTGTATGGCACACTAAACGTAATGCAACTTTGACCCTTCCCATCAGTGCTTACTTTTCATTTATTTACTTAAACACTTTACTGTTTACCTCAAAGTAAAACTCTAAGCCAACCTTTCCAGTTTATTTACTTGGGGTGATTTGATGAATCACAATAATTATTCAGAAGTGCAGGACTGAGGTACAGCTGCACTATTGAAGGTGCCAGAATTGGGCATTAAACTAGCACCCTATTTGCCTGGGCAAGTGGCCTAAGCTTCCAACTTGAATCTCCAATCTCCTACAGTTCTTCTTGCTGAGCAAAATATTATAACAAATCCTTGGATTAGCCAGTGCTATTGGGTTCAATTCCTCAACAGCGCATGCAACATTATTGTATTGTACTCCTTTACAGACAGAATTGCAATCTATTAAAAGGGAATATTAACTTCCCAAAACAAAGTCACCCTTGTGAACAGGTATGTGTCAGAATAATCTGATAAAGGCCTAGTTTGACAGTGATGTCTTTCAGGATTCAGTCTGACAAGTGGTGGTACTAACAAGCCCACACTTGGTGATGGATATAGAGGTCTTGACCCAAATTACCTTCTGTGCCCTAGATTCCTTCAGAGATCAAAACGATGCCCACATGGAGGCATAGTTCATCATTTGGGCACGGAGTAGCAGTAAGTGCTGATCGGCAGCAGGATTTTTCAATGAAGCCATGAGACTTCATACTATATGGAATCCTATGCCACCTTCTTGGTGGCAGTGGCACACATAGGTGGGGCTAGGTGTTACTTGATATATGACTCCCAAGAACAATAAAATCAGCTGTTGTTTGACTTGTTTTTCTAAAAATGTTCCTAACGTGGACACCAATTCCCAAATGTTGTTTAAGAGACCAATGCAAGATTAGTTTGGCAGACAGTGCTCAACTCTTGCCAAAATGGGATACTTCAGTCATTGATGAGTTTAAAAAGAGAAAAAATTTCAGGTGGACCGAAATGATTGCTGATTTCATAGGGACGAAATCAACCATATCTCACGGCACTGGAATCAGCATGAGTAGGATGGCAGGCTCCCTCACCTGAAAGTAGTTAGCGGTCCAGCTGGATTGTAGCTTTCATAGTTTTTGAATTCATGAGTTACCAGTCAGCAACTGATGAGCCTCCCCACACTCTCCCAGATGATGCACTGAATAAAGTTATTACCTAGTCCGCTGCCAGGCAAGGCAGGCCAGCCAGTTCCATGCTCAATTTAGCTCCAACAACAGCTGGGTTAAATCATTCATTTGAAGCTCTATTCCTATAGACCTGATGACTATCTGGTTTACTCCACTGAAGCCTCAACTCCAAGGTTCTCACCATGATCATTATTTTGCTAGAAAGTGCATGAAAATTTGGTGCAAACAGGGAGGAGCTCACTTGTGACAACATCAATCTGAGCTGATCACCAATAATGAGCATTGAGGTTCACGTAAAGGTAGCAGAGGGCTACGACTGCCTCACACAAAGCTGTAGGCCAGGATGACCTAGTACCTTCCAGACAGAAAGTGGAAAACAAAATGGAGCTTTTCCTTTTGTGCAATGCAGTTGTAGTGTAGATAAAAGATGATGGAGCTTGACTGAAGTCAACACATGAACAGCTGTTTACGATCAAGTCTGTGGTCCAAACCTCAGCTTGATCATCGAGCCCCTACTGCCTTCACATATTGTGCTGGATTGACAGCATGCAATGTGAGCTGAAATAATGTTTATCTTGGTGAGCTGCAAACAAACTAATCTATAATAAAAGGTCAACATTTCCTTGGTAAACGTTTGGATTGGTCCAAGTTCATGCAGTGTAGCATTTCATGCCAGATGTGGCTTCATGCACAAATACCTTCATTCCAATCTTCTGACTAGATTAACAGCATGAACTTGTAAATCCATTCCCAGTGTACAAGATGTTTCGATGAGAACATCCACTGCAAGGAAATGCAGCATCATCTTTTTGAAAAATAAAGTGCTCTGTTGATTGAAATTATAACAATCAGGAATTCGTAGTTTCCCAAATAGAGACGCCTGCTTTTAAACAATCCTTCCACTCAGCATTTTCCAGCGTAGTGGGGCCTATCAGTCTGTCACAAACTTTCTAACCCAACAGAGAGGAATTCAAACAGCACAAATTCATTCCAGTATTTTGTTACAATCCCTATGGAGAAACTGTAAAGCAAAATAACTACATTGACCCAAATAAAGACATTACCAACAAGATTTCACTTCTTGTAGCTTCTGCTTTAATATAAAATCAGAAGCAATGCAAAACAAACCTGAATTATCGAGCAAATGACTTCAAAAAAGATAAATTTAATTCTAAATAGTCACTACAATAAAATGGAATTAGTGATCCTGATGGATTTTTACAACAATTGACAATGATTTCATGTTCATCATTACCGAGACAAGTTTTAAATAAAAAAAAAATCCACATTTAAATTCTACCATCTGCCATAGTGGGCTTTGAACTTGTGCGTCTGGATGATTGACTCCAGTGGCATTACCGCGACTCCATCACCTTATCAGTAACAAAGATACTGCTTACACAACCGCAAGCATATCCCTTCAACATGTATGGCAGTACGTAGCTACACAATTTCACAATATGCTATTCTTCATTCAAGCAGGGTAGGAATCCTATTCAACAACTCACCAGAGTTTTGAGTATAATTATCATCAAGGTACACTTCTACAAACGCTCTCCCTCTTGGGTCATGATAATTCTGATGGAGTATTCCAGAGTTCCTTTTCAACCCACCAGAAGGAGTACAATGTTGGTAAATATGAGGTTATCCATTTTGGTAGAAATAACAGCAAAATGGACTATTATTTAAATGATAAAAAATTGCAGCATGCTGCTGTGCAGAGGGACCTGGGTGTCCTTGTGAATGAATCTCAAGGAGCTGGTTTGCAGGTACAGCAGATAGTTAAGAAGGCAAATGGAATTTCGTCCTTCATTGCTAGAGAGATGGAGTTTAAAAACAGCGAGATTATGTTGCAGCTGTATAAGGTGCTGGTGAGGCCACACCTGGAGAACTATGTACAGTTTCGGTCTCCTTACTTGAGAAAGGATATACCAGCACTGGAGGGGATGCAGAGGAGATTCACTAGGTTGATTCCAGAGTTGAGAAGGGTGGCTTATGAGGAGAGACTGAATAGATTAGGGCTATGTTAATTGGAATTCAGAAGAATGAGGGGAGATCTTATTAGAAACTTAAGGTTATGAAGGGAATAGATTTTAAACAGTGGCAAGTGAAACCAGAACTAGAGGGCATAGCCTCAAAATACAGGGGAGCAGATTTTGGACTGTGTTGAGGAGGAACTTCTTCATACAAAGAATTGTAAATTTGTGGATTTCCTTGCCTAATGAAGCAGTTGAGGCTACCTCATTAAAATGTTTATAACAAGTATAGGTAATTTTTTGGGCAGTAAAGGAATTAAGGGTTTGGTAAGTGGAGCAGGCTCAAGGGACCAGATGGCCTACTCTGCTCCTAGTTGTTATGTTCAACACCACTGCAGTGAAGGGTGAGGGTGGGGGGGGTGATGTGTGTGTGAATTGGGGCCCCCCCACCCACCCCCCAGAGGATTCAGTAGCACTGCCCAAGGGGCTTTGGTGGTGTGGAGGGGTGCTGCCGGCAATACCAGCCTGTACCCCCAGCACTGCCCAAAGGGCAAAGCACCAATCCCCAGGAGGCACTTTGACACTGCGCAGTGCCAAGGTGCCTCCTTGGGGTCCCACTGCCACTTTGCATGAGGATCTGTGGGGGAAGCAGGGCAGCTGGTGGGGGGTTGGGGGGGGGGGGGGGGGTGGTGTCTGGAGATTGCAGCTGGCCCGGGAATGTTCAGGGGGCCAACAACTGAGCTGGCCAGCAATCGGGAGGCCATCAATGCAAGGCCAATCACCACACTGATGGATCGGCACATGTGCAGTGGCCCATTCAGCGTGCTGATTTCAGCCTCTCTTATGGAGGTAGGCCCCGCCCCTTGAAATTTAATAATATTCACACTATTGACCTCTGCAGTGCACAGAGTGTGGGAGATTCTTCTTTGAACTCCCACTGAAAAACAAACAGCTTGAATTATTCAGTTTTCACATGAATTCGACACTTGTTTGGGAGAATTCTGCCCATAGTTACCAAATGAAGAATTTATCATTTCAGTCATCTTTGGTTTCAATTATCCATGAAAGTTAGCAGGAAAACAGCATTCCTCTGTACTGTTCTTATCAAACTGCCCTTTCATGTTCTGACTGCGCTACAGCCTGCATCTGATTAATGCTTACATCAGACAACATGTTACAAAAATGAACAGCAACCAAAGAAAAAGTTCAAAGTAACTATCTTTAATCCGAGAGTTGTTACAATGTAAATGGACCCTAACAATATGAAATGGGACAAATGAGGAAATGCTATTTGCACAGTAAGAAAAGTCTTGGTCCTACCTGGTCTGATAAGAGAACCATTAAATATTAACAAGCAAACTCATCTTGACCCTTAGTTTGTATTTTAATTCACTAGGTCTTTCCCTCATTGTTTAAAGTAATGGCAGTTAAAATATAGTCACAAGTAAAATCTGTAAAAGTTGTGGCTTATAAAGGATCAGATATATACCTGCATTCACAATGAAACATTTCTCCGCCTCAGAATCCTGGATATTTGATATACACCTCCTCCACCCTATCCCCATCACTCATGCATTTACTTGGCTAATCCACCTAACCTACACATCTTTGGTCTGGGCGGGGAAAACTGGAGCACCTGGCTGAAACCCATGCAGACACAGGGAGAATGTGCAAACTTCACACAGACTATCACCCAAGGCTGGAATTGAACCCAGGTCCCTGGCTTTGTGAGGCAGCAATGCTAACCACTGTGCCACCCTAAATAATTTAATCTAACATTTTAAAAAAATTCTTAGTTTCCTTTTTTCCTTCTATTTCTGATTTCAGAACCTGATTAACTTTAATTCACCCTATTTCATCACTGTTGTTTGTTTCTCCATTTTAAATTTAATTGATTACAGAGATAGATTGTTGATCCCCTAATTCTCCCTACCTTCCAGATGCCCCACTGACCTCACTGCTCTACATCATCATCAACTCTCGCTTCCAACAATTTTCAGCAAATTAAACGTTTGCTTAAGAGCAAAAACAATCCAACTCATAACACTCACTGAAACATGCTCCATTCACTCTGGTAAATTCCAGGCCAGTGTTTACATCTCTCCTCAACAAAAAAAAGTTTGCATATACTGCTTCCCATAACTCTCTACGCAAAAACTTTCGTCACCTACTCAGGACAGGATAAAACGCTTCACTGCTGCTGTGGCAAAAACATTTTCAATCCAAAGTGAACTTTAAAATATTTACTTTTTTTAAAAAAAGGGCAAGAAGTTTCACAAGTTTTAAAAGAAGACAATAATTGCCAAACACAGTAGCAAATTGCTCACTTCACGTCACTACTTCGACCAGTTACTGAAAGAATTTTCAACTGTAGGACTAAAACTGCATCTAGACACCATCTGGTTTGATACAATGCCAGGAGCCTCCATGAATCAGCCCCATTTTCTGTAACATTATTATTGCAGTTGCTCACACACCAAAACTAATTCAGACCACTGCCAGGAAAATACACAAGTTTATGTGAGGCTGCTGGAAAATGCTGCTGTAAGGGGAGATGGGGACATAGTCATTGGACTACTATTCTAGAGACCCAGGTTATCAGGACACAGGACCAAATCCCGCCATGGCAGCTGGTGGAACTTAAATTCAGTGAATAAATCTGGAATTTAGTGACTCTGAAACCATTATAAGAAGCCATCTAGTTCACTGATATGCTTTAGGAAAGAGAATCTGCCATTCTTACCTGTGCTGGTCTACACGTGACTCCTGACCCACAGCAATGTGGCTGACTCTTAAATTCCCCCTGAAAGGGCATAGCAAGCCACTCTGTTATATTCACAACCTCTACAAAGTCGAACATAAGCAAGAAAACCAGATGGACAATCTGGCATCAGCCTAGACACGATGTGGGTATGCCGGCGTTGGACTGGCGTAAACACAGTAAAAAGTCTGACAACACCAGGTTTTAGTCCAACCGATTTATTTGATAATAGACTCACAAGCTTTCGGGGTTAGCCCCTTCGTCAGGTGAATGGAGTGTTCTGGCCTCAGACAGAGCATATAAAGCACAGACAGTTTAGAGATTACTGATTAGAATGCGAATCCTTACACCTAACCTGCTGTTCAAGACCTGAAGTGGCTGACAATGTGTGAGTGGAAGGAGCACTGATCACAGGTTACAGAGATGTGTATTGTCTCCAGACAGCACAGTGAGTGAGGTTTTGCAAACCCAGGCAAGTCACAGGGGTTACAGATAGTGCGACATGAACCCAAGATCCCTGTTGAGACTGTCCTCATGAGGACAAGCCCTCCGTATACACAGGATTTGCTCAGATGAAGAGGATCGTGACAGACACCTCCAGACCCTGAAAGATGCCCTCATAAGAACAGGATATGGTGCTCGACTCATAGATCGACAGTTCCGATGCGCCACAGCGAAAAACCGCACCGATCTCCTCAGAAGGCAAACACAGGACACAGTGGACAGAGTACCCTTCGTCGTCCAGTACTTCCCCGGAGCAGAGAAGCTACGACATCTTCTCCAGCGTCTTCAACATATCATTGATGAAGACGAACATCTCACCAGGGCTATCCCCACACCCCCACTTCTTGCCTTCAGAAAACCACACAACCTCAAACAGACCATTGTTCGCAGCAAACTACCCGGTCTTCAGGAGAACAGTGACCGCAATACCACACAACCCTGCCACAGCAACCTCTGCAAGACATGCCGGATCATCGACACGGATACCATTATCACATGTGAGAATACCATCCACCAGGTACATGGTAAATACTCTTGCAACTCGGCCAACATTGTCTACCTGATACGTTGCAAGAAAGGATGTCCCGAAGCATGGTACATTGGGGAGACCACGCAGACGCTACGACAACGGATGAATGAACATCACTCGACAATCACCAGGCAAGACTGTTCCCTTCCTGTTGGCGAACACTTCAGTGGTCACGGGCATTCAGCCTCTGACCTTCGGGTAAGCGTTCTCCAAGGCGGCCTTCACGACACACGACAGTGCAGAGTCGCTGAACAGAGACTGATAGCCAAGTTCCGCACACATGAGGACGGTCTCAACAGGGATCTTGGGTTCATGTCACACTATCTGTAACCCCCGTGACTTGCCTGCGTTTGCAAAACCTCACTTACTGTACTGTCTGGAGACAATACACATCTCTGTAACCTGTGATCAGTGCTCCTTCCACTCACATTGTCAGCCACTTCAGGTCTTGAACAGCAGGTTAGGTGTAAGGATTCGCATTCTAATCAGTAATCTCTAAACTGTCTGTACTTTATATGCTCTGTCTGAGGCCAGAACTCTCCATTCACCTGACAAAGGGGCTAACCCCGAAAGCTTGTGAGTCTATTATCAAATAAATCGGTTGGACTAAAACCTGGTGTTGTCAGACTAATCAGCCTAGGCGCCAGAAATGACAACAGTAAACCCAGCCCTGTCAACCCTGCAAAGTTCTCCTTACTAACACCTGGGGTTTGTGTCAAATTTGACTAGTCAAGCAATAGCCTGACATAGTCATACTCGTAGAATCAATCATACCTTATTGGCAATGACCTGGGCACAATCATCGCCATCCCTGGGTATATAAAGTCCCACATGCAGGACACCCCATCACAGGTGGCAGCGGCACAGTGGTATACAGTCTCGAGTGAGTTGACTTGTAAGCCCAAAACATCAACTCCATGGATATGAGCAAGGAAAACTTCTGCTGATCTTCCTCCCGACTGAAGAGAGACTAAATAGACTGGGCCTGTACTTGGAGTTTAGAAGGATGAGGAGGGATCTTATAGAGACGTATAAGATAATGAAAGGGATGAATAGGGCAGAGGTAGAGAGATTCTTCCTGCTCAGAAAGGACAGCAGGACTAGAGGGCACAGCCTCAAGACTGTGTGTGTGTGTGTGTGTGTGTGTGTGTGTGTGTGTGGGGGGGGGGGGGGCGGGGGGAAGCAGTTTAGAACGAAGTTGAGGAGGAACTTCTTCACTCAAAGGGTGGCGAATCTCTGGAATTCTCTGCCCGTTGAAGTGGTGGAGGCTACCTGGCTAAATATATTTAAGACTCGGGTAGATAGGTTTTTGACAGACAAGGGAATTAAGGGTTATGGGGACAAAGCGGGAAAGTGGAACTGATCCACTTCAGTTCAGCCATGATCTTATTGAATGGCAGGGCAGGCTCAAAGGGCTAGATGGCCTACTCCTGCTCCTATTTCTTATGTTCTTATGATTACCACCTCTTACACTGTCACAAAATAAAGAGAATCTAACCATCACAGCATGGTAGCACAGTGGTTAGCACTGCTGCTTCACAGCTCCAGGGACCTGGGTTCGATTCCCGGCTTGGGTCACTATCTGTGTGGAGTTTGCACACTCTCTTCGTGTCTGTGTGGGTTTCCTCCAGGTACCCCTGTTTCCTCCCACAGTCCAAAGATGTGTGGGTTAGCTTGATTGGCCATGCCAAAAATTACTCTTAGTGCCCTGAGATGCATAGGTTAGAGGGATTAGAGGGTAAATATGTAGGGATATGGGGGTAGGGCCTGGATGGGATTATGGTTGGTGCAGACTCGATGGGCCAACTGGCCTCTTTCTGTACAGTAGGGATTCTATGTAATTCTATGTTCTTTGTAATCAACCCTTGGCATTCAATGGCATTACCATCAATATCTTGGGGGCCACCATTGGCCAGAAACTGAACTGGGCCAACCATATAGGAGACTACAGGGTCTGGGAACATCCGAAATGTGGAGTTTTTTCAAGGAACAGCTACTGCGAGTCCTTGATAGGTATGTCCCTGTCAGGCAAGGAGGAATTGGTAGAGCTAGGGAACCGTGGTGCACTAAAAAAGTTGATTCGCTGGTTAAAAAGAAAAAGGAGGCTTATGTCCGGATGAGACTTGAGGGCTCAGGTAGTGCACTAGAAAGCTTTAGATTGGCTAGGAGGGAGTTGAAGAGTGAATTAAGAAGGGCTAAAAGAAGACATGAGAAGACTTTGGCTGATAGGATTAAGGAGAATCCTAAGGCGTTCTATAGGTATGTTAAGAACAGAAGGTTGGTTAGGGCAAGATTAGGGCCAGTTACAGACAGTAGAGGGAAGTTGTGTGAGGAACCGGAAGAGATTGGTGAGGCATTGAACCAATATTTCTCTTCGGTGTTCACACAGGGGGACATGAATGTAGCTGAGGAGAACACTGGGTTGCAGGGGTGTAAACTAGACAGTATTGCAGTTGATAAGGGGGATGTGCTGGATATTCTTGAGGGTTTGAAAATAGATAAGTCCCCTGGTCCGGACAGGATTTACCCTAGGATTCTCTGGGAGGCAAGAGAGGTGATTGCAGAGCCTCTGGCTCTGATCTTCAGGTCGTCGTTGGTCTCAGGTATAGTACCGGAAGATTGGAGGATAGCGAATGTTGTCCCATTGTTTAAGAAGGGGAACAGAGACTTCCCCGGGAATTATAGACCGGTGAGTCTTACTTCTGTTGTGGGCAAGGTTTTAGAAAAAATTATTAGGGATAGGATTTATAGTTATTTGGAGAGTAATGAATTGATTGGAGACAGTCAGCATGGTTTTGTAGCGGGTAGGTCGTGCCTTACTAACCTTATTGAGTTTTTTGAGAAAGTGACCAAAGAGGTGGAGGGGGGAAAGACAGTTGACGTGGTATATATGGATTTTAGTAAGGCGTTTGATAAGGTTCACCATGGTAGGCTTCTGCAGAAAATGCAGATGTATGGGATTGAGGGTAATCTAGGAAATTGGATCAGGAATTGGCTAGCAGATAGGAGACAGAAGGTGGTGGTTGATGGTAAATATTCGTCATGGAGTTCAGTTACGAGTGGTGTGCCTCAGGGATCTGTTTTGGGGCCACTGCTGTTTGTAATTTTTATTAATGATCTGGATGAGGGTATAGTTGGGTGGATTAGTAAATTTGCTGATGACACCAAAGTCGGAGGTGTGGTAGATAGTGAGGAAGGGTGTCGTAGTTTGCAAGGTGACTTAGATAGGTTGCAGAGCTGGGCCGAGAGGTGGCGGATGGAGTTTAATGCGGAGAAGTGTGAGGTAATTCACTTTGGTAGGAATAACAGATGTGTCGAGTATAGGGCTAACGGGAGGACTCTGAATAGTGTGGATGAACAGAGGGATCTAGGTGTATGTGTACATAGATCCCTGAAAGTAGGGAATCAAGTAGATAAGGTTGTTAAGAAGGCATACGGTGTCTTGGCGTTTATTGGTAGGGGGATTGAATTTAGGAGTCGCAGCGTCATGTTGCAACTGTACACAACTCTGGTGCGGCTGCACTTGGAGTATTGTGTGCAGTTCTGGTCCCCACATTATAGGAAGGATGTGGAGGCTTTGGAGAGGGTGCAGAGGAGGTTTACCAGGATGTTGCCTGGTATGGAGGGGAGGTCCTATGAGGAGAGACCGAGGGATTTGGGGTTGTTTTCGCTAGAAAGAAGGCGGCTAAGAGGGGATCTTATTGAAACATATAAGATGATTAGAGGTTTAGATAGGGTGGATAGTGATAGCCTTTTTCCTCGGATGGAGAAAGCTAGCACGAGGGGGCATGGCTTTAAATTAAGGGGGGGTAGTTATAGGACGGATGTCAGGGGTAAGTTCTTTACCCAGAGGGTGGTGAGGGATTGGAATGCCCTGCCTGCTGCAGTTGTAAATGCGCCTAGTTTGGGGGCGTTTAAGAGATCCGTGGATAGGTTTATGGATGAAAAGGGATTGGTTTAGGTTAGAGGGTCATTGTTTTTTAACTGGTCAGCGCAACATCGTGGGCCGAAGGGCCTGTTCTGCGCTGTAATGTTCTATGTTCTATATAAATACTTTGGTTCCAAGAGCAGGTCGGAGGCTAGGAGTCCTGCGGTGAGCAACTCAACTTCTGACTCTCCAAAGTCAGTCCATCATCTACAAGGCACAAGTCAGGAGTGTGATGGATACTCTCCACTTGCCAGGATGAGTGCAGCTCCAAAAACAAGAAGTTTGACACCACCAGAAAAAAAAAACAGCCCGCTTGATTGGCACCACATCCACAAACAGGGGTAGCCGTGCGCATCTTCTACAAGATTTTCTGCAGGAACTCAACAAGGCTCCTGAGACAGCACCTTCCAAATCTACAATCACTGCCATCTAGAAGGACAAGGGCTGCGAACACATGGGAATACCACCAGCTGAAGTTCTCCTCCAAGCCACTCATCAACCTGACTTGGAAATATACCACCTTTTCTTTTGGTATTGTGGTTCAAAATCCTGGGGGTCCTTCCCGCTGTAGATGCACCTACATTATAGGAACTGCAATGGTTCAAAGCGGCAGCTCACCACCATCCTCTCAAATCAAATAAGGAATAATCAATGTCCATATCCCATAAATGATTTTTTAAACAAAAAAAATTCAGTAAATTGATCACTACATGTTGAACACCACTTGGAGACACTAAGTGTGGCAAGGGCACAGAATGTATTCTGAATATGGAGCTTCAATGTCCATCACTAAGAGAGATTTGTTTACGCCTTGACTGACCAAGCTGACCATGATCTTAATGACATAGCTGCTGGCTGGGTCTATGGCAGGTGGTAAAGGAAGCAACAAAAGGAATAAATCTACTTGACCTCATCCTTACTAATTTACTTGTTGCAGATGAATCAGACAGTATCAGTAGGAGTGAAGATGATGTTCCATCTTCTTATTGAGGATAACCTCCGTTGTGTTGTGTTAAAAGGAATATATTTGGAATATATCTTGTTGGTCAAAACTGGGCTTCTATGAGGCACTGTAGGCAATCACAATCTGTAACCTCATAGCCCAGCATATCACCCACTCCACCATTACCACCAAATCGTGGATAAACCTTGGTCCAATGAAGAATACAGGAGGACATGCCAGGGGCAATATTGACACCAATAAAAATGAGGTGTCAACTTGGTGAAGCTGCAACACAGGACTATTTGCAAGTCAAACAGGTGATAGAGCTAAGCAATCCCGCAACCAATGGATCAGATCTAAATTCTGTAGTCCTCCCCCATCCAGTTGTGAATGGTGGTGGACAATTAAACTAACCAGAGTAGGAAGCTCCACAAATATCCCCATCCTCAAAAGATGGGAGAGCCCAGACATCAATGTGAAAAACAAGTAGTATTTACAACCACCTTGAACCAGAAGTGCTGAGTGGGTGATCCATCTCAACTACCTCCTGAGGTTCCCAGCATCACAGATGTCAGTCTTCAGCTGATTCAATATCAAGAAATGGATGAAGATACCAAATACTGCAAAAGGGCACTGACAATATTCCAGCAATAGTGAAAACTTGTGTTCCAGAACAGCTTCAGAAGAGCATTGGCATCTACAGGACAAATCCAACCTGGCAAATTCCCAGCCTATCAGTCTAGTCTCAACCATCAGTAAAGCAATGGAAAGGGATGTCAACAGCACCATCAACACAGCAACAACCTGTTCATTGATGCTCAGTTTGGGTTCTGCCAGGACCACGCACCTCCTGATCTCATTACAGCCTTGGTCCAAACATGGACAGAAGAGCTGAACTCCAGAGGCGAGGTGAGCATGACTGTTCTTGACATCAAGGAGCCCAGAAAATCTGAAATAAATTGGAATCAGGGGAAAACTTCCCAATGATTGGAGTCAAACATAGCAAAAGACGATTGGGATTCTTGAAGGTTAATCATCTCAGATCAGAACATAGGTGCATGAATTCCTCAGGGCAACGTCCTAGGCCCAAACATCTTCAACTGCTACATTAATGACCTTCTTCCATCATATGATCAGAGGTGGGGATATTTGTTAGTGTTTGCACAACAGCACCATTCATGGCTCCTCAGATACTAAAGCAGCCTATGTTCAATCTAACCATCACCTTGACATTCACTGGCATTACCATCACCGAATTCTGCACTAACACTCTGAGGATTCCCATTGATCAGAAACTGAACTGGACCAACTACACAAATACCACGGCTACAAAAGAAGGTCAGAGGCAGGGAATTCTGCAGCTAGTAACTCAGCTCCTGAATCCTCAAGACTGTCCATTACCTATGAGACACAGGTCAGGAATGTGAGGGAATACTCTACCTTTGCCTGGATGAATGTAGTTCCAACAACACTCAAGAAGCTCAACACCATTCAGTAAAACGTATCTTGCTGGACTTGGCACCCCAACCAAGACAAGCACACAGTGGCAACAGTGTACATCATCAGCAGTGTAGCAACTCACCCAGGGTTCCTTCAACAATACCTTTCAAATTTGTGATTTCTACCACCTAGAAGGACATGGGCAGCAGATGTATGCACCACCTGCAAGTGGTCCTGCAAGCCACAGCATCCTGGCTTCATCAATTCTTTACTGTTGCTGGATCAATATCCTGGAACTCCATTCCTAACAGCACCTACACCAAATTGGCTGCAGTGCTTCTAGGTAGCAACTCACCACGTTCTCAAGTGCAATTAGCACTTCAAGTGCCAGCCTTCAAATCCATAAAAGAAAAAATAAAAACAAATTAAATTCTTAATGGATCTTTTCCTTTGTGTGAACGTTTTTACCAAATACACAACCTTTTACCCAGAAGCTGCCTCATGTATTTTAGTGGATTTAATTCCAGTACCGGTTAAGGTTATTCATGAAGGCCCCACCTTCTCATCATTGCCCCTCCCTGAGGTGTGGTGATCCTCAGGTTAAATCACCACCAGTCAGCTCTCTGCCTCAAAAAGGGGAAGCAACCTATGGTCATCTGGAACCCTCTCCTGGGAGTTCCCCAAGTCAGAATGATAGTAATGGGGCAGCACAGTAGTTAGCACTGTTTCCTTACAGCACCAGGGATCCGGGTTCAATTCCTGGCTTGGGTCACTGACTGCTGGAGTCTGCATGTTCTCTCCATAACTGCATGGGTTCCTCCAGGTACTCCAGTTTCCTCCCACAATCTGTAAGATGTGCTGGTTAGGTGCATTGACAATGCTAAATTCTCTTTCGGTGCACCTGAACAGGCCCTGAAGAAGTGTAACGACTAGAGTATTAATTTTCACAGTAACTTCATTAGCGTGGTAAGTGGGCTTACATTCACATCGCAATAAATAAATTTAATTTGAATTTTGAACCCGAGGATGCTGAGCCTGTTGGGCTGCATTTTGATTACCAGTGAATTCTCACTTCTCAGAATCCTAGAATCTCTACAGTATAGGAGGGGGCCATTTGGCCCATTGACCCTGCACCAACCACAAACCCACCCAGATTCTATTCCCATAACCTCACATATTTACCCTGCTAATCCCCCTGAACGAAGGGTCAATTTACCCTGGCCAATCAACCTAAGCTGCACATCTTTGGATTGGGGGAGGAAACCACAGCACCCAGAGGAAATCCACACAGACACAGGGAGAACTTGCAAACTCGGCACAGAGAGTGACATGAAGCTGGAATTGAAATTGGGTTCCTGGCACTGTGAGGCAGCAGTGCTAACCACTGTACACACACATTTGACACGCCATTGAGTGCCGTCAGGGTATACAATCACAAGGACATTATAATAAAACCCAATTCTGACCTCACCTAGCATTCATGTGCATGCATTTCCAACAGGAATGAATGAATGAATGAATGAATGACAGACAGACAATCAGGTGCAGGAACCTTCTTTGTTTTCTTACCCTCTGTAAGTCAAGAACATACAGAAAAATGTTCATGCAACACAACCCTCACAACGGAAGCAACCATAGCAGAACCATAATAGCATTCCACTTACCATTCGGGCTATTAGCCATATGGGGAAGTAGGGAACTGGGTGAAATGCGCTCAAAGCGTGGTCGTTCCAAACTTGGGGCAGCAGGATAGCACAGTGGTTAGCACTGCTGCTTCACAGGTGTTGGGACCTGGGTTCGATTCCTGGCTTGGATTGCTGTCTGTGCGGAGTTTGCACATTCTCCTCGTGTCTGCATGGGTTTCCTCTGGGTGCTCCAGTTTCCTCCCACAGTCCAAAGATGCGCAAGTTAGGTTGATTGGCCATGCTTAAATTGCCCCTTAGTGTCCTGCAATGCTTAAGTTAGAGGGATTAGTGGGTAAAATATGTAGGGATATGGGTGTAGGGCCTGGGTGGGACTGTGGTCAGTGCAGACACGATGGGCCAAATGGCCTCTTCCTGTACTGTAGGGTTTCTATGATTCTGTTTTTTCTAATGCTCCACTGCCAAAACAGTATTCTATCTGCTCCATGATACATAATGAAAATGTATCAAAGTAATTATCAATACTGCTTTAAAAAAAACTTTATTTCTTAAGACATACTTGGAAGTAAGTCACCAAGTACAAAAGGTCACAATGTATACACCTCCCATTATTATGCCTAGTTAATAAAATGCTATCAGTTAGGGAGGGATCCTGCTGACATTCAGGATCACCAGTTTCCCTCTTTTTATGTTGCTGGATTTCTTACAGCCAATTTAAAACATCAAATCCTTGATGCAGTGCAGGCACAGGCTATTATTTCACATCTCACCCACATGGCATTATTGATGCACCAGCAAGCTATTCGATCACAGGTGGGATCCAGCAAAGCTAGGTCCTGTCTTCATCTGGTACCGAACAGACTCACATTGCCAACAGAAATCAGTAGATGGTTGACATGTGGTAATCCTGATTGATTTAGCCACGACACCCCTAGCCCATGTGCACTGAGACAAGACTATCCCAGTCTGGATCAATGAACTCACAGGCCAGAGATCAAACCTGGAATTTTCCAGTTTATATGAGTCAGCTAATCATTGATCAATCTCACAGAGCCGTTAAGGGTAATGAGCTCAACAGCATTATATAAATAATAGATAAGTACAGGTAAACTATTGAACATGACAGCAATAAAAGTAAAACACCACAGATGCCAGAAATCTGAAATAAAAACAGAAAATGATGGAAAAACTCAGCAGTCCGTTGGTCTTCTCCTGTCTCTCAACCCAGCCCAATGCCACTCCCAGCTCCTGACCAAATCTCCTGACCCATTTCCAACCCGCTCCAACTACTGATCCCCAGCACCCAGCTACTGACCCCTGCTCCCAACTTCACTCCACCATCCAGCTCCTGCTCATGAGAATGGCTCCCAATGCACCCCAATTCCCCCCAGCCATGGCTCCAGCTCCCAACCCCACATCCGGCCTGCTCCTGGCTCCCAACCATCTTTCCCTATCCAAACTTGGGTCCCACTTAAAACCAAGCTCCCATCTCCTGATCCTGCTCACCTTCGTAACCATGGCTCCTGACCCACAGCTGACCCTGCTCCAAATCCACTCTGGCTCTTGACCCCAGTTTGCTGGCCAATTCTACCTCCCTATATGTTGAAACTAAAAAGAGACAGTAGAAGATAAGGATTTTGAGAAGCTTTTGAAAGCAGTGTTTGATCCATGGAAGAGTCCAGAAGTCAAAACAGTAAGAACTGAACAACCAGGAGTGGAGACCAGGAGTAGCTTGTGTGTGACACAAACAATGAAGAGAATGTACAAGGCTGAAAGCCCTCAAGGAATTTTCTTGCTTCCACGCTCCCAAGTAGCATAATCATTAATTGGCCATTAGACTAAGGTGGGCAGGAAGTACTAAGTTATTTTCGAGTAGTGCAGTAGTACGCAACCCATCATAAAATCTGTAAGCATCGCCTCGTTGCTCTCGACCAGATTATGAGTGCATACCATATCCCAATGGACCACAGTTACGCCAGTTGTTGATACAGGACTTCCAGATCACCTGCTTGCCTTTCTGTAATCAAGTCCTGGTAGCACCCATTTGCTGCACAGTCATTGAGCTGCTCTTTGTTGGCCCTTTCACAATGTTGAATTCAAAATCCTCGATCTTGTTCACAAATCCATTCATGCATTGGTTCTTCCTTGGCAACATCTTCCAGCTTAATGTCTTCGGCTCTTGTCCTTTAGTCTTCTGACTCTAGTCCTATTGGGCATTTCTCCTCTTAATCCCAACCACAGCAAGAGTACATTTAGCCATCTTTGCCTTATTCTTGGGACTTTCTCCTTAAACCCCCTCTGCATTGCTGCTGCCTTCAAAATCTGTCTCTTTCACCAGTTTTTGATCACTTTGGCTAACTATTTTTCTCCACTGCTCCACTGTGCAATGCTGCATGACATTTACTATTTTCTAGAAATGCAATTTGTTGCTGTTGAAGAAAATGGTCTATTAGACAATTTTAACAGAGTTGCAAGTGAAAGATGAAGAGGAGGGATTAAAGATGAAGTCTATTTCAGATGCAGCTCAACAAAAAGTGAAGGACAGCATGCCAAGAGCAGCACCAACCATACTGAAAAATGAGGTGTTAACCTGATGAAGTTACAATACAGACAACTTATGCGCCAAATAGCAAAACCAGCAAGTAACAGACAGAGCAAAGTGATCCTACAACCAATGAATCAGATCCAAGCACTACAGTCTTGTCATATCCAACCCTGAATGATGGTGGACAATTAAACAACTCTGAGACTAACAACTCTGCAATTAAACAACTCTCGATCCTCAAATGGTAGGAGAAGCCCAGCACATCAATGCAAAAAATAAAGCTGAAGAAATTGCAACTATTAACTAGAATTGCTGAGTGGATGATCCAGCCTTGCCTCCTCCAGAGATTCCCCAGCATCACAGACGTCAGTTTCTAGCCAATTCCATTCACCCCACTGGATATGAAGAAATGGCTGAAGCATTGGGTACTGCCAAGGCAATGGGCCTTTACAACATTTCAGCAATAGTACCAAAGGCTTGTGCTCCAGGACTAGCACCCCTGTGCCCTCTGCCAAGTAGTCCAGTGCAGCTACAACACTGGCATCTACCTGGCAATGTGGAAAATTACCCAGGTATATCACATTGACAAAAGCAGGCCAAATTCAACCCATCCAATTACTGCCCCATCAGTCACACTCAATCATGAGCAAAATGATGGTAATGATGGACAATCATCTCAGCTCCAAAACATCACTGCAGAAGTTCTTCAGCATATTGTCCAGCTGCTTCATCAATGACTTTCCCTCCAAAAGGTCAGAGTGGAGATGTTCATTGATGATTGCACAGTGTTCTGCACATTTGTGACTCCTCAGATCCTGAAAACATCTAATGTTCATATGCATGAAGACCTGAACAACATTCAGGATTGGGCTGATAAGTGGCAAGTAACATTCGTAGCCCACAAATGGCAGACAATGACCATCTTCAATGAAGATGAATCTAACCATCTCCTCTTCACATTCAATGGTATTACCATTGTATCCATAACTAGCAACAAATTAGGGGTTACCATTAACCAGAAACCTTACTGGGTCAGGTGCTGACAGGCTTGCACTTTCTGCAGCCACGCAGAGAATGTTTGGAATATTGAAGTTTGTGAAGTCACAGACTGGGGAATAATGGAAGTTGACAAGCAGAAACCAGTTCCAAAATGGAGTTTGGAGAGGAGGGGGATGTGCAAGCAGTGTGAGGGGGACAGATAGCTGTGAGAGAGAGTGATTGAGCTCCAGTGAAAGGGAGCTGGGAGAGGGTGAGAAGAACCAAGAGAAGCAAGTTGCAATAAATGGCTGGTTCAAGAGGGGAAAATTGAAGAATACTGTTGTGTACCATGGACTGATATAAACTGTTGAGCTGTTAGCTGCTAAGTGAAGCAAAGGCAGTATGATACACATTAAAGGGCAATCGAGTCGACTTAAGCATGTTGAATTATGTGGTGGATATGACCCATGTTTCACCTGGAGAGTGTATAACCAGGATATATATTACACGCTATAATATATAGAGTAGTAAATATAAAAACAGGCACATTTCATTTCAAAGTAAAATCCTCACTTCTTGTTACACCCTCCTTATTAATGTAAAACATTTCATTCTGTTGCCATGTGACAAAACGAGTCACCCTTATCACTGTGGGAGTTATGGCAAACACAGACAGCAATGACAAACTTTCAAGGGAGGGAATAAGAAACCGAGATCTATCTTAGAAATTAATTATATGGAATAAGCATGACGATATAACCTGCTCGAGTTTTACTCATGACTTATTATACTTCAGACATCATTTATCCTCAATCCAAAATAAACATTATGAACATCAAGGATTGGTAATTTATGCAAAGTAATCTCTCTGGTGCCAGTTTCCTTATAACTCAATTGGTAAATGAGCGATGAATCAGAGACCACAATGATCCTGCTGATGCTATAAAAAAAACCAGAAAATGCTGAATTATTCTGATGAAAGATAACTGGCCTGAAACATTAACACTGTTTCTCCCTCCACAGATGCTGTCAGGCCTGCTAAGTACTTCCAGCATTTTCTACTTTTTATTTTAGACCAGAAAGATTCTCTGCTTAATTCTCTCAAGAACAAATGAGGGAAATTATGCTTAGAACCTAAGGAAGTAGGCGAGATCCTAAATGAATACTTTGCATCAGTATGCACAAAGGAGAGGGACACATTAAGACACTACCAATCAGAGGGGTGTGTAGCCCCGTTAGAACAAATCACAATTACAAGGAAGTGTTAGGTGTTTTAGGAAGCATCAAGATGGCATCTGCCCTAGATTACTGAGGGAGACAAGAGATGAAATTGCTGGGACTCTAACAGAAATCTTTGTTTCTTCATTGGACACAGATGAGGTCCCAGAGGATTGGAGGATAGCAAATGTGGTCCCGTTATCTAAGAAGGGTAGCAAGGATAACCTGGGTAATTATAGGCCAGTGAGCTTGACGTCCATAGTAGGGAAATTGTGGAGGACAATTCTTAGAGATTGGATCTATATGCATTTAGAACAGAACAGTCTCATTAGCAAAAGACAACATGGTTTTGTACGAGGGAGGTCATGCCTCACAAATTTGGTTGACAAAAAATGATTGACGCGGCAAGGGCTATGGATGTCATCTATATGGATTTTAATAAAGCATTTGATAACGTCCCTCATGGCAGGCTGGTGTAAAAGGTTAAATCACACGGGATCAAGGGTGAACTAGCTAGATGGATTCAGAACTGGCTTGGCCACAGAAGACAGAGCGTAACAGTTGACGGGTCTTTTTCTGATTAGAGGTATGTGACCAGTGGTGTTCTGCAAGGCTCTGTACTGGGACCTCTGCTATTTGTGATATATATATAAATGATTTGGAATGTAATTATGTAGCTGGTCTGATTAGTATGTTTGCGGATGGCACAAAGATTGCTGGAGTTGCGGATAGTGATGAACATTGTCAGAGAATATGGCAGGATATAGATGGGCTGGAAAACTGGGCAGAGAAATGGCAGATGGAATTTCAATCCAGATAAATGAATTTTGGTAGATCTAATTCAGGGGAGAGCTATACAATAAATGGCAGAACCATCAGGAGTATAGACATATAGAGGGATCCGGGTGTGCATGTCCACAGATCCTTAAAGGTGGCAACACAGGTGAAAAAAGTGGTGAAGAAGGCATACGACACGCTTGCCTTTATTGGACAGGGCGTAGATATAAAAGTTGACATATGATGTTGCAGTTATATGGAACATTGGTTAGGCCACATTTGGAATACCAGTTCTGGTCGCCACACTACCAGAAGGACGTGGAGGCTTTGGAGAGAGTGCAGAAAAGGTTTACCAGGATGTTGTCTGGTATGGAGGATTTTAGCTATGAGGTGAGATTGAGTAAACAACAGTTGTTCTGGCTGGAAAGACGGAGTTTGTAAAATTATGAACAGTTGGAAGTTTTTTCCCAGGTTGGAAATGACAAACACAAGGGGTCACAAATTCAAGGTAAGGGGGGGGCAAGATTCAATACAGATATGCAGGGGATGTATTTTACACAGAGGGTGGTGGGGGCCTGGAATGCACTACCAAGCAAGGTGGTTGAGGCAGACACGCTGGGATCATTTAAGACTCTGTCTCTTTTCTTTGCATCCACAGGTAATTCGGTCCGCCTTGTTGGCCAACAAGGGGCACACACATGGTGGGTCGCGCGAGGGCTGCTCTTGGATGTTGCTTCGAGAGTTGCCTAGTGCTTCACATTGTTAGCGTACGCTTAAACTGGACCAACTGACGGGCAACACGACAGCTCAGTGACTATCACTGTTTGCAGTGCAGATACAGGGACCCGGATCGGATCTCCGACTTGGGTTGGTGTCTGTGGGAGTTTGCACATTCTCCCCATGTTTATGTGGGTTTTCTCCGGTTGCCTCCCACACCCCAAAAACATGCTTTTAGGCTGATTGGCGTTAATAAATTGTCCTTAAATTAGACCTCCCTTAATCTGGCGCACATATAATTCTCTAAATTTGCACCCCTTTATTGTGGAGTCCAAGAAGCGTAGACAAAAGTCATAGGTAGAAGGAGGATTGGAATGAGGCATTCGCTGAGTGTTAAAATGGGCAGCACGGGCCTGTAGGGCCAAAGGGCCTGTTTCCTGTGCTGTGTTGTTCTTTGTACTTATTTAGATAGCCACATGAACAGACAGGGAATAGAGGGATACAGACGGATGGTCTAGTTAGGAACACAGGATTGGTGCAGGCTTGGAGGGCTGAAGGGCCTGTTCCTGTGCTGTATTGTTCTTTTTGTTCTAGTTACGTTTTCTGCCAATTCTACATTTATAACTGGTCTTTTCTTTGGTCATGCTACGTACTGAATCCAGAAGGAAAGTGATTCTATTTACCTGGGTGAGGTTAGAAGTAAGATTAATCATGAGAATCATCAAAGCTAATCAGCCTACTGATATTTGCCTAGCGATGGTGCTTGTGGAACTGTATCCCAAAGTGAGTTAATACTCTGAGTTGAAAAAACCTAGTAAAACTGAAAGGCATAAAACAATCTAAATATTAACAAATCCATGTGTAGTTACATTAAGATAATATAAAATGTATTTTAATTAAATACTGTTTTTTACTCTTTATTCTGTTAATACAGCACACTAAGTAGAATCCATAAAAAAGTAACACATTTCAACTTGTTTGTCCATTTCGATAGGTCTGGTTAGGGAGATACAATTAGGGAAAGATTATGGAGGAAAATTAGTTGTAGCATCATCTGGTATAATCATATGAATTTCAGTTGGATGATTAAACTAGGAGCTGGTACACAGAAAGATTCATAAAATTCTGAAAATATTGATTCTATTCTTCTCTCTACATGAAGACACAAGCATAAATTCAATAACAAACTAAAGAAACTGGAGCACAGGAATGAAGAAGTTATACCAGCTATGAACTAATTGAATGCTATAACAAGCTTGAGGGCCAAATGGTCCACTTCTGCTGCTATTTCTTATACTATTAATACCACAACAAAAAGAACATTTTGGGGAGCTCTTCTGATGGTCTAAGAGTTTTTGTAAAAAGTACTGAGTGATACAGGCCAAATGATACCAGATTTGATTTCCTGTCTGTGCTAAAATGTATAACTTCGTGTGACTAGTGAGTGTTACAATTGGACAATGTTACTAGATTAGAGAAGGACAGAAAATCAGCCAAGATTGCTATACCTAATCGCTGAAAGAATCCACATAGGAAACATGCCTTTACGGAGGCAGGATAAGGAGATGATAGATTCTTGCCTTCGCTGACCAAACAGCTGCTAACATGAACTGTCCTAGTTTACATTTAAAGAGTGGCCAGTTAGAAGATGCTCCAGAGGCAGGCAGCTGACCAAAGAACACCTTCAAGAGACATGGGATGGAGCAAATTATAGACAAAAAATGATTAATTGTGGATATGGAGATCTGAAATGAAAACAAAGTGCTGGAAAACCTCAGCAAGTCTGGCAGCATCAATGGAAATATGAAGTAAAAACAAAGTCTGCTGAAAGGCATGAGCCCAACCTTCAGTCCAGGTATAAACCACTTAAACTCAATGTGCATTAAGTAATATGCAGGCTGGCCAAGTTTTCTTGATTAGCTAACGAATAAATTCACTTCCTCACGTGGAACAGAACTGAGCTTCCAATCTTCGGAAGGTTTTGTCAGGATGAAGGCAATTACTGCACAGTGAAGTGCCACCAAAAATTTGCTGGGAGATGAGAGCTTTCTTGGTCCTATCCTTTATCTTTTTCTGTTTGATACTCAGCTTAGTAATTATTATTTTGTAATGAGGTAAATACATGTTTCTGAAACTTTGTTGAGTTCAGTTATAAAGGTGAATTGGAATGTCAATAATTTCCCAAACAAATTATGTTGACAGCCATCCAATAATTCCAGATGAAAACTGTACATGTATGGACAAGATTGTGCTCAACAATATTTTATCACCCTGTCTGCTATCATTCACCGTCTAGATTAACACAGTAGTACCTTAGACAAATGATTGGAGTACACATCATCACCACGAAAACAAAATCGAGAGAAATTGGAGTAGCTGGGATGGGGAGGTAGGAAGTTGCATTCACTGACTCTACTGTTGTCCTGGAATTAATTGTGCAACTCCACTACAAGGAATCTCTTATCATTGTTAATTTATCATCACATAGATCAACAACAAAAATATATTGTGGCCACTAAAGGACCTAAATTCTGTTTTTAAAAAACACCCAATCCACTCAGCCAACGTGCTGACACGTTAAATACTGACTATAAATCACGCAGCACACACAACTTGTGCACTGGGAGTCGGAACCCCGGTTTCAAAGGCGACATGCAAACTGTTGGAGAGTCACCTTTGATCTTGGTGCTGTTTTCCCAATGACTCAATTCGTTTTACTGCCTTGTAATCCCTCCCTAACACTTTCCCACTCAGAGCCGCTTGTCAATGGGCCGCAACTGCCAGCATGGTGAACTGCACCCAGAAACAAGTTAGTCAGGCTAAGATCTCCTGAAAAAAATAACATCTATTGGCGATTTGATGTATCGTCATATTAACAAAAAAATACGCGATCCCGTTTAATTAAAAAATCAACACTATCATTAATCTAATCCTAAAATTGCCGAGAATTTGAATGGAATTATCAATCCAGAAGAAAAGCGACAGGAGTTTTAACAAAAATAAAACAACTCAATCACTGACTGGTACTCGTGGTACAATATTGTCTCCCCCGGTGGGTGAGGGACACGGCGGGGAAGTCACCACCTTTTACCTGCTGAGGAGACTCTGTGCCGCCCGGCAGCCGGAGAGTTGTGTCTGGAGCCGGGGTCCCTGTCGATCGCCCCTCGCACCTCCTCCTCTTCCTCCTGAAACCAGGCTTCCGCCATCATCATACGGAATATATTAGAGCAGCAGCTGC
Source organism: Carcharhinus amblyrhynchos (assembly GCF_965287045.1). NCBI lineage: Eukaryota > Metazoa > Chordata > Chondrichthyes > Carcharhiniformes > Carcharhinidae > Carcharhinus > Carcharhinus amblyrhynchos. Next base: position 132,006,941 of record NC_137324.1, on the reverse strand, counting down.
CAAACAGCCTCTGATGAGAGGAGCGGTAGCGAGTCGGCGCCAAGCCGCCCAACAGTGCGCTGAGCCGCGACTGCACTTACTCAGCCAACCACTTCCAACCCTCCACCTCCTTTATAACTCCTACCTCAACACTACACCGGAGGAAGTGGCTACCTTTCACCAACTTCCGAAATATTCATCTGCCGACAGGAAACTCGGGAGCTAAACCAAAACAAAAGGTGGCGGTAGCGTTTGGAGATTCCAGCCCGAAACCGTGACCATCCACTGAGTAACTTTTCATTCCTTAAATCGTTGGCTGAGATTTATCTTTGATTTTGCCTTTAACAGGCCAAGACAAAGGAAAAGCAAAACCACAGTGTGTTTCTGTGTGAAGTTACACATTTATAGTTACAATGACTTAGAACGAGTTGTCTTTTTGTGGGGAGAAGCAGTTTTTTTCATGCAATAAGTAGCCTGTGCCCTCAACATTTTCAGCCATGCATTCCTGGTCCACCCAGAGTTTGTGGGGTTAGTATGATGGCAAGCATACTGCATGGCAGCAGTTGGCATCCAACCGCTTCAGCCACGTAAATGGGAAATTCTGCGGGAGAGAAGATGCCCTCCTTGAGAGCTGATGCAGGGCTAGACTCGGAACATTGGCTCTATTCTCTTCCCCAGATGCTGTCAGATCTGCTGAGATTTTCCAACATTTCCTGTTTTTGTTTCAGATTCCAACAGCCGCAGTATTTTGCCTTTATTAAAGATAAATGAGATCCTGAGCCACATGAGTAGGAATACCTGGCATAAGGAACTCCTGCCCTTAGATATTGAGCTTTAGCAACACCTGAAAATAGTAGATGTCCGAGGTAACTCTGGTGCTCAACATTTTCCAGTTGCTTCCACCAGAGTTATGGTGGGTGAATAACAGAACTGCCTGAATTTTCAGGGCCATTGCACTTTTAATAGCTTAACAAACGTGTTTTTGAATAATCACTGCTTTTTAATCAGCTGCTGCAACATTCACTTTTAAAATTATTTTGTTTCCTGCTTCTTTTCCTTCACTAAATTACATAAAAATTACAACAGTGAAACAGCCGTTCAACCCAATTTGCCTATGTTGGTCCCTCTCTATCCTTTACTCAAGGCTCCAAAGAACATGCGCCTGTTTTGTTTCCATGTCTTTTTATGTGCCTTACTTTCAGCCACCTATCTCACCTTAAATATCAACATGTTCTTTGTTTCAATCACTAACTCTTGTTATTCAATGCCAACAACAAGAGTTTGCATTCATATAGCATCTCCAATGTGGTAACATGTCACAAGGTGCTTCACAGAGAGCCATCAAACTGAATTTATTGGAACCACAGAAAGAAATATCGGGGCAGTTCACCAAAAACTTGGTAGAAGGGGTAAGTTTTTAGGGAACTTGTTAAAGAAGAAGAGGGAGGTAGACAGACAAGGAGGTTTAGGAAATAATTGTGGGGTCAGTACAATAGGAAATTAAAAACACAACTGCCATTGGTGGAACAATGAAAATTGGGTCTGCAAGAGGCCAGAACTGAAAGATGACAGAAACATTGATGATCCATCATAATTATTTATAAATAACCTCTTCAAACCTGAATTCATTTGGAATTTTATTAATATTGGAGATAAAAATGTATTTTAACATTTTCAGCCTGTCCCTTTTATCCCATTGTTTTTCCCAATTTTTATATTGCCTTTGAACATTATTTATTAATGACATGAGTAGGCTTACATTGCAATGAAGTTACTGTGAAAATCCCCTAGTCGCCACACTCCAGCGCCTGTTCAGGAACACAGAGGGAGAATTTAGCATAGGCAATAACCTAACCAGCAGATCTTTCGGACTGTGGGAGGAAACTGGAGCACCTGAAGGAAACCCACACAGACACGGGGAGAATGTGCAGACTCCACACAGACAGTGACCAAACTAGAATTGAACCGAGGTCCCTGGTGCTGTGAGACAGCAGTGCTAGCCACCATGCCACCCACGGTTTTAATTGTAATTGATATTTCCTGCTTTAGTCTGTGCATGGCTCGATGATGATTCTTCAGTCTCATAGATTGAAGAGTCTCCCTGTTTATTGCCCTGCTTACACATGTCAAATCCATGGTTGAGGGTTGGATGAGAGACATAATGACAAAAGTCTATGCTGTAAGAGTCCACAAAAACACTGTGGCTAACTATCAGTATAATGAACAACGAGTACTATTTAAAGCTAGTGCTCTGTCACTACTGACTGCAAAATCCAGGCCAATATTTTGTCTTCTTAAGGATAAACCACAAACATTTTGTTATAATGATGTCAGTGATGGTGGTGTTACTGCATTTTTCTGTGTTCACATGGAAACAAAAACATTTTTGCTACTTTAAATTAACATGGGCTGAGAAACAAACTTCGAATAAGTTCATAACAACATTTTGGACTTGCAATAAAGTATCCAACAAGTTACACACAAGGAAAATAAGCATTGTGGGAGAACGATACGTGGTGATGAATGATTCAAGGAACAGGTTTTAAAGGAAAGGGCTCTGGGAGCATAGCTCATTGCGAGGCAGAGATGGATGAAGACCTAGCACAGAAGGCGTGATGAGGAGATGAGTTGGATCTGCAAGGGAAGCCAAAGCTGACAGAGCAAATGGCATATGCAGGATCATAGTGATGAATGAAATTGCAGAGACAGCAAGGATCAGGGCCCTGGGTAGGTAGGAAGGAAAAAGGATGTCTTCAGGGGCAAAATAGTGCAGATACTGAAAATCTGAAACAAAAATATGTTGGAAATATTCAGCAGTCTGACAAGCATCTGCAAAAAGAGAAGCAGTATGTTTCAGGTCGATAACCTTTCATCAAACATATGAAATGTCGGCTTGTGTGTTAGTTGATAGGGTGCCAATAAAGTCAAAAATGGGACTGGTAGAAAATCAGACTTAGCCAAGATATTTGTGAAGGTGAATACCTGGAAGTTCAGCAGGAGCATGTCGGAGCTATCAAGGCTGGAGGTAACAAAGGCATGGATTAGGATTTTGACAGAATGGACTGAAGCTGGATGAGAGGAGGGAAATGTTACAAAATTATGCTTTAAACAAAGATCAATTAATTTGCTTAAGTAGGAAATTTCAGAAACATTGACAATCATGATGAACTCTTGTGCAGTTCTTCTGGGACAAGAGTTGCAACTGGGTCACTGTTGAGGTTCTGAATCTCCTGATTAGGGAGAGTGGTAAGACCCTGGTGTAACTTCGCACGCAGGTGGTGACCTTCTGCCTTCAGATCCCACAGTGATACCTTTATGTTGAGCCCCCTCCACGATCGTGTGCCTTGGTGATGTATTTCTTGCGCCAGATGTATGGCTTGAATTATGATATGCAGCTATCTTCAGAACTCCCTACAGGTGTTGCTGTCTTATATCAGGACCTACTCAAAGTCTGAAACATGGTTGCACCGCACGCAGCTCTCTCCCTCTTGTTTGTGAGCCACTGCACAGGAATCCACTCTTCTGCTAATGCAACTTCAGGTGGCTAGTGGAGAGGAGGGCTTTGGCTGCCAGGCTGACCAGAATCGGGAATGTGTTGGGTGGCAGAAGAGTGGGCTGGATGGCAGCCCACAAGCTCACTGAGTGGTGGACAACCAGCTCGTGGCTAATGCTATCCAAGACCTTAAAATGTTTGTGCTTGGACCCAAAGGCATACGTGGTCTCAAGGAGATGCAACTGTGTAGTGGGATTCCGTCCCAGTGTACCCCTGCTCAGACGGAATTTCACATTGGCCCCAGGCCTAGACCCCCCTTGCCGGGTCAGCCATCCCAATGTTTGAGCCAGCTTGCAGAAATGCCCTCTGTCCTCTTTGTCACTGCACAAAGGCAATTCCTATACAGGTTGCTGCTGCACACTTTCCTCGCCCGTCACCCAGATGCACCCTGGCAGACTCTGTTGTCATCGAGCAGTGCACGTTCCCCTTGGAAGTCACTCTATGGAGGGATTCTCCCCAATTACATCGGGGACCTGGGTGGAGGGTGGCACATGCAACAGTGCTGTACAATTGTAGGTTGCACTAGTTCAAGGACTCCCAAGAGACTTGCCCTTTTTGCAATCTTGCAGAGTCCATGGACCACATCTACATTCAATTTAATAGGCTGCACTCTGTTTAGTTACCTTAAAAACCTTTTATTGATGTTTTGTTTGTACTTCAGTCCCACGCTCCTGAACTACAGGCAGCCGATGCAGAGGGGTAAGGTGGGGGGGAAGGCGGAACACCTGCTTGTGAACCTGCTCCTGGGCCTGGCCAAACTTGCCATAAACAGGTCCAGGCAGCAGGCGACCAAGGGGGTCATCCAACCCAACTGTCTGCCCCCTGCCATGGCTACATTCATGGCCCGCTGTCAGTGGAGAGGGAGCATGTGGTGTTTGAGAGCACTGTCAAGGCCTTCCATGCTCGTTAGGCACCGCAGGGGCTGGGGTGTATTATTGACACCTTTAACCACAGTTTGGTTTGATGTTCTAAGTTTCCTTTCTGATTTGTTTTTTGTTTCAGGCAGTTCCCTTTATAATTTGTCCCTCAGTTAACTTAATTTAGTTTATTTGGTTAGTCAAAAAGAATGACAGTCATTATGAGGGAGTCAGTAATCACTGAGAGATGCCAGTACATTAGTAACAAACTAATATTTTGGCCATATTCAAAACAGCATACTTTCAGCAGTAGACTCATAAGCCTTACTTTAATCCTGTGTAAAATCATTCATTGATTATGTAAACAGGAAGATTGACTCTGCAACAACAACCTAGTAAATAACATTGAAATGACTTTTGAAAGGAAATATACTGTCTGACAAAGTTATTTGATTTCTTTTAGGAAATGACAATCCAAGTGGACTGTGTGCCATTGGGTTCATATTAAGCACTGTCCATAATGGCTAAAGAGGGATGGCGGGGGAGATAAAAATTATGAATACGACCCTAACCCACCTCATACTTGCCTGTTCTGACTTTCACGGCAACCAGTTGTGTGCTGAGCCTGTATTCTATCTTGGAGAAGCAGGCTACTATTTACAGGCAGTATGGTGGCACATTGGTTAACACTGCTGTTTCACAACACCAGGGACCCGAGTTTAATTCTAGCCTTGGGTGACTGTGAGGAGGTTGTACATTCTCCCTGTGTCTGCATGGGTTTCCTTCGGGTGCTCCGGTTTCTTCCCACACTTCAAAGATCTGCAGGTTAGGTTGACTGGCCATGTTAAATTGTCCCTCAGTGTTGGGGGGTTAGCAGGGTAAATACATGGAGTTATGGAATAAGGTTTGGGTGGGTTTGTTGTTGGTGCAGGTGTGAAAGGCCAAATGGCCCCCTTCCACAGTGTTGAGATTCTATGATTTTTCGATGATTAGACTCCCCCCAATGCAGGGAACTTGATTTAAATTTAAACAGTTGCCAGGCCTGAAAAATCTGGCAGCTAAATGAAGACAGGAGCTGCTGTTTGCAGAAAATCCATGATTTTTAGAGGACTGCTTGTGAGAAGAACAGGACTGCTCCCTTAAGCCACTCAATATATGTGTCAATCATGCTTTTCATCGCTGATCACTTTCATGCATTCCTTAGTGCCTGTCTACCTATCCTGGTGTTTCTGCAAAGCGCTTCCTCAGTGGATACAACATGACTGATAGAAGATTGTTGACCTTCAATTGAGGAGATTGCAGATGGCTCTCAGGGGCAACCTCAAGCAGCTCTGTGCTGAGAAGTTCCATCTTCAGGCTGCACTATCTTGGTCTTGGCTGTGGCAGTCTGGGCTGGCTGATGAGTAACAGCAAGGGCATTGGCCATTTGGCAGAGGTAGGAGCAACAACGTCACTGACTTGAGAAAGGACACCAAGTTCATTTTGTATGGAGCTGCTGCCATTCTCTGAGGTAGGCCTCAGCAACCTACTGTTCTGCTAGAGAACAGATTGAAAGATTGTTGTGACATCCTGGAAGATCTTTTTAACAATGGTGTTAACCATGATCGGAGTCATGATGTGGAGATGCCGGCATTGGACTGGGGTAAACACAGGTGAATCAGCTGATGAAGAGGGGAACCTCAAAAGCTTGTGAATTTACTATCAAATAAATTGGTTGGACTTAAACCTGGTGTTGTCAGACTTCTTACGGTGTTAACCATGATGACAGCAGTCTAAGCTTCCACTTACAACACCCAGACCTTTGAAATTGGAAACTGATACAAGCTAGAAAAACATAAGAACATAAGAAATAAGAGACGTGTAGATCAATAAGCCTGCTCCACCAATAATCATGGTTGATCTGCAGCCTCAACTTCACTTTCTTGCATGTTCCCCATATCCCTCGATTTCAGTATAAGTTACTGAGAAGAAAGAAAGTGTTTACTAAATAGTGCATTTAGTCATTTGTTTCAGTAAAAGAAACAAGATGGGAAATCTTGCTGTGTTAATCCTTCATCTGGTACTGGAAATTTGAACTTTTTTTTCATAAGTTATCAGTCTCTATGGACATTATGACACATTAGCTTTGAGTGTTGGACAGCAGAGCATTTTTGTTCTATAGCATTATATTTTGGAATACTTTGATTTAGTGTTCATACTCAATAAGAAACTTTATTTTTATTTTATTTTTCAGAATAACTCATGTCATCAAACCAAAATACAAAGTGCAGTCCATAGCTATGCCTTCAGAAAATGGTTTGCAGATGTAGTCATCAGTTAGTGACCGATAAATTTAAGAACAGTCCTGAAACACACTCAAAATGGAAACTGTAACATTTTATTTATGAAACTTGACCAAACAGTGGATCAGCCATAAGTTTGAATTTGTCCACCAGTTACAAGCACAACTATGGAGCACCAAGCACTGCTGATTTGCACTTTCCACTGCTCAGAATACAGTGTTACCCTTGGTGTACTCCTCATTGTCTAATGCCAACCACACAGCAAAGGTTTGGTGATTGGGTCTCTGTGAGCTAGATGTGGAGTTAGCACATCAGATGAATGCTTAAGGTGAAGACATCAGGAGGCAGGAATCCAGACTCAACAATGACCCCATCAGGGCTATCTCCCATACAACATTTAGGCTGCAAGGGTGGCTTCTCAACACTTGTAATTTCTGCCACTGGCCAGCTGACAGGCAACAGCACTGACTGAGTGGCAATATTAGGATCAAGAATGTTGGCAACCTGAGGGAGGAAAGGACATTCAGGCATTGCAGAACCATTGGCACTTCTCTATGGTGCTACCTCAGAAATCTTACATAATCTACTGGCTGACAGAATGCTAGATTGTCGTGAGACCCCAGAAAGCTTTTTTAGGCACTGATCTGCAACCATGATTGGAACATCTGAGCCTTCATGGCAAAAAACAGATTTCATCAGTCTGAGCTTCTGCTGCAGTCCTTGGTCAGATGACTTCTGCTTGTGTTTCAATAGAAGCTGAGAAACTAGTCATTAGATGTCACATCATTTTTGGCACCATGACTGTTCTCATAGATTTGGTCACCCTTTATGCTAGAAAAGACTGGCTCCAGGGTCTCCTGTGTCAAGGTGGAACCAGGTTCCACACATTTGGAAAGTGACAGCAGACTCTCTGGTAGGCTAGCCAATGCAATACATATCTCATTATGCATACCATCAGCATCTTTCTGTACTCTGCCCAAAGCCCTCATCTGAGATCTCTGAAACAGAACAGTGCAATGCCACCTTTCTGGTAGCTAGTACCCATCCTATTCTTTCCTCCTATCCTGACTGGAGCCACTTGTGTTCAGTGACTTCTGCTACCTTCTAAAGTACATCAATACCAATATCTGAGCTGATAACTGTATGTCAGGTAGAGGGATTGTGTTTTTTGTCATCAATGTCTTCTCTCGCACAATTGGAAGCTTCAATTCTTGAGTATTTGAAATTATATTGGCACAAGAACAGGTTTTGGGGGTCAGGGAATTGGGTGGAAGCAAGGAGTGCAGATGGTTATATCATCTGTAGACCATAGACCATAATGGATTGCAGGAGGGTAAAAGGGGAAACTGCAAGGATGGATTAGGCAGGAATACATCTTTATCCTCAATGCTTTCAAATCCATTTCTGGCCACTGCCTCATTGACTCTGTTTCTTCCATGAGGTTGAGTACATGCAGTCACGCCTTCGCCTCCAGCACAGTTAGTTGCTGTTACTGCCTATTAGGGTCACCTTGTCCTTCAAGAGAGGGGAAGGTCTGACAGTGGGTATAGTGCATGGGCAGGATGTTCTGGTCCCACTAAAGTCCACCTCCCCTGTTCGGATTATCTTTTTAATTTGATAGTGGACTTCCCACCCCTGAGGGCACCCATCCACCCTAATTTACATATCTCGCCGCTGAAAAAATGCCTGGCTTGGGCACAAAACATACAGCCCTCGTTTATTTTAAGACTTAAAGTAAGAAAGTAATCCATAATTGAAAGGAATCAGACAATATTCTTAGTTAAGTAAATGTATAATTAAAATTATCCAGAGTTTTTTTCCAGTTAAACACTGGGAAGTCCAAAGCCACCAGTTTGAGTCCCTACCATAAATTGTGAATAATTCCTGATTCCATCTCCATCTCCAATCACAGCCTGAGGCTCAACCAATTTGTTTGTAACATCAATATCCTACTCAATCCAAAATCAAGCTTCTGACCCTCTCTTCTCCATTATAGAGATCACTTATTTCCACCTCCTAATATCTCCAGTGCACTCTTGGCTGGCCTCTCATCCTCCATCTTTTTTAATCTCAAAGACTTTCTGCTTGTATTCTAATCAACATCAAGTCCTACTTCCATACAGCCCTTGTCCCCACTAACCTACATTGGGTACTAGTCTCCCTCTGCCTCAAAATTTAAAATTGTAACATTTGCATTGAAATCCCTTCCTGTTCTTGTTCCTCCCAATGTGTCATCTTAAACACATAATTACTTTACTTCAGCCTCATTTGCATTCTCCTCTACCATCTCCCACCATTGGAAAAGAAAATGTCTTCAATTGCTTAGGTTGGGAATGCACTGCTTGGAAGGTTCAAGAGAACATTAAATAATCATTTGAATAGAAACAATGTGCTGGGGTGCAGGGGAAAAGCACTAAGTCATAATGCTCATTTGGAGAGCTGATGCAGCCACAATGGGCCGAATGGCCTCCGGCATCTTAACAATTCTCTGATATAAAACTTGGAATTCCTTCTGCAAACCCCTTTGCCCATTCCATCTCCCTCTCTGGCTCCCCTTAAACCTTGACTGAGTTTGTGCCCACCTCTCCCAATGTCTCCTCCTTTGGTTCAACATGAATTGTTTTGGCTATACTTTTGGGATGTGCCTTGGGGCATTTCTCGATGTTCAGAGTGCTGTGATAACACAAGTTTTTCTTGTTTTTATACATGTCTTTCTCATAAACAGGCATGAAATGTTCCAATTTAGACACAATGAAACAATCTTATCCATCTTCCTGATAATTTTTACCATCATCCTTTGATGCAACAAAGCAGGAACTGTGACTGATTTTTACCTCTATGTTGAGGAATGTGCTGAATCTTGGCCCCGTCTCAGTTGAACTCTAAGTCAGCACCTACAGTTATTGAATTTGTGGTTCATGCTGGGGTATAGTTATACAGGCAGTGATGACCATTCATCGTGTAAGAGCCCAGACTGTTAGTTTCAATGGGCAGTTCTATTGTAGGGGAACGCTGTAGTGAAGCCAATTCCATCCTTATTTGCTACCCAAACAATGCATTTTATTTTCTTGTTGAAATTATTATATAATTACCAGTTGTGGGGAAGTGTGTTTTTTTTCCCCTCACTAGTCCAAAGTCATTGGGCCAAATTTTCCCAACCCATCCGCCACGGGAATCATAGCAGGAAGGACACAAACCATGCAAAGATTTGTTGGCCTCAGGTGGGACTTTCTGAACTTAGGGTGAGCACAACTGGAAAATCCTGCCCATTGAGTCAGGAGCTTGATATCAAGCCAATTGAACCTAATAATACACTGCAATAATGTAGTTAGCGTGGGCAGGTCAATTTTCAAAGTCTTTTAAAGGGTGGTACTATCTTCAGGGCCTGCCCTTTCCAGACCCTAAGACAGAAACCCCTTTTCCTCCTATCCGTATGCTGCAATAAACACAATACCGTGACCCACACTGTCCCCCTTCCTAACCTGCTGAAAACCTCCCTGTCAAAGACCTGGAATTACCTGGCACAGGGATCCATTGGGCTTTATTCTCCCTCCTGGTTGCAGTCCCAATAACGTGCACTAACACACTCTGAGCAATGCCAGGAGCCACTGGCCAATTGGATTGGTTGGCAGCTCCTAGAGGTCTCCCCAGTGACAGCGAAAAGTCCCACACTGGCCATATTTAGCCTGCCTGTGGGACAGACTTACGTGGAGTGGATTGGCTCCGCACCTACTTGTTGTTTCCCACAGTTGGGGGGGGTGGTGGAGTTGTCCATCCCTCCTATATTTTCTGTCCAACCTGCACTATATAATAGCAACCGCAACATAATAAAACATCCCACGGTGCTTCACAGAAACATTATCATACCAAATTTTCATCAAACCCCAAATAAGGATATATTAAGAAAGGCAATCAAATGCTTTATCAAAGAGACAAGTCTTAAATGAAGAGAGAGAAGCAGCAGAAATGTTTATGGAGGGAATTCCCGAACTTAGGATGTAGGCAATTGAAGACAGTGATAAAATTTGGGGCATGAAGCCAGAATTGGAGGACCCAGTGATCTTGGAGGGTTGTAGGGTTGGTGGAGTTTGCACAAGTAGGAAGGAGTAGGACCATGAAGAGATTTAAAAATGGGCTGAAATTTTTTGAATTGAGGTGCTGCCAAATTGTAAGTCAAGCACAGGGTGATGGAAGAACACAACTTTGCATTACTCAGGATACATAAAGCAGAATTTTGGATCATGCTCGTGTTTATGTAGAATGGAAGATGGAAAGCTGGCTAGACAGAATTGGAATAGTCTAGTGTAGAGATGACAAAGATATAGGATGAGGGTTTAAGCATCAGATGAGCTGAGGCAATGGCAGAGATTTCCTATGATGGGTGTCTTTCATTTTATAACTTGTGAATAAATCTTCTTGAAGTATATGACTATGTGTGTTACAGCAGGACTGGAAACAAACTTTTAAGGCAAGTCCTTTGTAAGCGATCATAGTCTGTGTAGAGCTTTTAAAATACAAAACAAGTTGTTGCCAAGTGGTCTTGCATTATTTTCTGCTGAAAACATCAGAATTGGTGCAAAATAAGACTACAATCAGATTAAATTACACAAAGGACTGTATCTAAGGGTACAGTCAGCACTTTGAAGAAAATAAATGGCCTGAATTTCGATTAGTAAGATGTCTTGTCAAAGTTTAAGGATAGAGTTGATTTATGTATCACAATTACATTTGTGTTGGAAATACCAGAAAACATGGTTCATCAGAGTTTAGATACCATATATGAAATACTGGAGCTTGAACAGGATCAGGACTATTTCAATGGACCATTGTGTCTTAAAGAACAATTATTTTTCTATCTTTATTTTCATTTATAGGACATGACTGTTGCTGCTGGGCTGGCATTTATTGCCCATCCCTAATTGTCACCCATTTCAGAGGGCATTTGAGAATCAACCACATTGCTGGAGTCACATGTAGGCCAGACCAGGTAAGGGCAACAGATTTCCTTCCGTCAAGGACAATGGTGAACCAGATGGGTTTTTACAACAATCAACAATAGTTTCATGGTCATCAGTAGATTCTTAATTCCAGATAATTTTTATTCAATTCAGCTTACACCATCTGCTGTGGTAGGATTTGAACTGGGTCCCTGGATTACTACTCCAGTGACAATATCACTTTGCCACTACCTCTCTCGCCCTTGTTCCAGAATTTACCCTGAAAATGATACAAGCAGCCTAATTCTTTTTTTAATCACCCATCTTTAATTGTTCTTTCATTTATATTCAAAAAAGAAAAGTAAGGTAATGTAAAGTATCTGCCACTCTTTCCCAGAGATAATGGTTCATGCTGAGGTATAGTTGCACAGGCAATGGTGACCATTTATTGTGTAAGAGCCTGCACTGTTAGTTTGAATGCGCAATTCTACCTTGGGTGAGCATTATAGTGAAGCCAATCCCATTCTTATTTGATACCCACACAATGCATTTTAGTTTCTAGTTGAAGTTACTATATAGTTAGCAGTTATGAGAAAGTGAGCCGACTCTTTTCCCTCACCCACCCAAAGCCATTGAGCGAACTGTAGTTTTCCCCATATAGAATCATAGAATCCTACAGTGCAGAAGGAGGCCGTTCGGCACATGAGTCTGCACTGACAACAATCCCACTCAGGCCCAATCCCCGTATCCCTATGTATTTACCCTGCTAATCCCCCTGGCATTAAGGGGCAATTTATCATGGCTAATTAACCTGCACATCTTTGGACTCTGGGAAGAAACTGGAGCACCCAGAGGAAACCCATGTAGACATGGGGGAAATGTGCAAACCCCACACAGTCATCCAAGGCCAGAATTGAACATGGGGCCTTGGCGCTGCGAGGCAGCAGTGCTAATCACTGTGCCACCTTGTTGCCCTGATACTTTCCAGGTATATACAGTTTGTCATAGATAAATCAGTGCATTTGAGTTTATTTAGCATAATAGGAGGAGAAAGATATGGCAGACTTTCAGTGACCCAGTAGGGCAGGCATAGCTATCTGAGCATTTTTCCTCATTATTGAATCATTTAAAAATGACATGCAAGCCACAGAAGAAGTAGCTCTTGTCTCTGAGGAATTTACAGCAGCCACTAAAAGTGGTGCTACATGAATGAATTTCACACCCCCAACCGCCCCCCTGCTCCCCCGCCCCACCAGCTCTTGTAAACATCTTTGTTGGTTTCTACAACAAACATATATTTGATGAAATGAATCGGGGGGTAGTTTTTCCATTCCACCCGCCCCATGGGAATCATACAGGCAAGAGGGTGGACTGTGCAAAATTCAGTTGACCTTGGGCTGGATTTTCCTGTTTTGGAGTGAGCATGGTTGGAAAATCTCACCCCTAACCCTCCTATCCCTTGTAAATTTCTGAAACATAGATGATACACTTACTAGTTATATTTAAATATGTGATTGCATGTAAGATCTTCCTTACATACCTTAATGGGCTCCATCCCACACTCAAACTTACCATTGAAATGGTGCAGTTTCCTTTATGTGCTAGTTGAGAAATCTGCCAATGGGTTCTCTACTCTGTCTACCATAAGCCTACCTTCACTGATCAGCATACATGTTAGGATTTTTACGATACCACATACTATACAATTGGCCTCATCAGCAGTCTTGTAAATAGGACCCAAATAATTTCTTCACTTGTAAGATTGCGGTGCATCAAGGCTACCTCTTGGGATATTGTCTATCCTGATCAGATCACTGATCACTGTGTATCATGCAAGCTCATTTTTGGCCTTTAAAAATGTCCAGTCTACTTCAGATGACATTGGAAGGGTAAGGTGTATCAAAATATTGAGCAACTGGTAAGCTAGCTATTGCATGCTGTTACTACACAGCAATTCACTAACAGGATGCTGCCATCAAGCCAAAAAGACATTCTGCTTATCATTCAAATAAGTAATGAGGTATATGAATTTCAGCGTAGGTGCAATACCAGGTATGTAGGATGGATGTCCCAAAGACTGGCAGATCGTGTCAAACAGCACATCCCTTCAGTTGCTCACAACAGGCAAAGTACTAACTGTACCTGACAGGCCTATGCTTGCAAAATTCAAAACATGGGGAGGAATTTTCCCTGTTCTGCCCACCACGGGAATCACAGCAGGTGAGGGATGGATCATGCAAAACTCCATTGACCTCAGGCAGGATTTTCCAGTTTTGGATCAAGCGAAGCAGTAATAGCGACTAACATTAGATTTGATTCCTTGATTAGACAACACTTGCTAAACAATCCTGATTGTGCTAAGAATTACATTAAAAATTAATTTAAGATTATTAGCTGAGCTCATAGTGTGACTCACTTATGCATTCTAGAAACCATTTATTTCACACCTAGAGCCTTGTCCTTTCCTGATATGTCTATGCATTGTACCTTTTCCAACTAAGTTTGAGGACTGCCATTTCTTGGTTCAGTACCCATGGCAATAACCTTGACAAATCAGAATCAACCTGCTTGGTTCGAATCTGAAACAAAAGCTAGCAGTTAATTGTTCTCTGCTGTATTCGCCATGATGACAGGTCCACTTGCCAAGTAATCAGCACTCTCTTCTCATGCAGTATAAATTGTTGTTCCCTTTAGTTTCGGCATGTGAGCTTGGATAACGTTTGTAATATTTTAGTTTGGACCTGGCTTGAAATGGACAATATCGGATTGGACACTTATTGTACACCTGAACGCAACTTTCTCTTTCTGTTAACTTCAATACAAAGGAAAATCAGGTAGGGTGTATAAAGAGCAGCCAATCATAATTTGCCTGTTTTATACCATTCCCAAAAGTTTGAATTACTGCTGGTGACTAGAGAAAGACTATTCAATTTTAGGGAAAAACACTGTTGACCCAAGCCCGCTCTTACCCAATGTCAACATACATGGATAATAACCAGGAGCAGGAACGTTGGGCGTATCCTCCATAACTCAGGAGATTTGTACAACTGTTGCATTCCTCCCAGTTCAAATCAGATTCCCAAATTGTAGGAATCAAATTTGGAAATAAAACCAGTTGAAACATTAAATTTACCTCAGAAACCCTTTCTGTCGAAAGAACCACGCAGGTTTGCTTTCTATATAAAGTTCACGATGTCCATTGCATAGGCTCACATGGGAATCAAATTTTCCTGTATCTTTCAGATCAGTGTTTTGTTTGGAGTAACATCTAAGCAACAGGAGGTGGTGAAAAGCTCCATGTGACTCTTATATTGTTAGAGCTCCCCCTTGTGACTCTAATGTTTATTGCTGCCTCAGAAAACAGCTCCCCCAATCAGGTACTGGTGGGGTGAGGGAGGAAATGTTACTGCTGGCCAGATCCATCCTGAGACATTTCAGAAATCAATATCTCACCTTAATTATGGCCCAACCTGATATTTCAAACATTGTTGCCGTTACCTCAGTTTCTAAAGCTGCTATAGATTATAAAAAAAATGGAATTTAGAGTATTTGTCAATTTTCATCATTTAGTAAATGCATAGTATAAGATTTAAAAAATATATATTTAATTGAAAATACAAAGGTATCAGGATGATTCAGACAGTAACTGAAAATATAAAATCCTACATACTTTTTTACTGTTATAGATTCACAGGGTAGATTCACTCATTTCCAAATGGACTTGGTAGATGTTATCCAGTTTTGTCACATAAGAAGTTAGCTTATATTCTTTTATTCTTAAACTGCAACTCTGGAGCTGCCGGTGTTACCTAAACTGAGTATGGGTAAATTTTACTAAAGCAATAATCATTTTAATAAAAGTTAATATTCTTTTTAATGCAATGTTTTTGCTATAACTGTGATTATATTACTATGTTACTTACAATCCAGTAAGGGGAACATATCGCCAGAGCTCAACTTTGACGATTCTTTGTTTAAAACAATTCCCTCTGGTTCTTACAGAACCTATCCTACGAAGTGAACAATATTTGGAGCAAATGAAAACTTTGAGAGGCTTTGATTATTATGTATAGCTTTGACTTCTTCTGTTCTGCAAAAGAGATGGTTGCAATAAAGTTTTGGTCAAGAACCTATTACAAAATCAGGTGACTGATCACAATGTTGATTTCAAAAGCTGTGTAAAAACCTAGAATTCCCAGCTCCAACTGCACAAGTATAACTCTGCAATGTTGCAATTGGCAAATGTTCACGATTATACAGTGTTCACATTGTATGGTAGCTGTGATCCATTCAGCCACAGGATTTAATGGCAACTGCAACATGTCTCCCCACCAGTGCGTGAGGCAAGCCACTTAAAACTCCCTTCAGTTTGGTGGGACCATGATATCCCATTGGGTGGGAGGGGCTGTAAAATCCTGGCCAGTAAATTAAAGTAGACCTAACTTTAGATGATAATTGCAATAATACTTGCAAACCAGCTAAGTGTCATGTAATCAAATGTCACATGATCAAGTATCACGTGATCAAAACACCTTTTCCCTCCAAGGAATGTACTCAATCAACATTGGATAGTCAGAGGCTTTTCCAAAGGGTGGAAGTGTCAATTACAATGGGGCACAGGTGAAAGGGGGAGAGTTTAAGAGAGATGTGCGGGATATGTTTTTCACCTAGAGAGAAGTGGGTGTCTGGAATGCACTGCCAGAAGAGGTGGTGGAAACAGGAACATTTAGCAACATTTAAGAGGCATCTGCTTGGGTACATGAATAGGGAGGGAATAGAGCGATATGGACTAAGTAAGGGCAGAGGTTTTTTTTAGTTTAGTTAGGGCATCATGATTGTCATAGACTTGGAGGGCCAAAGGGCCTGTTCCTGTGCTGTACTTTTCTTTGTTCTTTGATAGCCGTAACTGGCTAATACCAGGGGAAGTGTATGCCAGTATGAGTTAACGTCCATTAATAGTGGAGTGGTAGCCATTCTTCTTTTTAGATACCCAAAAGACCGAAACCTGACCAGATAGTGGAAGAGCAGCATATTCGCAGCCACACCTCAACTCAGATACCGACACCATGTTTAATTCATACATTGAGGTGGGATCTGCATATGGTACAACATTGTGCATGAATGGCCTGCAGCCAGGGTTTGGCAAGAATAGCCCAATTACCAGCCAGAAAGCTAGTGGTCAGTGTTGAGTATGATCGAGTCTGGCAGTAACCTGATGCATAGCTTTGTGCAGATCCTGGAGCCCATCACTTCTGGCATGAAATGGGAGCCAACATTTGTGAACTTAATCATGGTGTAATACCTGATGGCTTTCCATTTCAAAATTTGCAACCTCCTAATGTCTGAGTATTGCAGTGAAAGCTCAGATGTTGCTATGACCACTATTGATTAGTGTTCAAAGGGGCTTGTAGTGTATCACAGCAACCCATCCTCTAATTGATTACTAAGATTGCTGAAGTAGTGCCCAGGACAGTGGCAGTGGCTTCCTGAGGTGAATACCCCGTGCTAGCCTAACTACTACCAATGCTCACATATTGCAGTCTGAAGTCGGAACTTCCAGAGCTACAGGGTTGTCCTCCAAGGTGTGGTCTCCTCCACTGAAAATCAGTAGCCTTCCAGCAGTCATGCTACAGCCACTGAAGTCACAGTAAGTGGGGTTAGTCAGACAGGTAAAGACGCATGGAGTTAGATACTATGGGAATATCGATATTGACTTTCATATGCAGTATAGCATGAATGCAATTAACGACAAGGTTTGCAGTGTTTAATTCTGTTGGCTTTTTATTTTTCATTGCGGCCAAGTGGATGCTGTGAGAGCCAGAGACCGAGGGAAGATATGGAATTTTGATGAATAGAGAATTAGGGTTGCAGTTATTGGTATTACACTGGGATGAGCTCTTTACAGCCCCGCTAGAAGTGATCTTGATTGCCTTCTCCCTTCCTCTTCTGCCTCCTCATGCTCCTGTTCCTCAGCTGCTCATCATTTGGCTGAATGACATGTCCCCTCATGATGATGAGATTGTGCAGCAGACCATCTTGAATCCTGATACCCATTCTGTCAAGTACTGCAGGGCTCCTTCGAAGCAGACCTGGCCGCGGAAGCATTGTTTCCACATCCCAGTGATCTGCTCTATTACATTCAACGTGCCAGCATAGCTTGCATTCTATGTAAGTTACGCACGTGTACGTAGGCTGTATACCAGTGTCTTCAGCTAAGTGGTCAGTAGATAGCCTTTTTCATCCATTAACCATCCTCTAGTCTGCTGTGAGGGCTCAAATGCAGTTGGCACAAGGCAGGAGTCTGCCACAGAATAAAGGCAACATGACTGCTGCCAAGATATGGGACATTTACCTGCATGATTCACTGCCTATGATTGAGGGAGTGGAATCGCTTTTGGTTCCTGTACAGGATGGAGATGATATGCAGTGTCTATAAATCAGAGTATACAGTCCACAGCACCCTGCACCGTGGTGAAATGTGCAATCCTGGAGAAACCACACATTCCCTCCTCCTGTTTCTCTCTGGGAATAAGAGTGAAATGTGGTTGGCTCTCCTTAAGAATGAAATCTTATTAACTTCCCTTAATGAAACAATGAATGGCAAACTGCAAATATATATCACCAGCCTGGCCTGGATGAAGCCAGATGCATACAGTTTCATTGCCCCATCACTCTCGCGGCCACTGAATATGTGGTCCTTGTCGTGCTCTGAGATTATGGTTGTGGCTGAAGCAGATGACAGTGAGGACATGCTTACTGAAGTGCAAACATCTCACACATTGCTCCTTGGTGAGGAAGGAGAACTGCTCCATGAATATCCTCTGTGGGTATGACTATCTTAGGAGCAATTAGGATGGCAATAAATGTTGGCCTAGCCAGTGACATTCACATCCCATAGATTGATTTTAAAAACGTGCTGAGAGTTTTTTTTCCCCACACTCTTCTTCCTCCCTCTTTTAGCAGCTTGTCCTGCTCTAGATGTCCACTGCTCATTCTCCAACTCATGTTTAAATTCAAGGGGAATTCTTACATTTGACCCCAAGGAGCAATTTATTAGTGCAGAAGCCTTGAAGTCAACAAAAACCCCTTTAGCATCTGCCACACCACTTCCTATAGGCATCTGAACTTTAAAAAAACCATACAAAGCACCAAACAAAAAGTGCTGATAGTATAGGTGGTAACTTTTAGCATGGATAGAAGGTTAGTTAGTGAGCTAACAGGAAGCAGAGAATGGGGATGAATGGGTCATTTTCAGGTTGGCAAGTTGTAGCTAGTGGAGTGCTACATGAATTAATGCTTGACCCTCAACTATTATTGATTTGGATGGATGAAAGAACTAAATCTATGGTGGTTAAATTTACTGATGACACAAAGGTAGGATTAGGTTAAGAGTGGACAAAATTTGGCAGATGGAATATAATAAGCGCAAATGTGAAATTGTCCACTTTAGCAGAAAGAATAGAACAGCAGTATATTACTTAAATGCAGAGAGAATGCTGAACTTTACGGTACAGATGATCTGGATATTCTGGTAAATGAACCACAAAAAGTTAGTATACAGGTACAGGAGATGATTAGGAAGGCAAATGGAATATTGGCATTTGTTGGAAGGAAAAATCAAGTATAAAAGTAGGGAAGTATTGGGCCTTAGAGAGACTGCATCTCTCAACTGATTCCTAGGATGAAGCTGTGCAAGTTAAGAGAGGGCATTATCTGCAATGTTGAGATCCAAATGGCAACAAATATAAGAACATAAGAACATAAGAAATAGGAGCAGGAGTAGGCCATCTGGCCCTTCGAGCCTGCCCCGCCATTCAATAAGATCATGGCTGATCTGTCGTGGCTCAGTTCCACTTTCCCGCCCTCTCCCCATAACCCTTAATCCCCTCTCTTATCAAAAACCCATCAACCCGCTTCTTAAAAATATTTAGCGAGGCAGCCTCCACCACTTCAACGGGCAGAGAATTCCAGAGATTCACCACCCTTTGAGTGAAGAAGTTCCTCCTCAACTCCGTTATAAACCACCCCCCCTTTATCTTGAGGCTGTGCCCCCTAGTCCTACTGTCTTTTTTGAGCGGGAAGAGTCTCTCCACCTCTATCCTATCCATCCCATTCATCATCTTATACGTCTCAATGAGATCTCCCCTCATTCTTCTAAACTCTAACGAGTACAAGCCTAGTTTATTCAGCCTCTCCTCATAGCTCAACCCCCTCAACTCCGGTATCAGCCTAGTAAACCTCCTCTGCACTCCCTCCAAGGCCAAAATATCCTTGCGCAGGTGCGGCGCCCAAAACTGCACACAGTACTCCAGCTGCGGCCTCACCAATGCCCTATACAGCTGCAGCAAGACCTCCCTACTTTTATATTCAATCCCCCTCGCTATGAAGGCCAGCATCCCATTCGCCTTCCTGACCACCTGCTGCACCTGCAGGCTGGGTTTTTGCGACTCATGCACAAGGACCCCGAGGTCCCTCTGCACCGTCGCCTGCTGCAGTTTTTCGCCACGTAAGTAATAGTCCTTCCTACCATTCTTCCTACCAAAGTGGACCACCTCACACTTGCCAACATTAAATTCCATTTGCCATTTCCTGGCCCATTCGCCCAGCCTATCTAGATCCTTCTGCAGACTCTCCACACCCTCCGCACAATTTGCCTTTCCCCCAATCTTGGTGTCATCAGCAAATTTCGACACCCTACACTCGGTTCCCTCCTCCAGATCATCTATATAAATGGTAAATAGCTGAGGCCCCAGCACCGACCCCTGGGGCACCCCACTAGTCACCAACCGCCAATCCGAATAGCACCCATTGACCCCCACTCTCTGCCTCCTATTTGACAACCAATCCTCTATCCACGCTAACACCCTACCCCCAACTCCATGTCCTCTGACCTTCTGCAGTAACCTCTTGTGAGGTACCTTATCAAACGCCTTCTGAAAATCCAGAAAGACCACATCCACCGGCTCTCCTCTATCCACCGCCCTAGACACATCCTCATAGAACTCCAGTAAATTTGTCAGACACGACTTCCCTTTAATGAAACCGTGTTGCGTCTGCCCTATCAAGCAATTCCCTTCAAGATGCCTCGCAATTTCCTCCTTAATGACGGATTCTAACATTTTACCTACCACAGACGTTAAACTAACCGGCCTATAATTCCCCGCCTTTTGCCTGGCACCCTTCTTAAACAACGGCGTAACATTAGCCGTTTTCCAATCTTCCGGCACTTCCCCGGAATCCAGCGACGTCTGGAAAATAACCACCAAGGCATCCACTATCACCTCCGCCATTTCTTTCAGAACCCTCGGGATGCATTCCATCCGGTCCTGGGGACTTGTCCACAATCAGCCCCTCCAGTCTGTCGCGCACCACCTCTCTAGTAACAGTAATGTCATTAAGACCCTCCAGTCCTACCACCTTTCCATCGCTAACACCCGGCAAATTATTCACGTCCTCCTCCGTGAAGACAGAAACAAAAAAGTTATTCAAGACCTTAGCCATATCCCCATCCCCTACCACTAGGTCCCCTTTCTCATCCTCTAAGGGACCAACGTTCACCCTAGCCAGCCTCTTCCTTTTTATATATTTATAAAAACTCTTGCTATCCTTTTTTATATTAAGCGCTAGCCCAGCTTCATAGCTTCTTCTACCCTTCTTTATCAACTTCTTTGTCAATCTTTGTTGACATTTAAACCTTTCCCAATCCTCTTCTCGCCCACTACTCTTAGCTACTCTAAATTCCTCCGCTTTTAATTTAACACTTTCCTTCACCTCCTTCGTTATCCACGGCTTATTACCTCTCTTCCTACTGTCCTTTTTAACCATCGGAATAAATTTCTGCTGAGCACCAAGAAAGATCTCCTTAAAGATCCTCCACTGCTCCTCAGCAGACCTACCTTCCAACGCGCTCCCCCAGTCCACATTCGCCAATTCTTCTCTCATCCTACCATACTCCCCTCTATTCAAACAAAGGACGCGTGTCCGGGAACCCACTTTCTCCTCCTCCATCTGCAACAGAAACTCCACCATACAACGATCACTCTCTCCAAGAGGATCCTTCACCGCAAGGTCCCTAATTCTACCCGCCTCATTACATAGCACCAGATCCAAGATAGCTCGCTCCCTCGTCGGCTCCAACACACACTGTTCCAGGAAACTATCCCGGCAGCATTCCAAGAACTCCTCCTCGAGCCCACCTCGTCCAACATGGGTCGACCAATCAATATGCAGATTGAAATCCCCCATAACTACTGCCGTCCCATTCCTGCACGCCGCACTTATTTGCGCGTTAACAGCCCGCCCCACCTCCAGATCATTATTCGGGGGCCTATAGACGACACCCACCAGCGTCTTCCTCCCTTTGCTGTTCCTAATCTCCACCCACAACGATTCCACTTTCTGCTCTTTGGCTCCGATATCATCCCTTGCTACCACCTTGATGCTGTCCTTAATCAGCAGAGCTACGCCACCCCCTCTTTCCTCCTGCCTATCCTTCCTAAACACTTGATAGCCCTGTACATTCATCTCCCAGTCCCTGTCACCTTGCAGCCACGTCTCTGTAATGGCCACCAGATCGTATCCATTTGTGTCGATCTGCGCCACCAGCTCATCCACTTTATTCCGAATGCTTCGTGCATTCAGATAAAGCGCTTTCATCCCAGCCTTCTTCTGGACCCTATTTGCCGTAACGCCACCACTTGGGACATCCTCAGCCTCTTCCCTTACCTGTACCCTATCCTTAATTGTAGACCTCCTAACATCACCTACCCTCGCACCCTCCCCCCCCCTAATTAGTTTAAAGCCCTGTCTATAGTCCTCTTTACTCGATTCGCCAGCACTCTGGTCCCAGCACGATTCAGACCAACCCCATCCCGCCCGAACAAGTCCCACCTACCCCAATACTGGTGCCAATGCCCCATAAATTCGATCCCATTCCTCCCACACCAATCTCTGAGCCACCCATTCACTTCCTTTATCCTGTCAACCCTACGCCCGTCTGCACTCGGTTCAGGCAGTAGCCCAGAGAAGACCACCTTGTCGGTTCTACTTTTTAATTCCATTCCCAGCTTCTCATACTCCCTCCCCAGATCCTCAGTCCGCACTTTGCCTACGTCGCCGGCACCCACATGTACCACCACAACCGGGTTCTCACCCTCCCACTCCAGATTCCTCTGCAGCCCAGCTGTGACATCCTGTACCCGAGCACCAGGCAGACAACACACCCTTCTGTGCACTTTGTCATTGTGACAAAGGACAGTGTCAATACCCTTCACCCCACTATCCCCAATCACTACTACGTTCCTTTTCCCCTTCTCTTTGCCTATGTCCTGCTGCATCACTGTACCGTGTGCAGTTTGCTCACCAACCTCACCTGCCTCGTCCTCTTCCAGAGTGGAAGCAAGAACCTCAAACCTGTTATGCAGATTAAGAGGCTGAGGCCTCCGCTCCTCACCCCCCTTCCTCCTCCCAGCAGCCCCCTTTTGTTCCTGACCCTTAGATTTAGACAGTCTAGAGGGGGTGGATGTCACTTGCACCCCATTGACAATGGCACCCTCTCTCCCCCTGATGAGCCTCAGTGTCTGTAGCTCAGAGGCCAGCTCATCCACCTTGAGCTGGAGCTCCTCCAGCAACCTGCACTTACTGCAGACATGGTCTCTGGGAAGGACCCTGGGGTCCACCAGTTCCCACATCATACAGGAACCGCACATCACATGCCCCTCCATTATTCAATATAATTTGTTGTGGGAAAAAATTTTTTCCTTGTTTCTTGCTGTAGTAGTTCTGAAAAAAAAATTTTTTTTTTCCTTGTTCTTTCAACCTGGCCTTTTTACCTTCAAGCCCTTTTTGATATTAAGCCCTAATAGCTCACTCTGCTTCCCTCTCACTCCGCTGCCCGCTCCGACGCTGCCCGCTATCTACACCAGGCCTCCTTTTAAACTTGGCGCTGATTTAAAGCTGATGGGCCACAACTGCCTGATAATCACTCCCTCACAATTCTTAAAGCAGTAAATACAATAAGTAAATGCTTTAAACAGTTCTACAAAGAACAAAGTGCTTTAAACTTATTTTAAACAGGTTTTTAACAGGTAAAGTCTTAGCTTTCTCTCTGATGGTCCTTCCTCGTCTGCTCCAGCAAACAATGTCTGCATTGTATGTTCCTTACCATCACGATCTGCATACATCCCATTGCCATTCGCCTCTATATGGCTTCTAGTACACTTTACCACAAAACCAAGACACTATTTTGGGAGCTTACAGGCACAATAGGACCCCCAGAGATTGGCACAAATGATCCCAGTGAGTTTAACCAGCTGATAAATGTAAAGTATAAGGGAGAACTGAAAAGATATCATATGAGAATAGGTCAACAGATAACAGGCAGAATCCCAAAAGTAGTTTATAAACATGTTCATTATGAAAGAATAGTCAAAAGGAGGGTGAAACTGAATTGGGATCAAAAAGAGTTCTTGTTCTAGAGGCAGAGGGCATAGCTGAGGCACAAATTGAGTACTTGGAATCTGTTTTCACTAATGGAAAGGATGTTGCTAATCTTGCAGTAAGGGACGAGGCTGTGGAGAAATGTAATAAGATAAAAACTAGATAAAGGCACTTTCAAAGTTGGCAGTATTCAAAGTACCAAAGACACAGTCCAGATGGCATGCAAGCTAGATTGCTGAAGAAAGTCTGGGTGAAATTGCAGATGCCTTGGTCCACAACCATTTTTGGTTTTTGGTACTACAGCTGAAGCACTATAGGATTGCAAATATTATACCACTATTCAAAAAGGGGAGAAGGATAAAGCTGGCAAATACAGGCTAATTAGCTTAAGGTTGATAGTGAAAAAACATTTATAGTGTGTTAGCATTTATTAACAGGGGCCGAGGGGTTTTATTGCAACCATACCGGATGTTGGTGAGACTACATTTGGAATATTGTGTTCAGTTCTGGTCAGCTCACTACAAGAAAGATGTGGAAGCATTGGAGAGCGTGCAGAGGACATTTACCAGGATGCTGCCTGGTTTGGAGGGTAGGTCTTATGAGGAAAGGTTAAGGGAGCTGGGGCTTTTCTCCTTAGAGCGAAGGAGGATGAGAGGCGACTTAATAGAGGTTTATAAGATGATGAGGGAGATAGATAGAGTGGATGTGCAGAGACTATTTCCTTGGGTGGATGTAGCTGTTATTAGGGGCATAACTATAAGATTCATGGTGGGAGATAGAGGAGGGATGTCCGAGGTAGATTCTTCACTCAGAGAGTGGTTGGGGTGTGGAATACACTGCCTGCTGTGATAGTGGAGCCAGACACTTTAGGGACTTTCAAGCTGTTACTGGATAGGCACATGGGGCACACCAAAACGATAGGGAGTGGGATAGCTTGATTTTGGGTTTGGACATAGCTCAGCACAACATTGAGGGCCGAAGGGCCTGTACTGTGCTATGTTCTATGTCTAGATATTAATTCAGAACAAAATTAATAGGTACCTGTATAAATATGGGTTAATAAATGAAACCCAGCGTGGATTTCAAAGTTGTGTTTGACTAGCTTGATTGCTTTGATAGATTAAGTAGTCGAGAAAGTGATGAGGTTAATGTTGTGTACATTTATAAACGAATTTGATAAAGTACCACAGAATAGACATTTTAGCAAAACTGAAGTGCAGGTGATTAACAGAACAGCGGCTGCCTGCATAAGGACTTGACTAAGGGACAGAAATCACGAAGGAATAGTGCTAATTGGTAATTTTTGAGACTGGATGAAGTGCACTCTGGGGTCATTATTAGGACTATTGCTTTTTTGTTTTACCTATTGATCAACATGACTTGGCTACATAGGACAGAATTTCAAAATTTGCTGATGCACAAAACCCGGATTTGTAGTTAACAGTGTAGTAAGGTAGTAACATATTACAGGAATACACAAACAGATTGAGGAAACGAGCAGACACATGGCAGATGAAATTGAATGCAGAAAAATGTGAAATAGACCATTAGGTAGGAAGAATGAGGAGAGACAATATAATAAACATGCTACAATGTTAAAGGTGGTATAGGAACAGAGAAACCTGTTGATCTACACACACAAGCCTTTGCAGGTTGCAGTTGAAAAAGCTCTTGCAAAGGCACATGGGATCCTTGGCTTCTAAGCATAGAATACAAAAACAAGGAAATTATGCTAAAACTTTCTAAATTATCCCAGCTGGAGTATTGTGTCCAGTCTGGGTACTAGATTTTAGGAAGAATGTTAATGACTTGGAGAGGTTACAGATGAGATTCACTAGAACGGTATCAAAAATGTGAGATTTCAATTATGTTAAGAGACCAGAGAAGATGGTTATTCTTTGAGTAGGGAAAGTTCAGAGGAGCATTATTTATGGTGTTCAAAATAATGAAAGGTTTTGACAGAGTAAAGAAGGAGTAACTATCTTCAGTGGCAGAAAAATGCAGAGCCAGAGGAGAAAAGTTTATGAAACTAAGGAAAAAAGAGGCAACTTGAGGAAATTTTACAAGGCTGTGAGGAAAGGACAGGGAAAGGAATTGATTGGAGAGTTCTTTGAAAAAGCTAACAGAGGCACAATGAACTGAATGGTCTCCTTCTATGCTATACCAGTCTACTCTCTGATTTGGATTTCTTGGCTGGAATTTTCTGGTCGCCAATAATGCACCCCCACGATGGGTTTCCTGGCAGCGTGGGGCGGAGTCAGTGGGAAATCCCATTAACAGTGGCAGGACCAGAAGATCCTGCTGGCAAATGGCATGTTGCCTCCCCCCCACGAGAAACACACTTTGGGGAGGCCAGGGAATCCCACCCCCCTTGTGTTTTTGGACCGTAATGAATTCCTAGGACCTGCATTGTTGCCACTTGCTGATAAGCTTTAATATGTGGGCTGGTTAATTAATAAACAAGAGATGCTTTTTTAGTCTGTGGAGGGATTTCCATTATAGAAAGCAGCAGGATCACTCAGTTCTGCCAATGTTACTACCAGCTGTAACCGATCTGTTAAATGTTTTAAATTCCTGTTTCAATGCTAGGATTTGAATTTTGGAAGAATTCCAAAAATGAAACTGGGAAAAAGTCTGTGTATAGGATGTTGGGGAGATCTTTCCAAAATTTTCACAGATTTCTTTTTAAATTAAGAGCAGCTGCATCAATACTCCACATTATAAGCAAGAGGCACAAGAAATCACCACTTGGTTATCATAACTGTCAAGACAACAGAAACAGAAAGCTAAATTGCTACATGCTGCTCAGCTCATATTTCTATTCACAGTTCTTCCCACAGTCCTAAACCAAGTTACTTTTCCTTCAAAGGAAAGAATGTATTGCAACATCTTTAGTGCTGATACTTTAATTTGTACTATAGCAACCACCAATCTAGGCTTATTTAGAAATCCTTGAAAATCCCAGAGAGAGGAAAAAGAACACCACTATTAACTACAGTATTCCAAAATTAGACATTCCTGCTGAACAAAATATCTTTTTACTTTCAGAAACATGACAATCATAGGAAAAAAAAGCTTGATTCCCATTGCCTGGAATTCCTAGTTTCATATTTCAATGTGGAATTATGCTAATTACAAATGATTAGAATAGTTAGAAAGAAATTTGTGTAATATTTGTACAGTCATTGCATGTTGACTGTTTATTGCAGATCATTTGAGAATATCATCATTCATCCTTCAGTATTGAGTTAGACCATCTTCGTTTGTCATCCAGGTGTTGGGCTGTGTGGGTGCGAAAGTGACTGATTAACCCTACCCATTGCTCCTCTTATACTGATATACCTTTGATAATTGCACTCCTTCAAGCTGAGTGATCCTGGGTAAGGGTCTCCAATGATGCACTGTAAATGTTAATGTCCATGAGGGAGGCTTTAAAGGTATCCTTGAAGCGTTTCTTCTGGTCGCCATGGGAGAATGCTCCATTCTGCAGTTCACCAAAGAAGAACTGCTTAGGGAGTCGGTTTCTGGTGACATGTCCAGCTCACAGGAGCAGTTTTTGTCATAACATTGTGAAGATGAGGACCATGCCGGATCTCACTGTCGGGGATTTTGTCTTGTCACTTGATTTAAATGCTTTAATGGGGTATATGGATGTCAGGGCAGGGGTTAGCACTTCTATCAGGGGAACACGTCGAGCTCTTCTCAGAGCAGTTGGCCTGCATTGGAGCCCACCTGACACTCTGCTCACATTTCTGGCTCCAAGAAGCTGTTATCATGTGGGCAGGCTAAACCAGGTAGCTAACAGGCCTAAGCCCTCAGTGAGATAGGGTTTGTCTACCTGAGCATGTGAAGTCTGTTTCTGGCAGATTGTGTGGAGGAAACTACTAACATGTTCAATGGAGCTCAAGGCAAAATCAGCAAAGTGTTGAGGAGCACAAAGAGCAGACGAGACATTAAAGATGTCCTGGTCATCCACTTTGCCCTGTCTTATCTCTAGCATCTGGACTCTCTATCCTGCCACTGTGGACATGGGAATAGAGAATGAAACTGATAGCATACAACTCTCCCTCACTTAAATCTAATTCATGCACAAGTAATCTTTAATTGAGAATATACTGCAAACAGGATAACATAACCTTTATGTTCGTGTCAATTCTCATAAAAGATCCTTTCTGCAGTATCAAAATGTCTTCATCCTTCCATTTACCAGCTGAAACTTAGTGTGCGTTCCAATGGTCTCCTTATAACACAGCAGTCACCTCTTATAAATACCAGAAATGGTGCTTTCATAGTGTGTTGTACCATTTTGCTGCTGGAGTTAAAGTGAGATACTAGTGAAACTCCATCCTTCCCTCCATTCTCAGCCTTTTTGTCTTTAAGATGATGATTTATAGGTTTCTATTTAACTAATTAACACAAACATTCATCAGTACAATATATAACTGAGGCTCTGTAACACACATATAAATCAACACACATATAGATCCAGTTCTTCTGGTGTCCAGATGGTCATACCACAGAGGTATTCTGCGATATATCTCTGAAAACTTTGGTTTCTGGGAGAGCTTTTGAAAATCCCTTTGCATGGATGCCACTGGAATTGCCCAGTTTGTTTTAACTTTTGATAGCAAATACCCGTGTTTGGAACCTTCCAAAAACAACTCCAACTCTGAGTTAGAATCAGAGACTTTGGATAATTCCAGTTCATTTACAAAAATAACTACCCAGGAAATAGTAGCAAAAGTAAACCATGACTAACACCAGGGGTAACTACACAACTGACACCCCAAACTCTCCACTGCCGTCCCCATGACCTCTACCCTCCCCCCAATATCCAGACCCACCAAACCCATGAACTTGCAGCTTCCTTCTAAACCCTCCAATCGCCCCTGGCTCAACCTCAGCACCCTATAGTTTGCGCTCTATCTGCTCTACCATCCTGTCACCCCATCCAATTGCTCCCCTACCCACCCTGTCACCTAAAACTTGCCACCCTACCAACCACGTGACCTACCATCATACCACACTACCAACTACCATGCTACACAGATGGCATCTTACTACCCTGTCACTCACCTTACCCACTTACCTCACTCACATTCATTCACTAACACAGTGAAAAGCTACTCAAATGTCCCCAAGATTTTCACTGTTACTGAATGAAGACGTACCAAAGTTTGGCAGCTAGTGCTGAGAAAAGGGGTGTGGCTTGGCTTCCCCTGATGATCCTGCACTATGAGGAAGGACTCTGACCTGAGGAGGCCCAGTTCAGAAATCCAAGTGGGAAGTTTTGAGCTCTGGCTGTGTGTGTGAAACAGGAGCAAAGTAGCAATACGATGGTGATTCAGCCCATGGTGAATGAAAAGGAACATTGGCAAACACTATCCCAACTATTACTAAAGTGTTATTTTCCTAGGAACATATTCAAAATAATTTGCTTAAGGACCTCATGAAGCTCCTCAAATGCATTATTGCTGCCAAGCTCTGTGTTTGTCTCTTTCACCATTCATTTCTTTGCCAGAGATAGGAATGGGAGCAGCAAAATGAGCAGTGAATACACAGCATCATGAGCCAAGTTGGAATGGTCAATTGGCACAATCTAACATCAGCAATTAAAGACGATTTCACAGTCGCACTGGAAGAGGGTGTCATGAGATTGTGAGTGAGGTATTCAGAAGAGAAAGTACGTGCATGTTAGGAGAGCAAAGGCTTCATCCAGGTTCAGTGACCCATCTCTCAATGTTCTGCTGTGTGCACTAAGGTCAAGAAAGGAGGTTGTGTCTTTCAGCAATCGAGCTGCCACTATCTATTGATCTGTTCGAATGCACATCCTCACTTGTCCCTGCCTGTATCCATCATTGCTACTTCAATGGAAATGGTAATGTCTCAGTTTCCTAATTCTCCACACAAATTCCTCAAATGCGTGCCGGTGCCACTCCTCATGACTAATCTGTCTGATTGTCACCCTCACCAAATGTATTGCATCAAATGTACACAAACATGCTTTAGAGCCAAGGGTGTGTCATTATCACCCTTGTGGAAGAAGAGAACACAGAATGCCAGGGAGATGTTGAGAATCAGAGGTAGATCACAAAAATTCATGGAGTTTTATCCAGCAGAAGAGAAAGCTTTGAGATTAGGGACGTGACAGTCACTCTATGTAAAAGAAGTTGGTTGTGCAATGATGCAGTGTGGTCTATTCATCTTACAAACCCACATCTACAAGACAAAGTCATCTTGACCTGACATTAGCAATTTAACCAAATATGGTAATCATGCATATTTCAACATTTGTGAAGACCCATATGTCTGCCAGCCATGAGATAAAACTTCCTTCATATACATGCATATGTAATAAGCTGAAAAGCAGACCATCTGGTGTGGAAACCCGCCTTGCCGGTTGGCAGGAAACATACCATTTTTCCTACCCGCCACAACATTTAGTCTCTGAAGTGGAAATTCCTGCCCATCAATTAAGAGGGGAAGTAAAGAGGAAAAGATGACTGGCAAAGAAAGAATACAAGTAGAAAGATAGTTAATATAAAAGGGAACTTGATTTTTTTTTTCCTGGCATGTAAATATTAAGTGGTGAATAAGAGTCAGGCAAAGCCTATTAGGGATAAAGAAAGGGATAAGATCATGAAATTGTTGTCAATTGTAAAAACCCATTAGGTTTGCTAACGTCCTTTATGGAAGGAAACCTGCCATCCTTACCAGGTCTGGCCTACATGGGACTCCAGGTCTACAGCAACATAGTTGATTTTTAGATGCCCTCTCAAATGGCCCAGCAAAATGCTCAGTTTAATTAGGGATAGGAATAACTGGTGGCCCAGCCAGTGATGCCCACATTCCAAAGGCACAACATCCAGGTCTGACTGAAAAGTGACAAGTAACATTCAGCCCACACAAGTGCCAGGCAATGACCATTTACATCAAAAGAAAATGTAATGGATTTCATGCTGAATTGCTCACTATTGACATCCTGGGGGTTACCATTCACCAGAAACTGAACTGGACCAACTGTATAAATACTGTGGTTACCAGTACAGGTCAAAGGTTGGAAATTCTGCAGAGATTAACTCACATTCTGACTCCCCAAAGTCTGTCTGCCATCTACAAGGCACCAAGTCAGGAATACTCCACTTGCCAGGATGAATGTGGCTCCAACGACACTCAAGAAACACAACACCATCCAGGACAAAACAGTCTGCTTGATTGGCACCCAGCATCTTAAATGTTAACTCTTTCCATCACCAGTGCACCTGGGCAATACAATAGTTAGCATTGCTGCCTCACAGTGCCAGGACCAAGGTTCAATTCCCAGCTTGGGTCATTGACTGTGCGGAATCTGCATGTTCTCCCCATGTCTGCATGGGTTTCCTCCAGGTGTTCCAGTTTTGTCTCACAGTCCAAAAGATGTGCTGGTTAGATGTATTGGCCATGCTAAGTTCTCCCTCAATATACCCGAACAGACACCAGAATGTGGCGTCTAGCAGATTTTCATAGTAACGTAATTGTGGTGTTAATATAAGCCTACTTGTGACACTAATAATTAAACTAAAACAGTGGCAACACTGTGTTCCATCTATAAGATACACTGTAGCAACCACCAAGGCTCCTTTGACAGCACCTTTTAAACCCTCAATCTCTACCACCCAGGGGAAGGGCAGCATGATGAATTAGAACACCACCACCTTCCTTGAAACTATATTGTCATTCCTTCACTGTTGCTGGAACTCCCTCCCTACACCACATGCACTGCAGCTATTCAAGAAGATGCTTCAACAGCACCTTCTCAAGAAAAATTAGCAATGGGCAACAAATGATGACCTATCCAGCGATGCCTACATCCTGTGAAAGAATAAAACAAAACAAATGCTAAAATCTGCCTGGACAACCTCATCCTTTTTACCGATCTTGTTGTCACTGATGTGGAGCACGATCACTGGCTCTTCACCCTACACCCTCAGGGAGAATGCTGTCAGCCGTTCACTGACATTGCTGACCCTAGCCCCAGGGAAACAACATACCATCCTGATTCACATGTGCAGCTACAGAAATGCCTGTCCATCCCCCTCATAATGGAATCCCACATTCCTATTGGTGCCTCAATCATCCTCTTGTCCCCGTGAACAGCTTAGCGATGCCGTCCAATTGACTCCAGCTACACACTTCCAAAGAGCTAATAATATCACCAGTATTTGGAATTGAATAATTGTATGCACTTGGGAACTCCACAATACATATCTGATCCTCCTTAATTATCTGGTGGTCACCCATTCCCATTCTTCCTTCAGTGTCGTTAACCTATGGGGTGCCCACATCTAGAAATGTGCTATCCATGAAACTTTCAGTCATGTGGATGCTCTCGAGTGAGGCCATCTGCTACTCAAGCTTTGAAACCCAAGAGCTTGAACTGCTACCACTGATGACACTTGCTTCACATGTAGTTGCCCAAGACACAAGAAGCATCCCAGAGTTTTCACATGGAACAGTTCTGCACTTCACTGTCCAAGATGCCCTGCCATGCCTTCCTATTTATTAGTAAATTAACTGGTTTAACAGAAATAAACTAAAGTCTTGCACAAAAAAACTCACCAGCTACTCACTAATTAGTCACTTCCCTGCTGCTGACATCAGTTTCTTTCACATAAGGAGTTAGTTAACGTAAATGTTTTTATTTAGCTCATCATTGATATACCTCAGACTTAAATTCACTGAAAAACTCAGAACTCTTTAGTCTTATCCCTTCCTCCTTAATTTTATTATCTTCTAGAGCTGAATAATTGAGTACTGATTTTAATTGCATGATAAATTATCAACATGGTTTTAGATTTTTATACAAATTAATTGATTTAGTCTTACATTTTAATTGATTATTTTAAATTGTATTAGAAGCTTATCAGTATACTAGCTCAATATGATTTTGACTTGTCCAGATCAGATTCATGGTCCTATCACAGAACTGCTTCCGGTCTTGCACCTCTCTTTGTGCAAGGGAGCTTGACAAGATATCTGATAGAGCTGTACAAAATTATTACAGGGCTAGATAAAGTCAACAAAGAAAAGCTGCTCCCTTCAGCTGACAGTATAATGACTAGGGGATTTAAGGTTTTGAGCAAAAGATGCAAAGGGAATATGAGGAAGAGCTTTTAACCCAGTGAGTGATAATGCCCTGGAACTGAGCCACAATGTTTCTATCACTCAGTGAATTGACTGACACCAATTGGTGGATTAGTGGATGGATGGTTACAGAATGGTTTGTGTAAAGTGAGGGATATGTTATTACAATTTTAGTTCAGTGTGAGTGACTAACGGAACCTTTGAGCTACTGGGTTATCACTGGCATCTTGAATAGCAATGTGGTCAGCTAGTTTTCCTCCTCGGCACTGGAATCTCTATCAGAAAGGAAAGCTGGAGAACTTGTTCCACCTGCATCTCTAATTCTTGCTGATATGCAATGCTGTGCACACTGCAGTGCACCACGATTATCTTGGAGATTGTCATCTACAAGGACTGAACACACTTCCTGACTTGTCCAGGCACCTGAAGCACAACTTGAGTATGCTAATGATTTGCTCAATGACAATATTGTTATATGGCTCCTTGCAGTTCTCCTCATTCTCATTGATGAAGTTCTTTACAAGTGTCATCAGCCCACGTCTGAAGGAGTTATCCCTTTTCACCTGACAGCCACCCTTTCCAGATTGTTTTAGCTTGGAACATAGAGACTGTCACAACATGAAAGCATCACAGCAATTCCCAGGGAATTGGCTCCAAATTGCATATACTTTCTCTTGTGGGTGCACACCAACTGCATATTGATACAACACAAACCCTTATAGTTGCCATATGCACCTGGCTGACCTGGGAGTGCTTAGATTGCAATCTGTGTGCAGTCAATGACACATCGTACCAATGGGAATCCAGCCAGAGACAAAATTCCCAGTGCATATTATCTTGGCAATTGTTATCACAGGCAAGGTGTATATAGGTCCCAGCCCAATTTGTTGACCAACAGTGGGTTTCTTGCTATATCTTCAGTGGTGGAACTGAATGGAAATAAATTAAGGATGGTGCTGACTTTCACAACCACTGGTAATGAATAGCTACTAGGTCCAGCAGAACTTCTACAGATGATACAGTGACTACAGATATTTGCAACCAGCTAACATCACATCACAATCTCAACATTCAGAAGCACTACTCCTCACATCTAGGCAACTAAGTCTTTGTGCACTCTTCAGACTGAGTCTGGCCTTCAGTGAACTTGTTCCTTCCCTGCTGGCCACCCTGCAGCATGACCTGGTTGTTGCGGATTTTGTTCCATTCTCTTTCGTCAGTCCAATCAAAAGCAGGCATGTCATCACCCATTGTGACGTTCAATGTTTGAACAGTTCCAAATTCCCCAAATCACTTCTCTTACAACAATTACTCTCGCCAAAGAGGGAACTGAGAAAACAACTGTGAGTACTGAACTTTTAGTCTAGTCTGGTTTCCCTTTGAATAAAATGCCACACAATCGCATCTGACCCTTCCCCCCAAGAAACCTCATACTGCAGCAGTTTATTGCAATTCCAGCTCCCAAATGCACAGTAGGAGCCCAATTTAAATAGGCTATCAGGTGCCCTACCTCTCCATGACTCTTAGAAGACTCAATGTTCACTGCTGTAAAAATACCTGTTGGGTGTGTGTGCAGTGGGTTGGAGTCATACTATAGAAATTTTACATTTTGACCCTGATCCTCTCCCATCCCATTGTGGGCAAGTGAGTATCAAGGCCCCTTTAACCTGCTCTCTATTTGACACACAACAGTTGACTGCATTGTTTCTGGGAACGAAAAAAATCAGCATCATCCCTGTGTCATCACTTTCTCATTACTCTCGAAAAACATGCTTCCTTGGAATTGGATGAGGACGAGTCTGGTCAAAAATGTAGTATTCCCATTCTTAATCTGTCTTCAGCTCTGGAACTAAACTTCTGCAAGTTTCATCATTTTAGAAACGGAAAAGTGAAAATTAGAGGAGGAGAAAGAAATAAGAAGAACTGGCTACTGGCCATCCTAAATAATGCAACACTTAAACATTAATTATTAATTGAAGCTAACTGTAGACTTTATTTTACCACTTACACTCAAGTACAATTTGTTTGGATGTTCCCTGCTGTATTCCCTTAAAACTGGGCTTTAAATCCATCTCACTCACTGAACACTGAAGGAACTGATATGTATGAAAGAAGCCAACTCAGCTACAAAGGAATGTGGAATGTGTTTTGCTGAGCAAAGTACAACACAGAAACTGTAAATCATAAGTGAAATGTGACTATAACAGAATCACTAAATTATGTTGATTAATTCAAGACAATGTTAAAGATGCTCATCTCATAAATGGTCCAGCTCTGAGAATTATTTTATTTGAGCTCTTGCTCCACTTCAAAGGAAGTGACTCAAATTAGACGCTGTGTACTTTGTGCAGTGATTCCCTTCCCGCAATTGGATATGTCAAAGCTGGTTGCTGTGCAAACAAGTTATAAATATATATGCGTGCAGCACTGAAAACTGAAAATCCTCAATGTCAAACAATAATTTTCTAAATGAGCAAATGGAGAAAGTTTGGGAACAACATATATGTTAACATAGGGCAGATACTGAACTGGATTAGCCATATAAATACTGTGGCTACAAAAGCAGGTAGAGGCTAGGAATTCTGCTCGACCTCATGGTTCATTATGTCTACAGATACATGGGCTGCAAAAGTGATGTCTCTTTACAATTTATTTTATCGATGAGTGATTTGGCACGCCATGAATTGGCCAATTGGTTGCTACAATCACTTCTGAGCAAGTTTTACACATAGATCTGCAAAGACCATACAGGATTGAATACTGATAGCAACGTCCATGTGCTCATTGGATATTGCTAGCCTGTTCACAAATGTACCGCGCAAGGAAGCCATAGACATTTGCATTGTGTCACTCTGTCATGGCAATTTAGATGTGCCGCCATTATCTGAATCTGTATTCACTGAACTTATGAACTCAACAGTCTGTGCAGTTGACTGACGCCACGTTTGCCCAAATGGATGATGTTGCCATGGGATCTCATCTGGTCTAAGCTCTCGCAACAGCTTTGTTGGCTTCCGTGAAATATGCATCTTCGACAGAATGATCTCCTATCCATTGCATATTTCTGACATGTAGATACTCTGTTTGCTATATTTGAATCTGTAACTGCATATAAAAATTTCCTCGTGCCTTAATGGGCTCCATCCTGCACTCAAATTCACCTTTGAAATTGGGCTATGAAATGAGTTCCCTTTCCTCAACTTGCTAGTTGAGAAATATGCCAATGGGTTTTCTACTCTGTCTATCGCAAACCTATCTTCACTTGTCAATACACATGTTACGATTCTTATTGTTCCTCATAAGATTCATCTTATTGGCAATCTTGTAAATGGGGCCTGAGCCATTTGTTCAGTGTGCAAGCTTGATGTTAAAATAGGAAATGTTCAGATTATTGCTCGCTGTATCGCATACAAACTCATGAATGGGCCTAAGGCCGTCCCTTTTGGATCTGAAAATTCTTGTACCAAGTACTTTTAGTTAAGCTATAAATATCTCCTTTATATAACCATCACTGAGTAATCTCATCCTGGCCCTCTCTTTCTTACCCTTGTCCACCTCACCCTCCACAGTGGCCCAAGAATAATAACATTCTGATCGAGTTGGGGGCAGTGGAATTTGGGGGACAATCTTGGCTGTATGACTGTTAGACAGCTTTTTGGGATTGGACAGACCCAATGAAAGTCAAAACATGCTTAACAAATCTTTTTGAGAGCTTTTTGAGAATGTAACTAGTAGAATAGTTAAGGGGCAACCAGTGGATTTGGTGTATTTGGATCTTCAGAAAGCTTTTGATAAGATCCCTCATAAGAGGTTAGTAGGCAAAATGAAAGCACATGGGATGGTGGGGGGTGGTAATGTATTGGCATGGATCGAGAATTGATTGACAGACAGGAAACAGAATGGGAAAAAAAAAAATGGGTAATTTCCAAATAGCAGTCAGTGACTAGTAGGATACTACGCAGGGATTTTCTTTTTTATTTATTTGTGGGACATGGGTGTTGCTGGCTGGCCAGCATTTATTGCCCATTCCTAGTTGGCCTTGGAGTTAATCACATTACTGTGGCTCTGGAGTCACATGGAGACCAGACCAGGTAAAGACAGCAGATTTCCTTCCCTAAAGGATATTAGTGAACGAGGTGGACTTTCCTGACAATCGGCAATGGTTTTATAATCATCAGTAGATTCTTAATTCCAGATTTTAAAATTCAATTCAAATTCCACCATCTGCCATGATGGGATTCAAACCCAGGTCCCCAGAACATTAGCTGAGTTTCTAGATTAATAATTTAGCAATAATACCACAGGCCACCACGTCCCCATCAATGCTTGGGCCCCAGCTGTTCATGATATATATAAATAACTTCAATGACAAAACCAAATATAACATTTCCAAATTTGTTGACGACTCAAAACTAGGTGGAATTGTGAGTTATGAGGAGGATGCAAGGAGGCTTCAAGATGATTTAGACAAATTGAGTGAGTGGACAAACACATGGCAAATGCAGTACAATGTGGCTAAATATGAAGATATACAGCTTAGTGTGAAAAATAGAAAGAAAGAATGTTATTTAAATTGTGACATTTTGGGATGTGTGGATGTACAAGTGGATCTGGATGTCCTTGTACACCAGTCAATGAAAGTGGAGAGGCAGGTGCAGCAAGCAATTAGGAAGGCAAATGGCATACTGGCCTTCATTGCAAGAGGATTTGAGTTCAGAAGTAGAGATGTCTTAATGCAGTTATACAGGGTCTTGGTGAGATCACACCTGAAGTATTGCAATTTTTTCATCTCCTTACGTAAGAAATGATACACTTGCCACAGAGGCATTGTAGGTTCACTAGGCTGACACAGACTAGCTGCAGGTACTAGATTCCCCAGAGAGGGGCAAAACTTGGGAAATAAGACGGTAACAGAAGTGTTAGTGAGGGATCAGCTTGGGACCAGTGACCATAATTCCATTAGTTTTAAGATAGCTATGGAGAATGATAGGTCTGGCCCAAAAGTTAAAATTCTATATTGGGGTAAGGCCAATTTTGACGGTATCAGGCAGAAACTTTCAACAGTTAATTCGGGGAGTCTGTGGGAAGGCAAAGAAACATCTGGTAAGTGGAAGGCTTTCAAAAATGTGTTACCCAAGGTTCAGGGTAAGCACATTCCTCTTAGAGTGAAGAGCAAGGCTGGTAGAAGTAGGAAACCCTGAATAACTCAGGATATTGAGGCCCTGGTCAAGGAGGAGACACATGACATGCACAGGCAGCTGGGATAAAGTGGATCCCTTGAAGTGTATAGAGGTTGTAGGAGTAGAGTTAAGGAAGAAATCAGGAGGGCAAAAAGGGGACATGAGATTGTTTTGGCAGATAAGGCAAAGGAGAATCCAAAGAGCTTCTACAAATACATAAAGGGCAAAAGAGTAACTGGGGAGATAGTACGACTTTTTAAGGATCAACAAGATCATCTATTGCGGATCTGTAAGAGATGGATGGGATCCTAAGTGAATATTTCTCATCAGTATTCACTGTTGAGAAAAGCATGGATGTTAGGAAACTTGAGGATATAAACAATGATGACTTGGGGAGCATATTTATAACACAGGAGATGCTGGAAGTCTTAAAGTGCATCAAGGTAGACAAATCCCCAGAACCTGATGAAGTGTATCCCAGGGCACGTTTGGAGGCTAAGAAGGAAATTGTGGGTCACCTAGCAGAGATATTTGAATCATTGATAGTCACAGGTGAGGTGCCTGAAGATTGGAGGGTGGCAAATGTTGTGCCTTTATTTAAGGGCTGCAGGAAAAAGCCTGGGACCTACAGGCCGGTGAGCCTCATAGCTGTAGTGGATAAGTTGTTAGAAGGTATTCTGAGAGACAGGATCTACAGGCATTTAGAGACACAAGGACTGATTAGGGACAGTCAGCATGTGAGTGGAAAATTATGTCTCACAAATTTGATTGAGTTTTTTGAAGGGGGTAACCAAGAAGGTTGATAAGGGCAGTGCAGTTGATGTCGTCTACATGGTCTTTAGCAAAGCCTTTGAAAAGATATCACATGGTCGGTTGTTGTATAAGGTTAAATCTCACAAGATCCGGGGTGAGGTAGCCAAATGGATGCAAAATTGGCTTGATGACAGAAGACAGAGGGTGGTTGTAGAGGGTTGTTTTTTCAAATGGGAGGCCTATAACTAGTGGTGTGCCTCAGGGAGTGCTGACTCCACTATTATTTGTCATTTATATTAATGATTTGGATGAGAATTTAGTAGGCATGATTAGTAAGTTTGCAGATGACACCAAGATTGGTGGCATAGTGGACAGTGAAGAATGTTATCTAGGATTGCAATGGGATCACGATCAATTGGGCCAGTAGACTGATGAATGGCAGATGGAGTTTAATTTAGATAAATGCGAGGTGATACATTTTGGTAGCTTGAACCAGGGCAGCACTTACTCAGTTAGTGGTAGGACGCTGGGGAGAGTTATAGAAAAAAAAAGAGATCTATGGGTACAGATTCATACCTCCTTGAAAGTGGAGTCACAGGTGGACAGAGTGGTGAAGTAGACATTCAGCATGCTTGGTTTCATTGGCCAGGACATTGAATACATGGGTCGGGATGTCTTGTTGAAATTGTACAAGACATTGGTAAGGCCACATTTGGAATACTGTGTACAGTTCTGTTTACCCTGTTATAGAAAGGATATTATTAAACTAGAAAGAGTGCAGAAAAGATTTACTAGGATATTACCATGACTTGATGGTTTAAGTTATAAGGAGAGACTGGATAGACTGGGACATTTTCCCCTGGAGCATAGGAGGCTTTGGGGTGATCATATAGAGGTCTGTAAAATAATGAGAGGCATAGGTAAGCTAGATAGTTAACACCTATTCCCAAAGGCGGGGGAGTCTAAAAATAGAGCATAGGGAAGAGATACAAAATGGTCCAGAAGGGCAATTTTTTCATACAGAGGGTGGTGTCTGGAACAAGCTGCCAGAGCTAGAGGTGGGTACAATTTTGTCTTTTAGAAAGGGTTTAGACAGTTACATGGGTAAAGTGGGTATAGAGGGATATAGACCAAACACAAGCAAATGGGATTAGCTTAGGGGCTAATAAAGGGCTGGTATGAACAAATTGAACTGAAGGGCCTGTTTCCATGCTGTAGACCTCTATGACTCTATACTAACTATTTGTACTGACCTCGTGCTGAGCCCAGCGACAGGACGCTGGCACCCAGGACAGACTAAACCCACTCTGAGCTTTGGCACCCAGTGCCGGAGGGGCGGCTCCCTCTGGCGGTGATAGTGGCTCTTCCCGGGCAGGCTGGGCTCCGCTCTTCTCTGAACACAGGTTACTTTTCCAGCTCCACCCACCTCCGGCCTTTGCACATCATAACCTGGGCACTCCCTCCCTCATCGGTATTATTTTCATTTCTTCCCTTATCGCCGCCACCTGCTTTTTTCCCAGGGAGCTGGTGTCACTGAGGTGCCTTTGAGAGGAGCTCCTGAACTTGTATATGTTTTGAGCTGGGAGGAAGTATTGGCTGATCCAGGGGATTAGAAACTGTACAAAGCTCTCTCTTTTCCCCTCCCTCCGCCACCTGGCTTTCTGATCCAGGGAAGGAAACAGAGAAACAAGACTCCACATTGACCTGGCGATGGGCAGAGCCCAGGAACTGGAGTAAGGGAAGGTGCAGACAGGAATTTTGCAGAGTCTCTGCTGCCTTAACCGGGTAAGTTTAAATGTCCCACTTTCGACACTCACCGGGGGAGGTTAAAGCTCTTTTACTATTTGTATGTTTCTCCTTCCCCCAGCTAATAATCCAATAGCGGAGGTCGATTATTTTATTTACCTGGTTTTTGCCCACTGGGGGTAACTCGATCTCTTTAATTCAAACTCTCAAGTTGCTCCCTCCCGCCCCATTAGAAAGGAAACGCTTCTACACAGAGCGAGAGTCTGCCAAAGAAACCGGGTTACTCGGCAATGTACAGCCAAACAAGTTAACAGGATAAGGTATTGTACCCACTCATGGCGACACCTGTTTTTTCTTTCCGAGCTGTGCCTGGTGTTTTACTGGTTGTGAAATGTTTTTGGTTTGCTTATCCAGCCCACTGTAGACCGTGCTTGCAAAAAGGGAGAGAGGAACATTGAGAGAATATTGCAACGGGATCACATTTTCGGAGCACTTACCTCGGTTGTTCTGACAGTCGTTCATTACCCTTTAAAAGCCTTTAGATAACCAACCCTAAAAGCTGCTTTTATGTTTCTAGGGGAAGGAACACACTTGGAAATAGAGCACAACTTGACGTCGATTGCTGTGAGACAGTTAATTCCTTTAACTAATGTCCACCCCCGGCTGGAACGTAATGAAACCTTGGTTTATGTGGAATAAGCTCAGCTGTTTCACTACTCCCCTGTTAAAGTCCCACCCAGGACTTGAGGAACAACTTGTAAATGGGGACATGTTCTGAAATCGGAGTGAGTGCTCTGTTTCCAGGGGTAGACAGGTTGATTTGAGAAATTATCATGTGACGTGTCCCTTGGAACTGAGCTGGAACGGTTGTTAAGGAGATGTGCCTTGGGACATTACATCATTGCTATTAACCCTTGTAGGTCTGTAGCAGAACCCAGAGTAAGTAGCTTAGATTGTGTTTTAAAATGTACAGTTAGAATGTATTTTGTTTAGTTATTTTAACGTTAATCTAAAACGCTGACAGTTTGCTTTTAATGGAAATAAGTAAAAGTGCGTTTGGAATTTTTGGGGGATTGAAAGAATTACGCCTTTCGGTGGTAAAGTGTATTGGTGAAAGTATTTTATCTTCTATGGATGATGCTCATTACCCCAATGCACTAAGTGCATGTGGTGACTAGAACATGACGAAATTGCTGAGCTTGAATCCTAATTTGCTGGTTAAAATTCTGAATTCCACGTGTAATACATGAGTCTTTTAAAAGATGCCTGCTAGGGGATTTTCACAATAACTTTGCTGCAGTGTTAATGTAAGCCTACTTGTGACAATAAATAAACTTAAAGAAATGATCCTGGAAAGATCATATGGGGAGGACTTCTCATGTTAGGGATGTGCTGTGGTAACAATA
The DNA here is from genome assembly GCF_965287045.1 of Carcharhinus amblyrhynchos. Taxonomy (NCBI): domain Eukaryota; kingdom Metazoa; phylum Chordata; class Chondrichthyes; order Carcharhiniformes; family Carcharhinidae; genus Carcharhinus; species Carcharhinus amblyrhynchos. Next base: position 131,964,687 of record NC_137324.1, on the reverse strand, counting down.
GTTGTTGGCACTGCCAAAACTTTATAGGTTATTTGGTAGCCATTGGAGCATCATTCTCTTCTGGTGCTCAAGCTATGCGTCAGCTGAACCTGAAATCCCACCTGGTGCTTGGCAACAGGACAACAAAATGATGGCATTTTAAAAGCACTCTTCAGTAGATATTGTTATAGGGAATCCTTATCTAGTTTATTAATTTGTGCTTGTGCAAGAAATAAAAGATGAATTGGAAAAACTATGATATCATAGAATCCCTAAAGTGCAGAAGGAGGCCATATTTGACCTATCAAGTCTATATGACTCGCTGACAGGCTACCTTACCCAGGCTCTCTCTCTGCCCTAACCCCACGTATCTACCCTGCTAATCCATCTAAACTACACATCTTGGGACACTAAGGAGCAATTTACCTTGGCCAATCCATCTAATCTGCACATCTTTGGGCTGTGGGAGGAAACTGGAGCATCTGGAGGAAACCCACACAGACATGGGGAGAACATGCATACTCCACACGGTCACCCAAGCTGGAATTCAACTTGGGTTCCTGGTGCCGTGAGGCAGCAGTGCTATCTACTTTGCCATCATGCCACCTTTGAACTTATAAACAACTACTAACAAATAGGCTCTTACTATGTTCCAAGGTTGCATTTTAAACCTAAGGTTTTATAGTGTGACTGACTGCTTGGTACATTGTACTAATTTACTTGGTTTCTCGCGAGCTTTCTAATGAACTTAATGCTAATGAGATGTTTTTGAAGATCTTCCCTCACTAGATCCATGTGAAAAGCTAGTATTAGAAATCTTTAAACAGAAAGTTCACTCAGCGGAAAACAGTCCATGTCCATCAAGTTGAAGTTTTACATTTCAGACATTTGGCTTGTAATATGCCTCTTCCTGGGCCAGAGTAGTGTAACAACTTGGGCTTCTGATTATTAATGAAGAATAATGCTTTGGGAGTGAGTTGCTTGTTCACTTGTATTGGAGGAGGGGCATAGACTGGCAGGACCAACGCCTCTAATAGAGATATTTTGCTTCTCTCTCATTGCTGCGCCTTGTTAATTACAGTTCAAACCACTAGTAATGGTCCCTGTCTTCCCTGTTAAGCACAATACTTATACAAAAGATAAAATACTGCTGATGATTGAAGTCTGCAGAGAAAATGTTAGGCCTATTCAGCAGGTCAGGCAAAATTGGTTGAGAGAAACGGTTAATGTTTCAGATATCTGGCCTTTTGTCAAAATTGGAAAATAATAAACATAACCAGTTTTCAAGAAACAGTGAGCTAGAGAAAGTTGGGGAGGACAAGATTATGATAGGATAAAAGGCAGGTTTTGTCAATCTGACAAAAGTGTAATAAGTGCAAGTCAAAAGAGATGGTCATAGAGATATGTAGCACAGAAGCAGGCCCTTTGGCCCAACTCATTCATGCTGACCAGGTTTCCTAAACTGAACTAGCCTCATTTATCTGCATTTGGCCCATATCCCTTTAAGCCTTTCCTAGCCATGAACCTGTCCAAATGCCTTTTAAAGGATGGTATTGGAACAAAAGCCACTGGGAATGAGTTTATTTATTGTCACAAATAAGCTTACATTAACACTGCAGCAAAGTTATTGTGAAAATCCGCTGGTTGGAATCCTATCTAGCACAAAAGAAGGGAGGATGGGCCCCAAGACATCACTTCAGGAATTTCTTAGGACAACGTCCTAGGCCCAACCAGCTTCAACATTCCCTCCATCATAAAGTCAAAAATGGGGATGTTTGCTGATGATTTCAGTCCATTCCCAATTCCTCAAGCGTTGTGGCCACATGTAGCACAACCTGAACACCATTGAAGCTTGGGCTCATAATGGCAAGTAACATGTATAACTCCAATGCCAGGCAATGGCCATCTCCAATAAGAGAGAATGTAACCACTGCAACGAAGCTGTGCATTTAAGAAATATATTTATATCATGTTTCTTGTAAGGGGCATATTTAAAATTCAACTGTTTTTCAGGGTGCCGATTTACTTAAGGAATCTTTTTAAATTGGTAGCTGGGGGAACAGAATAAGTAAATGGTTTTTTCCAGCTAAGCTAATGTATTTGTGTTTGCTTAGGTTTCCTTTGGGGTTTCAGCTTAGAGTTTTAATTAGGTTGATTGACAAGAACTGAGTCATGTGCTTAATGGAAGGAACAAAACTTGCAGGGAAAAACATTTTCTCTTTCATTTTAAAACAAGCAGCTGCAGGAAATTCTGTGGCCTCTAACGCACCTTCTGATTGCCCAAAGTCTACCCACTATCTGCTAGGCACAAGTCAGGAGTGCAATGAAGTAATCTCCACTTGCCCAGCTGAGTGCAACTCAAGATTACTCCAGAAGTTTGACACCATCCAGGACAAAGCAGTTAGCTTGATTAATATCCCAACCATCGCTTTAAGCATTTACTTTCTCCTCCACTGATGCACCGTGGCAGAAGTGTGTGCCATATAATGAATGCACTGCCAAAATTTGCCAAGGCTTGTTCAACAGATCCATTCAAATCCATATAACCTCTATTACCTGGATGAACCAGGGCAGCAGATGCCTGGAAATGCCAGTACTTGCAAGCTTCCCTGCAAGTCGCACAATATTCTGACTTGCAACTATATTGCCATTCCTACACTGTTGCTAGGTCAAGAACATAGAACTTCCTTAACAGCGTGATGGGTGTACCTTCGCTACATGGACTGTGATTCATCATCATCTTCTCAGTGACAATTAGGAATGTGCAATAAATACTAGTTTTGCCAAATCAAATCTTAGCCTATTTCCCAATCTTGCAGTTCCTCCTCTTCCATTGAGCATCTCATCTGATCTCTTTGCTCGTTTGAATCTTTTATTTTCTGCCCCCCTAAATACCATCTAAATAGTGCCATCTTCACTGTTTTCCTTTATCATCCTCTGCCCCAAGTGACTCCTCCTCAGGAATTTCAAGCTCTGAACTAGACTATCAATCTCAGCTGGTCAACCATTTTCTATCCTGTTTAAACCTTGCTACCTGTGACCTATCTCTCTCCAAGTTGTATTCAAAACATTACCCCTGTGCTTGTTGCCCTACATCCTTGATTTTAAACCCTTTAATAGCCTTCAGCCCCACAACCTCCTGAAATGTCTTTGTTCCTCTGATTCTTGAGCATCCAGGTTTTAATTGTTCACTAGGGGCGGCTGTGCCTTCAGTTGCCAAGACCCTAAGCTCTGGCTGATTTACTAATCCTCTTTGTCTCTTGAGCGTCATAAGAGACATCTTTCTTGATCTTTAGTCATGTTCTGTGCCTCTCTCCACAAGAGCCCCATTTCATTCAGCTTAGCCATCACAGTCCTATGCCAATTTATCTTTGGCCTGCCTGGGTTTCTCTTTCCTGGCATTGTCCATCTAAGGACCACTTTGGCTATTCTCCCTGACAGTTTTCTGAATACGTGGCCAAGCCATTGAATGTTGGTGGGATTTGGTCTCACTTATAATGCTGTGATAGCCAGTTTTTTTCTTGCAGATCCAAGTTGAAGATCATGTTTGGCCAGGAGATGTGGCAGATTTTCCTGAGACGTCTTTCTGTCTCTCTACCTCCTTTTTCTTCCTTCACCCTATAACCTACCTCTCTGACTAAACGTTTTGTCATCTCCATCGGAGCTATAGGGATAGGGCGAGGAGGTTGGCTTGGGTGGGATGCTATTTTGGAAAGTCAGTTCAGACCCGATGGACTGAATGGCCTCTTTCTGCAATATAGAGATTCTGGGGTTCTTTGGATGCAGGGAAGGAAATAAATGCTGCAGTGGAATGGAATATGGGATCCTTTATATTGAGTGCAAGCTTCGTGGAGACGCGAGCAGGAACCCATCAAATTATTACATATATGATTGTAGTTTTGTGCAGATAATGGGTGGAATTTTCCCTTGAGGATCCTGAGTGTCATAACAGCGAGAATAATGGAGCGTGTTGGCATCTAGGGTGTGCTCTGCACTTCAGTCGTCCCACACTCAGTCACCTTTTTGGACGGTGTTGAGTTATGTGCCAGTACTGGGAAGGGGTGTGAGTGGGGAGGCTACTCATGCTGGTGAGCTGGGTACCCTGATCTCATGGTTGCAAAACAATCGGGCACCCCAACCCTGACGTGCACCTTGTCATGGCCCTCACTCAGGTTCCACACCTCTCCCACTTCCAGGTACACTGGCTATGCTGAACTGGCACATTGGCAGTGTCCTCTGGGTGTCTGTTGCGCAGGGCTAGGGTGTCCAGTGGGCATTAAAGATGGGCACTGACTAGCCATTCCCCTGACTACCTAGGGAACTTCAATAGCTGCCAAGCCCCCTGGCATCACCATTGCTTCAGGTGTGTGTGACTGGAGACCTGTACTAATTTGCGCCCTTATGGCGCTGAGCTGGATATCTGGAAGATTCCATGTGCTGGGTTTCGAATGGGCTATGCATATTCAAATACTACTTTAAATATGCTAACTGACTTTGTGCTAGGCGCAAATTGGATTTTTAGCTTTGCACTCTACTTTCCTGACCCACCATGCTGATTGCTGGATGTGATAAGGTGGTAAATTACATCCAATTTCTTTATCCCATTACTTCTAGGAGCAATAACCTCAGCAACAACCACCAACAAGAGGTGTCAATCTGACTCCAGGTGGGGAATTACTTTATTGGCTGTATGTCGTAGAATTGTCGGTGGAAGTACTTTTTTGTCTTGAAATGTACTTGGAAATAAGATTGAAACTTGGCTAAATTTGTTTATAAGTATGATAACCAATTAAAAAGTGGAAACATAAACTTCACCAGTTAGGGGGTGGAAAGAGAATTAACGCACAACAAATTGTCACAATGTAGACAAGAATTAAAAGAAATTCTCTGTCTTCAGTTGGTATTAGAAACCATACATCTACCAGAACCAAGGTTGCAGACAGCTACCCAGTTCTGGTGATGCTTCTTCTGAACCAGCTACTGTTTGTTATCCAGCAGCAGTTCAGATAGTGTAATGGCAATGTAGAGAGCTGCACCAATAGCCCAAAGAACATGAATTCAAATCACACCATGACAGTTTTAGAATTGAAATTCAGGTTTCATTTCTTAAGAATGTGGGAATAAAAAATTGTCATCTGCTGAAGTGGCAATGAAGCTGCTTTATTGTCATAAAAACCTAATTGGATCTCTTGTGTCCTTTTTTTGTCCACCTGCTATTCTGGGATGGATTAGGTTCTTGGCATTGTCCTTATCCTTTCTGGTTTATAAGTAACTCCCAATTATATCAAAAACCATCAGCAAGAAATCCCTCCACAACCAGCTTAGAGCAACAAGCCTGGCTATAAACAGGCCTTGCGACACCCATAGCCTTAAAATGAATATTTAGGAAAGAGGATGGTTGCCACTCTTGAGTAATGTTTAGCAGCATTCAGTGCTCTGTGTATCAGAGTTGTGGATAGCCGCTTTGATTTCATTTCATCTTGTCTAAGTAACAGTTATGGTGCTTCTTTGTAACCATGTCCTTGCTGTGAAAAGAAAAGTTTCCCTCAGCTACTACCTGTTAATACCTTTTATGTGAGGTTAAGAGTAGCTTTGATTGAGTCTTTAAAGAAGTTGCTTGATTACCTTCTTGGCTGTATTTGTTGTGTGACTCAGAAAGGAAAACACTGACCTCAGCATAAGAAACAAAAACAATTCAGTTTTCCTCCTCGCTGTTCAATGACAATCAGCCATTTGTCTGAAGCAAACTCCCTTGGTCACACAGTCACTAAGTTGTTATTTGCATAAATAAGATCTCGCTTTGCATTAAATTATACTTCTGCTACCCAGCAGTTTGCACTGACTCATTTTAGTCTTCTTCCCTTTCTCAGTTCCCCACATGTGTTGTCCCTATGACATATCCAAGATTTTTATCTTTATTTGGGTAGATAAATTTATACACTGGCAATGTTGGGACAGATTAGGCCATATTAACACATTTTTATTAACCTACAGTTAAATGTCTGTTGAAAACGATGTGTACCAGAACAATACCAGTTAATAACCCAACCCTTAGTCCATTGTTTAATTTGTGTACTGGTGTGGCTAAAAGGTAGGATCAGAATGATGACACCATGCCTTTTAATCTTCACATTATTCTAGGCAAGCATGATCAGATCACCATGCAGTTCCCTCTTTACCTGCCTGAGTGCTCAAGAGTAGGTTATGCTGGAGTCATTCCAGGCACTTTGTTGCCGGAGTTATTCATTCTGTTTTGTGTTTTGAATGCCCTCTCTCATGCATACCTTTATATGCGCGCGCACACACACACTCCTCAACATGGACATTAAATGTTAACTTTGTTTCTCTCTCCACAGGCACTGCCTAAACTGCTGAGTTTTTTCAACATTTTCTGGGTTTATTTCCAATTTCTAACATTTGTAATATTTTGCTTTTGTATTAATATAAACACAGGAACTAAGAGTAGCAATTCAGCCCCTTAAGCCTGCTCTGCCATTCAATACCATTATGGCTAATCTCAACTCCATTTTCCGGCCAGTTCTCCATAACCCTTCAACTCATTACTAATTACAAATCTGTCCATCTCCTCAAATTTACAATGTTTCGATATCCACAGTGCTCTGGGGTGTTGAATTCTACACACTCGCAACCCTTGGCCAGAAGTAATTTCTCTTCATCTCTGTTTTAAATCTGCTACCCCTTCTAAACAATGGCCTTTCAAAGAACAGTACAGAACAGAAATAGGCCATCGGCTTTCCAAGTCTGTGCCAATCACATTTATCTATCTAAGCTAACCACTTATATCCCTCTATTCCCCGTCTGCCTACCAAGATAAGTCTTCAATGTGGCTAATGTAACTGTCTCAACCACCTCACTTGGCAGTGAGGCCCCCGCCACCCTGTGTTTTAAAAAAAAATCTTCCCCCGCACATCTCCAATGAACCTTCTCTCTCCTCCTCCTCCTCCTCCCCCCCTGCCATTTTGAACTTGTGTCCCTTTGTAATTGCCATTTCTGCCCTGGGAAAAAGCTTCCAACTGTTCACCCTATTTATACCTCTCATAAATTCATAAACTTCCATCACGTTGTCCCTTAGCCTCCTTTTTTTTCAGGGAGAACAATCCCAGTTTATTCAACCTCTCCTCATAGCTAATACTCTCCATTCCAGGCAACAACCTGCTGCAGCTTTTCTGCACATTCTCCAAAGCCTCCATGTCCTTCTGGATATGTGGCAACCAGAATTGGACACAGTATTCCAAATGTGGCCTAACCTACGTGTTTTTACAACTTCAACATAAATTGCCAACTTTTAAACTCGATGCCCCAGCCATACTCTTTCTTCACCACCTTTTCCACCTGTGCTGCCGTTTTTAAAGATCTGTGGACCTGTCCTCCCAGATCTCTCTGTGTGTCTATGCTCTTGATTGTTCTGCCATTTGTTTTATAGCCCTCACCTAAATTGGATCTACCAAAATGCATCACCTCCCATTTGTCCGGATTAAATTTCATCAGTCAATTCTCCGCCCAATTTTCCAGTCTATCTATATCCTGCTGTATTCTCTGACAATATTCTTCACTATCTGCAACTCTGCCAATCTTAGTATCATCCGTAAACATGTGAATCAGACCAGCTACGTTTTCTTCCAAGTTATTTATATTACAAACAGCAGAGGTCCCGGCATTGATCCCTGCGGAACACCACTAGTTACAGACCTCCATTTAGAAAAAAAGTCCTTCCACCGCTGTCATCTGTCTTCCATGGCCAAGATGTGGAGATGCCAGCGTTGGACTGGGGTTAAAAACAGTAAAAAGTCTCACAACACCAAGACTTTAACCTGGCGTTGTGAGACTTACTGTATTCCATGGCCAAGCCAGTTCTGAATCCTTCTGGCTAGTTCATCCCTGATCTCGTGAGATTTAATCTTTTGCAACAGTCTGCCATGAGGGAAATTGTCAAATGTCTTACTAAAGTCCATGTAGACAACATCCACACACCTTCCCTCATCAATCATTTTTGTCACCTCCTCAAAAACTCAATTAAATTAATGAGACATGACCTCCCATGTACAAAACCTTGCCGTCTGTTGCTAACAAGATTATTCAGTTCCAAATGTGTACAGATCCTATCTCTAAGACTCTTCTCCAACAGTTTCACTATCACTGACATCAAGTTCACTGGCCTATAATTACTCAGGTTATTCTTGCTACCCTTCTTAAATAATGGGACAACATTGGTTATCCTCCAATCCTCTTTCGTTCAAGATTGCCCCATAAGAGGAAGTAGCCTCTCTACTTCTACTTTGTCAATATCTTTTATCATTTTACATACCTCAATTAGATCTCCTCTCATTCTTCTAAACTCTAGAGAGTTGACAGTTTGTCTGAGTTCTGACATGTTTAGAAACACAATTAAATAAGGTGTCTTTGGGTTGCATATATTAAACAATAGAATACTTTGTCTATCTTACTAACAAAACTACATGATACAACTCCTGACTGAACAGATTTTAATGAGGAAAAGTTCCACAAGGGACCCTAAGAAGTTATGGTTCTTTATTAGATGACTTTGTTCTAACTCTAAAAATATCACTCTAGTTGTTAGCAAAATAGATGGTTCTTCCTTTAAAATGTCATAACCGAGTTCTCAGCCTCCAGGGACTTGAACTAAAAATCATCTCGTCAGCTTTTTCAAACATGGGGCAAAGAAAAATGAAGCCTTCGTTTTGGAGTCCGGGGAATTTCAGTGTTATAATACAGTAGTCCATAAATAATTGTCGTTTGTGTCTTCAGTCTCTTAGTCTCACTTTTTCAATGGAAATAAACGTATGGACCCATTGAGTAATGAAATTTGAAATTGGCAAAGAATATTTCTTCTTGAATGTCAAACCTTCTGTTATAGTTCAAATGCGGGGGGGAGGGGTGGTGTGGTGTGGTTGGGGTGAAGAATGGGTGCAGAAATCTGGTAAACTCACATTTCTTCATTAAAGCATGCCTTTTTCTGAAAATGAGATGCACCTCAGCTTTGAGTTGAGCGACAGAGGCAGGAGGCCATTTAGCCATTTGAGTGAGTTCTCCATATATCCACTTTTTCTCCTTATTCTTAATAGATTCTGTTCACAAAAATCTGCCAACTTTTGGTCCAGGAAAACAGAGATGTGGGGAAAGTGGTCAAGTATATTTGCCATCAAAAAAATTGGGAAAGATGAGCAGGACAATGGGATTCGACAACGTGGCTCATGGAGGAAAGCAGGACCTGATGGACCAAATTCCTCTAGGTTCTATGTGACTTTGCACTCTTTCTTGACAAGAATTACCTGTATATATGAAGATCTGTATCCATATAGTGAATTATTCAATGTGTTACTTTGTCTTAAGCAGCAGTACCACAAAGGAACGGTTTTCATTCACTGTTCTTATGAAGAATGTATCTGATGGCTTATGAAATTGAAACGCTAATGTCATTTTCATTATTATCATTCACCTATTTGGCTAACCAGAGCAAAAAATGGTTAGATGTAACTTGGCTGTCAAACTGATGTTTAATGTTTTTACTGTCAAATGTACTTATTTTTAAAAATTATTCTTGTAATGTGGGCTTGTCTGGCAAAGTCAGCATTTCTTGCCCATCCCTACTTGTTCCCTTTAAGAAGTAGGAGTGAACCACAGCCTCTTGAGTTGCTGCAGCACTGATATGCCAACTGTATTGTTCAGGATGGAGTTCCAGAATTTTGCCTAGCCATAGTGAAGGAATAGTGGTATGTTTTAAAATGTCAGGATGGTACGCGTGTGGCTTGGATGCATACCTGCAGGGACTAATATTCCCATATGCCTGCCAACTTGCTTCTAGGTTGTAGAAAACCTGGGTTTAAAAGTGTTACCATAGAATCTACTATAGAATCCTTAATGTGCCGAAGGAGGCCATTTGGCCCATCATGCTTGCACTGACTTTCCGAAACAACATCTTACTCAGGCCCAATGGATCCAAACTTGAAACGCTGGCTCCATTCTTTTTCCACAGATGCTGTCAGACGTGCTGAGATTTTCCAGCATTTTTCAGTTTTCATTTCAGATTCCAGCATTTGCAGTAATTTGCTTTTATTGCTATCATTCATAGTTTTGATTGTGATAATTGAAACATAGCAGACGAAAGAACAAGACCGCCAGTTAAATATCCTCTCCTAAAATCATGGAAAAGTGTTTGCCTCCACTTCCATGAGGATTTATTATGTATTTTGAACTGAAACAGAAGGCTGTTGATAAACTGCTGAAGGTTATTCGGTCATGTCGGGCACCACAGTTGAACTGAGTTCTGACCTCAGAATGAACTTGCATGCACTTCCCAATTCGAATGTTGAACCAGAGCAGAACACTTGGCAGAAATATCCCCTCTTTTAGTTAAAGGTGGATGAGATTTGTCTCTGCCCAGCTTAAGTCAGCTAATTCAGCTCAGACTGAAACTGGGAACTTCTGTGTTCCAGATATGACTTTGGGTAGTGGATTTATTTATTTTTGGCAGTTTCTTGTTAGTTGATGGATTATTTTCTAAGTCCCATCTTGTTCAGAACTATCCCAATCAGTAAGCATCCTCTTTGTTCAAGTAGCCATCCAACTTCAGGCTAAGTAAAAAATGGTCATGTGTATCAGCACAACAGCCACCAATGTCCTGAGAATTGAAATTCAGCTTGAGTCATCACCTTCAGAAGATGGGAGAGGAAAATATGTTCAGTTAATTCCTAGAATGTCCGAGACAGTATTGCTTTGTTGCTCCGAATGACTTGTGCCTTGCAGAGTTCAGATGGGCTTTATTCCATGCTCAGCTCTTTTGCTGGAAGTGTCATCCAAGAGCATGGAAGATAAATCTTCCCGTGATGAGCTGGAGAAAATTCCAAACAACAATGGACTATCGAGAAAGTAGATTGAACAGGATTATCAGTGCTATGTGAAAGATTTATCATCTTCCTTGCTTCGGGGGATTGGAGCGTGGTGGGGGGTGTGTGGCTGTGGTGGGAAAATAGTATTAGTAAATAGGGCAAATGTCACACAGTTTTGGCATTTGTATTTGACAAGAAACAGAATTTGCATTCAGATACCTCCTTATCAGATTGTCACATTATCTCACACAATGCAAAGCTTTCTGGAGTGCAGTAATTATTGTTACATAAAGCTGGCAGTCCAGACAACCTAGGTTCATGTCATTTTCCAAACTTAAATATACATCAGTACTTATTGCATTGCTGAAAAATAAAGTAACTTCTGCAGGTAACTGAGATATATGTATATAATGTATATTAGTATCTGGAGTATGTACTGCCCCTTTAGGAGTGCAGGTCAGGTGACCCCTGGAGATTAGATCTGATGGGAACAGTGCACTCCTGCAATAAGGACTTCCCAGTGTTCAACTTATCAAGTCTACCTCATGGTTCCTTGTGCATCATAAGTCAATAGGTGCATACATGATAGTAACAAGGTAATGTTGGTGTGCTTTGCAGTGTTGTTTCAGAACAGAATGTGATTTGCTCCCTTTCAATTATTACCATCCATTGAGTTCCTGATCTCAGGCGTACCGATAGGGAAAAGGATCGAGAAAGTGAATTGATTCTTGGGTTCTTTTACCAACTGACTGAAAAAGTGTTGACAGATGTTAGAGAACAATCCATGGCTGTCTGCCTCAAAATGGAATGGGTCAGGATCCCTACTGAAGCAGAAACAATGAGATTAGAAAATGGCTTGAAGGGAACAAAAAACCACCAATGAGTTGACTTGCCATGTGTGCATGTAACGGATAGTGTGAGAAAGAACTACTGAAGTCCCTATTCCTTTCCTTACTGTCTTACGTAAATAATGCCTTTCAAAGGAAGCTTGTGTGTTTTTTTAACCCCCAAATGTATAAAGAATTTGAATAACCAGAAGCAAGCTTTTTGTGGGTTTAAATAAAGAGGATTATTTATTCATACTTGTCTTGAAATCTAACATATCATCCACTCATACAGTCACATCTACAACAGTACAGTTGGGAGAATAGTGCACAGTTTATATGTTATAAACAAAGAGAATAGTTGACAATTCGTATGATTGTCCTGTTGTGGAAACCATGTGCTGCAGGTCTGATGGAAAAGACATCTTCACTCTTGAAGCGCAGTTTAGGCAAATTTGACAACTGGAGTCACTGCAGTGGCTTTTAGGGTTCTCTCAATGAGATGGACTTTCTGCAGATCACAAAATTACTTACTTATGGTCTTGTTATCAGTTTTTGAAAAGGAATAGATTTGGAGGCCATATGATGTTACAGTCTCTGCTTTTTAAGATCTGGTTGTTACTGCCCTTTCAGCTGTTGCTGTGTCCTTCTGCAGACAGCACTTCAAGATTAAAAGGAAGACCAACATGGCTGCCTTATCATGTGGTTTCTGACAGTTCCCTTTTCCAAATATGTTGTTGGTCTTAAGTTGATTAACCACAGTCTGGTTTATTGTTTGAAGACATTGATCCTGTGGGAGGCTGAGACAATCACTGTCTTTGTTTCAGAAAAATCCATTCAACTCCAGAATGCAATTTTGAATGGTCTCAGGTTATGGGTAGTTGACCCTCAGTCTGGAATGTATCCGTTTGTCCTTGAGACAGGGTGATAGATTGAATTCACAGGTTAGGTCAGATGACCTTCGATGGCCATCTTTTCAAGCACATGTCCATTTTACAAGATGTCAGTTCCCAAAGATAGTAAGCTTAATAAGGTCTACTTTTTTACTACCGCACACACTGAATTACCGTCATGGTGACTTTCCATAGTGCGACCAATAAAGATCAACACTGACTTAAACAATTGTAAAATATTTGCAAGGTATAGTTCAGAATAGTAAAAAAGCTTTGTGCTGTTAAAAGGCTTTCATTTCCATTTGAGGATTTTCTCTGTTATTTTTACCAGGCAGAAAAAGAACAATGAAATACTGCAGTTTTAAAATGATTGGAAAGAAATTTTACTTCTCATCAAGTTGTTTCTACACATTGTACATTGAAAAAATCATTCTTTTTTATTGTGTAAATGTGTAATAAAATATTCAACTCATGGACTTTAATTACATATTTTACTAACATTGAATGTGGCCGAGAGCTCTGGTTGCTGCTGAAGACCACAGTCGGTTATGTGTTAAAATAAGGGACCAATCCTGATGCACAGGGTATGTGCTTGAATTAATTCATGCCTTAAAACTCCTGGATTTTAATGAGCCCAGATCCACAGAGTTTATTTTTCTGCTCAATATAAAAATGGTTAGAATTGTTTGAAATGAGTTATGCAAGTGTTGAAATATCACACTGACTGGAAGGAAAACTCACTTAATTTCACATTCTTCATGGACCAGGAAGTGTTTCAAGCAGTTATGAATGTGACCCTGAAACACTGTTCAACATTGTTACTGGGTTGGAAAAAATCCCTTAACTTGGCTGCAATTCAGGTATTAGGATCTGAATCCAGCATACCAGATGGTATTCTAGCCGATCAGAGAAGGAACATATTTGACCTTAGAATAGAATTGATATATCTCTCTGCCAAGGCAATTCTCCAGTGTTTTCTGATTCCTGTGTAAGCAGGGCTGCATAGTTAGAAAGTAATAGTGTATGTACGTCTGCGCACACGTATAGTAGCAATCTGATCAGACCTAAGGACTGATGTTCTAATTCTATGAGAAGCTCAGCTTGATTGTAACACATCAGACGTTTTTGAGTGAGAACCTGACATTATTGTCCAATAAATTAAAATTTAGTGTACAATGTGGATCAAAATTTCAAATATGCACATCTGGCATGAGTGACCCTCTGTTAGAATGTGAAGTCAGAAAATCACCCCTCTGATAGCTGCGTGCTTTAATTTTCAGTAAATGTTATTTGGATAATAATCAGGGGTCAGAAAGCTTGTCTGATGTTATTTGTCTTTCCATTTCTCTTTTAAGCCGGGGACTATAATTTTAATGTCTGTCCTGAGTTTGGAATCACCAGAGAAGATGCCTGCCTTTTTTTTTGAATGAGTAATTTCTTGCTCCCCTCAATCAACAAATCATGAAACAAAGTAAATGTTCACACACAAGAGTGACTTGAAACTGCACCAATTGTGAATCTTTTCTGAATGGTTTATTCAAAGTTTCTGTTTTTAACACATTCTACAGTTTGAAAGGTGAGAACAGTTGATTTAGTTCCTTAAAAGAATGTAGATACATGGCCAGTTTGCTTTCTGAAAATATTATTCCAGTTGAAATGGTAGTTTTGGAGACTTAGAAAACATTGCTGACTCTCTGTTTCCAAAGACGTTTATTTGGCCCAAGTGCAGTTTGTGCAGCAGAGAGGTATATTGGCTGCAGAATGCACAGGGTGTACTTATCACCTTTCTGCCTGAGTGGAGCACAGAAACGTGAATCTACAGGAGGGATGAAGTGCTGACAAAAAGAAATTGCCTTATTGTCCTTCAATCGAAATGAATGCAAGGGAGGTTCATGTGATCTAGAAAGGGCGTATCACCTTTCCCATCCCAATCTTCCTATGTTGCACGCTACCAAAATGATGACTAACACCCAGGCAGTAAAGACAAAAATTTCATCTTATGCCTTCAATTCTTCAGGTACAAAACCAGTGACTCATTATTGTAGGCCTCTATTGTGTATCTACAGAATTTAAAAAAAAATGCAAATTGATCAATCACTCCAAGGGAACTTTTATTTGACATTAACTTATTTATATTTTGAAGTTTACAGTAAAGTTTGTTACACGAGGCATCTGCAGTTTCTTGGAGAGTTTCATGCTTTATTGAAGTATACTGTTTGAGGGAGGTGGTAGCATAGTGATGTTGTCACTGGACATGTGATCCAGAGTAATGTTCTGGGGACTCGGATTCGAATCCAACCATGGTAGATGATGAAATTTGAATTCAATAAAAATTTGGAATTAATGATGATCATGAAACTGTTGTCAATTGTCGTTTAGAAAAAAAAATCATCTGGTTCACTAATGTCCTTTTTAGCGAAGGATATCTGCTGCCCTTACTTGATCTGACCTATCATAAACCTGCTGCCCCAAGGATAGGTCAGACCAGGAGGTAAGGGCAGCAGATTTCCTTCCCTAAAGAGGACACTAGTGAACCAGATTTTTTTTTTCTAAACGACAATTGACAATGGTGTCATGGTCATGATTAATTCCAAATTTTTGTTGAATTCAAATTTCACAATCTACCATGGTTGGATTCGAATCCGAGTCCCCAGATCATTACTCTGGGTCTCTGGATTACGTGTGACAACACCACTATGCTACCACCTCCCTCAAACAGTATACTTCAATAAAGCATAAAACTCTCCAAAAAACTGCAGATGCCTCGTGTAACAAACTTTACTGTTATGTGACTTCATGTGATGTGTTGTGATCATGATTCCTATGAATGAATTAAAAAAGGTAATTTAATTTGGTTATAATTTAGCTTGATGGATTACTGTACTGGGTAAAAACCTTTCTTTTCTCCTCCTCGGATACTGCTAGAAGGATGGAAATGGTTCAGTTCTTTTTCTGGCAATCTCAGGGAAATGAATCTGTCTTAGAAGGGATTTTTGGTGAAATAAGGAGAATCCAGAATGGGTGTCAATGGCTTGGGTACTTTCTCACATGTTTCTCACATGAAGAGTGTGTCCTGGCTCCAATAAAACTGGAGCCAATTAAGTGAAAGGAAAAATGACAAGAAACAGAATAGTTGTGCACATCTGCTTTTCAGACTGCAGGAAGGTATATCTTGGGCTTCTCCGTGGTTTGCCTCTAAAACCAATGCTTTTCTTGTTATACATTAACAGCTTAGACTTGGGTGTATCAGGCACAATTTAAACTTCGTAGATGACACAAAACTTGGAAGTATTGTGAACTGTGCAGATGTTAGTGATAGACCTTAAGAGGACAGACTGATAAAATGGACATTTTGGTAAAATAAAGAACACTATTCTAAAAGGACGGTAGAGACATGGAAACCTGGGGATATAAATGCAAACATTGAATGTGACAGAATAGGTTGAGTGAATGCTTGAAAAGGCATGTGGGATTCTGGATTTTATAATTGGAGGCATAAACTAGAAAAGCAAACCAGTTATAATGAAATGGTTCAGCCTCATTTGGAGCATTGTGTCCAAGTTTGGGTAATGCATTTTAGGAATGATATGAATGCTTTAGAGAGGGTGCAGGAAAGATTTACAGCAGGTAGATAAGATTGAGAAGCTGGAATTGTTCTCTGAAGAGAAGGTTGGGAAGAGAGGTGATTTTGAGAACTGCTATCAAGCAGGGTCAGGACAGAGAAGGTCAAAGGAAACTACTCCCATTGGCAGAAAAACTGAAAATCAGGGAACTGTGATTTTGAGGTGACTAGTAAAAGAAGCAATAATGACATAAGGGAAAACTTTTTCTGGTCAGGATTGGGGATGCATTGCCTGTGATTGTGCTGGAGGCAGATTCAATTGTGGCTTTCAAAAGAGAATTGGATAAGCACTGAAGGAGAGAACGTTTGTTGGGTATTGGGAAAATGAGGGAGAATGGGAGTAGTTTACTTGTTCTTGCAGAGAGACCCCACAAACCAGACCACTTAATGGTTTCCTTTTGTGCTGTGCATTTTATGATTTTAGACTAGATTGAGAACGGAAATGGAAGTGAACACTCTGAGTCACTTAGCATTGGTTCCTGCCCAGATTTTCACCTCACCCAATCTGTGACATGATCAACATGTCATTAGTGAGTGCGCTCTGTCATCCAGTCTCACTCGCAGTTACTACCTCACCGGTTGGGCTTCACACCAACAAGAATCATAGCTGGTGGTCTACTCAGTGGAGACCAGTTGTGATAGCCTCAATGGGGGGTGTTGGAGGCCACGGAAGCCCCTGAGTGGTCAGGAGCATAGCTGATAATGCCCATGGAACAGCTGTAGCCACATGGCACTACACAACAGGCACCATTAGTGTGCCATGGGGGAGGGGCTTCACAGACGAGGAGGTGGGGGGGCTGTGATCAGTGGTGGTCGGAGGTTGGGAGGAATCTCTGCTGGTGGGAGGTGATTGGTAGGAGAGGGAGCTCTGTATGGATGGTGATCGGCAGAGGGGAACTTTGTAGTTGGGAGGGGGAGTTTGATCGGCTGGATGGGAAGAGCTCTGCAGGGATGGTGATTGGCAGGAGGGCACTGTGGTGGGGTGTGATCAGTGGGGGGGCTGGTGGGAGCTCTGTAGGGATAATGGTTGGGGGAGGGTGGAGGGGGAGCCGTGCAGGGATGGTGATCAGCTGGGGGGGATCTCTGTAGACTGGGGGGGTGGGGGGGGGGGTTGATCAGGGAAGAGGCATTCTGCAGGCAGGGGGTGATTGGTGAGGTGGGTTTGGGAGTGATAGTCAGGGGGAATGGGGGGAGATCATGGCGCCTGCACAATGGTATCTCAAACACTTTGCAGCCACCTACACTGACGAGCTTAGGCTCTTGCAACCCACCCCCTCGCCACAACTCGCGGTTTGCTGAAAAAAAAAAGCACCTTTCTCACTCGTTTGTCACTTAGAATTTTTGTGGTAAGATTGTGCGCACTGTAACCAATTAATCTCTCACGTTATTACAGAAAATCCAGGGCTGCAGATTAACAGAAAAATATTTAATTGAAGATGCTTTGACGAAAATGATATAGCGGGAAAGGACTACTCAAACCCCATCGCGTGTCAGCTGCATCAAGTAAGAATGATAGAAATGTACAGCCAAGAAGGAGGCCATTCAGCCCACTTGCATGCTCATTAACATACATGTCATTCAGTCTAATCCTACTTTGTAGCTGGTGGTCCCGAGCCTTGAGGGCTACTGCATTTCAGGAGCATATCCAAGTACTTCTCAAATGTGGCTGAGGCAGAAACCCTTATTTTGGGCAATGAGTTCCAGATACCATTACTGTCTAGGTGAGAAGAAAATCCCCTAGAATCCCTTCTAAACCTGTTACCATAAATCTCTGCTCCCTGTGGACCCTTCAAACAAAGGCCCTCCTACCCATTCCATATAGATCCCTCATAATTTTATATACTTCAGTGATGTCTACCCTCAGCCTCCTCTGCAATTCCAAATGACTGATGCCTATCCAATCTTTCCTCCATAACTAAATTCCCAGCTAAGAAAATGGATATGTGAACTCCTGTTAGGCTTTCAATGGATCTATCCGTCCTTTTGAGTAACGTGCAACAGTTACACCAGATGAATTACCTGATTATTTTTCACTCCCTCTCTGAAGTGCCTCGCCCCTGCTAACTGCAGGTCTCTTCCCAGACTGCTTGGACCGGAGGCCTATTTCCTGGGAGAACTATGGATGTGAACTTGTATTTTATCACCCATGATGCACAGACTGGAGAGTATTGTGTTTGCTGCAATTATAGTTCTGTTTCTTAAAAAGATGTTGAATGATCAGATGAACAGCATAAAGTTAAAACTATTTGGAGGTTGTGAGGTCATTATCCAGGCTGCCAAAACTTAGTTTTATTTTCCTTGCTATGGCAAGTCAGGAGTACGGAAGGGTATATGATCTTTGAACTCTCTATCTGCCTTATTCCGCTACTAAAGGAAGTTTCTATATCTACATAACCCACAGATGTTGATTGGCTCTCAGGCAAATTTAATGCAAATAAAATGGCAAAAGACTTCAAATTAAAACAATCAACAGTACTAAAGTTTAAACATATTTTGTTAGATTACAGGTCGGTTAATTGGAATAAGTATCCATTTGATAGTTCAGTTTCTCCCTTTGAAATTGTCAACTTGAGTAGTAACTGTGGTACAAAATATGTTAGTTGGCCGTACTGTCCACTTACCTAGATGAGTGCAGCTCCTACAACACTTAAGAAGCTTGGCACCATCCAGGACAAAGTAACCTACTTGATTGATGCCCCATGCATAAACATTCAATCCTTCTATCATCGACAAATAGTGGCAGCCATATGTACCATCTTTAAGATACACAGCAGGAACTCACCAAGGCTCCTCGGGCAGCACCTTCAAAACTCACGACCACCACTGTCTAGAAGGATGAGGGCAGCAGACACATGGGAACAATACCACTTGGAAAGTTCCCTTCCAAGCCACTCACCATCACTGTCACAATCCTGGAACTCCCTCCCTAACAGCACCGTGGATATACTGTGGTTCATGAAAGCAGCTCACCACCACCTTCTGAAGAGCAGTTAGTAATGGGTAATAAATGCTGGCCTAGTCAGTGATGCCTACATCTCAAAACATAAGTTATGGTCTCCACCACATTTCAGGCTACATCGCAGTAGTGGAGTAACTCTGAGGACGTTTCCAACTTTAGGATGATTTTACAGGTTTGGGCTTTTGATGGGGAGTGCTGCTGTATAAGAGTTTGGGCATGTGCTGTTCTTTATTTTCCATCTCTTTAAAATGAACAGAGAGAAAATTCCATGGTGTGTATGTCAGACTGAATTGCTGATGTCTGTGCCTGGCAGGCGTAGCTCCACACCTAGAATGCATGTATGTGAAATTTACCCCTTGTGTTCACATGTCAGTAACAATTTTGATGAACTCTACAGAACCATAACTTCCTTAAAGCATGACTTCTGTGGTAGAAAAGACAATGAATTGCTCTTGTCTTTGAAGCTGATGTTCAAACCTTATCAAGATTTATACAAAGAATAATCGATACGTGAAAGTGGTTAGCGAGCAGAAATCTTATTTTGGCTTTTGAGCAGACAACATTGAAACCTGCTGCTCCGTCAATCCTGCCGTTCACTCCATGGCTGAGGCTTTATGACAAGATCCATTCACCACTTCCAGGATGGTAGGATGTATGAGGAAAATTTGCAGGAGTGAAGCAATCTCTTGTGTTGAGAATTCTTGCAACAAATCACTCTGCCGCTGTACATCAGTATTTCACTTTTTGGAACATACCGTGTGGTTATTTTATTTGGCTTTTTTGTGTGCTGGCAATTGTGATATCAGTCGTGTTATGTTACATGATGACTGACACCTTTCATCAAAAAATAAATAGCAAATATGGCGTGTCCAAATAACAACCTGGTTTGTTGCCAACAAGTGAAAATTGAACAGATTTATGAGGTTTCTTTAACCTGAGTATGAACCAGTAGGCAGCACATCCACCATAGAAAGGCACTTTATTATAATTTTCTGAGCTCCCATAAATCAGAAATGTTCTAATTATTTTAGCAGAACAAATAAATGTCAACACCTATTTATTTTGACTTTTTACATTTTTCAAGAAATTGGGACAACAGGGCTGAGGAGGAATTGAAAAGACAGCACGGTGGTGCAGTGGTTGGCACTGCTGTGTCGCAACGCCAGGGACCTGGGTTTGATTCCAGCCTTGGGTGATTGTGCAAACTTCACACGTTCTCCCCATGTCTGCATAGGTTTCCTCTGGGTGCTACAGGGTAAGGGTGGGGAGAGGGCCTAGGTAAGGTACTCTGACAGACTTGGTGCAGATTTAATGTGGCCTTCTGCACTGTAGGAATTCTATGAAAATGTTCCCTGGGTTTAGATACCATACTGGGTTTTTATTTACAACTCAGAGGACCTGTAACCCCAGCTGTAGGCTTTCTGGCACTGTATGGAAAATAAAATGTATCAATAAACATTCAAACTTCATGATAGTGTCATAGTCTAAAAATATATTGAACCACCCTTTCAGAGCTCCTTGCCTCAGAATACTGGTTAGACCAGTTTTGTAATCTGCTCTTTCCTGACATATTTGGTTCCAATTTTTAAAAACAAATCTTTCTGTTTCAGGAGCTGAGGTAGTTTATAAGTTGTGTACCACTAGACATTGGTGAGTTTTGAATTTATTTCCATTCTGTTCTTTTGTAAATCCAATAGAGTTTCCATTCTGAATGTTAATTAAAATTAAGGTGAGACATGTTGCTGAAGCTTTTTAGCTCGCACTCATTAGGACCAACTGTACTCATTGGGACAAATGCAAGAATGCCAAATTTCAAACAATCACTACAATTTATGAAGAAAAAAGTGCTCATGGTTGGCAAGTTAATTCAGGCCAAACTGTTGCCAGGGAAAAGCAATGGGGAAACTACACTCTCAAAACTCCTGGGTAATTTTAAAAAAAGGGGGCAAGGCTTGAACAGATTCCTTTTGGTTGCAGAAAATGGGTCCATCTGTGTACACTGTACATCGATACATTTAGCAAGCAGAAATGGGCCACAAAATGCTCTTGACTGATTATCTTACACTGGTTGCTAATGTAGCTATTAGCACACTCAGGATTATTCAGCAAGTGCTGTCCAAACATGGTGGCCTAGTGTATTAGCTGATTTTCTGTATTAATAATACAGATAATGTTCTGGGGACCTGGGTTCAAATCCCACTATAGCAGATGGTGAAATTTGAATTCAATAAATTATGAATACACTGATGACAGTGAACCATTGTTGATAATTGGAAAAATCCACCTCCTTCACTAATGTCCTTTTAGGGAAGGAAATCTGTCATTCTTACCTGATTTGGCCTACATGTGGCTCCAGATTCACAGCAAAGTGGTTGACTGTCAGCTGCCTAGGGCAGTTAGGGACGGACAATAAATGTAGGCCAGCCAATGATGCCCATGTCCCATGACTGAATAAGAAAAATCACAAAGCAAGCAAGTTCTCTGGCCTGTAGTTTCTTTAAATTTATATTGCTAATTAATTGTGAAATTTAGGGTAATTTTGTATTGTGCACCCACTAATATGCAATCCACATTACTAGAAATTATTTTTTATCCTTTTTTGATTTGGGATTAACTTGTAATCAGAGCCCTTACCCTAATGTCAAACCCATTGCATTCTTTGATGCTCCATTATAATTTTAGCAGCTCTGTGTTTTCAAGCTACTTTGGGATTCTGTTTTACAAAGAAAATATTTAACTTAAGAGTTAGTTTTGTATTTAGGATTTACAGAAGGAAATAAGTTGTGTCTCATTTAAATAAGTTAGTGCTATAATTTAAAATTGTTGTGTTATAGAATTTTGAGTTGCAAACACGCTTCAGTGTTTTAATTTTAGATCTCTTCTTTTGTAAGTGATGAAGCAAGCTTTTTTATAGTTAACAAGATAACTGAAAACTGATTCTAATGAAAGTTGATCAATTCCTTTTGAGAATTTGGTGCAGTAAAGGGTGAGGGAAAAATAACAATCTGGAGCTGTAAGATTTTAGGAGTTACAATAAGAACTCTAAGTTTTCTATGTAAATTAGTCTATCTATGAAACATGGAGTGGAATTCTGCCATCCAGGACTAAGTCCTGTGGTGAGGGAAGGAATGGGAAGTGTTTACTGCCATGAAGGCCAATGGGAGTCAGACCTCAATTTGGGATTTGAATTTATAATGTAGGCTAATCCTTCACTCAAGTTCTGCAGGGGTGCTATGTTGCCTTTGACATTATTTATTTATTTTTCATATACCAGTTTTTAGTTGGCCATAAAAGATTAGGAGAAAAGCACTGGCGTTCTCCAATGTTTTTAACCCTCACAACCACCACATAAGAAGATTAACCCCTTGTGATGCACTATAATCTGATTGCAAAGCATCTGGTGTCGATCTGGTCACCACTTTTTGTTTCTATTTCCTGTTGCAAGGGTCTTGGTGTGCACAAATTGGTTTCTTCCTTTCCTTGCTAAGCACCAGTCTCTGCACTTCAGAGGTGATCCACTGACTGTGAAGCATTTTGAGATATTTAGATGTAACAGAAAGGTAACTTTGATCTTCCTGTTTTCTATCTATCAAAAGGATTTAAACTCTGATAATTTTGAAAATAAAGTCTGAATTATGAGGTGAATATTGAATAGTAAAACAAGAATTGACATTTTGAAGAAACATTCGCTAGCAATCGTGGGAAAAGGTGTAGGTTAGAGTGGTTACTTATTCATTGGAAAAACAAGGTTAATCAGGCACTAGGATATATCTCATGAGGATTCAGTTGTGATTCAAAACAAGTTGCATAGATTATGGAGTAAGGTGATTTTCAAATATTGGGGTTGATTTGGATCATCACCTGTGGTGCATTCATGGAGTGCTAAAGCTTACTCAGCCCCATTCATGTAAATGAAGCACATGAATAGTCCTCCGAACATTGGCCAGATCCTTGAAGGAACGGCAATTACCATTGGATTGCCATTCAGCTCAACCCCCCACCCCCCGGCTTCTCTGCATTCCTTCTGGGATTTCTGACCCTGGCTCTTTCAGAAATGTAGAGTGCAGTGTTACTGGGAGAGCTCCATTGAAGTAGAATCTGGTGAGGTGAGATGAGACACATCCCCTTTCTACGGCACCAGCTGCTATATGGCAAGATTAAATGTCCAGTTTGAATGGAATGGCGGGGTGGGTGTGCTGGATGGTTAGGGTGGGTAAGGTGACATTTGGGTCAGGGCAGTCAGCTGGAGGGGTTTGTTGGGTTGGCAGGGGTGGTCAGGTCAGGGGGTTGGGTTGGTTTGTGGGAGGTTTTGGGTTGGCGGGGGCAGTCAGCTCAGGGAGGTGTTGCGTTGGGTTTGCAGGGGCAGACGGGTTCGGTGGGGGGGTTTGTTGGGTTGGGTTTGTGGGGGCAGTCGGGTCGGGGAGTATTGGGTTGGGTTTGTGGGGGCAGTCGGGTTGGGGGTGTTTGTTGGGTTGGCAGGGGCTGTCGGATTGGGGGGTTTGCTGGGTTGGGTTTGCAGGGGCGTTCAGGGAGGTGTTGGGTTAGATTTGCAGGGTAGTTGGGTTGGCAGGGGTTTGCTGGCTTGGGTTTGCAGAGGCTGCCAGATTGGGGGGTGGGGGGGAACGGGGGTTGGGTTGGTAGGGGGGTGTTGGGTTTGTGGGGGGAGTCAGGTCGGGGAAATATGCTGGGTTGGGTTTGCGGGCAGGCAGGTCGGGGGGATGTTGAGATGGTGGCGGCAGTCGGGTTTGGGGAATGTTGGGATGGTGGGGGCAGTTGGATCAGAGGAGGGTGTTGGGTTGGCTTATGGGGGCATTCAGGTAAGGGGGTTGCTTGGTTGGTTTGTGGGGGCAGTCATGTTGGGGGGGGGGGGTGGTTGCTGGTTGGGTTGGAGGGTTTGCTGGGTTGGGTTGGTGGGGGCAGTCAGGGTGGGGGGGATTTGCTGGGTTGATTTGTGGAGGCAGTCAGATTTGGAGGGGGTTGCTGATTGGTTTGCTGGGTTGGGTTTGGGGGGGTTTGCTGGGTTGGGTCGGGGGGGGTGGTAGGGAGAGGGTGGTGTGAGTTATTGGAGTGTCAGTTGTGTAGTTACCCAGGTGTTAAGCTGGGATTTTCTGAAAGACACTTGAGTGTATTAGTGGGTGTGAAACACCGTGTAATACCTGCTGGCTGCAGTGGCAGGTTTTTGCTCTGTATCGTGTGGTTCAGGCTGCATTAATTATTCATTCTCAGTGAACGGGCTGTTCCGGGATCTTGGCGTTCCCCCTCTCTTGGTGCCATATTTAAATATCACCCCAGCACTGCAGCCTATAACAGCTCCAATGAAGACATAGCTTCCAAATGTAGAAAGCATTCTGCACACTGTTAGTGACGCCTCACTGGTGCTCCTGTTGGATGCAGTTGCAACCTGCTGCAATGTTCTCTGCCTACAGCTCCTCCACCAAGGTGACCAACTCAGCTTGGAGTCGGTCTCAGCATTAGGAAGTGTGATGACCTATAGAAGGGATCAGTCACCCAGTGCTGGAAGATAATGATATCTCTGTGCTGCCAGGTTAAGTCAACCATCTCAGCACTCTCAACTCACATACTCGCAAGACAATCTCACATTCACAATGATCTCACTCGCTGCCACATCAAGGGACATCACCACTTGATCTCTCACACTCTCATATCTCTATCTGGCCTCTTGTCCCTCTGGAGTTTGCATCTTAATGTGTCCAGGGCTCCACTCATAGCCCACACTTCCAGGCATCCTTATCATCTTCGCTCACATGAATCTTGCTCATGCTCTCTCCATCTGTCTATGTGCAGGTGGATAAGGAGAGATCTCAAATCTGGGGTGGAGTGTTTGAGATCAAGGCTCTCAGAGCCCTAGGGTTGGCTAGAGAGAATATAGACCATGTCTGTTCTGACAGTGAGGTCAGCAGCGCACACCCAAGTGAGAAACCTGCAGTACTATATCCATTAGACTGCCATATTGTGAATGCTTTCCCCTATTTCACAACCCCCAGCCATGCACCAATTGTTTCTTTTCTTTTGAAGGTAGCTCTGGGAAGCTGTCAGGGGCATCCATAAACCAAGTCCTGGGCTCAAGCCATGACAACACTTTGGACAAGGAACCTGAGGACAGTATCTTTGAAGACCCACCATTGCGCTTAACCACATACTTCACCAATGCAGAGACACACAGCTTGGTGGAACCTAGTTCCAGAGTAGACTCAGGGTCAGAATCTGCTGTGCACAATGTACCATCTGGCCTACAGCAGGCATCATCAGCAAGTCTTCTCACTTTGCAGCCCCTGGTTGTGTGGTGTGCAAGACCCTCTGGGGAGTGTACTGGAGCACTCCATCAAATCTGTCCAAGCATCAGAATTATATTTTCAAATCCCAATGTTATGTTCCACAATGTCCAGTTCGCGGTATGAGCCTTGTTATACCATCTTTCAGCAGGAGCCACTTGGCATCATTAGTTATGTTCTTTGCAGTAACCCATGTCTCTCAGGAGCCAATTCTACATTCAGTGTGATCTCTTTGAAAATGTCAGGGATCTGAGACCTACTCAGGATGTAACATCACAGACACTTCCTGGGTGTTTGGAGCAAATCTGCATGGTAACTTTGTGGTAGCTTTTTTGGTTGATGTACTGGACTGTTTATTGGAAGAGAGTTTTTATAGCCACGTGGGTGCAGTTGATTATACCTGCACCTGTGAGGAAGCAAGAAATTTCAGCAAAGTTCAGTGCTCTTGCTTGATCTCTGTCGACTTTGACAAAAGTGTGGGCCTTTGAAAAAATGGCATCTGTGACCTTTGGAATGCATTTGTGGGAGCAAATGTTTGAGGGATCCAGAGAATGTTTGGGGAGATCCAGCAGGTGTCCGCACTGGAGCCCTGGAAGAAGTCATTGCTGTACGGTTGACTTTCACTGGCACTGGCACTGAGTGTCCTCCATGTCCCTGTGGCCCCAAAATCTGCAGAACTTGACAGTTGTGAGTGACCAGATCCATTTAAATGTGGTGGTGCCTGCAACACAGGTTCTCTCATCTGTAGATAACACATGTGATGTCTATGCACCCTGGGCCTAGCAAGGTGCCTATGAATGACAGCTCTTTGAGGATCATTTCCTGCATCTGGAGAAGAGTCTGCTGACCCTTGGTCTTGAAGGTTCTGCTCTTTTTCAGGAGCCTGGTACCTCCTTCATATTCTTACCTTTCTTCTCTCCTCCCTGTAAGCAATAATACAAACTGTGACAACATCAGACTCCATCTTCTTGATAATTTCCTCACTGCAGTATCAATGAGAGAAAGACAGGAGTGAACATTTATTTCCTAAGGTCCACTTTCTGTTGAGGAATCATCTTTTTAAGTATGTTGAAAAGTACTGGCCCCTGAAATGATGCTCAGTGTGGGGTGTGCATGAATGTTCACCACAACCCAGTATTCCCCTCCCCTCAGGAGTGCTCAAATACACCTCAGAGTCAGGAGCGAAATGCAGGTTGCCAGCTACATCTTGTTTAAATGCTGTTGTGAAACATGTCATCTAATTGCATGCTAACTTGAGCTCTTAATCCAGTATGAAGGGATGATTGCAGTGAGTAAATATCATAATGAGATGCTAATTTAATTACAATGTTCGGTGGTGGGAAACACAACCCACTATTGACAGCTGCAGGGCACAATCGCTTCCTCATTTTAAGTCATCACTGAACTGGTTTTGGGTCTTTGTGAGATTTGTCTCTCATGCCGGTCTGTTTTAGAATCTTCTCTTTAGGCTTTTATTCCTTTAATTCTATTGATTACAATAAAGTAATGCCTGCTACATTTGGCAGCGGAAAATCCTGGCTCAGGTTTCAATTTATCTAAAATTTTCAGAGTAGCGATCTGGGTAAATACATCAGAACTCATCAATGTCTAACTCTGAAGTTGGAAACATTCGCTAAGGATCCTGGAAGCAGGGGATTTCCCCTTGGAACCAATGAAGCTTCATCCATATTCAACATTGGCTCTATTCTGTCTCCACAGATGTGGTCAGTCCAGCTGAGATTTTCCAGCAATTTCTGTCTGTTGTGTTGGAATTTGAAATATCCTGGGCAATTCCTACAGAAGTCTGCCTGCACACCAAGACTTCAAGGTCCTGATGTGTACCTTCAGTCCAATCTCTGGTGATGTGGAGAGATTGCATCTACATAAAATATCTCGAGGGAGTCCCCATCAATTGTTGTTCTCAAGAATTGTTCAGATAAAGAACTGATGTGTACTTTACTGTTTTTATGCTATTTATCTCTCACTTGTTTTGCAAAAGGAAGTTTTGATCCTACTTCACAGAGCTGACCTCAAGCTCTGTGTGTTTCCCGAGGGATAGTTCAGATGTACTATTTATTATTGACATCACTTCAGGCGTCCATCTCAAAAACTTGAATATAGAGATGGAGAATTCGAGAGGATCATTATAAATAGATGGGTATGCAATTCAAATACTCAGAGCGTGTCATTATCTGATCAGATAACTATGGGGCACCTACATATGGAAATTACAGGTGGGATCTTCTGGCCATGCTTGCTCCAAAGCCGGACGATCCTGCCAGAGGTCAACAGATCTTGGCATGGTTTGCCCCCCTCCCTTACAATTCTCAAGGTAGGTGGGAGATGAAAATTCTGCCTGTCTCCCAAGGGAGTTTATCTTCTGTACAAACTGCTGCAGCCAGACCTGAAAGCCATTTGCACAAAGGGGATATCTCAATCATTAGTAATAATGCTGTTGACACTTTCTACTGTATAACAGAAACAACCTGCCAACTCTTACCAATAGTGCACAGTTACACTGTGCCAATTGCCTTATTTGCCCAGATCAGTTGGCTCATCTATTTTGCAATAGAAATCACACAGCATAGAACAGAGCCCTGCATGTTTGCCATCTGGCTGGATTCCTCTTCATGCCAAGGGACTTTAGTACTTGCATACAGAAGACACGTAGAGGAAGCTGCCTCAATCGCCAATATCCCGCTCTGTTTAGGAGCAGAGGAGAGTTTTACTCCAGACAGCTGGTCTGTAACTGCTTTTACAGAGTTAGGGGCCTGAATGGCTGTTTTACCTCAACACTTTGCAATGAATTGACCTTATTTTATTTTTGAGTCTAAATTACTAATTTAATTGGCAAATTAGTGCGATGATATTCAAAACTTAATTGATCGCAGGAACAAAAATGCTGGCCATGACACATTCACGTATAACAATTTCCTATCGAATGCTCAAAAGTTGATTAGCCGCGTGTATCTTAATTTTCTTTCAACAGTTCTGCTTATTCAATAATTGAAACTTGTTTGAAAATTATTCAGGTATGTACACCTGGGTTTATATCTAATAACATTTTGAAATCTATTGTTCAGGTCTATATCATTATCATTATCATTACTGAGTTCAGTTTTATGATCAGTGGTTCTCTGATCAAAGGGTCAACTGTCTTGCTCCTGATCAACACTGTGCTTTTCATTGCAGATCCCAGTCTTTGCTGATCTTTTGTACAGCCTTAAATGTGACACATGCTTCAAATTTTTGTGAATTATTACACATCCGCACTCAGATACGTAGATGGTTGCACATAAACAGAGCGCTTCCTTGATGGGAAATTGTTATATGTAAATGTGTCCTATCTAGAACTGTCATGAGCAACATTTGTTCCAGTGATCAGTTAACTTTTTGTATACCAAAGCAACTTAATTTACCGGTTAAATTAGTAATTTACTGGAATAGGAAAAGAGTTAAGAGCACTGCTATAATATTCAGGGTGCATGAGAACTTCATGGGTGTTTTCATGGGTCTAAAGATGGTTTAGGTGGATTGGCCATGCTAAATTGATGCTAGTATCAGGAGAATTAGCAGGGTAAATGTGAGGGGTACGGGAACAGGGCATGGGTGGGATTGTGGTCTATACAGGCTCAATGGGCTGAATGGCCTCCTTCTGTACTGCCGTGATTCCATGATTTTCTTCTATCGTTCTGTTGACAGTTGTTTAAAGGAGAGAAGAAAGTAATTTTCATTTATATGAAACCTTTAAATCCAGTCCAAAACACAGTCAAATAAATACTTTGAACAATGGTAATTATTGTAATGGAGAGAATGCAGCAGCCAATTTACAATCACCCAGTCTGTCAGACAACGGTGAGATTATGAGCAGATCATCTGTTTTAATGAAGTTAGTTGAGGTATAAATATTGGTCTAGTCACTCGGAGGATTCCCCATCTATTTAATTAATACCATGAGATCTTCATCTACCCGAGAGGACAAATATGGCCTTGATTTAAAATCTCAATCAAAATATTGCATCTCTGACAATGCAGCATTCTTTCAATACTCAGGCCTCTAGAATAGGCATGAATCTGTGATGCTTCTACAAAAATTACCATGCAAGAAAATTGAAATGTACCAAGGTATTTTGCAAAGAGGGTGAAGGACACAAGTACCAAATTGGAGAAAAAGTAATTGGGGTAATTTAAGTTATCAAGGCATATGTTTTGGGAGAGTTTTTGAAGGTTAGGAGCAATAGCATGGTGGAGGGATTGACTCACTCCAGAGAATTTCCTGTCCTTAGTCCCTAAGGATCACAAATTACTTGCCCCCATTCCAGTTTGATGGGGTTCTGAGATGACTGATAATTCAGTGTGTGATCTGGGGAGACGGCCTCATACAGGGTGGGTGATTCTTGAAGGGTTTGATGGGTGAGGTATTTGGAGGTTTGTGCCAGTGTTTCAATGTTGCCTCTGCACCTTCCTAATGAAGTCTCTTGATGTGTTCAGTGCCTTCCTGAGTGAGATTTCTCCATTTTGGTTTGTTAAAAGCCAGAGACTCCCAAAAGGTGGCAGGGATGTTTGCACTCTTCCAGGATGGCCCTAAAAATGTATTTGCAATCCTCCTGGGAATCTCCTGCCTTTACTGAGTTCCAAGAAGAGCAGTTACTTCAGGAGCCTGGTGTTGGACATACTGACGACATGGCCTGCACAGCAGAGCTGTTTTGAGTAATTTGTTCCTGGTTGCTGGGCAGGCTGTGTTGGAAGAGGGTGCTGCTATTGGACTGCCTTTCCTGCCATCGTGTTTAGAGAATCTTGCAAAGGCCCTGTTGGGGGCCAGTATTTTGAGATGTCTGCTGTAGGCCATCCAAATACCTGAAACATTCAGGAACACTGCTGCCTGGTAAACCATAACCTTAATCTCGTGTTTGAGATCCTGTTCTTCAAACACTCATTTCCTCAGTCAGCTGAAGGCTGAGCTGGCACATTGGAGGCAATAATAAATTTCATCTTTTATCTTTGCCTTTGTCAAGGGGAGGCTCCCAGGACACAAAAAATGGCCCATGTTTTACAGGAAATGGGTGTTAATCTTATTGGAGGTGGGAGATGCTGTGCTGTGGGAGCTGACTGAAAGAGGAGCTTGTTTTTCAGTTGTTTGGTGAAAGGTCCATTCTGTCATATGCTGCAGGGAAGGAGTCAGCAAGGACCTGGCGATCGGTTTTGAAGTGAGCACACAAATGCACACAGACAGAATGCTGAAGCTCTGACTGTGCTCGGAGTGATTTTGGTTTTGGATTGAAGGAACATGGGTTGAACAGTTATTATCCATCTGTTCTGTAAATGATCTCCACGTTTATGGATAGAAGGAATGCAGAAGGAGGCCATTTGGCCCATCGAGTCTGCACCAATGCTCTGACAAGCATGTTACCATAGCCCCATATATTTATCTGCTAATCCTGCGAAGCTACACATCTTGGGATACTAAGGGGCAATTTAGCACAGTTAATCTACCTAATCAGCACATTTTTGGCATGTGGAAGGAAACTGGAGCACCTGGAGGAAACTCATGCAGACACGGGGAGAAAGTACAAACTCCACACAAATACCCAAGGCTGGAATAAAACCCGGGTTCCTGGTGCCACTGTGCCACCCCACAGTACTTGTGGTGAGGTGCAGTATGGAGAAGAGTGCTGATGCGATGACGTAGTGTCATCTGGAGCCTAGGAGAACAGTTGGTTGAAGGTTGAACTGGAGAACTATACTGCCCGCAGTATGATGCAATGGGTTACCTGACAAGGGAACTAGGTCAGTCTAAGAGCATGCAGAGACGTGTGTAGAAATGAACATGGAATTGGTTCATAGTTTGGGCTGCACTTTGGGCATATGTCAATCAATGTGTGTTAACAATCAACACCGCTGTTCAATTGTACAAGCCTCAATTGCTTAGTGAGACCAACTGACCAAACCCTTGCAGCAAGGAGATGTCAGATAGGAGGTTAAAGTTGAAAAAACAAGTTGTGTGCTGGCATTTGGAACTGGGACGGAGTATGAAACCATGAAGACGTTTTAAAATGAGGATGAAGATTTTGAAGTTGAATCACATTTCCATCTTTTTTGAAGTTGGCTGTGTCTTGAGAAAGGGCTGAAGCACAGATAGAACTATTTTAAAAGATGAAGTAATTTCATACACTCTGTAAATGGAGCAAAAATATCTCTGACCACCAGATGTGTCCTAAAATCTTTGTGTTCAATTAGTTCAGAGAATCTGGAAATCGCTTTGAAGTGCTAATTATTCCAAGGAATCTGGATTCAATATTTGAAAATACCATTGTCTGAATTAGATGTCATTTGAATATTTAGCAATGTTTATGCATATACACAATTGTGTTGTCATAAATCTTGCAAATATAACAATGTTTCTCTTTGACTTTCAAAATAGTTGTCAGTAACTGGAAACTGAGAAGTTTGTTTTTCCAACCCTAAACAACAGCTAATAAGGGAACCATCCTCCTCTGGTTATTTCCCTGGTAAACTATTATTTCTGTCTGCAGTAATATTTCATAATCGGGAATATCATTGTTGATAACACAGTGTAGCAGGCCTGTTCGTGCGATTTGCTTTTTGCTGACTGTCTAATGTACTCTTAACTGTAAAATCTTATCAAGAAAATGTCAGAGCACGGACGCAAACTGGTTCCCTGCACAGTCAGCAATTTTCCTGCATACACTGAAATTGCTCAGACACTTGCTCATCCATTACTGCTCCACTTTTTTCATTTGTTCTGGACATGGGACTTGCTTTGTGATTGACAGAATGCTTTCTTTTAAGCAATTAACCCTGTTCGCTGCTAGTTTCTCCACTATGTTGACAATTCGATTTTAATCTGTTAACTATATCTGCCACCATTAGGGGCTATGTAATTGGGCAGGACCACATCCAAGATTCAGCAGAGAATTGGGCATTGAGGGGCAACAGTGTTGGTTAGTGCCTGGCAATGATTTAGCTGGATAAAACTAAATTGGAAAATTTCCCCTGCTTTTTCCAAGTTACTCCTTGGTCCTCAGGAGCACTCTGACACTTTGCCCACATAATCAGTCTTCACCTGTGGCCTTGAAGGGAAGAAAAAGCAGGCTGTTCATCTATGAAGGGCATCGCAGACTAGTGGGGGCCAGATAACCATTGATCAAATGAGGAATTTGAAGACTTGCTCTACACCTCCACTAAAGGATATTAAAGAAATGAGAAATTCAGTGCTGGGCAATTGGCCAAGAATCCAACAACAATTGAGCAGTTTTCTTTCATTCACATATCTCCCCCCACACCCAATTTGCTGTTCTCCTCCCTAGCTGATATTAAAGAAAACTGAATGATTCCTGGAAGGTCAGGCTTTTCTGGATCAACTGGACTTCCAACGTTTTCGATACATGGAAAACACATACACAATGACAGCCAAAAAAAGTTTGTATACAGACAGAAGCTTCTGTAGCAGAAGCATTTAAAGAAAAACTTAAAGGAAGCAAACAAAACTTGGTTTTCCCCATGATATTTTTTTCTCACTTTATCCCTGATTTCTTTATTCACAAAATCTTTTAAAGTAAAGTTATTCAACAAATTTAAAGATGAAGAATGCCCTTGGAAGGTATTTTAGTTTTTTTCTTTGTTGTTCCAGCAATAGTTTATAAACTTGAAAGCCAGGCCCGGGAGGAGAGATTTAGAATGAAATTTTAAACGGGAAAATCATACAAATAAATAAAATGTACGTGAGCAATGCTCTCTCTCTTTCACATTCACCAGCCAGCTCTCTCAAAGACTGCACTAGATTGTGGCAGACAAGTTAACCTGGTGCATACAAGATGACCCCTTTTCAATCACAACATTACCATACTTGGATTAGCAGGCAGCCTTAATTTTCATCCCACAAATCATATATTTCTTATAACTGGGCACATAGTCCCTATCACTTGCTTTGATCCTCTGTTGTAAAAATACATGGGAGTTTTAAACGCACTCATACAGCAAATTGCAAATGGTGAACAACAGAGAAATGAGTCTTCTGAAGATTTCAGAGCAGACGTGGTGGCATAGTGATATGTTCACTGAGCAAGTAGTCCAGAGACCCAGGGTAATGCTCTGAGGATCCAGGTTTGAATTCCACCATAGCAGATGGTGGAAGTTAAATTCAATAAAGAAATCTGCATATAAACATCTAACGATGTCCAAGAAACCATTGTTGATTGCAGTAAAAGCCCATCTGGTTCACTAATGCCCCTTAGGGAAGGAAACCTGCCATCCTTGCCTTGTCTGGTCTACATGTGACTCCAGACCCACAGCAATGTGCTTGACTCTTAAAATGATCTCTGAAATGACCTAACAAGCCATTTAGTTCAAAGCAATTAAGGATGGGCAAAAAAAACTGATCCAGCCAGCAACACCCACACCCCAAGAATGAATGAAAAAAAAAGCTAAGTTAGCACAGCTGCTTTGTGGAATGAAAATGTCTAGTTTTTTTATTTATTCATTGTACATGGGCATCGCTGGCTGGCTAGCATTTATTGTCCATCCTGGTTGCCCTTGAGAAGGTGGTGGTGAGCTACCTTCTTGAAACCCTGCAGTCTACATGCTGTTGGTTGATCTACAATGCTACTGGGGAAGGAATTCCAGGATTTTGACCCAGTGATTGTGAAGGAACGGCAATATATTTTCAATTCTGAATGGTAAGTGGCTTGGAGGGGAACTTGAGTGATGGTGTTCCCATGTATCTACCATCCTTGCCCTTTAAGATGGAAGTGGTTACAGGTTTGAGAGGTGCTGTCTAAGGACCTTTGGTGAATTCTGGTAGTGCATCTTGCAAATAGTACACACTGCTACTGAGTGGAGGGAGTCGATGTTTGGAGATGTACCAATCAAGCGGGCTACTTTGCCTTGGATGGTGTCAAGCTTCTTGACTGTTGTTGGAGTTCTACCCATCTAGGCAAGCAGGGAGTATTCCATTACACTTCTGACTTGTGTCTTGTAAATGGTGGACAGGCTTTGGGGAATCAAGTGGTGAATTACTCGCTGAAGTATTCCTAGCCTCTGACCTGCTCATGTAGCCATTGTGTTTATGTGGCAAGTCCAATTGAGTTTCTGGCCAACGGTAGCCCCAAGGATGTTAAGTGGGGATTCAGTGATGATAACACCATTGAATATCAAGGGATGGTGATTGAATTGTCTCTAATTGATGATGGTTGTTGCCTGGCATTTGTGTGGTGCGAATATTATTTGCCATTTGTCAGCCCAAGCCCGGATATTGTTCAGATCTTGTTGTATTTGAACATGAACTGCTTAATCATCAGCGAACATCCCACTTTTGACCTTATGGTGAAGAGAAGGTCATTGGTGAAGTAGCTGAAGATGGTTAGGTATAGAACATTAACCTGAGGGATTCCTGCAGAGATGTTAGCACGGTCGTTAGCACTGCTGCTTCACAGCTCCAG
Organism: Carcharhinus amblyrhynchos; assembly: GCF_965287045.1. Lineage (NCBI taxonomy): Eukaryota > Metazoa > Chordata > Chondrichthyes > Carcharhiniformes > Carcharhinidae > Carcharhinus > Carcharhinus amblyrhynchos. Next base: position 131,929,791 of record NC_137324.1, on the reverse strand, counting down.
GGTCCTGGGTTCAATTCCTGGCTCGGATCACTGTCTGTGTGGAGTTTGCACATTATGCTTGTGTCTGCGTGGGTTTCCTCCAGGTACTCTGGTTTCCTCCCACAGTCCAAAGATGTGCAGGTTAGGTTGATTGGCCATGCTAAGAAATTGCCCCTTAGTGTCTAGGGATGTGTAGGTTAGAGGGATTAGTGGGTATAACATGTAGGGATATGGGGGTAGGGCCTGGGTGGGATTGTGTTCGGTGCAGACTCAATGGACCTCTTTCTGCACTGTAGGGTTCTTTGTCCTGCAGCTAAGTTGACTGAACCCCCCACCCCCCAAATCTTCTGTATGCCAGGTATGATTCCAACTAGCAGAGAGTTTGCTCCCTGATACCCATTGATCCCATTTTTGCTAGGACTCTTTGATATCCTTCGGTCAGAAGAAGAAGATCACTTGGACACCACCAAAAGACCTCTGCCAAAACTACTACTTTCCAGATACTTGATATTGGACAGCAGCTAAAACATGAGTATCCATTATGTCACATTAGAAACTTAGATGAAATCTCATGGGTTTCAAAATGTCCAGCGACAGAATTGTAGAATGAAAAGTTCAAAAACATTTCTAGTGAAAGCCAAAGGATTTGAAAAGATGCAATTCATTGTGGTATGAGCCTGTATGGTATTATGGTAAAGGCTATGGCTGACAGAACAAATTAAATGATAATTTTGATAACTAAATAAATTCTGAAAATCCACTTCCCTGCTGAAGTTTTAACAATCATTGGATGAACGAGGATGGAGTTGAGTTGTGGATGAATGATGTGTGGAATTGGTGACCTGTATAAAGAATGCAGTTTATTATGGGAAATGTTCAGGTCCCAAATAACTGATGAGGTCAAAAGATGTCCACCAAGAAAATACAGCTAAATACAATTACGCCTGTGGGGGTCTAACGTCTGCTGTTCAAATTGAGTGTGGTTCAATAAGCTATTCAAGAATCTTGTTTCTGCTGAGTGGAATAGTTGGATACTTGATGGAGAAAGAAACTTTCATGAAGTTGCCTGGCTCGATGCTCTGTGTGCTTGTGTCATCAAACTGAGGAATGTTATTAGTGCACAAAGTGTCATCTGCAGTTATTACACAATTCGAATATCTAATTCAGTGAAAAGAGAAGATGATTTGTTGCAGAGAGATGATGATCAAGCTTAAAGTGTCAATCCCGGCTCAGGCCACTGTGTGGAGTTTTACACATTCTCCCCGTGTCTGCATAGGTTTCCTCCAGGTGCTCCGGTTTCCTCCCACAGTCCAAAGATGTGCAGGTTAGGTTGATTGACCATGCTAAAATTGCCCTTAGTGTCCTGAGATGCCTAGGGTAGAGAGATTAGTGGGTAAATATGTAAGGAGATGGGGTATCGCCTGGGTGGGATTGTGGTCAGTCCAGACTCTATGGGCTGAATGGCCTCTTTCTGTACTGTAGGGTTCCTATGATTTCTATGATGAAAACTGACTCAGAGTGGGAACTTAATGATGATGCCATAGTTAAAATGGCTCAGAATGAATTTGGTAAATTCCTGTATCGGATGCTGAAGCCAATTATGTTTGAAGCTTTAAAGTTTTAAAAAGCTTTATTATGGTAATAGTATCTTTAACCCTGCCATGTTAATCTAATTTGACTTCCTGGTTTTTTTTTCATGTTTCAAATAGGCAATCTCCACACCAGTGGTTTGCATTTTATATTCTGCACCCAAGTCAATCCCCATTTTTGGAAGGATATTTGGAGGCCTCGTGGGTTCACTTATAAGCTGTGATCTAGGTGTTCATCTGGCAGTAAGAGTCCTCTAGTAGCAAGCAATAACAAACAAAAAAAGACTTCACAAAGTACAGGTTTAATAAAGATCCTTTGTTGCACAACCACTTGGGCCACACCCTAAGCCACAAGTGCTTCCCCTATCCCCATCTTCTTCCTATTTCTAATGGGTCAGCTGGCCAGCTTAACACCTCAGCATATTGCCATTGGTTACATTGTAACATGGGTAGAGAATTCCACAGATTCACAACCCTTTAAGTGAAGTAATTCCTCCTCACTTCTGTTTTAAATCTAACACCCCTTAGACTAAAACTATGGCCTCTTGTCCGAGAATGTTCAACAAGGGGAAATGTGCACTATACATCTACACAGTCAATCCACTTTAGCATCTTATACACCACAATTAGATCTCCCCTGATTCTTCTAAACACCAGTGACTATAGGCCTTAACAGCTCAAACTCTCTTCCTAAGTCCTTCACCCCTGGAACCAATCCAGTGAACCTCCTCTGAACTGCCACTCATGCATTTGCATCCTTTCTCAAGTAAGGGAACCAAAACTGTCCCCAGTACTCTAGACGCAATCTCACATGTCCTATACAGTTGCAAAAGCACCTCCCCACTTTTATATTCTATTCCATTAGCAATAAATGCCAGAATTCCATTTACCTTCCTCATTGCTGCACCTGTATATTAACTTTGTGATTTGTGCATGAAGACACCCAGATCTCTTTGCACTAAAGCATTTTGAAGTTTCTTTCCATTTAGATAATAAATTGCCTTTTTATTCCTCTGACCAAAATGACAACCTCTCATTTGTCCAAGTTAAATTCCATCTGCCAAATTTTGGTCCAATCATCTATCCTATTCATATTCATTTGTAAATTCCTTATTTCCTCATTGTAACTTTCTTTCCCATCTATTTTAATATCAGCTCAAAATTTTGGCTATGGTACATTCTATTCTTGCATCCATTTCATTAATATAGATTGTAAATAGTTGGGGCCTGAGCACTGCCCTTGTGGCACACCAGTAGTTACAGTTTGCCAACCGGAAAAAGACCCATTTATCCCCACTCTCTGCTTTCTGTTCGTTAGCCAATCCTCTATCCAAGCTGATATATTAACCCCAACCCTATGGCATCTTATCTTGTGTATTAACCTTGTGTGCAGCACCTTTATCAGATGCCTTCTGAAAGTCTAGAAAGAGTATATCTACTGGACCTCCATTATCCACTTTGCTTACATTTTTCAAAGAATTACAGCAAATTAATCAAACACGATTACCCTTCATTAAAACCACGCTGACCCTGATGGATTGCATTTTGACTTTCCAAATGTCCAAATTAATTCCAACAGTTTCCCAACAAGACGCTGAACTAACTGGTTTCTAGTTTACTACTGTCTGCCATTCTTCCTTTTAGAACAAGGGCTTACATTAGTCTTTTTCCAATGCACTGGAATCTTTCCAGAATCCATGGAATTTTGGAATATTGTAACTAATGCATCCACCACCTCTACTACCACTTTCTTTAAGACCTTAGGATGTAGGTGATCAGGCCCTGGGGACTTGTTTGTCTTTAATCCCAATAACTTGTTCAATACTCTTTCCCTAGTGATGGCGATTGTATTAAGTTCCTCTTTTTCAACAAGCTCTGAATTACCCATTACTATTGGGGTATTTATCAGAGAGGCAAATCAGTAAATGCCCTCTACAGCGGATCTTGGGCAGGGCAAACAACAGCATGCCTCTTCCACCAAAACAGGCTTGTGAAGTAGAAATTAGAGTATGTTAATTCAATGCAGAATCAAGTACAGGAAGTGAAATAAAGACAGAGAATGAAAGATAGGATTAAAGGAGACAGAAAATATAGTTTTAAAAACACTACTTTGTATTTAATTTCCATCAATAATTAAAATGTAAAGGAATAGAAACTCCATAATTGTGAATTTTCAGTGCCATTGTATCATTTTTGCTTGAAAACTGTTCAAAAAAAAACAATTGCCAAAGCTTTTCATCTTGCATTTGGGGCAATCACAAGAACTGAAAAGTAAGAGAATTCAATATGTTTATATTCTATGAGCAGAGAGTGCTGATTGGTTGGCAGTTGGACAATGGTAGAAGTGTTGCCATGGAGAATGCACTAGTAACGGTAACTGACAGTTAAGTGCCAAGCAGTTTGAATTTAAACCAGGCAGCTTGACTGTGATTGATCATGGCATTGACTTGAGAAATGAACCAATGAATGGCTATCACTTAACTTTGCTTAGGTGAAACTGGCACAATGTATATATATATATGTGTGTGTGTGTGTGTGTGTGTGTGTGTGTGTGTGTGTGTGTGTGTGTGTGTGTTCTTTCTGTCTGTAAAGAACAGGGCCTTTTGAATTAGTATATGTAGCAGAAGTGAAATGCTGTTTGATCATATCAAACTGCCACTGCTTGCAATGGGCAAGATACAGACCATGCCCAACAAATCTATGCTTGTAAAACTTGAAATAGTGTCCAGCATTAGTTGTGATGCTGTGATTAGACAATATTTGTTAAATAATCCTTAGTGTTCTAACGATTACACTTAAAACCAATTTAAGACTGTTAGTTGTGCATGCAGTGTGGGATATTAGTGCGTGCAGGAAGTGTTGAAGCTGGATGGGACTGCTCTCACCATTCTTATCTGAGAATCAAGTGCAATGATTTATCTTTCTGCTCCTGTACCATTGCTCCTTGGTGACCCTCGAGGAGCTAAAACTGGCCCCCTTCAACTTTATATCTATACGTTGCCCCTTGTCGTCCAAAAGCACCGATAATTTTCACACATTTGTTGATAACATCCAGTTCTATTTCACCACCATCTATCTCTAACACCTCCACTTTCGCTAAATTATCAGACTGTTCATCTGACATTCAGCACTGAGTGAGCAGAAATTTCTGTCAAGTAATAATAAAAAGACTAAAGCTGCTGCTCCAAAAGCCATTCATTCGCCACTGACTCCATCTCACTTCCTCGCAACAGTCTGAGGTCAAAGATTGTATTTGGCCCCAGATGACTTTCTGATCTCGTATTCTCACCATCACTTGCAGCATCCAATTTCATTCTAACATTGCTCGACTTTACTCTGTATTAACTTATCTGCTGCTGAAACTCTTAATCGGGCTTTTGTTACTTTTCCATTGGATTACTCCAATGCACTAAATCCTGGCTGGTATTCCCCCATTTTCTCACACTTGAGGTCATTCGAACCCCTGCTGCCCATGTCTCAATGCACACCAAGTCCCATTCCCTTATTACCCCTGTGCTCAGATCCCCCACCCCAGGATCTTGTCCCTCCCAATCTTTGTGTAATCTCATCCAGCCCCACAGCCCCACAACCCCCCCCCGGACATCTATATTCTAATTCATGTCTTCTGTTGAAAACCAAACTTTCCCATATTCTAGTTTAATTTGAGAAAGTGGCTTTGGAGGGGAATGGATTTGGTGACAGGCAATGGAGTTTGTGGTGGGGCCTGAACTGACAGCCTTGGTCTTCCTGATCTTGGCAAGTTACTGGAGCTGCTGTGGAGGTAAGGCTGGGTATTGTTAGTGTACACGTAAAAGCTGACTCTGGTCCCGTGCCTGTAGGTGAAGTGACTTAGTGGTAGCAGACAGATGAGGAAAGGGGTTAGCAGTAGATTTTGGGAAATATTGGAAGAAAAAAGTGCTAGGACAGAGCGAGGAACCATTGTTTGAAGAGGCTTTGTCAAGTGAAGAAGTCATAGAACTACACAAGTGAAGCCCCACAGACCTGAACAAAAGAGTTTGAACAAGTTTGAGAGGGTATCATACATTTTAAAAAAAAAAGTAAATGGAATTGAAGGAGAATGAGGAGCAATAGTGCAAGTGATCATTGTCACAGAGAATATCGCTGATGGCTTTGGTCAAGGTCGTTTTGTACTGTGGGAAGCCAGAATCTAGATAGTGGGGTTTGAGTGGAGTTGTAGAGAGGCAACGCTGCATTTAATGCCACAGGGAAGTTAGAGGTGTGATAGTCATTGCAGGAGATGGCTGCTTGAGTTGAAGGTATGTTTATTTTGAAGGAGGAAGGGGGTGACTATGGCTTTCAGAGGAAAGGAAGGAAAAAAGAGCCAAGAAGGATCGGTGAATTGCTGGGGAGGGGGATCTTGAAAGTAATATACTTACTGTTTGACCCAATTTTTTTGCAACGTGTATTCTGCCTGAGAAGGTTCATTTTTGTGTCATTTGCACAGAATTCCACAGTATGCCCCAGGCCAATACAAACTTTGGCAAGCACTATTACAACAGAAGGGATTATTTATGTTAGAATGAGTATCACAAGATACCTGCTACTGGCTGTAATAGTTCTGATTTACGGTATCAAATAGAATTATAACATTCTGTTAACTATTGAAAGGAATATTTGTCACCAAAGGAAAAAACAACTTTAACAATTTAGAAATAATCGTGCCTTATGCCTTCGTTGTCGAAGAAAGTCGAACATTGACTTCAGGAAATTGGTCCCAATTGATCAGTATGATTTGTTAAATTTGTTTGACAAAGGAGCCAGACATTGACTCATCAATGATATCACCTTTGTGCAAACAAGGAAATGAAATGTGTGTTTTGAAAGACTGTTTATAAATCATTTCCCTTGAAAGATCGCCATGGAAACCTTTTGTTTCTAAACCTGAACATAGTGCAGGGCAATGACTTATGCAACAATGGGACTGTGTACATTATAGCTGCTCCATGGAGCAAGATCAACACACATTTTGACCGTCAATAGCAATTTGACCCAGAATGGAGTGAAACGAAAAATAAAGGTAAAGCAGATGCAAATAAGTAGTGTAGCACCAAAAGCTCCAGATTTCAAGTGTGTATTCTGGTTTGTGTACAGAAAGCCCTTCGAGAACCAGTGGCAATCAATCTAAACATTCAGAGTCGAGAAAGCTCAGTCACATATGGGTTAAACAATGGCAGAGATTGGGATATTGCATGTCTGTCTATTTCACCATAAATGATGTATTTATTTGACAGTGGTCTTTGTTTGTGGCAGCCATGTCCACACGGGCTTTCTCTAAAATGAATATGTGAGGAAATGTCCCATTGGGATAATGGACATGGATCTTATTTTCCTCATTAAAAAAGTAGGTTAATCGTCTTGATGATACCGATTTGCTGCTGCTGGTGAATACTGATGTTCATAGTGATAGATTTTGTGCTGATCCAGTATAGATAAATGACTGAGCACAATGTTTACTTTCACTGCCACAAGTAATGAATGCAGCGAGTGGTAAATTGACACTGTTCGTTTATTATAATCAAATACCCTACCACAGTTATAACTTCAGACTCTGCAAGTAGTTTATTTTTAAATTAACAACAAAATCCTTTACTTTGATTATTTTCCCCCATTCATGTGATGTGGATATAACTGGTGAGGCCAGTATTTAATGTTGCCTCTGCTAATTTCTCATACAATAGTGGTGATAAGCCAACTTCTTAAACAAACCTGTTGATTAGAAGTACATTCACAAGATTATTAGATAGCAAGGTTCTGGATTTTGACCCAGCGCCGATGAAGGAATGGCAATTTATTTCCAGGTCAGGGCATTGTGTGACTAGCTGAAAATTTTGCACCTCTGTATTCTCAACTTTTCCTTTCCCTGAGGTAATTCACAGTGCCGGCCATTTCCATACTTTGGGAGAGAAAAGTTCGTGATTTGATTCTTTTCTGTCATTACTGTGGTCATACCTTAAAATTTTAGTCTTTAAGAACACTAACTTAGAAACATAGAAACTAGAAGCAGGAGTAGGCCATTCAGCCCTTCATCTTGATTGTGGCTGATCATCGAATTCAACATTCTGATTTCCCCCCTCCTCCCCCATATCCCTTGATTTAGCCTCAGAGCTGTATCTAATTTCTTCTTGAAATCAGACAACATTTTGGCCTCAACCCGTTCTGTAGTAGTGAATTCCACACATTTACCACCCTTTGAGTGAAGAAATTTCTCCTCACCTCTAAAAGGTTTATCCCTTATCCTCAAACTATGACCCTAGCTCTGGACTCTCCTACCATTGGGAACGTTCTTTCTGAATCTACTAAGAACATAAGAACATACAAAATAGGAGCAGGAGTAGGCCATCGAACCCTTCAAGCCTGCCCCGCCATTCAATAAGATCGTGGCTGATCTGAAGTGGATCAATTCCACTTTCCCGCTTTCTCCCCATAACCCTCAATTCCCCCGTCTATCAGAAACCTATCTACCCGTGACTTAAATATATTTAGCAAGGTAGCCTCCACTACTTCAACGGGCAGAGAATTCCAGAGATTCACCACCCTTTGAGTGAAGAAGTTCCTCCTCAACTCTGATCTAAACTGCTCCCCCCCCCCCCAATCTTGAGGCTGTGCCCTCTAGTCCTGCTATCCTTTCTAAGTGGGAAGAATCTCTCTACCTCTACCCTATTCATCCCCTTCATTATCTTATACATGTCTATAAGATCCCCCCTCATCCTTCTAAACTCCAATGAGTACAGACCCAGTCTATTTAGCCTCTCTTCATAGTCCAACCCCCTCATCTCTGGTATCAGCCTAGTGAACCTCCTAACTCTGTTAGAATTTCAGAAGTTTTGATGAGAGCCCCTCTTGCTCTTCTAAATTGCAATGAATCCAATCTTAACCAACTTAGTCTCCCCTCATCTGACCGTCCTGCCATCCCAGGAATCAGCATGGTAGATCTTCGCTTACTCCCACTAAAGCAAGGACATCCTTCCTCAGATAAGGACACAAAAACTGTACACAACACTCCAGGCGTGTCCTCAGTAATGTCCTACACAATTACAGTAAAACATCCCTATCCCTGTATTCAAATCCTCTCGCTATGAAGGCCAACATACCATTTGCCTTTTTCACTGCCTGCTGTACCTGCACACTTACTTTTCAGCGATTGATGCATGAGGACTCAGAGGTCTTGTTGAGTATCCACCTCTCTCAATATGTACCTAATCAAGTAATAATCTGCCTTCCTATCATTGTTACCAAAGTGGATAACTTCGTATTTATCCACATTGGAGTTGAGGGGGTTGAGCTATGAGGAGAGGCTGAATAAATTAGGCTTGTACTCGTTAGAGTTTAGAAGAACGAGGGGAGATCTCATTGAGACGTATAAGATGATGAATGGGATGGATAGGATAGAAGTGGAGAGACTCTTCCCGCTCAGAAAGGATAGTAGGACTAGGGGGCACAGCCTCAAGATAAAGGGGGGGCGGTTTAGAACGGAGTTGAGGAGGAACTTCTTCACTCAAAGGGTGGTGACTCTCTGGAATTCTCTGCCCGTTGAAGTGGTGGAGGCTACCTCGCTAAATATTTTTAAGACGCGGGTTGATGGATTTTTGATAAGAGAGGGGATTAAGGGTTATGGGGAGAGGGCGGGAATGTGGAACTGAGCCACGACAGATCAGCCATGATCTTATTGAATGGCTGGGCAGGCTCAAAGGGCTAGATGGCCTACTCCTGCTCCTATTTCTTATGTTCTTATGTTCTTATTAATACGTTATGAAGCCATGAGGTAGGTGGCATCCTTAGAGAGCTGTTAGATATGATCATCTGTTGGCTCTTTTACCAGTGTCATTAAACTGCCTTTTACTACTGTCTGCTTTCCTCATAACAAAATGAAAACAATTGCCTTGGGCAATACCACAATGGGATTCAATTTGAATATAATACTTGTCTGTTATGGCAACTTCCATAATATATTTAATATTTCTCTGGAATCACAGAATGTTTTGAGAAATGGGGAAAGTTGGTAATGTCAGTTCAGACAAAATGCAGTAATAGCAATGATTCCACAGAGCTACTCACGAGTAAGCATTGGCCTGAGGCAGTGGTCTAGGATGAGCATGTAAAAACAAAGTGGGACGTGTGAAGAATGGCGTGGGGTGGAGAATAAAATGTATTGATGTCTGTAAAGAGAAGTGATAAAAAGATTCTTTCAGATTTAGAATTGATCTGACTCGGTTCCATTTAATATCTTGTCTAAATTTAGCGTTATTGTTTTTTGTTTTGATCAATTTAGATTTAACATGCTGTCTCCTGCTCCAGTTAGGTTGTACTGGACAAAGCAAATGTACTCTTTAGAAGTCTGAATTGAAACTGAACTTTGAACCATGGGCTGGAAACTGGGCAGATGTTTAAAATTGCTGAGAGATTTGACCTTCCCACTTTTTTCCTTTTGTCCGGCATGACCGCCTGAGCATGCCATTACCTGAAACTGGTGGAGTGATTCTTTCAGTGAGTAAATCTGGGTCCCATAACTTCATTGGACACCTACTGCTCTTCTAACTGGAGGCCTGAGTGAGGAAGACATTGTGGCCTACCTGTCACAAACAGGAAGAGTGTTGGAGCCCCAGACACTAGTTATTTTTCCTTTATTTGCTTGTCCTGTGGTTCCAGGAGGGGTAGAGATGACAATAGAGTCATGTAATCCATTGGGTTGAGCATGCCACTGACAACAATGTTGTTCTAAATAGGCAGTGCAGGGCATCTGACCTGTTGGGATCTTTCCCATCATCAGTAAAGCCAGGGGTAGCAAAGCAAAAGCCACCCTGAACTTAGGCCCCAGAAAAAAAGGCTAACCTTTCTTTGCCATGGTCTGCTTCCACCTGGGACTAGTCTCCTGGTGACTTACCTGAGTGCTGGGAACGGATTTGTTAGTTGTTGTGTATTGTCTTCTGTGGATAATATGTGCCCTTGGTCACCAGCAGCGAATGCATGTTGATGGAGCCCAGACATTATGATCTCTGGGGTCTCAGGCTGCAGGGCTGGGGACTGGGGTTTGAACCCACCTTGGCCCCATCCAGGCTTAACACTAAATTTAATGTTTCTCACAAACAAAACAGTAGGTTGAGAATCTGAAACAACTTTATTGTAATATTGAATGGCTCTTTGTGGAAAATAGATATTGGGGTGAAATTGGTGTGTGTTGCGGATGTTTTTGCATCTGTGCTGCCAGCATGACTTTCAAGCAGATTCCTGGCACCTGCTTGAAAATAGCATTGGCACAGTAGGCCTGTGCCAATTTCAGGACTTTTCTGTAAAATTGGTGAAATACTTGACTGAGGGTGACTATTTCTTTCTGTGTTACAATGATCTAGTCAATGGTTCAGAAAGAGCCCACTGGAGGCTGTCAAAGAAAGAAGGGAAACTTTTTTTTGGTAGGACCTGTCACTCCACAATGTCACTGCAGTCCCCTGCCAACCTGTGTTTGCCTCTTTCTAACCCCTCCCCTCCTGCTTTCTTCTGCCCCTTCTTATTGGTAGGTGGGGAGTGGTCTGCTATATGTTGGGTACAAGGTCCAAATTTGATAGTTGCCGTTTGTGTGCTGTATTTGAGGATTGATCGGTGCTGGCACTTTGCCCTTATTATTGCTGTAAGACCCATAACCTGCATGCAGGTGAGTCTCCTGGCATTTCAAGCGTGAAGTGGAAGTACATCATGAAAATGTGACAATTGGTTATAAGTTTAAAGCAATTTTCTTTCTTTCTGCCCATTCTTACAATGAATGACCACAGATTACTTCTCAAATTTAGATCTCAATTCAGTGGAGACAACTCAGGAAAAACATGTCATGTTAATTTTCAATATGAATTTGTGAGAGGACTTTTTAGTTCAAGTCTAACACCGTGTTTGAGGGATTGACTGGGCCAGCCTGGTGTTTCATCAAATGAGCTAATGGCTATTTGCTGTCAAACTCAGTTACTCGGGATGTGAACAGCTCTTTGCGGATAAAGGTGACCTAGTTCCGGCTAACTTAAAGTTCTATATTTAGGTTGAAAATTTACTCTTCTGTGACTACGTGGATGAAAATAAGGATGAAAAATAAGTTCCTCTTTTCTTATCTACCTATCAACATTTGATGAGTATAATTCCATCACCTCACTTTCTTATTCCTCTACCCCATTGCAAAATTCATGAGGGATACACGGATCTATTTCCCAGTGTTAGGCATGGTTCATTATGAAACTCACCGTAGCGTTAAACTGTTTGGCTTGGTATGACTTGATCATTTCAGTACCTCTGTGTATTACATTCAAGGTTAAAGCTTGACATCTCAGTGTCACCATGAATACATTGTTTTACTAGCTTTTAGTCTGCTCTGGGACTGAGGTTAATGTAATGTGGCCTAATGAGATCTTATTCACTGAGCTGCAGGAATGTAATTAGTCTGGACATCAGCAGAGATTCTCCAGTCAGTCAGACCATCCATCTCCTGGCTCAGCTAGGTGATGCGTGGAAATAAAGTGGATTAATATCCTTCACACTCTCTTGTGAGCTTGTGTATCAAAATTATATTGCAACCCACAGAGGGGGGAAAGTGAAAAAAGAATAAGGTGTTCTTATCTATTCATCAGTGATCCCTTTATTTAATCAGTAGACTTGCTGATTCTTTTGTTTATTGAGGGCTGCAGCCCAATTATTGTGACAGTATTCTCCACTGGATGTAAGATTGTGATTTCTACACAAATGGAGCCAGTTTTTGACTTTGTGCAATGATACAGAATATTTAACCACGTGTACTTCTCTTTCCATCATAATTTTCTTTGCTAATTGAGAATGAGGTTTAATTAGCTCTGGATTCTGCCATCCCTTTGTACAATGAGTTCAGATCTCATTCCGAGGCAAGATACTGCAAAACTAATTTTAATCAGATTTAGTTAGGGCCAGAATTCTCCAGTCTTGTGCAGCCCTGCCAAAGAGCAGAGAATTTGGTGCTCAGACAAATTTTCGCTCACAGCAGCGGGACTGGAGAATCCAGCCACAGATGAAGTCTACGAATTCTGGCCTAGATATAATTTTTAAGCAGAAATTTGAGGTATTTTCAAATGCCTCCATGGAATTGACCATTGAGCAAAATTCTACTGGATATGTAACTCCCTGTCCCCTCCTTTCAATTAAACTACTGAAACAATGTTCACTGTGTGCCAAATGGATAATGTCACAATAACAAGAAAAAAAAGCCTGTGTTTATATAATGCCTGCCACAGAATCAGCTGCATTCATTATTCAGGTACTCCAGATGTAGTACAGTACTTCAAATTGTTGAAGAATGGAGTATTCCTGTAAGCTTCTGTATTAGAAACCTGAAACATTTTTTTTAACAAATTCCAAAGAGATTTTCACCAACTTAATACTTTTTGAAGTATAGCCTGCAATGTAACATGAGAAGCATCGCAGCCAATTTCTCAAACAGCAAAGCATTACAAACAGTAATGAGAAAAATTGACCAGATAATCTGATTTTAATGTTGATTTGGGGGATAAATAGGCCAGAACACTAGGGATAACTTCCCTGCTCTTTCAAATAATGTTGAGAGATCTATTATATCTATCTCAGAGAGCAGACAGAACCTGGCATTAACATAGAATCCCTACTGTGCAGGAGGAGGCCATTCAGCCCATTGAGTCTGCACCGACCGCAATCCCACCCAGCCCCTATCCCTGTAGCCCCAGGTATTTATGTTGCTAGATTTGCTGACACCAAGACTTAGCATGGCCAAACAACCTAACCCGTACGTCTTTGGACTGTGGGAGGAAACTGGAGCGCCCCCCCCCCACCCCCCCCCCGGAGAAAACCCACTCAGGCATGGGGAGAACATGCAGATTCCGCAGACAATGACCCAAGGCCAAGAATCGAACTCAAGTCCCTGGCGCTGTGAGGCAGCATTGCTAGCCACTGCACCACTGTGCTGCCAAAACAGAATTTTAAAATCCGCCTAATGATTTAGAATGGCCCATCTGATCTCTGGATAGTCAGGGATTGAATGTGTACCCTGCAAGATGCACGGTGATAACTCCTTGGACATCCTGACACTGACTCTGTGGGAATTGCCCAGGTAGCTTGACCTTCTGAAGGGTCATTCACCTGGTCCTCAAGAGCCACCCTGAAAGTTCCTATCTCTGACAGCAGGGTAGCAATACAAGCGAACACACGCCTGTGCCTGACCTGATTCTCTGCAACTCACCCAATTGGCACCCACAAATCCCAGCATCCCAACTTCATTTTCACACTCCCCACCCTGCACGCCCTTACCACTAGGTTTCCTCCGGGGGCTCCAGTTTCCTCCCACAGTCCAAAGACGTGCAGGTTAGGTTGATTGGCCATGCTAAATCTTGGTGTCAGCGGGTCTAGCAGCGTAAATACCTGGGGCTACAGGGATAGGGGCTGTGTGGGATTGTGGTCGGTGCAGACTCAATGGGCCAAATGGACTCCTCCTGCACGGTATGATTCTGTGTTAATGCCAGGTTCTGTCTGCTCTCCAAGGTAGATATAATAGATCTCTCAGCAGCCCTGCCCCAACCCCAGCCCCACTACCATTTATCCCCTGACCTGACTATACCCTACCCAAATGGTGCACTGCCCCTGTATTCACCTACAATCCCCCATCTGCCCCATACTCTGTCCTCCACCTGCCCCCTTACCCTGCCCCTTGCTCCCTCCTCTCCCTTGACGCCCCTCCTGGCCCCCCCAGCCCTCTGCCTGTCCACTTGCCCCCTCCCCCCCACTAGTCCCTTCTCCCACTCTACCCACTTACCAATTCTTTTGTAGCTTCTCAAAGAAATTTAGAAACATTAAAACATTTTACTGACCAGAATACGGCAGCTGATGTCTTAAGAAGTCGATGTGGCTTAATTTCCACCTGACAATCTAGCGCTATGGTTAAATAGTTACGTATCAGGTATGCTCTACGTTTCTGGAGAATCTGGGAACAGTAAGTGCCAGGCAGAAAACCAGCATTCCAGCAAGGCGCAGGATTGTGGAAGCGAAGAGACAATTCAGCAGTGATTGGCACTCCTCAAAAGATTTGGGCAAATGAGATTGTTCCAGAACATGCTCCTCTGGACTGATGTAGTTGTGTTCGAAGCAAATGGACACAATGGCTGGAATATTCCGATGTGGAGATGCTGGCATTGGACTGGGGTCAGCTGACGAAGAGGGGAACCTCGAAAGCTTGCGAGTTTACTATCAAATAAATCGGTTGGACTTAAACCTGGTGTTGTCAGACTTCTTACTGGAATATTCCGAGCAGTGGCAATGAAGATTTGGCCAGGTATGTTAACTTCCAGGAATGTTGTATCATTACCAGACATCACAGAGGTTTCCAAAGTCCTGTTTTAGTCCAGTATCGTCTGATGATATGTAACTGAGCGCAAGAGTGCCTCCCATCCTTATTGGATGTATATTGGGATGTATTGAAGCGTGCCTGTAAATATTACAGTATAGCAGTTAGGCACAGTACAGGTTTAATGGAACAAAAAATGAGAAAGGTTACTTGTAAAATGTAATTGCTTTGAGAAATTTATTAGTAAATTGTGGAAGGCAATACTTTATTGAACTTTGTAACTGAGTCAGTCCTACGACAAGCCAATGAACAGCACACTGCAAACTTCCTCTGTAATAAAATGCTTTATGATTTACCAAGCACTATAATATGAATCTGTTAAAGCTGTTTGTTCAGGTGGAAGTAATGAGCTATATATCAGCTAAAGGAATTGAATGAGATTTTACAAATAAGATGTACTTTCAAGTGTCTAAGTAGGTCATACATGTAGCAAGTTATTTATTTCTCCTCCTGAAGGCTATGTCAGTAAAAAATGTTAAGCACTGCTTTGCGTTAGTAACAACACAGTAATGCTATAAAACAAATATTACTCATCATCTTTTTGTAGTAGAGACACCAACACTTACTGTAAATTTTGTGCAGTGAAGGGGGGAAAGATAGTTTTTAACTATATTCTTTAATGCTGCAGAATTCTTTTCCTTCATCATATAGGATCTAGAAAATAACAAATGTAAAAATCGCATGCTCCTGGTAATAAACATTACATTTGTACTATAAATTACTATTGGAAGAATGCCATTTATTCCTATGAAATGCTTCTTGGCATTCTACTCTCACTCTTTGTGGCTGAGTGAACACTTAGTGAAAAAGCTAGTAAGTTGATGTCCTTTCACATTTGACCATATGAGGCACAAGCTGCAGACATAGCTTGGATCATCATAAACTATGACAATGGACCCACTACATTAAGGCTGCAATTGAGTGAAAGCATTCTCTCTCTCAAAGCTTTAGTTTAATTCCCAAGGGTATACAAGAAACAGATGAAGCAAGACCTATTTGTCATTTTTGGTTTTTTCTCACTGTTGTCTTGGGTAGCTTTTTCTCATGAGCCTGATCCTTCTCTTTATAAATGTCAATACTTTGGAATTCGAGCAGTAGCGAGTATAATTGATGTGCCTCTGCAAGGCTGAAAGCTGTGTAGATGGCATTTTTCGTGAGGTGGTCACCTTGTAGCAAAGAGAGTGGGTGATTGCCAGGCAGTCAAGGAGGGCCAGGCCCGTTGGGAATTCTGGAGTTTCCCGTATGCATCTCTGCACAGCCAACTGATACGCAGTTCCGAATATGGCTGAGAGTGATGGCTCTTCTGGACAATGCAGCCTGAGCAAAGTCCACAGCATCATGTGTAGTTCAGTGGTGTGGGATGAGAGAGAAGGAAGAAGGAAGTAAGTAATACTGATAGGAGATTTTATAATTAGGGGACAAGTGTTTCTGCAGCTGCAGATGTAAATCCAGGATGGTGTGTTGCCTCACTGGTTCTAGTGTTAATGATGTCCTTGGCTACAGAGCACTGTGAAAGAAGAGGCTGAAAAGCCAGAGGTTGCTCTATGCCAATACTAATGGCATAAGTAGAAAGGGAGATGAGATCCTGCAGGCAAAGTTTACTGGTAATACCATGTATTAGTGAATACAGAAATGGGAGGATAAAGCAGATGAATGCACAGTTGGAGAGATGTGGCAGAAGAGAGGGCAGTAGATTCCTGGAATATTCAGACCAGTTTTAAGGGAAATGGAATATGTACATGCTGGAGGGTTAGCCTCAGTAGAGGCTGGACCAATGGTATCACAAGATGAGGATCCATTTCAGTGGAGTGAGAATGGATCTGGCCTAAGTAAGTAATTGTAGTAGTAAGGCTACACTTGGGAATACTGTTTGTAATTCTGGCCAACCGATTATAGAAAGGATATTATTAAACCAGAAAAAGTGCAGAAAAGATTTACTAGGACTTGATGGATTGAGTTATAAGGAGAGGCTGGATAGACTGGGACTTTTTTCTCTGGAGTGTAGGAGGCTGAGGGGTGATCTTATAGAGGCCTATAAAATAATGAGGGGCACAGATCAGTTAGGTAGTCAATCTTTTCCTAATTTAGGGGAGTCTAAAACTAGAGGGCATAGGTTTAAGGTGACTGGGGAGAGATACAAAAGTGTCCAGAGGGACAATTTTTTCACAAGAGGGTGGTGAGTATCTGGAACAAGCTGCCAGAGGTAGTAGTAGAGGCGAGTACAATTTTGTCTTTTAAAAAGCATTTAGATTGTTACGTGGGTAGGATGGGCATAGAGGGATATGGGCCAAATGGGGGCAATTGGGATTAATTTAGGAGTTTTTTAAAAAAAAAGTGGCATGGACAAGTTGGGCTGAAGGGCCTGTTTCCATACTGTAAACGTCTATGAATCTATGATTCTAAGTAAGTTGGAATCGAAGAATGGCAAGTTAAACTACAATGGAAAAATAGTCTGCCTGTACAGAGGAGATGGCCAAGGTACAATGCTACCTTCCTCCTTGTAGATTGCTACAAGGAGGAAGTTAGGACAAACAAAACTAAATCTCCCAGGTGACAAAAGTGATGATAAAAGTGATTAAAAAAAAAGATGGAGCAGAAAAAAAGGTGAAAATGAACAAAGTTAGGTTAATAATAACACAAATAAAAATCAGACTGAATGTGGAGAGTTGGTGGGGGGAAAGTGGCAAAGAAATAAGAGGTAAAGAGAAAGTATGAGAAGAAACTGGCAATGAACAAGTAAGAGAATGTAACAGTCTTCTATCTGCGTATAGGTAGCAATATGACAGTAAGAGGAGGGGCTTAATAAAGAGGCTTGTGCATGGAAGCAGAGGGCCTGACTGAGGCAATAAATAAGTACTTCACATCTGTCTTTACCAAAGAAGATGATACTCCCATAATCATAGAAAAAGTGGAGGTGGTTGAAAATGCATAACGGAGGAAGTATTAGATAGGCTGCCTGTATTTAAAGTTGATAAATCACCAGGACCAGATGGAAGGCAACCAAGCATACCAAGCGAAATAAGGGTGGAAATTCTGGAGGCACTGGCCATGATCATTCAATCTTCCTTAAATACAAAGGACTGGAGAATTACAAATGTTAAACTCACTTTCAGTAAAGGGTGCAAGGAAGTACCAATGAGTCAGTTTAGCCTTAATGATGGAAAGCTTGTAAAAATGATAATCCAAACTGAACAGTCATTGAATAGGGTAGATTCATTAAGAAAAGTAACAGTTGAGATTCAGTTGGGATGGCAGTGGGAGTTGATGAGGGTAAAGTGGTGTACACAAACTTCCAAAAGATATCTGATAAAGTAACACATTAATAGGTTTTTCAGCAAAGAAGCTGATGGAATAAAAGGACTAGTGGCAGTATAGGTACAAAATTGGCTGAGTGACAGGAAACAGGGAATAGTGTGGTGAGTGGTTGTTTTCTACTCTGGAGAAATAGTGGTGAATGGTCCCTTTACTGTCTGGAATTCCCCACAGTCATTACTAGGTTCACTGCTTTTCCTGACAGTAATTTATTTGAGTATTTAGGGCACAATTTACAAATTTGGAGATGACATAAAAGCACCAAGTATTGTGGACTATGAAGAGGATGGTGATAGACACTTAAAGAGGGCATTGACCATCCACTGGAATAGGCTGACTTGTGGCAAATGAATTGTAATGCAAAAAAATGTGAAGTGGTGTGTTTTGAGAGGAAGAATGAGGAAAGGCAATATCAAATAAAGGGTATGATTCTTAAGGGGCCACTGAAACAGGGATATCTGGGGGAATACTTGCACAATTGTTTAAGTTAGCAGAACAGTTTGAGAAAGTAGGTAAAAGGCATGTGGCAACCTGGGGTTTATGAATAAACATGATGTGGAGATGCTGTTGTTGGACTTGGGGTAAACATAGTAAGAAGTCACATAACACCAGGTTAAAGTTTATTTGGTAGCGAAAGCCACAAGCTTTCGGAGCGCTGCCCCTTCATTAGGCAAGTGGGAGTTCTGTTCACAAAGAGGGCATATAAAGACACAAACTCAATTTACAAAATAGTGCTTGGAATGCGAGTCTTTACAGATAATCAAGTCTTAAGGGTGCAGACAACGTGAGTGGAGAGAACATTAAACACAGGTTAAAGCGATGTGTATTGTCTCCAGACAAGACAGTTTATGAGATTTTGCAAGCCCAGGCAAGTCATGGGGGTTACAGATAGTGTAACATGAATCTCAGATTCCGGTTGAGGCCGCCCTTGTGTGCAGAACTTGGCTATCAGTCTCTGCTCAGCGACTCTGCATTGTTATGTGTCGTGAAGGCCGCCTTGGAGAATGCTTACCTGAAGATCTGAGGCCAAATGCCTGTGACTGCTGAAGTGTCTGTTGGGGAACACTTCAGTGGTCACGGGCATTCGGCCTCTGATCTTCGGGTAAGCGTTCTCCAAGGCGGCCTTCACGACACACACAACAATGCAGAGACTGATAGCCAAGTTCCGCACACAAGGATGACCTCAACCGGAATCTAAGATTCATGTTACACTATCTGTAACTCCCACGACTTGCCTGGGCTTGCAAAATCTCACTAACTGTCTTGTCTGGAGACAATACACATCGCTTTAACCTGTGTTTAATGCTCTCTCCACTCACGTTGTCTGTACCCTTAAGACTTGATTATCTGTAAAGACTCGCATTCCAAGCATTATTTTGTAAACTGAATTTGTCTTTATATGCCCTCTTTGTGAACAGAACTCCCACTTGCCTGATGAAGGGGCAGCGCTCCAAAAGCTTGAGGTTTTCGCTACCAAATAAACCTGTTGGACTTCAACCTGATGATGTTGTGAGACTTCTTATTGTATTTATGAATAGAGACATGGAGTACAAAAACAAAGAAATTATGGTCAATCTTTACGAGAAACCAGTTCAGTCTCAACTGGAGTATTGTGTCTAATTCTGGCCAATGCACTTTAGGAAGGATGTATAGGCTTTCGAGAAGTTGCAGAAAGAATTGATGAGAATGGAACCAGGAATGAGGAGCTTCGTTAACTGGTGAGATTGTTTGTTTATTTCCTGTGGTGAAGACGATGAGGAGATTTGAGGTATTCAAAATCATGAGAAACCTGGACAGGGTGGACAGAGAGAAACTGTTCCCCTCGGTGCAAGGGAACACCAAATGAAGGTGAGTGGAAGAGATTAACCAATGGTGACAACGTGAGGAAAAATGCAGCAAATTATTAGGATCAGGAACGCATTGCCCGAGAGAGTGGCTGAGGTGGATTCAATTGTGCCTTTTGACAGGAAATTGGATAAGCAAATGAAGATAAAACATTTGAAGGGTTGCACGGAATGGGTGTGGGAGTGCTAATAAAGTCCTTTTGAAGAGAACTGGCAACAACATGACAGGCTGAATAGCTTCCTCCTGTGCTGTAACAATTTTGTGATTGTATGTTTCTAGAATCAACCCTTTATTTCAATGCTCAGGTCAACCATCACACGGATAGAAGGACATGTGAATCAGTGTCCCTCATTGTCTCCGCAGGCTGTTTATTATTTGGCTTTCTGTAATGAGTATTGCTGCAGACAGCTGGTAAGAGTATTCTTGAGGTTTCATCAGGATAAAATGGACAGAATTTCTAATGTACGGGAATGCCCTCAAACAGATTCGGACAATGGGGTAGGATGGAGTATGATCTTCCCACATCTACCTGCTGGAATGTGGCTGTTTGGAAGAAACTGGGCAGAATCTCAACATCTTCCATCCCAAATTCCTGCCATTATCTGCTGGAAAATCTCAGCAGGTCTCATCGCATCTATGGAGCGAGAATGAAGCCAACGCTCTGAGTCTGGCTGTCACTTTTGAGTTATCCTAACTTGAAACATTGGCTCTATTCTCTCTCCACAGATGCTGTCAGACCTGCTAAGATTTTTCTGCATTTTGTTTTTGTTCTTCCAGCATGGATTGTGTCTTGCTTTTATCCTGCAACTGTCTGATCTCTTCAGCTCTTGATGACTGGAATCTCAGACTTTGTTTCTTTTTGAACTTCGTACACTCACAACTTTAACTGTGAAATGTGCGTGGTACATTTACATAGGTAATTTTCATTATAAATGCTGACATGGGAATTTAGTCATTCCTTGATGTTTGTAAAATGACAAGTAGAATCACAAAAGAATTATTTCCTTTCTTTTACTTGCACAAAGTAATTGCCTTTTTCCCTTTTCAAAAGAAAACTCAAACAACTTTTAAGTAGAAATAGTCCTTTCTTTTGGAATTATTTGGAGAAAAGCTTTTAAACAAATAATGCCAGAACCTAATGAAAGATGTGTTTGTTGACTGAGAATTATAGATTCAGCCTGGGAAATGAAATGTACTTCAGATCAACTCCAAATCATAACCCTGAAGGAAGTCCCAGTCCAGGCTTGTGTTAGAGCACTGAGACCTTCATGGAAGTCTTTAACGAAAGCTTTAAATGCACAAGCAAATGATCGATTGAATCATTATTGTGATGTATGTATCTTTTTGAAATTGGCATTTTATTCAAGCCATATTTGTCAGGGTAAATCTTAGTTGCCAAAGGTGGAGAAAAGTGACATGGGAATAAAATTATTGAGCATTTTGTGTGACAGGTGGCTGGATTGAAAGATTGGGATTTTGACCCTTTACCGGTTGCTGGGTCAAAATCCTGCATCCTTGCTGCATCTTAGCATTGTGGGCATACCTTCATCAACTGGACTGCAGTGGTTTCAGGAAGGCAGCTCACCATGACCTTCATGAGGGTAACTAAGGGAGGGCAATTAATGATTGGTAGTGAGAAACTTTACATACTGAGAGTGGTTATATATATTTACTCTACTCAACTTTCAAAAAAGGCTGCATGCGTTTAGTACCAACAGGAAGTTTGGAAAGAAAATAAAGAACTTGCATTTATGTAGCATCTACCACATCCTCTGAATTTACCAAAGTACTTCAAAGTCAAATAATTTTTCGCAGGGTCATACTTTGTATCAAAACTTGGCAGTTCACCTTTCCACAGCTAGGCCCCACCTATTCGGGTGGCACTGCTGCCTGACAGAACCAGGGACCTCAGTTCAATTCTGGCCTAGAATGACCATCTGTGTGAAGTTTGCACATTCTCCCCACATCTACATGGGTTTCCTCTGGGTGCTCTGGTTTCCTCCCACAGTCCAAAGATGTACAGGTTAGGTTGATTGGCCAAGATAAATTGCATCAGTATCAGGGAACTAGTAGGGTAAATACCTGGGGTTACAGGGCCTGAGTGGATTGTGGTTGTATAGACTCAATAGGTTGAATTGCCTCCTTCACTGTAGGGATTCTGTAATAAAATCCCCGAGACAAGTGTTGGTAAAGGATATCTGTTTGCTAAGGCACCAAGAAATCTTCAAAGATGCATGTTCCCCCTGATTGGGATTAGCTCACCTTGAACAGGTTCTATCTTGTGCATCAGATACTAGCTGTAAAAGTCGAGGAGCTATTAGGAGAGTTTTAAATGTTAAACCACCTGGCGTGAATTTCCTGCGTTGATTTTTGTAACTGCCAGGCCCTGAGTATTAGATTGGATTTGACATTAGGCCTTCCTCCTGAGGTTGTGTTAAGCACAGCCAGAAGTCTCTCAAAACCAGGTTAAAGTCCTGGTGCTGGTGAGGCCGCAGCTGGAGTACTGTGTGCAGTTTGGGTCGCCACACTTACGCAAGGATATTTTGGCCTTGGAGGGAGTGCAGAGGAGGTTTACTAGGCTGATTCCAGAGTTGAGGGGGTTGAGCTATGAGGAGAGGCTGAATAAACTAGGCTTGTACTCGTTAGAGTTTAGAAGAATGAGGGGAGATCGCATTGAGACGTATAAGATGATGAATGGGATGGATAGGATAGAGGTGGAGAGACTCTTCCCGCTCAGGAAGGACAGTAGGACTAGGGGGCACAGCCTCAAGATAAAGGGGGGGCGGTTTAGAACGGAGTTGAGGAGGAACTTCTTCACTCAAAGGGTGGTGAATCTCTGGAATTCCCTGCCCGTTGAAGTGGTGGAGGCTGCCTCGCTCAATATTTTTAAGATGCGGGTTGATAGGTTTTTGACAGGCAAGGGGATTAAGGGTTATGGGGAGAGGGCGGGAATGTGGAACTGAGACACGACAGATCAGCCATGATCTTATTGAATGGCGGGGTAGGCTCGAAGGGCTAGATGGCCTACTCCTGCTCCTATTTCTTATGTTCTTATGTAAGTCCAACAGGTTTATTTGTAGCACAAGTCACAAGCTTTCAGAGTGCTGCTCCTTCATCAGATGAATGGGAGTTGTGTTCACAAACAGAGCATATAAAGACACAAGTTCAATTTACAAGATAACGGCTGAAATGCGAGCCTTTAAAGTAATTAAGTCTTAAAGGTACAGACAATGCGAGAGGAGAGAGGGTTAAGCACAAGTTGAAGAGATGTGTATTGTCTCCAGACAGGATAGTTAGTGAGATTTTGCAAGCCCAGGCAAGTTGTGGGGGTTACAAATAGTGTGACATGAACCCAAGATCCCAGTTGAGGTCATCCTCATGTGTGGAACTTGGCTATCAGTCTCTGCTCAGCGGCTCTGCATTGTAGTGGAGGCAATTCAGCTTTGTTGTGTGTTGTGTGTCCCGAGGCATGGTATGTTGGGGAGACCATGCAGACGCTGCGATAACAGATGGATGGGCACTGCTCAACAATCACCGGGCAGGAGTGTTCCCTTCCTGTTGGGGAATGCTTCAGCAGTCACAGGCATTCAGCCTCTGATCTTCAGGTAAGCGTTCTCTAAGGCAGCCTTCACGACACACGACAGCGCAGAGTCGCTGAGCAGAACGGCCTCAACCGGGATCTTGGATTCATGTCACAGTATTTGTAACCCCCACAACTTGCCTGGGCTTGCAGAATCTCACTAACTGTCCTGGCTGGAGACAATACATATCTCTCTAATCTGTGCTTAACCCTCTCTCCACTCACACTGTCTGTACTTTTAAGACTTAATTACTTTAAAGACTCCATTCCAACCATTATCTTGTAAATTGAGTTTGTTTCTTTATACGCTGTATTCGTGAACACAACTCCCACTCACTTGATGAAGGAGCAGTGCTCCGAAAGTTTGTGGCTTGTGCTACCAAATAAACCTGTTGGACTTTGAGACTTCTTACTGGTGTTGTGAGACTTCTTACCGTGCTTACCCCAGCCAAATGCTGGCATCTCCACATTGTTATTAAGCAGCAGTGAAGACAACAGAAGGTAAAGTTAACACTGCAAATATTTGTGATTCTTGCCTGCTGTGTCCAAAGCCACACTCATGGCTTCAAACAGGTTGAGGTTGAAAGTGCTGCCCAGATCTACACAGGGGGCTGACCTCCACTTCTCGTTTCTGATTTCCTTTTGAGTTATTTAGTCAGTGGTAGAGCATTGTGCTTCCAACCCTGAAGACAGAAACGGCTAGGTAGCCTGAATAATCTGAACACAAAGAAACACAACAACAGAACAAAGTAAGTAATAATCAGCTGTGGAAATTGTAAGTGGGAGGCCATCTTGCAATATCAGATTTGAGATAGAGGAAATGCAGTTTGCTGATTCTCTCATGGTTAAAAAAAGCCACTTTGATTACCACCTATATTTGCTAACCCATGATGCCTGTTGGAATATGTGTATTGACATGAAGTGAAGGATAGGATTGGGTTTATGCAATGCCTCACATAGTCAAATAGCCTGCTGATACACTCTTTATCTCTCTTATCTCTTTCCACCCTCGCTTTCCTTAGATTGAGGAAATGCCCCTTACATTCCCCTTGCACTCATCCCTTCTCTTTCTCTTTGCCCATCTTTTCCCACCCCACAATCTGTCTTTCTGTCTGACTGTCTCTCTCTCGTGCGTTTTCTCTCTCTCTCTCTCTCTCCCCCTCGCACACCTTTTCTCCTCTCCAATCTCATCTCACCAGTACTCTGGCTTTTGTGCTGTGCTGCACAATTGTCCTTAGACCTTTTTATATCTGAGTATTAAAAGATCTTGGCCTATCATTTCCTCAGTAGATGGAATCTGGCAACTGTGCCAAATGGGCCCATCTGACTGAGATGAAATTGTGTCCAAGTTTCCATGTAAACTAATGAAATAAAACTGAATGTAAAATCTCCCATGCACCAGCCCAATTAACCTGCAAAATCAATATGTAACTGGAGCAGAGCCAACAGGGCCTTGAGGTACTGGGTGCTGGAGTGTAAAAGGTGAAGAATACATCCCCTTCAGTGTAAGGTTGGAGATGACCAGGTAAGTAGCACTTAACTCTCTGCAAACTTTTACAATAATTAAGTCACTTTCCGCAGAGTTTGAAGCTTGTTTTACATTTTTCTCCCTGTTGTAGAAATACTGTATTTTAAAACTTCAGAAAAGTAAGTTACAAAGACATGAGAACATTAACTATGTGCTTTTATCTCAAATAATCAGGTGCATTTCTATTCAGTAAATGGGACAATATTCTTTTTTTAATCTCTTCTAGGTTAATGCAAATCACAAACTTGACAGCCTTTGTACAGCATGGTGGTTGGAACTGTGAGATTGAAGAAAAGGATTGAATATTATCAGACATACTTCTGATATGGTCTAAAACAGATCTGCTCAATGACATGGCTTCAGCTGCCATTAACAAAGGGAATCAGCAGGTGCCGAGTCTCTCTGGTGTGGACTCGGAAACATGCACCATTGTGTTTAAAAACCACTGGGCTCAGGTAAGTCTGTGTGTACGTTAACCAAATTAAATTGCATCTATAAATGGGAGGGAGTAGATTTCATGGAGCAAGAACAGATTGAAATGAAGGCCAGGCTGTCAACAGGGGCCCACCAGTTTTCCCCACACACTGTCAAGTTTCATTGCTCCTTTTGACCGTGGCACATTCCCTGCTAAGTCAGCCTCATTGGCAGGTTTGGCTTCCAATTGGACAGGGGACACTGCAGAACAGGCCTTATAACAAGGTAGTTTGATCCGTGATCCTGGCAGCACTATATCTGGACCCTGAGTAAAGGTGGGCTTCAGGGTAAGGTGCTGATTCCCCTGAGCCTGGAGTGGTCTGACTCCCAATCCTGTGAGTTTGGGGGAGAGGGCAGGGAAGGGGGTGGTGGGCAAAGCTATTCTCACCTCAGTTCAGCTATCAGCTACGGGGAGGCAATGGCCAAAGCCGTTCTCACCTCAGTTCAACTATGGGGAGGTGATGGCTGAGTGTATAGTTGCTCGACTATTAATCCAGAAATTCAGTTAATGTTCTGGGGATCCGAGTTCAAATCCCACCATGGCAGGTGGTGGAATTTGAATTCAATAAAAAATATCCAGAATTATGAATCTACTGATGATCATGAAACCATTGTTGATTGTTGGAAAAACCCATCTGGTTTAGTAGCGTCCTTTAGGGAAGGAAATGTGCTGTCACACCTGGTCTGGCCTACATGTGACTCCAGAGCCATAGTAACGTGGTTGACTCTGAGCTGCCATCCAAGGACAACTGAGAATGGGCATTAAATACTGGTCAGCCAGCAACACCCATGTCCCATGAATGATTAAAAGAAAAAGGTTTCCCTAGGCCTACAACACCAGATTAAATTGGAAGTTGCCAGTTTCATCAACATACTTAAATTGTTCATTTCTGTACAGCCTCTGTTAAACCTGGAAGTGGGTGTTTTGATGTCAGGGTTCAAAATTTTTAAACATTTCCCATTGAATGCACTCTCACCACCAGGAACCTGTGGTGAGGAGGCACTTTCGGCAGGACTGGAAGATCCCACCGGAATAAACAGCCAGAAAATCCTGCCAACCGCTGTTCAAGAAATCAGAGAGAGACAAAACGGGGAGCGATCAGGAAAATGCTGGAATCTATTATTAAGGCAATCTTAATGATGCACCTCAGAAAATGTCTGATCAGACAGAGTTGACATGTTTCACAAGGGAAATTTGACACTTATTAGAGATTTTTGAGGTTTTAATCTTGTAGGGCATACAAAAGGAAGCCAGTGGGCATAGGATATTTGGATTTCCAAAGTACATTTGGTAAGGTGCCTGTAAAAGTTTAATACCTAAGATGAGGTTGGTAATATTTAGCACGGATGAAGGATTGTTTCTTGGGCATAAAAGCAGCGAGTAGCAATAAGTGGGGCATTTTCAACTTGTTAGGCTATAACTAGTTGAATGCTAGATCTTTAGCTGTTTACATTCTATGTTAATAACTTAGAGACTGAGATTAATGTAGCCATGTTTGCTGATGATACAAAGCTAACCAGTAATGTAAGATTTGAGGAGAACACCAAGGCTGTGAAGAGATACGGGCAAGTTAATTATGTAGGACACGTGGTGGCAGATGGCAGTACAATGTTGGGGAAATTTAAGGTTGTTCACTTTGATAATGCAAATTAAAATGCAGATAACTTTTTAAATATAATGAAACATGTCAGAGAAACTTGTGAACAAGGAGCACAAAGTTAGAATGCAGCTACAACAAGAAATTAGGAAAGGCATGTTGCAAGGTGTCTTGAGTACAAGAGCCCACATCTGGAGTACCATATGTGATTCTGATGTCCATATCTAAGGAAGGATATATTTGCCTTGGAGGAGAATCAGCAATAGTTCACTAGATTCCTGAGTCCTGGAATGAGAGGGTTGTCCAATGATTAGATTGATTAAATCGGGCCTGTATTCTCTGGAGTTTAGAAGAATGAAATCTGATCTTATTGAAGTATGCCAATTCTGAATGGACTTAACAGGGTAACCAGAAAGAGATTCTTTCCCCTGGCTAAGGAATCTAAAACAAAGCAGCGCAGTCTCAGAATAATGGGTTGATCGTTTAGAACTGTGGTGAGGAGAAATTTCTTCACTCGGATGATTGCGAATCTTTAGAATTCTGTACCGCACAGAGTTGTGGATGCTCCATTGTTGTTAAGACTGGGATAGATACATTTTTGATCTCTGATGTTCGAAGAATATAAGAAAAAGGTAGGAAAGTGGAGTTGCAGCAGATGAGCAGCTGTGATCATATTAAATAGCAAGAGTAGGTGTGAGGCCATATGGTCAAATCCTGTTCCAATTTCTGATATTCTCATTGCGGATTTACTTGACTCCAATGAATTTGCCAAACAGCACACAAACTATGTGTTAAATGCCATTATCTTAAAAAAAAAACTATCCTACTTAAATTGATCATTTTTATCTGGATTAAGAGTGGCTGAAACTTGGAGTTTATATTCCTTTGGTAGTACATTGGTTAACACCTAAAATTAATTTTCTTGCTCTTGTTAGCTTGCTGATTAAGGAATTGGACTGCAACCTGTTACCTGAGTAAGACATTGAAAATGGAAAATAATAACATTTTCAATGCCTTTGTTTTTTTGGAGGCTGCTTCATAAAGACGGGTGTAAGTATAGAGAAGGCAGTGCTTCCACCAGCAACAATGAAACTCATTCCCAATTCACAGTGCCAATCAACTGATAATGGTCTTCATTTACTCAGTCTTCTGTAATTGGAGTATTGTGATCCAGCTCCTCTCATATCTGCCAATCTGTATTTCAAAACAAACCCGTTAGACGGTGGTTTTCCTTGTGAAGCTTATCCAGTAGGTTGTTGACCTATAGGATCTGTTAGATTTGATTCCCATTTCTTGTTCTAAGGGTGGCAAGGTGACATAGTGGATAGCACTGCTGCCTCACAGTGCCAGGGACCCGGGCTCGATTCTGGCTTTGGGTGACTGTGTAGAGTTTGCACATTCTCCCCATGTCTGTGTGGTTTTCTCTGGGTGCTCTAGTTTCCTCCCATAGTCCAAAGATGTGTAGATTAGATAGGTTGGCCATGCTAAATTGTCCCTCAGTGACCAAGGATGTATAGGTTAGGTGGACTAACATGGTAAATGCACAGGGTTATGAGGATAGGGGAGCATTTGAGTGGGATGCTCTTTTGGAGAGTCAGTGCTGACTCGATGGGTCAGATGATCCATTTCTGCATTGTAGGGATTCATTGTTAAATTTGTTTATATCATCTGGTTTATTGTCACTATGCTACGGTTGGTTTCAATGCCCCTGGAAATAAGAGGAGAAAATTAGTCAGTATCCATTGCATTTGAGGCCTTGAGATGAAGGGAAGATTTGCCATTGTTGTGCTGTATCTTCTGGTTTGGAAAGCTGTTTTAGACACATGCCATGGTGGTGTCATTTGCATTACACAATTACTCGAACCTGAGCTGCTCTCACCCTGTGATATATTACATGTACTTTCCAATTCCAAGTTCTTTGGACAGCAACCAGAAGTAAAAACATTCATTGATTTTTCTGTTTTTCCCTCCACTCCTCCCTTTCTCTGGTGTACTGCTGCCCTAATGGAGATTTAAAACTGCAGATTAATCTGTTGCCATGTGACTAATATCAGCTTATCCCTGCACAGGTGGTGAAGATTTTGGAAAAGCATGACCCACTGAAGAATTCCAGTGCTAAACTTGGGGCTATCCCTCCAGACGAAGCTAGTGCTGTCCAGAATTATGTTGAGCATATGATTTTTCTGCTGATCGAAGAGCGAGCTGAAGATGCTGCCATGGGTCCCATCCTGGAGTTTGTGGTGACAGAAAACGTCATGGAGAAACTCTTCCTGTGGAGCCTCCGAAGGCAGTTCACAGATGAAATGAAAATCGAGCAGATAAAAATGTATGAAATGTTGGTCACTCAATGCCGTCAGCCCTTGCTGCACCACAAGCCAATCCTGAAGCCCTTAATGATGATGTTGAGTGTGTGCTCTGGTGCTGCTACTCCTTCTGTGGAAACGGAACTGGTTTTGCTGCTTAATCAGCTGTGCTCCATCCTGGCCAAGGATCCTTCCATCCTGGAACTCTTTTTCCACACGAGTGAAGATCAGGGAGCAACAAACTTCCTCATCTTCTCCCTGCTCATTCCCTTCATTCACCGAGAGGGAGGAGTGGGACAACAGGCTCGAGATGCGTTGCTGTTCATCATGTCAATGTCAGGGGAACATGATGTGGCGAAATATATTGTGGAAAATACATACTTCTGCCCCGTAAGTGTTTAAACGTATTAAGTGCTAATGGTTGTGGCTCCTTTATAATGAGAGGGAACCAGCCCACAATGTGAATTATAATAAACTGTCGTGAATAATTGCTGTTGGTAGAAATTGCATTCTTAATTCTGTAAACTTGCATTTGGTCTGCTTATCAAGTTTTGTGAGTACCATCTCTCTTGGTTCCACCATTTCCTCTGTATGGTCAGGTTGCTTGCCTGACGTCCATTACTGGATGATCAGAAATTTCCTCTAATTACAGGCTGTGAAACTTTTGGACACCTGCTTAATGTTTTGTCTATTGGCTCAGTGCCAATTTTGCCCCAGTTCTGCTCCTGGGAAGTCCTTTGAGATATCTTGGTATATTAAAATCATTCTATATGTGCAAGGAGTTGTTCCACAGTAGCCAAGATATCTATCACTACCAGGATGTGTCATCTGATGAGCTTCATGGCTGTATTGTATTTGAGGTTAATTCTAACCATGAAAACAAACACATTGTGGTTTATACAGTAACTCTGATGTGTCTAGCAGTGCCAGGCAAATGCTTATTAAGAAGTCTATGGATTTACAGCTCTAAGTGTTGAGGGATTCTGGTTGTGTACTTAAGTGATGTAGGATTGACATAAAATATCTAGAAAAGATTGCTGTAAATGTTAAAGCACATCTTCCATAAATCTTTTGATGTTATGCTCGCAACCAAAGTGCCTTTATGTTTCAGACATCTGTTCTTGAATTATGTCAATGCAACAAAGAGCCTGAGCAAATTGTTTAGAGTAGATCTGCAATCTGGTGTAGTAAATCTTTGCATGTATTTATGTATTAACATTGGCTTTGGCAAAATTCTATACTGAATGTACATATTTCTTCTCTGAATCTGTCTGCCTGAGTCTTTAGTTTTTATCCCCAAAGAGTAGTGGAGACTTTCTCATTGAACATATTCAAGGCTGAATCGGGCAGTCATTCAATGGACAAGGAAGTTCTAGGTCATGGGAGACAGGCTGGAAAGTGATGTTAAGGTGACGGTCAGATCAGCTATGGGCAGACTCAAAGGGCCAGCTGACCTACTCCTCCTGTTTGTTATGTGGCCTTAATGTTAACTTTGCCTAATGGATAGGAGAAAATTGTGTGGGGTGTGTGTGTGTGGAGTGGGTGGTAACAATTAAACAGGAAGTCCTCTGTAATCTTTATCCGTTGTTGTTTTAACAGCGATGGGTTTTGTATTTTAATCAGGCTGCCACAGTGCTCCAATTTCCATTAATAGCCCCATAGCAAACTTGTGATAGGATGAACTCAGAATGCATTTTATTTGTACACTCCCAAACATGGGAGGAGGGTCGCAATGTTGCCTTCTTTCCAATTGTACAGTAAAAGAGGGATAAAGTAAGAAAGATTTACAAGGCAAAGATCACAATATCTGATGGTACATTCCTTCACAGAGATTGACAGGTTGAAAACTGATGCTGGACAATTCACTTTTCCAGAAGCGATGACTTCACATGAGATAGGCATGCAGAGATTAATTAGTTTTGTAAGCAATGGTACAGGAGTTCCAGTAGAGTGTAGAGGGGGACAAAGCATTCATACCGGGACAGAGTCCCCTTTTCTGGGCTGCTGCTTGATAGGTGGTAAGGGGAAACATCCTCTCAACATTCATCTCGTCAATTCCCCTCAGAATATCCATATGTTACAATAAGATCATCTCTTTATTTTCTAAACTTTAGTGGATACAGGCCCAGCCTGCCCAACCTTTCCTTATGAAATAACAACCCCCAATCCCAGGTATCAGTTGCGTGAATCTTCTCTAAACTGCTTCTAATGCATTTATACCCTCCCTTAAATAAGGAGGTTAAAACTATACATAGTACTTTAGATGTGGTCTCACCAACAACTATGATAAAACAACTCTACATTTATACTCCATTTACTGCACAATAAACAACACTATTCCATTTGCTTTGCTAATCCAGTTGCTGTAATTAGGAGGACAGAGGCGATACATTTAGATTGCATACTTCAACCATTGAAGTTTTAACTGGAGAACAATCATTTAGTCTCATCAAAATATACTCCTATTAACATGCATAGAGATGATTAGTTATTGTACCTTTGGACTGCCGTGTGGTTCAGGAAATTATTACACTAGTGTGCATTAGTCTTGCTGCAACTTTGCAAAAGCTTGCTATGGCTTTCAGAAGTGAAAATCAGCTTTTCTTCTCTAATCAAGATGTGTTTAATGAGATTTTATTTATCACTGCATCTGTGCTCTCCCTTGCTCTTACTATGGGAGTAGTTAATTTGCAGAAAGATGTTACTCAGCTTGAGCCCAGAATTGAGCTGCTTGGGGATTCTGGCTTGCTTGCTTGTGGTATAATCAAGTAGGACTGGTTATTTCATTTGGTTAGAGTGTGGTGCTGAGTAACACCGACATCAAGGGTTCAATTTCCTTTCTGGCTGAGATAATTCTTGGGGCCCACCTTCTTCTGCTTCCTTCATTGTAATATGATGGCTTCAGTGAGCCATGCTTAGCAATCTGAAACAACTGAGGCCATTACGTGAATGAGCGAGGCAGAAAGATACCACCAAGGCTTTGATAAAGTTAAACACTTCCTCTTGCTCAAAGGATTTTTAAAATTATTTAAATTATGTAATGACAGGTTTCTTCTTCCTGATTTCTGTTTCTGTTTAACAGCTTTTCATACATAAAAGTTGTTAGAATTGCTGACTGTTGCAAGACAGAGGGTGGTGGTGGAGTGAAAATTTTCAGACTGGAGGCCAGTGACCAGTGGTGTACCACAGGGGTCAGTGCTGGATCCTCTGCTATTTGTGATTTTTATCAATGATTTGGAAGAGAGGGCTGAAGCGTGGGTTAGTAAATTTGCTGATGACACCAAGATTGATGGAGTAGTGGATGAAGTGGAGGGCTCTTGTAGGCTGTAAAGAGACATTGATAGGAAGCAGAGCTGGGCTGAAAAGTGGCAGATGGAGTTTAACCCTGATAAATGCAAGGTGATTCATTTTGGTAGGACAAACTTGAATGTGGATTACGGGTCAATGGCAGGGTTCTGAGGAATATGGAGGAACAGAGAGATCTTGGGGTTCATATCCATAGATCTCTGAAGGCTACCACTCAAGTGGATAGAGCCGTGAAGAAGCTTATAGTGTGTTAGCGTTTATTAACAAAGGATTTGTGTTTAACAGGACCTTGGTAAGAACCACATTTGGAATATTGTGTGCAGTTCTGGTCACCTCACTATAAGAAGGATGTGGAAGCATTGGAGAGAGTGCAGAGGAGAGTTACCAGGATGCTGCCTGGTTTGGAGGGTAGGTCTTATGAGGAAAAATTGAGGAAGTTGGGGCTTTTCTCGTTAGGGCGGAGGAGGATGAGAGGTGACTTAGAGATTTATAAGATGGTGAGGCAGATAGATAGCATGGATGTTTCCTCGAGTGGATGTAGCTATTACTAGGGGGCATAACTATAAGGTTCATGCTGGGAGATGTAGGAGGGATGTCCGAGGTAGATTCTTCAGAGAGTGGTTGGGGTGTGGAATGCATTACCTGCTGTGATAGTGGAATCGGACACTTTCGGAACTTTGAAGTGGTTATTGGATAGGCACATGGAACACATCAGAATATAGGGAGTGGGATAGCTTGATCTTGGGTTTGGACATAGCTTGGCGCAACATCCAGGGCCAAAGGGGCTATACTGTTCTATGTTCTATTTGAGGAAAATTCTAAATGACTTCTAATTCCTAATGTGTTAGTTTCAAGTAATTGAAGACAATTAATTAAACAAGTATGTATTTTAAAGTGCAGAGGGTGAAATTAATTTTGTGTAACTGTGTAAACTGGGTTTGGTGAATTGATACCTCCTGTGACCCAGGCTCATTTTACACTTTTTCTTTGCCATCAACTTCAATTGAAGAGAGAGTCAGGCAGAGTGCAATAGAGTCTGCCACTACATTATGAATGTTTACCTTTTCAGTGAAGGTGACATAACTTCAAACCTTTCTTTTCAATTTATTCTTGGTCTCCTCCAGCTCAATTTTCTGTAACACTGAGAAATGATCTAAGTGACCCAGGATCTCTGCCACTATCACCTTTTGTTGAGCGTTAGGAAGCACACAGCAGTGCATTGAGGCTCCCCAGCCTTGTTCTGCAGGGAGTCATTGACTTTACCTGGTGCAGCTTAGATAAGGAACTGTCCTGCAAAATTCCACTCTCTACCATTACACATGATGCTGACATGAACGCTATTGCATTGTTGCCAACATATTTAAATTTTAAATACAGATACAATTAGTTTGTGAAGTAAAAAATTATCTTGCGAATTGTGCTGTGACCTCTTTGTAGAAAAGATCTTCTTTTGTAAAGCACTTGGTGTTCGGGACTAGTATTGCCAACCTTCCTTAATTGTCTTCAGAAAACAAACAGCCCTGGAACTAGGGGAATGTGGGACTAATTGGGAATTGAGAGGGGAAACACTGGGTGGGGCTTTCAGGCTGCATTTGCCCTGAAACTGGAAAATCCCACCTGAGGTCAATGCACCTTTGTATGAGCCACCACCTCCGGTAACTACGATTCCTGTGGCAGTGGGGAGGGGAATATTCATGCCAGTGTGTGGTGATTGTCTCTTCAGGAGCAACACAGCGGAGTAAGTGTTACCTGTCCTGGGTCCAATTGGGAATCACCCCAGAGATTGGAGCCCTCTTAGGAAAAGAAACATTTTGGGAGCTAGCTACAGCCAAGCGACTACTATACAATACTCATTAAATAATTTTTGTGATCACTAATGGAGCCCCTGTGCATTATTACACAGTGGTATAGTGACAATGTCACTGAAAAATCCAATTTATGCACTGGGGACATGGGTTCAAATTCCACCTTGGCAACTGGAGGAATCTAAATTAACTTTATGACTATGAAATATAAAGCTGGTCTCAGTAATGACCATGGAACTGTCATTAATTGTTGTTAAAAATCCAGCTGACTCATTAATAACCCTTTTAGGGAAGGAAATCTGCCATCCTTACCGAATGGTCTCCATGTGAATCCAGACCTACACAAATGGTTGACTGTTACCTGCCCTCTGAAATGACCTACTTCAACGCAATACTGGCCTTTCCAACAACGTCACATCCCATGAAACAGTAAATATAATTTGGCCTGCGCAGACACAACAAGTCGAAGGCCTCTTTCCATGCAGTAGAGCTCTATGACTATGGCATTCCTAGTTCATGCCTGTGGAATTTCTTTTCCAGACTGCTTTGTCCTTGCATAATTTATCGATGAGGTCCCACTCTTTCTTTTTATTTGGAATGTATGACCAATGTACATAGAACATAGAACACTACAGCACAAACAGGCCCTTCGGCCCACAAGTTGCGCCAATCACATCAATGCCTACCAATCCATAGACCTATTAAATAGATTAAATATTAAATAGACCAATCCCATTAAATCCCATATACTCATCCAGAAGTCTTTTAAAAGACCCCAGCGAGTTCGCCTCCACCACCACTGACGGCAGCCGATTCCATTCACTCACCACCCTCTGAGTGAAAAACTTACCCCTAACATCGCCTCTGTACTTGCTTCCCTGCACCTTAAATCTGTGTCCTCTCATAGCGACCATTTCAACCCGGGGAAATAGCCTCTGAGAATCCACCCTATCTATTCCTCTCAACATTTTATAAACCTCTATCAGGTCGCCTCTCAACCTTTGTCTCTCCAAGGAGGAGTCCCAGCTCCCTCAACCTATCTTCATAAGGCATCCCTCCCAATCCAGGCAACATCCTTGTAAATCTCCTCTGTACCCTTTCAATAGCTTCTACATCCTTCCTATAGTGAGGCGACCAGAACTGCGCACAGTACTCCAAGTGGGGCCTGACAAGGGTCTTATAAAGTTGCAGCATTACCTCCCGACTCCTAAACTCAATCCCCCGATTAATGAAGGCCAGTACACCATACGCCTTCTTGATCACATCCTCCACCTGCGAGGCTGATTTAAGAGTCCTGTGGACCCGGACCCCAAGATCCTTCTGCTCTTCAACACTGCTAAGACTCCTGCCCTTGATAGTGTACTTGTTCATCCCATTGGTCCTGCCAAAATGGACCACTACACATTTATCCATGTTGAAGTCCATCTGCCACTTCTCTGCCCAGTCCTGCATCCTATTTATGTCCTGCTGCAACTTCTGACATCCTTCCAGACCATCCACAACGCCACCGACCTTCGTGTCATCGCCGAACTTACTAATCCATCCCTCCACTTCCTCATCCAGGTCATTTATGAAAATGACAAACAGCAAGGGTCCTAGGACAGATCCCTGGGGCACTCCACTGGTGACTGACCTCCATGCCGAAAAAGACCCATCCACAACCACTCTCTGCCTTCTGCAGGCAAGCCAGTTCTGGATCCACAAGGCCAAAGGCCCTTGGATCCCATGCCCTCTCACCTTCTCAAGAAGTCTTGCATGGGGGACCTTATCAAATGCCTTGCTGAAGTCCATGTACACTACGTCCACTGCACTTCCTTCGTCAATGTGTTCAGTCACGTTTTCGAAGAATTCAACTAGGCTCGTAAGGCACGACCTGCCCTTGACAAAACCATGCTGACTATTTCTGATCATGCTAAACCTCTCCAAAAGCTCATAAATCTTGTCCCTCAGAAGCCTCTCCATCAGCTTACCAACCACTGAGGTCAGACTCACCGGTCAGTAATTTCCCGGGCTATCTCTGTTCCCTTTCTTGAAAATAGGAACCACATCCGCAATCCTCCAATCCTCTGGAACCTCTCCCGTCTCCATTGACGACGCAAAGATCATCGCCAGGGGCTCTGCAATCACCTCCCTCACCTCCCACAGTAACCTGGGGTACATCCCATCTGGTCCCGGCGACTTATCTATCTTGATAGAATTCAAAAGTTCTAACACATCCTCTTCCTTAATATCCACATACTCAATCTTTTCCATCTGCTGCAAACCTGTAGCAAAATCTCCCAGATCAGTTTCCACCGTGAATACTGAGGCAAAGTACTCATTAAGCACCTCTGCCATTTCTTCTGGTTCCATACAGACCTTTCCCCCTTCACCTTTTATAGGTCCTATCCCTTCTCTTCTCATCCTTTTACTTTTCACATATTTATAGAAGGCCTTGGGATTCTCCTTAATCTTACCCGCCAAGGCCTTCTCATGACCCCTTCTGGCTCTCCTAATTTCCCTTTTAAGCTCCTTTCTACAATCCTTATACTCCTCTAGATCCTTACCATCTCCTAGCTCCCTGAACCTTTTGTACACCTTCCTTTTCCTCCTGACTAGGTTCACCAAAGCCTTCGTGCACCACGGTTCCCGCGACCAACCAAAACCTCCTTGTCTCATCGGAACGTTGTCGTGCAGAGCTCCAGACAAACATTCCTTGAATATCCGCCACCTTCCTTCTGTACTTTTCCCCAAGAATGCCTCCTTCCAGTTTATTTGTCCAAGTAACTTCCTGATGTCTTCGTATTTCCCCTTACTCCAGACAAACACCTTCCTAGCCTGCCTGATCCTATCTCGTTCCAATGCAATTGTGAAGGAGATAGAATTATGATCACCATTCCCAAGATGCTCTCCTACCGAGAGATCCGTCACCTGTCCTGTTTCATTCGCCAGTACCAGGTCAAGTACAGCCTCTCCTCTCGTAGGCTTATCCACGTACTGTGTCAGGAAACCTTCCTGAACACACCTAACAAATTCCTCCCCATCCAAACCCCTTACCCTTGGGATATTCCAATCGATGTTTGGGAAATTGAAGTCTCCCATCACGACAACTCTGTTATTACCACATCTCTCTAGAATCTGTTTCCCTATCTGCACCTCAACTTCCCTGTCACTATTGGGCGGCCTATAGAATACACCCAGCAAAGTTTTCGACCCTTTGCTGTTCCTAACTTCCACCCACAGAGATTCTGTAGATAGTCCCTCCACGGCATCCTCCTTCTCTGCAGCCATGACACTGTCCCTGATCAACAGTGCCACTCCACCACCTCTTTTGCCTCCCTCCCTGTCCTTCCTGAAGCATCTGAATCCTGGCACCTGAAGTACCCAGTCCTGTCCCTGAGACATCCAAGTCTCCGTGATGGCCACCACATCACATTCCCAAGCAGCAATCCACACCCTAAGCTCATCTACCTTATTTACTACACTCCTGGTGTTAAAATAGATACACTTCAGCCCCTCAGTCTGGGCATTTCCCTTCACCACCCCCTGTCTAACCTCCCTCTCATACCGCCTGCAGTCCTTCCCTACCTGGGAGCTAACCTCCTCGGTCCCAGTCTCCCCATCACAATTCCCTCCCCCCATCCTTTCTAGTTTAAAGTCCCCCCAGTAGCCTTAGCCAGTCTTCCCACCAAGATATTAGTCCCCCTGGGATTCAAGTGCCACCCGTCTTTACTGTACAGGTCACACCTGCCCCTAATGTAGTGTTTAGTTGTTTAATGTTTGATTTATGTGTATCTGTTTTCTGTCTGTGATTACATAAATCTGGTTGTGGTCTCTTAGAGTAAGAAGCTAAACCGAGGCTGAGAGCATTGGGAGTAAACATTTTAAAGCATTGAATAAAACTCTTCCCAGGCATGAAACCTGGTGTGTCATCTTTGCATTTCTGTGGCATAAAACAGAACAATCATGTGACTGGTATGTCCTTCAAAGTGAGGGCACGTGGCTTGATTGTGGGATCATTTGCACTCACTGCCCAGAAAAACAAAAAGTCAAGGAGCAATCATGATGCTGATGTTTAGTGGGAGCTCAGAAGCTTAGCAAGTTGTTGTGGCTCCAAAGTCCAGACGCTGAAAATATCCAAAGAACAGTATAGCACAGGAACAGGCCTTTCGGTCCTCCAAGCCTGCGCCGATCACATTGTCCTATCTAGACCAACCGCCTGTATCCCTCTATTCCCCATCTGTTCATGTGTCTATCCAGATAACTCTTAAATGTCACTAACATGTCTGTCTCAACCACCTCACTTGGCAGTGTATTCCAGCCGCCTCCCACCACCGTCATTGTAAAAAAAACCTCCCCTGCACATTTCCACCGAACCTTTACCCCCGCCTTACCTTGAACTTTGCCCCCTTGTAATTGTCATTTCTGTCCTGGGGAAAAAGCTTCCAATTGTTCATCTTATCTATGCTCTTCACAATTTTATAAACTTCTATCAGGCTGCCCCTCAGCCTATGTCTTTCTAGGGAGAACAATCCCAGTTTATTCAATCTCTCCTCACAGCTAATACCTTCCATACCAGGCAATGTCCTGGTAAATCTTTCCTGTACTCCTCCTAAAGCCTCCACATCCTTCTGGTAGCATGGCAACCAGATCGAACACAGTATTCAAAATTAATAAATCAACGTTTTATACAACTGTAACATAATCCAGCTGGCTCCAGTAACATCAGGGTATGTTCAGCGGGATAAAAAAACAAAAAAGCATGAGGAAATAAATTGGATTGTTGATCTACTCTGACTGGAGAAAAAAGAGCATCTGAGAACATTTCCAAACAAGATCCAGTCAACAGAAATGATCAGTTTTAGAAATATTCAAAATAAATCAGATCATCAAACAACTTCTATTTGCAACACCACAAATAACACTTACAGTCCAATTCATGGGGGGAATTTTATGGGGTTTCTTGACAAAGCCTGTTGCGTCAATAATGTTATCAAGTTGTAACATGTGGTTCAGGCTTCGACAAAAATTAATTCAGCTTTCATGTACAAACCACAGTAATGGTTAGGCATTAATCATGTGTTAAATAGTACATCAATAATTTACACACTACTATTTAAATATTAAATTGAAGTTAGGCTTCTGAAATGCATTTCATTCAGGTACTAATTTTGCAAATTTCACACATGAGAAGAGATGCAGCCAGTCCTGGAGTGATGACATGAGTAATGGATGTTGCTTCCTCACCTCTGGAGCTGCGGCTGCTTTGTTAGATTCTCTTGACCTCATACAGGAAGCACTTTAGTCAAGGGTTGCACAAAAGCAAATACCGCATTCAGCTCTATGGATTATATTTTGTAGAATCTAAGTAGCAGAAAAACTTCGTCTTGGGACAGAAAAAAAATAAAAGAAGAACAGAGACTGAGAGGCACAAAAATGGCAGTTGGAGACTCGTAGCTTAATGTCTCCTTTGAAACTGCCAAGTGAAGTGATAAACGGCTGGAAGGTGTAAATAATGAGGCTTATGGGATTGAACTTAGAATTGAGAGAGAGAGAGAATAACTGGTCAATATTCTGAGAATATTATGGATGGTGCTTGAACGATATACTAATGCATCCATATCTTTGGTTCCACTTTCAATATTGAGCTAGTTTTGAGAAATGTCTTCAAGGTTCTGCCCAAGCTTTTATGCACATCAATCAGTGTAAAATCTGCCATGCATCATTACAGAACATCACCTTTCTCAGAGTTTGTTAGCTTTGAAATATTCTGTTATATATTTGATTGCAGCCTGGTGCAGTTTAATTTGTACTGCTGAAATTAGCTCATCATAAAACGCTTTTCATTCGTGTCTGCTCCACCACCCGTGAACAGCCAAAATTTGAACTCCTAAAAATTACTTATAAAAACATTGCCAAATTGTTTGAGAGTTACATTAATGATCAGTAATCAAGTTTAATTCATGAAAATGAATTAAAAATCTTTTACAAGATGTAAGTGTCCCTGTATCTAAAACTAAAACCTAATTTTAAGAATCTGTTTGAAGGCAGTAAATGGACATAGTTTATGGAAATTCTCAAAGGCAATTAAGTAGATTGGGGTGGGGTCATGTTCAGTTTTGTGGATATTGTATTCACACATGAGATGTGGGCAAGGCCAACATTTATTGCCTTTGGTAGGTGGTGAACTTCCATCTTGAACAGACCATTGGTATGGGTACAGCCACAGTGCTGCTGTCAAGGAAAGTCCAGGGTTTTGATGCAGTGACAGTGAAGGAACAGCAATAAAGTTCAGAGTCAGAATTGTGCAGTTTGGTTGGGAATTGGCAGCTGGTAGTTTTTCCATGTATCTGCAACCCTGGTTCTTCAAGTTGGTAGAGGTCATGGAAGGTGCTGTCAAAGCAGCCTCAGCAATGTGCTATAGCGTATTTTGCTGCCATGATGTGCTGGTGGCGGAGGGGTGTTGAATGGTTGCTATGTTCTCAATAGTATCGAACACCTTGAGTGTTGATGAAGGTGCACTTATCCAGGCAAATGGAGAGTGTTCTATTTCACATGTGACTTGTACTTTGTAGATGATGGAAAGGCTTTGGAAAGCCAGGAGATTTGCTACAGAATACCCAGTCTGTGACCTCTTGTAGCTGCGCTATTTATGTGGATGCTCCAGTTACTTTTCTGGTGGTTGCCTCCCCCAAGATGTTGATGGTGGGGGTTTCAGTGATGGTAATGCCACTGAATGTCAGAGGGAGTTAGATTCTCTTTCGTTGGAAATTGTCATTGTCTGGTGCTTGTGTGGTGTGAATGTAACACGCCACCTATCAAAGAATACTTTAGATTTATATAGTGCTTTTAAAGGCCACTGGACATCTCAAAGCACTTTACATCTATTGAAATACTTTTGAAGTGTTGTCAATATTTGTGATGTGGGATAGGAAACACAGCATTCAATCTGTGCATAGCAAGCAGCCCAAGCCTGAAAGTTGTTCAGGTCTTGTTGCAGATGGGCAGAAACTGCATCGTTATTTGAGGTGTGAATAGATTTAAACATTATGCAATCATCAGTCAACAACCCCACTTCTATCCTTAGGTTGACAGAAAGGAAATTGATTAAGTAGCTGAAGATAGTGGGGCCTAGAATACTACCCTGAGGAACTCCTACAGCAATGTCCTGTGGCCCTCAATAACCACAATCATCATTCATCATGCCAGTATGATTCCAGCCAGTGCAGAATTTCTCCCTGATTCCCATCGACTTCAATTTTGCAAGGGCTGCTTGATGAGGGTCTCTTAATCAAATACAGCTTTGATATGAGGGGAAGTCACTCTCACCTCCCCTTGGAATTCAGCTCTTTTTTCCATGTTGAGCGCAAGTTTATAATTAAATCTGGAGTCCAATGGTCCTAATGGACCCAAACTGAACATTAGTGAGCAGGTTATTGCTGAGTAGGTGCTGCTTGTCAGAACTGCTGATGAGACTTCGCATAACTTTGGTGATGATTGAGAGGAGAGGAACGAGGCAGTAATTGGCCAGAATGGATTTGCCACATTTTTTGTTGCCAGGACATTTATATCTGGGCACTTTTCCAATTTTGTTGGGTAAATACAGTACAGTGGAACAGCTTGGCTTGGGTTGTGGCTGGTTCTGGAGCACAAGTCTTCAGTACTACAATTGCAATGACGTTGAGTGAGGTCCATGGCCTTTTTTGTATTCAGTGCACTTAGTAATTTTTTAGTTTCACATGGAGTGAATTGAATCGATTGAAGACTGACATCCCTGATAGCAGGAACCTGAGGAGGAGGCCGAGATGGATCATCCACTTGACCTTCTGGCTGAAGATTAGTGAAAACACCAAAGCGCTTGAGCAGAATTTTACATTCCCCCACAATCCCCCCCACACCCCCGGTGGGTTCTGATATGATGGTGGGTGGTGGGTGGTGGGGGAGGGGTGTGTAAAATTGAATGGAGGACACTTCTCCCTAGATGTCTGTCTGCCCAAACCCAGATGTAATTTTGCACTTGGGTGGGCAGGGCCTCAGGTGGGTAACCCACCTGTTAAGGGGCTCCTTGTTGGCAACTTTAAGCCCTTTTCCCATCCAGTCTCAATTTTTAGATTGATGGGAGCAGGTGTGGATGGGGTGGGAAAGGTATTTAAAAAAAAAATTTCCCCATCTTGGGTGAAGTGGGGTGTGGAGTGCAGTTCCTCACTCTGAAGGCTCCCTCCAGAGATGGGGTGTCCTCTGCTCTGAGATATTGAAGTTCCAGGACTCTCTCCCCCAGACCTACTCCCGGATGCCGCAATCACAGCGTCCCCCAAGCCCGGTCCACCACTCTACACCACCACCCCCCCCCCACCCGTCTGCCCCTCTACTCCCCCCCCCCCCCATCCCCTTTTCTCCTGACCCAGCTGGACCCCAAAACTTACTTTTCCAATGGTCTCAGGATTTAGTTCCTAGCAGAATGCTGCAGCACTGCTTCTGACCGCTGCAGCACTGGGACTGGCAGGGTTAGAGAAGCTGTTGGCAATCAGATTGGCTGACTGCTGTCATGGGTGGGATTTCCAAGGGTAACTGGACGTCCGCCCACTGTGAGTGAACACTCAAGTGAGTGTTAGATGGCAATGGGCTTCCACAATGCTGATTCTCAGCATGGTGAGCGTTGATCACTCACCATCCTTAAAATTCTACCCCTGGTCTTTTATGATGAATGTTTAGGGATATTTATAGAGCTGCCTCTTCTGATTTAGTTGTTTGACAGTTTGTGACTGGGTCTGACTGGACTCTCGAGCTTTGATCTAATTCACTGGCTATGGGGTCTCTGTCTATAGCATGCTACTTCCACTGTTCAGCATGCATAGTGGATTTGTTGTGCACACCAGCTTGGTATTCTCATTTTTTAGGTGCACCTAGCGCTGCCCTGGGCCGGTCCTCCTGCACTCTTCATTGAACAAGGTTGAACCTGGCTAGGTGGTAATGGTTGAGAATGAGGTGTTTTCCAGACCATGAGGTTACAGACTCTGGTGAAATACAATTTGATGCTGATGGCCCACAGTGCCTCATGGATTGCCAGTTTTCAGCTGCTAAATCTGTCCAGGTCTATCCTGTTAAGGATGGTGGCAGCATCACACAACACAAAGAACATTATTCTCAGTTGAAGCTGGAACTTTGTCTTCAGAAGGACTGTGTGGCAGTTACTCCTGCCAGTATTTTCTTAGCTAAATTCACCTGCTCCAAGTTAATTGGTGAAGATGAGGTGAACATTTGAAAACGTTTCTTTAATGTTTTTTCTTTACGTGCAGATGTGAAGCTAATTGATGTAAATACTACATAATTACACAAATGCTGTTGCTTTTGGTACATTTTATTTTGTTACCAATTATGGACAAAAGTTCTTTAGGTTGAATTTCTTTATTTAATAGAAATTTATTTTTTAAAATTTATGGTACTTTTGGCAGTCACAACCTATCATTTAAAAATGTTAAAACATAATGGGAGATGAATTGGTTTGTTCTATTTTGTGGATCTGAACTAGATGGTACACACACAGCCTGCACTAGAAGAATCTAGACTGGGAACAACCTGAAATTAATTTTTAGGTTTCGTTTTAAAATTTCAAGAGATCATCCTTGCTCATGTTGAGTCCAGGTGTGGGCAATGTGTGTGGATGCAGCTGCCTTCTTTAATGTGTTGGTGTGTGTCTAAGGGAATAGAATGAGGCAGTATTATCGTGTGTCTGAGGGGT
Organism: Carcharhinus amblyrhynchos; assembly: GCF_965287045.1. Lineage (NCBI taxonomy): Eukaryota > Metazoa > Chordata > Chondrichthyes > Carcharhiniformes > Carcharhinidae > Carcharhinus > Carcharhinus amblyrhynchos. The sequence continues at coordinate 131,885,361 of NC_137324.1, read as the reverse complement.
ATGGAGAGAGGTAGTATGATCATATGTTTGAGGGTAAAGGCATGAAGCAGCACCATTGTGCCTATAGTGGCCCTTGGGTTGCTGTGGAGTCGGAAGGAGTGCTCCTCCTCCTTCCATATCCAATTTTTTAAAGAAATAGCTTTTTCATGCTGATCATTTCCGTACTATAAGAGTTGACTGCTACAGGCCCAGTGCCTGGTTTGCTCAGGGGAGCCCACTTTTCTGGAGGGCTCTTAAAAGAGATGTTTGGTCCCAAGGGTAAAAGGTGTTTGCCCCAGGCTCCTAAAAAAAAAGACAGCCAGACCCAATATTGTCTGAGCCTTTGGATTCTGGCCCCCAAATATAGCCCTTGTGCTCATGTTAAAACAGAAAAGGGACACAACTTGGTCCAATTTCTCCCTCAATTCATTTAAAAACCAATCCCTTCTTTAGGCAAGACGGAAGCTAACCAAAGGGTAGTTGGAACTGCATGTGTAGGACGGATATTGCATAACTGCTGATTTTTTTTTTGAAGAGTTTTATTCTGCTCATGACCAATGGATTCAAATTTGCTTTTTTCTATTTTCTTCTGCCTGCCCCCCCCCCCCCCCCCCCCCCCCACTTTTTTGTGAACCTTTGCAGATTATACTTCTGTGGGTGTGATGACACTAAACTAAAGGTCTTGATTAGATAAATGCAATAATATTTGAAAACTGTTCATTTTTCACAGAATCATGTGTCATGTGATAAAGCCTTCAGGGATATGTCAAGCCATAGTTGACAACCCTATTGAGAATTGAGTACAGTCCTTTGTGTTTAAACAAATTGTGGAGTTGGTGGTGTGTGAATATCTGGATTCTAATCCAGAGACCCAGGCTAATGCTCTAAGGACATAAGCTGGTAAATTCAATTAAAGCATCTAAAATTGAAAGCTAGTTTCACTAATGTCCAGGAAATTATCATCAATTGTTGTATCTCAGCCTTTTGGCTAAAATCAAGCTCCAGATTGGGTGCAATGCCTAATCTTGTCAGCTTTGATCTTGTTTATCTCTCTTATGGGTACTGTGAATTGGATTCAATTTGAATTGGTTAAGGAGCAAGCAGGGAGATGGATTGGCATAAATGGGTCTTTTTCTGAATGGCAGTGAATGACTACTGGGGCTCCACAGGGATCTGTGCTAGGACCCCAACTGTTCACATTAATATATTAATGATTTTGAAGAGGGAACTGAATGAATTATCTCCAAATTTGCAGATGGGTGGGAGGGTGAGCTGTGAGGAGGATGCAGAGATGCTTCGGCATGATTTGGACGGGCTGAGTGAGTGGGCACCTGCATGGCAGATACCGTATAATGTGGATAAATGTGAGGTTATTCACTTTGATAACAATAAAAAAAACAGATTATTACTTGAGGGAGGTGGATACTACCTTGGAGTCCTTGTGTATCAGTCTCTGAAAGTAAACGTGTAGGTACAGCAGGCAGTGAAGAAGGCAAATGGTATATTGGTCTTCATAGTGAGACAATTTGAGTATAGGGATAGGGATATTTTGCTGCAATTGTATAGGTTGTTGGTGAGACCACACCTGGAGTATTGTGTGTAGTTTTGGTTTCCTTATTTGAGGAAGGATGTCCTTGCTATAGAGAGAATACAGTGAAGGTTTACCAGGCTGATTGCTGGGATGGCAGGTCTGTCATATGAGGAAAGACCAAGTCGATTAGAATTATATTCACTGCAGCTTAGAAGAGTGAGAGGAAAATTTGAATTTAATGATCAGCCATGATCTGAATGAATGGTAGAGTAGGCTTGAAGGGCTGAATGGCCTACTCTGCTTCTAGTTTTGATATTTCAATGATTAAGGGCTTGTCCTGTCCAATCTACACATTAGCCTGTAACTTTAAGAATGGAGTAAAATTTGTTACAAACCTATTTGGTTCACTAATGTCCTTTAGAGAAGAAAATCTGCTGCTTTTATCCAGCTTGGCCTATATATGACTCCAAGCCCACAGCAATGCAACTCTTAACTGCCCTCTGAAATGACCTAACAAGCCGCTAAGTTCATGGGCAATTAGGGTTGGCAACAAATGTTGCTCTTGCCAGTGACACCCATATCCTGTGAAGCAATAGAGAAAAATTAAGCTGGAAATTGGGAGATCTTGGATACTGTGTTATGTAATATGGTGATCCAAGAAAGTATCAACTTTTCACAATTTAGTAAGAATTTTGAGGGGGAAAGTTGACTGAGTTAATAGTTCACTTTTTCTGATGCAAAGTTGTTGATTTTTAACTCCATTTCTCTCTCCATGGATGCTGCCTAGTCTGCTGAGCTTTTCAAGCTTTTCTGTATTATTTCTGATTTCCAGCATCTGCAGTATTTTCCTCTTGACTCAATACTTGTATTATCTTTTGTTAAGGATAACATTTTAGTGGGTTTTGTTTTTGATTTCAGTGTTTTGGTTTCTTTCTTTCTCGCTATTCTGTAACCTGCAGGTGCTAGCTACAGGGCTGAGTGGTCTCTACTCCTCATTGCCCACGAAACTGGAAGTGAAGTCTGATGAATGGCATTATCTGCAGCGAGAGGACTGGATGCATATTCCTACACTGGTACAGTTCATGAACTCCCTGGAGTTCTGTAATGCAGTGATACAGGTAAAGACTTGAAAATGTGGAGGGCACACCGGTCTTTCTAATTTTCAGCTTGGATAATGTCCTCTGCAATGATTGTATAAATCTTAAGTGACATGGTTTGAACTTCAGCTGCTGTTACAGGACAAGATGATGGAGAATTCAGTACTCTCTTTCAGGAAAATATTAGAAGCATGGATTGTACTCAATATTGACCCAGTCTCAGAGTGGGGGCTAAAATCAACTTGGCCCCTAAATTTCTCTCTCTCCCCTTTGGAAACATGAAATGTTTAACAAAGCCTTGTCAATATTTCAAAAATGAATTCCAAGCCTATATTGAACAATTTGTAGTTGGATTATATTAACGGTCTTACGTACAGTGTGTGCTCCTTGTTGCGTTTTCATTGTTATATTCTAGACACCACATCACACTTTACCACAGTCTCTGATTAAAATGAGCAATTTCACTTGAGTGTAACATTGTGGGAAGTCTGAGTGTGTGGACTTTTTATACGAATCAGACTCTAGTCACTGTGCTTTCTGTTTCACATCTAGGGCATCCGATTGGCTCAAGTTCAGGATTCTTCCACCTGATTTGTTGAGAATGTGAATTTATTAATTGTGATTTATTTGGATACCAATTTCTCAGTGAGGAGTTTCAAATTGCTCAAACAAAGCTGAGAGATGAATGCAAGACACTTTCTTTTCAGTAAATGAATCACATCAGAGCTATTTTGCATTTCAGCGAGTACAACTCTGAGAGCCAGATGAAGCAAATCATTTCAGAATCTGTCCTTGTCTGCTAAGAATTTCAAACCAATTAGTTTTGCATAAAAATGAACTTAAATCACAAGACCATAAGATGAAGGAGCAGAAGTAGGCCATTCAGTCCATTGAGATGTTCCATCATTCAACAAGATTGTGACTGATCAGATATAATCCTCAATTTTACTTTCCTGCCTTATCCCCATAACCCTTGATTGCCCTACTGATTAAAAATCTGTCTCAGCCTTGAACATACTTAAGCTAGCCTTTATAGCCCTCTTCGGTAAATAATTTCACAGATTCACTACCATCTGAGAGAAGGAATTCCTCCTCATCTCTGTCTTTAATGGGCAATGACTTACTCTGAGATTGTGCCCTCTGGTTCTAGACTCTCCCACTAGGGGAAACAACCTCTTAGTATCTACCTTGTCAAGCCCACTGAGAATCCTATATGTCTCATTAAGGTTGCCTCCCATTCTTCGAAACTCCAATGAATGTAGACCAACTTACTCAACCTCTCTTCATAAGAAAATCCCTCTGTACCCCAGAATAACCCAATAAACTCTCTCTGGATTATCTCCTGCCTAAACTGGACAGTCTATCTTTCCTTAAATAAGGGGACTAAAGCCATTCAGTGTTTCAGCTGTGGCCTTATGTAGTTTTAGCTAGACTTCCCTGTTTTTGTTCCCTTTGAAATAAAGGTCAAATTTCCATCTGCCTTCCCTATTACGTGCTGAAGTTGCATGCTAGCTTTCTGTGATTTAATCATGGGATCCCTCAAACCCCTCTGTGCTGCAGCTTTCTGCAGTCTTTCTCCATTTAAATAAAATTCCGCTCCTTTACTCTTCTTCCCAAAATGCACAACTTCACTGTTTTCTAAGTTTTTCCCCAGTCACCTAACCTGTCTATATCCTTCTATAGACTGTGTCTTCCTCACCATTTACCTTCCCGCCAGGGACCTGGGTTCAATTCTGGCTTGGGTCACTGTCTGTGTAGAGTTTGTACATTCTCCCCGTTCTGTGTGGGCTTCCTTCGGATGCTCCGGTTTCTTCCCACAGTCGGAAAGACATGCTGGTTAGGTACAAAGACCCAAACAGATGCCAGAGTGTGGCAACTAGGGAAATTTCACAGTAACTTCATTGCAGTGTTAATGTAAACCTTATTTGTGACCAATAAATAAACTTTAAAAACTTTACTTTGTGTCATCTGCACATATGGTAATAGTTCATTCATGTCCCTTATCCAACTCATTAGTATATACTATAAATAATTGTGACCCCAACACTGATTCTTGTGACACTCCACATTTTCAGGTTGCCATCCTAAAAATATCTCTCTTATCCCTACTCTCTGTCTTTTATCAGTTACCAAATCCTCTGTTCATGCTAATATACTATCCTCAGCATTGTGGGATCTTATCTCATTAAGTAGCCTTTTATGTGGTATGTTATCGAGCATTTTTTGAAAATCAAAGTGTGTTGCATCTATTGATTTCCCTTAATCTCTCCTGCTCATTACCATCTTAAAGAATTCTAATAAATTTGTCAAACGTGATTTCCCCTTCATGAAGCCATGCTAACTGATTTTATTATGTATTTCCAAATGCTCTCCTATGACACCTTTTATAATGGACCCTCCTAACGTTTTCCCAATGACAGAAGTTAAGATAACTGGCCTATACCTGTTTTGTGCCTCCCTTTTCAAATATGCGTGTTACGTTGGCAGTTTGCCAGAATTTAAATTCCTTTCAGTCACTACACCCAAGTCATTAATGTAGATTGCAAATAGTTGAGTTCCTTTCTCTTGCAATCCCTATTTAAAATCCAAGAATATCATCACCCAAATCCGTTTCTGAATGTATCTCATCTTCTCTTGAGCTCTTACTGATTTTTGTGGTGTCCTGTGCTGTGGGATTTAGGGTGTATCATCTGTTTTTATTTAGCTTAAAAGATGGCCTGTTGTACATGGGTGAATTCACCTTTTGTCTCATCCTGAAACCTGTGCTTCTGGTTTAGGTGGCTCATCCCATGATACGCAATCAACTTGTGAACTATATCTACAATGGATTCCTTGTGCCTGTCATGGCACCTGCACTTCATAAAGTTAGTAGGTTATTTGCTGCAAGTTTCCAGACAGACTTTGTACTGATTAATTGTGCTGTGTTATAGTTTTCTACATTTGGTGTTTTATCTATAGCCTGAGGGTGGTATATACGTATAAATGTTATGACTTTGTCCATTGGTATTTTAACCTTGGCTAGGGATAGAACTGAATTAATAACGTGTACAGTTTTTAACTCCTTATTTAAGGAAATACTTTGGAAGCACGCATAGAAGGTTTATGACCTTATGAGGAAAGGTTGGGCAGGCTGGGCTTCTTTCTGCTGGAATTTAGAAGAGTAAGAGATGACTTGAATGGAACATAAGATTCTGAGGGATCTTGACAGGATCATAGAATGCATACAGTGCAGAAGAAGGCCATTCAGCCCATTTAGTCTGTACAGACTCTCTGATAGAGTATCTTACCCAGGCCCCCCTTCCACTGTGTCACCATGCCACCAGGTGGATATTGAAAGAATGCTTCCTCTTGTTGGTAGAGGTGTTGCTACGGGGAATACACCAGTTAACTGATAATCAACAGTTAATTGCCAGGCAGTTTAAATTCAAACCAAGCATTTGTCTCTGGTCAAGACATTGCCCTAGGGAATGTACCAGTGCATGGCTGTTACCTTTTATATTCAGCTGAAGCAGGTGCGTTGTGTGTCCTTGCAAGACTAAAAGCTTTGACATGTCTCTTTTTTTCAGTGATACTCAAAGTCTAGTTTTATGTTTCACTCAAAGTATGTTGTACTGCATGTTAAGTAAGCATAAAAGGCAAAAGGCTGCAGGGTTGTTTGACTGCTTTGCAGATGTCCTCAATTAATGTTCAAGTTGATGGGAAACTGGTATGTAACGTCTTGTACAGATAAGTACTTTGGAAGATTTTGTGTTTTTCATTGGTTTCCAGTCCCTTCTGGTTTGTCACCACCAGAACTCTGTCAGACCTCCGTTCATGCAATCCCAATATCCTTTTGGTGGAAAAAAGCCTTTTTGTAACAAACAGACAATTCTCCTCTGGTCCACTTTGTTTGGCAAAAACTACATACAAAATACATCTTGCCTTTTTGAGATAGTGAGTGTGGTGCAATAAATTGTTCTTGGTCATCCATATTTTTTCACATTCTTCATTTTGTAACACTTGTTGAACTTGATAGAAGAATATTTTGAACAGCAAAGCTTGCCTCAGTTGTGAGAGCTAGAAATGACACCTGGTTGGCCAAGGTTTGGGTGCACATTGGAGTTCTGTTTTGACTTTGTATACAATAAAAATGTGATAGTGAATCAGTGGCCCACCTTGCATCTTGCCTTTTTTAATTCCCAGTGATTTCTATGCAAATATAAGTTGAGAGACGTGGGAGATGGGTTGCAAATTTTACACTAACTGTCAAAGTCTTGTGCCATTGAATTGAGTATATTACCACCAATTCAGAGGTAACTGCAAACATTGTATTTCTCTTTCTCTGTATTGTTGTTGTGACATTTCTATTCCTTTCAGATGACCGTGGAAGAAGTTATGACTACGACAGCATACCTGGATCTGTTCCTCCGCAGCATCTCCGAGCCTGCGCTGTTGCAGACCTTTCTGAGCTTCATTCTGCTGCATGAACATGAAAAAGTGCCGATTCTAGATACGCTTGTCAGTCGAATTAACACACCCTTTCGGGTAAGGTTACTTTTCATTTTGACCCAAATTGCGCTGTGGACTTATAATCTGTCATATTATATCCAACTGTTTCCCCTCCTCAATGCAATTGTTTGAGAACATGCACAAAGAAATGCCGTTTGAGGAACAGTGATCTAAATGAATGACTGAAAACTTCAAAATTCACATGCATCAAGGTCACAAGTTCTCTCAATGATCTGTTAGTTTTTTTACTGCTGGGATGAGAGTGGGGACTGCACTTTTCAATTGAGTGTTCCTGGGGTTAGGTAAGGGAAAAAAATCAGCCAGGATTCTTATCCCTGACTGTGCAGTGATCTAACCTGTAGTGTGTGTGTGTTGTCTGTCCTGTGCAAGACACAGTGGGGAGGATATTTCCCACTGTCAAAAGAAATAACGATCAGAAGTGTTCTTTCTATTATATTTAAAATCATAGGAGGCCAATGGGCTACAGAAATTGCAGTAAATACTCAACACGTCAGTGGAGAATGAAACAAATCTGAAGTTTCAACTTGATGATGTTAGGTGATATAAGGCGAGGATGCCAGCGTTGGACTGGCGTGGGTACAGTAAGAAGTCCCATAACACAGGTTAAAGTCCAACAGGTTTATTTAAAATCCCGAGCTTTCAGAACGCTCCTCCAAATCCTCACCTGATGAAGGAACAGCGCTCTGAAAATTCGTGATTCCAAATAAATGTGATCAACTTTAAACTGGTATTGTGAGATTTCTCATTAGAAGGTGTTATAAACAACAGTTTTAAGAAAGTTCAGAGCAAGGAAAAGGTTTGTGGTAGGGAACGAGGCAAGAACGTGACAAGTGATGACGGTGCAAACGAGATGAGAATGGAGAAGTGTAGAAACAAGAGTTGGGTCCAGGAGAACAGCTGAGCAGGTGGGACAGATGGAAGATCTGGCAAAGAAAATCATCCCACACCAGATTAAATTAATTATTCCACATTATTAGGAAAAAACGTGTTTAATTTGATTTTATTCTTCACCACCAGCAGCACCCCCCATGGCTTTCTTTGCTTCTACGCTCCATGTTTTAGTTAGGAATGAAGGGCAGTCCAGACTTAAGGGCCATTCATTATTACACTTTAGTCTTTGGCAGTGGGCCTCTAGTATTACATATGAAAAGTTATTGACACATGAGAGTTATCTGGCACAGAGCATACATATTTGTGGTTAACCTGAAATGCTCTCAATTTTCTCTGCTTGTCTCTACAACCACATATCCATTATCTTCAGGGACCCAGGTGTGTTGAGCCTGTGCCAAGGATTGGCGAGCAGGCCCGCTAGAGGCTTGCTTAGGAAACAGGTTGAAACTATTTCATTACATATTCTATTTTAGAAGAAAATTACAGAGTTTAGATTTGTAAAAGATTTAGGGACTCTTGTAGTCTTGCCTTCATGGGTTCAATCAATGTGAAAGATGATTTTGAAAAAGGTGATGTTAAAATGTGCAGGATATTGAAGGCATTATTTGAGGGCTTTTATTAAATTGATTTCATCATTCAGAAGTTTTGAAATGCAGCTGTGACAAAAAAAGAGTATTTTTTTATAATCATAAAATCTCTCAGCACAGAAGAAGTTCAGCAAGAAGACCAGCTCTAAGAACTATCCAATTATCCACTCCTCCATTCTTTCTCCCTGGCCCTGCAAATCTTTTCAAAGAACTAGTCAATTCACTTCAGAACTTTCTTTAAAGTTTATTTATTGGTCACAAGTAAGGTTTATATTAACACTGCAATGAAGTTACTGTGAAGTTCCCCTAGATGTTTTATTTTATTCCTTATCCTTTTGATACAAGCATGAACAGGACTGGCAGGTGGTTACATAAGAAGATAAGAAATAGGAGCAGGAGTAGGCCATCTAGCCCCTCGAGCCTGCCCCACCATTCAATAAGATCATGGCTGATCTTTTAGTGGTTCAGTTCCACTTACCCGCCTGCTCCCCATAACCTTTAATTCCCTTATTGGTCAGAAAAGTATCTACCTATGATTTAAACATATTTAACGAGTTAGCCTCCACTGCTTCAATGGGCAGAGAATTCCAAAGATTCACTACCCTCTGGGAGAAGAAGTTCCTCCTCAACTTTGTTCTAAATTGACTCCCCCTTATTTTGAGACTGTGCCCTCTAGTTCTTGTTTCCTTTCTAAATGGAAATACTCTCTCTGCTTCTACCCTGTCTAGCCCTTCATTATCATATGTCACAATAAGATCTCCCCTCAGCCTTCTAAACTCCAACGAGTACAGGCCCAATGCACTCAATCTCTCCTCATAAGCTAACCCCCTCATCTCCGGTATCAACCTGGTGAACCTTCCCTGTACTCCCTCCAAAGCCAATATATCCTTTCGCAAATAAGGGGACCAAAATTGCACACAGTACTCTAGTTGCGGTGTCACCAGTACCTTGTACAATTGCAGTAAGACCTCCCTGCTTTTATACTCCATCCCTCTCACGATAAAGGCCAACATTCCATTTGCCTTCTTGATCACCTGTTGCACCTGCAGACTGAGTTTTTGCAATTCATGCACAAGGACCCCCCGGTCCCTCTGCACAGTAGCATGTTGTAATTTTTCACCATTTAAATAATAGTCCGGTTTACTATTATTCCTTCCAAAGTGGATAACCTCTCACTTGCCAACATTATACTCCATCTGCCAGATCCTCGCCCACTCACTCAGCCTATCCAAATCTCTCTACAGACTTCCCGTGTCCTCCACGCAATTTGCTTTCCCACTCATCTTTGTGTCATCCGCAAACTTTGTTACCCTACACTTGGTCCCCTCCTCCGGATCGTCTATGTATATGGTAAAGTATTGAGGCCCCAGCACTGATCCCTATGGCACGCTGCTAGTCACCAACTGCCAACTGGAAAAGCACCCATTTATTCCAACTCTGCTTCCTGTTAGATAGCCAATTCTCAATCCATGCTAGCACTTTACCCCCAACTCCGTGTACCCTAACCTTCTGCAGCAACCTTTTGTGAGGCACCTTATCGAACAGCTTCTGGAAATCTAAAAACACTACATCCACCGGTTCCCCTCTGTCAACTACACTCGTTACATCTTCATAAAAATCCAGTAAATTCGTCAGACATGACTTTCCCTTCATGAATCCATGCTGTGTCTGCTTGACTGAACCATTTGAATTTCATTGAAATAGAAATCATGTACTAAACATAGAAACATAGAAAATAAAAGTAGGAGTAGGCTGTTCGGCCCTTCAAGACTGCACCACCATTCATTTTGATCATGGCTGATCATATTCAATGCAGCATTCTCAGTATGTTCCTGTCCATCACTGTTTTAACCACACAGGGAAGCAGTCTGTTTTGTAACTCTTTTTACAGGACCTTTGATGATGAAATGTTAAGGCCATTACAAATTGATTCCAGTATAATTGACTTCTACTGATCAATAGTTGATTCTTGGTTGAGGTGTTCTGTGGTTTACTAGAAATATTTTGGTTCTTTTTTCCAACTGCAATCCCTTCTTGCTGGTTGGTTGCATTCCACAGACAGAGTTTAAGATATTTATGCAAAAAATGGCTATTTCTGTTTTGCAGAGATATTGCTTCTGGTACTTACAACCAGGCTATTTTAGCTGGATTAACCGTTATGTTTCTTTGTCTTTTCAGGGGATAGTAATCAGTCTTTGAAATATTTTAGAATGGCCTTGTGTGGAATCAGACGGAGCGGTTCCACTACCCCTTCAGTGGCTAACTGTACATTCTTAACCATCTTTGGGTGTGTGTCCATTTAAAAAAAAAACTCAGGTCTCTATAAAGTCCAAAATTTCTGCATTTATTTTCGCTTTCGTCCTAACACTAAAGTAAAATTATTCCTAACCCTGCTACTCTAAAAGATGCTCTGCTGGTGGCTGGAGGGCTGCTGTTCTTCATGATGTTCATAAGTAATGACTTCTGGTTGTTCGAGGCTGGAGGCCCAATTTTGGGTTGTTGTACCACAGCAGTTGCTGGGGCAATCTGCCCCAGCTGAGTTGTACCATGCAGTTATTGATTGAAAGGGTGGTGCAGAAACAAATGTGCTGACCTCCTAGGAGAGGGCAGCATGTTCTGCTGCCTTCACAGCACTACCAGTCCCTCAGTGGGATAGCAAACTGCACAAGGTGAGTAACGTTTTGGCAGCTCCTATCTATTTGTTCTTGCAGGTTCCAGACAAAGTAATTCTAAAAGAATTCAAAGACTGATTACCACCTCCGATAAAGGCGAAGGAGCACAGATTTCAGCTCAGAATTGCTTTTGTTTGAGCGTCTCAGGCTGTGAATGTTGATTCCCTTTGTGAGAGCTGTGGAACTCTTGGTCATGTGAGATTACACTGACTGGACTCCATGCTCCTAGCTACATTGCGGAAACACAGGCCTTCCAATACCTCGTAAAACAGCTTGCCTGAGGCCAACAGTTTCTTTTTCAGGATGGGGCTCCTGAGATTCTCACCTGTCTTGCTTGGCAGAGCTGGGACAGGACCCTGCCTTCCAGTGAGCTGTTTCCTAGGCTCACTGCTCACTAGTACTGAATCTTCCACCATATGCCAACCCAAATGTTTCGTATCTAACCCATGTGTATTACCAATGTCTGAGCAGACCCCTGGGAGGGAAAGGCATCTGTACAACTTCAGAGTATCTTTCTCCCTCTACATACTCTTACTGCTGAGAAGTACCTAAGAGAAGGAGAAAAGGGGAAGAATAGAAGCTAGACATTAGCAAGTCATGGTCCTGAGAGTGCAGCTTGCTGTGTATTTTTGAGGTGAGTGAAGGGTTACAAATGACAGGCAAACAGATTGCTTAGGTAAGCTACCAGTGAAAAACAGATAGGAGATGCGTAGGGCTTGTGCATACAGTCCTTGTGGTGAAATTGTTTAAGAAGCAAGGTGTAATGAGGATGGGGAGGACATGGATGTCAAATGAAGGGAGAAATAGAGATACAGGGAGGAATTGGTTGTGTGAGCTCGAGCATGTGATGAATGCTGGTGTGTTACAGGAAGAGGCACAGTCTTTGCATTAAAAGTGTACGTCAGTTTGTCAGTGCAGAAGGATGTGATGGAGGGGAAGGGATTGCTAAAATTAGTGGGGTAGGGGTTGAAAGAAGTATTGTCAGCTTTCTCAGCTCCTATTGAGAGTTGAGTGCAGATGCAGAGGTGTTTGATTCTCTTTCCACTTTGAGCCCTACATTAAATCTGGATGCATGTGAGAGTAATTCTGTCAGACAGGTGTATCCAGACATGCTTTATTGTGACTTCGATATAGAAACTTCTGTATTTCTCTCCTCATCTGGAATTCCTCCTTTAGGACCTCCAGGGAGCCCTCACAAAAAAAAGTGCGGGAGAGAGGGGAAAAAGGGTACTTAGATAACTTGCCTTATGCCCAACACAACTGGAAGGACAACATTTAGTCAAATGAAAATGAGGCCTGGACAGTAAAATTGCCCTCTCTGTTGATTTTGTTTTGCGTGAACATTTAAATGTGCAGGATTAAAATTATTTGTGCAGTTGTGCACACACACTAAGTTCTAGGGCCGACATGTGCTCAGTATGTACAGGGGCTTCTGGGCTGCTAGCTGGCGATACAACATAAAGGGAACATTGCTTCATATTGATGCTGTTATGTGGTATTAATCCCGCCTGACCAGCAGCTCAATTCGTGTCTTTAATCAAAATGGGGGTTTCTATCCCCAGTTAGAAATAAAACAGGTTCTTTTAGCAAAAATGACCCAGCCAATTCAATGAGGGCAGAATTTAACAACCCCGGGTGGTTCTGAAGCAGGTGGACGGGTGAAGCGTGAAATTGTATGGATGGAATTTTTAATCATAGGATCTCTACAGTACAGAAGGAGGCCATTCAGTGCATCAATTCTGCGCTGAGCACAATTCCACCCAGGCCTATCCTCGTAACTCCACATATTTACCCTGCTAATCCCCCTGACATATGAAGCGTCAATTTAGCATGGCCAGTCAACCTAACCCACACATCTTTGGACTGTGGGAAGAAACCGGAGCAGCCGAAAGAAACCCATGCAGACCGGGGGAGAACGTGCAAACTCCATACAGACAGTGACGCAAAGCTGGGATTGAACCCAGGTTCCTGCGCTGTGAGGCAGCAATGCTCACCACTGTGCCAACGTGCTGCCCCTCTAAGGTATTTCCTCCAGGTTCCTGCTCACTCTGACAATGCAGCAATTTCACGCTGGAGTGGGCAAAACCTTGGACGGGAAGCTTGTCCTTGCCCCACATAAGACCTTTAAGTGCTCAATGAATGGTCACCTAAATGCTATTAGCTACTCAGCCTCGATTTTTAGGCTGGGCAGGAAGGAGATGCGGTGGCCTGCCATTAGGAGCCCCCTTCTGACGGGGGAAGTCGTTCCCTTAAGTTCCTGTGACCTCCATATTGCCTCTTCCCCCATGAGACCCTTTGCAATCCTCCCCTCCCCTGAGACCCCTGTCACTACTTGCCATCCAGTTCCCAGGACTTGATGTCAGGCAACCCCATTCAGCACCTCTTCTATCCACTGCTGCACTGTTGCTGGAGAGTTACCGGCCAATCTCCAAGGCTCCTGAGTGAGGGCTGGAAGTCCTGCCTTGTGCCAATCAATGCTTGTTAGAGTGTAGTATGGCATTATGCTACTGGAGTCTGCAAGGATATCTTCTCTATTGGCTCTTCCGCACCCACCATCCTAAAAATTCAGGCTGGTAGAATTGTTTGGACAGTGTTAAGATGGATGAGGATCATTTGTTGCTTGATAGTGGCCAGGTCATTTATTTCAAAGATGCATTTTGTGAGTCTTTAAAAGTGTAGAAGAGCATAAGAAATAGGAGTAGGAATAGACACGTAGCTCACCGAATCTGCCCTGCCATTCAATACAGTCATGGCTAATTTTGAACCTCAACTCCAATTTCCTGTCTGCTCCCTGTATTCCTTGATTCTCTGAAAGAGCAAAGATCTGCCTGTCTCATCCTTAAATATACTCAACAATGAGGCATCTGAGGTATGTTTGATTGGCAGCTGTACTTCTAGAGGGAAACAATTCACTGAATCTTTGACCACTTAGTTTAGTTATGAGAGTTACGTTAAAAAAGTGTTTCATTCTCTGCATTTGCAGAATTTGAAGGCTGTATCTCTAGCTAACTTGCACCAAACTTGCAATCATTCTGAAGCCATCGAGTGGACACAGATCAGGGAAGTCATGGAGGGGTCTGTAGTGAACCACCAACATAGTATTGGTCAGAGATTGTACTTCTGATCACAAATACAATGAGAGTTAGTGCAGGAGAATCTCCCTTATTCTTTTTGCTGTTCTGAAGTGGATTAGTAAGTTCATATATTTACTGTAAATCTGTTGTTTGTATTTAAAATAATTTAGCTACCTGCTTACCATTAAATAAATCTGTCTGGTGATTTATAACTTAAGCTATTAATCAGTAGGATATTTATTCTTGGTCTTTCCAAAGATGTGGAAACCATGTTGTAACATGAAAATTGAAAACAGTGATTGTTCTCTGGGGTTTTCTGTTAAAGGAGTGATCAGTGATGTTAAATCCAAAGAATATATCTTGTATAAAATAGTTTGGTCTAACTTATTCAAAAAGCTAAACCATTAACTCTTCTTCAATTAGCAAGCTAGGTGGTCATTGTTGACCAGATATTTGTGAAGCTAGAGTAGGGTTGTCACCTTTGGTTGGATGTATTGTTGGAGATTTCATCACATGGTCATCTACCTCCAACTAGCCCACTGCAATCTCCCATCATTGGACACCAATACAACCCACCCTCATAAAATACTGCCTTCCCACACCAATTGGAAAGCAAAAAAGACTCATTACCCAAATGAAAATACAAATTAGGAGCAGGAGTAGGCTATTTGGCCCCTCTGCCATTCAATAAGATTATACGTGATCTGACTGTAGTCTCAACTGCACTTACCTTCCTACCGCCATACTCTTCAACTCCCTTGTCAATCAAAAGCCTATCTCATTCAACCTTAAGAATATTCAATGATCTGCCTCCACCTCTTTCCAGAGAAGAGAGTTACACAGACTAACCACTCTCTGAGAGAAACAAATTCTCCTCATCTCCATCTTAAATTGGAAACTCTTATTTTTAAATGATGTCCCTTAGTTCTAGTCTCTCCCACAAGGGGGGAAACATCCTTTCAGCATCCAGTCTGTCAAATCACCTCAGTATCTTGTATTTCAATAAAGTCACCCGTATTCTTCTAAAGTCCAATGGATACAAGCCCGACCTTTCCAATGTTTCCTCAAATGATAACCCTCCTTACTCCAAGAATCAGTCAAGTGAACCTTCTCTGAACTGCTTTGAATGCAGTTTTGTAAGGGGATCAAAACCCAACTGGATGATTCTAGATTCTCAAATAGTGTTTCTCCCATTTCCAGTATTTTTATCATGAATAAATAGAAGTGTTCAAAGAAATTAACAAATATCGGTAATGTTCCTGCTATTTTTTTTCCAGGCTTGTTTGCAGCAGTGACCCAGAGATCAATTTTCAAATTCCTGGTAACTCCAATCCAACCCTGGAAAGTCAACCACCCTAAGCTTAGGGTGTCAAGTATTAGGAAATTAGAACTTAAACTTCATTTCCACTTCATTTCCACCTATATTGATATTTGGTTGGGATGAAATTTCAAGAACCTATCTATAGGAGCAAAGGCAGCTTGTCTGTTGAGGCAGTGCTTTACTGGACTTTAGCTTGTATATGAGAGTAGCTGTGATTGTGGCGAAACAGCTTGAATCCTGGGTGAGCAGATAGAATTGAGCAAGAGTGATGTCAAGTAAGTGGGACACTGGCTCAGAGTAAGTCTTTGGGGGTGAGAGAGGGTCGCAGATTAATAATTGTACAGAAGGAGGCCATTCATTCCATGGACCCCATGCCAAATCTCCAGAACATTCCAATCTGTCCTGTTCTCCTATTCCGTGCCTATAGCCCTCTAGGCTTCTCTCCTTCAATTTCCTTTTCAAACCATTGATTGTCTTTGTCTTTGTTCCCCCAAAGAGTTCTAGGTCATTATCACTCAGCATATAAAAAATATCTTTCTCACATCACCAACACCCCCACCTCCCCTGCACCCCATTCACCCTTAAATCTGTGTTCCCTAGTCATTGTAGGATCAGCTAATGAGAACAGCTTTGCTTTGTCTGCTATATCTAAATCTTTCTTAATCACTTACACCTCAATCAAATCACTTCACATGTAAAATGTACACAAGAAAAGAGCTGGGTTTACTAAAGCAATTATTGATATCATTTCTTCCCACCTATTTATTAGTTTCCCTCTTCTTGAATTTCATTAGCCTTTTCTCTTTTAATGAAAAAAAAGGACAAGGAAATAAAACTCTTAGCAGTGATAAGGCACTGACTTGATTAGAAATATGTAACTGTGTCTCCCTTGTCAAAAAGTGACCAGCCAGCACTGTGTGGGAACTGAGGACATAGACTTGCGTGAGTTTCCATTCTGTAGAGGTGGCAGTAGGATATTAAGCATGTGTGAGAAATGAAATAGAAACTCTGCTCGTTATTGTTAAGGATATTTCAAAATAATGTGGGGCAACATTAATGGACAGTGAATGGATTTGATTCATTGATCTATCATTAGATTAAAATGAGAGTTTTTCTCTCTGTCCATGCAGTTCAAAAAGACACTACAATGCCAGTCCCTGAGAATCAATCCAGGATCCAGTTGAGATAGGAAGGTCAAAGGAAAAAAATTACTTAATAGTCCATGGATCCATGAAGTAACATGGCTTTTATGTATGCATAAAAGTCACTGTGTTTCACTCATGTTGGTCTTAGTCACCCAAATATCTGCTTTGGTGGAAATTCCTTGTAATGTTGATTGGGTGTCTTTTTTGTAACTACCTGATCTGACTATTATGGTTCCTGGAGAAATTTCTGTGATGAGACTAGTTTAAACAATTTTGGCTGGCTACCTGCCTGGACGGAAGGAGACAGCAGAGGGATCTAGAATAATGGAACAGTGACTTTGAATTTTCTTGGACTGCTCTCACTCCATCATCAGAATTTGGAAAACGCAGGAATAAAATTTTCACTGCACTTTGAAGAAGTTAGCTGATAGCATGGGAGTTGCTCCAAGGAAATTCCAGGCTGTAATCTTAAAACCTCAGTCAAATAAAAATGAAACCAGGGAAAATAATCTCTCCCTTCAAAGGGATACAAGAAAGTGGAATCCATTGTTTAAAAAAGACATTGAAGGCAGATCAATTGAGGTTCTTAAAAGAAAGATGCACTTATTTAGGAAGGAGGAGTATTTAGGACATGGAGAAAATGAAGGGAATTGCCACTGAAAATGACAGAACCTTTATAACTAAGAAAAAGGATGAACTGGGCCCCATACCCCAAATGTCTATGTTCCTAGCTCAAAGAAATGTTAATAACTACATTACTTTCTCACACTAAATAAGGGAATGTTTTAGAAATACAGCATTCACAGTATTATTTCTCTCTTTGCATTATCAATAAATAATCCATGGAGGACAGTGTTATGTCCTGTTTCAACGTTTGCAAAAATGAAAAATGGGCACATTGGACAAAAGACAGGTTAATTGCCTTTTAAATGATATAAATTACATTTTTGTATTGTATGTTTATTAATTCTGTTCATAAAATCTCACTGATCAGTCAGATATTTTTTATTGGACTTATTTCTGATCCCAGTTTATTTATGTATGCATATGGGTAGATAGAACCATAAAATCCCAACAGTGCAGAAGAGGATACCTGGCTCATCAAGTTCTCACCGACTCTACAAAGGAGCATCCCATCCAGGCTCTCCCCTCTGCCCTAATGCTGTAACCCTGTAATATTTACCATGGCCAATCCACCTAATCTTGGGACATTAAGGGTCAATTTAGCATGGCCAATCCATCTAATCTGTACATCTGTGGGCGGCACGGTGGCATAGTGGTTAGCATTGCTGCCTCACAGTGCCAGGGACACTCATTCGATTCCAGGCTTGCACATTCTCCCTGTGTCCGTGTGGGTTTTCTTGGGTGCTCCGGTTTCTCCCACAGTCTGAAAGATGTGCTGGTTACGTGCATTGGCCCAAACAGGCACCAGAGTGTGGCGACTAGGGGAATTTCACAGTAACTTCATTGCAGTGTTAATGTAAGCCTTACTTATGACTAATAAATAAACTTTAAACTTTACCTTTGGACCGTAGAAGGAATGTGCAAACTTCACACAGATAGTCATCTGAGGCCGGAATCGAACTGGGTCCCTGGTGCCGTGAGGCAGCAGTGCTGACCACTGTGCCACCACTGTTAGATCAGTGTATAGAGAGAGCTTGGATTTATAAATTATTTTGCACAATCTCAAAATGTCCCAAAACTCTCCACAACCAATAAATTGTAAATTGTTGCGTATTACTTCAGGAGAAATGCAGCAGTAAATTTTGGATCAATGACCATTTAATCTGTTTTAAAGTTAAAGTTTATTTATTAGCGTCACAAGTAGGTTTACACTGTAATGAAGTTACTGTGAAAATCCCCAAGTCAACCATTCTCCAGCACCTGTTTGGATACACTGAGGGAAAAATTAGCATGGTCAGTGCACCTAACCAGCATATCTTTTGGACTGTGGGAGAAAAACGGGGCATCTGGAGGAAGCCCTCATGGGGAGAACGTGCAGACTCCACACAGACAGCGACCCAAGCCAGGAATCGAATCCAGGTCCTTGGCGCTGTGAGGAAGCAATGCTAACCACTGTGCCACCATGCCACTCATAGTGATGTTCATTGAAGGATAATTGTTGAATAGGACACTGGGAGAACTTCCCTGCTTTCC
Organism: Carcharhinus amblyrhynchos; assembly: GCF_965287045.1. Lineage (NCBI taxonomy): Eukaryota > Metazoa > Chordata > Chondrichthyes > Carcharhiniformes > Carcharhinidae > Carcharhinus > Carcharhinus amblyrhynchos. The sequence continues at coordinate 131,866,398 of NC_137324.1, read as the reverse complement.
TTGGAATAAAGTGATGAGCTCTGAGAGTACTTAAACAAATTATTAACCGAGATGATATGCTCAGGTCACTGGGGTGAGGATTGAATTCATGACCACTTAACTCCAATTGAATCAAGACTGACACCTGCATAGTGGGTTGTGACCTTTTTACTGTATTATACAACGTAGATAAAGAATTGGGGCTCCACTTAATAATGTAGGGTTCCCAATGGATTAATCTGTCCAGGTGCAAGCAATGTGCTGAATTTTACAGTGTTGCATACAGTAATAGATTAATCATCATTTTGTTAGTTCTTCTGCATTTCCATGCAAAAGGCTGGAAAAGCAGTAAGAAACGTCACTATAGTAACATATACGGTTGAAGTGTCATGATGAATACATTTATACTTCATTAAAAATTGCGAGGTTTTGACTGGCTAAATCTAAGGGTCAGGGACAAAAGGGGGCTGCTGGGAGGAGGAGGAAGGGGGGTGAGGAGCGGAGGCCTCAGCCTCTTAATCTGCATAACAGGTTTGAGGTTCTTGCTTCCACTCTGGAAGAGGACGAGGCAGGTGAGGTTGGTGAGCAAACTGCACACGGTACAGTGATGCAGCAGGACATAGGCGAAGAGAAGGGGAAAAGGAACGTAGTAGTGATTGGAGATAGTGGGGTGAAGAGTATTGACACTGTCCTTTGTCACAATGACAAAGTGCACAGAAGGGTGTGTTGTCTGCCTGGTGCTCGGGTACAGGATGTCGCAGCTGGGCTGCAGAGGAATCTGGAGTGGGAGGGTGAGAACCCGGTTGTGGTGGTACATGTGGGTGCCGGCGACGTAGGCAAAGTGCGGACTGAGGATCTGGGGAGGGAGTATGAAAAGCTGGGAATGGAATTAAAAAGTAGAACCGACAAGGTGGTCGTCTCTGGGCTACTGCCTGAACTGAGTGCAGACGGGCGTAGGATTGACAGGATAAAGGAAGTGAATGGGTGGCTCAGGGATTGGTGTGGGAGGAATGGGTTCGAATTTATGGGGCATTGGCACCAGTATTGGGGTAGGTGGGACTTGTTCGGGCGGGATGGGGTTGGTCTGAATCGTGCTGGGACCAGAGTGTTGGCGAATCGAGTAAAGAGGACTGTAGACAGGGCTTTAAACTAATTGGGGGGGGGAGGGTGCGAGGGTAGGTGACGCTACAAGGTCTAAAGTTAAGGATAGGGTACAGGTAAGGGAAGAGGACGAGGATGTCCCAATTGGTGGCGTTACGGCAAATAGGGTCCAGGTGAAGGCTGGGATGAAAGCGCTTTATCTGAATGCACGAAGCATTCGGAATAAAGTGGATGAGCTGGTGGCGCAGATCGACACAAATGGATACGATCTGGTGGCCATTACAGAGACGTGGCTGCAAGGTGACAGGGACTGGGAGATGAATGTACAGGGCTATCAAGTGTTTAGGAAGGATAGGCAGGAGGAAAGAGGGGGTGGCGTAGCTCTGCTGATTAAGGATAGCATCAGGGTGGTAGCAAGGGATGATATCGGAGCCAAAGAGCAGAACGTGGAATCGTTGTGGGTGGAGATTAGGAACAGCAAAGGGAGGAAGACGCTGGTGGGTGTCGTCTATAGGCCCCCGAATAATGATCTGGAGGTGGGGCGGGCTGTTAACACGCAAATAAGTGCGGCGTGCAGGAATGGGACGGCAGTAGTTATGGGAGATTTCAATCTGCATATTGATTGGTCGACCCATGTTGGACGAGGTGGGCTCGAGGAGGAGTTCTTGGAATGCTGCCGGGATAATTTCCTTGAACAGTGTGTGTTGGAGCCGACGAGGGAGCGAGCTATCTTGGATCTGGTGCTATGTAATGAGGCGGGTAGAATTAGGGACCTTGCGGTGAAGGATCCTCTTGGAGAGAGTGATCATTGTATGGTGGAGTTTCTGGTGCAGATGGAGGAGGAGAAAGTGGGTTCCCGGACACGCATCCTTTGTTTGAATAGAGGGGAGTATGGTAGGATGAGAGAAGAATTGGCGAATGTGGACTGGGGGAGTGCGTTGGAAGGTAGGTCTGCTGAGGAGCAGTGGAGGATCTTTAAGGAGATCTTTCTTGGTGCTCAGCAGAAATTTATTCCGATGGTTAAAAAGGACAGTAGGAAGAGAGGTAATAAGCCGTGGATAACGAAGGAGGTGAAGGAAAGTGTTAAATTAAAAGCGGAGGAATTTAGAGTAGCTAAGAGTAGTGGGCGAGAAGAGGATTGGGAAAGGTTTAAATGTCAACAAAGATTGACAAAGAAGTTGATAAAGGAGGGTAGGAGAAGCTATGAGGCTGGGCTAGCACTTAATATAAAAAAGGATAGCAAGAGTTTTTATAAATGTATAAAAAGGAAGAGGCTGGCTAGGGTGAACGTTGGTCCTTTAGAGGATGAGAAAGGGGAGCTAGTGGTAGGGGATGGGGATATGGCTAAGGTCTTGAATAACTTTTTTGTTTCTGTCTTCACGGAGGAGGACGTGAATAATTTGCCGGGTGTTAGCGATGGAAAGGTGGTAGGAATGGAGGGTCTTAATGACATTACTGTTACTAGAGAGGTGGTGCTCGACAGACTGGAGGGGCTGATTGTGGACAAGTCCCCAGGACCGGATGGAATGCATCCGAGGGTTCTGAAAGAAATGGCGGAGGTGATAGTGGATGCCTTGGTGGTTATTTTCCAGACGTCGCTGGATTCCGGGGAAGTGCCGGAAGATTGGAAAACGGCTAATGTTACGCCGTTGTTTAAGAAGGGTGCCAGGCAAAAGGCGGGGAATTATAGGCCGGTTAGTTTAACGTCTGTGGTAGGTAAAATGTTAGAATCCGTCATTAAGGAGGAAATTGCGAGGCATCTTGAAGGGAATTGCTTGATAGGGCGGACGCAACACGGTTTCATTAAAGGGAAGTCGTGTCTGACAAATTTACTGGAGTTCTATGAGGATGTGTCTAGGGCAGTGGATAGAGGAGAGCCGGTGGATGTGGTCTTTCTGGATTTTCAGAAGGCGTTTGACAAGGTACCTCACAAGAGGTTATTGCAGAAGGTCAGGGGACATGGAGTTGGGGGTAGGGTGTTAGCGTGGATAGAGGATTGGTTGTCAAATAGGAGGCAGAGAGTGGGGGTCAATGGGTGCTATTCGGATTGGCGGTTGGTGACTAGTGGGGTGCCCCAGGGGTCGGTGCTGGGGCCTCAGCTATTTACCATTTATATAGATGATCTGGAGGAGGGAACCGAGTGCAGGGTGTCGAAATTTGCTGATGACACCAAGATTGGGGGAAAGGCAAATTGTGCGGAGGGTGTGGAGAGTCTGCAGAAGGATCTAGATAGGCTGGGCGAATGGGCCAGGAAATGGCAAATGGAATTTAATGTTGGCAAGTGTGAGGTGGTCCACTTTGGTAGGAAGAATGGTAGGAAGGACTATTACTTACGTGGCGAAAGACTGCAGCAGGCGACGGTGCAGAGGGACCTCGGGGTCCTTGTGCATGAGTCGCAAAAACCCAGCTTGCAGGTGCAGCAGGTGGTCAGGAAGGCGAATGGGATGCTGGCCTTCATAGCGAGGGGGATTGAATATAAAAGTAGGGAGGTCTTGCTGCAGCTGTATAGGGCATTGGTGAGGCCGCAGCTGGAGTACTGTGTGCAGTTTTGGGCGCCGCACCTGCGCAAGGATATTTTGGCCCTGGAGGGAGTGCAGAGGAGGTTTACTAGGCTGATACCGGAGTTGAGGGGATTGAGCTATGAGGAGAGGCTGAATAAACTGGGCTTGTACTCGTTAGAGTTTAGAAGAATGAGGGGAGATCTCATTGAGACGTATAAGATGATGAATGGGATGGATAGGATAGAGGTGGAGAGACTCTTCCCGCTCAAAAAAGACAGTAGGACTAGGGGGCACAGCCTCAAGATAAAGGGGGGGCGGTTTAGAACGGAGTTGAGGAGGAACTTCTTCACTCAAAGGGTGGTGAATCTCTGGAATTCTCTGCCCGTTGAAGTGGTGGAGGCTGCCTCGCTAAATATTTTTAAGAAGCGGGTTGATGGGTTTTTGATAAGAGAGGGGATTAAGGGTTATGGGGAGAGGGCGGGAAAGTGGAACTGAGCCACAACAGATCAGCCATGATCTTATTGAATGGCGGGGCAGGCTCGAAGGGCTAGATGGCCTACTCCTGCTCCTATTTCTTATGTTCTTATGTTTTTCTCAGGATTAACCAATATTCATCACAAATAAACCACTTTTGTTTATGGAAGTGTCAAGTGACGTCAATCACAACCTGACTATTTTTTAAATTCTTCTGACAGTTATGTGTCGTATCTCTGGCCCTGTTCAGAACCCTTATCCATCTGAATTGTGAGGATGTTATGTTGCAGCTTGTCTTGAGGTAAGAAAATGCTGAAAACAGCAGAGATCCATTTGTTTAAGAATTAAGTCGTAGTCAGCAGAGTGGTTATAGTTGGAACCTGCTATGTGATATTCAAACGAATGCATTAGCATGTTTCCATATGAATTCCTTTCAACGTTACCTCAGTGAAGGAGATAAACCACCATAACTAAAATAAGGGATGAGGAATTCCATACAAACGTACTAACACATTTGTTGAGAGCCTCTCAGTGCAGCCAGATATAGGGCTTCATGCACTAAGACGGATAAACACAAAAGTTTGTCCTCCCTAGCCCTCCTCCCCCTTATGCATTATTTTATATTTTGTGGTTAAGATTGTCACAGAAAGATTCTATTCTTTGAGTTCCTATTTGCCATGCTTAGTTTTGTTTTAAAAATGTCAAATACTGTAGATAAAGGATGTAATAAACAGTAATGTGTGACAATACTGTGCCTTTAAGAAATGTATTTTAATCATGTTTTTCTGCAGGTTTTTCAAGCGATTCCTTTGCAAAATTTTATTGGTGTCATAATGTTTGTTGCTGGTGCCCTCTAATTGTTACTGAAGCAATATAATGCTGTTGATTTTAATCTGGACTAATGCAGGGTCCTGTGGTTTTTAATGATGCCTTGGGATTGCTGAGTGGAGCTTGATTGACAGGTCAGTTGATGCCTAAGGATAGTTTTTCCCCCCCCCCCAAGAAAAGTCCAAGTTTTTAGTTTGGCTTTTCGGTAGTAGCATGAATTGGAGAGCAGCAACAGTGCTTTTCCCCTTTTTCTGGAGTTGGAGTCTTTAGTTTCATTTTCTCAGATGTTGTTTGGACTTGAGACAGAAAGCAATATCTCATGTTTTCCCCTCTTTGGAGTTGGAAATTCTGCTCTCTGTGAGCTGCTGTTAGAAGCTGGTGGAAGCAGGCTGTGTCACTCTCTCTCTCTCTCTCTCTCTCTCCCCTTCAGAGGTTTTTTGGAATGTTCTAGGACTGGGAGGCTTCAGAGATTTAATCCAACATTCGAAGGACCAATGCACAGCTGGTGTTAAAAAGCTGAAAACCCATTTTGTGCCAAGTCTAAAAAGGGGTGTATGTTTATGGGTGGTGTTTGACTTGGAATAACATGGGTAGCTAGCTGTTAAAGTTTATACTTATAATGTTTGAATCTTATAATTGGTAAAAGATATGCTGAATCTTTTTATTATATTTTAACTGTGTTCTTGAATAAACTTTGTTTGATAAAAGCTTCCTTGTGGGTCACTTGAATCATACCTAGAATAAACACCTTTTGCTCACTTGTGCAAAATTCAAAGATAAAACCTAGAGTTAGGCTATCTTCATAAACTACGTTGGAGTTTCTGGCCTAGAACATAACAGATGTGTTTAAAAAATGTAAATCAACAATTTGCATATTCTCATCCATTTGTTATTGATGTTTTGATATGGCCGTAGCTCAGTTGGAACATTTATCTCTGGCCCCACCCCATTCCATTCCAGTCAGGCTGATGGCTACAACAGTAAATTGCTTTGTCACGTTCTGTAGGAACTTGGTAATTGATTCTGACGAAAATCATATTCTGAGCATGGCTGTAAAAGATCCCTTCTGACCTGATGCTGGATGATGACAGCTGCTGATCTCCTTCTTCTGATAAATCTTAGTACGTGTATCATAGAAACTAGCTCAGCTTTCCTCCAGCTTCGAAAGTTCCTACCATTACAGGTTCCTGACCTACAGGCCTCCGTACCTTCTAAGGAAAGACAAGTACAGTGTTAGTGCCTTAGTTGAATTCTAATTGCTTTTTCATTTGCCCTAGTTGTTCTAAATTTTTAAACTCTAAAATTTTGCTCTTTTGTGGCCATAAAATTGCTTCATTCTAAAGCTTTAATTTTGTGATCTCAGCATAATCTGTGCCAGACATTTTTGATTGCTGGCATTTGGCTAAGCAAGAGCACAACAAAGCGTGTACGATTTGCATGGCCTGAATAACTAGCTGGAGCTGACAGCCCTTGTCTTGCAGTGATGGTTAAGATAATGAGAGGTGCACAAAAGCTGGCCAAGTTCCCTTCCACTTCAATTTTTAAGTTTGCTGACAACACCACTGTAGTGGGTTGGGTCTCAAATAACGATGAGACAAAATACAGCAATGCGATAGAGAATCTGGTGAACTAAGAACATAATAAGAAATAGGAGCAGGAGTAGGCTGACTAGCCCTTCGAGCCTGCCCCGCCATTCAATAAGATCATGGCTGATCTGTCGTGGCTCAGTTCCACTTTCCCGCCCTCTCCCCATAACCCTTAATCCCCTCTCTTATCAAAAACCCATCAACCCGCTTCTTAAAAATATTTAGCAAGGCAGCCTCCACCACTTCAACGGGCAGAGAATTCCAGAGATTCACCACCCTTTGAGTGAAGAAGTGGTGAATCTCTGGAAATCTCTGCCCGTTGAAGTGGTGGAGGCTGCCTCGCTAAATATTTTAAAATATTTTTAAGAACTGGTGCGGCGATAATAATATCTCCCTAAATGTCAATGAAACAAAGGAGATTGCCACGTCAGGAAGTGTAGTCGAGGACATGCCCCGTCTACATCAGTGGGGACGAAGTAGAAATGGTCGAGAGCTTCAAGTTTTTAGGTGTCCAGTTCACAACAACCTGTCCTGGTCCCCCCATGCCAACACTATAGTTAAGAAAGCCCACCAATGACTCTACTTTCTCAGAAGACTAAGGAAATTCGGCATGTCAACTATGACCCTCATCAACCTTTACAGATACACTATAGAAAGCATTCTTTCTGGTTGTATCATCGCTTGGTATGGCTCGTGCTCTGCCCAAGACCACAAGAAACTACAAAGATCATGAATGTAGCCCAATTAATCACGCAAACCAGCCTCCCATCCATTGACTCTGTCTACATTTCCCGCTGCCTCAGCAGAGCAGCCGTGTAATTAAGGACCCCACACGCCCTGGACATTGTCTCTTTCAACTTCTTCCATCAGGTAAAAGATACAAAAGACTGAGGCCACGTATCAACCGACTCCAGAACAGCTTCTTCCCTGCTGCCATCAGACTTTTGAATGGACCTACCTTACATCAAGATGATCTTTCGCTACACCCTAGCTATGACTGTAACACTACATTCTGCACTTTCTTGTTTCCTTCTCTATGAACAGTATGCTTTATCAGTATGGCATGCAAGAAACAATACTTTCCACTATACGCTAATAATAAATCAAATCAAAAAGCTGGTTGGCACCTCAAATTTAAAGGAATATTGCTAATTAAAGATTAAATAGGTGAATATGAAGGAACATATTATTCTGCCCTGGTAAAGGTTCAGTTTAAAAGATTTGCTCGGCCTTTGCAAAGTCAGTAATGAGGGTGGGAGACTTGGGCAAGAGGGCATTGAAAAAGCACTGGCAAAAAAATGTAATCAACTACAATAGTCACTGTAACAACTCACTACGTCTCCTTCGACAGCACCTTCCAAACCTGTGATCTCTACCACCTCGAAGGAGAAGGGCAGCAGATACTTGGGAACACCACCACCTGCAAGTTCCCCTCCAAAGCCAGCCACCATCCTAATCAGAAACTGTATTGCTGTTCTTTCACTGTTTTGGGGTCAAATTCCTGAAACTCCCTCCCTAACAGCACTGTAGATATACCCACAGCACATGGAGTGCAGTGGCTCAAGAAGGTGGTTCACCACCACCTTCTCATGGGCAGTTATTAAAGGACAATTAATGTATGCCTAACTTGTGATGTCTGCATCTCATGAATGTATAAATCAGAAATGAAAATAAAAATCTGATGTGAAGGCACAAAACCAAGTGTGTGGGCAGGTGACAGAGAATATAGTAACTGAGCCTCCTATATTATGGCTCATAAAGTGGTTACAATGTTGCATGAGGGGGGCATAACAACATCTGTCCAATTTGACACACCAGGGGACAGTGGTGCAGGATGCCTTTCAGGAAGTGGGTATCAGTCTCTGTGGTCTCAACATGGATGCCTTTTGCAGTTCTCTACACACTTAGAAACCTAGCATTGAGAACCTTTCTGTACCTTAAAGTTAACCTTCTCTTCACTGGGACATTTGATAAGTGGGTTAACCATTGCAAAAGGGCCTTTTGTCACTTGCTTGTTATATCTATGGATGGCCAACATGCTGCTTTGGCATATACTGGGGTGTAAGAACTAGATAACATAATAGTTAATGCCATAGTGAGCTTCACATCATCTGGAAGAATTGTCCCAATGGTTGAAGTTACTTGTAGATTAGGTTAGTGGCAAAGTTCTGTAACAAATTTCCTGTAAGGTGTCTTGGCAAGAAAGTCTAGACTGATAGGCTGGTTGATTGGGCAGATACATGGCAAATGGAGTTTAATCCGAATAAATGTGAGGTGATGCATTTTGGCTGGAATAATGTAGGGGGAAGTTATATGATAAAGGGTAAGCCCGTAAGGAGTATAGAATCGTAGCGAGACCTGGGGGTGCAAGTGCACAAGTCTTTGAAGGTGGCAGTGCAAGTGGAGAGTGTGGTGAAGAAAGCCTATGGTATGTTAGCCTTTATAGGAAGGGGTATAGAATACAAGAGCTGGAGTCTAATGTTGCAGTTGTACAGAACGTTGGTTAGGCCGCATTTGGAGTACTGCGTCCAGTTCTACATAAGAACATAAGAAATAGGAGCAGGAGTAGGCCATCTAGCCCTTCGAGCCTGCCCCGCCATTCAATAAGATCATGGCTGATCTGTCGTGGCTCAGTTCCACATTCCCGCCCTCTCCCCATAACCCTTAATCCCCTCTCTTATCAAAAACCCATCAACCCGCGTCTTAAAAAAGTTTAGCGAGGCAGCCTCCACCACCTCAACGGGCAGAGAATTCCAGAGATTCACCACCCTTTGAGTGAAGAAGTTCCTCCTCAACTCCGTTCTAAACCGACCCCCCTTTATCTTGAGGCTGTGCCCCCTAGTCCTACTATCCTTTCTGAGCGGGAAGAGTCTCTCCACCTCTATCCTATCCATCCCATTCATCATCTTATACGTCTCAATGAGATCTCCCCTCATTCTTCTAAATTCTAACGAGTACAAGCCTAGTCTATACAGCCTCTCCTCATAGCTCAACCCCCTCAACTCCGGCATCAGCCTAGTAAACCTCCTCTGCACTCCTTCCAAGGCCAAAATATCCTTGTGTAAGTACGGCGCCCAAAACTGCACACAGTACTCCAGCTGCGGCCTCACCAATGCCCTATACAGCCGCAGCAAGACCTCCCTACTTTTATATTCAATCCCCCTCGCTATGAAGGCCAGCATCCCATTAGCCTTCCTGACCACCTGCCACACCTGCAGGCTGGGTTTTTGCGACTCATGCACAAGGACCCCGAGGTCCCTCTGCACCGTCGCCTGCTGCAGTTTTTCGCCACGTAAATAATAATCCTTCCTACCATTATTCCTACCAAAGTGGACCACCTTGCACTTGCCAACATTAAATTCCATTTGCCAGTTCCTGGCCCATTCGCCCAGCCTATCTAGATCCTTCTGTAGACTCTCCACACCCTCCGCACAATTTGTGGTTCCACCAATCTTGGTGTCATCAGCAAATTTCGACACCATACACTCGGTTCCCTCCTCCAGATCACCTTACTACCGGAAGGACGTGGAGACTCTGGAGAGAGTGCAGAGGAGGTTTACCAGGATGTTGCCTGGTATGGAAGGACTGTGGTATGAGGAAAGATTGAAGAAATTGGGGCTCTTTTCCCTTGAAAGACGTCGACTGAGGGGGGATCTCATAGAGGTATATGAGATTATGAAGGGTGTAGATAGAGTAAACAGAGGTAAGCTATTTCCTATAATAGAGACACGTAGGACAAGGGGCCATGGACTTAAGGTGAGGGGGGAGCGGTACAACACAGATATTAGAGGGAGGTTTTTCACACAGAGGGTAGTGGGGGTGTGGAATGCTCTGCCAAGTAAGGTGGTGGAGGCAAACACGCTAGAGTCATTTAAGAGTAACTTAGACAGGCACATGACTGAGTTGGAGATGGGGGGATATAGGAGATCCTTTTAAATAAGGGTCATTAGCATTGGGGCGTCCCTGGTAATGTAAATGGGTATACTATGATAATTTTTTTTCTCTTTTCATTCACAGGTTTTAAGTCGGTCCACCTCGTGTCCAACGAGGGGCATACACGCGATGGGTCGTACTGGGGCTGCTCTTGGTTGTTCGAGATTGGCCTAGTGCTTCATGTCGTTAATGTGTGCCTAAACTGGACAAGATACTGGGCAAGACGACAGCTCAGTGACTATCGCTGATTGCTGTGCAGACACATGGATTTGGGCCGGTGTCTGTGGGAGTTTGCACATTCTCCCTGTGGTTGCGTGGGTTTTCTCCGGGTGCTCCGGTTTCCTCCCACACCCCAAAGATGTGCTGTTAGGCTGATTGGCAGGAATAAATTGTCCCTAAATCAGTTTCCCTCAATCTGGATGGCCATAAAACATTAGATAGGGGTCGTGGGTAGAGAGGTGGACTGTTGGTGTTGAGATGGCGGCGCGGGCTCGTTGGGCCGAAGGGCCTGTTTCCCGTGCTGATTTTGTTCTTTGTTCTAGTAGACTTTGGTCCTGTAGCCCTCCCTGGGGAGGATTTAAACTAGATTTGCAGGGGGATGGGAACCAGAGTGTCAGAGCAGATAGTGGAGTGGGGCTGAAAATAAATGATGTTGACAGCTCATGCAAAATCACAAATAGAAGGGTTATGTGTGGTGGTAATAATCTTCTGAGGTGTGTGTATTTCAATGTCGGGAGTATTGTGGGGAAGGCAGATGAGCTGAGGATGTGGATTGACAGCTGGAATTATGACATTATAGCCATTAGTGAAACTTGGCTACAGGAGGGGTAGGACTGGCAGCTCAATGTTCCAGGGTTCCAATGTTTGAGACATGGCAGAGGAATAAAGGGTGGGGGGTAGGGGGTGGCATTGCTAGTCAGGAAAAATGTTACAGCAGTGCTCAGATTAGAGGGCTTGTCTACCGAGGCCACATGGGTGGAGCTGAGAAACAGGAAAGGTATGACCACCGTTGTAATTTTAAAATCTCTGATGCTTTTGACCAGTTTGCTTACTCCAGTGTTTTACCTCGTTGCCCTTATTTGCAAGATGGACAAAGAACAAACACACGTCAAGGTTCAATAAGTTTATTAACAATAACACTAACCCTTAAATTACCCACATAAAACAAGAGGATACCCCAAAATCAAATATACTACCCGCAAAGATGGTTTGGTTAAAACTGCAGGCTCAATTCTCTGAGTCCCTCTGGTCAGTCGTCACGAAGGTGAATCTCGATGGCAGCTTCTTCCTTCTTTTCTTCTCTGGTCAGCCTTCCGAATGGTCAAGGGTCACCTCCTTCATCGAGTCTTCTCCAGTCTTCACTGCTGGTGTCTGAAAGTGTGTTCCTTTATCCCCTGCCTGCTTGCCTTTCCAGAAACTTCTCTGGTTTCCGGCCAATGAAGTCCCAGGAGGGTTCCAATATCCAGTGGGTCTCTTGATGTCTGCCTGACAGGACACCAGGGTCCGCCCTCAGGTGTCCATCTCCATGCTGCTGCTGCTTACATGTAACCTGTTATCAGATTAAGCCAACTGCAGAAACTTGCGGTGACAGAAAGTCTGGCCCGATCTGGGCTTCTAACAGTAGGCTGGTGCATTTCAATGGGGTGAAATGATCTCCTGCTAAGTATCAGTAGGTTGCAGGGGAGATTGATGAATCAGGCCCAGACACATTTGTGTATTGTACAATTGGCCTGCCTGAGGTTTGACTGTGTTTGATTTTTAATATGCCCGATTCTTTAATTTAGGATATCCAATCTTATCAGCCTTAAAACTAGGCCCTGTTTATGTTACACCACATTAAATGGGGTTGTATTATAGACCACCCAGTAGTCAGCGAGAATTGGAGGAGGAAATCTTCAGAGAGATAGCAGACAACTGCCAGAAGCATAAAGTTGTGATAGTAGGGGATTTTAATTTTCCACATATAGATTGGGGCTCCCATACTGATAAAGATATAGATGGGTTAGAGTTTATAAAATGTGTTCAGAAAAATTTTCTGAATCAATATATAGAGGTGCCAACTGGGGAGGATGTAATATTAGATCTCCTATGAAGAAATGAGTTAGGGCAAGTGACGGAGGTGTGTGTGTAGGGGAATACTTTGGTTCCAATGATCGTAATGCCATGGGGGGAGGGGGAGGTGTCTTTTAGGTTCATAATGCCATCAGTTTCAACTTGATCATGAATAAAGATAGATCTGGTCCTCGGTTGAGATTCTAAGCTGGAAAAAGGCCAAATTTGAAGAAATGAGAAAGGATCGAAAAAGTGTGGATTGGGACAGGCTGTTCTCTGGCAAGGATGTGATTGTTAAATGGGAGGCCTTCAAAGGAGAAATTTTGAGAGTGCAGAGTTTGTATATTCCTGTCAGGATTAAAGGCAAAGTGAATAAGAATAAGGAACCTTGGTCCTCGAGGGATATTGGAACTCTGATAAAGAAGAAGAAAGAGGTGTATGACGTGCAGGCAACAGGGAGCAAATAAGAATCTTGAGGAGTATAAAAAGTGCAAGAAACTACTTAAGAAAGAAATCAGGAGGGCTAAAAGAAGGCATGAGGTTTCTTTGGCAGTCAAGGTGAAGGATAATCCTGAGCTTCTACAGGTATATTAAGAGCAAAAGGATAGCAAGAGATAAAATTGGTCCTGTGAAGATCAGAGTGGTCGGCTGTTTAAGGAACCAAAAGAGATGGGGGAGATATTAAATGGGTTTTTTGCATCCGTATTTGCTAAGGAAACTGGCATGGAGGCTATGGAAATAAGGCAAACAAGTAGGGAGGTCATGGAACCTATACAGATTAAAGGGGAAAAGGTGCTTGCTGTCTTGAGGCAAATCAGAGTAGATAAATCCCCAGGATTAGACAGGATATTCCCTCGGACCTTCAAGGAGACTAATGTTGAAATTGCAGGGGCCCTGGCAGATATATTTAAATTGTTGGTATCTACGGGTGAGGTGCCAGATGACGGAAGGATAGCTCATGTTGCTCCATTGCTTAAAAAAGACTCAATAAGTAATCCGGGAAATTATAGGTCGGTAAGTTTGATGTCAGTAGTAGTGTGGGAAACACAGCTCACAGTCAAACAATTTAGTCAAGTCAAGTTTTGAAGGAGCAAGATATTTTATTTAACGTTCTCGCAAGACCGGGTGTCCAAAAAAATAGGCACACCTTACATCGATTTGCAGCACATTTTTATACTTTTTTACAAGCATTGTAATGGCTTTGCAATGTGTTGTTCTCCCCTTATTGGTGGTCCCTGTCCCATCTATATGTTGTCATTCCCCTATTGGCTCAAGGTGCCCCAAGTTTCCATCCCCTCTACTCCCCATCTAACAATGTCTCCTGTTATCACAAGAGTGCATTAGTAAACTCATCCGTCTTACCTAACACTGTTACATGTCCAGTTCAGATCGGCGGTAATCAGTCTTTTGCCAACTTAATCACTGCTGTCCTGACTATCTCAGTGACCTTCTTCCCTTTTTATGCTCAGTTGTAGAAACAACACATCTTGTATACCATTTGCTTTTACCACCTGGACCTCGTACATTCCTTCAGGATGTGGTGTATGCTTCACTGCACACCACACATCTGGTGTTATTCCTACACCACAGGCAGTTTCTTTATTGTCGCTGACTATTGCTCTGTTAGCAGCAGCCAATTTTATGCCCTATGTTTGTGACTAAAATCACAGTTGTTTCCATAATGTGGGTTATCAATGTGCCTGACTATATCCAGTCTACCTAACTTTAGGCTATTTCTCTATGGTGTACAGATATATGTGTTAACAGCATCTTTACTTGTTGCTCACAGTAGGTAAATTATTGGGAGGAGTACTAAGAGATTGGATCTACAAATATTTGGATGGACAGGGACTTATTAGAGTGAGTCAAATGGCTGTGTGTGTGGTAGGTCATGTTTAACCAATCTATTAGTTTTTTGAGGAGGTTACCAGGAAAGTGGATGAAGGGAATGCAGTGGATGTTGTCTACATGGACTTCAGTAAGGTCTTTGACAAGGTCCCGCATGGGAGGTTAGTTTGGAAGATTCAGTCACTAGGTATATATGGAGAGGTAGTAAATTGGATTAGACGTTGGCTCAATGGAAGAAGCCAGAGAGTGGTAGTGGAGGATTGCTTCTCTGAGTGGAGGCCTGTGACTAGTGGTGTGCTGGGTCCATTGTTGTTTGTCATCTTTATCAATGATCTGGATGATAATGTGGTAAATTGGATCAGAAACTTTGCTGTTGATACAAATATTGGAGATGTAGTGGACAGTGAGGAAGGTTTTCAAAGCTTGCAGAGGGATTTGGACCAGCTAGAAAAATGGATTGAAAAATGGCAGATGGAGGTTAATGCAGATAAGAATGAGGTATTGCATTTTGGAAGGACAAACCAAGGTAGAACATACAAGGTAAATCGTAGGACACTGAAGAGTGCAGTAGAACAGAGGGATCTGGGAATACAGATACATAATTCCCTAAAAGTGGCGTCACAGGTAGATAGGGTCGTAAAGAGTGCTTTTTGGTACATTGGCCTTTATAAATCAAAGTATTGAGTATAAGAGTTGGAATGTTATGGTGAGGTTGTATAAGGCATTGTTGGGGCCAATTTTAGAGTATTGGGTGCAGTTTTGGTCACCTAATTACAGGAAGGATATGAATAACGTTGAAAGAGTGCAGAGAAGCTTTACAAGGATGTTGCCGAGACTTGAGAAACTGAGTTACAGAGAAAGGCTGAATAGGTTAGGACTTTATTCCCTAGAGCGTAGAGAAATGAGGGGAATTTTGATAGAGGTGTATAAAATTATGATGAGTACAGACAGAGTAAATGCAAGCAGGCTTTTTCCACTGAGGCCAGGGGAGAAAAAAATCTAAAGGATATGGATTATGGGTGAAGGGGGAAAAGTTTAAAGGGGATATTGAGGGGGCTTCTTCACACAGAGTGGTGGGAGTGTGGAATGTGCTGCCAGATGAAGTGGTAAATGCGGGGTCACTTTTAACATTTAAGAAAAACTTGGACAGGTACGTGGATGTGGGGGGTGTGAGGGATTAGGTCCAGGTGCAGGTCAATGGGACTAGGCAAAAAATGGTTCGGTACAACCAAGAAAGGGCCAAAAGGTCTGTTCCTGTGCTGTAATGTTCTATGGTTCTAATAAGTACAGGTGCTTCCCTAATATGTAAGGTCACGTCTGACCTTTTCATCTACATGATACATTTTGGTGATATCATCTGAAAACATGCCAGCAGATTTCACATGTAGACTGACAACATCCAGCTCTACTTTACCACTACTTTTCTCGACCCCTCCCCTGTCATTAGTTTCTCATGCTGCTTATCCAACATCTAGTATTGGTGAAGAAATTTCTTAAAGTTAAGTATTGGGAAGACTGAAGCCATCGTCTTCTGCTCTTACCACAGCTTTGCTCCACAGCCCCAAAGTTGTGAGCTCTCTGGCCTTTTTGAAGCTGAACCATGGTGTTTGCCACCTTGGTATCTTATTCCATTTGCAAAATGGCCTACAACCAACCTTCATTCCTGCTTTTGTCACCTCCAAACTTCATTGACGATGCCCTCTTGACCAGCTTCCCATCTCCCTCTATCTGGAAACTTCAACTCATCTAAACCTCTGATTCATACCCATGTCCTAACTTCCACTGTCCCCTTCAGTCACCTGTGTTCATTGACTTGTATTGGCATCCTGTCCATTAGCCGCCAATTTAAAATTCTCATCTGTGTTCAAATTCCTCCATGCCTTTGTCTCTTCCTATTTCTGTAATCTCCTCTGTACCACAGTCCTTGAGCTCTACGTTGCTCCACTTCTGATCTCTTGTGTACCATTATTGACAGCCACATTTCCAACTTTTTAAGGTCTTAAGCTCTGGCATTTCCTTTTTAAACCTCTCTGCCTCCACTTCACACTCGTTAAAGCTTACTTTGGCTCATGTGTCCTAATATCTCTATATGGCTTGATGTCACATTTTGTCAGATAACTCTCCTGTAAAACACCTTGACATGTTTTACTGCCTTCAGGGCACCATATAAATGCAAATTGTTGTTATTGATGGCTGTTTCTGTTGGGGCACTCTTGGATGAAGTCACTGCAACCATCAATTTTTCCCAGTTTTATACTAGAGGAATGAGTTATTGCCACAGGAAGCACCCACAATCCCTATCCCTCATCCTTTCATCTATCAGATTTCCCAGTATTCTCAACAAACTATTTGGTGATAGCGATGCATTTTATTTTCGTTGTAGTATCTCCATACACATCCATGTTTAGGTGATTAGCCAGTAGGATATTCTTAGTTGATAACTGATCTGTTAGATGATATCACGGTTGATATCCCCATGGGACTGAGCTGACCATAGAAAGCCTCTGTTTGGGCCTGTGAAAAATCTTTCATTTGGAAGTCTCATCTTGTTTGGCAGTTTCAAATTTGAGAGGATGGTGTTTTCTCCAAAGGAAGAATGATATATTGTGATTGAGGCTCATTTTCAGGTACTTCGGCTAATCATAGCAGTTATCTTCATGATACCTAATGATCAAATATAACTGACAACCCATGAATGATATCTGTCCAGATGGTAGTTCGCCCTGCAATGTTCTCCTTAGGTTATCCAATTCAGATGGTCAGTGAGGATAAATACGGTTTCTAGTTTTGCGATTGAATAATTTGTATTCCTTTCTTCTTGCATAGGGTGTTGAAATTATTACAGTATTTTGGGTTTTATGTCTTGTGATTTTAATCCACTTTGCTGCTTACAAATCAATTCTCTTATCCATAGACATTCCTCTTTGCATGGATGGCCAGTAAAGGCTGGCACAAGGAAAAAGCCTACAAAACAGTTTGCATAGCATATCAGCTGTCTGGACCCAGAACAAAGGCATTGTAACATTTAATGTGTATTTGAGCACACTATAGTGCTCATGGCATCAGCAAACAATGGTGGTGATGAGGGGAGACATGGTTCCCCCTATGAGGCATTTGGATTGAGGAAGATGGTCACTCATTTCGAGTCACTCCTTGTCTATCTTGCACTATCTTCCTCTGCTGCGTGTGAGTCCTCCTTTAGACACTAGATTCCAATGACTGGTGATTAAGGACTTAGAACAACAGGTTTATTAAGTATTCTGCATGTCTGCCTGCACTCGGGGAGAACTCTCATGTCACTGACATGTCATCTCTTATGTAGCTGCATCATCACAGCATCCATATGACCACACAGTCTACAAACTCCATATTTCTTCTAAATTGTCACCTCAAACCTGTGTAGATTCTCTTCATAGAGATCAACTTCAGCTTTCTATTGTGCGTGACTTGGCACTTTATGGAGCAGCAAGTCAGGTGCATTGACACACAGCATGGTGCTAGTGTAAGAACAAAATGGTGCACATTTGCAGCATCAATTTTCCGCAGAACCAACTGAAGTTACCCATGTTCAAATAGTGTGCTCCAGCATTTAAAATATTACAAGTAGGTGTCTCACTTTCTTATGTCCATCACTTTACCTGAATAAGACTATTGTTGTGAGGTTTTAGATGAGCGAGAACAAACAACTGTTACCTGCTTAGAACTCTGTTTCAACACCATGCTAATCTGCTTTTTAATTTACAAATATTAATATAATGTTAATGATTAACTTAATACTAGCTACTAATGCCTGTTAATGCATACCGTTCTTTGAACCTTGTAGATAATATTCATTGGCTAAGTGCTGGTGACCTTGGGGTGGAATTTACTTGGAATTCCTCCTAACGTCCTGCTGTAGCTTTTACAGAAATTATAGGAAAATGGACAGAAAGCTGGCTGAACTGGTGTAAATCGTGGTGTAATTTGTTTGTGGAAATTCTAGTCACTCATTGCTGAATTCTTTTGAAGGGGCATTTTCTCAGAAAAAGGAAAAGACCACGACACCAGGAAGGCATAGTGGACTGAAGATAATGATGTAGTTATTTCAGATTTTTTTTAAAGCTAATTTTATTCAGAAGAAAGACGTGGATGGAACTCTGCACATTTCCTGTGCTCAAAAATGGGACAAAAAGCACCAATTTCTTGAGGCTGCCAGGAATAGGTTCAATGCTATATTGGGTCAGGTGAAGTTCAGGGATCCCTGACAATGCCTAAAACAGTAAGAAGTCTCGTAACACCAGGTTAAGGTCCAACAGGTTTATTTGGTAGCATAAGCTTTTGTAGTGTCACCCCTTCTTCAGGTGAAGAAGGAGCAACACTCAAAGCTTGTGCTACTAAATAAACCTGTTGGACTTTAACTGGTATTGTGAGACTTCTTACTGTGCTTACCCTAGTCCAATGCCGGCATTTCCATTTAATGCCTAAAACAGGCATTGAGCCCATATGTTAATGAGGAGTTGTGTAGATTGCACCAGGTCTGCTCAGCTGAGATTTTTTTGGTTCCTTTTGTGGCCTAATTAGCAATCCATAAAAGGACTGATGGAAGCTGCCAACGAAAGCAACGTGCATTTATTTGTGCAGACCTTTGATGTAATAAAATGTCCCATGTGCATTATAAAACAAGACGTGACACCCAGTCCATAGGGAGATATTAGATCAGATGACTAAAAGTTGGTCATAGTGGAACTTTTCAGCACTGTGTTAAAGGAGGAGAGTAAAGAACGAAGAGGTTTAAGAAAGGAATTCCAGAGGTTAGACTGAGCCTAGGCAGCTGCAAGCAAGGCCACTATGGGTACAACAATTAAAATTGGGGATGCACAAGAAGTCAGAATTAGAGGTGATCGGTTAAATTGGAGGGCAACAGGGCTGGAAGACATTAAACATAGAGAGGGGTTGCACCATAGAGAGATTTGAAAACCAAGATGAGAATTTATCATCGAGTATTGTTTAACTGGAAGTCAGTGTAGGTCAGTGAACACCGTTTAATGTAAGTTAAGATGTGAATAGCAGAGGGTGGTATTAATTAATGTTTATGGAATCTGTATGTTGGAGGCTGGCCAGCAATCCACTAGAATAGCCAAGGAGTCTAGAGATAACAGAGGCATGGGTGAAGATTTCAGCAGCAGAAGAGTTGAGACATGGGTGGTATTGGGAAATGTTGCAGTCTTATTGTAGCTTTGTGGTTGAAATGACACTAAGATTGCAATTAGTTTGGCTTGACCTCAGACTATTACCAAGCAGAGGAATGGAGTTGGTAGCAGGACCAAAAAGAACAGCTTCAGTCTTCCCAATAGTTAATTGGAGAAAATTTCTACTCGCCTTGTAGTGGAACTCAGATAAGCGGACTGGAAATTTAGCAAATTTGGGGAGTGGAAAGAGCAGGTGGTGAGGTAGAGTTGGGTGTTGTCAGCTTGCATGTGGAAACTGATAGTTTTGAAGATGATGCAGCTGTAGGGGAGAAATTGGGAGACATTACTGGACATCCTGCTATAGCAATGGGAAGATAAGTCCTTGATGGTGATTGTCTGACTGGTAGGGTAGTTGGAAACCAGCTGGACGATAGTTTTGCTCATGAGTGAATAGGCATTCTGGAGGATGATATGGAGAGGGGCAGTGATAGCTGGATCACTGGGAAGGGTGGGTTGGACAGAGAGGAAATTGGCAAAGTAAGCCCCAGCTGGCATGCTGGGGGGATTAGATGTGAGCAGGTAGAATAGAGCAGTTGGAGTTGCTGCTCTTGAGGAGACATTTACAGGTGCCTCACTAGGCTTCAGACAGGATGCCAGGGCGACACAGGATAGTCTTTTCTAGGAAGGAGTCAAGCCTGAGATGTCAACAATAGTATAGGAAGGTCAAGGAGTACTGAATTGTTAGGGTAAGCGTTTGGAGGAAAAAGGAGTACGTGAGAGGGAAGAAATGAAAGAAGTCCTAATGAGAGGGAAGAAATGAAAGAAGCCCTAATGAGAGGGATGAGCGACCTTGAAGGGTTGAAATGAAAAGTAGTAGAAAGGGTGAGGAAAATAATAAATTGGAGATGGATATGATGGGTGCAGGTCTGCAACATTAGCCAAAGTTTGCACTTGGATGGACATGTGAACAACCTAAATAATATAGACTGATGCCATACCATTAATTTAAGTGTATATGTCCTCATAGTGAAAGACAGTCAGAACAAGTAGAGAGTTAAAGTCATAAGCCTGTAGTGGGTTAAAGTTGTTGTAGGTGGAGTCATTGCACCTAGGTACAATTGATCAAGTTCAGAGACAGTTTATTGGATGAGTGAAGTGCAAAAGCTATCCGAAAGGTGGAGGAATCAATGATGGAGCATTCCCAAGGATCCCTTTTAGAATGAAGATTCAGGAGATGCACGGAATAGCTTGCAAAGCAAAAGATGAATACGAAGTTGGAAGTCAGTGTATGTTCCAAAAGTGACCGTGAAGATAACCTACCTGTGGAACCAGGGCAGAGACAATTCTGCGGGCTGTCTGCTGATTGTTCACCTCCCAAGGCCTATCAGAGGCTTCTGGTGCTGTAACAGGTCATTGGTGAACCAGTGAGCCGACTCTGAGGGTTTGATTGATGGCTGTAGCTTGTCAAAATCATTTAGATGGAGCCCCAAGACCCAATTTAGGCAGCGGCTTGGCCTCTGGATGTGCTCCAATGCATTATTACTGTCAGATCCCAAAACAGGCTTAAACAATTAAGTACATTAATAATTAGCATGAAGAATTTCACACCTTCATCTAAAGAAGTTTTAGTCCCTAAATTGGGTATTTGCTACCAAAGAATTGGATGATGACACAATTATTGTAATCCCATCTATTGACTGTCTTCATTGTGCATTGGTAACCATTTGCACAGAACATTCACGTAAAACATTATCGGCTCCAATTCTTGTGCAACATCAGTAGAAATCAGCAGTAATTTATTCAGTTAAATTGTATATTAATTTTGAAATAAACCTTTCTTTATAAATGAGTAAGTTGAATCTGATAAGTTAGTAGCAGGATAATACTTTGCTTTTACATGAAAAACCTACTGTTTTCTCATGTTGGGTAAGAGGCAAATTTGTTAACAGCAAGTGTTACACAGACGTCCATGCTATCCATTATAATGAGTAATTTTAGTTTTAAATTGTTACATACTATTCCTTATGACCATTGCAAAAACATTCCATTCAAGCCCATTTTATGTTAGAAATTTGCTTCTCGAAAAACCAGCATCATCCAAAATGGTGGCACAGTGGTTGGCACAGCTGTCTCAAAGCCCCAGGGATCTGGGTTCGATTCCCGGCTTGGATCACTATCTGTGTGGAATCTGCATATTTTCCCCATGTCTGCCTGGATTTTCTCTGGGTGCTCCGATTTCCTCCCACTGTCCAAAAAGTGTGCTGGTTAGATGCGTTGGCCATGCTAAATTCTCCTTCAGTGTACCTGAACAGGTGCTGCAGTGTGGCGACCAGGAGATTTTCACAGCAACTTCATTGCAATGTTAATGTAAGTCTACTTATGACATTAATAAATAAACTTTAAAGGGATTGGTGCCATCTCTCCTTGGCTGATAGCTTCACTGAATGCTTCCAGTGGAATAAGTGTAAACAAAACTGAACAGTTTCTGTCATATCAGGTCTGCCATTTACAATTGGCCATGGGTGGATGGAAAAATCAACTCAGCTATAAAAGCTACTAATGCAACTTTTGCTGGCATATTATGCCTACATGGATCTTGATTCTAGGAAGTTGAATAAACTCAAAGTGGTCTGTGCATGTATGTGTAAGAATTGTCAATGGACAATTGCTTTAAGATTGCATCCACAAATTTTCTGCAATCAAACCATTGTTGCCAGTTCTGTTCCACAGTACAACTGAAGCAGACTTGCACCTTAGAAGCTAGTCTCTAACCAGCTAAGTTGCAACAGGTGTTATGGACAGAAAGGCATTTAATTTAAACTGCATTAATTTCTTCTCTCACCACCCATCATTAAACAGAAAGCTGTTTTTAATTTTTGATTTCTACCGTTAAAAGTGAATAATAGAATCATTCTGCACCGACTCTCCAAAAGAGCCTCTTACTCATTTCCCTCTCTTTCCCCCCCACCTCCCTCTAAAGGGGGCCATCTTACCCAGTCCACATATCCCGTAATCCTACACATTTACTATGGCTAATCCACATAGCCTGTACATAGTTGGACTGTGGGAGGAAACTGGAGCATCTGGAGGAAACCCACACAGGCATGAGGAGAACTTGCAAGCCCCACAGACAGTAACCCAAGGCTGGAATCAAAACCAGGTCCCTAGTGCTAGGAGGCAGCAGTGCTAACCACTGTGCTGCCCAAAGTGGTAGAATATTTCTCAATCCCTTAGCTTTCTAGGGAGAGTCAAGCCTGAGATGACAACAGAAGAATAGGAAAGTCAAGGAGTGCTGAATAGTTGGAGTAAGGGTTTGGGAGACAAAGAAGTACAGAAGTAGTAATAGTACAGAAGTAACAATTCTCTGTTAATAATCGCACAGCAAACTCAAAATAGGACAAACTAAAAGGGTTAGTTTATTTGCACACATTCAAATGCAAGAGGATAATGGCAACGTGGCCTTTATTTCATTCATACAATAAAGGTGGGATAGAGGAAAAAAAACCGGGTACAAGACAAAGACCGTGGACAAAATAAGAATTATTATTTCATGTGAGTCCAGATCTAGAATCAAAATCCAGTGATGTATTCTTTCACAGAGGCAGCAGGATGAAGACTGATGTGGATAATTCACTTTTCCAGTAGACATGACTTGCATGATGAGATAGGCACTTAGAGATGAGTTAGTCTTGTAGGTGCTGGAAAAAGGGTGAAAAAGGGTAGGTGGGGAATCAGGTATTCAAACCTGGACAGAGCACTTTCTAAATAAAACATGGCAGTCTGAGCTTAGCACACAAGTCAATAATACATGTTCCACCAACTTGTGGGGAGGGGAAAAATGGTCACGTGATTCCCACCTCTCCACTTTGGCTTGGACAAAAGATGTATATTCCTTGGTCAGGATTCTTGAGATTGGTAATGCTTCAACCATGAAGGATTTGAAAAGAAGTTTCAGGATCCTTTGTCCTAGCAGAACGGTCATCACTGTTGGCCAGAACTAGCCTCAGAAGGTAAATGGCTTCTGGACAATTCCCTTGGAATTTGGCCTCTGCAATCAAAGAGGCCATTAGTGTCGCTTTAGAGAAAATGAAGTGTCAGTTTCTCTGAATGCCAGAACATTCCTTTTGTATGAGTCATGGCTAGCCATGACTTCAGTCATTTTAAAACTTCATCCAGCTTTTGAAAAAAAATATAAATTAGCCATGCTGGCTGATAAAAATCAGAGTGAGGTCTTAGCCCCAAACACAAGGGGGATTAAGAGGCCCTGTTTTGTCAACGCATAAATGCATATTTTTCTTTCAGTTGAAAATTTCATTATTGTTGATATGGAGTTTGCTGTCATTTTCAGGGTGTCTTGAGTTAAAGTACCTGTATCTTTGAAACAATTTAGAAGTGTAATTATTCTGAAAGTAACAGCAGATTTTGTGCTTGTGAACCAGTCCCAACAAGTTTCAGTCTCAGGATGTGATGCATCCTTTAAGTTAATTCAATTTACAAATGGTGGGAGAACAAAGGAGGAGGAAAAGAAAATCCCGCAGAGGAAGAATGGTGCTTTTATCTTTTTTTTTCCTTTTTGCCTTATCCAGTGATTGTACTGGTTCAGGGGGATTGAGTCACCTTGCTTACATTACCAGTTCCTTGTTGTCCTACATTGATAGGCTGTGATGGATCTTCCTGCTTGCAGGCAGATCCAAATGGAAACTTAAGTCAAACATTGCAGCAAATGTAAGTAGCTTGCAGCTGCAGCTTGTACTTCTGATTACATACAGGGCGTGACATTTCATTCCAAGAGTGTTTTGCTGCCTCCAATGACGGGACATTAGAATAACTTATTCTACAATGTTACCTCTGATAGGATTTTTGGCATTGGAGGCAATGCTGTAGTCTAAAGGAAACAGTGTAAATAGAACATTATCGCCAGGTTTCACAGCTAATTTATAATTATCCCAGCATCACTAATTGAAGGGTTCGGCTGTTACAGGTATCTGATACCGTGTAATCACATGATGTTGAGCCAGCGTGGGGCAGTGAGGGAGAGAGATTGCTACTCTGTGTCAGCTGCCAAGTTGCTTGCCTTAACTCCAACCTGCTGTAATTCCGGGATCCAAATGACCCATGGAGATCATGAAGGTGAATACTTTCTGGGATCGAAGGTTGCTGATTCATCCCATACTGCCACTGCAGGTAGAAGTTAATTCTATTTTAGCGTATTGTTTTATTCAATCTTTGTACAATGTAAAAATTGTAGAATAACTTTCTAGCCATTTATGGAATTAACATGGAGTTCCGTACAGAATTTGTTTACTTTTACAATGTATAGGGAGGAGAAAATCAACTTAAGTGGCTACAAGGAGGTGATAACTGATGATATTTCTTTCTATACAGGATAAATTTATCTTCCAAGTTCTTGGTGACTCAGATAAGACAGAATTGGTGCAATAATAAAGAGACACAACATCAAATTCAAGAGACTCAGGATTAGCATAAGCATATATCTTTTTAATTTTTTGAGTCTAACCAATTTCGTTAGCATTGGTCCCAGCATGTATTACTGAGAGATGCCACGTTTTCCTTGTTAGTCCTTTAAACTTCCTTTTAACCCTGTTTTTATTTGTTTTACAAACAATTCTGCTATCCTGTGTGTTTTTTTAAGTATAGAAATATTCCTTTTCTATCATCTTATTTCATGAAAATAGTTCATTGCACATTTTATTTTTCTATAGTAGTCGTAGTTATTGTAACAAACACGATAAGCTTGGTTCTATGTCAGTTACTGGTCAATTTAATGCTCAAAGCATGCACCACAGAAGGTTTAAGCTAGCCAGTTCCTTACACAAGTTTTAGCTCTTTATTGTGCGTGAAGGAGAGGCAGAGTTGAAAACCAGGGATTCAATCCAGTAAAAGAAAAGGCATTAGGAAACCTATGTCCTGGGGCTGGTCTGGCATGCTTTCTAGTGGTGAGCTCAACAAAAACTTCTTTTTAAGAGGAACCTGGCAGGTTCTGAGAAGAGGTTACTTGACCTCCCCTTGGTTGTAGTTATATATGTCTAATGCTGGAAACAATCTAGACTTGCACGTAATTGAGGTAGTGGAGGATGCTGGGTGTAATGGAAGTGTTAACTGTACAAGACAACATTTTCAGAAAAGTAGAAAGAAAATTTTTGGGAGAATCAAATAAGATTGTTTAAAATATATGCACTGCAAATATTCTTTATCATTAGATGTCTTCCATAGTATTGACTTCAATCCCATTTTCTTTTAGGTTCTAAGGGTATTGTGGAATGTGCACAAATTCCAGGGGATTGGACCAGACTTCGCAAACCACTAGATATTAGTTACCTGCAGTACCTGTGGGAGGCTCGAGTTAACATCACTGCCTGCATGAAAAACTGCAGAGTGTGGTCTGCACCTTACGATGGGGAAAATCCAGATGCTGAAGCTTTTGTTTCCATGGCATTGCCAGAGGACACCAGCAAACTCAGCAGCAAAACATCAGCTAAAGGCCAACACAGTTCTGTTATCAGGAGGACTAGATCGAAACCCAGCTCCACCAGGGAAAAGATGCAACTAGACCTGGAATGGGACAACAGCTATGACACTGGAATGTCCCCAGGGTCCGATGAAGACTCTGTGCAGCCTTACTTACCTTTTGCAATTAAGCAAGGAACTGGAAACAGTACACAACCAGTAGATCCTCCCAAGCACATTCAGGAGATGAAGAAAAGTGCATTAATGCTCATTAGAGGCTCTTACATTGAGGAGTCGGATTTTCATGATGATGTCATGGTTTATAGACTCTGTGCAGAAAAGGATGCTCAGGATAATATTGAAACTAATGTTAAAAATGTGAAAAGATCAGCTTCAGTAAGAAGTACACAACAGAAAATACTGACAAATGATGGGCTGGCCAATAGGACATTGCAGAGTACATCAAGGAATATTACTTCAGAGAAACAAACTATTGAGAGTGTAGAATCTGAGCAGGGCACAGAAATGGAGCATTCAGGACAGGGAGCTGCACATACACAAAAGGAACAGGAGGACAGTTTGCACATATTAAATACTGAGTCCAAGTGCTCTGACCAACATGCTTTGAATGTCGAGACTGATGATTTCCTTTCACAGTATCAGGATCTTCTTGCGAAGCTAAACTCTAATCCTGATAACTCAGCAATACTGAAGGAGAATGCATCTGAACCCAGCACTCCTACAGAAGAGGAAGATGACTTTGAGAAGTTCTCTGAACCCCCTCTTTCTGACAATATAACTTTTCCATTTGGACCGAAGGTTCATCTAATGTATTCCAATAATCCTGCTAGAATACATGGAGTTCCATTTACAGGTATTTATCCTGATTTTATTGAATGATGGAGCATCCTACTTCTGCTCCGAATACGTATATTGGCAGAGGAGTTGAAAAAATAAGGGAACTGAACATGATGCAATTTGTCTACATCTGAACTTAATGCATGTAGCAACTATCATTGACCATTCGAATGTTTGCTGAGTTTATTTAGGTGTTTGCCTTGGTTTTTATGTAGTACTCTACTCTAGCCTTGAAGTCAGAACATTATGGGTTCAAGCCCCACTGCTGAGATGAGATTGCAAAATCTAAGCTATAATTCCAATGTAGTACTGAGGGAGTGTGGCATTGTCGGAAATAATGAGCAATTGATGAGATGTTAAAATGATGGTTTGTCCTCTCAAATGGATGTAACAGATCTCTTAGGAGTCTTTGTTTCCCTTCCCAGTGTCCTGGTCAATATTTAATTCTCAATAAACATTGCTAGCACAAATTCTCAGTGCTGTTTGTGGAACTTTGCTTAATGCAGATTTGCTGTCGTATTTCCAATGATACCACAGTAACTCCACTGCAAAAATGGACTTAATTAGTTGTAAACTACTTTGGAACATTCTGAGATGTTCAAGAAAGTTGATTTTTAAATCCAAAGCTTTCTCATTTCTTTCACTTATTGAGTTTCAAGGTTGTACAGTCTGGGTACATCTCCAGTTTGAACCTCGATCTGAATGAAAATGAGCTTACAGAATTCCAATAGTCATGGCCAATGTAGTGTCCGTATGTTTAGATTAAGGTGTGTTTAGATTAAGAACAGAGGGATAACCTAAAGGTTGGAAAACATGGAAATAATAAATACAACACGATTGAGGTGAATGTCCTGGAGAATCCCTACAATACAGGAGGCCATTCAGCCCATCAAGCCTGTATCAACAACAATCCCGCCCAGCCCCTATCCCCACATATTTAACCCTGTTAATCCCCCTAAACTACACATCTTGGAACAATGGGGGCAATTTAGCATGGCTGATCAACTTCATTTAAGTTTAATTCCAAAGTAAAAATTAAGTGGAAAAAGCTCTCAATTAACACTTGAACTTTGGTAGTTACTGCTAGATATTTTACTTATTTTGTATTACATAGTACATGAATAAGAGAAAGCATCAAACAAGATCAGCTGTCTATCTAACCTGTCTCATGTTAGACAGACTCTGTTTGGGGAGGTGGTGGCATAGTGGTATTGTCACTAGACTAGTAGAGACCAAGGATAATGAATGCTCTAGGGACCTGGGTTCGAACCCCACCATGACAAATTGTGAAATTTGAAATCAACAAAAAAAATTTTAATGATCACGAAACCATTGTTGATTATATGAAAATACCCATCTGGCTCGCGAATAGAGAAGGAAATGTGCCATCCTTATCCAATCTGTCCTACATGTGACTCCAGACCCACAGAAATACAGTTGTCTCTTAACTGTCCTCTAAAATGGTGAAGTGAGGCACTCGGTTCAAGGGCAATTAGGGATATGCAACAAATGCTGACACAGCCAGCAATGCCCACATCCCATGCATGAATTTTAAAAAATCAGGAGAACACAACCAGCTATATGACAAAGAAGGCAAGAAATCTCAAATTGCTTTGCAAACAGTGGTTTACTTTTAAAGTAACTGTTTTGTAGGCAAACAGTGAGGTCCTCCACACAACAGACAAAAGATCAGATAATTGATTTAATTATTTACCTGGTTAAGGAATTGGCTGAGCTGGAGGGGACGGAATAGAAATAATAGGCAGGTACTCTGATTGGCAGGGTATCATCACTGGTGCCTGCAAAAATTTGTGTTGTGGCCTCAATTAGCCACCATATTCATGAACCCCTCCGGTAGTATTGTGAAACATTGTGCAGTCAGGAAACCCCACAGGGATGAGAAGCGGAACAATTTTCTTTTTCTGTAAGCTTTGGAAATTCTACGTATAAATTTGGAAGCAAGAATATAGAGTGTCCCCAACTCCTTAAAACTCAATCTAACTTCAAACAAAACTGAATTAACATTGCAAAGGAAACATTTGAAAACATCCACATTCAAAATCTATTCCAAATCTGCATTCTTTCAGCTTACATTTGACTGGTTCAGTCGTGCTTTACAATGATGTTTATAATCCATGCATATTTTGGAGACACTAAACTTCACTTCATTGAAGCAAAGTTTGCAGTTCCACCATTTCTAGCTGTTGCGTTCAGTGTTGCTACATTGCATTTAAATAATCCAGTTGCTGGACTCGAGTGGCATTCCAGTGCTTGTACATACTATTTATGACTACCAATTCCCACTGTCAAAGTTCCAGAAATCCCGGATGTGGCATTGTCAAGATGCTTCCCCAATAGGGGCTGGAGCATGTCTGTCATTCAGACAATTCAGGCCACTAATACATGCTACCCTGGAACCTGTTTAAAAGATTTGGGAATGACTGTATTTTTAAAAAGAGAATTTTATCTGTGCTTTGTTTTGACAACTTTTACGTGTTAGAAGTTTGAAAAGATAAATGTTTCTATGATATGAAATTAGATGATGCTGTTTGCTCTTATAAAAATATTACTGGACCTCACATAAATGGTCATTTTTCATGTGAGCCTAGACATGGATGTCAGTGGGATGTTTATATTATTCTGACCTCTCTCTATGTCCAACACGTGTATATGTTCCAACAGGATGGCTGGACAGAAGAGGGCATATTAGATTAATTTTCTTTTCTCCTTTGCATTGACCTAGAACCATTTGAAACTGATTGAGAGTGTTGGTTGAGATCAATTAATTCAGCATTAAAGACACTAAAAATAATTACTTTTCCTTATTGATCTATATACAGAACATTTAATCCTCCTCCCCACTCCTCTAAACTTGTGTCTTCCTCTCTTGTATGTATTGATTTTTGCTCGGTGCAGTTCCAAAAACCAAAGGTATCTCTAATGCCTCGGGTGCGAGGCTCAACTATCCCATTTTTCATGTCCGAGTGAAGAGGTTACAACAAGTAGGATTATGTAAATTCTCTATTAAGGAGGGATTTTTAAACTGGACAATCAGGCAACCTGTTAAAGGTACTTTTGTAACTGGCAGTCAAGGTGGTAATTCAGATGCAATTGTCTTCTCCTGACTCACTTGACCTTTCTGTTTGCAGGACCATTCATCAGCGTTTTATTATCAAAGCTGGAGAATATGCCGGAAAATGAATTGCACGTAAACTTGCTGCTTACTGGGATTGTCGCTCAACTAGCTTGTTATCCACAGCCCCTCCTCCGTTCTTTCTTGCTCAACACTAATATGGTCTTTCAGCCCAGTGTACGCTCACTCTATCAGGTACAGCTGTGGTGTTCAGAGTTTC
Organism: Carcharhinus amblyrhynchos; assembly: GCF_965287045.1. NCBI lineage: Eukaryota > Metazoa > Chordata > Chondrichthyes > Carcharhiniformes > Carcharhinidae > Carcharhinus > Carcharhinus amblyrhynchos. The sequence continues at coordinate 131,836,249 of NC_137324.1, read as the reverse complement.
ATCAAGTTTTATAGTTTAGAAGCATTATACATTTAAGCATTTTAACAGGTTTAGGGTGCTGGGCAGTAGATACAGAAGAGATGTCAGGGGTAAGTTTTTCATTCAGAGGGTGGTGGGTGTGTGGAATTGGCTGCCGTCGGTGGTGGTGGAGGCAAATTTGATAGGGTCTTTTAAGAGACTTCTTGATGAGTACATAGGACTTAATAGGATTGAGGGTTATAGGTAAACCTAGTAGGTAGAGATATGATCGGTAGCAACTTGTGGGCCGAAGGGCCTGTTTGTTCTGTACTTTTTCTATGTTCTATTTAGAAGCAAACTAACTGTATGGTTTGACCTTGTACTAAAAGTTCCCTTTCACTAATTTGATTTGATGTATTATTGTTACATGTATTGGGATACAGTGAAAAGTATTTCTTGCATGCTATACAAAGCATACTGATCATAGAATACATAGGAGAGAAGGAAAGGAGACCTCCCTAAATCTGGCACACATATATAATTCTCTAAATTTGCACACCTTTATTGTGGAATCCTAGAGGCGTAGGCAAAAGTCATAAGTAGAAGAAGGATTGGAATGAGGCGTTCTCTGAATGTTAAAATGGCGGTGCGGGCTTGTTGGGCCAAAGGGCCTGTTTCCTGTGCTGTGCAGAATAAAGTGAAAAGAGTTATAGGACAGTTTTAAAAGCATAGAATTAGAAGGTTCTGGGGGCAGCTTGCAAAAAGGTGGCTCATTCTGGCACGATCTTGAGGGGATTGTCAGCTTTACACAAGGAAGGACACATCCCTGACTTTTATCCTTTGGGTGTTTTAATAGGATTTATTTGGTATTTTGGTCATTTCAACTCTGGTAATTCATTCAATTTTCATTTAAATCATGAATTTGTGATCTAGCCAACTTTTGTTTCTTAAGGTGTGCTGCTCTAGTATGAACCCAATACTACTGGGGTTTCCCACCCTGGCCACTTTAATTTGCTTGGTCCTTGAACACTTCCAATAACCAAGAACACCCATTGCCACCTAATTTAAGAGGTTCACACACAACTGTGTCTACTGTAGTGAAGACTAAAGTCCACTACAAAAAAGCCCAGGAAATTCCAGGGTAATATCAAACTGGTGGAAACTCAGAAACTGAGTTTCTGCAGCATTTTCCTAACGTATGTGATCAGAGATCTATCTGCGTGTGTTCTTTGGGGAAGTGAAGGGAAAATCAGCATGTCACATTTTGGGATTATTGATTTTTTTTTCCATACAAAGAATCTGGGAATGAGTTTCATTTATTGTGACTTAAGGCAAAATGAGTATACACAGGTATAAAACACAACTAAGACAGAAGGAAATTTGATGCAATGTAATGAGCTAATTCTTACTATTTTCTACAATAGAACTAGGCAATGTGAAACACTTCATTAAGATGTCTCTAGTGACTTAACCAATCCACATTATGATTGGTTTGGTTGATAGGCCTCTGGGGTACCTTTATAGGGAAGGAGTTGAAAGGCTTGTCATTCAAAAGGAAAGTAACGCTGAAAAGGAGCACCAGCCAGAACCTCTTTATTTTTCTTAAAAAAACAGGTCGGGGCATGTTTATTTATCCCATGTGAGGTGGAATATGCATGAGCTCAGACTTTAGACACCAATGATCTGTGGCCTGGGTGAGGGACTAGAGATTGAGAGGCCACTCACTGGCAGTTGAGGTTACACAGAAGTTTTTCTGCAGAGGACTTGTTACTTTGATGCAGTGATCTTCAGCAGAAGGGCTAGTCGGCACAAATGAAATGCTTGTGTGTTGGCAAGCCTGCCAACAATTCTGCGGTCACTGTCGAGAAGACTGAAGCAGTCAACTTGGCGTGGGATTTTATACTGAGTTTAGAGCCCATCCTCTTCAGTGTGGCCAACTCCATGAGAACACTTCTGGATCCAAGCATGGTGCAGCATCTGATGGCTGATCTCTTTTTTTCAGCACAAGCATCTGACATCCTCTGAAGTCATGCAAAATCAGCTGGCTGCCTTTCACATTCAGACTGCAGATACCACTGTTTAAAGGGGTATGGAGAATTTCACAGCAGTTCAACAATCTGTCCTTCAACATGTTACTAGGATTATATGGCCCTGCCACAGAAGTGACAGTGACTTTATGGAGCCTCCGCAACTATCTGTGCTCTCACCATTGCCAACTCGCACCAGTGCCCTTTCTGTTTTTGTTCGTTAACAGCTCAAGCAGCTGCTGCTAATGCTGAAGTGTTGACCCAGGGCTGCTTGAGGTTGTCCTCCAAGGCTATCTGCAGCTTTGTGTTGTTATAAAGAAAAATGGAAAATTCCATTGTGGATTATAGTTCACAGACCTGTTCTGAGAGAACATGGAATGTCACACTGAAAAGGCTTACTTCAGACACTGGAAGAGATGAAATGCAAAAAAACTGAATCTCAATCTCCCGTGGTTGTGGAGACAATGGAGACTGCCACATCTCAGCTATCCAAAGATCCATCTCCTGTTGATTTTTGTCTCAAAATAGTCAGAGGTTGGGCAAAGAAGAGACTCTTTGCAAGACTTTCCCCAGGGATACAAAGGGGAATGGGTTAAAAGTCTGCTGCAGATCTCAGATCTGGTGTGCCAGAACAAATGACACAAACAAGAAAGAAGAAACGCCACCCAGTAGCAGGAAGTCTCTTTCTCCCTTTGTTGCTGGACACAAAGCTCAGCAGAAGCCACAATTGAAATGAACCGACAGCCTCTTTGACTATCCTGCCAAACTAAGTATCTCTAACTAAAACTGCCAAAGTCAGCTCTACCAGAAACAACCAGCTTGACAACTATTATACACTGCCATCTACACCTCACGGACAAGCCAGAGTCTAATATGTATATTTTTAAACTTTTATTTGGATTCTCAATTTCTCATTTCTAATCTCTGTATGAATGTTGTATTTTTCATTATTTTTCTCGTGTTTTGGTAACTATAAACTTATTCTTTCTTTGACTCAAAAGCCTGGTTAAATTGGCTTTTAAAAAAAAATTACATTTGGACTGGGAATGGGTTACCTACGGAGGAAGGAATCCCCTTTTAAGTTAACTTTGTTGTGACCAAGTAAGGGTTGAATAAAGAAGGCCAATTTATTTCTTCTGCCCGGAATCATAATAAAATTGGGGCCGATTTGAGAATTTAACAAATTAGGGGACCTCGTCCTGTGACCGGCCTTAACACAGACAATGGCAGCAAATAACTGAAGAATGCCATGGGTGATTAGTTTATGTTTGTATGTAAATTGGTTAATAAATTTGGTATGAAATGTTTATTGAGAACCATAGAAAATTACAGCTCAGAAACAGGCCTTTTGGCCCTTCTTGTCTGAGCCGAACCATTTTTTGCCTAGTTCCACTGACCTGCACTTGGACCATATCCCTGCACACCCCTCTCATCCATGTACCTGTCCAAGATTTTCTTAAATGTTAAAAGTGACCTGGCATTTACCACCTTATCCAGCAGCTCATTCCACACTCTCACCACTCTGCGTGAAGAAGCCCCCCCTAATATTCCCTTTTAAACTTTTCTCCTTTCACCCTTAACCCATACCTTCTGGTTTTCTTTCTCCCCTAGCCTCAGTGGAAAAAGCCTGCTTGCATTCACTCTATCCATACCCATCAAAATCTTATACACCACTGTCATATCTCCCCTCATTCTTCTAGACTCCGGGGAATGAAGTTCAAACCTATTCAATCTCTCTCTGTAACTCAGCTTCTCAAATCCCGGCAACATCCTTGTGAACCTTCTCTGCACTCTTTCAACCTTATTTACATCCTTCCTGTAACTAGGTGACCAAAACTGTACGCAATACTCTAAATTTGGCCTCACCAATGCCTTTTATAACCTTACCATAACACTCTGACTTTTATACTTGATACTCCGATTTATAAAGGCCAACGTCTCAAAAGCACTCTTTATGACCCTATCCACCTGTGACGTCACCTTTAGGGAATTCTGTACCTGTATTCCCAGATCCCTCTGTTATCTGCATTCTTCAGAGTCCTACCATTTACCCTGTACGTTCTACTTTGGTTTGTCCTTCCATAGTGCAATACCTCACATTTGTCTGCATTAAATTCCATTTGCCATTTTTCAGCCCATTTTTCTAGTTGGTCCAAATCTCTCTGCAAGCTTTGAAAACCTTCCTCACTGTCCACTATACCTCCAATCTTTGTATCATCAGCAAATTTGCTGATCCAATTTACCACATTATCATCCAGATCATTGACATAGATGACAAACAACAATGGACCCAACACCGATCCCTGCGGCACACCACTAGTCACAGGCCTCCACTCAGAGAAGCAATCTTCCACAACCACTCTCTGGCTTCTTCCATTGAGCCAGTGTCTAATCCAATTTACTACCTCCCCATGTATACTTAGTGACTGAACTTTCCTAACTAACCTCCCATGAGGGACCTTATCAAAGGCCTTGCTAAAATCCAGGTAGACAACATCCACTGCCTTTCCTTCATCCACTTTCCTGGTAACCTCCTCGAAAAACTCCAATAGATTGGTCAGACATTACCTACCACGCACAAAGCTACGTTGACTGTCCCTAATAAGTCCCTATCTATCCAAATATTTGTAGATCCTATTCCTTATCACACCTTCCAATAACTTGCCCACCACTGAGTCAAACTTTCCAGCCTATAATTTCCCGGACGACTTTTGGATCCTTTTTTAAACAACAGAACAACATGATCCACCCTCCAATCATCCGGCACCTCCCCTGTGCATACTGACATTTTAAATATGTCTGCCGGGGCCCCTGCAAGTTCACTACTAGCCTACCTCAAGGTCCGTGGGAATACCCTGTCCGGTCCTGGGGATTTATCCACTTCTGATTTGCCTCAAGACAGCCAGCACCACCCCCTCTTTAATCTGTAAAGGTTCCATGACCTCCCTACCTGTTTGCCCTATTTCCATAGACTCCATGCCCATTTCCTCAGTAAATAAGGATTTTGTGGTGTCTTTTATTTCTGCATTGTGGTAAAGTGATATCATAGGTGGAAGAATTAATCATGGACAACCCAGTTAGAAAGGGACTGTGTTGGTTACCTCCTCTCTCCTTCCTCCTCAGCTGATGATGTGAACTCTACCAAGTATAGTATGGTATAGTGAACTCTACCAAGTATAGAACTCTACCAAGTACCAAATAGCTTACTGAATATTAACGGTTGTGGGACTGTAGGGGGTGAGGTCCTTAAAACGGTTACTATTACTAAAGAGGTAGTGCTTGGTAAACTAATGGGACTAAAGATAGACAAGTCCCCGGGCCTGTATGGAATGCATCCCAGGGTACTGAAAGAAATGGCAGATGTAATAGCAGATGCGTTAGTAGTAATTTATCAAAATTCATTGGACTCAGGGAAGTGCCGGCTGATTGGAAAACAGCGACTGTTACACCGCTGTTTAAAAAAGTAGACAAAAGGCGGGTAACTATGGCTTAACGTCCATAGTTGGGAAAATGCTGGAATCCATCATTAAAGAAGAAATGGCAGGACACCTGGAAAAGAATGGTTCGATCAAGCAGATGCAGCATGGATTCATGAAGCGAAAGTTGTGTTTGACGAATCTACTGGATTTTTTTGAAGATGTAACGAGTGCGATTGACAGAGGGGAACCGGTGGATGTGGTGCTTTTAGATTTCCAGAAGGATTTCAATAAGGTGCCTCACAAAAGGTTGCTGCAGAAGATTAAGGTACACGGGGTTGGGGGTAAAGTATTAGAGTGGATTGAGGATTGGTTATCTAACAGGAAGCAGAAAGTTGGAATAAATGGGTGCTCTTCTGGTTGGCAGTTGGTGACTAGTGGCATACCGCAGGGATGGTGCTGGGGCCTCAATACTTTACCATATACATAGATGACCTGGAGGAGGGGACCGAGTGTAGGGTAACAAAGTTTGCTGATGACACAAAGATGAGTGCGAAAGCAAATTGCATGGAGGAAGCGGAAAGTCTGCAGAGAGATTTGGATAGGCTGAGTGAGTGGGCGAGGATCTGGCAGATGGAGTATACCATTGGTAAGTGTGAGGTTATCCACTTTGGAAAGCATAATAGTGAAATGGACTATTATTTAAATGATGAAAAATTACAACATGCTACTGTGCAGAGGGACTGGGGGGTCCTTGTGCATGAATTGCAAAAACTCAGTCTGCAGGTGCAGCAGATGATCAAGAAAGCAAATGGAATGTTGGCCTTTATCGCGAGGGTAATGGAGTATAAAAGTGGGGATGGCTGCAATTGTACAGGGTACTGGTGAGGCTGCAACTGGAGTACTGTGTGCAATTTTGGTCCCCTTGTTTGTGAAAGGATATATTGGCCTTGGAGGGAGTACAGAGAAGGTTCACCAGGTTGATTCTGGAGATGAGGGGGTTAGCTTATGAGAGGTTGAGTAGACTGGGCCTGTACTCAGAGTTTAAAGGCTGAGAGATGATCTTATAGAGACATATAAGATAATGAAGGGGCTAGATAAGGTAGAGGCAGAGAGATTCTTTCCACTTAGAAAGGAAACAAGAACTAGGGGACACAGCCTCAAAATAAGGGGGAGTCAGTTTAGAACAGAATTGAGGAGGAACTTCTCTCAGAGGGTAGTGAATCTCTGGAATTCTCTGCCAGTTGAAGCGGTGGAAGCTACCTCATTGAAAATGTTTAAGTCACAGGCAGATAGATTTCTGATCGATAAGGGAATTAAGGGTTATGGGGAACAGGCGGCTAAGTGGAACTGAACCGCTTTCGGATCAGCCATGATCTTATTGAATGGCGGGGCAGGCTCAAAGGGCTAGATGGCCTACTCCTGCTCCTATTTCTTATGTTCTCATGTTCTAGTATAGCTCCTCCAGAATAGTCCAAGAAGTGGCTGTGCTGGTTAAGCACCCAAAGGAGGTGAAAGTGGGTTATGGCAATATCACTGGCATGGATTAAGCATTGGTTAAGGAACAGAAAACAGAGTAGGAATGAATGGGTCAGTCTCAGGTTGGCAGCATGTGATTATTGGGATATGGCAAGAATCAGTACTGGGGTCCCAGATAATTACAGTCTGTAACAGTGATTTGGATGTGGGGGTCTAAAGGTAATATTTCCAAGTTTGTGGATATACAAAACTAAAAATGTTTGTTATGAGGATGATATAAAGAGACTTCAAGGGGATTTTAACAGGTTTAGTGAGTGGGCAAAAGAATGGCAGATGGAACATGATGTACATAAGAGTGAGTTTATCCACTTTGGTAGGAGGAATGGGAGTGCCGAGTATTTCTTAATATTGTGAGATTGGGAAGCGTTGATGTCCAAAGATACCTGGGTACCTTGGCAGGCAGTGACTATTGGGATATGACAAGGATCCTTGTTCATAAATCACTGATAGATAACATGCAGGTGCAGCAAATAATAAGGAAGGTAAATGGGATGTTGGCCTTCATTGTTTAGATAATTTACTCACAGGAGTAAAAATATCAGGGGTGGAATTCTCAAAATAATTCTGAATTTGCGTGAAAACTGAAGTAAATCAAAGTTTAATCAGTGGAAGTTTGGAGAAAAATCTCCCATACTCTGTACGCTGCAGTGTGCACTAGCGTGAATTACGTAAAAAATCAGAGGACAGGACCTATTCCCACCTGGGAAGCTGGCAGCATGGCACTGAGAGGGCCACTGTGCATGCGCCAATCTGTCAGAGCCGAGAAGACATAGGCGCAGTGACCCCTGTCTGTCGGCCTTCCGATTACTGGCCAGCCCAATTGCTGGGCCCCCAGGCATGCTCAGGCCCAATAATGACACCCACCCTCTCACCCAGTAGGCTGCCCACCACCAGCACCATCCCCTCCCCCGCACACCCTGATTGCTGGCCTCCCTTCCTCACTGATCCTGGCTGCATAGTGGCAGTGGGACCTCCCCACCCCCGCTGATCACCCTATCAGGTCCTGCCCCCTGGGCATTGGCATTTTGCCCCTTGGGCAGTTTCAGGGACCTATGCTGGCGCTGCCAATGCCCAAGGCCCCTCTTATCGCAGACCCTCTGGGGGGCCCCGATTGCACTCCCTTCACTCCAGCGGGTCAGGCAGCTAATTCCCCACAAATGGGGAGCTACAGTAAACCCCACTGGAGTGAAATACTCCTGGACTGGGGGGGTGAAAGAGGCTAGCTAGCTGGAAACTTCAGTCCTGAGCCCGCTAACATTACTTAAAACAAATGCAAATGAAGGGCTGCATATATAATGCAGCTCCACGCCTATTTCCGGCACTAGGAGATGCGCTCAGGACCAGACGCTCAGCAGGGACTGCACTAATCTGGCACTGCCTAAATCTCCCGGCTCACTGTGCTAAGAAAATCAGTGCGACAGGATGGGAGAATTGCCCCACTGTGCTTTGATTGCTTGGTTAGATTGTAGCTGGAGTATTGTGTATAGTTTTGGCTCCCTTAACTAATGAAGGATGATGTGAGTTCATCGGACTGATTTCTGAGAAAGCAGGTCTGCCTATGAGGATAGGTTGTGGAGACTGGATCTGTATTCTGTAGAGTTTAGAAGAATGAGAGGTGATTTTATTGAAAGTTTAAAAACTTTGAAGTGGCTAAAAAGGGTACAGTCAGGAAGGATGTTGCCCCTTGCTGTGGGGGTGGGGGGGGAGGGGGGCTCTGGAGTCAGGAGAGACAGCCTCAGAATAAGAGCCAAGCCATTTGGGACTAAAATGAGGAATTTCTTCACTTGGTCCTCAATCTTTGGAATTCTTTACACAGTGGACTGTGGAAGCTCAGTCATTGAATATAATCAAGACAGCGATTTCTAGATAATAATGACATCATGGGAATGGAGTTAAAGTGAGCAAATGGCATTAAAGTAGATGATCAGTCATCTACTTTAGGAACTGCTTCATCCAAACGGTTGTGAGTTTGTGCAATTCCCTGCTGAGTGGAGCAGTTGAGGCTACTTTGAATGTTTTTTAAGATAAGGATAGATAGATTTTTGAACAGTAAAGGAATTAAGGGTTATGGTGAGCAGGTGGATAAGTGGAGCTGAGTCCACAAGAAGATCAGCCATGATCTTACTGAATGGCGGAGCAGGTTTGAAGGGCTAGATGGCCTACTCCTGCGCCTATGTTGAATTTCCCACCATCCTGAAGGTTAACAGCGACCACAAAGATACAGTGGCTACAACAGCAGATCAGAAGCTGGAAATTCTGAGCATGTAATTCACCTTCTGACTCCCTGGAGCTGTTTCTTTTGCTGATGGACCTGTTGCCTTTTTGTGCTAATTCCATCAGCATATACTCGTACTGTCTCAGCCTTGTTCATTGTTCATCTATACCCAAAGACCTTTCTATTCCATTCATGGGACCTAAGCTTTGCTGGTAAAACCAGCATTTTGTTGCCTGTTCTTAATTTCCATTTAGAAGGTGGAAGTGAGCTGCTTTCTTGATTACTGCAAGCCTTCTGGTATAGCTGCACCTACAGTGCTATTATACTGAAATGATGAATGGGTCACAACCTGCTGGAAATCCACACCTTTTGTAACATGCAAGTGAGATACGATCTCGGTAGATCTTGACACAAACAGCTTGGAGATAGTTACTAATGGCTGTTACTCTAGACTGACTCTTTGGAAAAACATTGGAAGAGGCAAAGAGAGGAGGCCAAGAAGAGGGCCCAGAGAAAACAGAGGCCAGCAGAGCTGCAGCTCTGAGCTCACTGTTCTTATTTATAACAGAGGCTGCCACACTGGAGTGGGGCTCCTGGGCTCTTGAGCCCCACCACATGATGTTTGACACAGAGTTGACCACCAAAACATAAACTTCCATCTCATGAGATGGAAGCTACCAAAGACAAAGATTCTGTACACACTTCAACATCAAACAACTCTGGAAATCACCAAACACTCCTACAATCACAGCAATTTGCAGGACAAATCAACCAGCAACTAATTTTATGACCCTTTTAAATGGCACTCATGGTGTGTCCTTCCTGCTGCTGAACATGTGTTTAGCGTTGCATATTTGAGGGATGGTGTCAGCTCCAAAATGGCAGACCTGGCATTAAATCAGTTCTGCAGAAACACAGTATGTGCACATAGTGCAGACACCATTTTGGAAGCAAAATCATAGTTCTGAAAATCAGGGTCATTTGTGTTGTTTATTGTTCAGCCTTTATTTAATATTCTCACGTGCTGTGTAAACATAGCAACATGAGGAACATAACTCAGTGGTGGGATAGTGTCGGTCTCTAATATGTGACACATAAATGGTGCTGTTTCGTAACCAGTTAAATGGAAGCAACTTCTTTTGACCTCTGTACATTTGCTAAATTTCATATTTTCAAGGCTAGACTTGTTTTCAGCTTCTGATGTATTAACTATTGGTGTATTAACTTTTGATATGTTAACTATAACATCTGTCCATTTCAGGAGACAATGGACAGCAGTAAATTGAATAGCATCTGTTGTGTCTGTGGAGGCTGATTTGTGAATGGCAGTCCCTTCCGCAGATGAATCATGTTGGCCTGAGATTGACAGATGTTCTTTCCCTCCAGCAGACTCTCTCTTCTGATTTCTGGTCATTCCTTTGTCTCTGCTTTTTCCAAGTCCTTCCTGACTGCTTGTCTTCAGGCACGCTGGTCAGCAGTGAGGACTTCCCATGCATTGACTCTGACCCTGGTCAACCTGAAATCTCACTTGCAGACATCCTTGTATCACAGACATGAGCAACTGTTGGGCTCATGCTGATAGCAAGCCTGTCATACAACATGTCTTTGGTGAGGTGGCCTTCATACATTCAGCTCACATAACCCAGCTAAGTGATTTCCCCTGACCCAAGGGAAAACATGCCGGGGGTCCCTGAATATTATCATACTTCTATATTTGGCATTCTGTCTTCCCAGAAGATGCTCAATATTTATCTTATGCAGCATAGGTGAAAGCTGATCAGTCTCTTTTCAATACTTGTGCAAATTGTCCATGCCTCACTATTATAATGGAGGATGCAGATACACACCGAGCTTTATATTTTTGGTTAGTTTATTGTTGGTTCACACCATCTTCTCTATTTTGACGTGACAGCTGCGGCTTTGGCAGTCCTAGTGCTGATCTCAGCATCAAGGAACAGGTTACTGGTAACTATTGATCCAAGGCATATAAAACTGAAATGTTTTTCAGTGTCGATGGAAGGTGGAGTCTCTGTGTCCTGGCCCTGGAACTTTGCTTTTCCTGATGCTAGGTGCCTGTTCAAACTCCTGGCAGGCCCAACAGATCTACAAACTGCTGATGTGAACTATAGTATGGGATGGCAGTGTGGCACCATCAGCAACTAGCAACTCATGGACTAGGACATTACACACTTTGCTGCGCAGTCTTGCCAAGTTGAACAGCTTGCCAGCAGCTCTGGCATGCAAGCAGAGACTTTCATTTGACTTGCTGTACAATAGCAGCATGGAGACGAAAATGCCAGTGTTGGCACCAGAATGCAGCCCTGCTTTACCTCTCTGCTGATCTCAAAAACCCTCAAAGATACTGCATTGTATCTGATGAAGATGTGAATGTTATCATAGAAAAAATAAATGACACCCAGGAGTCCAGCACATGGTCTATTTCTGCAGCAGATTAACGAGTCCGTCTTTGCTAACCAAGTTGAAGGCCTTGGTGACATCTGTGAAAATAAGATAGCAAAGTTTGTGCTATTCATGGTATTTCTCCTGTAACTGTTGAAGTGACAAAGTCAACTATCGAACTGCCAGCTCTTAAGTGACAGTGAGATTCAGGGTAGATATGCAATGCCTGGATCTGCAATCTGGTCACGGCAATGCAAACAAAGACCTTCCCCATAATACTTGACATGGAGAAGCCTCAGTAATTATTGCAGTCTCTTCAATCCCCCTTTTGTTTTATTCAAGTGACAATTTTTGTAGCCTGTATGTCTTGAGGCACAAATTTTTCCTTCCAGCATTTCTACTTCCGGTGATTTCAGATAGAATGCCAGTTTCCTGGGGTTTTACTGCTGCAAGCAGCATATCTCTAGAAATATCTGTACTACTTCATTTATCTTGCCTATTCTTCAGTGCCCTATACACGCTGGCCAAGCTGTATAATTGATATTCACCCTTGTGCTGAAATCCCCCAGAAGATATAATCCCTCGGTGGTGGGAATTCTGCTGCTTGCAGTGTCAAGTTCCTCATTGAATTGACTCTCGACATCTGGTGTGGAGATGATGTTGGGGATAGATGCACAAGGTTAACTGGTTCTGCACCTTGTTAATAAGCCAGGTGTTAGAAGTCTTTCTGAGCCTTTTGTGGGAATGGAATCATCACAAGTAGAGATTATTTATTGCAAAACACACCCTATGCTCACGTTACCACTTAAGATTTCACCTGCCAGAAAAGTGCAGTGATTCTCTTTAAGGGACTAACTTCGAGTGAACCTTCTTTTTCAGCATAAGAATGCCCAAATTGAGGTCAGTCTTTTGTTGATCTGTTTTAAGTACATCAACCTGCAGAAGTTATCAGTAAGGCCAGGATGCCTGACACTCCAGCTTGTTGTGCAGAAGACTGGGAGTTCGTCTTATCTGGTGCATGGATTTAGTAACCTGTCTGTTGAGAGATAACTCTCTCTAAGCTCCAAGCCCCATTGAAGAAGGCAGATTGTGGTGACACCTTACCTCACTGACTGGCCAGCCTGAGGTAGGTAGTAGCTATCCAATGGGAAGCAATAATTTCTCCCACTGTCAGAAGTAACTCTGATGTGCGTGTTCCACACCAATCGTGTAAGAGATTGTAACTGATGCTTCCTGTAATCCTGAAACCATTAATGTTTGGTATCAGCTCTGCTGTAGGAGTTGTCAGAAAGCTGTCTGATAGATGACAGATTATCACCCACGGAACTCCACTCTGGATTTTCAGTTAGGGTTTACTCACTCCACTATCTTTGCTCCTGAGACATTGGGGCAAATAACCACATGCCCAGTAGCCTTGTGTGCCACCCATCTGAGGGTCAGGCCTCCTCCAACTTTAGCCTGGGTCTGCAAGATACCCAGTTAACAGATATCACCATGGGGAAACATTATGATGAATCCCTGGTTGATGCAATGCATCAATGTGGATGGTGTGTGCTGGTCAGTCTGTCATCTCTTGTTATCAGGTCTCATGGCTAGCTAGAAATATCACTGCTGAGTGCATATGTTTCTTCTGCCACTACATGGCCTCTTGAGCTTTATAATGACCTTCACAGTTTTCAAAACATGCGAGCAAATCTTTATCTTAGTACTTAATAAACATAGTATTCTGTAAACTTTCAATATTTTAGTTAAATATAGATACAATAATAATGACTGTCTCGGTGTTCAATATTGTGCAGCCATTAAGTAGTAAGATATGGAATATCTATGATTGCACACTCATGAGCTCTCAATCTAGACATGCAGCTCCACGTGTATTATTTTATCCTCCAATACTTAACTATTTGTGAGAGTTTGGATAGTGGTTGTGGGCACTGTTTGCTCACAGAGTCACAGCTAAAGCCAATCATGCAAACTCCACTACATATATAATTTCACAGCGCATGTCCCTGGATGGCTGGCTGGAGAGAGAACACTGACCGATTTTTCATTTTCCAAACTGGGGACCCTGAGGCCAGCTCTCGTTCCAACACTGGTGCCCCTGCTGAGCTGAGCTAACAGCGCACAGATTAACCAGCCTTGTGATCTTCCTGATCTGTCTTGCAATGTGCCAGGATGATTTGAGCTGGTTGGTTGTTTTGACCATTTCCTTTAGGAAATAAACTGCTGAGAAAAAGTCTGTTGAAAACAATCGAGCTAAGATACCGGCATCTGATCACTTGTCAATTTGTTAGGATGGCTGACCTTTAAAAGATTGAAATTTAAAACAAAAATGTATTCAAAAACTCTTACAATGACAATGAGTAAAATGGAAAAAATAAGTTCTGGTTGCTCAAATCAAACTATTTCACTTTTTAATCAAACATGTAACAATATAGGAAGCAGCTTTTCATAATTCAGTGTTTGTGTTTAAATAGGTGCTGGCATCTGTAAAAAATGCAATTGAGCAATTTGCTTCTACACGGGAAAACTTCCCATCATTCTTGAATGAAACTCGGGAATATCTGCTTTGTCGGGTGGAGAGCTCCATATCACGCAATGGATTATTCACAGCCGAAGGTATGTTTATTTTGAAAAATTGTCCACAGTAACGTTTATGGATCATAGAATCTTGCAGCATAGGATGCCAATATTTGATCTATTGTCTCACTGCTCTATTTCCCCACAGCCCTGCAATCTTTACCTGACAGGTATTTCTCTGAAAAACCCTTTACATTATCCTTAGTTGGATCGTTTCCACCAAAATTCCGGTATCCAATCTTCAGAATTTCATTATTAGATTTAAATTGAAATGCGAAGTAATGTACTAATAATTGTCCCTAACCATGTTTTTCTAAAACTGATAGTATATCCTGTAGTATGTCCTGTCTCTCAGGATTGATTCCAATAATTTGCTCAACCACTTAAGTCAGACTGTAATTATTCAGTCTATCCCTCACTTATGTTTTAAACAGAGGTACAATGTTAGCAGACCTCCGGCATCTCAAGTGCATCCAATGAGAATTAGAACATAAGAACATAAGAAATAGGAGCAGGAGTAGGCCATCCAGCCCTTCGATCGGATCCTCCGAAACTTCACCCCATTTTAACAATTAATTTGACCTTGGCGATTTATCCACTTTCAACAATGCTAATCCCCTTAACACTTCCTTTCTCCCTATGTTTCTCACATTCAATATTTCACACTCCTTCTCCTTAACTGCAACGTCCCATGGTTCTCCTCTTTTGTGAAGACAACACAAAGTATTAATTAAAAACTGTACCTATATCCTCTACCCCTACACATAGGTCACCTTTTTGGTATTTCGTGGGTCAGTTCTTTCCTTAGTTATCCTCTTACTCTTAGTGTATTGATAAAACATGTTTGGTTTTTCCCTGATTTTGCTTGCCAATCTTCTGTCATGTCCTGTCTTTGCTTTTCTAATTTCGTTTTTGATTTCACCTCTCCACTTTCTATACTCCTTTTGCTTTTCTACAGTATTGAGTTCTTGGAGTCTGAGATAAGTATTCTTTTTCTGCCCAATCTTACCTTGTGTGCTCCTTGACATCAGGGAATTCTAGATTTGGCTGTATGATCATTTTTCTTTGTGGGAATATGTTTACTTGAATCCCTTGAATATCCCCTTCTGAATGCCTCTCACAGCTCTAACACTGATTTACCTTCAAGTATACGTTTCCAATCCACTTTGGTTAAATAGTAAATTTGGCTTTGTCTTCATTTAGAACTGTAACTTCTGTTTTATATTTGTCTTTTTCCAGAATTATGTTAAAACTTATTAAATATAATCACCACCACCAAAATACTATCCCATTGTCTCTCTTTTCACCAGCCCAGCTTCATTCCGACATACTGGCCAAAAAAGTTCCCTGAATGCATCTTTAGAGTTCTGTTCTCTCCATTTCTTTCACAGTAAAACTTTCCAATCAATGCTGGGATAATCAAAATCTCCCGTTATTACTGCTCTATTGTTTTTGCACTTCTCAGAAATTTGTTACATATTTGTTCTTCTATTTCCGTGTGATTGTTTATAGCAGTATATAGCACACTGTCAGTAGTGTGACAGTACCTTTTTGTTCCTAAGCTCAATCCAAAAAGCCTCAACTGATGATCCTTCTAACATATCACCCCTCACAGCTGTAATTGCTTCTCTAACCAGAACTGCCATTTTTTTAAATCCCCTTCTCTATCTTACCCTAAAACCATGTAACCAGGAATGTTGACCTACCATTCCTGTCTCTGGTTAAGCTATGTTTCGGTAATAGCTGTGATGTTTCTATCCGAACTCTCAACTCCTCTACTTGATTTGCTATATTTGATGTATTATATTCTGGAGCACTGCCAAACTCTCATTTTCCAGCTTTTGTATCCTGTCTTCCAGCCTCGCACTAATTTTCTGTCTTCTATTACCATTTCTGATATTGCCCCATCTTAGTCTACTTCCAAGTTCCTATCCCCCTGTGAAACGAGTTTAAACACTCCACCTACAGCACTAGCAAGCCTCCCAGCAAGGATACTGGTCCTGGCCTCACCCCGAGGTTCCACCTCCCCAATAATTGGCCCCAATGCCCCAGAATCTGAATCCCTCTCTTCCTACACCATGCATTCATCAGCTCTAACCTCCTATTTCTATGCTCAGTGTGGGCTCAATGGGTGAGTGGCCTCCTGCACTGTAGGGACTCTAATGAATCCCTACCACTATTCCACTCTCTGTCCTTCCCATCCTGCAGTTGAGCCACTTGTGGTGTCCCAAATGTGGCTCTTGCTGTATTCCCCAGGTCCAAAATGGGAAACTGGTTTGTGAGGACTTCTGCACTAATTGCTTTGTTCTCTTCGACTTTCTGGTGGTCACTCAATCCCTCAAAGCCTGCACACTCCTAAACCTGTAGTGTGACTATTTCAGTAAACGTGCTATTGATGTAGTACTCGGCATCATGAATATGCCACAGTGATTCTGGCTGTTGCTCAAGGTTTCTGCAGCTGGTGACACCTGTGCATGTGGCTGCATGAACTGCCCATTACTCCCACATGTTACAGATGGGCTGAGCTGCTGTGCTGTACTTTACGATTACTTTTATAATTTATTATAAACTAGAGACTAGAAAGTCGAGTAGATTTACTCACAATCAGCTTTCCCTCTTGTTCCTGCATGTTAGTTAGTTAAGGGTTATTGCATTATCTATTTTTCTAATATAATTGAACCTTACACTTTCCTAGTTTACAGACAAGGACAGAAAATCAAACCAACTACTGGAGAACAAATTCCCACGTAAACCAAATTCCCAATACCACACCGGTCTATGTCTCCCATTTCCTCATGCCCACCAGTAGAGAAAAATGTGAGGATTTGATGTGGCCTGGCTGCTGTTAGCTTTCGGTCTGAGTTCGACAGCAGCCATTGCTGCTTTAGCACTGCAAAGCCAAAATCTTGTATCCTGACCCTACTGGTGGTTGTAACATAGTTTGGGAAGTTTGCCGTATTATTTCTATTGGAAATTGTGTGTCTTTCACTATTGTGAGATAATTTAAAAGTCTTCTTTGGCTGCACTATATCAGCCAGGACTCGTTTATCATGATTACATATCAAAATGAAAAAGACGAGCTGATCCATTGAGGCTGTCCCACGATTATGATGTCTTAAGCATCAAGTTACATAACACACCACCCATTCCATCCCTGCCTCCTCCTCACATCCCACACCAACAGCTATGCAACCTGAGAGTTACGGAACAAAGAGATCTAGGGGTACATGTTCATAACTCCTTGAAAACGAAGTCACAGGTGGACAGTGTGGTGAAGAAGGCATTCGGCATGCTTTGTTTCATTGGTCAGAACATTGAATACAGGAGTTGGGACATCTTGTTGAAGTTGTACAAAACATTGGTAAGGCCACACTTGGAATACTGTGTACAGTTCTGGTCACCCTATTATAGAAAGGATATTATTAAACTAGAAAGAGTGCGGAAAAAAATTACTAGGATGCTACCAGGACTTGATGGTTTGAGTTATAAGGAGAGGCTAGGTAGACTGGGACTTTTTTGCTGGAGCATAGAAGGCTGAGGGGTGATCTTATAGTGGTCTATAAAATAATGAGGGGCACAGATCAGCTAAATAGTCAATATCTTTTCCCAAAGATAGGCGAGTGTAAAACTAGAGGGCATAGGTTTAAGGTGAGAGGGGAGAGATACAAAAGTGTCCAGAGGGGCAATTTTTTCACACACAGGGTGGTGAGTGGAACAAGCTGCCAGAGGTAGTAGTGGAGGTGGGTACAATTTTGTCTTTTAAAAAGCTTTTGGACAGTTACATCTGTAAGATGGGTATAGCGTGATATGGGCCAAATGCAGGCAATTAGGACTAGTTTAGGGCCTTAAAAAAAAGGCGGCATGGACAAGTTGGATCGAAGGCCTGTTTCCATGCTGTAAACTTCTATGACTCCTGGGTGAGGCAAAAAATGATAAATTTAGGGAAACAAATATGAAAATGTGTGTCCTCTCTTTCCCCCAATCTTAAGTGGCTAAAATAAGTCCAAAAAAAACATTTTATATTGGATTGCATTGCATCAGATATACAGCACAAAAACAGGCTATTTGGCCCAATAACTCCGTTCCAGCATTCATACTTCACCTCCTGCAATCTTTCCTCATCTAAATCTATCATAACCCCTCTATTCCCTTCATCATGTGTTTGCCTAGCTGCTCCTTAAATGTATCTATACCTTTCACTTCAACCATTTCCAGTGGTAGCTACTTATGCAATTTTAACTCTTTGGGTAAAAAAGTTTTTCTGAATTCCCTACTAGATTTCTTAGTGATTACCTTGCATTTTTCCCCCCCACCATATCAAAAGCTTTTTAAAGATTTCCATTAGCTCATCTCTCAGCTTCTCTTTTCAAGAGAAAGGAGACCCAGTTTGTCAATGCCTTCGACTAGGAAGAAACATATGCGACAGGTCCTCGCACTAACCACTTTCATTACTAACACAAAACTTCTCTATTCTTCTGGTGGTGCTCAATTCACATGAAGGTGGTGATCAGGCTAGTGTGTAGATAGATTTTTGGGAAGGCAGGGCTGTGTGTGCGTGTGTCTGGCTGGCTCATTCCCTGTCTTTGGGGTTCTCGCTCACTCACTCACTCTCATGTTCACCTAGGGCCTGTGAAGTTTGGAGATTAATATTGTAGCAGGGGATGCTGAAACCCTGCTTATTAAAGGGCTTTTAAAATACAATAGACTAGTCTGAAATAGGGATGATAATGTGCCTTGTATATACCAAAGGTATCACTGTGTGCCTCATATGTATAATAAAGTTTTTGCCTTAACCACCTATATAATTAATAATAATGGGTTTTTAACAAGTATTGTAACTTTGAAATGCACTTTTAAAGGTGTTTGTGAGCTTTTGTGCATGTGGGAAAAAGCAGAACCAGACAGACCAGATTCAAAGGGAACAATGAAGTATAGAACTTAATTAGTGTGAGGCTTTGGCCTTGCAGCTGTGAGGTCTTAACTAATGGAATGAATAGAAGGATTCAACTAATTAAAATGAATGAACATTCTGCTCCTTACTCGGCCTGACAAGATAGCTGGTTAGATAGGATGACTCCAATAGTTCTCACAGAATGCAGGTGGCAGGAGCGAACCTTGAATCTGTCAGATGTGCATAAGCAGGTTGCTAAGCAATGAAGGAATGATTTTTGGGATCCAAATAGCCAATGAATCCCTAATTATGTCAGGGGATACAATGTTATTGGCCAAGGTAAGTAATGTGTATTAATGTAATTGGACCATCCAGTTTGTATGACAGATTGGGTGGGGAATACAAAGCTTCGAAAATAGTATGTGTTCATATGATGTAATTTTAGAGAGAAGTTGGAATCCATTTGGCATCTCTCTCCCAATGCGAATTGGTCAAGTAAAGAACATATTTGACTGCATACTGTCTCTTACAAGTTCTGTATTAGCTTGGACTGAATGCAGGACCCCCAGAGGGAAGCCCCCAGAGAATTCTCTTAACAAAGATCATGGAGGATTTCAGGTGGCTATGAAAATGACAATTTGCCCTGGCCCTCTCTGTTGCTGTTGCTGCTCCAGGCCTCTCCAAGTGGAGTCCTGCAACTAATTAATGGGCTGATACCTCTGTGGGAGGGTGAGAGTGTGGCCAAGGGGAGATTACATCAACCAGAATATAACCTGGCTGCCAAAACAAATAGCTGCACAGATGCAGGCTCTTGTTCCAGGACAATGAGGCATGGGGCGGCACGGTTAGCACTGCTGCTTCGCAGCTCCAGGGACCCGGGTTCGATTCCCGGCTTGGGTCACTGTCTGTGTGGAGTTTGCACATTCTCCTCGTGTCTGTGGGTGTTTCCTCTGGGTCCTTTGGTTTCCTCCCACAGTCCAAAGATGTGTGGGTTAGGTTGATTGACCATGCTAAATTGCCCTTAGTGTCCTGAGATGTGTGGGTTAGAGGGATTAGTGCGTAAATATGGGGGTAGGGCCTGAGTGGGGTTGTGGTCGGTGCAGACTTAATGGGCCGAATGGCCTCTTTCTGTGCTGTACGGTTTCTATGATTTTCTATGATAATCAGATCTCTATTGTTAGAATTTTATCCCAGAGCAGAGTGCCCACCATGAACATGAGTAATATTGAAGTGTGAGGCGGTCACTTGAGAGAAGGGTGGTGCTGCCAATAAAGACAAAGGAAAAGCTGCCCTGAAGCTACAGGCCTGATAGTTTACATCTTGTGCATTCCTTTCTTCCTGGTCTTGCCCTGGATTGCCAGAGACTGGTTTAATCAAGGCATCACCCTTGACAGACACTCACCAAGACTGCAGAAAAAATTAACCCCTGCAATCGCCTCCTCAATAAATTGCCTAGAACTTCACAGGATCACAGGCCCTGATCGTTGCTCTTATCATCACATACTCAACTTCAGAATAGTGCTTACCAGTATGGAATAGTCTGTTCACATCAAACTTATCAATGTACAACTCAACAATGTGTATCATCACAGGTACTCTTCAACCAATTTGCCTCACCTAGCTCCAAGGCCTGAGCAATATTGCACCACCCACTACCCCCACATCAGGAAACTAATTGCAATAGGCCTTTCTTATACAAGGACCTCCTCAACCCACCAGCAGTGCACCTTGCTTCACATCACCTGAGCTGAGGAGTAAAAGCCTACGGTAGGAGCCCACTGCTTGTCCACCCAACTTTGATTGCCCATGATGACAGTGAGCCCTTTGAAACCGTTTCTGGACTGGCCAAAGCTTCTGTGTAGCCATCCAACATCAGTGAGGTTGTTAAGACTATCTAGGCTTGCAGCTGTGGTACAGTCCAAGCAATGACTCACATTGTCAAGGAATGTCTACTGACTAAACTTCACGCCACGCTCTAATAAATCTCTCTGGCTGCTGACAGGTCTATTGCTTAGCTCTGTGATTATGCACATTCTGAATAGAGAAATAAATCTTTTCCGAATGTGAATACCTTTATATTTTTAGTATGATTCTTATAAATCTTCTCTACACACTCTCCAGTGCCTCTATGCTTTTTTAATACCATGGCAACCAGAACTACATATGGTATTCATGTGATCTAACCAAGGTTTGTTATAGGTTTAGCGTTCCCTCCCTACTTTCCAATTCCATTTCTATAGAAATAAAGCATAGTACTTGGTTTGCTTTTTTAAGGCCATGCTCTTTTAGTCTTATTGTATTTGTACCACAAGATCCCTTTGTTCATCTCTGATGAAAGATCAACATTTCAAACATGGGATGTAATTTACACTTTCAGCAGTGGCAGAGGACTAGCAGTAGCGGATAGACTGACTTCAATGAGAAGGAGAATTTGGCAGGTCAATCCACTAATGCAGTTTTCTGCAGTGAACAAAAGTGAAAATCATTCACACCATTATTAACTTGAGGGGTGTTTCCAGCATTTTGTTTGAGGGAAAAACATTTGCCATATTAAACAATGAGTTCCTCCTTTATTCCTTATTACAGGCATAAATCAACTGTTAGCAATACCAAACGCTATACACTAATTAAGTCCCATTTTTGATTGTGAGGATATTATTATTCAGTTCAGTATTAGAGAAAGAAATCAACTAGCACGTGGAGGTTGGGGAGGGTGCTATTGGCTCAATAAATGGCCTACTGGCACCTACGATTGAGACTTGCATATGAAGAACAGCCACATGGACAAGATAAGTGTCACTGATGTCTGTGAAACTACTGCACCACCCAGAGCTTTCAGCTGAGATAGGAAGAAAATTGAAAACATAAAACTAAAATTTAAATACTTATTCGTGGAATGGATTCCTGTCAAAAGAACTGAATTGTAAATGCAGAAGAATTATCGTACAAGGTGAAGTACCAAGCTGATGTGGTTGAGATGAGTTTTTAAAGACATTTTAATCTCTATTTATTTGTATGTAAGGGCTGAACAAATGATTTGATTTATTATTGTCACATGTATTAGCATACTGTGAAAAGTATTGTTTCTTGTGCACTGTACAAAGCACAGCATTCATAGGGAAAGAAAATGAGAGAGTGCAGAATGTAGTGTTCCAGTCATAGTTAGGATGTAGAGAAAGATCAACTTAATGCAAGGTAAATCCATTCAAAAGTCTGATGGCAGCAGGGAAGAAACTGTTCTCGAGTCGGCTGGTATGTGACCTCAGACTTTTGCACCTTTTTCCCAATGGAAGAAGGTGGAAGCCAGAATGCCCAGGGTGCATGGGGTCCTTAATTATACTGGCAGCTTTGCCAAGGTAGTGGGAGATGTAGACAGAGTCAACGGATGGGAGGCTGGTGAATTGGGCAACATTCACAACCTTTTGTAGTTTCTTGTGGTCTTGGGCAGAGTAGGAGCCATACCAAGCTGTGATCCAACCAGAAAGAATGCTTTCTATAGTGCATCTGTAATAGTTGCTCAGAGTCGTAGCTGACAGCCAAATTTCCTTAGTCTTCTGAGAAAGTAGAGGCATTGATGGGCTTTCTTAACTATGGCATGGCATTGGGGGGGGAGAGAGAAACCAGGACAGGTTGTTGGTGATCTGGACACCTAAAAACTTGAAGCTTTTGATCCTTTCTTTTTCATCGCCCATTGTTGTAGACAGTTTCTCTACACTTCCTGAAGTCAATGGCAATCTCCTTTGTTTTGTTGACATTGAGGGAGAGCTTATTGTTGTTGCATCAGTTCACCAGATTCTCTATCTCATCTCTTATTTGTCACGGCATTGTTTGAGATCCAACCCATTCTGGTGGTAGCGTCAGCAAAACTTGAAAATCGAGTTGGAGGGGAATTTGGCCTCACAGTCATAAGTGTATAAGCAGTATAGTGGGGGCTAAGAATATAGACTTGTGGGACACCAGTGTTGAGGATAATCATGGAGGTGTTGTTGTATATCCTTACTAACTGTGAGGATAAAATAACGAGTTAATTGAGTGAGACTGTGAAGTGTTTATGAAAAATGCATACATTATAAATAATTGCTTCTTTTCCTTTCTCGGAAAACCGCTTGCAGAAATTAAGCACAATCGAAATGTTGCAGAAAATGGATACAGGCCTCCAGGTATTGTTCAAAATGCCCAACAACCACTCTTAAGTAAGCCTGTGGCTCCTCGAGTTTCCTCACATGTGAAAAATTCCATCAACGCAGCTGTCATCTTCACAGAATTTCTCAAGGAACTTGCTGCCATTGCACAGGAACATTCCATTTTATCTCATACTCCGCTGGAGGAGTGTGAAGAATAATTCTTAAGTGATTTTAATGCAAAAGTGCAATCTACTTTTAAAATATGTTCCAAAGTAATAATGTAGTTCTATCTGCCTTAACTACAGAAAGATTGGATTGGGGTGAACAGAAAAAGTGGAACTATCTTGCCTCAATGAATCAAGACTGGGAACTTTTAAGAAGCTTTGGTTTTTACATCCCGTGGCCTTACTGTCAAGAAAATGCACAAAATTAATTGTATCTCTATGCAATCTGCAATGTATGAGAATTTTTATGTGGATGAAAACATTTTCAATGAATGTTAAGGGGTGTGAGAGTATATATATTATAAATGTCCAAACACATACTTCTAATAGTTTGTGGATTTGAGATGTGAACATGAGTATTCTTTCAATATCTGATCATATCCTGCAATATTTCGCTGTGAATAGTACCAAAGATCAAATGAATGAAGAATGAGGTTCGCTACCACCCAGACGTTGATCAAAAAGAACGATGTTGTTTTTCTGATGAACCTTTTTAATAGTGTGGTCATGTTATGAAATATCCAAGGGGTGCACTCGACAGCTACAAAAAAGTAGCAATGGTGTGAAACAAAGTTTACTTTACTCAGATGTCCTTCAGCACACTTTTTATATACTGTAAAATCTGTTTGTATGTATATATAGTTGGTGGCTGAGTATAGGGAAAGAATCATGGTCTTGGTGACTCCACTGTTAAACTCTTGTGTTGAATTTTTTGGGAATGTTGGTAGAAATGATAAAATCAGATTTCTAAAATTTAATAGAACTACAGAATTTTGGTGTCAAGATAATGGATCTGAGGGTTAATGGTATTTATAAATAAGTTATTAAAACTGTCAGTACATTCAATAAAATATAGTGTGTGGTCTCTGCAAATTGCTATTTTAAGGGCTTTCGTTGAGAAATTATTTTGTCGATTACAATAGTTTAATTTCAAGCATTAAAACTTTGTGAATGAGGACTAAATGGTATTTATTTGAGGGGTGTATTAAAAGCTAGTGCAGATAGGAATGAATTTAATATCACTCTCAAATGACTGTACATTTCCCTAACCAGAAATGTACTGCAGATAAGAAGCTTTTGCTGTTACCCAATTACTTGAATAATTTTTTTGATAGTCAAACACTTCCATACAATTCACCTTCTATAGTTCCCAATAATTGTCTTCCGGAGTCAGTGTTTAGGCTTAGTGGCTATCTAACAGCAGTATTACAAAAGGATTTCCAATTGCTTGTCAAACATGGTATCAACATAAGTTCACCTTAACAAATACAGAAATAGCTGGAAATATTCAAGTCAGACAGCGTTCTGGAGCAAAAAACAATTAATGTTCCTGATCTGTGACCTTTATGGAATGGTGCTGATGAAATGTTCTGTTTTTCTCTCCATTGATCCTCAGTATTTTGAGCAGCTATTGTATTTTGCTTTTACATTTTGCATAAATAGAAATCTCTTTGAATTAGCCATCTGGCTATTGCCCAAATCTGAACAATAGCAGTTTATTGATTAAAATTACATGCCCTGATGTAAAGAACAGCAAATGACAGTTATTGCACAAAGCTACAGAGCTACCCAAGGTAGCTAGATCCTTTTTTGGTTGTTTGTGGTTTTCAAACTCAATTACACACTTGTACTTTTTTTCATGATTATTATACAATCTGCCTGTAATAATGAACACACAATTCTGAAAATACTGCAGGTAACCTATAAGTTTTTTTTTGAAATATTTATGTTAATGATGAAATTGAGTATTCCACTAACCTTATCTGGTAGAACTGCAAATAATAAAGTTAAGCTATTGCCATGACATTGGTGGATAATTAAGACAACACTCTGGCAAATTCAGTCTCAGTCTGATTGATTTCCTGTAACTGCAGAATTAGAGCAGTCATCCTTGTCTTGATTTCCACTGTTGCAGCGTTCAGGACAGTTTCTGTTCCAAAATGGCTTTCACTTGAGTAGGGGCAGCCCGGCCATGTGTTACTCTCTGAACTTGGCCAATAAGTTTATTTAACACTTTCCAGTTTCCTTGCTGTATTTCAGAAACCTACAAAACAAGTGAAAGAATAGCTGAAGCACAATTACTATTTTTATCTATTATCAATCAGCCAAAATCAGTCTTTTAATATTACCTCAAGTTACAAAGATGAGTTCAGCCTTCACAATTCAGCAAGATAAACATATGCATAATCCCAATGAATTGTACCTTCAGTAACCACTACTTCCACATTACTCTTAGGTCACTTTGATGATCAGTTAAAGACTGGGATTAATCATCTGTTTTCTGGATACAACATAAACTACCAATATTAAGTCCTGTTCAAGTTCTTAAACATTTATTCTCCAGGTGTTGCTCAGCATGAACATGAAATGTCTCTGAAAAGAGTAAAGTCAGCAATGTACAATTGATGAAATTTTCCTTGCACCATATCAATAAGCCAGACCATAAAATAGCTGAGCTAGAACTTTGATGCCACAATTTCAGAACATCAACTTCCAATCTCAACACTTGCTACATTATGAAGTTTGTTGAGTGGTGATCAAGCACTTTCCAGAAAAATATGACTGGTATCTTGGATCTGCTACACATTCTGCCGGATGTCTAACTACACTGGACCAGGACTCCAACCCAACAACTGAAAAAAAATGTTAACATTAGGAATGAGGAAATGAAAAAAAGGGTTAGGGGAAGCAAATAAATTGTGTGACTATCACACTTGTTCCATATTCAAACTGTTCCTTTTTTATTTGCTCTGATGACTGCTGTTCAAGCTACATGATGCTTATGATGGGGGGATTCAGAAACTAATCTTCATTTTTCTTCTCAGAGTCTGGCAAGAGAATACTACATTAGTGGCACCATATAAATGCAAGTTTCTACTGCTTCCTGGTTAAGTATGAATATAATCTAAAGGAAGATAACACTGGGGGGAAAAAACCATTTAAGTCAGGCAGGGCCGAAGTCTCAACTCCACAATAGCGAATGAAGCTGCACTTGGTTACTTGGAACCTCCTTCCATAAATTAAATAAGTATCACCATGAGGTAAATGGACCTGAAATAGTAAAATGAAGGAACAGCAGGTCTTTCAAGCCTTCATACCTGCCCTATCAATTTGTTGGCCGTGGCAACTCTTTTTAATCTTACTCCTCACATTTTCATATCCTTTTACTGTCTTTGCCTCCCAGTATGTGTTTCCTTTCAAATATTTCAATGTGTATGTTAGGAATGAGAAATCATTACTTTCTAGAAATCTTAGAAGCATTAACATATAAAATATACTCAAACTAGAAGCAGGAGTAGGCATTCAGCCCTTTATTTTGCTCATGACTAATCATCAAATTTAATATCCTGATCCTCCCTTCCCCCATACAACTTTAACTCCAAGAGCTACATCTAGTTTAGTTTGAAATCACACAACATTTTCATCTGAACTACTTTTTGTGGTATGGAATTCTAGACGTTCACCACCCTCCGGGTGAAGAAATTTTTCTTCAGTTCTAAATATTTTACCCCTTATCCTTAATTAAATATTGTAACTGTATTTTAGCAATAGGATAATATTAAATGATCTATTTAACATTGTGTTTAAAAAAAAATCCTTTCAATATTTCATTACCTTCTACTCACAAAAATACGTTACTGAATGAAATACAACTGATTTTACTAAGGAAACATTAATAAGAAAGAACTATTGTAACTTGCAGCAATTATTTGCTAGATTTTCCTCAGACTGACAGGTAAACTTCTGAAAAGGCAGCAGTATTTGTTGGAATAGCTTACCTCTGCAGGGTGATCTTCAATAACAGATTGACAAATCTGTTCTAGTTTTTTATGATCTTGGATCAGTCCCAATTCTTTTTGTTCAACTATCTGGACTGCAGTTTTCCCTTCTCCCTTCCACAGTTCAGCAAATACCTACCAAACCAATTCAGAATCAGAAGAAAGATATATTACAGCCCAAGTCACTTATGAAATTGCTGTAAATGCATAATTTACCAAATCAGCTAATCAGGTGATTCAATACATTATACAATTCTTTATCCTATGATTTTTAGAATTGGTGTAGATGCCCCAATACTATGATAGTGATAACATACTGTATATAGCTAGCATACTTTTATAGCATACATTTTTTAATGTTATTCAATGCCATAGTATCAAGATCCCTATAGTTTTGCACCTTTATCTAATCAATAGCTGAACGCATTCAGAACAAGCTGATATTAGATTTGATACCCCAATTGGGCTGTTATTTTATACCAGATGAGGAGACAAGAGGCAGTGCTAAAGAATCAATTTGGGTGCTTATTTCTACAAGATTAAAGGACAAAGGCATGGTGGTAACATTGCTGAATTAATAATCCAGAGATAGAGGCTAATACTCTAGGGACACTTAAAGGAAAGACGTCTTTCGTCCTTGCCTGGTTTGGCCAACGTGTGACAACCCACACCGTCAGCAATGTGACTGGCCCTTAACTTCCTTCTGGAATAGCTAAGTGAGCCACTCAATTTTACAAAAATTACACAGAAAAAGCGAAGAGAAAAAACGGATACAATGCATGGCATCGACCTGGGTACCGGATACAACAATGGGCACAGCTTGTCAGGTTGTCCCTACAAATTCCTCCTCTCAAACATCTGGGGACTTGTACCAGAAATGGGACAACTGCCCCACAATGTGTTGAGCAACAGCCTGACAGTCATACAGACAAAACCACAGGTGAAATTTTACCTCCCAAATTTTAAGTGAATAATTTATGTAAAAACTGGAGTAAATCACACTTGTTTTTTCAGTGGGAGTTTAAAGAAAAATCTCCCACACACTGTGCACTGCAGAGTGCCCCTGCATAAATTCCATTAAAAATCAGGAGGTGGGGCCTATCCCCATGGAATGGGCCAGCAGCATAGCGCTGAGATTTGTGCATGCACAGTAACCCTGTCTACTGGCCTCCCAATTCCTGGACAACTCCATGACCCTTGCACTGCCGACCCTCCACTCCCATAAACACGCCCGGGCTCAGCCCTGAACGTCGCCCCAATTCCCCGGAGCCTCCACAGGTAAATTCCCATTTTTGTCCCGAATCAGCCCTACTCCTCCATTTACCACGTTTTTATGGTTTATATGCCTTTCAAAGACTTTAGGATTCCCCTTTATATTGGCTGCCAGTCCTTTCTCATAATCCCTCTTTGTTCCTCTAATGTGCTTCTTCACCTCCCCTCTGAACCTTCTGCATTCTTCTTGGTTCTCAAATGTATTTTTTTACCTGATTCCTGTCATTTTCTTCTTTATCTTAATTTCTACCTCAGAGAGCTCTGGTTTCCCTCCATTGACTGTGTCTAAACCATTTCTGTTTTGATGATAGCCCATGGTTCAACTACAGTTTTTCCTGCCAACCTTTCATTTCAGTCTAACAGGCCCAGCTCCGTTCTTGCCCCACTGAAGTTGGCTCTCATCCAGTTAATTATTTTTACTCTAGGTCTCCTATTACCCTTTTCTGTTATCATCTTAAACTTACAATACGATGATCAGTCTCCTAAATGCTCCCCCACTGACACTTGATCTACTTGTTCCAGCTCATTTCCAAGAACCAGATCCAACAATGCCTCCTTTCTTACTGAACTGGACACAAGCTGCTGTAGAAAATCTTCCTGAACACAATCTAGAAACTTTTGCCCATCTCCACCCTTTATCACTGTCCCTGTCTTCATCTGGGCAATTAAAGATCCCATTATAACTACTCTATAATGTTTGCATCTTTATTTCCATGCAGATTTGTCTTTCTACATCCTTTCAATAGATGGTAGTCTATTATAGACTACACTAAACAATGCAATTGCACTCTCATTCTTCCTTAGCTCTAGTCAAATTGATTCAGTCCTCTGGGACGCACACTTGCAATGCTCCCCTTGACCAATGCTGCCACTCCTTCTCCTTCCCTTCCTTTCCTATCTTTTCTGAACACCTTGTACCCAGGGATATTTAACATCCATCCTGCCCTTCCTTGAGCGAAATCTTTGTTATTGCCACAACACAATCTACACCTATAACGGTAACCCTGATTTAGAAGTCATTACTTTCTCCCTTTCTTCAACTCCACTGATTAGTATTCTCTCAACCAGTGCTTTCTGTCTATCCCAATATTTTGTGCATTCTGGTATTCCTCTTTAATATTTCTCCATTGTTACCCAACACCGTTGCCAAGTCAAAGCCCTCCCAACAGCGCTAGCAAAATCCCCCACAATGAACTAGTCCCAGCTCTGTTCAGGTGCAAACTGCCTGGCTTGTACAGGTGCCATCTCCCTCTGAGCTATCTCAGTCCAAGAAATCTAAAGCCTCCCTCCATGCACCATCTTTCCAGTCACACATTAATTTGCTTTTTCCTTCTATTCCTGTACTCATTTGCACAAGGCACTGGGCAATCGGAAATTACTACATTTGAGGTCTTGCTTGCCAAATTTTGATTGCAGGACTCCTTCCTACCGAAGTCGTTGATAGCAGTAGTTAGCACTGCTGCTTCACAGCTCCAGGGACCTGGGTTCGATTCCCAGTTTGGGACACTGTGTGTGGAGTTTGCACATTCTCCTCGTGTCTGTGTGGATTTCCTCCGGGTGCTCCGGTTTCCTCCCACAGTCCAAAGATGTGCGGGTTAGGTTGATTGGCTATGCTAAAATTGCCCCTTAGTGTCCTGACATGTGTAGGTTAGAGGGATTAGTAGCTAAAATATGTAGGGATATGGAGATAGGGCCTGGGTGCGATTGTGGTTGGTGCAGACTCAATGGGCCGAATCACCTCTTTCTGTATTGTAGGGTTTCTCTGATTTCTATATTGATGTGAGCCATGATCTCTGGTTGTTCACCCTCCCCAGAAGAATATCCCATAGCCACTCTGTAATATCCTTGTTCCTGGCCCCAGGAAGGCAACATACCACATTGGAGTCACATCTATGGTACGTTTGTCTATTTCCATAACTAAAGAATCCCCTATCAGTATTGTTCTTTCTTTCTTCCCTCCTGTACAGTTGAGCCGCTGGTGGTGCCACAAACCTTACTCTGACTGCACTCATCTAAGGAGCCAGCTTCCAAAACAGAAAACAAATTTCAAAGCTGGATTCTAGGGGACTCCTGCAGTACCTGCTTTGTTCTTTTGTACACCTGGTGTCATTTGCTCCTTCTCTGCCTCCAGACCCTTAAGCAGTCCCTTTCATTTATGAGTGCTGGTCGAAATTAAACAACCAACTGGAGAAGTCAGTTCCACAAATCATCCTCAAATTTGGTGTGCTCCTCATCAGTGCAAAAGAAAAGGCTGAAGCATTTGGACCCATCTTTAGCCACAAATAATCTCACCTTGCCCTCCTTCTAATGTCCCTACCATCTCAGATACCAGTCTTAAGTCATTCAATTCACTACACATAATATCAAGATATGGTTAAAGACATTGGCACATTGTGGACCCTGAGAACATCCCAGTAGTACTGAAGAATTTGCCCAGCTACTAGTCAAGTTGTTCTAGTACATCTACAACACTGGCATCTACTTGACCATGAAAATTTACCCAGTAATGTTGTCCACAAAAAGCAGGACAAATTCAATCTAGCCAGTTACCACCCCATCAGTCTATTCTTGATTAGCATAGTGATGGAAGACGTCACTGACATTGCAATCAAGTGGCACTTAGTTAGCAGCAACGTTATGCTCAGTTTGTGTTTCACCAGGGCCACTCAGCTCCAGACCTCAGTACAGCTTGGGTCCAAATAGGGACAAAAGAGCTGAATTCAAGAGACAAGGTAGATAGTCAATACCTTTTCCCAAAGGTAGGGGAGTCTAAAACTAGACAGCGTAGGTTTAAGGTGAGAGGGGAGAGATACAGAAGTGTCCAGAGGGGCAATTTTTTCACAGAGAGGGTGGTGAGCATCTGGAACAAGCTGCCAGAGGTAGTTGTAGAGGTGGGTACAGTTTTATCTTTTAAAAAGCATTTAGATAGTTACATAGATGAGATGGGTATAGAGGGATATAGGCTAAATGCTCCAAGAGGGATTAGCTTAGGGGTTTTAAAAAAAAAGGGTGGCATGAACAAGTTGGGTCAAAGGGCCTGTTTCCGTGTTGTAAACCTCTATGACTCTATGAGGTCAGACATTAAGGTAGCATTTGAGCCGCTGTTGTATCAAGGAGTCCTCACAAGTGATTTGATATACTGATTTGTGTCATATCTAGCAACATGGGAGATAGCTATAGCTGTTGGGGGTCAATTATCTCGGCCTCAGGACATTTCTTGCAGGAGTTCCTCAGGGCTGTTCTAGGCCCAGGCAGCTCGTTCCATCAATGAACTTCTCTCCATCATAATGTCAGAATTGAGAATGTTCGCTCATGACTGCATTATGCTCAGTACCATGTATGGTCCTCAGAAATGAAGCAGTCTGTGTTCACGTGCAGCAAGACTTCAACAATATTCACACAATTCACACAAGCTTCAGCTGACAAGAGGCAACTAATTCACATGACACAAATGCTAGGCAAGAATTATCTCCAACAAGAATGAATCTAACCATCTCTCCATAACATTCAAAGGCATTAACATCTTTGAATCCCATACCATCAACATCCGAGAGGGATTACCAAGGATCAGAAACTTAACTGGACCAGCCCTAAAAATACCATGACTACAAAGGCTGGGAAGTCAGAGTCTGGGAACTCTGCCCCAACATCTACAAGGCACAAGTCAGGAATATGATGGAATACCCTCCATTTGCCTGGATGACTACAGCTCCAATACTCAAGATACTTGATATCATCCAGAACAACTTCTACACCCCATTTTAGACATTCGCTCTCTCCACCAACAACATTGGTGTTAATTCACCTACACAAAATGCACTCCAACAACTCGCCAAACCTCCAAACTGGTAATTAGCATCACCTGAGAACAGGACGACAGGCATATGGGAACACCACTACCTGCAAGTTCCTCTCCAAACCACACCATCCTGACCTGAAGCCATATCACCGTTCCTTCACTGTTATTGGGTCAAAAGCCTCAAATTCCCTTCCTAACAGTGCAGTAAGTGTACCTACACTAGATAAATTTAATGGTTCAAGAAAACAGCTTACCGGCACTTAAGGGCAATTAGGGGTGAGAAACAAATACTGGCTTGGCCAGCAAAGTTTACATCCGGAAATGTATTAAAAAAAAATGCACATTTGTAAGAGAAGGATTATACTTGACTCAGATTCCCATCACAACAAATTAAACTGCTGATATGTAAATAAAAAGGTAATATCAAAAATTTAGTAATAGATTTTAGTTATAAATGGCATTATAAAGCTCTGTGCATGATTATTTCATACAAAAATAAACCTTTTCAGTAGAAATTGGTGTTTACTCACTTGCTTTGCTACAGATGAAGATATAAATCCTCTCTCCAAGAGGTTCAGCAGCTCTGACAAAGCAGAGGGGCTAATAGGGCTAAAAGATGATGTGCAGAAATTAAATGCTAAAGTCAACTGTAGATTAAAAAATCCATTAATGGCATTTAAGAAAATAAACATTGTATTAATTTTACACAATCAAAATAGCAACACAAAGTGTAAAAAGCAGTGGCACAGAAATCCTATACAGAATTCCAAACACAGATAAGTTATACTGAGATGAGGATTTCTAATTGGACTGAAAACTAAATTGAATTTTAATCAAAGCAGGGAAAAGATGAGTTGGGAAATCTTCCCTTATTGGTTTATTCCCAAAACTGAGTCCTAAACACAAGTTCAAGACAGAAACTCATCTCAGTCTGGTGCTTTCCAGAAAATCACCAGGGTAGCCTCAAAGAGTAGCTGTTTTTCCTTCCAGCAATTAAAATTCAAGTAATCAAATAGTTCTAATCTCTTTAGGTGCCTTGCTGGTCATCTAGCTAAAGACATATGACTGTTTGGAAAAGGTAGTTTTTGCTCGCAGTCCAAAGCGAACTTATAATCATTAAAAAACCCAGGTCAGTTCCAAGAAAATGTCCAAATATCCTTCCAATTTTTAAAGAGCCATAGTTCTTAGAGATATGTATTCATAACGTATCTTTCTCAGTCCACAATCTGTTCTTCGCTTTTTCACAAGCCCTTTTAATTTTACACCATTTTTCATTTTCCTTCTAAATCAAAGTTATTTAATTGCACATGTACATGTACATATACTTTTTGGAATTCCTTGGTAAATTTATTTGCTAACATCTGTTAATTATCAGGAACAGTGGTGCAGTGGTAATATAACTGAGCTACGAATCCAGAGGTCTGGACTAGTGTTCTGGAGATAGGAGTTCAAATCCCACCACAGCAGTTGAAATTGAACTGGAACTTAAATTCAATGAACTGGATTAAAAAGTTGATCTCAGTAATGATGACCATGAAAATACCAGATTATCGTGAAACCCATTTGATTTATTAAAGTCCTTTAGGAAAGGAAATGTGCTGTCCTTACCTTGTCTGGCCTACATGTGACTGTAGATCTCGCTTCCACATGCCCAGCTTTTGTTTCATTTTAGCAACTCACTCCTTTCAGCTTCTAACACACGCCCTGGTCCATCTGGACCATATTCCCAGTACCTTAAGCATTTTGACCAGACAGTGAAGGGGATAAGATATCGCTCAACCCAGTGCCCAAAGTTCAAACATCACTCTACCACAATTTACTTTTTCATCCGAGGCCAGTTCAAACTGGCTGCAAAATGTTGTTATCAGCTTGTGCATTGGCAGTGGATCGAGCAGAAAGCAATGGCCTCGTCCACGTACAGGGAGATTTTGACTTGAATGTCTCCATTGCCTAAGATGGTCACTCCTCTTATGCCTGAATCCTTCCTGATGGTCTCAGCATAAGAGTTTTATGCAACACACAAGCAGGACAGGAGAGAGGACAATCCTGCCTGATTCCAGATTTGACTGGCAAGCATTCAGATTTATGCTGAGATGCTACCTGTCCCCAGTGTTGTGAAGGATTAATCTGGCCATGCTGCTGCAGAACACTCCAAGTGGTTGGACCGTGCTGTACCACCTGTCCTCATAGAAAGTCCATTAGGCATAGATCTGAATGGAACGTTCAAGAGGCCCTGGAGGAAAAGGAGATGGTGGATCCTGTTGGATGGTTCCCTAAGCAAACAAAGTCATTTGGCAGAATGTCTCATCACCAGGACTTTCAAACAAGAACTAGCTTGGTTGGTGGGAAGTAAGGCCTTCATATCCTTCCTACATACCTGGAGCCTCACTCTATCCATCTATTACCCTAAGACAACTTTGGTGAGCAACAGACCTCATTATGGATTATGCCTATGCAAAGAAGGTCTGGAGATGAGGTGGAGTTTTTGTTGCAGTTCATCCTGAGCAGCTCCGTGATGCAAGATGTTGTGCTCTTTGGGCTGTTCCCAGCAACACACACTGAGTCAAACATCAGCTGTTGCTAGAGGATCAGCAACTGGGTGAAAGACGCTCTTTGGTCTGTCTGAAACCTTTCAGTCTTCCAGTGCAAAGAGACGTCCCCAACTGACTGTTAGAGACTGGCACATTTCAAAGCCCAGGACTATGTGCTGAGAGATGCACTAAAGCTTTGGGCAGTGACTGCGGCGGCACAATGGGGTAAGGTCGCTGTCTAGAATCTTCCAGCCATAATACACCAAGAAAAGAGAAATTGTATAGACCCCCACCACCCCGGACTGTATGACTCACTTTGAATGCATACAGTGAATATTACATGTATCACAATTGTACTGAAGCACCTCAGAATGCAACATGATCTGTGCAATAAGCTTGAATATTATTGCATTTTGTGTGATGGCTATTTTGAAATGTTTGTAATATTCTTTCAGATATTTTATGAATAAAGAATATGTTTGTAAAGAAAAGGGACTGATACGGTTGACTCTTAATTGCCCTTTGAAATGGCCTAATAAGTCATTCAACTGTATAAAACTGCTACAGAAAAGTTTGAAGATAAAATGGGACGCATCACCCAGCATCAACGTAGGCAGTGGCTATATCAAAGGCACACTCTCCCAATTGGCTGCAAAGTCCCCCCTAATATGGGCTGGGGACTTGTGCCAGAATTGGGAGAGCAGTCCCACAGCCTAATAAAACAACATGACATAGCTGGACTCACAGAATTATAAATTATAGACAATTTTCCAGGCTCCTCCATCCCCGGGTATGTCTTGGACAAACGCACCAGAGGTTCCAACACAGTAACATTCATGTATGAGGCAGTAGCCCTGGGAATTCATAACATTGACTCTGAATCCCATGAACCCTCAAGGCATAATGTCAAACATGCAAAGGGCCTTCCTGCTGATTACCACCAACCACTCTCACAAATCTGTACTACGCCATGTTGTAAACAACTTGGAAGAAGCACTCACAGTAGTAAGGGCGCAGAATGTATTTTGGGTGGGAAACTTTAATGTTCCATCACCAAGAGTGGCTTGGTAACATAACTATCGACCAAGGTGGCTGACTCCATAAAGAAATATCTGCCCGACTGCGCCTGCAATAGGTGAACAGGGGAAAAACCTACTTGACATTGTCCTCACCAACTGACCGGTAGCGGACATCCACACAATATTGTGAGGAGTAACCACCACAGAGCCATTGTGGGGACAAATTCCTTCTTCACACTGATGATACACTCCCATCATGTTGTTTGGCACTATCTCCATATTAAATAGGATACATTCAAAATAAGTGCAGTTGCTCAAAACTGGGCATCCATAAGCCAGTGTTAGTCACCAGCAACAGTATTGTATTTCACCACAATCTGTAACCGTGTGTCAATTGTGACTCAGTTAGTTGTACACTCGCCTCTGAGTAAAGGGCTCTGGGTTCTGAGCACCATAAATCATCAGCAAACTATCCCCATTTCTCAACTTATGATGGAGGGTAGGTCATCGATGTAGCACCTGAATATGGTTGAACTTAGACACAATTTGCAATATCCTGGGGTTAAGGTGATTGGCCCCCAACAGTCATAGCCGTTTTCCATATGACTCCAACCAGTGAAGAATTTCACCATGATTCCTATTCACTTTAATTTTGGTAGGGCTTTTTGATATCACTTTCAAACAAATGCTACCTTATTGTCAAGGGCAGTCGCTCTCATCTCAGCTCGAGTTCAGCTCTTATGTCCATATTTGAAACAAGGTTATAGTGGCATCAGGAGCTGAGTAGCCCTGATGGTACCAAAAATTAATATTGGTTAGCAATTTTCCATCTCTACATTAACAGGAGAAACCACCAGCAAAGCAGAAAATGGCAGATGGTCATTAGAACAACTTATTTTTAATTTGTTTAACGTGCAAAATGTATTGTGTATTTACCCAGTCTTTCCATATTATGATGAAAACAATACCCGACTTAGTAAATTATCTCTTTCTATGAAACAGCCATTCTTCCCTTTCAGAAAATTCAAATCTTTTCTTTCAATGTAAGCAGCAGAGCAGAAGAATAAGGGACGCAGCTGTCTTCATCAGTGAAGACACAGCTTCTCCATCACCAATGTCACTCTGA
The DNA here is from genome assembly GCF_965287045.1 of Carcharhinus amblyrhynchos. Lineage (NCBI taxonomy): Eukaryota > Metazoa > Chordata > Chondrichthyes > Carcharhiniformes > Carcharhinidae > Carcharhinus > Carcharhinus amblyrhynchos. The sequence goes on along the minus strand of NC_137324.1, from coordinate 131,799,349 downwards.
AATTAGCTGACAGTAGGCATTTTTACAAAAGGAAATTATCCATGCTGGGCCTCTGTTTTTTATTCAAAAGGTTGCTACATTTTCCCAAGTCAAGAACATGCACGACAATCTGAGCAAGATTGTAGTTCACGGCCTGATCTTTGCCCATCATATTCCTATCACTTCGACTCCTCAATTATTGGGTTATTCTCTTTTGTATCTTTACATTAACCCTTTCAATAGCCATAATATCCATTTTGTACTGTGACTATCAGACAAAATGCACTTTGTGTAGTCACACCAGTGATATATTTTGACTCAAATTGATCTTTAACGTCACAACGTTTCATTTGCTTTACTCACTGTCACCAATCATGGGAATTGGAAGTGCTGGGTCTTTTATTTTCTATCCAGATTATTTCCTTTACACTCAAGTAAGATCCATCCTGAGCTTTTCATTTCCATGTGACTATTCTGCATTTCTCTACTATAAATTTAATCTATAAAGTGATGGCACAACTCACACATATATCCATATTGTCCCACAGCTTATTCTGATCAGTTTTGGAGTCAACCACCTATGAGAGCTTTGTTTAAGAACGTAAGAACATAAGAAATAGGAGCAGGAATAGGCCATCTAGCCCTTCGAGCCTGCCCCGCCATTCAATAAGACCATGGCTGATCTGAACTGGATCAGTTCCACTTTCCCACTGATGTGAGAAAGTGGAACTGATCTACTTCAGATCAGCCATGCTCTTATTGAATGGCGGGGCAGGCTCGAAGGGCTAGATGGCCTACTCCTGTTCCTATTTCTTGTGTTCTTAAACAAAGCTCTCATAGGTGGTTGACTCCAAAACTGATCACTTTGTTGTTTCAACTGCAAAGGTAGCTGGTGTCTTTGTGATTCCTAGTCCATGTCATTTATAAAGATTAGGTTCCAAAACAATCTTGGGGGCCTTCATTGGTAGCATTCTCTGAGCCAAAGACAATTCCTGTATCTCCACACTGGGTTCCATTGATCAACCAATTAGATATCCATTGCAAATTATTTCCACTGATGTCTACCTTCTTTATTTTCAGTAAGTAGTCTCACAACTCCAGGTTAAAGTCCAACAGGTTTATTTGGTAGCACGAGCTTTCGGAGCATTGCCCCTTCATCAGGTGAGTGAAGACTTCAGTTCACAAACAGAGCATATACAGACACAAACTCAATTACAAGATAATGGTTGGAATGTGAGTCTTAACTGGTAGTCAAATCTTTTCAGGTGCAGACAACGTGACTGGAGAGAGCGCTAAGCACAGGTTAAAGAGGTGTGAATTGTCTCCAGCCAGGACACTTAATGAGATTTTGCAAGCCAGGCAAGTCGTGGGGGTTACTGATCCAGTTTGATTGACAAGACTGGGTGGGATATTGAAATGTTCAGAGCATAATAATTTTACCTTGCAATATTAGCTCAGAGAGGACATCCAATTCTCATTGACTGTGACTCCTTCTAATGCGTGCATTAGCAAATAAATTCCTTTTCATTCTTTAACTGTATATTGTCTTTCGCAGTCTATGTATTGGTTGAGTGAGGTCAACGAATACAGGACAACCCAGGGGACACCTCCGAAATTCCTCATAAAGGCAGTAACACATCCTGTTTCTTAGATGTTACAATCTCCATAGAAAAACCTGAATATACTATTCAAAAGCTACTAAAGAACAACACCAGACACTGCAAAAGAGGCAACATCATACATCATGTTTAACCAGACAAAAAAACCTGCTTAACTGTTGTAGGCCAAAGACTCAAATCCATAACCATCTGGATAAAAGGTTCCATTACTCCCATTACTAGACAGTACCTACAAGACCTTTTAAGTTGCAATACTGAAATATTAAAATAATTTGTGCCAGTGTATAGAAATACACAACTCCACTCACATCAGCCGTAATGAGGGGAAAGTAAATTTTCTCTTTAGTTCTGAAATAACTAATACAAACTTCTTAATTGGAGCTGCACTGAAACTTTGTTTACGCAAAACTATTCACTGCATTTTGATTCAGTATCAGCTGAATAAATGACACAAGTTTCCCCAGAGTGTGCCACTGATTCTGATTTCCAAAGTACAAAGCCCACATCTAGTTTCCTCCACATAATGTAGAATAGGATGTAAACAATTACACGAAACACAAATTAAGAAGCACACACAATACATATGCACAATACAATTCACAAAATAAAGTAAGCAAAGGCTCAGAAAAATGCAGCTAATAAGATGGCATTACAGAGCCACACTGCCTTTGCTACATGTTTGCCTAAACTCAGTATTTATAGAAGCTGCCACTTTGCTGCAGTTACAAGGAGCCTATATACATCCTTGTTTACAGACTTAATTCATTTTTCTAATGGCATTATAAACCTTTGCTGTTGATTTTGATATCCAAATCTTCTTTTCATCTTCCTGTTTTTCACTTTTACTGGTTGTTTTGGCACCCTTTACCGCTCTTTGTAACAATAATATATAAAAGGAGAGACAGGAATCACCAAATCCCCACAGTGCAGGAGGCTATTCATGGAATAGAAAGCAAATTATTGACCTGGTTGGGAAATTGGCTGAGGGTAGGGATAATGGGCAGGTGTTAAAGGCAATAGGCAAAATTGGTAGGATAGGGTTTGTGTCCTGCTAGGATCTGTGTTGGGGCCTCAATTATTCAGCATATTCATTAATAACTTATAATAGGATCCAACTTTGCTGATGACACAAAGATAAACATCATTGCAAGCAGGTATGGATGGAAACACAACTTTACAAAGAAATATTGATAATTAAGTGAATGGGCAAAACTAGCAAATGGATTTCAATTAGATAAATGTGAGATCATTCACTGTGGGCTGAAAAAGGATAGAACAGGGTACTTTCTTAATTAAAAATAACTAGAAACAGTAGCAGTCCAGAGAGACTTGGGGGGCCCAGTTACTTAAACAATTGAAAAGAACAGGAACAGAAAATAATGGAAGAGGCTAATGTGTCTAGAGAACTAGAATACAAGGAGGAAGAAATTATGCTTCAGCTATATAAAAGTCTGGTTAGACTCATCTGGACAGTTGTTTGCTCTGTAGCTTGAGCAATTCCAGGCTCTTAGGAAGGATATATTGGGTGAGATATTACCAGCTTGCCATACCAGTTAATCAGTGTGGTGAGCCTGGAAAATTGCTCGGAAAGCCAGAAGAATATTCACAGTATCAACCCATGGCAACTTCAGAGGATTGGAGGTGATTGAAACCCTCAGGTTGATGGAGACACAGATAGAGTGCCCAATTGGGAACCATAAGTGAGCCAGGGCACTGCCAAGGATGGGCCTGAGTGGTGCTATGAGGGTGGGGGTGTGCGTGTGTGCGAAAATCAACCAAAGCTCTGCAGCTGGTTTCCCTGACATACTTAGGCTCCAATCCATCCATCCTCTCCCACACCAGAACAAAGCTCCCAGAGTGTGAGCTATTTTCTGACTTTTATGAAACATTGTGTATTTTTTTTGGGAAGATTCCATCCATTGCTTTTGCGAGGGGCATAGCATAGGTCTATGAGAATGATATGACCCCACGGTTTAAGCTATGAGGGATAACTCAACAAACCGAGGTTGTATTTCCTGGAATTCAGAAGGTTAAGGGGAGATGTGATCAAAGTTTTCAAGATATTAAGGAGAACAGTTGGGGGAGGTAGGGAAAAATATTTTCATTGGTTGGGAACTAACATAATTTGAGCCAGACCTGTTAGGAATAAAATTAGGAAACACTTCTTCATGCAAAGAATGATAGAAGTCTAGATTTTGTTTTGCAATTAATAATTGATGCTATATCAATTGCTAAATTCAAAATTAAAGTCGAGTATTTATTAATCAATGATCTTAAGGAATGTGGGGCAAAGACTGGTATACAATATGTCGCAGGTTAGACATAAATCACTGAACAGGATTGTGGGAAAAAGGCAGAAAAGTGGAGTTAAGGCGAGATGGAGATCAGCCATGATCATATAGAATGGCAGAGTGGGCTTGAAGAGCTGAATTGCCTACTCTCGCTCCTAATTCCTATGTTTCTAATAGCAGAACAGGCTCAAGGGGATACGTGGCCCACTCCTGTTCCTATTTTCTTAATACGGATTATACAAGGATTTGTTCTGCGTTTACACAGATGTCTATGTTTGTACAAGGTCTCTAACATAAGTTACATAGTTTGAAACATTTTCAATATTCCACTTCACTTCAGATAATGCCTTCTCCCATCCTATTATAATCCTATGCACCAGGGAGACCAAATGCAGACTGGCTGACCACTTTGCAGAACACCTCCAAACAGTCCACAATTGTGACCCCAAGTTATCAATTTCCTCTTTTTAATTTTCAACATTACTCCAACTCTGATCTAACTGTTCTCAGCTTCTTGCAATGTTTCAGTGAAACTCAAAGCAAGTTCAAGGAACAGCAGCTCACCTTTCGATTGGGTACTTCACTGCCCTGGGGACTGAACACCAAGTTCAACAATTACAGTTTGCATTCTCTGCCCATTTTGTTTCATTTACCTTAATTGTAGTTTTCCACCCACTGTGGTGGACAGGGCTCTCAACTGTGTCTGACTGCTCTCACCCACTCTCCTTTCTCCCAGAATCAGGATAGGGTCCCCCTTGTCCTCACTTTTCACCCCACCAGCTTCCACATTCAAAGGATCATCCTCTGCCAATTCTATCATGATGCCACCATTAAATACATTTGCCTCTCACTCCCCCTGTTGGCAATCCACAGGGACCATTCCCTCCAGGACACCCTGGTCCATTCCTCCATCACACACACCTCACTCACAGCATCTTCCCATGCAATTCAGAAGGTGCAACACTATACTTTTAGCTCCTCCCTGCTCACCATCCCAGGGCCCAAACATTTTTCAGGTGAAGCAGCACTTCACTTGCACCTTCTTTAATCTGGTCTACTGCATTTGCTGCTCCCAATGCAGTCTACTCTACTTCGGAGAGGCCAAACGTAGACTGGGTGATCACATTATAGAATGCTTTCAGTCTGTTCACAAGCAGGATCCAGACCTTCCTGTTGTTTGCCATTTCAACACACATGTCCTTCCTTGGTCTGTTGCAATGTTCCAGTAAAGTCCAATGCAAACTGGGGGACCAGCACCTCATCTTCCAATTAGGCACTTCACAGCCCTCTGGACTGAACACTGAGTTCAACAACTTCACAACATGAATTCAGTCCTCAACCCTATTTCCATTTATTTTATATTTTTTATCCTATTAATCTATTTTTATTACTTTTTATTTTTATTATATATTTTAAATTTTAATTTCTTCCATCATTTCATTTGTTCACTTCTAAATCTTGCTTTCCATCTTGCTCCCCACTTCCCTGCCTCACTAGGGCTATCTGCCACATTCCTCAGATTGTCCTTTGACACTCTTGTACCATTGTTCTGCCATTTACACATTCTGACCTCTTAATGAACATATAAGCACCATTCTCAATCTTTACTACCACCATTTACATTCTCTTTGTCCATTTGTCTATGACATTTTGGTCAATTACACAACTACCCCCTTACAATATAAATCTCATCTTAGTTTCTTTGTCTTTAGGTCTGAAGAAGTGTGATGCTACTGGGGAGAGAATGAATGACAAGTCAGCTGGGACTGTTTTTTCCTCCCAGGAGCTCTTTTACTTTCAGTTTTGGTTGCTGGCTAGTTAGAAAGTGTTTGGACTCCAGGCTGAAAGCAGTGTTTTGTCTCTCTCTCTACTATTAAAAATTCTGCTGGCTAGTTGGGAGCAGTTTTTCTTGCCTTTCTGGAGTGAATATTTTGCTATTGATGGTTTGCCAGCTAGAGGCAAGCAGTGGATTTACCTTGAGGTATGTTGAAAGCTTCAGAGCTAGAAAGTCAGAGTTTCAATTCTCTTTCCAAAGGGGTAATTCACAGCAGGTATTGCAGAGCTGCAAAATCACATGAGCCTTCTTATTTCCATGCTAAACCTGGGACGAGTGTATGTTTGTAAGAGTGTTTGTTTAGAAAGGTACATTTAGCTGTTAAGGTAAATACATTATCAGGATTGTGTTTTTTTTCTTGTTTGTAATTGGTAGAAGTTATTATTAATTGTCTTACTATAGTTAACTGTACACTTAAATAAATTTCATTTGATAAAAACTCCCTAGTGGTTTGTTTGAATCATACCTGGAGTGAAACATCTTGTACTTACCCGTGCCGAAATTCAAAGTGCAAAACTTATGATCTAGGCTGATTCCATAAAATACCTCAGAGTTTCTGACCTCTATTATAACAGAAGGGTCATCTAGACTTTAAACGTTAGCTCTATTCTCTCTCCACAGGTGCTGTCACACCTGCTGAGGCTTTCCACCATTTTCTGTTTTTGTTTTGCTTCATTTTCCTTTGTTGGATTTTCTCCTGTGTTCAGACAACAGCTATCCCATAATTCTGTCATTCTCATCTCTTCTACACCCATCTTTTGTTTCTTCACTTGACTCATTCCCACTCCCTTCGGTCTTGCACCATCAGCTCTTCTGACATTAGTATTCCACCCTATCAGAGGCCTTCCCTTTTGTTCTTTATCACTCACTCTTCTCCCATCCACCTGTTTAAAACGTATTATGTCTTTAAATGTTCCCAATTCTGATACAAGGATACAAAGTCTGAAACCTTAACTCTTGTTTCTTTCTCTATAGATACTACTAGATTTGTTTAGCATTTTCAACATTTTCTGCTGTGATTTTCAGCATCTGGTGTATTTTGTGTTAGTTTTATCATAAGAAATATCATAAGATATTTCCTGACACATCAGTTACAACTCCCCAGATTGATACTATGAAAAATCTGTATATGGAAGAAATCATAAAAAAAGCAATACACTATTATATTTGTAAACTTCATCTACAGGATGCCCTGTAGAACTCAGGAACTCAGCAAGGTTCCTTAGCAGCACTTCCAAACCCCCGACCATTCCCATCTAGAAGGATAACAGCAGCAGGTACCTGGGAACACCACCACCTGGAGGTTCCCCTCCAAGTCACTCACTATCCTGACTTGGAAATATGTAAGATGGCTGTCATTGGCTAGTCCAGCATTTATTGCTTATTCCTAGTTGTCTTCAGAAGGTGGTGGTGAACTACCTTCTTGAACTGCTGCCGTCCCTGAAGTGTAGATACACTAACAGTGCTATTAGAGAGGGAATTTCAGGATTTTGACTCAATGACAGTGAAGGAGCAGTGATATATTTCCAAATCAGGATGGGAGTGACTCCAGGTGGTGGGGAACCTCCAGGTAGTGGTGTTCCCAGGTACCTGCTGCTCTTATCCTTCTAGATGGTACTGGTTGGGGGTTTGGAAGGTGCTGCCTAAGGAACCTTGCTGAGTTCCTGCAGTGCATCTTATAGATGATACACATGGCTATCACCGTTCATCAGTGGCAGAGTCGTGAATGTTTGTGAAATGGTTACCAATCAAGCAGGATACTTTGTCCTGGATAGTATTGAACTTCTGGAGTGTGTTGGAGCTACACTCACCAGGCAAGTGGAGCATATTCCACTACACCCCTGACTTGTGCCTTGTAGATGGTGAACAGACTTTGGGGGATCAGGAGGTGAGTTATTTGGCGCAGCCTTTAAAGGCTTATACCTAGCCTTTGACCTGCGTACTTATGTGGCTGATCCAGTTCAATTTCTGGTCAAAGATAACCCCCAGAATGTTGATGGTGGGGAAATTCAATGGTGATAATGCTATTGAATGTCAAGGGGTGATGGTTAGACTCTCTCTTGTTGCAGATGGTCATTGCCTGGCACTTGCGTGGTGCAAATATTACTTGCCACTTGTCAGCCAAGCCTGGATATTGTCGAAGTCTTGCTGCATTTGGACATGAACTGCTTCAGTATTTGAGGAATCGCAAATGCTGCTGAACATCGTGCAGTCATCTGCAAAAATCCCCATTTCTGACCTTATAGAAACATAGAAAAACTACAGCACAATACTGGCCCTTTGGCCCACAAAGTTGTGCCGAACATGTCCCTACCTTAGAGATTACTAGGCTTACCTATAACCCTCTATCTTACTAAATTCCATGTACTTATCTAAACGTCTCTGAAAAGACCTTATTGAGTCCGCCTCCACTACTGTTGCCAGCAGCCCGTTCCACACACCCATCACTCTGAGTGATAAACTTACCCCTGACATCTCTTCTGTACCTACTCCCCAGCACCTTAAATCCTCTTGTGGCAACCATTTCAGCCCTGGGAAAATGCCTCTGATTATCCACGCAATCAATACCTCTCAACATCTTATATACATCTAGCAGGAAACCCCTCATCCTTTGTTTCTCCATGATGGAAGGAAGGTCATTGATAAAGCAGCTCAAGATGGTTGGGCCTAGGGCATTACCCTGAGAGACTCCTGCAGTGATGTCCTGAAACTGAAATAACTGACCTCAAACCGCCACAACTATCTTTCTTTATGCCAGGTATGAATCCAATCACCAAATTTGGTGGATATTCCCCCAATTCCCATTTGGACAGTACAGTGATAGTGGTTAGCACTGCTACCTCAGTGCCAGGGAATTTCAATTCCCTCTTCAGGTGACTGTCAGTGTGGAGTTGGCATGTTCTTCCCATGTTTGTAAAGGTTTCCTCTGAGTGCTCCAGTTTCCTCCCACACTCCAAAGATGTGTGGGATAGGCTGATTGGCCATGCCGTTAGCATCAGGAGATTAGCAGGGTAAATATGTTGGCTTAAGGGGATAGGGCCCAGGGGGGAGGGTTGTTGGTGTAGGTTCGATGCATCAAATGGGTTCCTTCTGCACTGAGGGATTCTATGATTTCAGTTTTGCTGGGGCTCCTTGATGCCATACTCGGGTCAAATGCTGCCTTGATGTCAAGGACAGTTACTCTCACCTCACCTCTAGCATCCAGCTCTTTTATCAATGTTTGAAGCAAGTCTGTAATGAAATCAGGAGCTGATTGACCCTGGCTGAACCCAAATTGAGCATCCATGAGTAGGTTATTGCTGAGTAAGTGCTGCTTGATAGTACTGTTGATGACCCTTCCATCACTTTCCTGATGACTGAAAGTAAATGATGGTGCAGTAATTGGTCAGATCAGATTTGCCCTGTTTCTTAAGTACAGGACAAACCTGGGCAATTTTCCACATTGCCGAATAGAGGGAACAGCTTGGCTAGGGTTCTGGAGCATGTGTGCTCAGGACTACTACCAAAATATTTTTGTCAGAGCTCTTAGCTTTTGAAGTATCCAGCTGTTTCTTGATATCACGTGGAATCGAACTGGCTGAAGACTGGCATGTGTGAAGTTGGGGACCTCTGGAGGAAGCTGAGATGAATCATGCACTCAGCACTTCTGGCTGAAGATTACTGTGAATTCTTCAGCTTCATCTTTTGCATGGATGTGTTGGGCTCTCCATCATTGAGAATACAGATATTTGTGGAGCCTCCTCCTCCAGTGACTTGTTTAATTGTCCACCACCATTTACAGCTGGATGTAGCAGAGTTGTAGAGCTTAGATCTGATCCATTGGTGTGGAATTACTTAGCTTTGCCTATAACTTGCTGCTTACATTGTTTGGCACACAAGTAGTTCTGTGTTGTGGCTTCACAAGGTTGACACCTCATTATTAAGTCTGGTGTTGCTCCTGGCATCCCTCCTGCATTCTTCATTGAACCAAGGTTGATCCTCTGGCTTGGCGGGAATAATAGATTGGGGGATATGCCAGGCCATGAGATTGCAGATTGTGATCAAGTACCATTCTGCTGCTGCTAATGGCACACAGTGCCTCATGGACTATCAGTCTGGAGTTGCTAGATCTGTTTGAAATCTATCCCCATTTACAATACTGACTTTTCAGAGCTCTAGCTTTTCTGGAAAAAATTCAGAACGCAGGTCAATTTAACATCTTCCAGTTTTAATGTATCATTTAACATTTTTTTCTAAATTCTAAAGTACCTCTGCAACAAGTTAAATAAAAATACTATTGTGAGTAAATATACTACTGGTTAAAAACAATTTCTTCACTTTATCTGCACTGGATTGCTGTACTTTTTAACTCATGAAATGCATGAGTAAATATCAAAAGGCTGCTTTTGTATCCTAGCTAGTCCTTTACTAGTTCCAAGTTCTACTGTTCCCAGCTTGACAATTCCAAAATGTGCGTCCTTATTTACTAATCCCAAGGGGCATCGCCCACCATACCTTAATAAGCTCTTACAACTTTTTGTGTTCTTTTATGCACTCTCTGCTTATTTATTACAGAATCCTCACTCCTGTGCCACCATTGGTACCTGCTTGTTGAACAATTCTACTCTTGGTCTCTCTGACTTCATTCAGTTTACACCCTTCCTGTTTTCAAAAACCTTCTCAAAATTCTCCTTGTTCAATATTCCATTGATTCACATTCTCTATTTTCATCATTCCCCATATTTAGCACCCTCTATATCTTTCTTTTTGCAAAGGGTTTTAAGAAAGCTACCTGCATATATAACTATTCTTAATACAATATTATTTAACTGTTGCTTTAATTGTTGGTTAGTTACTTACATGTCCTGCAATTAATAAATAATCACAGAATTTAACCACAGTCTGTATCATACTGCTGTGCTATACCATTGTATGGTACAGACAATACGTTCAACCCAGCCAGAGTATGTGTCAGAATTAATGACAGATAGGTTTTTACACATTCAGTAGAACTTACATTAGCAGAAGTGTTCAATGCCATCTTCCTAATAGAGTAATATGGTGAGTATTGTTAAACTGAGCTGCTAATCTGCAGTAAATTGTTACAGGAAATTATACCTTCTTACCTTTGGGTTACACTGAGGTTATTCTGCTTCAGGAATGCCAGGAAATTATTAATTATCCAACCAATGACCTTCGTCGGATTGATCTGGGTTTGTTCCACAACAGTTTCGAAAAATTGCACAAGTCCATTTTCATTCTGTGACAATGTCAAAAACTAGAAAATTTCACAAAATATCCTTTCATTTTTTCCTTCAAAATTCTTTCCTAACTTTTCTGCATCAAAGATTATAAGGAAAACACTCGCAGGCTTGTATCCACTGGAGTTTGCAATATAAGAGACAACTTGATTGAAATATAGAAGATCCTGGAGGATCTTCAAGGGGGATGGAGAAAGGATGTTTCCTATTCTAGGAAAATCTAAAACAAGGGGTCACTCTTATAACGATAATACTTTTTTTTCCTCAGAAGGTGTATTAAAACTCCCCTCCCCAAAGGCAGTGAAAGTAGAGTCTTTGAATATTTTTAAGACAGAGGTGGATAGATTCTTATTAAGCAAGCGGGTGAAAGGCAATTGGGAGTTGGCGGAATGTGAAGTCGAGATTACAATCAGATGAGCCATTCAAAGCAGGTTCAGGGGCCAAAAGACCATTTCCTTATTCCTAGTTCATGTGTGCTTACTAAGGAAGAGGAATCTGACAAAACATTAAAAGAAGTGGAGGTAATGGATAATGTGAATGTTGAAAAGGAGTGGGTACTGGAAAGGCTAGCTATATTTGGGGTAGATAATTCACCTGGTCTAGATGGTTTACATCCCAGTATGCTAAAGGAAACAGGGGTGGAGATGGCAGAAGGGTTTGCCTTATTCTTTCAATCTTCCCTAGATTTAGGAGAGGTTCCAGTGGATTGGTGGGTGGCAACTGTAACACCTTTATTCAATAAGGTGTGTGGATGACCTCGCAACTGGAAGCAGGTTTGCTTAATATCAGTGGTGGGTAATGTTTTGGAATCCATAATCAGGGAAAATGTCAACAAGTCCTCGAGAGGGAAGATGAGTTAATTAGAGAGAGTCAGCACAGATATTTAATGGGTTGATATGCAAATCAAAAGCATAATATTTCGTATTTTGGCTGATGGAAACAAATTGTCCTGCAAAAGTACAGCTCACTTCTATGATACTATGGTTCATTCAGATACAAAGCACTCACTTCTGCAAAAAAACCTGCAAATGAAGGCTGCCTTGTTTTTATTCTAACAGGGTGAATAGTTGGCTGGAAATGTTCTACCTATCCTTAACAATTTACTAGTGAATATAATTTTAAATGCATTTTATTGTTTATTTATTGAATTTAGAATTTCAGTTCAGCTACATTCTAAAAGTTAACCAAATCTTGTTGATCTTCTAAGAGTCAACGATCAAGGTACCAGAGGAATGCAGAGATCACAGTAATTTTGATTTTTGCAAACAGGAGATGAAATTGTTAGTGTGACTGCCAACTGATAAATCAATTTAAAAATGAAGGTAATAACCTCATGCTTCATATGATACATGCATTTGTACAAATACATTGCAAGTCTCAACATCAAGCCCAGATACTCACTACTAATGTGAAGCTGTGTTCAGCAAGAATACCATACTTCTCCACCAGTCTTTTTCTCTTCTCGTTAGGTAGCTCAGGCAGCTGCTCACGAATGTGGTCAATATTCACCACTTGTTGAGGATTCACATTGGAAGGGATGGTTTCATTGTCATAAATAACCAGTGGAGGCAAATTCGGTTCTGGCATAAATCTTAAACATTTCAAAGGTGTTAGCAGCAAGTTTAAAACTCTGCAGATTAATTTTCAAGTTTTTTGATTTCAAATGAAACACATCTTTCATGGGAGGCTTACAAAATCAGTCTGTTTTCAGTAGTGTTTGTCAACACCTATCATCAATTATTAAATGTATATTTATTTGTATTAATTACATACATTCTCTACAATTTATTCTAATTACCTGTAATCTTGCCTTCCTTCTTTGTCTCTCATTGATATGGTTTGCCTGAAAAATGAAAACATACTTCTATAAAATTGTCGGAGGCAAAAGTGTATATTTTTCCCTAAAATCTATTACATTCATAGGTACAGAGTCATCCTTATCTCTCAGTTTGTTGAAACAAAACTACATTGCCCTTTGGCTTAGTAATTTCCTAAAATAAATCCAAAAGCTTTCTGGTCCTACAATTATTAGATATGATGGAATTCACCATCCTGGAACAAATAGAGCAGAATTTTCCTGTTCCATCAGCCATTGGAAATGTAGCTGGCTGGACATGGATAATGCAAAGCTCTGTTGACCTCGGGCAGGATTTTCTGGTGTTGGGGCAAGCGTAGTTGAAAGATCCTGCCCATAGTCTTTTCCCAATGGCTTAGTGCACTGTATAATGTGGTGCTGAACCAGAAAGCTCTCAGGCTTCATCTGTGCTGAGCTAGCAGATGTCAATGTGTGCACTGTGGACTACAATTGGCCTCAGTTTCACTACAGTGGTGTGTCAGTAGGCTGAAGGGCAAGCAAAATGCAGCCACTCCTGACCATTAAGAATGATTTATCAGACAACTTCAAATAGCCAGACAGAGGAATTGGCAAAGGAAGAGCTGGAAATGAGTTTTAAGGAGTGAACCAACATAGTTATTTGGAAATGAGAACATATTTTCAATCAGACTTAATCTTTGACTAGCTTCTTGAATGACAGTAATAAATTATGAAATTAAACAGCAGTGAGAATGAATGGGTAAGATTTTACATCCTTATTATTAAGATTATTGTCTCAGCTTGATGAGGCTAAAAATGGGGTCTACTTAACGCTGAGTCATGGGGACAAACTCCCATATTGGCTCTTCGCTTCCCCCACTAAAATGGGGATAGTTTTCCTAGGAATTGAAATTGGGTATTTCTACCTCATTCATCTCCCACCTTCTGCCAGCATGCTCACTCTGGCAGGCTACGGACAAAAGGCGAGCTGGGAAGACTAGGCAGTCCCAACAAAATCAGACAATTCATCCTTACGCGCAGTGTGGAAAGCCATCAGGTCAACAATTGGGCTCTATAACCATGATAAAGCATATAAGAAATGGCTCTATGCATGCCACCTTTGATAGCAAAGGCAAACTGATGAGGGATCACTCCATAGATGTTCTACATCTCTTTGATTTCATGCATGGTGAGCAACTTTGTCTGATATTGAAAAATATCAGTGGTCTATTTGTACTTGGCGATGTCACTGCCAGCAATGGCAACAGGCTGCCTGCAAAGAACATTGTTTTGGATGCCTCCTAATTGATGCCCCACTCCCAATCCCTCACGGCCTCATCATCTTCCATTCGTTGCCCCTCATCAATCCTCTTGCCGCCCTCCTCTCAGCACTTCAGGCTCATTAGCCAACTTGTTCACCACTCCACTCCATGATCAAGGGACTCTAGAGGTAAGAAAGGATCAATCTGACATAACAATCACATTATCACAGATTTAGTTATTTTGTCCATGACATTTGAACACATACCTGATGCAAAGCTACTGGACAAACTAAATCATTATGGAGTCCAAAAAAAACATACAATGGATAAACGGGCAAGCCTCAAACTGGAAACCAGTCTTAAGCAGTGTGCCCGTGGGCCCACACTTGTTTCGCCTTTATAAATGACATCCATGATAAAATATCAAGCCAGATTAGACTCATTGAAGCTAAACACCTAATCTATAGAGCCAGTGCTGAAACAGATGCTTCAGGGAGATCTAAATAATATTGACAAATGGACAAACAGCGAAATGAAATTCAATTTAAGGGGAGGTGATGGCTTAGCGGTTTTATTGCTAGGCTATCAATCCAGAAACTCAGCTAATGGAGACCTGGGTTTGAATCCTGCCATGGCAGATGGTAGAATTTGAACTCAATAAAAAAATCTGGAATTAAGAATCTACTGATGACCATGAAACCATTGTCGATTGTCGGAAAAACCCATCTGATTCACTAATGTCCTTTACGAAAAGAAATCTGCCGTCTTTACCCGGGTTGGCCTACATGTGACTGCAGAGCTGCAGCAATGTGGTTGACTCTTAATTGCACTTAGGCAACTAGGGATCGACAATAACTACTAGCCAGCCAGGGACGCTCAAGTCCCATGAAAGAACAAAAAAAAGAGAAATACTACATCATGCAAATTAATAATACTCGATGTCCATCAGTACTCAACTACACAATGCATAATTCCCCCCTTGAAGCTACTGATAAATGCTGTTACTTGGGAATCCACATCCAAAATAATTTCATAGAATCAAAGAATCCCTACAGTGCAGGAGGCCATTCAGCCCAAAAACCTGCACCGACAACAATCCCACCCAGGCCCTATCCCTGTAACTCCACGTATTTACCCTGTTAGCTTCCTGACACTAAGGGGCAATTTAGCATGACCAATCAACCTAACCTGTACATCTTTGGACTGAGAGGGGAAAGCGGACTACCCAGAGGAGATCCATGGAGACACAGGGAGAATGTGCAAATTTCATAGACAGTCACCAAAGGCTGGAAGTGAAGCTGGGTCCCTGGGTGCTGCGAGGCAGCAGTGCTAACCATTGTCCAACATGCCGCCCAAATGGAATGTACAAAGTCAACAAGCAGCCTCCTAAAATGCTTGCATTGGTGAAATGGAACTTCTATCCCTCTTCAACAAAGGAAATGTTGTAGCAGACATTGGTTAGAGCTCATCTGGAGCACGGTAATGGCTGCTTGGGATCCATATACTGCAGAAAACATTACCCTCCTTGAGAAAGTTCAACAGTGGGCAGTTCATTTTGTAACAAACAATCACTTGCATGACACTACAGTCTCCTGGTTGGTCACATCACTGGACTGGCACAGTCTCGAGAACTGAACAAAGGCCCACATGCCTCTGTAAAATTTTGAATGGACGATTAAGTATTTCTAAATAGTACGTAAAGCTCAAAAATGATCAAGTTCAAAGAGTTAATAACCAACAGCTCCAAATATCTACATCCAAACCTGCTTCCTTTACTATTTTTTAACAATTAAAGACCGCAATCTTCCAAAAATCTTTCCATTTAAGGAAAGCATGTTAAACTTTTTAAATTAATGTGACCATTGACTGCATTCATTGTGCCTCTCTTGCAAAAATTTCCTATTGGAAGATTCATCTTACCAAGAACCAGGACTGTACGATAGTTGTCCCAACTTAGGCATCAATCTCAGAGTGTTGGTAAGGATGACTTTGAGGGATTGACTGAGCTGAAATTGACCATGTGATGCTGGGCCAATGCCAACAGATCTATCTGATCAAAGATGCATATAATAGTTAACAGGACTGGAGAAGGTGAACTGGCGATGAACTGAACAGGTATTTTGCATTGGTCTTCACCATACAGAATACAAGTACCAGATATAGCTGTAAATCAGGAACTGGAAGGGAGGAACTCAAGAAAATTACAATCATTAGGGAAGCGGTACTCAGCAAATTATCGGAGCTGCGGGCTAACAAGTGCCCAGATCTTCAAGGACTTCATGCTCAGAACCGAAATAAAGTGGCTAGTGTGATAATTGAGGCATCGGTTTTAATTTGCCCACACTCCCTAGATTTGACAAGGTCCATTAGATTGGAACACAGCTAATGTAACTCCTTTATTCATAAAAGGGGGGAGATAGAAAGCAGGAAACAACAGGCCAGTTCGCTTAAATCAGTCTCAAGAAAAATGTTAAAACCTGTTATTAAAGATGTTATAGTGAAACACATGGAATGATTCAAGTTAATCAGTCAGTATTAACAAGGTTTTGTGAAAGAAAATCATGTTTAACCAATTTATTGGAGTACTCTGAAGAAGTCACATCTGCTGTGGATAAAGGGGAACCGTGTGAATCTATTGGTTAGATTTCCAGAAGGCATTTGACAAGGTGTTACATCAAAGGCTATTGCAGAAAATAAAAGCTCATGGTGTAGGGGGCAACATGAATAAAAGATTGGCTAGCTAACAGAAAACACAGAGTAAGCATAAATGGGTCATTCTCTGGTTGGCAAGATGTAACAAGTATTGTGCCACACGGATCAACGCTGGGGCCTCAACATTTTAACCATTTATATAAATAACTTGGATGAAGGGACTAAAGGTATGATTGCTAAATATGCCAATGACACGATAGGTGGGAAAGTATGTTGTGAAGAGGACATAAGCGGCACGGTAGCACAGTGGTTAGCATTGCTGCTTCACGGCTCCAGGGACCTGGGTTTGATTCCCAGCTTGGGTCACTGTCTGTGTGGAGTTTGCACATTCTCCCTGTGTCTGCGTGGGTTTCCCCCAGGTGCTCCGGTTTCCTCCCACAGTCGAAAGATGTGCGGGTTAGATTAATTGGCCATGCTAAATTGACCCTTAGTGTCCTGGGTTGCGTAGGTTAGAGGGATTAGTTGGTAATATATGAGGATAGGGCCTGGGTGAGATTGTGGTCGGTGCAGACTTGATGGGCCGAATGGCCTCTTTCTGCACTGTAAGGTTTCTATGATTTCTATGATAAGGAGACTACAAAAGAATACACGTAAGTTGTGAGTGGGCAAAGATTTGGCAAATACCATATAATATAGAAAAATATGAAATTATCCAGTTTGGCAGGAAGAATAAAAAAGCACATTATCTAAATAGTGAGGGATTGCAGAGCTCTATGATGCACAGGGAGTTGGGTGTCCTCATGCATGAACTGCAAAAGGTTAGCATGCAGGTACAGCAAATAATTAGAAATGGTAACAGAATGCTATTGTTTATTGCAAGGGAAATTGAATACAAAAGTGGAAATAGATTACACTTCAGTTATACAAGACATTTGTGAGAACATGGCCGGGATTCACCCAGCCTGCTGCATTACTCAAACAGCACAGCGGACTGGAAGACAGCTCTATTTTACCATGCATTTCCAAGTACTCCGCAATTTCATCCTTAATAATGGTCTCCAAGATTTTACCCACAGCCAAGGTCAGGCTAACTGACCTGTGATTTCCCATCTTCTGCCTCCCTCCCTGCTTAAACAGGGCGTCATATAGCCTTTTCCCAGCCCTCTGGGACATTCCCTGACTCCAATGATTCCTAAAAGATCACCACGAATGCCTCCACAATCTTCTCAGCTATTTCTTTCACAACCCCGGGTGTAGTCCATTGGGCACTGAGTGATTTATCCACCTGCAGAACTTTCAGCTTCCCTAGCACCTCCTCCTTAGTGGTGGCCATTTCATTTACCTCTGCCCCCTGTCTCTTTTTGAAGTTCTGGCATGTTACTGGTGTCTTCCACCATGAAGACTAATACAAAGTACCCATTCAGTTCCTCTGCTACTTCTTTGTCCCCCATTACTACTTCTCCAGCCTCATGGTCCAATGTCCATTCTTGCCTCTCTCTTACTTTTTATATGTCTAAATAAAACTCTTGTGAGCTTCTTTTATATTACTAGCTAGCTTACCCTCATATTTCATCTCTGCCCTTACTGTGTTTTTAGTTGTCCTCTGCTTGTTTTTAAAGGCTTCCCACTATTCCTCGCCTCGTGGTATACTCTTTCCTTTGCTTTTATGCTATCCCTGACTTCCCTTGTCAGCCACGGGTGCCTTGTTCTCCCTTTGAATGATGATATCTGTGTGATGGCCACAAAATCCTGCAGAGAGAAGGTACAACAATGCTAATATTGCTATCCAAGCATTGCTGAAGCAGACAAAAGGTATCTTAAAGATGCGATTCCAACATCTGGACAGATCTGACGGGAGTACTCTAGTACAATGTCAGGAGGATCTCGCAGATCATCATGGCTTGCTACATATTGCACAAAAATCTCAGCTTCGAGTATGACTGTATGACTATGCTTCTTAGTCTAGACTCTGCACCAGAGGAAACAGCCTCTCAGTATCTGTACTATCAGTCCTCTCAAAGTTTTGTACATTTCCGTGGTTCATGCCTTCAGATGATAACTTCTTAAAGAAGCTTAAAGGAACAAGAAGAATTGGCCAACCAGGAAACTTTAGTTAGTTAGGAAGGGGCAAGAAGATAAGCCATTGATAAAGAAGCACTGGCTAGATTCAGACAATTAGCAGTTGAAATGTGCAAAGCTGGTTCCATGGAGCTCAACATTGGAAAACTGGATGTCATTAAAATGGCATGATTAGTCACATAAAATGTTGTGGAACGACTAAGAGCAAAGAGATAAACCCAAGGATATTGAGTCCCCCTCCCAGATACTTGCTCTGGCTAAGGCAGATTCTGCAAGACAATAGATTGGATAGTTTTGTTATGACGAGTTGAGCTAGACTGAAGTTATTTACATGAGAAATTCTAAGAGAAAGATTGACTAGGTATTGGATTGTAATAAATTTGAGGGCACTAGAGAGGAAGGAGAAGTTAGATGTGAAGCGGCTTTAGCCCTACATAGAGATTTACTTGTTTTTTACATCTTCATTCACTTTCCTTTGAGAAAGTAGTGCCAGTCGTGGAAGGATTCACGGGCTGGTCAACACATCGCGACAAGCATTTCTTCCACTGCTGAAATCATTTTTACATCAGACAATTTTGCATTTGTCCTAAACAGCTGGAATTTAATGAACTTCTAGAACTAAGACAATAAAGAGGCACTACCCACAGCTAGTGAATAATCTAGAATTTTACGGTAGCTCAGAACTAAGCCAGTAAGGGTTTAAACCCTGCATCTTCTGACTCAAAGGTTAAGACAATGCCATCAAGTAAAGGCCCGCTCCTGGTAATTGAATATTCAAATGCTATTGTTCCATGGAGACCATTATAAATTGAGCTCAATATTGTCCTCACTTCAGATCTACAGAGGAAAATTTTGCATAAAATTGTCAAAGATCAGGACAAGGATCAGTATCTGATTATTCCCTAGTTTGAGGATGCCAAAATATCCTGTAGTGTCTGTACTACATTGCTGGTGAGATAATCAACTTAACAAAGATGCACAATAAAAGCAGTGTTCTTATAGTTCTATATAGCTCAACAATATACCACAAAACTTTATCATCAAAATCAAGGGAGTTTAACATTTCAGATTCTCCCTTTCCCCCAGAGAGGTAAATTCTCACCCTGTTTTATAATCAAATGCTCTGGTCTCATTTAATATTTTCCCTCCATTCTCCAGTACGCCAATCTGTCTCAGAATTTCATAATCTATTGTAAAAAAAAAACATTCATTATATTCTAGATGATCACTGCAACTACTTCTGTAACAAAAAACTAACTTGTGTTAAATACATATTTTCAAAGCAATGTTTTGCATTTAGAATTTTAAGTAATTGCTGCAAAAACAAACACAACAAAAATATTGATTATTCAGATGGAGTTTTAGGAAATGCACTTCAATTGGAGGCACTGTAAAAGAGGATGCAATTAAGCTACACAATGCCATGCGGTTATAAAGACAGATTAGAGCAGATGGAGGATGTTGACTGACCAATTGCTCTTGCCAAAAATCGGGCACTGTTAATATTCTTCACTTCAGCTCTCACACCATATGGCTCCCCAGGTCGATGTACAGATATGTTGGCATCCACTCTTAACTGTCCCTCTACATAAATAAAAGCAAGACATGCCTTTATAGAAATAGAATGCATACAATCTGTTTACTGTTGTGAGATTGTTTTGTAATGTAAACATAAAATTAAAATTCACTGAACCATAGTTCTTCAAAATCTGTTTCCTGGCAGTGTACATAACATCAAGGAAGAACATTAACAAAGTATTATGCATGCAATTCAGGTTGCATTAAATTTCCAATTCAGAAAAATCTTCCATTACCTGCAGAACTGATTTTCCATTAAGCCTCACATTAGCATCATGATGAAAAATAAATTAGGACTCACTAAACTAGGAGAATAATGGTACTCTAGTCCTATTTATTTCTTAAATGTGCATAATGGTATCAAACTATGAGCAATCCATACTTGAAAGGAGTGAAATTGTACACGAGACTTAAAATCTTAATTGACTTAAGAGAAATTTTCTTATTTTCAGTCTATTGAACAAAATATAATACTTGATATAGTTAACCAAAGGAATTTTAATGTATAGTCGAAAATAGCTATCAAAATAGAATTTTGCTTAACCTTCACAAAAATAGACATCGTTTCTACTATATAAAGTGTGCAAAATTGCTAGAAAGTTTTGAATAAGAATTACAGTTGTTTTCAGAATGTATAAGTTTCTAATATACAAACTCAGGAAAGAGCATGTGGAAAAGGTATGATGCACACTACTTGCCACTCTGGTTATCTCATGAACAATGCAATGCAGATGCACATGGTTTAACATCTTCACTCCTTGTTAATTTCCTGTAGTTTTCCCAAATTTATCCTGTCAACCTCCATCATTACGATCTACCTCAGCCAGATGAAAGAAATGTGAATCGGAAATTGACACAAATTTCTGCTTTGAGATATAAAAAGAAACTTTTCCAGTTCAACAAGCACTCCAATTCATCTTATTGCCCAGAAATCCAAATTGTTGTAATTTCTCATGAAGTCACATGCTCCCATTATCCAGTGCACTGATTTTAAAATCTTTGTTTTTATTTTCAAATCCCTCCACAGCATTCTCTACCAAGTGTTTGCAATCTCCCACAAGTCTATGGGTTTACCCTGACAGTGATAAAACCCCTCCACTATCAGGAATCTGCACTCTGGAATTCTTGTGAAAATATCTCTGCCAATTTCAAAAACCTCTTTAAACCATTTTTGCATGTGTCACGGCATCGCTGGCAAGGCAATCATTTATTGCTGATCTCTAATACTTTTGAGAAAGTGGTGGTGAGATGCCTTCTTGAACTGTTGCAGCCCATGAGGCATAGGTATACCTAGGGCTGTAAGGGAAGAAGTTCCAGGGTTTTGACACAGCAACAGTAAAGTAATGGCAAATTAGTTTCAAATCAAGATGGAGTGGGATTTGGAGAAAAATGACAGATAATGGTGTTCCCATGCGCCTGCTGTCCTTGTTGTTATGGGTGACAACAGTGCCAATGGAGCCTTGGCAAGTTGCTGCAGTGCGTCTTGTAGACAGCATAGAACACTGCCACTGTGTGATAGCTCAGTGAGCTTCGCAAGTGAGTAGATATGACATATATACACAACAGGAAGGTACCAGATTCATCTTCTGGTCTGAGTTACCTGATTTTAGACCGGGTGGCAGCAGATATGGTATAATTAGCCTCAGTGCCAATGAGCTAGTGAGGAAAAAGGAATCAAACAAGGTCACTGCACTGGATTGCTACGGAGTTTATCTGCTGGAAGTGTGGACATATGTTTGTGCACATCAGGCAAAGACAAAATTGCTGTAATAAGTCCATTCCTGATGACTAAATGAATTACCGACACTCTCTGTCATGGCTCATACACGAATAAGAGGCACATAGGTAAGGTATCAAAGGATAGCAGATGCTAGAACCATATCCCAGAGAAAGTAGGAGCAAAAAGATAATTGATTCGAGGGAAGAAAAACTCAACAAGCTAGTAAAAGGATTATGTTAAGATCAAGATTATTCTTGCAGTCAAACAGCTTACTGACATTCTCTGTCTGGTAACTAAAGATGACATTTGGGCTTCAGGCAACTATGGAACTAGTTCTGAATGCTAGTCTTTTTTGGCAAAATACATATGTATAAGGTATAAGTTTTCTTCACTACACATTTCCTACTTGATATGCCAACATAATTCCAAATTCTTTCCAAATTACTGCACAATTTTTAAAAAAAGAAATCCTCTATAAACAGTGCTTTTTCCATCAAAATGGTTGTTTCATAATAATGAGCAACAAATTTAAATATAAATGTAATTTTCAGTAAACAGATAAGGGCTTTCTATTTCAGAATTATAAAACATTTCTTTACCTGACATATTACCATGACTTGTACCAAGTGTCTGGAGGATTAGTTGAAGTTCTCGAACGGCTGCTGCTGCTTCATCTCCACAACACATATCTGGTTCCATAACAATCTCCATCAAACCAACCCCTGCAATCAACAATATTTAGCAAGCAAAATTACATTTTGTTGTCAAAATGTAAGTTTTAAGGTTTTAAGTTTATTGATTAGTGTCATAAATAGGCTTACATTAACACTGCAACAAAGTTACTGTGAAAATTCCCTAATTGCCACAGTCCCGTTTGGGTACACCGTGGAAGTTGTTAGCATGGCCATTGCACCTAACCAGCACATCTTTCAGGCTGTGGAAGGAAACCCGCACAGACAACGACCCAAGCCAGGAATCAAATCCGGGTCCCTGGTGCTGTGAAGCAGCAATGCTAACCACTGTGCAACAATGTCGCCATGGTTTAGGGAGGGAAGAGTTGGGTTGGGAAAAGAGATGGGGAGGTAAGGAGTAGTATATAGGCCATCAAACTATAGTGGTAATGTTGGGAAAAGCATTAGACAGGAAATCAGAGATGCATGTGTTAAAGGAACATCTGTGATTATGGGCAACTTTAATCTGCATGTAGATTGGGAGAGTCAAATTAGTCACAGTACAATAGAGGAAGAATTTCTGGGCTGCATATGGGATGGTTTTCTGGAGCAATACATTGAGGAACCAACAAGGGATCAAGCCATTTTACACTGGGTGTTGTGCAGTAAGAAAGGATTAGTTGGCAATCTAGTGTGAGAAAACCCTTGGGGACGAGTGACCATAATATGGTAGAATTCTTTGTCAAGGTGGATAATGATGTAGTTGATTCTGAGACCAGGGTTCTGAATTCCAATAAAGTAACTTTGTCGGTGTGAGGCATGAATTGGCCATGACAAACTGGGAAACATTACTGAAAGGAAAGACAGTGGACAGGCAATAGCAGGCATTTAAAGAACGAATAGGTGAACTCCAGAAATTGTGTGTTATGGAGATGAAGCAGCAGCAGCCATTCGAGAACTTCAGCATGATTTGGATAGGCTGAGTGTGTAGGCATCTACATGGCAGATGCCGGATAATATGGATAAATGTGAGGTTATCCACTTTAGTAGCAATAAAGGAAGACAGATTATTACTTGAATGGGTGTAAATTGAGAGATGTGGATACTCAACGAGACCTTGGGAGTCCTCGTGCATCAGTCACTGAAAGTAAGCGTGCAGGTACAGCAGGCAATTAAGAAGGCAAATGGTATCTTGGCCTTCATAGTGAAAGGATTTGTTTCTATGTTTGTACAGTAAGAAGTTTCACAATACCAGGTTAAAGTCCAACAGGTTTATTTAGATATTTAACCTGATGTTGTGAGTCTTCTTACTGTGTTTACCCCAGTCCAATGCCAGCATCTCCACATCTATATTTCTAGAACATAAGAATTAGGAGCAGAAGTAGGCAAATTTAGCTCTTTGAGCCTGGTGCGCCATTCAATCAGATCATGGCTGATCTGTTCATGATCTCAAATTCACCTCCCCACCTTTCCCCATATCTTTTTTTTTATTAGAAATATATCTACCTCCTTTGTGAAACCAGAAAAGCAACTTGAAGGAACTTGCAATTAAACAATGCATCATTACTGCATCATTTGAACAACTCAATGTACTTTACAATCAAAGAACCTTGGACCTTGCTCAGCAAGTCTCATGACTTCAGCCCTTTTTGTCCCCATAGCAACCAAACCACCCAGGCAGGCAGAAATCAGAGGTCACATGACGCTCTTCATTTCACCATTTTAACTTGAGGAGACAGCTCCAAAACATTTTCTTATAAATTTCATATCTGTGGCACTGGGTAAAATGTCAATTTTACATTGTGAATTTTAACATTCATACCTACCAGCTCGATTTAAGTCAATTAATGTTTGGGTTCTTGCATCATCATGGAGACTTTTGCCACTATCCTGTTCCAGTTGGATTTGTTTGATTCGCACCAATTTAGATATCATGTGATTTCTGTTTTTCCCAGCATAAAGGCTATACGCAAGGCTTCCACTGATGGCAATTGGACATCTCTGCTGTGTTACCTGATAGCCAACCTACATGCATAACAAAAAATATTTCTCAAATATCTGCAGAAATGTCTTCACATCAAACAGACTAAATTCAAAGATTTAACTGCCACAAATTTTTAATATTAAGTGTGTAAACATCCTTCAGATCTGTTGATAATAAGAATTTTAAAAATCTCAATATGAAATTACTGTGAAAATTCCCTAATCGCCGCACTCCGGTGCCTGTTTAGGTACACTGGGGGAGAATTTAGCATGGCCAATGCACCTTTCGGACTGTGGAAGGGAATTGGAGCACCCTGAGGAAACTCACACAGACATGGGGAGAATGTGGGCAGACACTGCACAGACAGTGACCCAAGCATGGAATGCTGATGTTATGAGCCAGCAGTGCTAACCACTGTGCTACCGTGCTGCCCACACTGCTTTGAGTGAATGTAGAATACATGAGGGTGAAGAAATAATACAATGATTACACTGCAAACTTACAGGCACCCCCATGTAAGACATTCAATTCAAAAACACGTTCTGCACCAACTGATGGCGCTGTTTTAAGAATAGAATCACAAAATGCATAACTTCATTCTAGTATCTGCTGAGGCAACATCCCCATATTTGACTTTAAATTCTAATCCCACTGAGTCAACATGATGAATAGTGCAAATCTTCACACTGAGGCACAATATCGCATTATTGTTCAAAATGAAATTAATGTGGGTGCATATAAAATCACAATGAGATAGTAAGTCAGTGAAGGTCATGTGTAACTGCTTGAACTGCAGAATTTGGAAAATATCTATTTTACCAAATTTGGAAAATATCAATTCTAATGTATCTGCTCTCAGCAAATTGATATCAAACTGTCATCATCTTGTTGCCCGAGGTAGCATGGCAAAATAAATGAGATGACATATTTGCCTTTGCAATACTGTGCCTTGATAGTAACATAACAGAAACTAAAATCAAATGAAACTAAAACAAATAAAGAAGCACAAATATTAAGTCAAATACTAAAACAGATAAAGGAGCAGAGATGGCTATCATTTAAATAGGGAGTTGAAAGACCCGGGGATGGGGAGAACAATAAAATCAGTAAAAACAGACACAGATACAAACTTGCATGTCATTTATTTTTCAATTGCAGTTTCACATCCATACAGAACTGCTGCTCCATTCACAATGTCTCAACATTACATTCTTCCAGTAGCCAGTAAGAAGGGGATACACTGGTCGATCCGCATATCATTGAGAAGGTTTGGTAATGGAATCAAATGCAAACTTACAAAAAGGACAGGCAGGAAAAAAAAATCAGTTGGTCCATCAAGTCTATGCCACAATGGTTCGACAATGATTAAATATCTCTTCCCTCTGTACAAGATCTCTCCTCCTACCTCACAGCTATGTAATCTCCCAGAATAGGCAAAACAAAAAGGAAAAAAAAACAGACAATAAGGGGAACAAAATACTCTCAAATTCCTTTTTAACCCCTCAAGCAATCAAAAACAGCCCAGATTACACAGATTAAGGTGGTTACAAGATTGAAGCCTTGCTATGCTGTTTTAATTGATCTTGATCAGTATGGTAAAAGGAGGCCGACAATTGGCTTCGATATCACTGTTTGTAACAGGGAGAAAAAGTGAGCCTGAGATGATGCCCCATCATCCTCTAAAGATGTGGGGAAGCATTTGTTAGAAATCAGATGGCGAACTTAAGATCAAGGTCACAGCATGATCATTTCATGAGCAACAATATCTTAAGATTCTGTATTCAATGTCATAAGAAAAGATGCCACCAGAAATTCTGATTTTAAACATTTTGAAAATGAAATACGCGTGAAGAGGGTAACAAAGGTAACGTAACAATAGTTATTTGAAACTATGCACAAGCTTACTGGCAAGTCAGCATAGAAGTAGTGTTTTCTGTCAAACTTGGATTTCTTGTTAATAGTACAGTTTAGGGCCAAGCCAGTCATCACGGCTGCTTCGACACAGTGTTTGTTAAGAACCTTTTGAGGGTGAAGAAATAATACAATGATTACATTGCAAACTTACAGGCACCCCATGTAAGACATTCAATTCAAAAACATGTTCTGCACCAACTGATGGCACTGTTTTAAGAATAAAATCACAAAATGCATAAATTCATTCTAGTATCTGCTGAGGCAACATCCCCATTTCAGACTTTAAATTCTAATCCTGCTGAGTCAGCATGATGAATAGTGCAAATCTTTGCATTGAGGCACAATATTGCATTATTGTTCAAAATGAAATTAATGTGGGTGCATATAAAATCATAATGAGATAGTAAGTCAGTGAAGATCATGGGCGACTGCTTGAACTGCAGAATTTGGAATGAATTTAGACAACCAAGATCAATTTGATGTCAATATGACTACTACTGAAATCATTAAAAAACAAAACACCTAAACCAATGAAAATTAGAACTAATTTGCTTAAAAGAAATTTTTCAGCTTCAGTGCATGGGCTATGCAAAAACTGGTGTTTAGTTCAGCAAGATGCAATGAACCAGCAAATTGATCACACAGTCAAAGCAGAACAATAATTTTTTTAAAAAAGAGCTATAGTTTACATTCACTCAAAGCAATAAGGGCGGCAGCGGTTAGTACGCTGCCTCACAGTGCCAGGAACCTGAGTTTGATTCCCGGCTGGGGTAACTGTGTGGAGTCTGCCCACGTTCTCCCCATATCTGCACGGGTTTCCTCTGGGTGCTCCACTTCCCTTCCACAGTCTGAAAGGTGCATTGGCCATGCTAAATTCTCCGGAGTGTGGCGACTAGGGAATTTTCACAGTAACTTCATTAGTTATAATGTAAGCCTTCTTGTGACTAATAAATAAACTTAAAGCAGGGCAAAGTGATTGGAATGGGAACTTGGTTCAAATACTTTAATCAAATATTAACTATATTCAAATAAAACAATTAGTTTTCTAATTAACTGTTTAAATCAATCACATAATATGTAAAGATGGCTGTGAAAGCTTTTGAACTTATTTTTCAGGCCAGCATTCATTGCCCATCCCTAATTGTCCTTGAAATGGTAGTGGTGAATTGCCTTCTTGAACCACTGCAGTCCTTGTAGTGTAGATGCTAAATTGACTTTATTGTCAGGGGGATTAGAAGAGTAAATATGTGGAGTAACGGGGATAAGGCCTGGATCAATTGTGGTCAGTGCAGACTCAATGAGCCACATGGCTTCCTTCAGCACTGTAGGGATCCTATGGTTCTATGATGCTATTCTAAGCACATCCACAGTGGTGTTGGAGTTGTTGTTCCAGGATTTTGACCTCATACGGTGAAGGAACAGCAACATATTTTCAAGTCAGGATGATGAGTAATTTGGAGGGTGTTATATATTTAAGTGATTGTAGGATACTTTAAGAACTGATCGCATGAGTTACAGTAAAATCTCATAAGGGTGTTGGACAGGCTGCTGTTTTAATTTCAGTTTGTAAATCTACCAACAACTTTTACAAAGTATTCCTCCTGACGTAGGAAGGTGGTGACACATGTTAGATGAGTTTCTGGTTTATTGGCAACCCTCTAAAACTGATAAATCTTCCTCTTTTATACTGGCCTATTCCATTGGATATTATTGCCTCAGTGTTTAAATTCTAACTACAAAGCAATTTTAAGGAATTCCCGGAATTTAGATATCCGTTTAATGTGAACTGGGTCATTCCAGAAAATTGGGATCATAAGACATCCCCTTGCCTAAATAACACCCTATCCTGTGGCATTTCTAAATGTGTTAGGTTTTGAGGTTTATTTTTAAGAACATTCTTTTAAAATTATTCCTTTGATCTGACCTACACAAGGGTACACGAATGTGACCAAAAATGAAATTTGTTCCCAAGACTCCAACACCGCTGCTCAAGAATAAGAGGTAGTTGCCTGGAGATAACCCATTGATTTCTCTGCTATTTGTTGGAAAACACCAATTTTCAGTTTGTTGGCACTCTAAGTAGATGAATAAGATTGAGAGCTCAGTAGGTTGTGGCAGGAGGGTGTCAAGCACGTGCCCTCCAACTTGTACAAATTTTAGTTAAATGTAAAACCAAAAAAAAATCAAAGTAAACAACTTAAACGGTTAAATTAATAGACAAATGAAAATTCAAACATCACAATGCATAGCATGGTTTGTTCTACATTTTGTAATAAATTACTTCAACTTCAAAATCATTCATGTTATTTTTACTATGCATTATTTGTGTGACAGTATTGAAAAACATTCTACATCATAATTCACTTAACTTCTAGAAATCAATTTTCTTATAAATCATTTACCGTTTATGAATTGATTCGCACAGAAATTGCTGTAAAAATGAATTTATGTTTAGCAGACTTTACACAACAATTTTACATAAAATCTCATGTATGCGGAGAACTCTGGTTTAACAATTCTCTTTTTAGTTTAAAAAAGGCTAATACCCTTTGTATTTGAGAACAGGGAAACATGCATGACATCAAGTAAATGTTACATTATCTATAATATCAGATACTTAAATTGGTTTATGTAAGGTAAAAATAGAAAATGCTAGAAATACACAGCAGATAACGTACCATCTGTAGAGAGAACTGAATTAACATTTCAGCTAGGTGACGTTTCATCATAATTGGAAACGGTTAGCAATGGATTTTAAGCAAGTGAAATGGGAAGGATGGAAAAAGAGCAAAAAAGAAAGACCTGTGATAGGATGGGAGACATTAAACACCATGAGTTGGTAGAGCAGGGCTAAAGCAAGTGATAATGGTCAAATTAAGAAAAAAAAATGTTTAGAGGCGGTATGAACGGAAGAGTAATCTTTAAAGTTTTTTATTAAAGTTTATTTATTACAGTCATAAGTAGGCTTACATTAATACAGTTAAGTTGCTGTGAAAATCCCCTATCATAGAATCATACAGTGCACAAGGAAGCCATTCAGCTCATCGAATCTTCATCGACCACAATCCCAACTAGGCCCTATTCCCATCCCCATTTGCCCTAGCTGGTCCCTTGACACAAAGGAGCAATTTAGCATGGTCAATCCACCTAACCTGCACATCTTTGGATGCTGGGAGCGCTTGGAAGTAATCCACATAGGCAGGGAGAATGTGCAAACTCACACAGACAGTAAGCCAAGCCAGGAATCAAACCCTGATCCCGTGAGGCAGCAGTGCTAACCAGTGCACCACTGTGCCGCCCTAGTCACCACACTCCGGTGCCTGTTCAGATATGTAGCCAATCAGCATATTTTTCAGAGGAAACTGGAGCACCTGGAGGCAACCCACGCAGACATGGGGAGAATGTGGGCAGACTCCACATAGACAGTGACCCAAGCTAGGAATCAAACCTAGATCCCTGGCACTGTGAGGCAACAGTGCTAACCACTAATAAACAGCTGTCATCCAAAAGCAAAAACAGGAGAAAAACAAGAATAAATGCAAAATGTGCAAAGGAAACAAAATAGACACAGAGGCTACTGCAAAGACCATACTGTGCGCAAACTCAAGTATCACTCACTCCTAGGTCTAAAATTGGATGATGAAACAAACACCAGCTGTTTCTTTAGTGCGGAGAAAACCTAATAATTCATCTCACTCCTTGGCATGTATTTGACAGGATATGAAGTGTGGGCATCAAGAATTGGTAGATATTCCAATATTGCGTATTAAAATCGATTGGAGCATCATGGTCATCAGACGAGTGAAGGAGCAGGGAGACAGATAAGAAACTACCTGTTAAAAACCTGTTTAAATAAGTTTAAAGCACTTTGTAGTAAGAACTAACCTTGTAGAACTGTTTAAATCATTTAACAGCATTTTTGTGGGCTTTTTGT